>NC_080418.1:123971923-125370881 GCF_029873635.1 Malania oleifera
ATTGGCGTCAATCCAATAATGACTAGAGTGATCCATGCCGGCATTGTAATGATCAGAGTGATCCATGCCGGGTGCCATAATGGCAAATCTCCCGAGGGTCAAACCTCGCCAATAAAAAAAGGGGTATTGCGAAGAGGCAAAGATATCTCATTCTAACCCATCTTTACTGTTGATTACAACCTTTCTGGAGCAATCCCTTACTTAGGCATCAGAGTGATCCCCCAGAGTACACTTCGGGTCCTCAAAGCCACCCTCATTTCCCTCTTTTTCAAGAAATCGTGATCGAAAAGTTTTCTCGGAGGCCACTCGACATTTCTATTCAGCAACAGTTAGCGCCGTCTGTGGGAATGCTTTTGGGAGGTTTTCATCTTATTTCGGATCCTCTATCCTTGAATCATGACAACAACCACCAATTCAAAGTCAGAGCCTGCAGTGGGCAATCAATCACCCCAGTCCATTCACTCTACACCCGGAAACCATTCAGGTGTTACAAGGGAGGAATTCCTTATCTTCCAAAAGAGAATGAAGGACATGACAACCTCCCAAAAGAAGATGGACATGTTCATCATGATCCTATAGCAAAAAGGTCATGGAGAACTTGTTCCCCACGAACAACCAATTGATCTTGAATCATATGAGAAAGCAGAAAACTAGAAGGAGAGCAATGGAAAAACCAACCCTACAAAGAAGGTGGAAGACGCAACTAGCATGGGGGTCAATGGGCAACGATTGAATGAGCTGGAGGAGAGGATCAAGAAGATTAACTAAATAGAAAGGATGATGCAAGAGGCTCACACCAACCCATCTTGTGGGGAGGCCTCGTTGAAGTCTTCAGATCCGCCCTTCACCAAAGAAGTGATGGAGGTCCCCCTGCCAGGTAAGTTCAAGATACCTACCTTCAAAAGGTATGAAGGCTCGACCAACCTGGTTAATCACCTGGATACCTTTAAAGTGTTAATGCAATTGCAAGGTGCACCTGATGCTATCATGTGCAATGCATTTGCTGTCACTCTTAAAGGGAATGCCCGGGCATGGTATCATATCTTGAATCTAGGATCTATCAACTCCTTCTCTGAGATGGAATGACAGTTTACTGGGCACTTCATCAGCAACCGCAAGATAGCCAAAACATCGGTCCATCTGATGAGCCCAACAAGAGAGGGACACTAAAAAAATTCATACATCGCTTTGTCCCAGTTTATGGACTATCATTAAGATATGAGATGCTTAATTATAAGGATGATGCTTTACCATTTAGGTCCTGAGTGAAAGTACATAATCCAAGGATTAGGATCAAATTGGTTCCATGAACTAGTTCATCCCAAGACACAAAAAAATGTACATGTTTTCAAACTATATAGCATTTTAAATTTTACAAGTACTAACTTATTGAATTATTCAGTATCCTAGGAAAGAGAGATGAGCTGCTTATACTAATCAAGAATTAATTCCATTAAGTATACTAGACAATATAAGCACTCTTTTCAATGCAACTGCACTGGTTATCTGTTAAGGCACTTTATCATTTGACCAGTATAGTCCTCCCCATATGTTCTCGTGCATGCATTTTCAACTAAGGATGAAAATTAACATTCGTTTATAATTCACTCATCATTTCAAAAAACATTTTGGCATGCATCATATCAAGTTGTTTTAGTACATGGTTTTGTTTTTGGGAAAAATCTCACAAAATTTCGATAGCATGCTGTCTGTAAATTGGACATTTTCCCATTTTACCATGTACCAAAAACATGATAGATTCAAGCAAGCAGTTCAAAATAATTTGCATCATGCAGATATCATTCAGTTCAAGCATATGAGAACCTATATCCACTATCAGCATGCAATTCACATCACTACATTAACCGTGCATGAGACATCCAGTACAGGCATGCAATTTAGTTGTTTAAATAAATCAATTTGTCCATTAAATGAAATTATCATTTGAGTGTAAAGTGGACAATAAGCATTCAGTTTAAAACAGTTTTTTTTTTTAATAAAAAATGTTCATTCATTAGAAAATATAATCATTTAGCATGAGTGGATATTTGCATTTAGCTCAATAGCAGATTATATCAAGAATATAATCCATCCATCAAATGTAATTAATCTTTGAGCAAAAGATGGATTGTGAGCATTCAATGCAGTAATTATAATGAACTATCCGTCGAAAATTTTAAACATATCACAACTTATGGATAGTGATTCGTAGTTCAGAAACAAATCATCCATTATGAAATGATAATAAATTTTCAAAAATAAGCACACTCCGATAAAGGGCTTATTGGATGAGATGTTAAATTTTTTGCTCCCCCTCAGTTATGCAACCAAATAATTTATATTCAATTAACAGGTTTTTGGCATAACCAGTATTTTCTAATGTGGGGATGAACTTATGAATTCTTTAAATTTGATTTAACATTTGAAAAGATTTGATCATTTAAGCTCCATTATGAGTTTAGGATTAAATGATCAAATCTTTTTAAATGTTAAATCAAATTGTTGCAGGCCAATGCAATCCTCTTCCGGCCACATGTCGGGAATACAACAGATAAGAAAATATTTGTACAAATAAATTGCTTCTAGGCTAAGTAGATGTGTACACAATATAGCTCAATGCACTAAGATATGATATGAAGATAAAAGCTCAATGTGAGTAGGGGTGTTTTTCTAAAAAGTGATTTTACAATCTTTGAAGAAGATGTATATGACAAAATGCTTCAAAGATTTGAATCCTATAAAACGTTTCTCCAAAAAATATATATCAAGAAAATAATCAGGAAAAACTTTAAACTTACTCTAAAAAATTAGTTTTAAGAAATGAAAGAATATGTAAGAGCAAGTGCTAAAAATAAAATGCCCAAATACAATGCTCTCTTCCAAAATAGTTTTTGAAATCAATAAAAGGAAAAAAGAGTTGGAGAGAGTAAAAATTTTGTCCCAAAGAAAAAGATTTTTGCAATAAAAATGGTTTGGGGGAACTTTGATTAAGAAAAAATTTGAGAGAAAAAATGGTTAATTAAAGTTGCTAATCTGGGTTATGGAAAGGGTAATAGGCTTTCTTAAAATTTGACCGTTAAGGGACACAAAGGGAATTTTGAAAAATATGAATGAAAATTAACCCCAGTTTAACGCGGTAAAAATTTTGGGAAAGAAAGAATTTGAATTTAAAGTTAGGTTCAGTTGACCGTAGCCAAGGCCGATCGGTTGAGATGAGGGCGATCCGAACCCTTCATAGGTTTGGTCGACTGAGGTTCGGTTCGGTTACCTGAACGGTTAGTTTCTATCTTTTATGGAATACGCCAAAATGAGTGTGCTTTAAGTCCTTCCTTGGCTTCCATTCCTAGTCCCTTATGTGTGTTCTGAATTTTATACCTGTTCACGCACTTAAAAACACACATAAGATACGAGTGCTTTGTCAACATCAAAATAGGGATCAGACTCAAAATGTCAACAACGCTTGAAATCCATTTCTACATCGTTGGTTGGGTTTGGGGGGGAAGTAGTCTATCCAATAGGGATGATAACACTCCTTGTGGCGATGGGGACATCTCCCCAGCAAATCACCTTGATGACAGACTTCCTGGTAGTCAATTGGCCCTCGATTTACAACATCATAGTGGGCCGCCCAACGCTCAATGCAGCTAGGGCCGTTACTTCCATTGAACATTCCAAGGTGAAATTCCCTACCCCCCCACTGGGTTGGAGTGATCAAAGGAGACTAGAAAACAGCTCGAAATTGCTACGTAATGGTGTTGAAAGGTAAGATTGAGGTATGGGAGACTTTGACCATCGAAGATCTAGAGGTAAGGAGAGAATATCCACAGATCAGCACCTTAGACGAAGACCTCATAAGCATCACAATAAATGATGATCATAAGAGGTGCGGCCAGATTGGAAGTCACTTACCAGAGGTCTTAAAAGCAGAGCTGAGCTGATTACTAAATGAGTATACGGGCGTCTTTGCCTAGTCGGGTGATGATATGCCAGGGGCAATCATGGAAAACAGATTACAGGTGGACACAAACCATAGGCCTGTGAAACAGAAGAAGATGAGCTTCACCTTGGAGTGGGTCAAGGTAATAAACGAAGAGGTAACAAAACTAATGTTGGAATTGGTGTATTTCCAAGAAGGGGGGGTGAATTGGAATTTTAAAATTTATCTCTTAGGTTGAATGAAATACCTGTATAATACAACCTAGGGTCTTTCTATGCAATTCCAAATGTGCCAATAATATAATGTGCAAAAATTTAAATCAAGCATATCATTCATACCATAACATACACGTGCGGTATATATAAAGTGCAGAAATATAAACAAGGCACATAATATGTTATCGAGGTTCGGCCAACTGTGCCTACGTCCCCACCTTTAACTGGCAAGTTTGAGGATTCCACTAAAGGTTCTATTAACGGGTGGAGCGGCACCGATTACAACCAGGTCAAATAGCACAAGGCTGACCTTAACCTTTACAACCAAGTCAATTAGCGGGGCTGACCTCAACCTACACCTTACCAGGATGGTGCACCTAGCTTTCCTAACTAGGTCTAAGCCAGTTCAGGACTATTTCAAAAAAGGCTAGTCTCCCTTTTCAAGCTTGTGCCTAGAAATACAACAGTATGTTCACAATCAATGAAATTGGTACAGTGATTATGCTTTCATGTAAAGCAGATGTGTACCCAGTTATGCGCAATCACATACACCACCAATAAGATATAATAAGTAAGCTCAATGTGGTTTAATATATGCTCTCAAATAAATATTTTCTATCAATGTAATCAGTGCGTGAGAGTACAAGCAAAATACTCTTTGTATCACAAGATGTTCAATCAAAGTGCTCAAACAATGATATCAATCAAATCTCAAATATTTCAACCAATAGGTTTTCTCAATCGTGTGAAGCTCAAATAATGTATATGCTTGGTTTGCAAAAGAAGTTTAATCTTTGTATTCAGCAAATGATATATGAATTGATGAATATTGCAACAAAAATTTTTATCACATAAACAAATATCTTTTCAAAGGTATGTCAAGATAAGTCTTACAAGATATTTGGAAATGTTTTGAAAAGATTTTGCAATCCAAAAACAAATACAAACTTCACAAGATATTGTAATGAATATGCAATACTCAGAAGTTTAATAGAAGTCTTCTTAGGAGAGACTCATTATCAAAGTCCCCTAAGAATACTTAGGTTTGGCTCTCAAGAAAAATTGTATCAATCAATCACAAACCAAAGGAGAGCAAACCTTTAGAGCAAACAATCAGTCAAAACAAACTTACGAAGGATTTTGGCAATAGTAGAAGGTAAGTATGAGAGAGTGGAGCTTAGAAATGGATAGTATAGATTATGGAAACTTCAAAGAATTTCTCTTAATCAAGATTGCTAATCCCATTACTAATTATTCCAAATGAAGGAGTATTTATAGACTTCCCCACAAATATAACCATTTAGGACATAAGTGGAATAATTAGAAAAGTTTTAATAATATTTAATTGATTTAACCTCTTTTAAAAAAGTTAACTGCAGTAAAAAATTCGTAACAACCCGAGAGCACCGGTAGGCTAGGACAAGTTTGGTCGACCCAAGTTCTTGGGATTCGGTCGATCGTGCCAAAAATGAACTGCCTATTCGGTCAACCGTACATGTAAGTCCAAAGCGATTTTTCAGTTTTGCGAGGTTCGGTCGACCAGGGTCAATTTGAACTGAGCCGTTCGGTCGACCAAACCATTGAGTTCCCACACGTGGGAACTCAGTCGACTAGGTTGGTGATATTCAAAATGTTGGTGATATTCAAAATGTGCTCGGTCGACCAGGAGGTCAATAAAGTTGACCCCTGGGGTGTTCGGTCGACCGCGGTCAAATGAACTATGTGAGTTTTGTCGACCGGGCTGTGGTCAACCAGATGACCCAGTTCAAGTTTGGTCGACCGGGGGGCATTTGTACGTTGGGGTACAGTCGACTGAAGGTGCACATTTTGTGCATTTCAGTCTTGTTTAAACATGCAATTGCCCTACTCAAATGACCAACATATATATGTGCAATAGTGAGTGTCCTAGGGTCATTTCTAGGTCTTTTTGAAGACACTGAAAAAATCCGGCATCGGTTGACCGAAGGGCAATCCCTATGGTCTTTTTAAGGTCATTTTCATTTTGAGCTTACCTATCATATCATGCAGGTGATGCATGCAATTATTACAAGTTAGAGAACCTATTTACTATTACAAACCTTTTAAATAAATGAAATACAATAAAAAATGATCTCTAGGGTCTTCAAACTTTACTTCATGTGCTATTAGTGTATCTGCTAATATAAGCCTGCACATGAACTAGATAGCCATTAAATACCTGAGTATTTGTCATAATCAAAATCGGGATATGACCTATAGGGTCAACAACTAATAAAAACTAATTTTGTCAAGGAAGTCAACTATCAGAAGTGGCTCAGCAATGTGGTCTTAGTGAAGAAGCCAAACGGAAAGTGGCGGACTTACATCGACTTCACATATTTGAACAAGGCATACCAGAAGGATAGCTTCCCCCTTCCTAGGATCGACCAACTTGTAGACTCTATGTATGGACATGAGCTCCTAAGCTTCGTGGATGCATATTCAGGATATAACCAGATCCGTATGCATCATGGAGATGAGGAAAAGACGTCGTTCATCACCGAAAGGGGGCTCTACTACTGCAGGGTGATGCCCTTCCAATTAAGGAATGCAGGAGCAACATACTTGAGGTTGGTAAACAAAATATTTAAAGATTTATTGGGAAAAACCATGGAAGCTTACGTGGATGACATGCTTGTGAAGAGCTTAAAGGCAGAAGAACAATGCAAGGATTTAAAAGGCACATTCAAGGTGCTGCGTAGGTTCAAAAAGAGGTTAAATCTTGCTAAGTGCGTGTTTGGTGTATCTGCAGGAAAATTCCTAGGGTTCATGGTGACACACAGGGGGATAGAAGCCAACCTTGACAAAATATGGGCGCCGCTGGAGATGAAAATCCCTTGAATGAAAAAGGAGGTCCAGGTCCTAACAGGAAGGATTGCTTCGTTCAGTAGATTTGTCTTTTGTTTGGGAGATAAGAGCTTACCGTTCTTCAAGGTATTGCGGAAGATGAGAGGATTCGAACGGGAAGAGGAACAAGGTAAGGCCTTTGAACAACTTGAGCATTACCTTGGTTTCCCACAATTGTTGAAAAAGGCAAAAACATGAGAGGACCTATACTTGTACGTGACCTCTACTCCACATGCGGTCAGTGCAGTTCTGGTTAGAGAAGAGGGAAGGCAACACAAGCGCATCTATTACACGAGCAAAGTGTTAAGTGGGGCAGAAATCAACTTTGCAATTGCAAAAAAGGTAGCCTTTGCCATCATCTGTGTAGTTTGAAAGTTGAGGCCTTACTTTCAGGCGCACAAGGTAATAGTGCTGACCAACTTACCGCTGAGGCAGATCCTCCAATGGTCGAAAACTTTGGGGAGGATGGTGAGGTGGTCGGTTAAGTTTGGAGAATTTGATATAGATTATAGGTCAAGGCATGCAATCAAAGCCCAGGTATTGACTGATTTCATGGTAGAACAGTTTGGTGAAAAGTCAGAGGAGCCAGATATTTGGGTGCTGCACGTGGATGGGTCGTCCAATGAAGCCGGGGGAGGAGCTGGATTAATCCTTACGACACTGAACGGTTCAGAAATTTTGTATGCATTGCGGTTGGAGTTTGCAACAACCAACAACGATGTTGAACACGAAGCCTTGTTAGCAGGTCCGCGCTTGTTAGAATTGCTTGAAGTGGTTTAACTTCGAGTCTCGAGCGATTTCCAGCTCGTTGTGGAACAGGTAAAGGGAGAATTCGAGGCTAGGGATCAAAAAATGAAAAAGTATCTGGTGAGGGCACAAGAGTATGTTAGAACATTCGCTCAGTTCAAGATAGAGCACATACCTTGAGCGGAAAACACAAAGGCCGATGCGCTGACAAAATTGGCCTCAACCTCAAAGTCAGATTGAGAGATTGCCATTTACCTCGAAAGAATTGGGAAACCATCTTACGAAGAGGTCAGCGTCAAAGTGACAGTAGTAGAAGGTAATGAAGAAGACTAGAGGACCTCCTTGATACAATACCTCCGGTACAGGACCCTACCAGACAACAATAAGCAGTCCATGAAAGTAAGAAAGAAGGCAGCTAGAAACACACTCGTAAATCAATAGTTGTACTGGAAGTCCTTGATGTTGCCCTACGTGCGGTGCTTAGACATCAAAGAAGGGCAGTATGTGTTAATGGAAATTCATGAAGGGATATATGGAAACCACTTGGCTAGCAGAGCTTTAGCTCACAAGCCTTTGCGACAGGGGTTCTATTGGCCCACTATGAAGAAGGGCGCAGTAGATATGGTTAAACAAAGCGACAGATGCCTGAGGTGCACTAGCATACCACACCTGCCGGCCAGTTCTCTCTCCCCCTTAGCGAGTCCTTGTCCATTTGCCCAATGGGGACTAGATATCCTAGGACCATTACCTTAAGTTGTAGGGGAATGAAAGTTCTTGTTGGTGGCAATTGACTATTTCATTAAGTGGGTAGAAGTAAAAGCCCTGGCCCACATAACAAAGCGCAATATCACCAAGTTTGTATGGACTTCGGTGGTCTGCATGTTTGGCATCCCCTGGGCTATAGTCATAGACCATGTGAGACAATTTGACAACGACCGCTTCAAAACATTCTGCACCAACTTGGGCATAAAACTACTATTCGCGTCTGTTGTGCACCTGCAAAGTAATGAGCAAGTAGAGAACATGAGTAGGACAATCTTGCACAGTCTAAGAACGTGACTTGAAACTTCATATGACAAATGGGTAGAAGAACTCCCATCCATTATTTGGGCATACCATACGACCCTATGAACAACTACAGGGGAAACTCCCTTCATGCTCGCCTTTGGAGTTGAGGCGGTCATCCCCATAGAGGTTGGAATATCTTTTTGGCGAAGGCAACACTTTAACGAGGAGAACAAAAATGAAGAATTAAGAGCAGAACTGGATCTACTGGAGGAAAGACAAGACCAAGTAGTGATGAAAATCGTAGCATACCAACAAAAGGTGGCCAGGTATTACAATGCTTGGGTGAACGCGCGAACATTCAACATAGGGGATTTGGTCCTGAGGAAGGTGCGTAGTAGCCCCACGGAACCTGGATCAAGCAAATTGAAGCCCAATTGGGAGGGACCATACAAAATAACGTCAGAGATCGAGCTGGAAGCATACATTTTAAAGGATTTAGAGGGGAAGGAGATAAAAAATGCTTGGAAGTCTGATATGTTGAAGAAATACTATCCTTGAATTTCCATTTCATAAGTTATACACTTTAGTAGCTAGTTACAAAGGCTTGGAAAGAAAAATTACAAAAGAAAAAGCAATAAAACTTCAGGCTGGACTCCCTACTCACTAGCTTTATTACCTTTGCCACCCTCCCCTTCAAATTCCTCGGTCTCGTCCATATCCTCCCTTGATTTTGGACTTTCATTGCCATAGTTGTATAAGTATACACCAGTTAAAGAAAGGTCAGGATGAATTGTCCTGACCTACTCTCGACACCTTCTAAAACCTATTTGGTACATTTTAGAATTATCAAGGATAAACTTTTTAGAGTTCCGATAGTCTGATGCTGCTACGCTGGTAGCAGCAAGGATCTCCTCACTCCGAATCCTCGCAATTTCCTCTTGGCGAGCCTTCTCCCAATGAGTAGCTTCGGCCCGAGCTTCATACAACTCATTCTGCGCAATAACATACTTCTCCCTTGACTCTGTAGAAACCTGGTACATCTCAGCCACTTTTTCTTCCATACCCAGAGACATGGTCACTAGTTGAAAAAAACATCAAAGCTAATATGTAGTGGTAAGCAGCTAAAAAAAATAATAAAAATTTCAATCTCATAATCAAAGTTGACAAGGCCACTTGATAAAAAGTGTGCCGAATGTTGGAAGACAAATTTTCAGGGAGAGCCAGCTTCACTTCTAGAAGGTCCTCAGAGTGCATTGCACGCTGAAGAGCGGGACTAAAAAGGGCGGGGTCATGAAAAATGGGTCCCCCGGAAGAAGTAGCCGCAAGTGGGATCACTTGGGTTAAAGAAGGCTTGATATTTGCCATAGGGGCATCCTCCATCTAAGAAGAATCGCCTTGTAAGTCTCTCTTCTTCTTCTTTTTCTTACTTGCCCTTTGTTTTTTCGCTTTAGCCATCACGGCCTCGTATTGATTGAAGTCTATATCTACAAAAAGAAAAGAGGGGGGTAAGAAAAATTGGGCAGAGTAAAATATATATGTATACTACAAAGTTGATGAGAGATGAAGACCGGGGGAAACGATTGAGTCTACACTGCACAAGGACTTGCTCCTTAAGCAGCTCGCTGTGGGGCACAATCCCCTGCCAGACACTAGTCCAAAGCTCCCGAAGGATGACTTCCTTTAAGGGAGACAGAGTGGGAGCCAAGTGGCGCAGCCAAGATGAAACAAAGGGTAGATTTAGATTATATATATATATATATAACCTATGCACGCTCACAATAAGTAAAGGATAGGTGGAAGAACATCACCATCAAGAGGAGTAGACCAAACACGGGGCCCATGATAATCTAGTTTCCCAAATGCAAAAAGGAACTGAAACTTCCAGTCATGAATGGAAGAGTTACTAGGGGTGAATAGCTTATAATCAGAAAGGGAATTGAAATAGTATAGATCCTACTCTATGGAGTGCTTTCTTATTTGAAAACAACTCCGAAATAGAGGCACTGTAGGCTGATGACCTCTTTTGATTAGGAGAATGGTGAAGCACACCAACGTCAAGTATGAGTTGGGAGCCAGCTGCGAAGGAGCTACGTTGTAAAAGCAAAATACATTAGAAAAGAAAGGGAAAAAGGGCAGCTTGAGACCTAGTCAACAAAGTTGGTGTATAGGCAGATCTTAATGGGACTGAGGTCTTGAGCGGACTCAGAGCAATTGGGCAGCCTAATTTGGATAATGTCAGGGATGGAAAATAGACGATGCACGATATGCAAGCCTACAGGGGAGAGGTTCAATCGAGCATTCCTTTCAGTTGTTGGAGGCATTGATTGAGCCTCAAAAGAATTCATGAGGGTCAAGCTTTAAAAGGTCAAAAAGAAAAACAACTTAAGTTGTTCAAAGATTTGGATCAATAGTGCCTATTTCTTACAGTTTACTAGGGACACATTCAAAGGAAATAAAGAACACGAAGAACATTCAAGTAGAATTTGAAGAACATTAAGAACGTGCAAAGAACTAAGCTGAAATAACACACACAATGCCAAAGAAAAGCAAACAAAAGCAACGAAAGACACAAAGATAAAGGAGGACGGAGAAGCGTACCTAGTAGAGACAAAAGGAACCTTTCAGTCAAGACAAGGAAGAAATGAGTAAGTGAATGTTTTTTATAGAGAAAAGTTGGTTTGAATCTCCAAAAAAAAAACACATCACGAGAAGGCAGGAAATCATTAATTGGTTTGCGTCTCGAGGAAATAATACAAGTCCCTATACAAGCACACAGTCCCAATAAGATACATATCCTACCAGGTATAGACTCTGAACAAACGCATGCTGAAAGGACTCCGTATAAACACGCATCCCAAGTAGATGGGACACCAAATAGATGTGACCACGATGAGCCCCGAGAGAGATCTCGAAACTCTACAAGTATGACTCAACTATCGAGCAATGCTCGTAAGGCCTGAAGAGAGCCCAAAATATGAGCACAACTCATTAGGCAAAGAAGACCAGCCCAACTGATGAGCAACACTCATGAGGTCTGAAGACAACCCAAAAGATGAACACGACTCATTAGGCAAAGAAAATTGGCCCAATTGATGAGTAATGCTCATGAGACATGAAGACAGTCCAAAAGATGAACACAACTCTTTAGGCAAAGAAAACTAGGCCCAATTAATGAGTAACGCCCATGAGGCCCGAAGACAGCCCAAAAGATGAGCATGACTCATTAGGCGAAGAAAACTGACCCAACTGATGAGCAATGCTTATGATACTCGAAGACAGCCCAAAAGATGAGCACAACTAATTAGGCAAAAAAAAATTGGCCTAATTGATGAGAAATACACATAAAGGTAAATTAAAATTGGCTTAAAGAGCCACTCGGCATAAAGTTCCCTCAAAGAGCTGCTCGGCACAAAAATGCCCTTGAAGAGCTGCTCGGCACAAAAAAATACCCTCAAAGAGTTGCTTGACATAAAAGTGCCCTTGAAGAGCTATTCGGCACAAAAAATACCTTTGAAGGGCTGTTCGGAACAAAAATACCCACGAAGAGCTACTTGGCACAAAAAATACCATCGAAGAGATGCTCAACACAAAAATGCCCTCGAAGAGTTGCTCGACACAAAAGTTCCTTTGAAGAGCTGCTTGGTATAAAAGTGCCCTCGAAGAGCTGCTCAGCACAAAGGACTCGCAAAGAGCTGCTCGACACGAAATGTTTTCGAAGAGCAATTCAAAAAAATGTGTTGACCACAGCTCGACAAGTCGCATTATCCCTATACCTCAGCTCGGATCAGTCGATACCCTCATGATATCGGCTTGACAAAGCTGTTCACACGTGATATCGGCTTGGATAAGCCGCTATGTTGACGAGTTTGCTCGACCAAGCCACATATGCGACAAATTCAGGCTGGTTCAATCAATACTCCAATGAGTTTGGCTTGGCAAAGCCGTGCGTAGGTGAAATCAGCTCGGTTGAGCCAACAACGAAACAAAACCAACTTGGCAAGTGGCATACACAGTGATATTGGCTCGGATGAGCCGACAATGCAACCAGACCAGCTCGACAAGTCATTGGAGCGGCTCGGGTGGACAGCAGCTCGACAAGCCGAGCAAGCGGCAATATTGGCTCGGACGAGCCGACCACGCAACAACTTCAACTCAGAAAATTGGGAAAAAAGAAAAAGAAAAAGGGCAATTTTCAAACTTTGGAAACAAGCTTCAAAAATTCGAAACTGAAGGGGGGACAATTGATATACGCTAAAAATATCAACCACCAAAGGGAGATTGAAGCCTAGCATTGATGAGGGCAGTTACCACCTAAGTCAATTGCTCGGAACAAAGCAATTGGCACCAATCCAATAATGACCATAGTGGACCATGCCGACACTGTAATGACCAGAGTGTCCACATCGGGTGCCGTAATGACAAATCTCTCAAGGGTCAAACCTCACCAATATAAAAAGGGGTATTGCGAAGAGGTAAAGGTATCTCATTCTAACCCATCTTTACTGTTTCTTACAACCTCTCTAGAGCAATCCCTTACTTAAGCATTGGAGTGATCTTTCGGAGTACATCTCGGGTTTTCTAAGCCACCGTCATTTCCCTCTTTTTCAGGTGATCGTGATCAAAATGTTTTCTCGGAGGTCCCTCGACATTTCTATTCAACAACATATATGTATGCAAGTAAATATACATATTTATGTATGTGTATATTCATTACAATATACATACATGGATGTGTGTGCTAGTATGTATGCATATGTATATAGCAATGCTAATATATGTGTATGCATGCCAATACATGTGTTTGTATGTGTATGAATTTTTATGCATGTGTATTTGTGTTAGGGTATGTTTTATGATTATTTTATCTTCTTGTTATTGAAAATATAAAAAAAATTTAAAAAATGTGAAAACTCTCGAAAATATGAATTTTTGTCTCTTGATTTCGAAAGTCTAATCTGTCTAATATGACCTCTGGTGGGATAAAGGGGAACATTTTATTGTTTAGTGTCTTCTTCTTCTTATCCCTAGGCACGATAGAGGTTTTTAACCTTCAAAAATTGTATGATTCGAGAAGGAATATGGTTTCAGCTAACACATTTAGATCAAACAAACCATGATTGTTTGTTTATCCAGTGTCAAAGTTTTTCTCTTTCTAAAAAGATGCTTTTAAAAAAAACCTAAAAATATGTATTTTCCAATGTTTTCTTCTTGATTTTTAAATAGTCGATGATGAAGTCTTAACTTTTTCAAAATTGCATCTTATCATACTTTTCAACTTAAAATCTCTTTTCAAAGTCCCTTGTTTTCACCCTTTTTATTCAAGGATCAATAATACAAGACTAGGGCCTCATTTCTTAAACTGTGGTTTTCAAGTCAGTAATACAAGCTTGATGTTTTCGATCCAATTGATCTATTACCATCATCATCTTCATGTTTTCTTCAAAATTAGGGTTCTAAGGAAAACCCTTTTTAAAGCAATACTTTGAGTTTTTTGAAACCACGTTGGAGTGCTTAGGCAGTAATAACAACACTAGAGGACCAAAATAGGCATTTTCTTTTATATATATATATATATATATATATATATATATATATATATATATATATATATATATTAAAGACACACATGTGTAAGTGCGATAACGTTCTATGAATAGGTGTCGATAAGGGTGCTGTTTGGCTAACCATCACTGATATGGTTAGTTAATCACCTTCCCTATGCATAAATAAATCCCTAAACTTAAAAGTCTAGTTATTGTAGACCTATTTCAATGTTTTTTATTTATATTTTTTGTGTTTTTTCTTTAAAAAAGGATAGGGTACTGGCAACTCTGTGTCATATGATTTCAATTGTTCCCCCCCATTTTTTCAAAACTCTTCTCGTTAGGGATCGCTATTCCCTTTCATTGGCACCCCAGAAAAAATCCAGCATCAACATCACTTAAGTAGGTCCATTAGTAAGAATCCCTAGTGGAGTTTTATTTCTTACTTGAGCACAAGGCTTAATGGATGAGTTAAGTCGCAGATACATTGAGTAAGAAGGCCAAGATTGCAGCTTTATAGATAGTAACACACTCAACAGTAAGTAAGGTTACCACAATAATACATGATTGTATTAAGGGGAAACCTTGTCAAAGCTCCAAACGCCAAAAACCTTATGAAGCTAGTGGAAAAAGGTAAAGTGTGCTAGTCTTGATTAGAAGATAGATTGCCAATGACACATGATAATTGTGTTTTCATGGCTTGAGTTGGTGATCTGAGGAAGAGATAGCTAAGAGAGTGTCATGACACCATGTGAGTAGGTATTTAGGATGTCATCGCACTTAGACATTGTTAAAATATAGGTATTATTGGCCACACATGCATGATGAGGTGGCTGAGTATACCCGAGCTTGTCTCAGCTGCTAGTAAGATAAGGTGAAGTGGATGAATATTACAGGTTATTGGAGCCTCTTCAAGTATCTATGAGCTTATGGGAGAGTGTCTTACTTGACTCTCATTACCAATTTGCCTAGAGTTAGAGACTCAAGGTCTATACTTGTGGTAATAGATAGGTTTTCAAATTATTGTACTTTCATATTCGCACCAAAGTACTGTTTGGCAAAGGAGGCATCATAATTATTTTTCAAATATATTATGAAGTATTTAGGTGTTTCCTAAGACATTGTTAGTAACAAAGACATAATTCATAGATTGACATCTCTTCAAGCGACCACCCACAGATAGGTGGATAGACAAATAGATTTAACGAGCTATTAGAAGAGAACTTGCTCTATTTTGTCACTGTTAATTAAAAGAATTGCTGCAACTACGTAATGGGGCTTAGTTTTGTTTTAATGCCTAAAAGGGATAAAAAAAACTAATAAAAGTCTTATTGAACTTGTTCTAGGCCACCAGCTGTTGTTATCTCACATAGTGGATAAGGCGTATAGAGAAAAGAGTCCTGTAGTATACATCGTTACTAAAGAATGGAGAAAAAAAATGCAAAGATCACTCAAGCTTACCTGGAGAAAGTTTCCAAGTGGATGAAGAAGGTGGTAGATTAGGAAATAAGACCATTGCACTTCAATGTAAGTGATTTGGTTCTTGTTTAGCTCCATCTAGAATAGATCAAGTCACTACGAGGTTGAGATAGGAGACTAATTTGTGAATATGGACTAGTCCTTATATTGGCTAAAGTTAGGAAGACATCTCACAAGGTTGATTCTCTAGCTTGAATGAAAGTGTTATTATATTTCATGTCAATTGCCTCAAGTGATTTAACATTGACAATAGAGATCCAAGCATAAGTTATGCAGAGACTCAAAAAATTTAATTTATGAAAACAATAATGGAAAAAGGGAAAAGGAGAATTTGAAAAGGGAACACAGCAGGGACTCATCGACGAGTGCCCTATGCTCGTTGATGAGGAGATCCTGAGAGTAGGAAATCTTAGATTTAAGGGCTTGTCAACGAACCCATTGTTCTCGTCGACAAGTGTCCTTCTTTGACTTGTCGACGAATTTTCTATTCTCATTGACAAGTACACGTGGACCTGCAACTTGTAAATATGCTGATGGTCATTTTTCAACGAAAATTTCTCTCCTCTCACTCTCTCTCTCTCTAGGGCTTCGGCTTCCATCCTCTCTCTCTCTTTGATTTTCGCTCCGATTTTAACCCGAATCGACGATCAAAAGCTACCACGAGGTTCTAGGGGTGATTCTTGGCAAGTTAATCAAAGTAGATTGTTTATTTGGGCTTCCTGGGCACTACTCCAAAACCAGGGTAAGTATGATATTTTAGCGTTTAATTGGTTATTTGGAGTATTTGGGCCTTGGAAATTTGAATGGGATTATAATTTTGGAATTGAATTGATTGAATTGGAAAAAATGTGAATTTTAGGGTTTTGAGTTCCGAACGCCGTGGGTAAGGGCATAGAGATTTATAGCAGAACTCTCAATAAGTAGGTAAGGGGAATAAATTATAGTAGATGTTTTGGAAAATTTACTAGTTGATCAAAATATGTGAAAATGAGAATTTGATATATATAGTTTTGGAAAACTATGATATGGTTATTTTTCTTGTGATTATTATATTGTGTATAACAGTCTAAAATTGTGTGGCATGTGGAATATAAAATAATAGCTTTATACTGGGAATGTGATGAAATGATATATATATATATATATATATATATATATATATATATATATATATATATAGAAATGATGGTATATGTGAACTACTGAATATGTTTACAGAGAGATGATGAAATGTGATATAAAGATGTGTTTTATAGAAAAATGATGTAATGTGTTATACATATATGCTTTATTGTGAAATGATGATATAATTATGATACACATATATGTTTTTACAGGAATATGGTAAAATGAGATATACAAATATGTTTTTACTGAAATGATGATATATGTATTATACGTAGAGATGTTTTATACAGAAATGTTGAATTGAGATATATGCTGATATAAGATGAAATGTATACATATATGATGGAAATGATACAGAAACGATGAGAATACTACTGATATGATGAGAATAATACTAATATAATGAGATATACAAACGTAATGAAATGTGAATATAGAAATGTGAAAATGAGAACCATGATGGACCATAGTTGTACAGAGAGCACGGTATCATTGCTAGCATTGTGTTAGTGCAACCACACAACTTGTATAGCATGTGGCGTGACAGTCGTTTGGGCCAGTGAGAAGGGTAGTGTTGCTCCTTGGATTCTGGACTAGGATTAGGCAGACCAATAATACTATAGATGCATTTCCTATTTTGATCTAACTGGGTAGGCCAACCACGGTTAGGTCCAGTTTACGGACTGCACAACCCGGTCATGTGTGGTGAATACATGACGATATGAATATCTTCAGGGCAGCCATGAGCTACAGACACGACATGTATTATATACTGGTGTATGCTCATGAGTTAGAAAATGTTATGAAAAGTGAAGTAAAATGAACAACCATGGGTTACTGATGCGTCGTGCTATAGGTTGGTGTATACGCATGAGCTAGAAAATGTGAATATGAATATGAGAAATGAAAGAATGTGAAATTGATATGAGAAATGAACAGCCGTGGGTTATAGATGCGACGTGCTATATGCTGGTGGACACCCATAGGCTAGGAAATGTGAATACGAATATGGGACATGAAAGAATATGAATATGATTATGAAGAATGAGAAAGTATGTAAATGATATGAGAATAAATGAGTATGTATATGATAGTAGAATACTCTTATATTCTTGACTCTGCTCAGATCCAGGAAACCTCTCTTCCATTTGTAAATCCCTACAATATTTTCAGAAGAAAAGGATCTCTAGCCTATCAAGTCCGTACTCTTCTTATATCTCACAACAGACCACAAATCAAGGAGTTCGTCCAGACTACAGCTCTTGACAAGTGTCTCATTCCAGCCTCTTCCAAAGAACATATGTTGATCTTGAGCTTGATCAAGATCTGATCAACCAATGGATTAGAGAAGGCTATACTCATCTCCATTTTGGTGTTGTCAGACTTCTTCTTACCCTTTATAGCCGTAAAGGACTTCCTCTCACAGCTAGGATCACTCTTCTCAACACTACCTATACGCAGTATGAGCATGCAACAATTGACACAACGCTACGACACTTCGCTTACCACTCTCCAAGTTGGTAGCGTCTGTCTCACGTTCTTTTTCAACTTCAATATTCTTCTGAGAGACAAGAATTTGAGGAACTGCATAAAAGTTCAACTGCAGATTACTGGTGCTCCACAAGTTTCTTCAGCCTACGTGGCTACTCTTCATCATCAACTCATTTACAGACTTCAAGATCATGCTGTTGATCTCCCGCTTCCAGGATAGTCTGAAGATACAATCTTAATCACTGATGAAAGAGAAGACGATGTTCCCACAATTCTCCAGATTCCACGACAGATTCCTAGGGAAGAGTTAAAGCAACTCATTCCTCTGGAGTGGATTTCCAACTATGAGCAACTTCATCAGCAATCGTCACCCATCCATCTATCAGATCCCAAGTTTCAGAGACTTCCAGATGGAACGCTAAAGACGGTATTCAACCCAAAAGATACAGCTTCATCCAGCACTCCTCCGGTGTTCCAATCCTTGATGATAAAGCTTGTAACTTTTGAAGATGACATTCCAGTTAGCCATGTTGAAGCAGACGGATCCCTTATCTACACTGATAAAATTGAAGGACATTTCATTTGGGATGTTGATCCTTCTATGTGTGATCCAGATAGCACTTGCCACCAATCAGACCAAAGAGAAACTAAACCATCATGTAAACCTTTTTCTCCTCACAGAAAACCTGATAACCCAAGTAGCCCATGGATAGGAATCCGACGTCCAGATCCTAAACCTAAGCCTTTATAGATCTATGACAGAGCCCTTGAAATTCTTCGTGAAGAAGGACTCCTTCCTCTAGAAGAACCTGACGCAGAACCATATCAAACTCCAGCTTCTAAACTACCCCAATCTCAGCCTATTCCCTGTTTCATGGCCTCTCCGTATGACAAACAGTTTCCACCCTTGGAACCAAGATCATACACAGACTCCAACCTCCATACCAGGTCCTTCATCCAACCCTCTGAAATCCAACCGGATGGTTCCAGAAAGCTTCCCTCACAAGTTGAGCAAGTTCTGAACTGGCAAACTCAAAATGCCAGATCATAGAATACAATTTTGACTGCCATTGATAACAAGGTCGATACACTCATACATCATGGCATGCAGATGGACCAACAATTTGGCAACCTTGATTCCAGAATTGAAGCTTTATATGTTGATCTCAAGAGAAGAATTGATAGTATTGATGCTGAATTTAGACAATTCATTTCTGTAGGATATTTTGGATCTATGTTTAATGATAAAGAGGCAGAAATCAGAAGGCTCAAAGATCATTTATCTCAGATTGAACGAGATCATTGTCCAATTCCCTCACCTACCTATATTCCTAAAGCCTTTCCATATACTCCACTGTACTTTTTCATTCCTCAGTCACCACCAACTCCATCCTACCAACAGCCATATTATTCCAAGCATTTCAAATCCACTGCTGAGATTTTTAAGAGACATTGTCTTATTCCATCAACACCTATTTCTCCAAAATCTCCAATCTTGGCA
The DNA here is from genome assembly GCF_029873635.1 of Malania oleifera. NCBI lineage: Eukaryota > Viridiplantae > Streptophyta > Magnoliopsida > Santalales > Ximeniaceae > Malania > Malania oleifera. Next base: position 123,991,838 of record NC_080418.1, read on the forward strand.
AAACCTTTGCCCTCTGAGCCTGTTGATCACAAACTCAAAAGTCCATTTGTATCACCTGATCAATCTCCATCTTTCCTTGCTAACTTCGTCCCTGAAGTACGCACTGATGATAACAGTGATGTTTCCACTAAAACATCGTCCTCTTCTTCAGACCAAGAGATTACTGACCTCACCAATATGATGATGACATCTCCCACTGATCTAGGATCATCCAGGACACAGGAATTCCATGAAGAGACCGACGCCACAGTTCCTATTGTGGAAGAACCTTCTGAGGCCACTTTAGCCACTCCTCATTCAGTTCCCCATCATTCAACCAATGGTTCTTGATTCTCTTTTGATGGATTACCTCCAACTAAATGGAGAGATCGAATTGGTGAATTTGGTGCATGGATTGACCTTCAACTTTCCAAGCAGGGGAATACATTAGAAACAGTTCTCGTTGAATTCACATCCTGATTTACTGGAACTTTAAGAGGCTGGTTTCAAAGTCTTGGTGAATATAGACAAGTGACATTCATTAAATCCCAGACTCCCTCTTTTGCTTTGGGTACACTTTATCGAGAATTCGTTGGAGATCCAGATATTTATGCCAATGAAGTTCGACAAGAATATTTCGAAATGAGATGTTGCTCCTTAAAAAGAAAAGATCTTGATTTTCACTATTAAAGGATGTCCAGACGATATTATCTTCTTGGTGGATTTCATGATGATAATCTCAGACAAGTTTATGCTAACTCTTTACCAGAAGACATCCAGCCAGATTTACAGAGAAAGATTGCATCTCTCTCACGACCACTCAGAGATATCTCATTAGGAGAAATTCATCAACTGGCACTCTCTGCTCTTGAAAAATTATGTGATACCCATCAATTATTCTTAAAGATGATGAAATAGAATCATAAGTTCATGAAGCAATGCAAGAAGCCTTACTTGCAGATCAAATGCAAAGAAAAAGATTGCATCTATAGTCCTAAAAAGAAGAAGCACTTCAAGGACTATGGTTTTGACAAACGTTTCAGAAAAGACCCCAGAAAGAGAAAGAAGTTCAGATACTTCAAAAAGAAGTTTCGACAAGGACATGAAAAATCTCCTTGTTGTTTCATTTGCAAGAAGAAAGGCCACTATGCAAAGTAATGCCCAAAGAACATGACAAAATCTGCAAAGCTTGCCCAGCAGTTACAGAATGAAGAACTCGATGCAGATGCTGAATCTGTTCTTTCAAAACAAGAATAGATGAAAGAGACTATTCTCGTCCTTACTGATTTAGAAAATTCTGATTCAGAAGATGACTATCATTCAGATGAAACTCTTCAAGTCTAACCTATTCTCTCTTCTCAAGATTTTCAGAAAAGTCCTCATGTTCAAATTCAGCTCCTCCCTGAAAAATACGGTAAACCCATTCCTGTTGTTGCATTCATTGATACGGGATCCCATAAGACCATGATTAATCCAAAAGTCCTACCATCAGATTGCTGGTCTTCCCATACTCAATTCTTTAGAGTTGCCAATGATCAAATTTTTACTACCACTTTGATTTCCAAAAGGAAAATTGGGATTAAACTCCTTCCTTATTGCATCATTTGGACTCATGTCATCGGCAGTCCACTTCCTTAGAAAGATGTTTTATTAGGATGGGATGTTTATTGTCTTTCAAAATCCTTGAGGATTCTTCCCACTGGAATTAAGTACAAAAGAGAATTCAAGCCTTTTACCCAGACAAACAAAATCTATTCCCTTTCGTATTCTCCTCTAGATTCAGCCCATTCAAAACAAACTCCTTAAGTTGTGTGCAGAAGGTCATAACTAGTTCATCCATGATCATCCACTCTGGAAGAACCAAAACTTTTTCATTCATATTCCCTTCAAGCTAAATGAAGATGTTAGCCTAACCAAGGCCTCTCATCCGGGAATGTCTCCATCAGACCTTAAACTTGCCAGAGAAGAATGTTATTCTTTCTTAAAGTAAGGTCTAATCGAACCAACCAATTCCTCTTGGGCATGTCAAGCATTTTTATGTTGAAAAAAGATCAGAGAAAATTAGAGGAAAGAAAAGATTGGTTATTGATTATAAGCCATTGAATGTGTTTATCAGGGATGATAAGTTCCCTAATCCAAAAGCCAGAACACAATTCATCCATCTCGCTGAGGTAGAAATATTTTCCAAGTTTGATCTGAAAGGTGCCTTTTGGCAACTCAGAATTCATCCAGATGACAGATACAAGACAATTTTCTGTATTCCGAATGAATAGTTCCAATGGACAGTTTTACCCTTCGGCTTAAAAATTGCGCCATCACTATTTCAAAAGGCGATGACCAAGATTTTCAATCCTATCCTGCACAGTACTTTGATTTATATTGATGATATATTATTATTCTCAAAAAGTCTTGTAGATCATCATCACCTTCTTGAACATTTCCACCAGTTGGCATCACAATACGGGATAATGCTGTCAGAGAAGAAAAGCATGATTGGGCAACAAGAAATTGATTTTCTGGGGATGAAAATATCCCATGGAACTATCTGTCCAGGTCCTCATCTTGTAGAGCAATTATTACAATTTCCTGATGATAATCTTTCTGTCAAAGAAATACAGCAATTTCTTGGCATCATTAATTACATCAGAGACTTCATCCCGCATGCAAGTCAGTTCACTAGTGCCCTGTCTCAGCTGTTGAAAAAGAAGCCACTCCCATGGGGCCCTGACCAGACACAAGCTGTCAAATATCTCAAAAAAGTTGCAAAGGATCCACCACCTTTGACTATTCCATCCACAAGAAATCTTATCCTCCAGTCAGACGCAAGTGACCATTATTAGGGTGCCTTACTGCTTGAAGATAAAGATAACAAGAGGTCCTATTGTGGACACGCCAGTGGAGAATTCAAAGATTCTCAAAAACACTATCATACTATATTCAAAGAAATAATTGCAGTAAAAAATGGAATTCAGAAATTTGACTTCTACGTCAGATCAAAGCACTTCACAGTTGAAATGGACAATTCATCTTTCCCAAAGATGCTTGAATTTCGAAACAAGATTCTCCCTGATCCACAGATTCTCAGACTAAAAACTAGTTTTCCAGATATGACTTCTCCGTGAAGCATATAAAAGGCGATCACAATGTCCTCGCTGATATGTTATCTCGCCCTCGGAAAACATCCTTCCTGATATCCAAACACCAAGCCATTCCACTAATCCTCATGGTCTCATCCTCATCCTCACCACCAGATATCCTTTACCTTGGTGCCTTTACTGGATACATTTCCCTCCAGAACTACCTCTAGAAACCACTGATGTCTCCATAATCAAATTCTATGCACAACCCTTTTGTAGCCACTATGCTAACCTGATTGGCCATCACCAAACCTTCCCAGCATACCCTTTCTTCAATCCTTACATCATCAAGCCATCATCCTTTAATACTCACGTATTATGGTATCTATGGTATATCTCTATTTTGCAGGTACATGCTGTATTCCTCCCTCTACAAGAGACGTACGCCCATCTTGATGATCCAGCCAACCAGAAATCCCTGTTCTGGACTTTCCTCCAGCTGTTTGATTCTCTGTTCACATGGAGAAGGAAGCTGACTACCCTCATGGGTAATCACAACCTTCGGAAGATGGACCCAGCTGAAGCAGCCGCTGTACACAGTATCTTCATCCTACATAGACCGTATTTCTACAATCCGACCAGGAACCTCTTATGGTCCCAGAATCAAGTCTACGAATGGGATACGTTGTACAACTTCCACAGTACATAGCCAAGCTACAAGCCTTCACTGCTGAATCACCTCTGTGAAATGAACGATTTGAAGTTCTGCTTTAAGCTTGTCAAGGCCATTCCAGACGATATTCCTGCTCCCAAGCCACCTGACAAGGACCCTCCTGATCAGGATCCTATGGATACAGATGAAGACAATCTTTGGAAGCAAAAGACTTACCACCATACGATCTATGGAGAAATCACGGATGAGGATTACGTCAACGTCAACCTCAACCTCTCACCATCTCACCGAAGTCCATAATGGCAGGCCACTTTATGTCTACTTTATGTATTATTGTCACCAAAGTCCACAATGATGGGCCGTCTTATGTCTGCATGTATAATAAGCTTGTGTAGGCTTGAAATGTCAAAAGTTGTTGCATAATTAAAGGAGGTGGGTCACTCCCGCACAAATGCAGCCGCCTATGTGCTGTCACTTTTTAATTATGTCAGTTGTCAGTTGTTAGGTCGTCTATGTCAGTAGTCAGTCGACACGACAAAAGTCTTCACCCACTTTGCTTTATGTCGTCGTCTACTTTACATCTTTATCATGTTTGCTTTATGTCTCTCTCAAGGTCTGCTTATCGTGTAAGCTTTGAGGTCTCAGACCTCTATATAAGAGACTGCCTTCCCTCTTGTAAGGCAGAGCTAGAGTTAGACTGGATGGAGAGTAGAATAAAATTTCCTCTTTGTGTTCTTCCATGGCCTTCTAAGTTCTCTTTTCCCTTAAAGGCTATTTGTCCAAAGGGCTTCTATCTCCTACTTCTATGAGCTTGTAATATCTTTATGATATTATAAGGGATATCTTTACAGTGGATACCCGTAACCTGCCGAGTCACGATGCTGGCGCAAGGCAAACCTCTGATTTAACGAAACTGTAATGGGTTCCTTTGATGATCATAACATGGCACTGAGTATGCTCTGTGCTTGCCTCTAAGGAGGATCCTGCACATCAGAAAGGTTGTACGGTCCCCGAAGAGAGCTTCTAGATAGAGGGGAACTGGTACCCTAATAGATAGGGTAAGTGTTTTGAGTTGGGAAATGTGATTTTTGAAATTCCCTGGTATATTTGGGTGGATTCTTGGAGTTATATATGTGTATGTATAGATGGGTAGAATTCTGGAATTGTATTGTATTTAGTTGGTATTGAATATTGGGCTCAGTTATGATATGTATTCCACTGCATGATTATTGTGATTCTGGATGGACTGATTACCCAATATTCCATTTTGGGTCGGGTTATAGATGATTTATGGTATCAGAGTTGTTTGATAGATAATTGAGTATTTATGTATAATAATAACAATAATAATGGTATGAAAATCGGGTCGTCACAAGTTAGTACTCTAAAGCATCACTAAAGACGACACAACCTTTAGAAGAGAATATGAGTTCATCCCTGCAAACATAGAGTTCACATCATCAAATATGAAGTGACACGAGTTCTTAGTGAAATGGAAAGACCTTAGAGATGAAGACCTCAAATAGTTTCAACGGAAGACATGAAACTGTTTATGGACAAAGTTGAAAAGTGCCTAGCGTCAAAGTCTACAAGGATGTCGACTGTATAAGTGGCAGAGAATGTCATAAGCCAAGCTTATTCAGGGTATTATGCTTGCCTATGACTACTTGTCTTATATGCATGGGATGAGTTACCATAATGTAAATAGTAGTTTAGGGTTTTTTTTTCCCACTAAATAAAAAAAGAAGGTATGAGTTGGTCAGTTTCAAGTTTTCTAGTACTAGAGTTAGAATAACATATAAAGCTCTTTAGGGGAGGATGAGTTTTAATTAGTCATGTAAAGCTGACTAATATTTGTTAAACGTGTTTAGCCTACTTGCTTCCATTGCTAAACATACGTTGCCTATAGAGGTGTTGCTGATAAATTACGTTGTTTCAATATTTACTGTGTGCTTGTTATTCGTTTACATGATTTTCTTACTGTTTTACTTACTTTGCATTTAACTGTTGTAAATGTGTTCTTGTGGTAAACTGTGGTAAAATTTAGTTGACTAGTTAAACAAAAGTGCTTTAACTAGTGCAACACAACCCATTACAAGATGTGAAGTCTAGCTTATGACACCCCTCCACTAAAACTGTGTTGTATAAATAATTTAACTCCACACAAGCATGTGTAGCATAGTTTTAATTGGGGGCACGGTACTCTCATCGCACCTAAGTTATATTTTTCTTTCTTTCTTTCTTTCTTTTTCTTGGAATAAGGTTGAGAGGAATTTGAAAACAAAGGTGTAGTCCCAAGAGGGGGGGGGGTGAATTGGGTGGAAAAATTTTCTTTTAATTCCTTTTAAAAATCCTTAACCATTTTTACTTCTTTTAATGAATTCTTCAATTCTTGTTGATTTATTCAATACACAACAAATACTTAAGTCTTTATACAATTCACAACCACATAATTTTTAATCAATCAAGTAACCAATCAATCAACCAAACCAATCAATTATCTAATCAACCACAATATCCAAACCAAGATATAAGATTCAGCTTATTACAGGAATTCAACTTTTGTTTGTTTGCAGCCCCATATATATGATTTTGATTCAACCTCTTAAAGTAAAGATTGATAATGCAAGTTTGCTGATATAAAACCCTGTATTAATGGATTTGCTTTCTTAAAATGAAGCATAACACTCTTTCCAAAAATTTAGACTTTAAACAAACTCTCAGTTAATAAGTCTTGGGTATTGAATCAACCAACGTACTCCCTTATGATTTTTGCAACTTATTGATCAACCAACGTACTCCCTTTCGGTTTCCGTAATCCCAAAAACAAATTGAGTTTAAGTTTATTTAATATCTAATCCACGTAGTGTATATGATTAAGCAATTTAAAACATCCATGTAGTTTATATATATGCTGAAAGTAAAGAGAGTAAGGGAAAGAGAAGGAGACCACAATTTTTACGAGGTTTGGCTTATCCGCAGCCTACGTCCTTGCCTTTGGCAAACCACCAAAGGATTCCACTAAACCAGTTCCTTTCCGAGTGGAAAAAGACCGTTACACACTCTTTCAGTATGTTAGAGCCCGCCTCTCCAAATGATACCCCTCACTTGGTCACTCCTTCAATTAGGCTAGAGCCCGCCTCTCCAAGCGATACCCCACGCTTGGTCAACGATCCAAACACCTTGAATCGTCCAAGAGCTACAAGAAAATATGAAGTAAATATTGCGTACAAGAACACTCTCAAATAGAGCAGATTAGTACAAAATTCAGCACTATATACTTCAAGAATTTAAATATCAATATGAAATAGAATTGAAGCTCAAGTATAAGATATCACCAAGGGTTCTTTTGTGATTGAGAAAACTTTAGTATTAGAGCCGTAGGTTGATAATTCAGCAGCAATTCAGATGAATTCCCCCAGCAAGAGTATGAGCAATAAAGAACTTTGAGAGAGATTGAGAGTTTGATTTCAAGAATGTTGTGTGATTGCCTTGGTTATTAATTTATTGGGATTAAGGTAGTATTTATAGAATTTCTAGGATTAGTTTTCTTGTTCCCCAAGTTACTTGGAGTGTCTACTAAGTTTTTATAACGTTCACATTTGAAAAACTAATTTTTAGAATTTTCCCGTTGAAGTTTAAAATTTTAAATCCCGTGGAGTCAGTCGGCTGGACAGGCGACTGGGTAGTTCATTACTCAGAGTCAATCGGCTGGATAGGTAGCTGAGGCCTTTTTGTCTACCAGAAATAAGTTTCATTAATTTTTTAGTCGGCAGGCCTAACCATGTTCAAAATGGTCAGTCAGCTGGGCGTGTTAGTAGGCTAAATGATCTTAGTTCAAACTGTCAGTCGGCTGGGCAGTTATTCATTATTGTTGTTTTGTCAGTCAGTTGGCCAATTTTAGTGTGTTCTGGTCAGTCGGCTAACTAGTTTCATTTTCTGAAAAACTTTCATTTTTTTATTTTTAAACTTTTTTTGTTATTTGAAAGACTTAAATATGACTTTTCAAAAACATTTTCTAGGTTTTTGAAATATGGTCTCCAAGTCCATATTCATCCTTAAAAGAGTTTTAAGAATATTTCAAAAGATATTTAAAATATGAAGTACTTACATAAAGACTTTTAGGACTTTTGACATTCTAAGCGCTTGAGTCTTCATGTCAGAACCCGACCCGAGGTAAGTGTATTAAATAAATGAGGAAAAGAGAAGGAAAGTTTAAAAAGGCAAAAATTTGTAGGGTTCGTCGATAAGGCTTCTTTGCTCGTTGACGAAGCCTCTTGTTTAGCTTGACGACGAGATTCAGTAGCTCATCAACGAGGAGGTACAAAGGGATTTTGGGAAATCCTGAAATCTTAAGCTCGTCGACGAGGCCACCTTGACGTCAATGAACTTCATTCTGCAGCTTGTCGACGAGGACGCCATCTGGTCGATGAGTCTGGCCGGGTCAACTTGTTTATAAATATCTTTTTCACTTGCTTAATGGTTAAGAAACCAAAGACCTCTCTCTCTCTCTAGAACTTGAATCTTCTCCCTCTCTCTCTTTAGGATTTCAAGCCGTCAGTTACCGGAATCAATGATCCAACGTTACAACATGGATTAGGAGGGGAGTCTCTACGTTTATAGTGGATTAGAAATTCATTTCAAGGATTTTCGAGTTTTGACCCAAAACCGAGGTAAGGGTCTGATTTCATTTGCGTTTCGGTATATATGTCGTAGTAAGAATTATAGTGAAGTATAGTTCTTAAATGTTTAGGTTTTGGGAACTCGGTTCATAGTTTTGGAGCCGTAGAGTTCGTGTTTAGGTATTCGGGAAAAGGTAAGGGGATTCTGTTTATATCAGTTATTTTTGAAATCAAGATCGGTATACCTGCAGTTACGATCATACGTATGTTTTGGCTACTTATTTGGGAAAATCTATCGGGTGAAAATGCGAGATTTTTGGGTTACAATTTTTTGAAAAATTTGGGGTTTTGGGTATCATTTCTATTTCGATTGGAAAATCATATATTGTATAAAATGGTAGTAATGGGATGACCGTACCTATACTTGTATTAAACTGTATTTATCAAAATTAAAACAATATGATTTGTGTATGCTCAAACAAGTGTGGAATAAACTGTTGTATGTAAAATGTTCCAGGTTTTGTAAAACAGCTAGGGGCAACTAATTATTGTACGTTGATAAGTATAGGAATATGAGTTCCAAAATTGTTCCAGGTTTCGTAAATCAGCTGAGGCAGCTAATTACCATACGCTGACACAATGTCTCGGCTAATTACTGTGGGTGAGAGTGTCCGACTCTATAGTCGAGGGTGTGAAATATTGCCAGTTTGTTCCGGTAGGTCACCGATGGGTGTGAGTGGACACCGTATTGGCAACGATATCGCTGTGAGGCTTTAGTTATTGCGGGGTATTGTGTGAGTGTAACGACACTAACCGTATATTTGACATCGTATGTACTCGAACTGGATTGTGAAAATACTGGAACTGGATTGTGAAAATATTGGAACTGTATTGTTTTATGTTTTACGTCAAAATAACACTTGTATGCCACACACTAATATAACATGTTTTCTTCCTTACTAAGAGGTGTCTCACCTCGAATATACAAATATTTTTCAGGTCTTTCAGGTAGCCGAAACTAGCATCCTAGCGTTCGGGAGCATGGATGTTAGTTAGCTACGTATAGTATTGGAGTAAGTATTGATTTTTGGTAACCGGGTTGTCATTGTTGGGTTTTTTAGACACCCAAGGTATGTATGGTATTTTGGAATGTAGATTCCGGTTACGTATAGACTCTGGTATGGTATGTTGTATCGTATGATGTATGTATGGAAAGAACATTTCTGCTGCATATTTGATCAGTGTGGATATGTATATGAATGTGTATAGGTTGTACGTGTACCCCACGGGATCAAACCCTCATTCAGTGTAGTATCATGTATGTTTTAATTGATACATAGACATGTTAGATCACTATATTCACACCTGGGACCCATCCGCGGGTTCGGGGCATGACAGGTTTGTATCAGAGCAAAACCAGGTTGTTAGGTCTTGTAGACTTGGTTAGGCGTAGCTATGTGTACATACCTGAGTATAGGATGTAAGAAATGGGTTGAGTAGGTCGAGGGTTGTTTTTTTACTAGACAAGGACTCATTGGCGGTGTTCTGTGTTTTTCTTGGAATGACGATTTTAGTAAATCATGACAAACCATTGATGGTTTCGTGTTGGTGGCGTAGGAAAGACCTGGACCCTTGAGAGTTGTAGTTAACATGATTAATTTTCTATGATTATGTTAACGGTGTATGATATAGGAATTCTAACTGATTCCTATCTTACTTTCATAATGGAGCCCAAGGATAACAACTTGGATAGTGGTTCCGAGGGGACTGTGAGTGATGAGTCTCCTTCTGTGCCTTGGGGTTTAACAAGGCAAGTTATGCGGGAGATCAAGCGTAGTGTTAGGAGACGTGAGCACTCTCCTATTGTCACGGGTCGTACCATAGAGAGGTTCACTCGCATGCACCCTTCGACGTTTACGGGAGGACTCGGTTCGATAGTAGCAGAGAACTGGGTGAAGAAGACTGAGAAGATATTGGAAGTTCTGAACTGCACTGATCAACATAAAATTCTCTATTCTACTTTTCAGCTAGCAGGAGAGGCTAAAAGATGGTGGATGACTGTGAGTCTACTTGAGAAGCAGAGAGCTGGTCCATCTGATATGACTTGGAGCCGCTTCAAGGAGGTATTTTTCAAGAGATATTTCTCGGCTTCCACTCGTGACGCGAAGGCTGATGAGTTCTCGAGCCTAACTTAGGGAACCTTGACGGTGCATAGATATGCTACCAGATATATTGAGCTATCTCGTTTTGCACTGTATTTGATTTCGAACGAGTATAAGAAGAGTCAGAGATTCGAGAAGGGTTTGAGGAAGGACATCCGCAGACTTGTGGGTATGCTGCAGATTCGAGAGTTTTCTGTTTTGGTGGATAAAGCCACCATAGTTGAGGCTTGACCTTTAGGGGGATGAGGGGGGTATAGGAATAGAGGAAGAGGCAAGTATCTTCGGGTTCTCAGACTGGTCCTCGACAGGGATAGTGGAAGAAAAAGAAGAACTATAGTTCGGGTTATTGTTGGAATACCGAATGACAGAGTTCTTAGGGGGATCTATCCTCTGCACTATGTGCCAAGTGCCGTAAATGGCACGATGGTGAATGCCAGCTGTTTTGGGGTAACTGCTACAACTGTGGCAAACTGAGCCACGTATCCCAAAATTGTCAGGCACAAAGGAGTGATATGCCTACATAGACCCAGAACTGTGGAAGTAATCAGATGCCTCGGTAAAATTATCAGGCAAACACGGTTCCGGCCAGAGTGTACTCTCTTACTTCAGCATATGCAGAACACAATGGGAATATGGTGACAAGTACCATGTTATTGCTTTCGAATAGAGCTGTTGTTTTATTTGATTCTGGAGCAACCCATTCGTTTATATCTGCTAGTTTTGTGAAACTGTGTGGGGTTGAAATCCAAGTGATGGATGAGTGGTTGTCTGTGGCTACAATGATTGGGAGTATAACAATCTGTAGTAAAATGTTGGGAAACTGTCTAGCGGTTATTTAGGGAAGGTTGCTATCGACAAACCTAGTAGTGTACGACATGTGTGGATTTGACGTCATATTGGGGATGGATTGGTTATTCTCTAGTTATGTGGTGATTGATTGTTGTAGGAAGGTAGTGGTGTTCAGACCTCCTGTGGCTGAGTATGAGTTCGTGGGATCGGTGTGCATTCGATGCCACCGATTTTATTAGATATACAAGCGAGTAGGTTACTCTTGGATGTTGTATGGGGTACCTAGCTTGCGTAAAGGAACCACCTCGGGATGACCTGAAACTTGAAGATATCCGAGTGGTTAACAAATTTTCAGATGCATTCCCGGAAGACTTGCCCAGTTTACCTCTTGATCGTGAGGTGGAGTTCGCTGATGATCTGCTGCTAGGTAAGGTGCCGATTTCTAAGGCTCTATACCGGATGGCTCTAGCTGAACTTAGAGAGTTGAAGGAGCAGTTGTAGGAACTATTGGATAAGGGCTTTATCAGACCTAGTGTTTCACCCTGGAGAGCTCCAGTATTGTTCTTGAAGAAGAAGGACAGGTCGATGCGAATGTGCATTGATTACCGTGAGATCAATAAGGTAACGGTGAAAAACCAGTACTCGTTGCTTTGTATAGATGATCTATTTGACCAGCTGCAGCAAACGTGGGTCTTTTTAAAGATCGATCTACATTCAGGTTATCATCAGGTGAAAGTTAGGACCGAGGATGTTACGAAAACTTCTTGCCGAACTAGATATGGTCACTACGAGTTTCTGGTCATGCCTTTTGGGTTGACTAATGCTCAGACAGTATTTATGGAACTAAAGATCAGGGTTTTCCATGAATACCTAGATTTGTTTGTAGTGGTATTCATCGACGATATTTTGGTATATTCTTAGAGTTCGGAAGATCATGAAAACCATCTGAGGTTGGTACTTAAGGTACTGCGGGAGAAGAAATTGTATGCTAAGCTGAAGAAGTATGAGTTTTGGCTGAATCAGGTCACGTTTCTAGGCCATGTCGTGTCAAAAGGTGGTATCTCGATTGATCCTGGTAAGATAAAAGCAGTAGTTGTCTGGGTGAAATCGAAGAGCGTGCAGGATGTTCGGAGTTTCTTAGGACTGGATGGGTATTACCGGCAGTTCGTGGAGAGATTCTCTAAGTTATCTGGCCCTCTGACATGGTTGACAAGGAAGGGTGTGAGATTTTATTGGAATGACAAGTGCGAATAGAGTTTTCAAGAGTTGAAACACCGATTGGTCACTGCTTCGCTTTTAACCATCCCATCTAGGGACTGTGGTTTTGTGATATACAACGACGCATCACTGAAGGGTTGAGATGTGTGCTGATGCAATAGGGGAAAGTAACTGCTAATGCTTCTCTGCAATTCAAGGAGTACAAGAAGAATTACCCTACACATGATTTGGAGTTAGCGGCAGTAGTATATGCATTGAAGATCTGGAGACACTACTTATATGGTAAACAGTGTGAGATCTTCACGGACCACAAGAGCCTCAGATACTTTTTCACACAGAAGGAGTTGAACATGAGGCAAAGGAGGTGGCTAGAACTGATCAAGGACTATGATTACACCATTAGCTATCATTCGGGGAAAGCTAATGTTGTAGTTGATGCATTGAGTCGGAAGTTAGAGCACACATCAGTATCTGCAGTAGTAGGTCAGCATCATATCAGACGGGATCTGGAAAATCTTGGCGTGGAGTTGGTGGATGGTAATCATTAGGCTTTCATTGCTAGCTTGGTGATCCAGCCTTATTTAAGAGGATTAAAGCCGCGCAGGCTAATGATGCGGGGTTAGTCGAGGTTGTAGAGAAAGTGCAGCAAGGGTTGGCTGCAAATTTTAACATCTCTGAAGGAGGTGTGCTGAGGTTTGGGACTAGGCTGTGTGTTCCGAACAGCAAGGGGATAAGGAGGACGATCCTGGAGGAGGCACATCGTTCCTTGTATACGGTGCATCTAGGTAGTACGAAGATGTATCGGGATTTATGCGAATCTTTCTGGTGGAGTGACATGAAACAGGAGATTGCACGATTTGTGGAGCAATGTCTGACGTGTCAGTAGGTGAAAGCTGAGTATAAGAGGTCGGCAGGGCCGTTGCAGCCATTGAGTATTCCGGAGTAAAAATGGGAGCATATTTCTATGGACTTTGTCATCGGGTTGCCACCAGCACTACATGGGTAGAATGTCGTTTGGGTAATCGTGGATAGGCTGACTAAATCTGCTCATTTCATACCAATGAAGGTTAGTTGCTTTTTGAGTAGGTTAGTAGATTTGTACGTGCAGGAGATAGTCAGAATGCACGGGGTACCGGTGTCCATTATTTCAGATCGAGACCCAAGATTCACTTCTCGATTCTGGAAGAGCTTACAGGAAGCACTAAGGACGAAGCTTACTTTCAGTACAACGTTCCACCCCTAGACTAATGGACAGTCAGAGAGGACGATATAGATCTTGGAGGATATGTTACAGGCATGTGTATTAGACTTCGGTGGTAGTTGGATTTAGTTTCTACCATTAGTGGAGTTTGGCTATAGCAACAACTTCTAGGCTAGTATCGGGATGGTACTGCTCGAGGCGTTGTATGGTTGGAGGTGTCGGTCTCCTCTGTATTGGGATGAGGTCAGTGAATGACAGATATTGGGGCTCGAACTCATACAGAAGGCATCTGAGAAGGTCAAATTGATTAGGGATAGGATTAAATCAGCTCAGAGTTGGCAGAAGAGTTACGTGGATGTTCACCATCGTAAGTTGGAATTCGAAGTTGGGGGTAAGATATTTCTAAGAATTTCTCCAATGAAAGGGGTGATGAGATTTAGAAGGAAGGGCAAGCTGAGCTCGAAGTATATTTGGACCATTCGAGGTACTGGAATGAGTGGGTCTAGTGGCCTACAGGATTGCACTACCCCCAGCGCTCTCGAGGATCCATGATATGTTCCACGTTTCCATGTTGAGGAGGTACGTGTCAAATCTGTTGCATGTGATTAGTTACAAATCTTTAGAGATTGAGGATGCTTTGGTGTATGAGGAGATACCCATTCAAATTCTGGACCGTAAAGTTCAGAAGTTGCGTACCAAGGAGATACCATTAGTGAAGGTACTGTGGCGGAATCACGCGATAGAGGAAGCTTCTTGGGAGTTAGAGACGGAAATACATTGGAAATATCCACAGTTATTCTGAGCAGTAGTTTTGATAACAAGATCAGTATGGGTATGTATGTATGTAATATTCTGCTATTGTAGTAATGTTGTGTGGTTAGTCTCTGGGGGAGTGCATGATATTGTGAGCTTTTGAGATAGTGTATGTATGTAACCATGGTATTTCTCTGCCATAAGTGAGGGTATGTATGTATTTGGGATGGGGCTGCTATGTGGGTGGCCGCTGGCTCTTTCTAGAGTTAGGTATGCGTTTGGATATGTAGTTGAGTTGGTAAATGAGAGATTACAAATTTCGAGGACGAAATTTTTGTAAGGAGCGAAGGTTGTAAGAACTCAACCCGAGGTAAATGTATTAAATAAATGAGGAAAAAAGAAGAAAAGTTTAAAAAGACAAAAATCTGCAGGGCTTGTCGACGAGGCTTCTTTGCTCGTTGACGAAGCCTCTTGTTTAGCTTGATGACGAGATTCAGTAGCTTGTCAACGAGGAGATGCTGAGAGATTTTGGGAAATCGTGAAATCTCAGGCTCGTCAACAAGGCCACCTTGACGTCGACGAACTTCCTTCTGCGGCTCGTCGATGAGGACGCCGTCTCATCGACGAGTTTGGCTGGGTCAACTTGTTTATAAATATCTTTTTCACTTGCTTAATGGTTAAGAAACCAAAAACCTCTCTCTCCCTCTTTCTAGAACTCAAATCTTCTCCCCCTCTCTCCAGGATTTTAGGCCTTTAGTTGCCAGAATCAACGGTCTAACGTTACCATGTGGATCAGGAGGGGAATCTCTACATTTATAGCTGATCAAAAATTCGTTTCGAGGATTTTCAGGTTTTGACCCAAAATCGAGATAAGGGTCTGATTTCATTTTCAGGAATCAACGATCTAACGTTACCACGTGGATCAGGAGGGGAATCTCTACATTTATAGCAGATCAAAAATTCGTTTCGAGGATTTTCGGGTTTTGACTCAAAACCGAGGTAAGGGTTTGATTTCATTTTCATTTTGGTATATATTTAGTAGTAAGAATTATAGTGAAGTATAGTTCTTGGATGTTTAGGTTTTGGGAACTCAGTTCGTAGTTTTGGAGCTATAAAGTTCATGTTTTTGTATTCGGGAAAAGGTAAGGCGATTCTGTTTATATCAGTTATTTTTGAAATCAAGATCGATAAACTTGTTGTTTACGATCGTATGTATGTTTTGGCTACTTATTTGGGAAAATCTATCAAGTGAAAATGTGAGATTTTCGGGTTATAGTTTTTGGAAAAATTTGGGGTTTCAAGTATCATCTTAATTTCGGTTGGAAAATCATATGTTGTATAAAATGGTAGTAATGGGATGATCGTACTTGTACTTGTATTAAACTATATTTCTTGAACTGAGAACGATATGATTTGTGTATGCTCAAATAAGTGTGGAATAAATTGTTGTATGTAAAATGTTACAGGATTTGTAAAATAGTTAGGGGCGGCTAATTACCGTACGTTGATGAGTATAGGAACATGAGTTTCGAAATTGTTCCAGGTTTTGTAAATCAGTTAGGGGTGGCTAATTATCATACGCTAACACCATGTCTTGGCTAATTACCGTAGGTGAGAGTGTTCGGCTCTATATTCGAGGGTGTAAAATATCGCCTGTTTGTTTTGGTTGGTCACCGATGGGTGTGAGTGGACATCGTACTGGCAACGATATCGCTGTGAGGCTTCGGTTATTACAGGGTATCGTGTGCTTGAGTGTGACGATACTAACCGTATATTTGGTATCGTATTGGAACTGGAATGTGAAAATACTGGAACTGTATTGTGTTATATTTTACATCGAAATAATACTTGTATGCCACACACTGATATAACCTATTTTCTTCCTTAATAAGAGGTGTGTCACTCCGAATATACAAATATTTTTTAGGTCTTTCGGGTAGCCGAATCTAGCATCCTAGCCTTCGGGAGCGTGGGTGTCAGTTAGCTATGTATAGTACTAGACTAAGTACTGATTTTTGGTAATGAGGTTGTCATTGTTGGGTTTTGTAGACACTCAGGGTATGTATGGTATTTTGGAATGTAGATTCCGATTATATATAGACTCTGGAATGGTACGTTGTATCATATGATGTATGTATAGAAAAAATATTTCTGTTATGTATTTGATGAGTATATATATGTATGTGAATGTGTATAGGGTGTACGTGTGCCCCACGGGGTCGAACCCTCATTTAGTGTAGTATCATGTATGTTTTAATTGATACAGAGACATGTTAGGTTACTAAATTTACACCTGGGACCCATCCGCGGGTGCGAGGAGTGACACTTCATTCTTGTCTTTTGAGCTTTCTTTCTTTGCTTTTCTTTGACTCTCTTGCTTTGCTTTTCTTTGGCCTCTTGCTTTCAAGCTTTAAGCTTTTAGCACATTCTCTTTATCATCCACTCTCATGATGTTCAAGCTTTAATAGATATCATCTTTGCATCCATGCTTTGACTCATCTTTGTGATCCTTTTACTTTGTTTTCTCATTCTTAAATCTTGAAATATCATTACTCAACCAAATATGTTAAGTTTCACTTGTTTGTTAGCATGAGAACAGGATGTTAAGGCTTGTAAGGCCAACAATCTCCCCCTTTTTGATGATGACAAAAAAGGAGCAAAAAATTTGAGTAAATCTTAAAAAGACTCTCCCTTACAATAAGCATCATCTTAACAATATTTGTAATTTCAAGATCAATATTAATACCAATTTCAAAATCATGCAATATCATGCTTATCACATCATCTTAATAGTAAGATCATTCAATATGCTCATTACATCATTCAAGTTCAAATTCTACTCCCCCTTTTTTATACATATATCATATTTTTAATATCATGTTCAATTTTTGCTCAAAATTTCCTCCCTTTTTGACATCAATCAAAAAGAGTAAGATATTAAACATGATTAAGTTCAAATCATATGTACACACTCAATTCATTATTTTTCAAAATAGCATGTGTAGTGTGCCGCAATAGTCAAAATTTCATATTTGTAATTCATGATACCAATTGAACTTTTGAATTTGTGATACCAATTGAAACATTAAAGAATAATAATTTAACTTTTCACTAATTCATGGAATACCAATTAAAAATAAGTCATGCTACCAATTGAAAATTTACATAATACCAATTTGAAAATTTAATATGATACCAATTTAAAATTAGGGAGAACCAAAATATAGTTCAAACAATAAGTCATATGACTCCCCCTGAATTTAATACATTCAGATTAGATATCAATTATGCTTTCTAAATTTATCATCCATGTTTCATACATTTGATTCATATCATGTATATGCTTATGGATACCAATATTATGTCAATGTCATAACATGTTCATGGATATAATTATGCTTGTCATTCTCATATACCAATTTATATATTTATGAATACTAATATACTTTATAGATACCAATGCTAATATCACTTTATTCACAGCTTATGAATACTAAATTATTTAGATGTCAATTTCTCAATTTATCCATGTGATCCATTATTTGCATGCATGGTCAAGAATTAATTTCACATTCATATATCAATATTATGCCAAAATATAAGCTTCTATATTGCTTAATAACTTTATGCTCAGATTTTCAAAATATAGTGAGCCATAAATCATCAATACTTTAATTGTCTTTCAAGATTTCAAGATACCAATTTCAAGATATACACATATAGCATATTGCATATCATATAAGCATGGAGTATATCATTATCATTATCATGTGCATTGTACTACACTTTTACTTAGATTGTTCTTATGTTGCTTAAGTATCTTTTATTCTTAAATATATTTCATATTGAACTTGTTTAAAGAATTTTGCCTTCAGTCAGTCGGTTGACCTATCCTTTTCTCCTTAAGGTGTTGTTCAGTTAGTCGGCTGATCTTATGGTCAGTCGGCTGACCTTTGTTTTCCTTTAAAGTTTCACCATTTCTTTGCCAAACTCTCTTCTTTAAAATACTTATGCAATAAGCTTAATTTGCTTTAGATATTCTTCTTTTTTGGTTTCATATAAACATCCAACCTTTCTAATTTCTTAATGCTTTCTAATTTAAGCCTTGTATGATTCATTCATTAATTCGAGGCCAACAATTTTCATTAGTTTTAACAAGATAAGCATTAATAGGCTTGAATAATTTTATCCTTATTCTCTATTTCAATTTGTTCAATATCTTTGTATGATTTTCCATAGATTTGATATTAATTGTAGTTGAAGATTTAGTCATAGTTTTTTATCTTGGTACCCATACTTTCTTGGGTCCGAATTGTTTAGAAAGTAATGGTTCTTTAATTCTCCAAACTTGTTTTGTTTTCATACCTTTCCTTTTTAATGAACATTCAAACTTTATATGTCTATTTTTTTTTTACATATGTAGCATGTGGTGTGAGTGTAAGCATTTGAAGAAGTGCTAGCATAGTCTTTGGAGGCTTTTGTGAAGTATCCTATGTAGAGATTTTTTTTTTTTTTTGTATTCTCAACTCCATTGAATCCTATACCTTCTTTATTTAGAGACATTCTTTGTGAGCCAATCATTTTGTCAAAATTTTATTTTCCTTTAGTTAAATTGTAAATGATTTTGGCTTAATCCTCATTTTTCTTCTTAAGATCATTTATTTAAGAAATTTCTACATTTTTACCCTTTTCTTGGTTTTGAGACATTTTAGTAATCTTATTCTCTAATTCAAAGATATATAGGTCTTTCCCATTTTCCATAGAGTATTGGGATCTTAAGTCTTCTAATTCTTTCATCAATTTTTCATTCTTACTCTCTAATTTCTTGATTTTCAATTCTTTTTATTTTTCAGCAAGATTTTTAGACTCTAATTCATTCATCATAGCTTCATTCTTACTTTCTAGTTTCTTGATTTTCAAATCTTTTTTCTTTTCAGCAAGATTTTTAACTTCTAACTCTTTTATCACTCATTCATTCTTGTTTTTCAATGATATGTATCGTTTAGTCACATTAACTAACATCTTATGCACTTTCAATAAATCATTTTGTAACTCTTCATAAGATGACATGTTTTCATCATTGTATTCATTAGATGAATCATCACAAGAACTATTTACGGATTTGAATGAGGAGCTTTCCTTATCGTCCCGAGTCATATAGCAAGCAACCTCTTGGTCACTTGATTCATTATTGGAACTACTTGTACTCATGTTGTCCCAAGTAGTGGCTTTCACTGCCTTTTTCTTTTTCTTCTTAGAATCTTTCTTCAGTAGTGGACATTCCGGTTTTATGTGTCCATCTTTCTTGCAATTATAACATGTGGGGATTTTATTCTTTGATTTCTTTGTATTGGTTTCTTCTTCATCTGATTCCGAGTTTTAGATTCTTCTTTTGAACTTAGTTTTCCTTCTTAGTATTATTGCAAGTTTCTTGGATATGAAGGCTACTTCACCCTTTTCATCTTCACTACCTGAGTTTTCTTTTGAGGCTTTGAAGGCTATGGATTATTGGGCTTTAGTTTTTTCATTTCTTTCATTCATTGCCATTTCATATATGAGGAGAAAACCTATAAGTTCATCTAAGGAGGTATTTTTCAAATTTCGTCCTTCAGTTATTGCAGTGGCTTTTGGTTCTCATATAGGTGGCAGCCCTCTAAGTATTTTTCGGATCATTTAATAGGTAGTGTAGGTTTTTCCTAAGGCATTGAGAGAGTTAATTATGTGGGTGAACCCAGTGTACATACTAGTGATGGATTCATCCGTTTTCATCTTAAATGCTTTATACTCACTTGTGAGCTGTCTATTCTACTATCTCTAAAATCAATGGTTCCTTCATAAATAACTTCTAATTTATCCAAAATTTCTTTGGCTGATTTACATGTCATGACTCTATTAAATTCATTCATATCAAGGGCACAATACAATGCATTCATAGCACTTGAATTTACTTGTAACATCCTATGGTCATTGTCGGTCCATTCTTTTTCTTCTTTAGGTAATTCTTTTCCATTTATGATTTTAGTAGGAATTAAGTCACCATGTGTGACAACTTTCCAAGCTTTCCAATCCCTGGTTTGTAGATTGATTCTTATGCGTTGTTTCCAAAATATGTAGTTTAAATCACAAAAGACAAGAGGCCTAGTTGAGGATTGTCCCTCTCCAAAGGGAGCTACGCCTAAGTGTGCCATCTAGATCTTTATATCACTACTTGTTAGGATTTGTTATAACCCTGCTCTGATACTAATTGAAAACTAAGGTGTAGTCCTAAAAGGGGGGTGAATTGGGTTGAAAAATTTTCTTTTAAATCCTTTTAAAAATCCTTAACCTCTTTTACTTCTTTTAATGAATTCTTGACTTCTTGTTGATTTATTCAATACACAACAAATACTTAAGTCTTCATACAATTCACAACCACACAATTTTTAATCAATCAAGTAACCAATCAATGAACCAAACCAATCAATTATCCAATCAACCACAATATTCAAACTAAGATATAAGATTCAACTTATTACAGGAATTCAACTTTTGTTTGTTTGCAGCCCTGTATATATAATTTTTATTCAACCTCTTAAAGTAAAGATTGATAATGCAAGTTTGCTGATATAAAACCCTGTATTAATGGATTTGTTTTCTTAAAATGAAGCACCACACTCTTTCCAAAAATTTAGACTTTAAACAAACTCTCATTTAATAAGTCTTGGGTGTTGAATCAACCAACGTACTCCTTTACGATTTTTACAACTTATTGATCAACCAACGTACTCCCTTTCGGTTTCCGTAATCCCAAAAACAAATTGAGTTTAAATTTATTTAATATCTAATCCATGTAGTGTATATGATTAAGCAATTTAAAACATCCATGTAGTTTATATATATGCTGAAAGTAAAGAGAGTAAAGGAAAGAGAAGGAGACCACGATTTTTATGAGGTTTGGCTTATCCCCAGCCTATGTCCTCGTCTTTAGCAAACCACCAAAGGATTCCACTAAACCAGTTCCTTTTCGGGCAGAACAAGACCGTTACACACTCTTTTAGTAGGCTAGAGCCCGCCTTTCCAAGTGATATCCCTCACTTGGTCACTCCTTCAATTAGGCTAGAGCCCGCCTCTCCAAGCGATACCCCACGCTTGGTCAACGATCTAAACACCTTGAATCGTCCAAGAGCTACAAGAAAATATGAAGTAAATATTGTGTACAAGAACACTCTCAAATAGAGCAAATTAGTACAAAATTCAGCACTATGTACTTCAAGAATTTAAATATCAATATGAAATAGAATTGAAGCTCAAGTATAAGATATCACCAAGGGTTCTTTTGTGATTGAGAAAACTTTAGTATTAGAACCGTAGGTTGATAATTCAGCAGCAATTCAGATGAATTCCCCCAGCAAGAGTATGAGTAATAGAGAACTTTGAGAGAGATTGAGAGTTTGATTTCAAGAATGCTGTGTGAATGCCTTGGTATTAATTTCTTGGGATTAAGGTAGTATTTATGGACTTTTTAGGATTAGTTTCCTTGTTCCCTAAGTTACTTGGATTGTCTACTAAGTTTTTATAACGTTCACATTTAAAAACTAATTTTTATAATTTTCCCGTTGAAGTTTAAAAATTCAAATCCCGTAGAGTCAGTCAGTTGGACAGGCGACTGGGTAGTTCATTTCTCAGAGTCAGTCAGTTAGACGTGTCAGTCGGCTGACTGATCTCAATTCAAACTGTCAGTCGGCTAGGCAGTTATTCATGATTGTTGTTTTGTCAATCGACTGACCAATTTTAGTGTGTTCTGGTCATTCAGTTAACTAGTTTCATTTTCTGAAAAACTTTTATTTTTATTTTTAAACTCTTTTGTTATTTGAAAGACTTAAATGTGACTTGTCAAAAACATTTTCCAGGGTTTTAAGGTCTGGTCTCTAAGTCCATATTCAACCCTAAAAGAGCTTCAAAAATATTTCAAAAGATATTTAAAATATGAAGTACTTACATAAATACTTCTAGAACTTTTGATATTTGAAGCGCTTGAGTCTTTATGCTTGTCTTTTGAGCTTTCTCTCTTTGCTTTTCTTTGACTCTCTTGCTTTGCTTTTCTTTGGCCTCTTGCCTTCAAGCTTTAGGCTTTTAGCACATTCTCTTTATCATCCACACTCTCATGATCTTCAAGCTTTAATAAATATCATCTTTGCATCCATGCTTTGATTCATCTTTGTGATCCTTTTACTTTGTTTTCTCATTCTTAAATCCTGAAATATTATTTACTCAACCAAATATGTTAAGTTTCACTTGTTTGTTAGTATCAAAACAGGATGTTAAACCTTATAAGGTCAACAGAATTGAATTTAGTACCGATTTCTTTACATTTTTCCAAATTTTCATTCCAACATCATCTTTATTTATTTATTTATTTATTTTCAGAAAATTGAGCATAATATAAGTCAATTTTATCTATGCTAGATTGTCTAATAAAAAACTCCAACAAATAATATTCCTTCTTTGTCCAAACCATTCCTAACACTCGACAATCAACACTTTAAAACATGAGCTAATTATTTTTGCATCTCACAAATGACCATGGAAAAAAGTTGCTTGATGTGATTTGAAGCACCAAATCTGCCCCAAATGGTTTGGTCTTATAAGGGCTCCAACCAAATCCATCAAACTAAGCACTAATCTAGACACACAATTTTAGAGTTAAAAATAAGTGGTCAATGAACTTGTCACTTAAATTCAATTTGGTCACCATACTTTAATTCTTGCAATTAAAGTCTTCTAACATTTAAAATTGATTCAATGTCATCAAAATTCAATGTTGGTTAAAAGGAGTGGACGGAATGCTGCATTGACATCCAAATCAGCAGCCCTAACCGTCCAGTCAGCCTCCATTCCCCCACTTCCCTTATCGTCTATTTTCTGACTCTTCTTCTTCTTCTTTTTCATCTTCTTCCTCCTCCTTGATCAAAACCCTTATATGTTTTCGCCCAACTAGGACCAATTTCCAGAACCAAGTTTGCAGACTCCAATGAAGAATTAATCTTTGACCAGTGAGCTTAACTCTTGGGGATTCATCGACCATGGCTTTTTGCATCAACCCACCCCACTATTTTGCTTCCAAAATCAAGAAGGCAAACCTCGACTACCTAATCTTCATCGCAATCCACTATTTTGCTCCCGTTATCCCACCAGCATCTCGTGTATCCCACTAGAATACCAGTAAGAAACACAATCACCTAGTTAGCCAAAATTACGGTTCTCGACTTCACAACGCACCACTCTACTGAAGCAAAGCTCTCCCCTGCATCGACGGCGGCATGTGTTGCACACACCCTACTGTGCAACCCCAAGTACAATAATTATATGCCGTGCAAGGACCCTAACATGTCACTGAAGTTCCGAGAGAGAGGCTTGTGTACAAAGAGAGGCATTGCCCAGTGCGTGGAGAGGCATTGAACTGCCATGTGCTAGCACCATATGCCTATTGAGTACCTATCCATTGGCCGAAAAATTGTGACTTGATGTGTTTTACCAACATACTGCCCAAGGAGCTGACAGTGGAGAAAGTGAATCAGATTTGAATCCAATTCCAAGTTAAATGATTTTTGTTTCCTAGTAGAGGAATGTGAAGGTTCCATATCGGGTGTGTACTTTGGAGATCTTGGACTTATAAGGAGAGTTTGAACTCCAATTAAGTGATACACCTTTTATAGGATAAGCTTGTAAGGCCAATTGGTGAAAACAGACAATACCTTCTCAGAATTGGGTCTAGGACCACTACATTTGGTATCAGAGCCTCCTTAGGGGTACTATTATATGAGTGGATCCACTTAAGAGTACTGTTATGCGAGTGGACCCTACATAGAGGTGTATGCCACTTTGATGAGGATGTCAGAGATCGGACGAGAGGACTTGTGTGGTCTCACATCGTATGTGTACTAGGAAAATCATGCTAATGAGGACGTCAGAGATTGGGTGGGAGAGCTTCCCACGATCCCACATAAGATGTGTATCAGATGTGTACTAGGGAGATAGTGAGCTAATAAAGAGGTTTTGAGCTCCAAATAAGTGAGACGTCTTTTATAAAACAAACCTATGAGGTTAGTGGGGTAAAGTGGTCAACATCTTACTGGAGTTGGGCTTAGGACTGCTACAAGGGACCATGTTCCTTGACAGTGCTAAAATTTTACGTTCATAAAATTGAAAAGCTGATCAAATTACAAATGGGAAACTTGGGTAGCAGTTGATTCTGATTGCAGGCTCAAGACAATGTAAGAGAAGAAGTGAAAGAGATGATGAAGGAAGAAGAAGAAGAAGAAGAAGAAGCATCTTAGAGAAGAAAAGAGAAGGGGAAAATGAAAAATAGATGCTAATTGGACACTTCGTCTATTGACAGGGATGCCAAAGCTACATTTGGTCCACCCTCATTGCAAGAAAAATGGCTTTTGGGGATGACTAAATTCATTCTCAAAAGTCAGAAATTTGTGTTTAAAAACATTTAGCGATGAAAAAATTTGGTCATAGTTTCGCCACTAAAAGTGCATCACTAAATGTGTTTTGGGATGAATACTGACATTTGTAGCATAACATTAGTCTTTTGGGATGAATTAATTGCATTGTTAAAGATCCAAACAACTATTATCTTTATTTTTGGCGACAAAAAGAATTTGTCCCTAAAGGAGGGTTACCTATTTTGTGACAAAATAAATTTGTCCCTAAATAGCATAGGGAGGGAAGCAACTTGTTGGCAACAATCATTGTATACCGTTAGTGATGAACTAGTTTCTCCCTAAAGCGAATAAAAGTTGTTGCCAAAATTTGTTGTGAATGGTAATGTACTTTTAGCAACAATAATCAATCATCACTGAAACTAGTATCATTTTTCCCTTTTTTCCCCTTATTTTTTGTTCTCAAATGAAATGTAATTCCTGCAAAATTTCAATAATAAAAAACCTTAAATACTCAACACCTTCTATCAAAAAGGCCGAAATGCATTCAATATTCCATTTAAATATAAAATCAACATTAAAAAAAATATCTAAACACATAAAACATAAAAAATGTCATTACATCAAATGATACAGAATATTAACAGAAACGTCTAAAAATATAATTATCTTAACATTTAAAAAAAAAAAACCATGGCTCCATCACAATTAATCCATTATATCTGCAAAGGAAAATAAAATCGAAAAGAAGAAGAAGAAGAGAATTAACATAATGAAATAAGTAAAATTATAGACAAAAAAGAACTAAAAATAAACAATATATCAAATTGATTTGTTTTAACCTTGGAAATAGTTTGCCCGTTTTACATATGACATGCTTTGTTTGATTTGATTTTTAACTCCTATGGTTCAAACTTAGGAACCATTGGCTTTTTTTCTACAATACTTGTTCTTATAGGTCATTTGCCTTACGAGAGTTGTGTTGTTAGTTGATTTTTGACCTAAAAATGCATATTTCATGTTTCAAGCACTTAGAACCCCATTTTTTACTTGTTTTGTAATTTCTATGGTTCAAACCTAGGAACCATTGGCTCGGTTTTTATACGACTTGTTCGTACAAGTCATTTTACTCTTGAAAGTTGATACGGTAGTTGGGTTTCAACCTAAATATGCATATTTCACGTTTCGAGTGCCTAAAATCCGAATTTGACTTGTTTTTGCATCTTTTACAGTTCAAACTTGGGAATTGTTGGCTCGTTTCTACATAACTTGTTCATATGAGTCATTTTACTCATAAGAGTTGTTTTGGTAGTTATTTTATAACCTAAAGATGCGTATTTCATATTTTAGGCATCTAAACCCCATTTTGATTTGTTCTTCTACAGTTCAAATTTGGGAATCGTTGGCTTATTTTCTACACTACTTGTTCCTAAAGGTCATTTTACTCACAAAAGTGTTTCCTATAGTTGGATTTTGACCTAAAGATGTATATTTCACGTTTCAGGCACCTAGAACCCCATTTTGACTTGCTTTACAACTATAGTTCAAACTTAGGAATTTTTGGCTCGTTTTTTGTACAACTTATTCCTATAAGTCATTTTACTCACAAGAGTTGTGTTTTTAGTTTTTTTTTGACCTAAGAATGTATATTTCACGTTTCAGGTACCTATAACCTCATTTTTGAGTTATTTTGTAGCTAATACGGTTCAAACTTGGGAATTGTTGGTTCTTTTTCCACACTACTTGTTCCTACGAGTCATTTTACTCACAGAAGTTGTGTCGGTAGTTGGTTTTTGACCTAAAGATGCATATTTCACACTTCAAGTGCTTAGAACCCCATTTTGAATTGTTTTGTGGTTCCTATGGTTCAAACTTGGGAATTGTTGACTCGTTTTCCACACAACTTATTCCTGTGGGTTATTTTACTTAAGAGAGTTATGTGGGTAGTTGGTTTTTGACCTAAAGATTAATATTTCACGTTTTGGGTGTGACACCCTCATCTTTCTACCATTGTTTTTTCAATAAACAGCAATAATAATCAAACATCTGTCAAATAACTCTGATACCATATATCATACATAATCCGACTTGAAGTGGGTACCAGGTAATCAGTCCGTCAAACCTACTAACCACGCAGCGAAATACATACAATGTCTAGGTCCAAAATACAATACCATCCAAAATACAATACAATATCGGAGTGTTATAATCTCCACACACATAAACATGTATATCCTCAAAAATAATTCATAGGTACGCTAGGGGTTACATAGCATATCCCAACTCTAACACTTACCTTGAATACCAAGGTACAACAGCCTCCTCTACCCCGGAGCTCTCTCTACCGTCCAGTCTTGGTTTCCTGAAATGTTACATTCTGGGTAAGACGCCTCTCAGTAAGATGGAATAAATTATTGACAGTGTGTGGCACATGAATTTAATATCTCATCACATTCATTTAAAGAATTATAACAATTGAGAAAATATACCGATATGTACTCATAATCATATATATAAAATATAGTGTCATAAACTTTCATATCATTTCATAATCATATATATAAGTTTTCTTATCTCATATCATATTCATACTCTTTCATTTCTCATATCATATACATACTCTTTCATTTTTCATATTCATAATCACATTCTAGCCCATGGGTATCCACCAACATATAGCACAACATGTCTATAACCCATGACTATTCATTTCTCATATCATTTCTCATTTTCATAGTCTAGCTCATGAGTATCCACCAGTATAGAATACATTACGTGTCTGTAACTCATTGTTGTTCATTTCACTTTTCATTTTTCATAAACATTTTCTAGCTCATGAGTATCCACTAGTATAAAATACACCACGCATTTGTAGCTCATGGCGGTTCATTATCGCGTCTGTAATGAGAAACCATCCTGAGGATAAACACATTGTCATGTATTCACCCTATATGACTAGGTTGTGTGGCTCGAAGGCTGGACCTAACCGCGGTTGGCTGACCTGGTTAGATCAAAACAGGAAATGTGTCTATAGTACAATGGACTACCCAATCCTGGTTCGGACCTCAGGAGGTAACATAACCCTTCACAGGCCCAATCAACTGCCTCTCCACATGCTATGCAAGCTGTGTGGTTGCACTAACATAATGCTAGCAACGGTACTGTGTTCTGTATACTATGGTCCATTAGGGTTCTCATTTCCACATTTCTGTATTCACATTTAAGCATTTTTGTAGTTCTCATAATTTCTGTATAATTCTCATCTCATATCTATATACATATCTCATTTTAACATTCTTGTGTAAACATACTCTGTATATCACAATTTATCATCATTTCCTCGTAAAAACATATCCTTATATCATATTTCATCATTTCTCTATAAAACATGTCTTTATATCACATTTCATCATTTCTCTATACAACATATCTGTATATCTTATGTATATCATCATTTCTCAGTAAAACATATTTGTATAACATATCTGTGTATAAATCTCATATATTCATATTCTGTGTAAAACATATCAATATATCTCATGTTATCATATTTGTATAAAATCATAACTCACCTTTCCAGTATACATTATCATTTCATATTTCTCGTGCCACACAATTTTTGACTGTTATTCACAATATAATAATCATAGGAAAAATACCCATATCATAATTTCCAAAACTCTATTCCATAATTTCTCATTTTCACATACTAAAATCAACTAGTTAATTTTTCCAAAAATATCTGCTATAATTTATTCCCCTTACCCGCTTACTGAGAAGGTGCCTGCAAATATCTCTAACCCATGCCGCGGCGTTTGGAGCTCAAAACCCTGAAATCATATTTCCCAAGTTCAACATCAACCCCATAATTATAATCATTTAAATATCTCTAGGCCCATGCACTCCATTTAATCAACTAAATTCCAAACATTTAACGCCCTTACCTCAACCCTGGAGTGGTGCCTAGAAATCCCAAAACACAAATTCGCTCCGATTAACTTGCTAAGGGTCGCTCCTAGAACGTTGTGGTAGCGTCGGATCGTTGAATTGGGCTAAAATCAGAGCAAAATCAAAGAGAGATGGGAGAAGGTGTCCATAGGTTTTTAGAGAGAGAGAGAGAGAGATTATGTTTTGTTTAAACAAAATGAGGCTGCATGATTTATTATACTAAGCATTGCCAGAAAAAACTGTCGATGATTTTCGGTGCCCTCACCAAATCGTCGATGGTTTGGTCTACACCAAACCAACTTCCTTACTTTCCCTATTTTTCTTATTATTTAAATTTCCCGGGTCTCTACTGTAGTAACCCAACCCCGAAAAAGAAAAAAAAAAAAAAAAGAGGATATTTTGGAGAAAATATTTTGAAAAGAGATATTTTAAGATATTTATATATAAATATCTTGGAGGAGATATTTATTTAGATTACTAAAGGGCTAAGTAAGGATTTATTCTATAAATTCTCTTATTCTCTCTCATTCTCTCATTCTCTCTCTCTCTCTCTCTCTCTCTCTCTCTCATTTTCTCTCTCTCTCTCTCTCTCTCTCTCTCTCTCTCTCTCTCTCTCTCTCTCTCTAAGATCCTTCGCCGTTCGTTATCCGTTTCCAAAAATGGAGAGTACTGCGTGGATCAGAAGAGGAAACTCTACACTTTTAGTGGATCGGATCGTTGTTTCGGAGAGTTTCGGGTTTTCCCAAGAATCGAGGTAGGAATCTGATCCTAATTTTGATTGGATATTTGGATAGCAGTAGAAAACATAGTAAGGTTATGTTCTATGGTTTTAGGTTTTCAGGATCTCGGGTTGTCGTTTTGGACCGTTTTCGTACGAAGTTTCATTTCAAATATAAGGTAAGGGGAATTTGATTACAACAGTTATTTTGGAAAACTAAACCGCTAAAAAACTAGTTTATATTATTATGTATGATTTAACTGCTAATTTGTGAAATTCTACCGAGTAGAAATGCCGATTTTACGATTTTACGATTTTTGGTAAAAACGAGGATTTCGACGTATGATCTACAAATTTTACAAACATTATTATTTGTGTTTATACTATAGTAGGAGAGGCTTGATTCCTTTATTTATTTAGTTAAACTATGTATATTGAATTTATATCATTTAGCGGGTTTTTGTATTAAACTTGTGTGATATATGTTGAAATGGAAATGAATGTATTTTCTATACTACTGATATAGAATATGGGAATGAAATTCCAATTTGTTATACTGACAATGTGATAAACAAGGGCTGGTGATACACCGAGCCGCATCAGTAAACAAAGAGGGGTAAACCAGGTGGAAAGATGCAGGTTGAACCCACTGGAATTATTTCTATACTATTGATATAGATTATGGGAGATAAAATCATATTTGTATAAATTGAATTTATGATACACGGAACCACAGCTTGAGAGTCCCGGGAGGGTTGAAAAATACTTTCTTTGCAAGGTGAAATGAAACCACTGTTATATGATACGACACGATATCGTAGCTAGATGTACACGTGCAACCACACGTATTAAACGATGTGGGTACCAAGATGGTTGACTAGCAGGGTGAAACCATTGGCTGATATTGGGCCATTGGGGGCAATTGGATTGTATGTAGGTACTTGGCAGTGTCTGCACGAACAAGGCATTGGACGAGTACCAGTGCACAACTTGAGCCACGGGGTAAAACTGGTTATAGGGATATTTTGTTGTTGGTCATCTGATAAATCATTAAATGGTCGATAGACAAATGTGGGAATTTTGTAATATGAATGATGATATACCTGATGCATTACTGTATTGAAAATATTTGATTTATATTCCAGATGTTGAATGAAAATATGCATGTATGCAGTCACACACTGTTGTAACTCCTTCTTCCTTACTGAAAGGTGTCTCACCCTATCTTACAACCTTTGTTTTCAGTTCTATCCGTGCGTCAGTCCTAGTAGATAAAGGGACTGGGGTGGTTATTTTGGTTAGCTTACGTAAGCATCTAAATTTTGTACTAAACTTGATGAAAGTCCTTTTTGGAGGGTTGTAATATGACGATTACTCTAAGTCCGAATGTATGTAAATTATGGATGTATTAGTGAACTCTAGTATAAAGCTAGTAGTAATCCCAATGGATGTTTATGTTTTTTCACGACATTTACATCATGATTATGTATTATTTACACCCGTATGTCCCTGTTTAGGGCGGGTTGTTTCCATATCTTGAACAGGTATAGGTATTTGATGTATTTGAGTGACACTTGAGTCTGTGTAAAGGGCCAGGCCGTTACATCTACACCCTCCCCTCCTTACAAAAATTTTATCCTCGAAATTTACTATCTATCACAATTACCAACCTTAAGGAAAATACATAAATTTTATTAATTACCCTCACTTATGACGGAGGAATACCGTGGTTACAAGGGAGGGTTCTGGGAGATAACAAACATCCATATAAAAAGAAAACTCTCCCAATACCATTCATCACCAAAATCAAAAACACTAACTATCCTACACTATACAAGTTAATAATCATACATTGTCAAATACTTTTACTCTTACTAGCTCAACTCTGGGCTCTATTGAATAGGTGCGGATATTGTTGGCGCATCTTGTCCTCCAATTCCCATGAGGCCTCCTCAACTGCATGATTACACCATAACACTTTTACCAATGGATTCCTTTTTGTGCATAGCTCCTGTTCCTTTTGATCTAGAATCTGCACTGGCACCTCTTTATATGACAAAGTATCCTTAAGCTCCAGTGCCTCATAACTAATCACATGGGAGGGATTCAGGATGTATTTCCTCAATATGGATACATGGAATACGTCATGGCACCTGGATATAACCGGTGGTAACGCTAACCTATAAGCAACTGGAACCCCTTTTTCCAATATCTCAAATGGTCCAATAAACCCAGGGCTTAGCTTTTGCTTCTTCCTAAATCTCATAATCCCCTTCATCGTTGCAACTTTTAAAAAAACATGGTCCCCTACGTCAAACTTCAACTCTCGCCGACAAGTATCTGCATAACTTTTTTGCAGACTCTGAGCTGCCCTGATTCTTTCTCTAATAAGTTTGACTTTATCATAAGTTTGTTGTGCTAACTCTAGCCCCAAAATCTGTATTTCACCAATTTCATTCAGTATAATGGAGATCGGCACCTCCGACCATACAACGCTTTAAATGGTGTCATCCCAATGCTGGCTTGGTAGCTGTTATTATATGCAAATTCAACTAGTGGCAAAAACTTTATCCAACTACCTCCAAAGTCCAGCACACAAGCTCGTAGCATATCCTCCAGTATCTGAATAGTCCTCTCTGTCTGTCCATCGGTCTGAGGATGAAATGTTGTACTAAATGTTAATTGAGAACCCATGACTCTTTGTAAACTCCTCCAAAACTGAGATGTGAACCATGGGTTTCAGTCTGAAACTTATTCTCATACGTTGTTTCCAAAAAGTATAGTTTAAACCACAAAAGATGGCTGGCCGGGTTGAGGATTGACCCTTTTTGAAGGAAGCTACTCCTATGTGTGCCATTTAGACCTTTATATAACTACTTGTTAGGATTTGTTATAACCCCGCTCTGATACCAATTGAAAGACAAGGTGTAGTCCCAAGAGGGGAGGGGGGTGAATTGGATTTAAAAAATTTTCTTTTAATTCTTTTTAAGAATCCTTAACCTCTTTTAATTCTTTAACTTGTTGTTGATTCTTCAAAATTTCAACAAAAACTTATTTCTTTATTTAATCCACAACCACACAAACATTCAATCATTCAAGTAATCAATCAACCAAACAATTTGAAAGCAAACAACCAAACTAAGATTAAAGTATACAACACTTTAGTAATGTAAGAGCTTAAGATGGTTGTTTGTTTGTATAAACCCTGTGGATATGAATTTGATTCAAGCCTTGTGGTTAATGCAATCCCTTTGATAATGAGTTAGCTTTCTCAAAAATGATTTTCAATAAAACATTCACACTCTTCTCAAAATTCAGAATTCAAATAAACTTTTAGGTAATTTATCTTTGGGTGTTAACCAATTAACGTACTCCCTTATGGTTTCCGTAAAGTATGGTTTAACCAATGTACTCTCTTTCGATTTTCGTAACCCAAATTAAAATTACACTTTAAGTCTACTTAATTTCCAAATTTACGTTGTATATATGGTTAAGAAATTAAATCATCCACACAATTTATATGTGCTGAAAATAAAGAGCAAGTGAAAAAGAGAGTGAGACCACGACTTTTACGAGGTTCGGCTTATACCTAGCCTACATCCTTGCCTTTGCAAACCACCAAAGGATTCACTAAAAACTAGTTCCTTTGCCGGGTGGAACAACACCGTTTACACACTCATTTAGTAGGCTAGAGCCCACCTCTCCAAGTGATATCCCCTCACTCCGTCACTCCTTCTGTAAGAACCTGATTCATGAGATATGGAATAAATTAATAAAGAGAAGGGTAAAATAGTAATTGAGCATAGTTCGTCGATGAAGCCAGAGTTTGTCAACGAAGCCAAAGTTTGTTGATGAAGGCCTTTTGTTGCTCGGCGACGAAATGCAGGGGCTCGTCTACGAGAAGAAGCCGAGAGGTTTCGGGAAACCAAAAATCTCAGGCTCATCGATGAGGCCACTGTTTCATCGATGAACCGTCTACATTGGCTCATCAACGAAGACGCCATCTCATCGACGAAGACGCCATCTCGTCGACGAGGTTGGCTGAGTCAAAGGGCTATAAATATCATTTTCCATTACTTCTCAACTAAGAAATCTAAAATCTTCTCTCTCTTTCTCTAGAAACTAGAAGGGCACTCTCTCTCTCTCTAGATTTTTTCACCGTACATTGTTGAAATCGTCGATCCGACGTTACCACGAGGATCAAGGAAGGATTCTCTTCAAGATTTGTGGAATGGATCTTCATTCCGAGCATTTTTGGATTTTGGCGTAAAATCAAGGTAAGGCTCGATTTTCATTTCTGTTCCTGTAGTTTTGTAGGGAATGGAATTGTGAGTACTTTATGTACTATGATTTGTAGGTTTTCAAAACTTGGTTCGCTGTTTAAGAGCCGTAGAGTTCGGGATTGGATTTTTGGGGAAAGGTAAGGGGATTCTATTTATGTCAGTTATTTTTGAAATTTGACTCGGTAGAACTGTGGTTCACGGTTCTGTTTGTGTTTTGGTTACTTATTTGGGGGGGATCTAATGGATAAAATTATGGATTTTTCATGTTACAGTTTTGGGGAAAATGGGGCATTGGGTTGCATATTTGGTTTCACAGGAAAACATGAATATATTGTGATATATATTGTGTTATGGGGATGGTCGTGCCTTGAATTGTTTAAACTGTATATTTTTAAAAAATCATGATTTTAGATTACCAAATGGGTGTGAATTTATTTGGTTATATGAACATGCATGAGTTGTATTTTGCTGCAATAAAATAGGAACTCAGTTCCGAATTATTCCAGGTTGCTAAAGAGTGTCCGAATCTATATTCGAGGGTGTGAAATATTACCTGCCATGTTTGGCAAAAGTGTCCAGCTCTATATCCAAGGGCATGAGCCTTACTAGTTGATCACCGAAGGGTGTGGATCCACCAGTTATATCGGTATGATACCATTGGAGCCTAGGGCTATGCCATGTGCTGGGGACGCCGTGTAATGTGGGCCAGCTTTGGGCCGAAGGATGTGACGACACTGGGTTACTTAATCATGTGTGTGTGCGTGTGATGCACTGTACTGGAACTTTTTTGTGAAAATACTAGAATTGCTTGAACTGTGTATGTTTTATGTCATGATAACACTCATATGCCACACACCGATATAACCTGGATCTGCCTTACTAAGATGTGTCTCACCCCTACTGTACATACATATTTTTCAGGTCCTTCGAGTAACTGGAACTAGCGTCCTTGTATTAGGAGCGTAGTGGTCGGTGTACTGCAGATAGCGCTTGCGTAAGTGTTAGGACTTTATCGGGTTGTCATTTTGGGGTATGGTTGGCACCCGTGTTTATGTTTTGTTTTATGGAGCCTAGACTTCTTTTGTATAGACTCTGGTATGGTATGATGTATGCCTAGAAAGAATATTTTTTGCTGCCTATTTGTCATATTTGTGAATGTGTATAGGGTGCTTGGGAACCCCATGGGGTCGAAACCTTATTCATTTGGTACCGTATCATTGGTGATTTCTGTGATACAGGGATAGGTTAGATTACTTATTCACCCCTGGGTCCCATTGTCGGGTTCGGGGCGTGACAGCTTGGTATCAGAGCTAACCAGGTTATTAGGTCTTGTAGATTTGGTTTGGCGTAACTATGTGTACATACCAAAGCATAGGATGTGGAAAATGGGTAGAGTAGGTTAAGGGTTGTTGTGTTGCTAGACAGGGACTCGTTGACGGTGTCTTATGTTTTTTCTAGAATAACAATTTTAGTAAAATCACGGTAAACCATTGATGACTTCCATGTTGATGTGATAGAACAGACCTAGACCTGTGAGATAGTGGTTAGCATGACTAGTTGTGAATAATTGAGTTAACCGTACTTGCATAGGGATGCTAATAGATTTTTTATTGTGTTTTCAGAATGGCGCCCAAGGATAATAACTTGGAAAGAAGCTCCGAAGAGACTGTGTGTGATGAGTCACCTTCAGTTCCTTGAGGTTTGACGAGGCAGGTTCTGCGAGAAATCAGGCGGAGTGTTAGGAGACGTGAACATTCTCCTACGGCTGCAGGGTGTACCATCGAGAGGTTCACACGTATGCACCCTCTGAAGTTTTCAGGAGGACCCAATCCAATAGTGGCAGAGGACTGGGTTGAGAAGACCAAGAGAATTCTGGAAGTCCTCCACTGTACAGATAAGCAGAGAGTTTTCTACGCCACCTTCTAGTTGTCTAGGGAGGCGAAGCGTTGGTGAGTCTACTGGAAAAGTAGAGAGCCGGTGTTTCATAGATGACATGGAGCCGTTTCAAGGAAGTGAGAAGAGACAGCGAGCGATGAGTCACCTTCAGTGCCTCGAGGTTTGACGAGGCAAGTTCTACGGGAAATCGGGCGAAGTGTTAGGAGACGCAAATGTTCTCCTACGGCTGCGGGGTGTACCATCGAGAGGTTCACACGTATGCACCCTCCGACGTTTTTAGGAGAACCCAATCCAATGGTGGTGGAGGACTGGTTTGAGAAGACTCATAGAATTCTGGAAGTCCTCCACTGCACAGATAAGCAGAGAGTTCTCTACGCTACCTTCCAGTTGTCTGGGGAGGCGGAGCGTTGGTGGACTGCAGTGAGTCTGCTAAAGAAGTAGAGAGTCAGTGTTTCAGAGATGACATGGAGCCGTTTCAAGGAAGTGTTCTTTGAAAGATACTTCCCGGCCTCTACACACGATGCTAAGGCGGATGAGTTCTTTGCTCTGACGCAGGGAAATATGACGGTGTACGGGTATGCTGCTCGGTATATAGAGTTATCCCGTTTTGCACCATGCTTGATCTCGAGTGAGTATGAGAAGACTCGGAGGTTCGAGAAGGGTTTGAGGATGGACATCCGCAAACTAGTGGGTATGCTTCAGATTCCTGAGTTCTCAGTTTTGGAGGATAAGGCCACGGTGATCAAGAATGACATCTGGGTCTCAGTCGGGATGTCATCAGGGATCATGGAAGAAGAAGAACAAGGGCTCGGGTTACTGCTAGAATACCGAGCATTAAGTTTCTCGGGCGAGCCAATCTAGTGATCGTTGTATCAAGTGCCATAGATGGCATAGCCGTGAGTGCCAGCTGTTTGGGGGTAACTGCTACAATTGTGGCCAATCAAGTCACATGGCTCAGGATTGTCATGCCCCAAAGAGAGTTACACCCGCACCGAGTTAAAGTTGAGGACGTAATCAGGTATCCCAGGGAACTTATCAGGCAAACACAGCTCCAGCAAAGGTATACTCGCTTACTCCAGCGGATGTTGAGCATTCAGGGAATGTGGTGATAGGTACTATAATGTTGCTTTTAAATAGAGTTGTGGTTTTATTTGATTCGGGTGTGACCCATTCCTTTATATCTGCTAACTTTGTAAAACTATGTGGGGTTGAGACCCGAGTCATGAATGAAGAATTGTCTGTAGTTACACCATTCGGGAGTGTATCATTCTGTAGGAGGATGTTAGAAGACTGCCTAGTGGTAATTCAGGGAAAGTTGCTACCGGCGAATCTTGTAGTATACGATATGTCAAGGTTTAATGTCATATTGGGGATGGATTGGTTATTCTCCAGTTATGCTATGATCGACTATTGTGGGAAGGTGGTAGTATTCAAACCTCCTGGGGAGCAGGAGTACGAGTTTATGGGATCGTGTGTGCGTTCGACGCCAAAGGTTCTATTGGCATTACAGGCGAGGATGCTACTCTTGGACAGATGTCAGGGGTACCTAGCTTGCGTTAGGGAACTACCACAGGATGAGTTGAGGCTTGAGGATATTTAAGTGGTTAGCGAGTTCCCGGATGTGTTTCTAGAAGACTTACTCGGTTTGCCTCCGGATCGTGAGGTGGAGTTTGCGATAGAATTGCTGCCCGGCAAGGCACCGATCTCTAAAGCTTCATATCAGATGGCTTTAGCAGAATTTCAGGAGTTGAAGGAGCAGTTGCAGGAATTACTGGACAAGGGCTTCATCTAACTTAGTGTTTTACCCTAGGGAGCTCCAATTCTGTTTGTGAAGAAGAAGGACGGGTCGATGCGTATGTGCCTCGATTACTGTGAGATCAACAAGGTGACTGTGAAGAATCGTTACCCTTTGCCTCGTATTAATGATCTCTTTGACTAGTTGTAGGGGATGGAGGTCTTTTCGAAGATCGACCTACGGTCAGGGTATCCTTAGGTGAGGGTCCGATATAAAGATATTGCGAAGACTGCTTTCCGAACCAAATACGGTCACTATGAGTTTTTGGTCATGCCTTTTGGGTTGACGAATGCTCCGGCGGTGTTCATTGATCTGATAAACAGGGTTTTCCATGAGTACTTGGACCAATTCGCAGTGGTGTTCATCGATGACATTTTGGTATACTTGATGAGTTCGGAAGAGCATGAAAACCATCTGAGGTTGGTATTGCAGATTCTGCGGGAGAGGAAGTTGTATGCCAAGCTGAAGAAGAGTGAGTTCTGGTTGAATCAAGTCGCATTTTTAGGCCATGTGGTGTCTAAGGGGGGTATCTCAATTGATCCTAGCAAGATTGAAGCTGTGGTCGACTGGGTGAGACCGAAGAATGTGCAGGAGGTTCGGAGCTTTCTGGGATTGGCGGGTTACTATCATCGGTTCGTGGAGGGATTCTCTAAGTTGTTTGGGCCTCTGACATAATTGACCAGGAAAGGGGTGAAGTTTGATTGGACAGAGGATTGCGAGCAGTGTTTTCAAGAGTTGAAACATCGTTTGGTTATTGCTCGATTTTGACCGTTCTTTCGGGGTATGACGGTTTTGTGATCTGTAGCGACGTGTCTCTGAAAGGTTTGATATGTGTGCTTATGCAACAGGGTAAGGTAATAGCGTATGCTTCTCGCTAACTTAAGGATTATGAGAAGAATTACCCTACACATGATCTGGAATTAGTCGCGATAGTTTATGCTCTGAAGATCTAGTGACACTACTTGTATGGTGTGCAGTGCGAGATTTTCACTGACCACAAAAGCCTCAGGTACTTTTTCATGCAGAGAAAGTTGAATATGAGGTAGAGATGGTGGCTTGAGCTAATCAATGACTACGATTGCACCATTAGCTATCACCCGGGGAAAGCCAATGTGGTGGCTGATGCGTTGAGTCGGAAGTCAAAGCATGCAGCAATATCTGCGCTTGTAGCTCAAAATCACATCAGACGTGATCTAAAAAACCTTGGCATAGAGTTGGTGATCGGTGACCATCAGGCTTTCATTTCTAGTTTGGGGGTCCAGCCGACTTTGTTTGAGCATATTAAAGCCGCGCAAGCTAGTGATGCAGAGTTAGTTGAGACTATGGAGAAAGTGCAGCAGGGGTTGACTGCGGATTTTAACATTTCTAAGGAAGGTGTGTTAAGGTTTGGAGCTAGGATGTATGTTCCAAACGACGATGAGATCAGAAGGACAATTTTGGAGGAAGCGCATCATTCTTTGTATACGGTACATCCTGGTAGCACGAAGATGTATCGGGACTTGCGCGAAGCCTTTTGGTGGAGTGGTATGAAGGGGTAGATTGTTCAGTTCGTGGAGCAGTGTCTGACGTGTCAGCGGGTGAAAGCTGAACACCGGAGGCCTATCGGGCCGTTACAGTCCTTAACTATTCCAAAATGAAAATTGGAGCATATTTCCATGGACTTAGTGACCGGATTGCCGCCAGTACTTCATGTGCAGAATGCCATTTGGGTGATCGTGGACAGATTGACGAAATCTAATCATTTCAAACCAATGAAGGTTAGCTACCCTTTGAGTAAGCTAGCAGACTCATACGTGCAGGAGATAGTTAGAATGCACAGGGTGTCGGTGTCCATTGTGTCTAATCGAGATCCGAGGTTTACCTTTTGTTTCTGGAAGAGCTTGTAGGAAGCACTAGGGACGAAGCATACTTTCAGAACAGCATTCCATCCCCAGACTGATGGACAGTCGGAGAGAACAATACAAATCTTGGAAGATATGTTACGGGCTTGCGTGTTAGACTTTGGTGGTAGTTGGATGCAGTTTCTGCCACTAGTAGAGTTTGCCTATAACAATAGCTTCCAGGCTAGTATTAGAATGGCACCGTTCGAGGCTCTATATGGTCGGAGGTGTTGATCTCCTCTGTACTGGGATGAGGTTCATGGACGTTAGGTGTTAGGACCTAAACTCATGCAGCAAGTGTCTGAGAAGGTGGGTTTAATTCGAGATAGGATCAAATCGGCTTAGAATCGGCAGAAGAGTTATGCGGATGTTCGTTGTCGTGAGTTGGAGTTCGAGGTGGGGGGTAAGATATTCTTGAGAATCGCTCCGATGAAAGGAGTGATGAGATTTGGGAAGAAAGGCAAGCTGAGCCCAAGGTACATTGGACCATTCGAGATTCTTGAGCGAGTGGGACCGGTAGCCTACAAGATTGCACTACCCCCAGCACTCTTAAGGATCCATGATATGTTTCATGTACCCATGTTGAGGAGGTACGTGTTGAATCCATCACATGTTATTAGTTACGAGGACTTGAAAATTGGTAATACTTTAGCGTACGAAGAGGTGCTTGTTCGGATTCTGGAACGTAAAGTTCAAAAGTTACGTACCAAGGACATACCATTGGTGAAGGTATTGTGGTAGAATCATAAGGTTGAGGAAGCTTCTTGGGAAGTAGAAGCAAAGATAGGCCGAAATTATCCACAGTTGTTTTGAGTATATGTGTATTACCCTACTTTGTATGGAATAGGTGGTTAGTCTTAGGGAGTGTGTGTTATTATGAACTTCTGAGACGGTCTATGTATGTAACCACTGTATTCCTCCGCCATAAGTAAGGGTATATATGTTTTGTGATGGGGCTTTGTTGTAATAGCCGCCAATTCTTTTTAGAGTTGAGTGTGTGTTTGATTGTGTGAATGAGAGATTACAAATTTCAAGGATAAAATTTTTGTAAGGAGGGGAGGTTGTAAGAACCCGATCCTTGAGATCTGGAATAAATTAATAAAGAGAAGGGTAAAATAGTAATTGAGCAGAGTTTGTCGACGAAACCAGAGTTCGTTGATGAAGGTCTTTTGTTGCTCGGCGATGAAATGCAGGGGCTCGTTGATGAGGAGAAGCCGAGAGGTTTCAGAAAATTGAAAATCTCTGGCTCGTCGACAAGGCCACCATTTTGTCAACGAACCGTCTACATTGGCTCGTCAACGAAGGCGCCATCTCGTCGACGAGGTCAGTCGAGTCAAAGGGCTATAAATATCATTTTCCATTACTTCTCAGCTAAGAAATCTAAGATCTTCTCTTTCTCTCTCTCTTTTTAGAAACTCGAAGGGCTCTCTCTCTCTTTAGATTTCTTCATCATACATTGCTGAAATCATCAATCTGAATTTATCATGAGGATCAGGGAAGGATTCTCTTCAAGATTTGTGGAACGGATCTTCATTCTGAGCATTTTTGGGTTTTGGCATAAAATCGAGGTAAGGCTCAATTTTCATTTTTGTTCTAGTAGTTTTGTAGGGAATGGAATTGTAAGTACATTCTGTACTGTGATTTGTAGGTTTTGAGAACTTGATTCGCTGTTTAGGAGCCCTAGAGTTCAGGATTGGATTTTCGGGGAAAGGTAAGGGATTCTATTTATGTCAGTTATTTTTGAAATCGGACTCGGTAGAACTGTGGTTCACAGTTCTGTGTGTGTTTTGATTACTCATTTGTGGGAATCTAATTGGTAAAATTATGAGTTTTTCATGTTACCGTTTTGGGAAAAAAGGGGGCATTGGGTTGCATCTCTGGTTTCTCTAGAAAATCGTGAATATATTGTGATATATATTATGTTATAGGGATGGCCATGGCTTGACTTATTTAAACTGTATATTTTTGGAAAATCATGATTTTAGATTACCAAATGGGTGTGGATTTGTTTGGTTATATGAACATGCATGAGTTGTGTTTTGCTGCAATGAAATAGGAATTGGATTCGGAATTGTTCCAGGTTGTGAAAGAGTGTCCGGCTCTATATCCGAAGGTGTGAAATATCACTTGCCATGTTTGGCAAGAGTGTCCGTCTCTATATCCAAAGGCGTGAGCCTTACCGGCTAATCACCAAAGGGTGTGAATCCACCAGTTGTACCGGTACGATGCCATAGGAGCTTGGGGCTACGTTATGTGCCAGGGACGCCATGTAATGCGGGCCGACTTCAGGCCGAAGGGTGTGTGCATGTGATGCACTATATTGGAACTATTTTGTGAAAATACTGGAATTGCATTGAACTGTATATGTTTTATGTCATGATAACACTCATATGCCACACACCGATATAACCTGGATCTGCCTTACTGAGATGTGTCTCACCCCTACTGTACATACATATTTTTCAGGTCCTTTGAGTAACCAAAACTAGCATCCTTGTATTAGGAGCATAGTGGTTAGTGTACTGCGAATAGCACTTGTGTAAGTGCTAGGGTTTTATCGGGTTGTCATTTTGGGGTATGGTTGGCACCCGAGTTTATGTTTTGTTTTATGGAGTCTAAACTTATTTTGTATAGACTCTAGTATGGTACGATGTATGAATAGGAAGAATATTATTTGCTGTCTATTTGTCATATTTGTGAATGTGCATAGGGTGCTTGGGAATTCCACGAGGTCGGACCTTCATTCATTTGGTATTGTATCATTAGTGATTTGTATGATACAGGGACAGGTTAGGTTACTTATTCACCCTTGGGTTCCATTATCGGGTTTGGGGCGTGAGACCTTCACTAGGCTAGAGCTCGTCTCTCTAAGCAATATCCCCTCGCTTAGCCAATGATCCAAATACCTTTGAAGGTTAAAGAACTACAAGAAACACAAGATATAATCTGCGTACAAGTATACTCTCAGTATAGAGATCACCAAGGGTTCTTTATTGATTGAGAAAATTTTGTATGAGAACCGTAGGTTGATGTTTCAGCAACAATTCAGATGATTTACCCCCCAGCAAGAGTATAAGCAATAGAGAACTTTGAGAGAGATTGAGAATTTGAAATCAAGTGTATTGTGTAATTGCTTGGTTATAGAATTCTTAAGATTAAAGGAGTATTTATAGGCATTTTAGGATTAGTTTCCTTGTTCCTCAAGTTACTTGGAGTGTCCACCAAGTTTTTATAACGTTCATATTTGAAAAACTAATTTTTAAAACTTTCCTCTTGGAGTTTAAAATTTTGAAATCTCGTGGAGTCAGTTGGCTGCACAAGCGATTGGATAATGTTTTTCATAGGATCAGTCGGCTGGACAGGCCACCGAGACCCTTCTATCTAGTAGAAATTAAATTCAGCAAATTGTTAGTTGGTTAACTTGATTCAAAAATGATCAGTTCGCTGACTAATTTCAGTGCAAACTTTCAGTCAGATGGACAGTTATTCATTCTGGTGTTTTCCTGTCAGTCGACTGGGTAAACCCAATGTAATCTGGTCAGTCAGCTGACCAGTCATTTTTCTTATTTTTCATTTTTAGTTTTTCAAAATTATTTTTGCTCGCTTGCTTTGATCTTTCATAAAACATTTTTCAGGGTATTAAAATAGGTCTCTAAGTTCATAAATATCCCCTAAAGAGCTTTAACAATATTTCAAAAAATATTTAAAATATGAAACATTTACATAATAACTACTAGGACATTTGACAATTTGAAACATTCAAGTCTTCATGCTTGTTTTGCTTTGAGCACTTTGCTTTTCTTTGACTCTTTTTGATTTCAAGGTTTAACATATCATCTTTAAAATCATGTTTTTGATTTTTTAAGTTTCATTTGATCCTTGTGAGTACTTTGACCTTGCTTTCACATATGTAAGCCCTAAAATCATCACTTAACCAAATATGTTAAGTTTCACTTATTTGTTAGTATCAAAACAAGATTTTAAACCTTGTAAGACCA
This sequence comes from Malania oleifera, assembly GCF_029873635.1. Classification (NCBI taxonomy): domain Eukaryota; kingdom Viridiplantae; phylum Streptophyta; class Magnoliopsida; order Santalales; family Ximeniaceae; genus Malania; species Malania oleifera. The sequence goes on from NC_080418.1 coordinate 124,035,260, forward strand.
ACAACCTCAATCTTGCTCAGATCCACAAAGATGCCACCCCTGGATATCACATGTCCAAGGAAAGTAACTTGTTTCAACCAAAACTCACACTTCTTGAAATTGGCGTACAACCTCCTTCCCCTTAGCACCTGTAAAACTATCCTCAAGTGTTCCTCATGCTCCTCAGGGCTATTTGAATATGCTAGAATATCATCAATAAAAACTATGACAAATTGATCCGGGTACTGATGCAAGACTCTATTCATCAGGTCCATGAATACGGCAGAAGCATTTGTCAATCCTAATGGTATAACCAGGAACTCATAATAGCCATACTGAGTTCTAAATGTTGTCTTCGGAACATCCTCTACCTTAAACCTTCACTTGATGGTACCCAGATCGTAAATCAATCTTAGAAAAATTTTGTATCCCTTGAAGCTAATCAAAAAAATCATCAATGCGGGGTAGCAGGTATTTATTATTAATACTCATTTTATTTATTTCTCTATAATCGATGCACATTCTCATACACCCTTCTTTTTCACAAACAATACCAGCGCTCCCTAGGGTGACACGCTGGGCCTGATAAACCCCTTATCTAATAACTCCTACAGCTGTTCTTTAAACTCTTTTAATTCCATCAGTGCCATTTTGTACGGCCCATTAGAAATCGATGCTGTTCTCAGAGTTAGGTCAATAGCAAACTCTACCTCACGATCAAGAGGCAATCTCGGCAAATCCTTCGAAAACACATCAGGAAAATCCCTCACTATCAGGATATCCTCTAACCTCAACTCCCCTTTTGATGCTTATTTTACACAGGCCAAGTATCCCTGACATCCTTCCAATAGTAACCTCCTCGCCTGTATAGTTGATAACATCTGTGGTGGGGTGCGCACACATGTCCCCACAAATCTGTACTCCTACTCTCCTGGAGATCTGAACACTACCTATCTCTAATAATAGTCAATACTGGCATAGTTAGGAGCTAGCCAATCCATCCCCAGAATTATCTCAAAACCATGCATATCTAAGATTACCAAATTAACTGGCAATGACCTCCCCTGAATACAGATTGGACAATTTCTGAGTACCTTTCTACACAACACTATAGTCCTGGTCGGAGCAGTCACTGACAAACTGACATCTAAGGGCTGAGTTTCTAACCCACAAAACTTGATAAACTCCTGGGCTATAAAGGAATGAGTCTCCCCTGAATCAAATAAGACAATAGTTTTATATGACAAAATTGAAACAATACCTGTCACTATGTCTCCTGCTGCCTCAGCGTCTCCTGGTGTTAGAGCATAGACCCGTGCTGGGGAGGTATTCCCTTACTAACCACCTCGAGGTGCCTGGTGATCTCCTCGGTACGGTTTAGAAGCTGGCACATTGCCTAGTGGTGCACGACAGTCTCGTGCCATGTGTCCGGGTCGTCCACATTGATAACAAATCACCTCTCTGACCCGACAGTCTCTTGGATGACTCCTATGGCACCGAGGACAGGGAGGGTACAATGGTCTACCCTGCATAGCTCGGTCTTCCATCCCCTGTCTCTGACCTCCTCTGCCTCCATGCCTCCTCCAAGTCCCCTGACTAGTCCCTGCCTGGAAATCTGAAAGCGTGGGCCTCTTTCTTTTGCTCTGTGCTAGGGCACCTCTTTGTAGGTTGGACTCAATAACTATAACTTTATCTATCAGTTCTAAAAAAATTTGGACCTGAAAGCCCACTACCTACTCATATAAACCCTGTCTCAGACCCTTCTCAAACTTCCTCGCCTTCTTTTCTACATCTAGCACCAAGTAAAGGGCAAAACGGGACAACTCGATGAATCTGACGGCATACTATTGTACTGCCATATCCTCCTGAGTCAGATTTAAGACTTGTGCCACCTTAGCATTTCAGGTAGTAGTGGAGAAATACCGCTTGAAAATATCTCCTTGAAGCGGCTCCATGTCATAGCTATAGGCTCAGGCCTCTGCTCCTCCAACAATCTCGCTGATCTCCACCAGCGTTTAGCTTCCCTGGTCAATTTAAATGTTGCAAAGGATACTTTCTGCTCCTCAGTGCGTGGGAGAACTGCTAACGTCTCCTCCATCTCCTGGACCCAATTCTCAGCCACGAGTGGGTCAGCCTCTCCTTAGAATGACGGGGGATTCATACTTGTGTTTTGTTCAATCGTGCAGCTCCACTCCCCTAAACTCCTGGTCATTTCTGCCATCACCTGCTAGGTGGCACTTCGTAACACCACATCTGGATCTCCACCGTCCATACTGGAAGGCCCCACCTCATCCCCTCCAGCATGTGCATTGCTACTTCCAAGGTCCATCCCAAAAATGGAACAAGACAGTTTTAGAATTCTATTATCGTAACATGTATAATACACTCATCTAACAAAGACCCATAAGATATTCTCCTATAATCATTCATCTTAACGCCCTCATATTTCCCAATTTAAGATTCAGTCTTACCACTCAGAAACAAGAACCAGCGATAGTTTACGATGACTTTCCTAAAGTCATCACCCTAGGAAAATCACAGAAACCACAACGAAATTTCCTGCCTCCAAGCTGTAAGATAGAACCCTAAATTTCAATCTTATCCTCCAACAATGACTGACTCATATCCCAGTCTACCCATCTCCTACTCTCATTAAGATCCATTCCTATACTTTGATATTGTATTCCGTCGAAATCTACAGAACCTAGCAACCTAGGCTCTAATACCAAACTGTGACACCCTGATTTTTCTACCATTTTTTAAATAAACAGCAATAATAATCAATCATCTGTTAAATAACTCTGATACCATATATCACACATAACCCGACCCAAAGTGGGTATTGGGTAATCAGTCCATCAAACCTACTATCCACGCAGCGGAATACATACAGTGTCTGGGTCCAAAATACAATACAATACCATAGTGCTATAATCTCCACACACATAAATATGTACATCCCAAAAAAAAAATCCATAGGTACTCTAGGGGTTGCACAGCATATCCCAACTCTAACACTTACTCTGAATACCAAGGTACAAGTATCCTTCACCTCGGAGCTCTCTCTGTTGTCCTATCTTGGTTTCCTAAAATGTTACATTCTGGGTGAGACACCTCTCAGTAAGCCAGAATAAATTATTGATAGTGTGTGGCACATGAGTTTTAATATATCCTCACGTTCATTTAAGTAATTATAATAACTGAGAAAATATACTGATATGTACTCATAATCATATATATATATAACATAGTGTCATAAAATTTCATATCATTTTCATAATCATATATATAAGTTTTCATATCTCATATCATATTCATACTCTTTCATTTCTCATATCATATACATACTCTTTCATTTTTCATATTCATAATCACATTCTACCCCACAGGTATCCACCAGCATATAGCACAACGCTTCTATAACCCATGACTATTCATTTATCATATCATGTCTCATTTTCATAATCTAGCTCATGAGTATCCACCAGTATAGAATACACTACGTGTCTGTAACTCATGGTTGTTCATTTCACTTTTCATATTTCATAAACATTTTATAACTTATGAGCATCCACCAGTATAAAATACACCACACGTCTGTAGCTCATGGCGGTTTATTATCGCGTTTGTAATAAGAAACCATCCTGAGGATAATCATATCGTTATGTATTCACCCCACATAACCGGGTTGTGCGGCCCGAAGTCTGGACCTAACGGCGGTTGGCCTACTTGGTCAGATAAAAAAAGGAAACACATATGTAGTACGATTGGCCTATCCAATCCTGGTTTGAACCCCAAGGGGTAACACAACCCTTTACAGGCCCAATCGACTGCCTCTCCACACACTATGCAAGTTGTGTGATTGCACTAACACAATGCTAGCAATGGTACTGTGCTCTGTATACTATGGTTCATTAGGATTCTCATTTCCACATTTCTGTGTTCGCATTTAATCATTTATGTAATTCTCATCATTTTTGTATAACTCTCATCTCATATCTATATACATATCTTATCTTAACATTTCTGTGTAAACATACTCTGTATATCACAATTTATCATCATTTCCCAGTAAAAACATATCTGTATATGATATTTCATCATTTCTCTATAAAACATGTCTTTATATCACATTTCATCATTTCTCTATACAACATATTTGTATATCATATGTATATCATCATTTCTTAGTAAAACGTATTTGTATAACATATCTCTGTATAAATCTCATATATTCATATCCGTGTAAAACATATCAATATATCTCATGTTAACATATTTGTACAAAATCATAACTCACCTTTCCAGTATACATTATCATTTCATATTCCTCATGTCACACAATTTTTGACTATTATTCACAATATAATAATCATAGGAAAAATAACCGTATCATAATTTCCAAAACTATATTCCATAATTTCTCATTTTCATATACTAAAATCAACCAGTTAATTTTTCCAAAAACATCTGCTATAATTTATTCCCCTTACCTGCTTACTGAGAGGGTGTCTGCAAATATCTCTAACCCACGCCCGCGGCGTTTGGAGTTCAAAACCCTGAAATCACATTTCCCAAGTTCAATCAACATCAACCCTAGAATTATAATCATTTAAATAACTCTAGGCTCATACGCTCCATTTAATCAACTAAATTACAAACATTTAACGCCCTTACCTCAACTTTGGAGTGGTGTCTGGAAATCCTAAAACACAAATTCGCTCCAATTAAGTTGCTAAGGGTCGCTCCTAGAACCTCGTGGTAGCATCTAATCGTCGAATTGGGCTAAAATCAGAGCGAAATCGAAGAAAGAAGGGAAAGGGTGTCCATAGGCTTTTAGAGAGAGAGAGATTATGTTTTTTTTTAAAAAAATGAGGTTGTGGGATTTATAATATTAAGCACTTCCAGACAAAATCGTCGAAGGTTTGTATTTTTAACCAAATATTTTCACCGTTTTACCCTTAATTGAGCTGCAGTAATTACAAAACTATCAACGGTTTTCTGCGCCCCCACCAAACCGTCGACGGTTTGGTCTACACCAAACCAACTTCCTTCCTTTCTCTATTTTTCTTATTATTTAAATATCCCAGGTGTCTACAATGGGCCCCTAGAATCTTATTTTTTTTTAATTCTTTTGTAGCTCTAATGGTTCAAACTTGGCAACCGTTGGCTCGTTTTTTGCACTACTTATTCATATAGGTTTTAATCATAAAAGTTGTGTCAGTAGTTCATTTTTTACCTAAAGATGTATACTTCATTTTTTGGGCTCCTGGAAACTATTTTTGACTTTTTTTGTAGCTCCTATAGTTCAAACTTGGGGACCATTGACCCGTTTTCCATATGATTTGTTTATATGGGTCATTTTACTCATAAATGTTTTGTTGGTACTTGATTTTTGACATAAAGATGCATATTTCATGTTTTGGCCACCTAAAACCCTATTTTTGATTTGTTTTATAGCTCTTATGGTTCCAACTTGGGAATCATTGGCTTATTTTTTTGCACTTCTTATTCTAAAGGGTTATTTTACTCATAAAATTTGCCCAAGCGATTGGTTTTTTTTACCTAAAGATGCATATTGCACATTTTAGGTGCCTATAACCCCATTTTTTTACTTGTTTTGTAGCTCCTAGGTTTCAAACTTGGGAACCGTTCACTTTTTTCGTGCACAACTTGTTGTTATAGGTCATTTTACTCATGAGAGTTGCGTCGGTAGTTGGTTTTTGACCTAAAGATGCATACTTCACGTTTCGGGTGCCTAAAACCCTATTTTGACTTGTTTTTGTAGCTCCTACAGTTTAAAATTGGGAATCGTTGGCTCGTTTCCTACACAACTAGTTCCTATAGGTGATTTTACTAATGAGAATGTTTTCGACAATTGGTTTTTGATCTAAAGATGCATATTTCACGTTTCAGATGCCTAAACCCCATTTTGACGTGTTTTATAGCTTATACGATTCAAACTTGGGAACTGTTGGCTCGTTTTTTGTTCGACTTGTTCCTACAAGTCATTTTGCTTACAAGAGTTGTGCTTGTAGTTGGTTTTTGACCTAAAGATGCACATTTCATGTTTTGGGCACCTATTACCTCATTTTTGACTTGTTTTGTAGCTCATACAGTTCAAACTTGGGAATTGTTGGCTTATTTTCTGTACTACTTGTTCCTATGGGTCATTTTACTTGTGAGAGTTGTGCTGATAGCTAGTTTTTTACCAAAAAATGCATATTCACGTTTTGAGCACCTAGAACCCAATTTTTGACTTGTTTTGTGGCTCATACAGTTTAAACTTAGGAACCATTGGCTTGTTTTCCACATGACTTGTTCTTATGGGTCTTTTTACTCACGAGAGTTGTTTTGATAGTTGATTTTTGACCTAAATATGCATATTTCACATTTTGGGTGCCCAAAACCCAATTTTTTGAATTGTTTTGTAGCTCTTATGGTTCAAACTTAAGAGCTGTTGGCCTTTTTATCCACTACTTATTCCTATGGGTTTTTTTTTTTTACTCATTAGAGTTTTGCTGGTAGTTGGTTTCTGATTTAAAGATGCATATTTCATGTTTCAGGCTCTTAGAACCTATTTTTGACTTTTTTTTTTGTAGCTCCTACAATTCAAACTTGGGAATTATTGACTCGTTTTCCATACGACTTGTTTCTACAGGTCATTTTACTAATGAGAGTTGTGTCAGTACTTATCTTTGACCTAAAGATGCATATTTCACATTTTGGACGCCTAAACCCCCAATTTTTGATTTCTTTTGGAGCTCTTGTGGTTCCAACTTGGGAACCATTAGCTCATTTTCTACAATTCTTATTCTGATGGATTATTTTACTTATAAGAGTTGTGCGAGCAGTTGCTTTTTGACCTAAAGATGCAAACTTCACATTTCGAGTGCCTACAACCCCATTTTAACTTGTTTTGTAGCTCCTATATTTCAAACTTGGGAACCATTGGCTCGTTTCTCGTGCAACTTGTTCTTATGGGTCATTTTACTTATAAGAGTTGTGTCGGTAGTTGGTTTTTGACTTAAAGATACAAATTTCATGTTTTGGGCGCCTAAACCCCATTTTGACTTGTTTGGTAGCTTTTATGGTTCAAACTTGGGAATCGTTGACTTGTTTTCTACACTACTTTTTCCTATAGGTCATTTTGTTCATGAGAGTGTTGCCGATAGTTGGTTTTTGACCTAAAATGTATATTTTATGTTTCAGATGCCTAGAATCCTATTTTTGACTTGTTATATAGCTCTTATGACTCAAACTTGGGAATTGTTGGCTTGTTTTCTACATAACTCATTTCTACAAGTCATTTTGCTTAGGAGAGTTGTGTTGATAGTTGGTTTTTGATCTAAAGATGCATATTTCACGTTTCAGCCACTTAGAACCTTATTTTTTACTTGTTTTGTAGCTTATACGGTTCAAACTAAGGAACTGTTGGGTCATTTTCTTGCAGTACTTATTCCTATGAGTTATTTTACTCAGTTGTGCTAGTAGTTAGTTGTCAACCTAAAGATGCATATTTAACATATTTGGCTCTTAGAACCCTTTCCCCCCCCCCCCCTCTTTTTTTTGTAGCTCCTATTGTTGATCTTATAGGTCATGCCCAGTTTTGATAATGACAAATACCTGTTGTATTTGATGGGTGTTTGAGAATATGTGCAGGGATACAGTTGGCAAGACAAAATGATGACACAAGGAGTAAAAGTTGAAGGCACATGAAGATCATATTTATGTTGTACTTAAATTCTTTATTCATTATGGGTCTGTAACAGTAAATAGGGTATGGATTGTAATAATCATATGCATCACCTACACGGTAGGAAGGATATGCTCAAGAACGTAGTTGGGCCTTAGGGTTTGGTCGACCAACGCCAGATTTTTTCGATGCACTCAAAAAGGCCTATAATGACCGTAGGACACCCACACATGCATATATACGTATGGTCATTTGAATAGGGTGATTGCATGCTTAAATAGTACCGAAATGCACTAAATTTGCATGTTCGGTTAACCATACTTGTTAGTACAAAATCTTCCCGGTCGACCAAACCGGTGCCGAGTCAACAGATTGACCACAGCCCGATTGACCAAACTTACCTAGTTCATTATCACCTAGTTGACCGAACTCCCTATAATTCAACACTTTGACCATCTGGTTGACCATGCCAAGATTGCATACCGACGCCCTGGTCGACCGAGTTCCCACGTGTGGAACTCAACTATCTAGTCGACCGAACTACGTAGTTCAAATCCTCCCGGTCAATCGAACCATGCTTAAAAGGAAAATCGCCCTGGAACCTCTTTGACCGATCAACTGAACTGTTAGTTCATTTCTTACCTGGTCGACCGAACTCAGCACAGCTTGGTCAACCAAACTTCCTTCGGTTGATCGGTGCTCTTGGGTTGCCCCAATATTTTTGCCTCAGTTAAATTTTTTAAACGGGGTTAATTATGCTAAAATATTTTTAAACAATCTTAATAATCCCTTATATGTCCTGAATGGTTATATTTTTGGGGAACTCTATATATACCCCTTCATTTGCAAAAATTAGTATCAGATTAGCAAAACAATTATCGAATTTTCTCTGATTTTCAAAAGCTTTATTTCTCACATCCAAGTTTCATTTCTTCATTCTTACTCATCCTCATTGCAAACCTTGTTAAGTAAGAGTACTATTGTGAGTATCTAGTTAAGTTTACACTATTGTTAGTTCTAGTTGATTGATATATATATATATATATATATATATATATATATATATTTTTATCCGAGAATAAGCTTAAAGTTTTTCGAGGAGACTTCATTAATAAGTCTTCCGTACGAAAACTTCGTAGAACTTGTGAGTTTTGCATCATCATTGCAATACTCAAGAGTTCGTATTCCTTTTTTTTTTTTGTGAAATAAATATTTACGAACCATTTTCAAATATCCCGTGTGCTTATTTTTGAGAAAAATATTTTTGGGATATTTTGCTTGTGAATATCTTTGTTATTGTACCTTTTGATTGATAATATCATCTTGACATAAAGATCAAATAATTTTTACAAATTGATTTCAAATATCTCGTGTGATTTACTTTGAGAAATTTATTTTGAGATATTTGTTAGCGTGTTGAAGATCTTTGTTGCTATATCTTTTCATATTGATACAAAGATCAAATAAATTTTGCAAACCATTTTTCAATATCTCTTGTGGTTTATTTTGGGAAAAATATCTGTTGAGATATTTGAAGTGTACTTGTGATCTTTGTTTGTGCATTGTGATTGAAATTTTTATTTGATACAAAGATTATATCATTTACACTCTCACGCACTGATTGCAATATTTACATAGATATTTGAGAGTAGACACTTAGACTACACTGAACTTATCATATCCTATCTTTTGGTAGTGTATTGATTATACTATGCGTATTGAGTACATATTTGTTTTACATGAAAGCATAATCACTGTACCATTTGATTGAGAAATTACTGTTGTATTTCCAGGCGTGGCCTGAGGGGGCGATAATCCAGCCCGGTAAGGATTGTGTAATGGTTGGGGTCAGCCCTGTGAATTTAACCTAGGGTCTTCTCCACCCCGCAAGGAGAATTTGTAAAGGTTGAATTCAGCCCTGTCCTAATTGACCTAGTTGTTTAGGTGCCGCTCCACCCATTAAGTAAGCCTATAGTGATAATCATCGTGCTTATTAGCCAAGGCGGGGACGAAGCAATTTGGCCGAACCTCGATAACATTTTTGGGTGTCGTCTCCTTTACTGCTTTATTGTGTATGCTTGGTTAAATTTCTATTACAGTTTAAATTCCATTGTATATTTACATTGATTTATTTTACATGCACTAGATTGACCTTAGGCTTGTGTAATACTGTTGTTAGTGGATTGACCTAGGGGATAAAATCTTTAAACACCAATTCACCCCCCTCTTGGGATTGCATCAAAGCTAACACCTATGGTTCAAACATGAGAATCGTTGGCTCGTTTTTTGCACTACTTGTTCCTATGGGTCATTTTGCTCACAAGAGTTATGTCCATTGTTGATTTTGAACTTTTTTTTTTTTTTTTATAAGATCTAAGTTGACTATAATTTTAGAAAGATAAGTAACGTACCATACATGTGAAGAAAAAGGAGAAGTTGTTTCTTTTTCTGCAAGAAGACTTTGAATAATATTTTGTAGTTGTTTGTGGCTTGCACTCAACTATTCAATTTGAACATCTTTCTCGACATCTCTCTTAGCAAGAAGGCACTCAAAAGTGGCCATCTTGAGATTGGTAGATGATGACTCCGCTGAATACTTGCTAGTTGCTCTACAAGCAACCACCATATCACCCATCTCTTTCAAACGATCAACAACAACTTAAAGAAATATCCTCCATACTCACTTTGCCTCAAGCCACTAATTCATATCACCTCAATAGTATTAGCATATAAAGGAATTTAACACATCTATGCCCCAAATTTGATATTAAAAATTCATGAAAAATGGATATAACCAAAAAATTGGTATTAAAAAACTAATATCAACTAGTGAATAAACTAAACAAATATTTTGCAGAGCACAAAAATATGGAGTATAGTTTTACTAAAATCAACTAGTGAACAAATAAAGATTTATCATCTGTCATAACATTTTTCATTGTTGTAAGACTCCAATACAATATATACTATCGAAATTAGATTAATATTTGGGGCCACCTATTGGACTTACTCACATAGTGCCTGCATTAGTGATTTTTCTAGCTGAATAAAATGACAAATTGGTTTTTATCTAGTCTTGAAAGTACAAAAACCAAAAAAAGAACCCATAAAAAGCTTAAACTCAAGGAAATAGATATATAAATATACTCCATAGAAAATATATTGTCCACACATGATAACACAGATAGAGAAACTTCTCATAAGAAGCAAGTGAGCTAATCACAAAAGCAATCACAAGAGAACATAACTAGAAAAATAAAATTAAGAAAATTATAAATAAACTAATTAGTGGTTTTGAACACAAACTTGAATAAAATTAAAATTTTTACTTTAATCACAAAAAGCCACAAAAAAGCCATATATCAATCAAACAAATTCCAAACCATTCAAATCCGAGTTTGTCATCATAAACATCAATAGAATCATCAATCCAAAACATAAAAAGCCCTAAAATCAGAGAGAGGGAGAGAAAGAGTTCACCTTGTAAGAGCAAGAAAAAGATGCAAAGGATTCGAGATGTGAGTGAGAGAGAAAGAGGGAGAGAGGGAGAGATGGGGAGTGAAAGAGACTCACAAGTGGTGGTGTCGTAGGAAGGTGGTCTTGTAGGCGGCTGCAACTCTAGTTGGTGGCGAAAGCTGGTGGTTGTAGATCAAAGATAGCTAAGAAGGGAGATTGGGGAGCTAGATAGGGGAGATTGGGCTATCATTTAAATCTCGCTGCTTGGTCCAGCGAGATTTGTTTAAATTCCCCTGGACTAAGCAGCGAGATTTACTATGCATTCAAATTTTTTTTTTTCTATTAATAATCCAAAGTATATTATTTTCAAAAAAATAAAAAATAAAAAATAACTACAATTTGTTACATTGATTGTTTCAATTTTTTGTCTTCTCCTTATTTATTTATTTATTATTATAATAATAAATTAAATTTTTGGAGTGAAGAATCATTCATTAATTTAAATTTTCACATAGAATAAATTAAATTCTTAAATTTAATTAAAAATATTATTTTTATCATAAATTAATATAACAGTCATACGTTATAAATGTGTACTAATAACAAGATTATTTTTAATTAAAAATAATTATTATTGAAATTATTAACTAAAAATCTTAATAATTCTAATTTAAATTATATTTAAAACTAATAATAACACTTATTTAAATACAATCAAATGTCACTTTTAATTTTCAGGGCTTCTTTAATCCGACACTTATTATCAACAATTATTAAATTCAACACTTCTACATAAGAAATTCCAAGTCACTTATTTATTTGTCTTGATTGTAATAGATCATACAATTTGTGCATGTAGAATTCGTGATACTTATTTGGCGTCACCATTATGAATTTCATGCAAGCATTATTTATTTGTCAAATAATGTCTTAATGAAATTTCTAAAATGTGAGCCTGTAATAGTAGGAGGCAACATATGGATGAATTCTTTTACTTTAATATATTTTGCATTGGCTGATCCTTATTCAAGTACAATGACCAACCTTCAATAGGAATGAGCCACGTAACAGTCATTATATGCTTATTACAGGAAAAGGCTCCAGTCTCATTGTCTCAGCCTGAATGCTAAGAATTTAGAAAGACGTGTGGTCGTACCATCCTTGCAGCCTCAATGTCTTCTTTCCTAACTATCGTTTCCCTTCTTCTTCTTCTTCTTCTTCTTTTGAAGATATAATTAATTAATGGCTAAAGTGTACTAGTGGAGATCATCAGCAGTGACTTTGATTAGAGCAATTTTTGGGTGCTTGATCCGTCTTGTTCAGGTAATTACATTCAGCTTTGATCTTGTTTCATTTGTCGTTTTTAGCACTTATATATATGCTTATCTTCTCCTAATTGTTTAGAAAAGCTGAAAGCTCCAATCTACCTTCAAATTATACATTCTGGAAGTCCTAAAACTGTATTTCTCATTTGATATGGTCTTTTAGATTTGTACGCCATATGTGTATGAGCTTTGTTTATTTTCTATTTGGCTTGTACAGTTCATTAACTATCTTGCAAATATTAGAAAAGATGCAGCATTGTACAAAGATAATCTTCTGGCCTTACTAGCATATTGAAACCCCCAAAAAAATTCCTTTTGTTGCTTGAATCATTTGCCTAAAAAGAAAACAAAAATATGTCTTTTAATACTTGATAACATCAATATCCATATCCTTTGGATCCAAAGTATTAATGTTATCAAGTATTAAAAGGATGATTTGCTAATCAATTATTTTCTTCATTTATCTTAGATTAATCTTCACTCATTAGTTAATTAACTGTTTGATTTAGGGATGAAGTTAGCAAATCCCAGTTCAACCAGGTTCTGAACATTGAGCTGGATCAAATTATAAATATGTTTGTGCTTATCCAAGTCCTTTTTTTTACACTTGTTACCCTCACTATTTCCTTGGATTAATTTGAAATAGATCTGTGATCATAAATTTTTTTTAACAGTGTTTCATATGTGTAGGCATGTAAGTTCCTTGATGAGAAGTGGTGTCCCAAATTTGTGGTAATTGTTGCTCAGAAGAATCATCACACTGAGTTCTTCCAAGCTGGTAAGTGTCCATACAACGTTCCTCCTGGTAAGTGCACATGCTGGAATGGTATTTACGTATGCGCACATGCTAGAATGATTGTGAGTATAAACATAAAATTGTGGTATTAATTAAGAACCTGGTTTTTTATGGTCGAATTTTCTTTTTCTTTTTTTTTTTTTTTTTGTGTTGAATTTATTGTACATAATTGATCTTGAGCTGCAACTAAATTGTCAGTGCATTGGTTGTTTATCTCTTCAGTTTTCATTTATCTTCCCCTCACATATTGACCTACTAGTTGGATTTGTTCTAATTAATATTAAAATCAATGCATCTTAATCCCTTCCATGTGTCTTTAGCAATGACACTACAAACGGTCGTTGCTAAAGGCCTCATTGTACTAGGTTTTCATGACAGCTTCAATTTTTATCACCAAAAGTCCTCTTTAGTGACGAAAATGAGTTTATCATTAAAAATAGATATCACTAAAGGTCATTTTTCCTGTAGTATCTCTTTAATGGATATTGAATTTTGAATAACATTACACTAATTCCAAAAATTGGATGACTCCAACGTAGAAATTAAAGCATGATGATTAAAATGAACTTAAGTGATAAGTTCAATGATCATGCTTGTCTTTAATTCCATAGTTTTGTTTTAATAAATTAGGAGCTTTATAAGGTAGCCTGGCATCTTTACACATTCTTACCAAATTCCAGTCTCTAAATTCAAACATTAACAACGTGAAATTTCGTTTGTGGTTGGTTAGAAATAGAATGAAAAATCTTTGAATGGAAAAGATGAACAATTTAAGTGAAAACTTCAATTATATTTTATCCAATTCCATTTCATTCTTGAGAAACAAATGTGTCGCAACTACTTCCAATGTCTTACTTAAAAGACCCACGGAACTTTCATTCTCAGCAAGCAATACAAAATTCTATTATTCAAAGCCTTCAAACCTTCTGCAATACAAACGAGACCAACCAAAGCAGCTGGTATCTTCTTCTATTTACTTCATTCTCTATGCAAATAAGCAAACTGTTATGTCCACCGACTTTTTACTAAACGAAAAGACATGATTTCTAATGCTCAACAGCAAGCAATACAGTTGCCATTTGCTATAAGGACCACAAGCAGTCCTGCTCAACTTCATCTCTAAGGCCCATACTTTTTTTTTTCTTGAGCAATCAACGACTGTTTTGACAATCAAAACAATCCTGTGGTGTGCACAGATTTACATATTATCACAAACACAAACAAGAGGCTGAAGAACTAGAAAAACTTATTATACTGGCTGGTAAGAGAATCCTTTAGATTTGAATACAGACCATAGAGGGAATACTGCCGTAGGTTTTCGACTTCATACCACGAGTTAAGCACAACATCATGTTTGTCAGTGCCAGAGAAAGCTAGCTGTATACCGAGACTGCAGTCAACCAAACCCCCTCTGTTTTTACAGCTTGATGTTCTAATGGCACAGTCCTGCTTATTGAGGCAGACAAAATTAGAATTTCCGGAGCAAGAAGCACATCCATCTCTCTTCCAATACAAATTTTGAAGCCTGCCCTTTTGGAACTCAAGTACCTGATTTGACGAGCCCATTAGATTGTTTGCATAATAAAGAGGAAGAATGTGGTAAGCGTTCAACAGATAGTGGACCATCAACATAAATCTCCTTACCAGAGTGAAGCTGGTTACAATGTATGTACTGTTTGCAACAAAAGAAGGTTGGGACCTTGCAGCATATTTCTGGCCCGCAAAAGCCACCATATATCCACCATAAGAATCCTGAGAATGCTCCAAATAACTTAAAATGGATTGGTAATTTGTTACATGATGGCATATGGTGTAAATAAAATTCCACCTAGTTAAATTTATTAGAAGATCCGGCAGCATTAGTTAGATAAGTGAAGGGTGGGGCTTTAGAAGTAATTCAAAAAAAAAACCCACAAATAGAACATTGACTAGGTTTGATGACAAATAACATTGACCTGAAAAATTAATCTAGAAAAAGGAAGTTGGAGTTATGCATTCCATATTATCAAAATATTGTCCTAGAATCAGATAAGCATCAAGTCCATGTAAGATATTATTGGAAAAGGTAATTAAATATCAGATATGAAAATAACCAAGACACAAAAAAATAATGTGTGTATATGCATGCCATTGACAATCCCAAGTTTAACTATCCATTTGGTTCTTGGAAATAAAAAAGAGTATAATAAAATTAGAATATGAATATATTAAGCACCACAGTTCCAAAACCAAATGATAGAGGTAAGAAGCTAATAGCACAGAAAAATAATTTAATCAGCTTACTGATACATGAAGTTCCATGCTACAAACCTTTCCCCAGTCCCTTTGTGGCCTAAATCTACCCCAACATCTGCAACCTGTTCACTCCCCCTACAAACATTGCTAATGCGTAGAAAATTTACTTACAAATATCACTCCAAACATTTCTGAACTCAACACCTTATCACTCATCTTGCAACCACTCACGCCTACTACTGCTTTCCCATAACTTAGTATGTCGCACAACACAATAATAATACTGCATAGATTTCATTGCAACTTATAAGCTTTTAAGAATCATGAAACAAAACTAGTTCTTCAACTTCAGAGCCCTACTAACTCAATACAAATTACAGTTCTTTGATAAAAATATGCAGGAAACCTAGTTTACTATTTCTCATGAGATCGGCAGTCAACTAATCTCGCACACAAGTACTAGCTTCAATAGCTTCATTCATTTCAGCATTTCTTACCTTTGGCTAAAGGTCATTAACTTATTTCACAGGCTGCCAATCAAAACATAAATATATAAATAACTATTTCAGTTGTTAATTCTCATTCTTATGGGGAGTTGACACTTTGTCCTCCCAAAGACTTTCTTCTGGCATTCAGAATTCCTACCCTTGATATTGAAAGTCAAATAGAAGATTTGGAATTGAATTCTTAAAAATACTTCAAAAATAAGTATGTACCTATCTGACCATGTTCCCTAGACTATAAATCCCACACTTCTCAAGGATTTATTGAACCTTCAAACACTATAAACAATTCAACAAGTTTACTGGTCATTTCATTCCATAATCATGGCTACATAAAGTCTCTTTGTAGCATTGAAATCCTATTTGAACTCTAACCAGAGCATTGATGGCTGCTTGTCAATAAATTAGTTTTTCTGTAATCCTGAACATTGAAAAGAGAAGGGTAGGATGATTGAACTGAACTCAATGCACTGTTGTGTCACCAGTCGATCACTAGAATGGTTGGGAGGCTTGACTTTTGACTTTATGGTTTCCCCAGATCCCCATGATCACATAGCCTGCTAAGGCACCGCAATTCCAATGCCAATAAAGAAGCATTATTTGTTTGACTTAACTTGCCGTTGTGCGAGAGGACCCTCGGAAATCTGAAAAGGGCATTTGGCCAGGCTCATCCTAATGGATTCCTAAGGATGTGATCTCTGGAAGGTTGGATGTCCACATTAGGAAACCCCTGGAAATCCTACATATCTTTGATTTTTTGGAAACACAAGGTACCCGAAAGCATGTGCATTCAAAACTCATACGTTTTTCAAAACACACCTCTTCCTTGCATAATCTTGAATTTCCCGTAGCAATTCATTTTTCTATGAAAAAACTATTCCCATTATGATGCTAAAATGATCAAGCTACCCCTACTTTAGTGAATGATAATCTCTATTCTTGAAGAATGATCGTAAATGATGATTCACCTTTAAAATTAGATATGCGTTAATTATTATGTAAGAATTATCATAGACACAATTTTTCAATAACTACATATGAAAATTATGCCAAATGACTTCAAAATTTGCTATATTTAAATTCTTTTTTTTTTTAAATGGATATGGTGATTTATGGCTTAAAAAAAAAAAAAAAAACCCTTTAAATTTGGTGTTTGTAAAGTAAATATAGATTTACATGATTAGGTGTGTTCTACTAATCTTATGAAATAAGAGCAGGATATACATGTTTTTCCGATCACTATATTAATCCTATATTTCTTAGAAATCCTAATTGGCAAACAAAACAGAAATATTCTTGGGAGACAATAATCTGATTCCTGCAAATATTCCCATGATTTATAGGAGCATTTAGGATAACCTGTGCCAAACAATCCCTAAGTGGTACTTTATTGTAGGAAGGCCCAAGCTTTGCTCCATGAAGTTTGAACATATAAAAAACTAAAATGAAACATAGAGTAATGGCTCAGAGTGTGGATAATTTTTATGATATAATTACAAGAGAGGACATTCCAGATGATGTTTTAGCTAGACAAAAACATATGACATTCCAATCTACAGTAATTTTAATTAAATGCTAAGTTAGCACAATTAGTGCTTTCAAAATTCACAAAGCTGGAAGTACAAACGATGTGAAACCATAATAGAAGGTAATAAAATATCCTCGAGTCCATGAACAGTTTTATAAAGCATTCCTATCAACAAGGGTAACATTGTCAAGCGCAAAGACAGGGCATGTTTCTATATCATGCCATTGTTCTTTTTAGATGTCTTCAACATACATATCCTTAAATTTTAGAGGCTGAGAGCAATAGTCTGCATGTAAACATCTTAAGCTTACTGCAAATATACAATGCTAGTGCAAAAAACAAAAAGAAAATTGTTGGGTCTTGTGGAGCCTAGTTGCGTTCGATCTAGATGATGACCCGACTTTTCTTTAATGAGAGATTTCTATCCTGAGGTTTAGTCCATGGATAGAAGGATTGGACCTGTTTTGTAACCCATTCGGAACCCTATGCGCGGCATATAAAATGATTGTTTTTTGGGTGATTAGATTAAGCCGTCACACTTCGCAAGAGAGTGAGAGAGAGAGAGTATTGTACCGCCGCACTCTCTATATTTTCTTTCTGATAATAGTGAAATCCCTGCAACTCCGTGGACGTAGGCAAAATTGTCAAACCACATAAATATTGTCTTATGCGTGTGATTGATTTTTCTTTGACGTGTATTTTTTCTCTATTTTGTTTCTCACAGGTTTCGAGAGTTTGTTGTTAATTCCCAACAAAACTTTGATAATTTAAAGTACTATGACCAACAAAAATGAACGACAAAAAAAGCATTGCAATCAAATATTTACCCATATTCTACCATAAGCTCCATTCTCAAAATAAACCCACCTTAATTATACTAACCCTATGTTTGGAGAGGCCTTAGATTTGGATTATATTGTATTTGGATAAGATGTAATGTGAAATTTGTCAAAATCCATCCAAATCCAAATCCATGGTTCAAATTCTATGCTGCCAAATGCAGCATAATAGTACTTGGTTTCTATCACAGTGTTTATCAATAGGCAAATGTAGTGTACCGAACTTTATAAGCTACTTAAAGCTGTGTTTGAGAGCATGGGTTTCAGACCTTGGATTTGGATTTGAATGGATTTAGACAAATTTTAATATAATTTTATATTACATCTTATTCAAATCCAACAAAGAGCAGCTTGGTGCACAAAGCTCCTGTGTATGCAGGGCCTGGGGAAGGGGCGGGCCACAATGGATTTATATATAGTACACAGCCTTACCTTACATTTTTGTAAGAGGCTGTTTCCACGCCATTAACCGGAGACCTCCAGGTCACACAATGATAACCTTACCATTGTGACTAAGTTCCCTTTCTTTATTAAATCCAATACAAATTAAATTCAAGACATCTCCAAACATAGAGTAAATTCATTCATGGTTGTTTCATTCATTACAGCAAGTGTCACTAACACTACAAATCATAAGAAAATCGACCTGGAGCCTAAAAAGAAGAGAGCAGAGGACAATCAAATAAACAAAATGCAGATTACAGCCTCAACAACGAAATCAAAATGAAATCCACAGTGCACTGAAAATGCAATAGTGCCCAGTTTCATTACAAAACTATAAAAAGAGAATCATCGTCATCTCAGTAAGAATCATTAATTCAGAAGTATAATCACCACTTCAGTCAGTAAAAACTTCATATTGCAGAACAGATCAGACCACAAGAACAGCATTATCGAAAATCGACCCCCACCAAGAAGCAAAACAGAAAAGAACAAAACTCGAAAGGAATCTAACATCATTAGAACCAAATTCAAAAGACCAATTGAATCGAAGGCATTAAAAAAATAAAATAAAATAATGACGACGACGGCAATGGTAATTGAAGGAGAAACATACAGGGAAGAAGTTGGAGGTGTTGATGGTGAGGAGGGAGATCTCGTCGACCTTGGGGCGGAAGACAGCGAGCTGGGAGTGAGCGGAGGCGAGGCCAAGGCGGCGGTCGCAGGGGGAGAGCTGGTGGGATTGGGTTTGGGCTTGGTCGGAGTAGAAGGAGGACCTGGAGGCGAATGCTATGCCGAAGGTGAAGCCGTCCCATCTCTGAATCTTGGCGTCAGAGCAGGGTCGATAAACCCTGTTGGTGTTGCTACTGCCATTTGCAGTAGCAGCGATCGCCATGATCGTCATCAAAATCAGCAATGGTTTCACCGCCGCCATTGTATCTCCACTTCCAAGTTTCCTTCTTTTGATTTTACAATGGGAAGTTCAAATTTCAAATCAGTAAAGTGAGAGGACACCATATGCAAATGGGGCCATGGAAGTTCAAATTTCTAAAATGGTAAAAGTGAGGATACCACATGGGTCAAGTAAAGTATTTGGCGTTTAGAATTTGTATTGTGAATTTGATTCACATAAATTTAGATAAATTACAATAAAAATTATATATATAATTATATCTAAATTTATATAATTTTAAATTTTAAATTTATATTTGTAAACACAAACTAAAAGTTACTTATACATAGGAGCATAATGTTCAAAGAATGAGAATAATTACAATCACTTACTCATAAATAAGGTTAAAGTTATTGTTAAAAGTAAAAAAAAAAAAAAAAAATGTGGTACTAAACAAAATTGTTAAATTTTAATTTCTTTTAATATGATAAAAAATAATTTTAAAATTGATCCTTTTGTATTTGACAAAATTAAAATCTTGTCTAACTTTTTTAGGTTTTCTTGGTTCATAACTTCTCTAATAACTAATGCTTCAACTTGGTAGACATATGAAACCTCATGAATGCATAGGATATCAAGCCTCCCAAGTTCAAGTGGTAAACTCAGAACTCTTCTGACTAAATGACCAAGGTTTGAGTTTAGAGAGTTACGAATTTTCATTTGAGATAATATTTTGGTATTTAGGTGAGAACGATAGAGGAGCAAACTCATTATCTCAATGGATTAATCGAGTGCTCAAAGGATCTCAGATACCGTTATTTCAAGACATGATAACATTGCTCAATGAGTTGTAGAGTATATGACACAAAACATGAATCTTTTTTGCTTTCCCTCCCTCCCTCCTCCTCTCCCTATTTGTTCTTAACTTGAATGCTTTGCAATTTTAATATGCTTAATGAGTATAAGCAGAGACCTATCAAAACAATATATACATATAAGCACAGGTATTTAATAAAGGAGTGATAGAGTGTTGAGATCACTTAAAAATAGAACACATTAGTTGGTTGTATGCATTATGAAACACACAATCAAAATGTTTTATATCCACTTTTCTTGATAACTTTTGCACTAACTAATATAACTTTTCACACATTTTTATGGCTTAGTAGAATTGGTCAAATTTGATTAGTAAAATTGATCCTTCTTATTCTAACAATCATTATTGGATTATTACTAAGTCATTGATATAAAACACACATAATCAATTAACGAAATGCTTCGTATCCACTTTTCTTACCAACCTCTGCACCAACTAAATAGCTTTTTGTACAGTGTCAAGGTTTTGTTGTAACGACCCAAAAATTCAGCTACATTTTTTTTTTTTCATACTGCTAAAAACATAGAATTTCTCTGATACAAATAATAATATCCACAATGTCATCCCGGACCCACAGTGGGTGCCGAGGATACCTGTCCATAAATACATACTATCTATGTAGCAGAAAACATAATATACCTGAACCTTATATACAATACCAAAGTTCTACTATTTCCATAAATATACATGTGCATCCTCAAAAACCATAAAACGTCTTAAGGTTTATACAAAACACATCTCCTTGCTCAAAACTTACCCTGAATCTAGGACTGTACCAACACCTTCTCTACCTCGGAGCTCGTTCCACTCGCCTATCTGGATCTGCAGTAATGTTTGTCTTCTGGGGTAAGACACCTCTTAGTAAGTGGGATTGATTATTATCAGTGTGTGGCAATAGGAGTTCTATTGTGTAGCATAAATATATGATGTACATAATTAATTGTATATGATAAATTAGATAAAACTGTACTCATACTTATATAAGTCTCGAGAAATCATATTTTCGACATAGACATACTGTATTATAATAAATTACTAAAAACATGTAAATCATCTGCTATAACTGTATAATACTGAAATTTTCCCCTAGATGGATAGTTAGTTGATATCATGTATTATCCTTGCATGATTGGGTAGTGCAGCCCAAAGGCAGGGCTTAATAATGGTTAACCTGTCACGCTAAGCCAAAACTAACTTGTTTGTAAGTACGATTGGCCTGCCCAGCCTGGTCCGGACTGCCAAGGAGGCACACTACTCTTCTCTAGGTTCAATCGACTATCCAACCACCAACACTCTGTTTGAGACGTGTGGTGGCACTAATCCGAACTAATAGTTACGGTACTGTGCTCTGAAACTAAACTAAGCCATTAGAGTTCTACTATCATATAGTATATTTCATAAATAGCTGTAGCATAACTTGTTTCATGTTTCTTTGTAAAATCTGTCATATCAAAATTTTTGAATAAACTATTATATATATATATATATATATATATATATATATATCTGGTCAAGGCACTAGGCCAACTAAGCTGTCACGACACTATGCTGGTTGAAATATCATGGCACTGGGTTGGCTGAAATATCACGGCACTATGCCGACTGATCTGTAATAGTATACTATATAATATCATATTTTCTGTGATGTCTGTGTAATTCTGAAAATCATTATCAAGCTGCAATTGTTCTCTAAAATCATAAAGTATTCTAGTCTATTAATACATACTGTAAAATAACTTATGCCACACGAGTGAGTGTTGCCCTATAATATACTAACTGTCTAGGGAAAACATATTTTTACTAAAAAATGATATTAATTATGTTTCAAGAGTTTACTTAGTCCAAACATCAGATTTTCCAAAATATACATTAATTCATAAACTCCATTCCCATATACCTAAATATCCAGAAAATCATATCAATTTTTTCTATAATCAAATACTATATTTTGAACCGGTAGATTTTCTAAAAATACCTGACATAATCTATACCCTTACCTTATTCTTGAAGGAAATGCCTGCAGAGATCCTAAAATTGTTCCTGTGGCGTACACACAAGGCCATGTATCCATAAACTCTAATTTAATCAACTCAATCCCAGAATAACAGCCATTTAGCATTCCCTAGGCCCACACATTAAAATAACTAACCAAACTTGAAAAACAACTTCCTTACCCTAGTTTTGAAGTGGTGCCTGGAATGTCTAATTTACGAAACCGCTCCAATTAAACTGCGGAGAATCGTCGCCGAGATCCCGAAATCATGTTTATCCTTTGATTCGAGCTAAAATCGGGCCAAAAATCGAGGATGGAGAGAGAACTGGCTGCAGCCCTAGAGAGAGAGAGAGAGAGAGAGAGAGAGAGAGAGAGAGAGAGAGAGAGAGAGGAGAGGGAGAGAGGGAGAGAGAGAGAGAGAATTTGATTTTAACAAATAAAATGAACTCAACCCCTTTATATAGGCATGCAGGTGCAGGGAAAACCATTGACGGTTTGGCCTTTTTAACCAAACCATTTCTACTGTTTTACCCTTACCCGGCCGCGGTAACTCAAAACCATCGATGGTTGTCTGAACTCCACCAAAACCGTCCACGGTTTGGCCTTGCACCAAACCAATTTCTCCTTTTTCTGACTTATTATTATTATTATTATTATTATTATTATTATTATTCGAGTCTCTACATTTATAGTTTGGCGATCTTGACATATGCTTTTGGTATATGATTCTGACACAAAGGAAAGATCGATTACTTGGATTCGACTATGTGGTTGTCATGGGGGTGGTTCTAATATGTCATTGTGACATTGTGGTTGATCAAAATAGTATTGATGGCACTAATATGTATGATCATTATTTTTGTGGTCATTACTTGTATGTGAATGAGAATACTTCGGAGACATGACCTTTAGGGGAATACTAAGTAGTAGCCTACCTCCTTCGGTATCTTCTTGGGTACAAAGCGAGCACCTTGAGGAGCGCTCAAAGGCGAGCTCTTGATATCCTCAAGTGTCATGGGCTTCTGTGTGAGATTAGGAGTGCCATGGATGATCCATTTGAGAATGAGATCACATGGTACTCTTAGCCCAGAGGTTTCGGTATTTGCGCTTCTTGGTCATCGACTATATAGTTGGGTAGTAACATCCTAAATATCGATTGAACTATGGGATAAGAGTTATCCTTAATGCTAGTAGAATGTGAGTTTATCTCTCTTACCATTAGAGTCTAGTTCCTCTATGACAACCTTAGTTGGATTAAGATATGTTAACTTGTGAGACTTGACCATTGGATTAAACATTTGAGTGTTTTTTTGAATAACGATGAGTTCAAGTGGGCTGAACTTGGCATTGTCTTGTAGCTATATAGGCATAACTCCTCGACACTTATGTAGATCTTGGTAATGGTGATTCCTTTTTACTTTTGAAATATCTATATCCATGACACATGACTTTATGGCTATGTAGGGTTGATCGATTTGGTTAATGAAATTGAAAATTCTTATTTTGATTGACTGTTACTATGTGATTACTAAATCATTTAATTTGGTGGTCAACGCCCCGAACCCGCCAAGTGGGGCTTGGGGTGTTATGTGTTCCATTCACCTATCTCTAATACCATAATTATCATTCATGCAGCAGAAAATTATTAAACTACCTCAAATAAAATACCAGAGTTCTATATTATACATCCCAAAAAGTGTATCCATTCACTTTATATTACATAACCAGGAATTTAAACATAAATTTTAAATACGTCATATCTTACAACCACTTATAATTACCCAAAAACTAAACCCTACCCTAGAGCTTGCTAAGCTTGATCATCTAAAGGACCTGAAAAATTAATAATTTGCTCGGGTGAGACACTTATTAATAAGGATGGAATAAATTATAACAGTGTGTGACATATGAGTTTTAGTGTATACAAAATATAGTCATTTATTAATCAACATCAACTTAGAAGACATATGCAGACTATGCTCACACACACATAATTATTTATGAGTGAGAGTTCCCAACAATCGGGGAGTTTACATGCCCATACATGTAACGCCCCTTTGCTCTAATACCGTTTGTAACTTTGCCCTTTTTAATTTGGGTATGGCTACAACTGATACTTATCAGGGCACTCACCTTACTAAGTAAGCCATCGGGCAAAGAGTTATACCTCGCCATAAACATTCATGCAAATTACTTCACATACATGTACTCACACACATTCAACATCAATCATACCTCAGAGATTCACGTATACACATATCATACATCATAACAGAACACATCAATATTCACAACACATTCATTTCACATACGTGTACTCACGCCCACAGTAAACATTACACAAATACTATAGTTTTGCATTCCACTTTCGGTGGTTCTCAGGGCATCCCTCCCCATCGTTCTCAGCATGTACTTCACTTCACACATGCTACACTTTCACACTGACCTATTCGTGGTAAATCAGTAAAACGACATCCTGCCCTGCCACGTTTTACGCCATTTTATAAACGACAATATAACAACCTCCTCAAATCCTGCCAATGTTATATTGCAATTTATATCATGGGCAATATAATGACCTCCTCATAGCCTGCCAACGTTATATTGTGAATTACACGAATAAACACACAAAACAAATCACCCAAACACATCAATACATTCACCACAATATTCACAACCAGTTTATTATAAAGAGTTATTCTCATTCCACACGATTTGAATTTCATATCATAGTGTTATATGCTGTAAATAAATACTATACCCCACTCACATTGGTTTTTCCCCAAATATGAATTATAATAAAAAACCATCATTTTCAAATGCCTAACCCATTCAGAAAATCATACGTATATACACAAACTCTTATACTCAAATTTATCCAGTTTAAAGTTAATAAAAAGCTGGTATAATTTATTCTCCTTACTTATTTTTCCCAAAACAACCTAAAATGAACGGGAGATGAAAACCTTAGCTTTACAGAACCGCCACCAAAATTGATCCGACAAACCATGAGATGAGAGAGAGATGATCCAGAGAATGAGAGTAGCTTCGGGTGAGCGTAGAAGTGAGAGAAAATCACATGAGGGATGAGAGAGAGAGAGAGAGAGAGAGGAGTGAATTTTCCAAAAAAATGACCTATTGTCTATTTATAGGTTCTCAATCCCACAGAAAATCGTCGATGGTTTTTCTATGCTTGACGAAACCATCGATGGACCCGAAAAATAGGAATAATAATAAAAATAGAGGAAAAAAGGCAAAATGGTTTGGTGTAGACCAAACCGTCAACGGTTTTGTGGGAGCTTAGAAAACCATCGACGGTTTTGAGTAATCACGGCCCAGTAACGGTAAAATGGTGAAAAACGGAAGGGTTTTGTCCGACAGTGTTTAATAAAGGAGGTCCTGCAACTCATTTTTCTTATACGAAATTTAATTTTCCTCTTTCTCTCTCTTAGGGTTGCAGCTCTCCCTCCTTCTCCCCTCGATTTCTTATCCAATTTCAGCCCAAATCAACTAATAAATGTGATTTTGGGATCCCGGTGGCGATTACTCAAAACCCGAATGTGTGGCGAGAATATTTTGCATGTGGAGTTTCTCTCTCTAGAATTTTCGCCCTCCTCACCTTTACTCTAACTTTTTGGCCCAATTCTTTGTCGGATTGATGATCCGAAGCTGCCACACTACTCCTAGGAAGTTTCTCTTCATTTCTGCAAGAATGGATTGTTGGTTGGGCCAACTTGGGCGCCATCCTAAAATTTGGGTGAATTAGTTTATTTCAATTTTATTGGGTATTTGGTGTTTTTAACTGAGGAGAATATGTTAGGAAGGATAATACTGAAGTTTTGTTGGGAAAATGTTAATTTTAGGGTGTTGTGCTGGAAACACTGTAGGTGTAGGATTGAGTGTTTTGTGGGCTTCTTAGTAAGCCGGGTAAGGGGATAAATTAAGTTAGAATTTTTCATGAATTTTTTTATTATTTTACAACATTAAATTTTAGGAAAGTACGTATATTATATAATTATGTTTGGAAAATACTATTATGAACAGGGATGTGATTTAAACGTGTTTATTCAGAAAATATGATTTTGGAACAGATTTTACATTTAGGGTGTTACCCATTTTGTGTGGCATGAGTTTAAAATAATAGAATGTTTTTCCCAGATCAAGCATGATATGATAGTTTTCAAGGCGACTATGAAACAATACGGGAACCATGATTTTATGACTATAATATTAAACAGTACAAAAAGATTATGTTCAGAATATTATGATATGCCGACGTAGATATCATGATTCATGTTATGTTATGTCGGCACAGCTGTCGTGATTCATGTTATGTTATGTCAGCGCAGATGCCGAGATTCATGTTGGCGCAGATGCCACAATCATGTATGATAAGACAGAATTTATGAAATATTAACATGACATATATTATTATGAAATACAAAAAAGCTATGTTCAATATATGAAATTTATTATATGATATCAGAACCTAGATGGTATGGCTTAGTTCAGTTTCAAGAGTACGATACTGTAGCTATATATATTCAAAATTATAATAGTGCTACCACACAACTAGTAGTGTGGGAGATGACAGTCAATGTGGCTTTTGTAAGAGTGGAGTAGTCCCCTTGGCAATCCGAGACCAGGTAGGGGTGAGCTCATTGTACTTATAGACTTATGATTGATCTAGCATGGTCGGTCAGCCATTGCTAGGTCCCACCTTCGGGCTGCACAACCTAGTCTTGTGGGGGTAAGACATGACATCAGCTAACTATCCATCTTGGGTGTTGTATCATTATTGTACAGTTATATAAGATGATTTTCATGTATAGTAATCTAGTATGCTTTATATGATATGACAATCATGTTTTACTCAGTTCCGTTACAGGCAATCTTTACAAAATATGCTTATTATACTGTTTATATGTATAACACGGTAATGCTCATATCGCCACACACTGATATTAGTTTATTTCCCTTACTGAGAGGTGTCTCACCCCAACTTAATAAACATTTCAGGAAATCCAGGTTGAGGAGCAAATAAAGCTCCGTGACAGTAGAGATCGGTGGGGCTACCCTGTCTGAAAGGTGAGTTGTTAAGCTAGGGTTAGGTTTATTTTTGGGTAGAGACCTTAGGGTACTTTTGGACTTTTGGTGGATGATTGTATATATAACAGGTTTAGTATAACTCTGGTATTATGATTGGTTGGATGATATGTTTGTGATCATGTTTCCTACTACTTAGGTATCAAAGTTGTATTTTAGGTATATCCCTGGTACCTATAGGTCTAGGTTAATTATGTTATTCAATTGAACATGATATCAAGCTTATTATATTAAATGTTATAAAAAAAATAAAAAATAATATATGGTAAATTGGGCAGGTTGTTACAGCACAAGTTTCACATCCACACAGGATACTGTACAAGTTCTTCACAATCGATATTCACTATTATACTTTCACAATGAGCTATTCATAGTATATCAGTAAAACAAATTCCTTTGGTCTGCCAATGTTTTACCCCATTTATATAAATGACAATATAATGAACTCCTCAAGCTTGCCAACGTTATATTGTGATACACACGAATAACCACACAAAGAAAAACATCTAAACATATCGACTCATTCACCACAGTAATCACAACTAGTTTATTATGAAAAGTTATTCTCATGCCACACAGTTTGAGTGTTAACCATATTGTTGTATAGTGTAAATAATTAATATACCCCACTCACATTGGTTTTTTTCCAAATATGAATTATAATAAAAAAAAACCATCACTTTCAAATGTTTAACCTGTTCAGAAAATCATACATATATAAACAAGCTCATATACTCAAGTTTAACCTGTTCAACCTTAATAAAAAACTGATATAATTTATTCTCCTTACCTGTTCCTCGAAGATCTGCCTAAAACTTTCCAAAACCCCAAAACCTAGCCGCTCCAATCTACCGAGGATCGACAACTTACGTGCCGGGAGGAGGGAGAGAGGATCGTGAAGCACCCGAGAATGTTTCGGGAGGCTTAAAGGAGAGAGAGAGAGAGAGAGAGAATAGATTTTTCAAAAACAATGACCTAATGTCTATTTATAGGTAGATTGTCCCCACAGAAAAATGTCGATGGGTTTTCTGTGCTTGATGAAACTATCGACGGTTTGGCACTTAAACGTTCTCGGTAGTTTGCCCTACAGGAAAATCGTCGACAGTTTTTTTGAGTCCCACAAAACCGTCGACGGTTTTTTTGAGTCCCACAACACTGTCGATGGTTTGGTCCTTGCCAAACCTTTTTTTTTTTTCTTTTATTTATTTATTTTTCTTTTATTTTATGGGTTTGGGTCTCTACAGCGGAAGCGTGGGTGGGATAGTAAGAGTTATTTAGAATAGGTCTTTAATTTGTTGTATTTTTAATGTTTTATAATTTTTAAGGATGATAATATTTGATAATGGAGATATTGTTGTATAAAGGTTTTTAGTACTCTGGTAGATATATTTGAGGTCTTCCGATGTATATAAAATTTGAATTACTACAGTTGGTATCAAAGCAAATTTTCGGGTCGTCACATACTTGCCTAGATGGGGCTAGAATAAATGGAATTGGACTTCATTGGTTATTTAAGGATATAGTTCGAATTATTACTCTCAAAAACTTGCTTTGAATATTCAAGAGTATTCGCGCGCGCGTGCGCGCCGGGCGGGGGGGGGGGGGGGGGAGGAAACTGATACAACCAAAATCAACTCGCCCATATTTACAAATATGCCCATGAAGGCAGGTAACCGTAAGGTCGGCTTTAACTAATGTTGGGTGTCTCGCGTAACTCCTACTAAATTTTTAATAATCCCTATCATGATTACAAAAGCAACAATTAATGGCTTACATAACCGCCCGCAAGTTACTTGCACGAGTTACTTGCAACCCATAAGTTGCTCGTAATTCCCTAGGTATAATGGTACTTCATGAATGTCAGGCTGGCGAAAGCATGGCCTTCAATACTATAACAAAAATAAAAAATAAAAAGGTCACATGGAGCGGCAAATCTCATTCTCACTTATTTACTTTTATTGTTGCAATCTACAGCCTCCCACAGTTCCTAACTTAGGCATCAGAGTGATTCCCTGAAGTACACCCCGGGTCCTCTCGACCGTTATTATTTGTTTCCTTTCAGGTGGTCACGATCGAAAGACGATCTACAAAAGTCGTTCGATTTTTTGTAGCAATAGGCACCATTGTCATACTAGAGGCTTAGGAGGCACCTTTGCACCTTACTCCATCAAGCCGCTCGGGTAGGTTTAGAGGACTTTATATAATAATCATATCAATAAGAGGAGCGATCATCTCAAGCATATTAAGTTGATTATTTAGCAATTGTAGAAGTAATTAATGAAATTATTAATATTATTGATAAAATGCAAATATAAATTTATGGGAGGATTCAAAACACTATATGGTATTAAATTATAAATGCTAGATAATTTAAATTATAAATAAATAAATAAATAAAAATTTCAAATGTTAATTAATCTTTAAAATTTTAAAATTTTAAATTTTTAAAAATATATTTTTTTGACTTTTCCAATTACATCTTTACTTATATTTAATATAATATAATATAATATAATTTTAATCTAAAAATATAATTTTTTTAATGCTAGAAATAAATTTCAAGGATTTAAATATGAAGAATTTGATAAATTTTTGTAGATAAGTTTAAATTCAGAATTATCAAAAATAGTATTAATTGCTAAAATAATTTAGATCCCACTTGTTTTTTATTAAACACTTGTTAGTTGCCTAAAATAGTTTGTAATATAGAAAAAACACTAAAGTGTGATCTCTTTAATAAAAATAAATATGTAGTATTCAAAATAAAAATAAATAAAAACTTTGATTATGCTTGATCTTAAAAACAATACAAATATTTGTACAAGTGACTTTTTTTTTTGAAAATTATCATGTAGAGGTACATAATTTTTTTTTATTCTCATTTTATTGCATTATATTTTTAAATATTTTGTAAAACAAAGGTAATCTTTAAAAAATACACCTACATTATGATCCCTCTAAAAGATCATAATGTAGGTGATATGCCCAAAATAAACTAGCTAATAAGAGTAAGACAACACTTGGACTGTGTCCCCCCCGAAGTCAAACAATATGACGAGAGCAATCAACTCCAACTCAATAGAGAGGAGGAGGGATCTACGCCAACGGCTTAAATGACCGAGTGATGTGCGCAAATACTTTATGACCCGGGAGCAATTCAAGCCCCGCGCAATAAAGGAAAATCACCCAAAGGGTCAACTCTAACTCCTATAAGAAGGGGGGCAAGGAAGAGGCTAAGGTAAGTCATTCAACTCACTCTTAACCCAATCTTACTGTTGCATTCAACCTCTTTGAGCGTTCCCTTACTTAGGCATCGGAGTGACCCCCCGGAGTACACCCCAGGTCCTCCAAGCCGCATTTGTTTTCATTCTTTTCAGGTGATTGGGATCGGAAAGTTTGCTAAAGATCAGATCGACATTTTTGGTAGCAACAGTTGGCGCCGTCTGTGGGAATCGCTTTTGAGAGGTTTTTTCGATCTTTGATTTGTGAATCATAACCACACCCAATCATGGCAACAACATAACCCAGCTCCATAGTGTCATTTTGTTGAGCGCCTGGAGCACAATGATTTCAACATCCACACCATAACTAGGTAAAACAACAACAACTTTGTCCGAATCATCCAGCTCAACTTCTGAACCCAAAGATTCCAAGGCGAACAAATCATTGCTGCCGTCAAATTCAGCACCGTCATCAGAAGTCGTCTCATAGAACCCCATCTCAATCTTCTATCTACCATGGTACTCCTACCTAACTATCCCACGGTGAGATTCAGCACCCGCGGCTTTGACGGAAAAGATTACAACGAGTTTGGGAAATTTCTCCGAAACAGAGTCGCTAATCCGGACAACACGCAGCACAGAATTCTAGTTCTGCGTCAAGCCGGCATGGTGCTGGACAACCAACGTTTCCTTCTTGTGCAACTTACCAACATGGTAGAGGAGTCGATAGCGATGGCCATAAAACGTCACCAATATATACATGGTGGGTTACTGAGTCGGAGACCGTTCTCACTTCTTCTGTGGTGCTTCGAAGGAAGCCACCTGCCATCCTTTAACCAACATTGAAGACAATGTCTACTGTGTTATTTTGAGATTAGAAAGTGAAACCCATTTTCACAATGCTGGCGATAAGTTGATAATGCATCTGGGAATCAGGATAGCACGTCACGTGTTTGATAAAAGTCCTGAATGACAGTCTATTTTTTTTATCCTGAAGAACTTCTTATGGGAATCTCACTACAATTGATCATTCTATTTCATCACACCCCCACACGCTCCACCAGTTGCTCTACTACACCATCTACGCCGATTGGGACGCCTCCGCTAGGGTTCCTCCTCCTTATTGGTGTCCTTCTCTATATGAAACCAAATATACAAACCTGGGGAGAGTTATGGAAACTTATGGCTCCAAGCTTTTAGGGACATCATAAAAGGATCCTATTACGTGCTTTAGTCTCTTTCAAAACATGGAGGAACTTGGTTTCCAGGTGCAGTTTTAAATATTCCTGAATGTTGCCTGCTACCCTTAAGTAAGACACGAAAACAAGATGATAGTTGGCTATTTTATGAAGGGATGAAGGCTGTGACGATTCTCCTATTAATCACATGACAGTAAAAGAACTTCAGGAACAATGGGGTGCTACAGGGAAAGCTTGGTACGTGCACCACGTCACGTGTGGAGAGCTGTCGGACAACGAGGAGATCAACATCTACGATGGATTCGTCATCACCAGCAGCCGCAACAATGCCCACGACAATGACACTTGGATCTACAATCTCTTGTGTCTTCTCAGGAGGTTGGACTCCATGAAGAAGAAGATTTTGGGAATTTGCTTTAGTCACCAAAAACATATGCGAACGCTTCGAAACTCTAGGAGTTCGTTGACAATTTGTCACCTTCTGAAGAATATAAGGGAGTTGACACTCTTTCAAATGAGGAAGACAAGTCCCCACAAAACGAAAAACCTTATACAAGCGATTTCTTATGTTGATCGCCAAAGTTCTTCAAGAGCTCTATGTGATCTCGGCATTGTACATCAATTCGATCTATGACTGGCTCCTTAAAAGTCTAAATGAAGGAGTATATCTGCGTATGTGTGCATATACAACAAAGAATTCACATGAGATCCATGATCTCGAATATTGAAGTGCGCAAGTTATCTGTCATTGAACTCAAGTGCATTGCGACGATCAATGAACGCAGTTGAGAATCCTCAAGATCATCATAAGGCAGAGAATACCTCCCTCGTCAAGATTGAAATGCCACAGATTTATCCTATAAACTGCTCGACGAAGTGCGCAAGTGGAACTTAGTTGAATTTCATATTACAAAAATCTTTTTGGAGAATAATATGGGGTTGTGGGCATGAATGTGGCACATTGCCATCTAGACGGAAACACTGACACGGTGGTGTTTTGACCACACAACTCATTCCATATGTTTTTGCTACTTTGGCGTATACGCTACAAGAGGGTGCTCAGCTAGGTAGAGCTGAAAGCGTGTCGTTTTTCAATATGGATGTTGCCATTTGGCGGCCGTGGCGTTGCGATTTTTGCTCAAATAAAGCCTTGCATAGCCCGTTAAGCTAGCACAAGTATACTAAAAAGCTGGGCTAGTCATCCTGACCTGTTTCTCAAGGTATGGACTTTTCTCCTACAAGCTTTTTCTTTTAGCAAGAATCTAATTTTTTACACTTGACTTGCATACGGTTAAAGTTATGATGAAACAAATATTATAATTTCTATGAAAAGAAGAAAATGACACCGTGGAACCCACTACTGGTCGCTTGGTGTCAACTTTTATTTTGATTAAATAATGAATAATAGGAGTACCTTATCCTTCCATTTTAAAATCACAGTGAGGTTCTCTAATAGATAAATTATCAAAATATTATTGAAGAAGAACTAGCTCAACTGATGAGCAATGCTCGTAATGCCAAAAACAGCCCAACAAATGAGCATGACTCATTAGGCACAGAGGCCAAACTAACGAGCACGACTCGGAAGGTCAAAAACAGCCCAGCAGATGAGCACGACTCATTAGGCACAGAGGCCAAACTGACAAGCACGACTCAAAAGGCCAAAAATAGCCCAGCATATGAGCACGACTCATTAAGTATTAAAGGCCCAAATGACGAGCATGACTCGTAAGGCCAAAAACAGCCCATTAAATGAGCACGACTCATTAGGCATAAAGGCCAAATGACGAGCACGACTAGGAAGGCCAAAAATGACCCAGCAAATGAGCATGACTCATTAAGCATTATAGGCCCAGATGACGAGCAAGACTCGTAAGGTCAAAAACAACCCAGCAGATGAACACGACTCATTAAGCATAGAGGCCAAACTAACGAGCACGACTCGGAAAGCCAAAAATAGCCCAGTAGATGAGCACGACTCATTAGGCACAGAGGCTAAACTGACGAGCACGACTCGGAAGGCAAAAAATAGCCCAGCAGATGAGCACAACTCATTAGGCACAGAGGCCAAATTGATGAGCACGACTCGTAAGGCCAAAAATAGCCTAGCAGATGAGCACGACTCATTAGGCACAGAGGCCAAACTGATGAGCATGACTCGGAAGGCCAAAAACAGCCCAGCATATGAGCACAATTCATTAAGCATCAAAGGCCCAAGTGACGAGCATGACTCGTAAGGCCAAAAACAACCCAGCAGATGAGTACGACTCATTAAGCGCAGATGCCAAACTGACGAGCATGACTCAGAAGGCCAAAAACAGACCGGCAGATGAGCACGACTTAGTAGGCATAAAAGGCCATGAAGCTGCTCAGTAAAATCAGTTCGATAAAATTCACACAATGAAGCAGCTCGATGCAAACTGCTCGGTAAGCCCCACTCCGAGAAATTGCTCTATGAAGCTGCTCGGTAAAATCAGTTCGGCAAAACTCGCTCCATGAAGCAGCTCGACACAAACTGCTCAGCAAACTTATTTAGCAAGCCCCGCTCCGAGAAATTGCTCCATGAAGCTACTCAATAAAATCAGTTCGGCAAAACTCGCTCCATGAAGCAGCTCAGCACAAACTGCTCGGCAAACTTATTCGGCAAGCCCTGCTATGAGAAATTGCTCCATGAAGTTGTTTGGTAAGATCAGTTCAGCCAAATTCGCTCCATGAATAAGCTCGGCACACTTGGGTCCCACTCCAAAAAATTGCTCCATGAAGCTGCTCAGTAAACTCAGTTCCGAACATCAGCTCGGAACATGAGCTCGGAAAATGTCCTCCACCACTCAGCTCGAAACATTAGCTCAGAACATGAGGTCGGAAAATGTTCTCCACCACTTAGCTCAGAACATGAGGTCGGAAAATGTCCTCACCACTCAGTTCAGAACAGCTCGGTAAAAGTCCTCCGCAAAACAGCTCGGAATATTAACTCAGAAAATTCTCCCCAGCTCGGAACAATTCTGTAAAATTCCTCCACAAAGCAGCTCGAAATATCAGCTCGGAACCAAAAAAAAAAAGAGTTGGAGGAGAGAAAGAAAGAAGAAGAAGAGGGAGCATTACATATTCCGTGGGGAAAGTGCAGATTCAAAATTCCGTCCAGAAATTTGAAACTGAGGGGGGGGACAACCGATATGCCCAAAATAAACTAGCCAATAAGAGTAAGACAACACTTGGCCTGTGGCCCCCCCCCCCCCCCCCGCCGGAAGTCAAACAATATGACGAGAGCAATCAACTCCAACTCAATAAAGAGGAGGAGAGATCTATGCCAACGGCTTAAATGACCGAGTGATGTGTGCAAATACTTTATGACCCGGGAGCAATTCAAGTCCCGCGCAATAAAGGAAAATCACCCAAAGGGTCAACTCTAACTCCTATAAGAAGGGGGGCAAGGAAGAGGCTAAGGTAAGTCATTCAACTCACTCTTAACCCAATCTTACTGTTGCATTCAACCTCTTTGAAGCGTTCCCTTACTTAGGCATCGGAGTGACCCCCAGGAGTACACCCCGGGTCCTCCAAGCCGCATTTGTTTTCATTCTTTTCAGGTGATTGGGATCGGAAAGTTTGCTAGAGATCAGATCAACATTTTTGGTAGCAACAGTAGGTATACTCACTCCTAAAATAATTTTTGTTTTAAAAAAATTATATGTCTTATGTAATGTGATAGACATGCATCTTAAATAAAATGACTATAAACACATCTTTTTTCTTAATTTTTGTCATAGTAATGATCTTGAGCTTTTGCCCGATAGTGTTCACTTTCTTGTTTCCCATGAAAAATATGGGAATTAGAATCCTTTTAGGTTTTGTTTGGTTTATGGGATCAAAAGATTTCAAAATGAGATATGTGCCTTATATAAATAATTTTGTTTAGCTTGTATCATAAGATCTTTAACAATGTACCAAAGTTCTTTATGTTTATATTTTGTTCAACATCGTAATTTTGATAGATATCTAAAAGATTAGCTGTATATTATTATTATTATTATTATTATTATTATTATTATTATTATTATTATTATTATTATTATTATTATTATTATTACATAGGAACTCCAGCCGCCAACAAGTTCTTCAGACCCCCTGGTGCGGCACCAAACCTACGGATCAACGTCCTCCCCCTAGGTCTCGCTGATCAGATCAGGTAAAGTCTAGAATGCGGACACGATTTCTGTGCATTAGTTGGATGTTCGGCCAACCCAACCCCCCAAACACATCTCCATTACCATCCACGGTCCCCGCTGGCTCATAGAAAACTCTCACCAACCACGGTCCCTGCTAGCTCACAGAGCAAACTCTGACTATTTACGGTCCCCGTTGGCTTACGGAGTAAATTCTCACTATCCACAGGTACCGCTGGCTTCGTGAGTGTATCTACTTGGAATTGAATCTCCGATGCTCTTTCTTACGTGCTGATGTCTTTCCACCGCGCCATGCTCGTAGGGGCATTAGCTGTATATTATTGGCTGTGGTATGAATGGTATATGAAAAATAACAATATTCATAACCTAAAATTTTACTAAAATGTAACAGTTTTGAGCTTTAACTCTAATGAGGTATTATTCGTTTTCATTCACTTGCATCACAGATTTGTCTCATAAAAGGCGATTCACATAGTTGGAGTCCAAACCAACTTTATAAACTCAAGATCTCCCTAGTACACATTCGATGTAGGACCGTGATAGACTTTTCCATCCGATTTGTGACGTTCTCGTCAAAGTGACTTATATCTTTATGTGGAATCAACCCACATGATAGTACTCCTAAGGTGGTTTTGATACCAAATGTAACGATCTTAGACCCAACTCTCGTGAGGTATTATCTGCTTTAATGAACTAGAGAACCTGAATTTGAAATTGTATTGGATTTGAATAAGATGTAATATAAAATTATATTAAATTTTATTCAAATTCACTCAAATTCATATTAAAACTCCAAATTCATGTTTCCAAACATATATTGAGATGCAAAATATAATGTTATGTCTTTCAAATATTTTAGGTAAAAGATATGTTACAAGTCTCATTCTTTTAACAATACTATAGTGACATCCACACCCACCTGATAAATAAATAAATAAATAATGTTCTTTTAACAATACTATAGTGACATCCACATTCACCTGATAAATTGATAAATAATTAATTAATTAATGTTCATACACTGTTTTATTAAAATATATGTTATATGTGTATTTTAAATTTCTTGAAGGGGCTCACAAGTTCATACAATTTGGTGGACCAAAGTGTAACTTAGGAAAGGGAATAGGTTTACGCCCGTGCAATCATGATGATCCCAGTCTCTTTCACCATACCATATTTGTTCCTTAAAAAATATATATTTTTATAAATATTTAAAATTTAAATTTAAAAAATAAAAAAATACCTAAAAATGGGACCGAATTTCTAGATGCTACATAAGGACCTACTTTAGAAGTTGAGTTTGCTTTTTTCTTTTTTTTTTGAATTTTTTTCTCTATTTATCTTTATTTTAAAATAATATATTAAATAATACCCTATTCAGGAAAATATTTCCTGAAATGAGTCTGACATAATTGGTTCAGTGAGATTTGTCACGTGTCACTCAATCGAATGGATGTCATTTAAAATAATTCCATATATGAATGTCATTGTCATTTAAAAAAAATGCAAACATAAATAAATTTTAATTAAATGGAAGTTGAGTTTGCTTATTTTTTTGACCTGAATCCATTAACTTAAAAAATATAATTCCAAATATAAATGTTATTATCATTTAAAAAAAATATTTTAATGTAATTAAAAATAAAGAAAAATTAAATATCAAAGATATGTAATGTTAAATTTTTGTTTTTACTTTTATATATTTTATATATTTTTCCTTTTCTTAATAACTAAATATGAAAAGGTAATTTTTAATATGTCAAATTTTCGGGTCGGTGAGAGATGAGGAAAATTAGGTGAAAAGGTGTACGGTAGGTGCGTAGTGAGAAATCAAATAAATCACCTAACAAACTGTACCTGCTAGTTGTTTTTGGCACAGCAGTCAACGATGGAACCGGACACCAAACTCCATCTGTCTTTATCGCAGCCGTCCACGTTCAGGCCTTGATGAACGGCTGGGATCACAGATCACGGGTGTGCCATGACCAATGTAAGAATGGATGTAAATTCCTCACTTCTTCCCATTTGCTTATAAAAAGAAGGATTGTATGTAATAAATCAATAAGTAAAAATTTAATTTTAGTTGTCATTAACCATTTTTTTTAATTATTTTTTAAAAAATTTGTCCATCTGGATTTTAATGGACATGAATTCTCCAGTATGCATCAGCTCCCTGTCTGACAGACAGATTGTCAGCAACTTGTCGCCTCCTCCTCCCTGAAGCTGAAAGAATCCAAGGCAACTCCAAAGAATCCAGAGGGTACTGAAAGCAGAGAATCCAAGGGGATAGAGGTAAAAGAGAAAAGGCTTCATGCGCACCTTGGGGACATTGAATCTGGCTTGTTCAAGGTTATAATAAAACCAAACGCCTATTCCTCTCATCTACTCAAAAAGAAACAAAGATGCAACAGTGGCTTACAGACAGAATCCATTAACTAATTTAATCTGCATCCCAAACAACCCCTTTATAATAATAAGACCTGTTTCCCTTTCTTTTTTCAAATGTATTGTGTTGGGTACCACAAAACCCATCAGCCACACAATTTATAGTAACAAATCACCTCACAAAAGGTGCAACAAATATTTCAAGAACAGAAAAGAAATCATGTCCTATATATTTCTCCAAGGAGATTCAGAGAGAGAGTACAGAGAAAGCAAAGGCCATATTTACCTCCGCTACTTGATTCTCTATTTGTGCCAGCTCGTTTTAACAAGAACATTGAAGATTCATCTTCCCCATTCATATGTACAGAAACAACAGCCAAAAGGGAACAAACCCAAACAACTACTGCTGCTGCTGCTAAATACTAATGCTTGCTGCTGCAGTGCTTGACCTACTCTTACACCCACTAAATTACACCTCCACAATATATAACACCCTCCTTTTTTCTTTTTTCTTTTGTTCTATATAACATTATTCAACTCTCTTCTTGATCCCTTTCGCGTCCCGAGTTGGAAGCTCTTGGGTTCTTCGGTCATGGGCATTTTATGCCTCTTTCAAAACCTTATTCCCTTTTCTTGTTCCAACATATCTCCCACATCTCCTAGCTGCCCCAAAAATTTCCATGGTCCTCTTTTTCAGCTGTCAAAATGCAGATGAGTTAAATTCGATTACAAGTTGGAGAACTCTATGAACTGAAAATACAAACAAGCATACATAACACAGACAAACGCATCTCCATAGCATACCCAAAAATATAAAAAAACAACAACAAAACCAAGCCATAAGTCTCACTGGGTGGGGTCGGTCATATGAATCATTTTCCACCAATTTATGATATCGTGAACCATTTCTTTTGACAGAATACCCAAAAATATGAATTTGGTGATTTGAAACACCATAAGTAGGTTTCAACGGTAGTTTTTGAGCATCATGATGCTATGAAAAGCTGGAAGATTAGATTACTCAGCAAATCAAAAGGCAATATCTTTAGTTTGGTTGAATCCAACTGCAAAAGAATGAATTTCCACTCTGATTTTTAAAAAATAAAAAGCCTAAGTTTCAAAAGTTATAATCAATAAGTTGGAACTCCGCCAACTTCACAATGCTTTTAAAATATTTCCCCAAGTTCCCCAAAAGCAGGGTAAAATTCAATC
The DNA here is from genome assembly GCF_029873635.1 of Malania oleifera. Taxonomy (NCBI): domain Eukaryota; kingdom Viridiplantae; phylum Streptophyta; class Magnoliopsida; order Santalales; family Ximeniaceae; genus Malania; species Malania oleifera. The sequence continues at coordinate 124,075,124 of NC_080418.1, forward strand.
AACACCAACAATATCTTCCAATCCATACATCTTGTCTAGGGCACAGCATTCCTTTTAAGCAATTCTATGGGGGTATTTTCGTAATGTAAACATCAGGGAAGGCAAAAATAAATTTTGAAAAAGAAAAATAAAACAAAATATTCCAATTTGAAATTGCCAACAGTGGAAGAAAATATAAACGCAAGTGTAACCTTAGGCTTAGGTCAGGGTAAACAATGCCAAAAAGACAAAAATGCTAGGGCAGACATGCAGATAAATTGGAGTGTCATGGAAAAAATGGAAGTCTGAGCACAAGGAAAATACCAACAATGGTAAAATGCAAACAAATCTGATATTGATCTAAGCAATCGCAATTTGATAAAAAGACCCCGAAAAAGAGAGGAATGCAAGTATGAACATGCCTCTAAATAGAGATACTCCTGTAATCTGAATTCTAAACATAGAAAAATTGTCAAAATATGATCTTGATTTTACACAGCAATCTGCAATTTGGCAAGAAGACAATGCAAATAAGGACATGCCCCTTAATAGGGATACTTAAGTAATCTGAATACTGAGAGGAATTGCCAGCAATGGTAAAATGAACACAATCAGTAGAGATTATTTCAGCTAAAAATCTAGCCAGAATTAGAACCCATCCGCAACAAGCTTCCCAAAAATTTAAAAAAAAAAAAATTGTTGTTCGATTTGGAATCATTAGTCAATCCAAGATTTCCATAGCATAGCTTAAAATCGGCATAATCTGAGGCTACAGTAACACAGTAAAACAGCAGAGAAAGGTAAAAGAACTACATACCAGGAACATACTTCAATGACGGAAAATGACGGTATCTGCAATACCCACCAGCGGCTCCAAACAATCCGGCAAGAATTTGCGTGCGAACAAGTAAGAATAGGTGGAATTTGATTTCCTAAGATCATATATTAGCTGCGCCGACACTTCTGCCGGCCGATAAGTATGGGGGTGCCCATTGGTAGTGCCGGTCCAATTAACCCGAGTCAGAGTATAATGAGTGCAACCATTTGGATCCTCCATTGATAATAGAGTTGGGAAGTAGTGTTCTTCTGGGTAACACGAGTCGCTACTGTAACAAGGTAATCGAAATTTCCTCCATAGCCGGCGATCCCTAATCACAGTCAGCGCGTGCCGGCGATGGAGTACGAAGAACTGCGACCCAACTCGGAACTGCGAAAAGGGTACCTCCGGCAACATTGCATTTCTGCCTCTGGCAATGTAACGATTCCAAAGAGAGGGTTCTTTCGACAAAATCTCGATGTAACTCGGGTACCTCCCCCGCACCCGTCGAGCCAACTCGGCGTCTGTGTTGGGCAAATCCATCGGCGGCGAAGAGAAGAGCGTACGATACACAAATCTGAAGGAATGCAGAGGTATGCAGTACTGAGATACGAGAGCAAAGAACATATTGGAGGGGTCGTCGAGGATCGCCGTCGCGAGGAGCCGCCGCGCCGCCGCAATTAGAGTCGGCGACGCGCGCTGAGTCTTCTTAGCGGCGATGGATCGGTTTGTGAAGACTCCGGTGAAAGGGCTGAGCTTCGCCGAGGGATCGGCGTGCACATAGATATTGTACAGATGTTGGTTTCCCTCGAAGAAACGTTCCCACAAGGGAGCAAAATATAGGTCCGAATTGGTGAGAAAAAGAAACGCAATCTTAGGCTTTGCGGAGCCCAAATGAGCGATTGACGATGGATGCGAGGACGAGCGGGCGGAGGACGCGCGGCGGAAGAGCGCGAGGTCGTCGAGCTCGTCGGCCAGGGAGATGGGGAGCTGGCGAGGAGGGAGAATTCGAGGAGCAAAGAGAAAGAGGAGAGGAAGAGATAGCAGCAGAAGGAAAGAAATGACAAATGGGGATGAGAACACAGAGTTGTTATTGTTCATGGAAATTCTGAAAGAAGGGGACAGAAATGGAGAGAAAATTCTAGGGGTTTCAGATCTCTCCATGGAAATCGGGGGAAATTGAGATTGGATTTGCTTCATATTGTTTCTGCTGTATCTATCATAATCTTCCTGGGTTTATAGCACAAAAAATAGAACAAATTGAACCAAAAAAAAAAAAAAGAAAAAAAAAAGTTATGCCCAGTCCGATTGAATGAAAAAAGAATTGGGGGAAAACTCATCTGGGGTTCAAGGATTCTCGGAAAAGAGAAAGGGGAAATGGAGAATTAAGTCTCATTTCCCCCATTATTATCCTCAGCGATTTTCTGGGTTGCCAATCAGAAACAAACGCTGTTTCTGGTGAAAGCAGGTGAGGAGCTAGGGTTTGTTTCTCTCTCCACAACCAGTGCAGTGAGAGAGAAAGAGAGATAGAGAGGAGCGGGTGATTCGAGGAGAGAAACTGGGGGAGATAGGTGGGGCCCAAAAATGCCGTTACATTTAACGGCGTAAGAGTAGTTAATGAGAAGAGTTGGAATTTGGGGGGACGGCAACGTAACGTCAGAGATGACGGCGTCAGTGAGATTTTCAAAAAAGGGCTTTGATAGATTACAATATTAAATGCACCGACGCCTAAAAAAAAAAAAGTAAAAAAGATATAAACAGTGAGATTAATAAGAATAATGGTTGCAGTTGCTCTCTCTCCCCTTACGTTTCTAGACGTACTGTCAGCAATCTATCTTTGTACTTCAATTTTGCTGTTAATTTTAAATACAAAATATTAGCTGTACGGATAAAAACTTAATTACATTTTTATTTTTAAATTCCACATATTTATTTTTTCAAAAATTAAAACAAAAACAATTTATAAAATTCTATAGGCTTTCTTATAAAACAAATTATTAAAAAAAGTATTTTTTTATTTTTAAAAAAAGATTTAGAATGTATAAAATAAAATATAATTTTTTAATACCTCTGTTCGGTTATGATTAGTATAAATATATATAATGTAACCTTACTTCCTATATAATAAAAACCAGTTGTTGTTCGCTTTTATAAATATAGGCATATTGTTTAACCACATTAAATTCAAGTTTATTTGTTACTTTATCTATCTATTTGTTTTTTGTAGTACCTATCACAATTATCGCACGTTTCACAACAAATTTTAAATTTTAAATTTTGTGTATTTAAAATAAAATGCAAGATAATGACAAATCAAACTATAAATATAAGTTATATGTGGTCCAAATTCACATTTTAAAAAATAATTTTTTCTACATATTCTGATAAATACAAAATATTAGCTGTCTAGATAAAACATATTAATTGCATTTTCTATTTTAATTTTTTAATTTAATATAATTATTCTTGAAAAATAAAAAGGATTAATAAAAAATTTTAGCCATTCTTACAATTTAACTTATAAAAATTTTTGTTTTACAATATATTTGTGATGTGTAAAAGAAAATGGATAAGGAGTTACACATCTAGAGTTCTCTATATTTTAATATTGTTTTATATCATTTTTTAACTCCTAATATTTTTTAAATCTCTTATTATTTATGATTGATATTTAAATATTACATTTCCAAAACCTGAATAAATAGGTAAGTCAACAAAATTTTTTTAATAGTTTTACAAAGCGCACTAAGAGTACCCTCTTCGTGGTGATGTGGGGCCGGATCCACGGGGCGTGGGACTAGTCACGACCGGTGCGTGCGGATCGTAAAACTGACGTGTGTTGACGGTTGTGGACATCTGGCAATATTCAAAAAAAAAAAAAAAAATGTCTTTTAAACCATTTAATTTTAATTTTTAACACCAATTTGTTTATGAAAAAATATTTTATTTTATTTTTATAATTTTTTAAATAATTATAAACATTACTTTATTATTTAATTTTCTAAATTTGTATAAGGAAAATAGAAAACTCAAGTTTCCTATAAAAATTGCAAATCTAAAAATAATGTGGTATTTTTGGAATTCTTTTAGAAACTAAAAATGGAAAACAAAGCTTCTTTTCCGGGTTGAACAATCCCTAAAATATCTCCAACTAAACTTATCTATAAAAAATAAAAAATTTCTAGATAAGACAAAGACATAGCACGAATAATTTCTATTAGCATTTATCTCACAAAAAATTTAAAATATAAAATTCGAATAACCATTTCGTCGTTCCTTCTAAAATATATAAACTTTTGTCACAAGCTGAACTTATTCAAAGCATTATGTTTGCCTATGACCGCGTTTTCATAATGTAAATATTAGTGTAGGTATATTTTTTAGAAGTTCATACCTATGTCAAATAAGGCAGCATGACTCCTCATCACTTCAAAGTTTCCTAGTGCCAGAGTGAGAATGCATAAAAAGTTCTTTAAGGGAAGGTGAGTATTCATGTAAAACTCATTAGATATTGTCAACACATTTAGCTTACTTGTGCTCTCGCTAAACATACAATGTTAACAAAGATATTGTTAATGAATTGCGTTGTTTCAATGTTTACTGCTTACTTGTCACTGCTTTCATAAGTTGTTTACTGCTTACACTGACATTTGTTTGAACGATAATGAAAATGTTTTGTGGATGAATTATGGTAAACGATAGGGTGGATAGTTAAGCAAGAGGGGTTTAGCTAGCGTTGTACGGTCTTTTCACAAAAGTGTGAAATGGTCTGCCCGTGAGACCTCTGTCTCTACTAATAACTTTATTTGTACATTTTTTTTTAAATGTCACGAGCTTCTTTTTTGTAGAAAAATGAAAGACAAAAAAATTTTGGTTGAACCTAAGTCTGCAAGTACAAAAGCCATTGAGACTCCAATTTTAAAGCTAGAAGAGTATATACCTAAATTGTATTTTTGATTTATGTCAATTAATTAACACATCCTGCACATTTTTGTGATTACATTTTCAAATATCTACAAATTCTTGTGTACTCATATTCATGGTATTTTCTAACCAAAAGACAAAACAAAACACGATAAATTTACATCTTATACAAACAACGTGTTTTAGGAGTTTCGAGTTCAGATCTTAAATTTAAAATTTTTTATGCACTTAAATAAATTGTAACATAATAACAAAAATTATATTTTGTCCAAATTCATACAAATTTAAATTCTTACATATTTAAATTTATACTTTCAAATACTATTCGATTACACGCACACACACATTCTAATAAATTTTTAAGAATTCAAAGATAATTTTAAAATAATTTTACATAACAAAATCACTTTAATTAAAATGGACCCAAACCAAATTTGAAAATGCATCTCTAATCACATATAATAATCATTCATCAGTTAAAATACATTTGGGTATGTCCATAGGACAATATTGAAAGCAAGCATGCCTACTAGCCCTATGCATTTTTTATGCAAAAGAAAATATCAGCCCTTAAATTATAGGGAGGGTGTAGCTTCTTGCAAGTTGCTAAGGCTGGAGCCTCATATAGGGAGGGCATACACTTTTGGAGTGCACCCAACTTTTGGCCTTTGCAGTGGCTTTAGTCCTTTTGTTTTTGTTTTAATTGGGAGCCTCCCCTTGCTGCCCTCGCAAAGGATAGGTACATATGCACCTTCACTTTTTTTGTCCTCTCATTCTTTCTATTGCATATGCCAAATTAGCTGGGCCCTTTCATGGTTCAAAAATATTTCAATTTTGGCATGAGGATGGGTTCAAGTTCTCAAAGGAAAATAGTAGAACCTTGTAGCCTCATGGAAACAATGACATCTTTCTCATAAATAAATTAAAAAAAATATTTACGACTACGGCCCATGTATTAAATGGGTCAGGCGGTTCGGGTCGGGTCACATGCCGGGTGACCCATTTAAAAAATGACGAAATGTTTTTTTTAAATATATATATCATTTTATATGAAATGTTTAAAAATTTAAAAATAAATAAATTATATTTTTTAAATAAATGACCCATTTATAACCTGTTTAATAAATGAGTCAATTCAAACCCAAATTCGTTTAATTTTAACCCATTTATGATTCGTTTGAACTTGACCCGTTAATCCGTTTTGTCACTCTCTTAAACATTAGATGAGTTTTAAACATTAAAAAAAAAATGTATAAATGGATGGACACCAGCTGACCATAATCCACAAACTGCGATGAGGAGAGAGGACACTTCATGTCAACATTACACTGTAATTCTTAGCTGTAAATTCAGACTGTGGCAAAGGATTCCCCAACGCTTCTGCCATCTATGGTCAATGCAGATGCTAGCGCACATAGCGCAGTGGTCCGCATGAATGTCTTTATTTATATTCAGTGGTCAATTGAAGGAAGAAAATATTTATACTTGATCTGTCGTAACCTACGTTGAAGGATGAGTGGCCGTCTTTGAAGAAGTGAAATTATTTAAATAGGAAATAATTGCTAGTCAAAGATTCAGCTTCGTTCATGTTTGGAAAAGTCAGAGGAGGAAGGGAGAAAAGAAAATAATTTTTTAACGTCTTCAGATTGAATGCTAAGAAGGAAGTTTCACTTACCAAAACTTATTTTCTCTTATTATTTTTTTTCATCCCTAATTAAAACTTCGGAAAAATCTTGGGATATATACTAAGTCCGCAAAGATGGAATCGGAATCGTAATTGAAATTGGAATCGAAATTCATTAGGGTCGGAAACGGGATGTCAGATTGGTCTCTCATGTCGGTTCAATACAAAATCGAAATTAAAATTATATTATAATAGTTGGATATAGGAATCAGAAATGGGTCTAGTTAGAATAAAACTTTTAATATGAAATAATAATATTATAAATATAATTATTATATGATATTATTTTATTAAGGTATAAAACTTTTAATATGAAATAATAATATTATAAATATAATTATTATATGATATTATTTTATTAAGCTATATAATAACTAATTTTTTGAAATAAAATTATTTTGATAATCGTGTACTCGATTATACTTTGCATGTTATATTTTATCATATTTATTATTATTATTTTATTTTAACTATATTATTAATATTATATTTTATCTTATATTTTGTAAGTATTATATTTTAAAATGTAATTTATTAAATGTAAATAAAAATATCATATATTATAGCACTATAACTTAAGTTATTATTTAATATAAAATTATAATACAATAAAACTACCATCATAGCATTATATTTTATTACACAATAGTATTTTATTATTTTTTGTATATTATATAATTAGTAAAAATTTACTATTATAAATTTATGTTAATGATATTGTTAGTCTGGATGATTACATGATCCTGATTGTTGTATTTTGATGATAACAACTCACTAGTGGTTCTAAATTAAACTAATATTTGCATACTAAACGGGAGCAAGTATAAGTGGCGAAATCACACAGATACAAGTTTTAGTGCAAAGATCAAGCGAACATTCTCATAGGCAAAGATCGAGTGATCAATTCAAGAAGGAGAGATCAAAATGGACAATCACTAGAAAGGACTCAAGCACAACCATAAAAGTAAATATAAAGTCATATGTATAAAGGGGAATGTTTGAGGTAATGTTTATTGTAACTCTTGTATTTCTGTAGTAGTATATCAGTATCATATCAGACGGAATCTGGAAAGTATTGGCGTGGAGTTGCTGGATGGTAATCATCAGGCTTTCAATGCTAGTTTGGTGATCCAGCCGACATTATTTGAGAGAATTAAAGCTGCGCAGGCTAATGATGCGGAGTTAGTCGAGATTATAAAGAAAGTGCAGCAAGGGTTGGCTGCAGACTTTAACATCTTTGAGGGAGGTGTGCTAAGGTTTGGGATCAGGCTATGTGTTCTAAACGACGAGAGGATAAAAAGAATGATCCTAGAGGAGACGCATCGTTCTTTGTATATGGTACATCTGGGTAGCACGAAGATGTATCGAGATTTACGCGAATCATTCTGGTGGAGTGGTATGAAGCAGAAGATTACTCGATTTGTGGAGCAATGTCTGACGTGTTAGCAGGTAAAGGCTAAACATTAGAGGCCGGCAGGGCCATTGCAGCCATTGAGTATCCCGGAGTGGAAATGGGTGCACATCTCCATATATTTCGTTACCGGGTTACCACCAGCACTACACGGGTAGAATGTTATCTAGGTAATCGTGGACAGGTTGACTAAATCTACTCACTTGATACCGATAAAGGTTAGCTACTCTTTGAGTAGGCTAGTAGGGTTGTACATGCAGAAGATAATTAAAATGCATAGGGTACCGGTGTCCATTGTTTCAGATCGAGACCCAAGGTTCATTTCTTGATTCTGGAAGAGTTTACAGGAAGCACTGAAGACGAAGTTTACTTTTAGTATAGCGTTCCACCCCTAGACTGATGGATAGTCAAAGAGGACGATACAGATCTTGGAGAATATGTTACGGGCTTGTGTATTAAACTTCGGCGGTAGTTGGATTCAATTTCTACCATTAGTGGAATTTGCCTATAACAATAGCTTCCAAGCTAGTATCGGGATGGCACCGTTCGAGGCATTATATGGTCGAAGGTGTCGGTCTTTCTTGTATTGGGACGAGCTCGGTGAACGGCAGATATTGGGTCCTAAACTCGTACAGTAGGCATCTGAGAAGGTCAGATTGATCAGGGTTAGGATTAAATCAGCTCAGAGTCGGTAAAAAAGTTACGCGAATGTTCGCCGTCGTGATTTGGAATTCGAGATTAGGGGTAAGATATTTTTGAGAACCGCTCTGATGAAAGGGGTAATGAGATTTGGAAGGAAGGGCAAGTTGAGCCCGAGGTATATCGGACCATTCGAGGTACTGAAACGAGTGGGTCCAGTAGCCTACAGGACTGCACTATCCCCTGCACTCTCGAGGATCCATGATGTGTTTCACGTATCCATGTTGAGGAGGTACGTGTCGGATCTGTCGCATGTGATTAGTTACGAGTCCTTAGAGATTGGGGATGTTTTGGCATATGAGGAGATACCCGTTTAGATTCTGTACCATAAAGTTTAAAAGTTCCGTACCAAGGAGATATTGTTAGTGAAGGTATTGTGGCGAAATCACGCGGTTGAGGAGGCTTCTTGGGAGTTAGAGACGAAAATATGCCAGAAATATCTGCAATTGTTCTAAGTAGTAGTTTCGATAGCAAGATTGGTATGAGTATGTATGGATGTATGTAATATTCTGTTATCGTAGTAATGATGTGTGGTTAGTCTCTAGGAGAGTATGTGATATTGTGAACTCCTGAGATAGTGTATGTATGTAACCATGGTATTCCTCTGCCATAAGTGAGGGTATGTATGTATTTGGGATGAGGCTGCTATGTGGGTGACCGTTGGCTCTTCCTAAGAGTCAGGTATACGTATGGGTATGTAGATGACTAGGTAAATGAGAGATTACAAATTTTGAGGAAGAAATTTTTGTAAGGAGGGGAGGTTGTAAGAACTCGACTCGAGATATGTAGATTGAATAAATAACAAAAGGGTAAAAAGGTATATTTGCAGGCTTCGTCGATGAAGTTATTGTTCTCGTCGACGAAGGTCTTCATAATCTTCATCACCAAAATTTAGAGCCTCGTCAACGAAGAGATACCGAATGTGTTATAAAATATCGGAATAGGGTTCATCGCCGAAGGAGCCGATTCGTCGATGAAATGTATGGATGATTCGTTAACGAAGGCGCCGTCTCGTCGACGAGGTTGTGTTGACCTTATAGGTCATATCCCATTTTGATTATGACAAATACTTTGATATTTAATGGTTGATGAGTTTGTGTGCAGGACCAATCAGAAGTATCATATTGGCGCACATGGCACATGAGCTTAAAGAAGATGAAGACTCAAAATGCTTATTCATTATAATTCATATTTATCATTTTGGGTTTGTAATAGTAATATAGGAAAATGGTCTATAATAATTAATGTCTTACCTACATGGTAGGATGGATAAGTTTAATGACCATAGCTGGACCTTAGGGATCACCCTTTAGTCAACCGACACCTGATTTTTTCGGTGTCCTCAAATGACCTAAACTGACCTTAGGACTCCTCATACTACATGAAAATATGCCCTATCTTCTTAAATTTAATCATTATATAAATAGGGTTTATATATAAAGGGATTGGAGTCGAAATGCATTAAAAATGCATGTTCGGTCGACCAAACTTTCATAGTGTAAACTTGTCGGTCGACCAAACCGGTCAAACAGTCAACATTTTGACCATAACTCATTCGACCGTACTTTACCAAGTTCAAATGACTTGGTCGACCGAACTCCCACCGAGTCAACGTTTGACTCCTCGTGTAACGACCTGCTTAATTTTATCATATAATAAAACATAATAAATAAAATAGTCAACCTGAACCCGTGGGTAGCGGGGACACCTGTCATACACAACGAAAACTTAGGCAGCAGTAAATGTAAATCATCAACCTCATTACTACAAAATACATAATACCAGAGTTAACAATAATCCAAAACACTGTGTTTATATACAATCTCCTAAAATATCCAAAAATACCAAAAGTATTTCCTAGGAGCCTACAACAAAAACCGTTGATCCTAGTCCAAACTTACCCTCCTAACAGGGTGGTACAACAAACTCAAAGGCGGCCATGACCCACCGGTCCTTCTGGGTTTCCTAAAAATTATTTAAGTTCGAGGGTGAGACACTTCTCAGTAAGGGAAAATAAACTAAATACAGTTGTGTGGCAACATGAACATTTAATACAATTATACATATACAGTACATTTTGTTAGCCCTGTCAGCTACACTATCTTGGTTTATATGTTTTGATGATATTAACCTATTTGTTGTTTCTAGTATTTTCCATCCTTGTAGATCTTATCTAGGTACAAAGTGTCAGATACACAGAGGTGCCAAATCAGAAGCAAAGATCGGACCAAGTAGACATCAAATAGAAAAGATTAGAAGGACACTAACTCAGAAGCACCAAAGCACATCCCGGAGTTTTTATTGTGTATAAATTAATTGTAATAAGGGTTGTGTGAGTGAGTGCGTATTATAACTCTTGCGGTGTGTGTCTTGCATGATTTTTGAGTAAGAGTTGAGCCATTGCATAAACATACTAGGACACATGAGCATATAGAATCTGCACAAAAGTAATAAACTCACAATTCATAGTTTTCAAAGTAAAAACAAAGAGGTTGTCAAAATAATCCTATACTCAATTAAGTTTTCAAAATGGGACAAGTGTTAAGTAATATTGAGTTATAAACATTTTCAAAACTTGGTACCGATTTTACAAAACTAGCTCTACGTCCTAAAGTTCTAAAAGTCAAGCATATTTTCAATAAAGGACATACTAAGCATATAAGATATCGAAACGAGTTTTCAAATATGTTTTCATAAAAAAAAAAATCTTATATTTATGGGGAAACTCACTTGGACAAGTTTTAATCTTCATTAGACTCAATATATTTCATATATTTTTGTTTAAGAATGTTTTAAGTCATTAAAACGCTTTTTGATAAGGAAAAACAAAGCAATCGTCACTACCGTAGTGCAACCTTGAGTCCTAAACACCCTTTGGTATTTTGGGCACAACTTTTGATAGAAAGTCCAAATAGGACGATCTTGGTGTCCCTGGAAAGCTAAGACAAAAGGCCACAACTTTCATTTTTATGACTTTTTCTTATTCAAGGACCTCGTCGACGAACACAGGGGATTTGTCGACGAGTTCAACGGGCAGAATGACACTAATGGGCGGAAAACGGCTAGTTTGCCAAATAAAATATTTTTTCTTCCTCCCAATGGCTAGTTAACGGCCCCTAAGGCTCTTGGGGTATAAATACAAGCTATTAGACTTGTATTAACATGGTTTTGAAGGTCTTTGATCATTGTTAGTAAAAAACATCATTTTATACAAAACCTAGCACATTGCATATTAGTTCTTCATTACATGTGTTCATTCTCTCTTACTCACTTATTGTGTTTGATTCAATTCTTGAGAGAATAGTGTGAGGTTTGAGTTTTATATCATATTTGCTCATTGTAAGGAGCATTCTTTGTAATCTTCCATCTTCGTGTGAAAGGTTCTTTGTGAACCATGTTGTAAGGTTCTTTGTGAACTGAATTGATAAAGGCTCTTTGTGAGTCGTAGGGATTTGTTCCCAAGTTTGTAAGGCTTGCTCCGCTGGGGAAGGAGCGATTATAGTGGATTGTGGAATCCTTGGCTTGGTGCTAAGGCGTGGACGTAGGCTTGGTGTCGAACCACGGAAAAATACCGGTGTTTTTCTAGAAGTATTTGTCAAGCAACCTCCTGGTTTTGAGAGCCACACTCATCCCGATCACGTATATAAACTCTCATAAGCCCTTTACAAACTTAAGCAAGCTCCAAGAGCTTGGTATGAACGCTTAAGCAAATTTCTTCTAGAAAATGGGTTCACAAGAGGAAAATTCGATACCACTCTTTTCTTAAAACATAAAGAAAATGATATGCTAGTTATACAAATTTATGTCGATGATATTATCTTTGGGGCCACAAATGAGACCTTGTGTCAAGATTTTGCTCAAACTATGCAAGAAACATTTGAGATGAGCATGATGGGTGAGCTAACCTTTTTCCTAGGATTACAAATCAAACAAATGAAACATGGATCATAAATCAGGCCAAATACGTCTGGGACATGTTAAAGAAATTCAACCTTGAAATGGGAAAATCTAAGGCAACTCCTATGAGCATCACAACAAAGCTTGACGCCGATGAAAAAGGGAAAAACATTGACCAAAAACTCTACCGTGGCATGATAGGTAGTTTATTGTATCTCACTTCCAGCAGACCTGATATAATGTTTAGTGTTTGTCTATGCGCTAGATTTCAAGCTTGTCCCAAAGAATCTCATCTTCAAGTGGTCAAACGAATCTTTAGATATTTAGCAAACACTCATGACTTAGGACTTTTCTATCCTAAAAATGCTCCCTTTGACCTCACATGCTACTTTGATGCTGACTACGGTGGTTGTAAAACCGATAGAAAAAGCACTAGTGGAACATGTCATTTCCTTGGACGCTCTCTTGTTTCCTGGCTTTGTAAAAAACAAACCTCTGTAGCTCTTTCCACCACCGAGGCTGAGTATATCGCAGCCGGCAGTTGTTGTGCTCAAGCATTATATATGAAACAACAACTTGAGGACTTCCGCATCTTAGTTAAAGGTACTCCAATTCATTGTGACAATACCAATACCATCAACATATCAAAGAATTCGTGTCTCCACTCTAGAACTAAGCATATTGAAATTAGGCATCACTTCATTCGAGATCATGTCCAAAAAGGAGATGTTGAGTTGGTTTACGTTCCCACCGAAAACCAACTTGCTGACATTCTAACAAAGCCTCTCAATGAAGAAAGATTCCACAAAATTCGACATGCCCTAGGAATGTGCACTCCTTCAGACATACTATAGGATCCTCATATCAGCTCCTACCCCCGGTCTTATTCGTCATACTCTTACACTTAGTGTTCATTTTCCTTCCTCCAGTTCTCGTTAACGAACACAGGGTATTCGTTGCCGAGAAGTTTGTATAATTCGTCGACGAACACAGGGTATTCGTCGCCGAAAAGTTTATATAGTTCGTCGACGAACATAGGGGTCTCGTCGTATAATTCTCCATAATTTCATCAATGAACACAGGTCATCGTCGACAAAAACTATCGGGCTACTTATTTCTTCCCAGACAAACCCTAGCCTCTTTCAGCACCTCTCTTTTCTCTCGGCTCTGTGTCCATCCTCCACCCATCTAGCTCCACTTTCTACCATCTTCGCCTTTCTCTCCCTCCTCTCGGTTGTCCCATTTCCTCAAACTCCCTCCTCCTCTCGGCCGTACCAGCTCTCTCCGTCCCTCAATGGATCCCCATCCCAAACACCAAAATCCTCAAACCGAAGCCGACGAAGGCTCCTCTCGCCCTGTCTCTGGTCCTTCTACGCCTGCTCCAGCCAACCCCGACCCCCGCTTCATCTCCCCTGAAGCCGCCTACCATTATCAAAATGACATTATCAAGCGGAATATTGTCTATGGCAAAATCATACCCTCCGATTTCCTCCAGCTTCATTTCCCCACCCTTCTCTCCAAGCTAAAGGCCCTCGGGTGGGATGCCCTCTTTGATCTTGATGAACTCGTCTATGAAGACTTAGTTCGCGAGTTCTACGCAAACTTCGTTCCCTCGGATCGCGGCATTGCTGCTCACTCCACCGTTCGCGGCACCGTTATTCGGCTTTTCGAGGATACATTCTCTGCCGTGCTCGGTTGCACCTCTTATCCCCTTCGAGGCCTCCCCAAGTCCTCTTGGCCGACAAGATTCGACTAGTTCGACTCACACACCGCCCTCAAGCTAAGTACCGGTAATCATCGCATTCCCGCAATGGCTCGCCCGAAATCCAAAGACCTCACTGTGGAATTTCGGGTCCTCCACCATATGATCACGTATAACTTGTAACCTCACATTGGTGGCAGGGATTGGGTCACCCTTGGAGACATATTCAGCATGTACTGCCTATGGATTGGCCGTGGCTTATATCTTCCCTCTATTATTGTTCAGAACATGGAAGAAGGTCTCAAAAGGCAGCGTGGTTGTCTCCCGTACGGTCGTCTCCTCATGACCTTCTTTGATCACTACGACCTAATTCGAGCCGGCCTGCCTTGCATTTGTCCCGCGCCGAAAGATGTTTACACTGAGGCGACTCTTCGTCGCATGCACTTTGAAAAGGACGAAGAGACCAACACGTGGGTCAGAGCCCACGAGCAGGGCAATATTCCCGTCGATGAGATTGAGGCCGCCTTGGAGATCGAAGAAGAGGAAGGCGAGCATGAGTACTTTGTGTATAGCCACATCCTAGAGAGCCTGGACGGGCTTCAGCATGCCATAACACAATCCGAAACTTGTCATCGCCATCTTTTTGCTTCCTTAGAAGCGTCTCTTGCCCGGCAAGAAGATGCAAACCGCGCTCGTTTTGACTCTCTGGACGCATATTTTGCTGCACTTTTTGATCGACTAGGTCGCCCATGCGAGTAGCATGCTTTCTTCGCTGTCCCCCAATTTTGATTATGGCAAAGGGGGAGAAAAAGATTTAGGTCTCTTTTCAGTTGTATTCGGATGTAGTTAGAATACATTTCTAGTTGAAAATATTAGCCTTAATCACTATATGTAAGCACGACACATATTTAGTAATGAAACATTAGCAAGCATTGCATCTTTTGAATATAAATGCTCTATCTATCTACTTGAATGGTTGATATACTGGACTGTCATGGTTTATGCAGGATTAAATAGAAAATATCTTACTTATCAACGACATGTTGCCAAAATTTAAATAAAATATTCTTTCATAAAATGCAAACATTAAGGGGGAGAATTTTCTTTAAAATCTAAACCATTCCATTTAGTAAGGGGGAGCTTTTATCTTTCAAAGAGAACACTAATGGATTGTCATCATCAAAAAGGGGGAGAATGTTAGACCAAGTAGTTAAGAGTCTTTCATTCCTACCGTGTTTTGATGACAACAACCCATTAGCAGTTCTTAAGGCTACTAACACATTTCATATATCTGTAAACATTAATCATAACATACTGAATAATCTTATACTTTCGTATTTTCTAATAAATCATACTGTTCATAAAATGTCTATTATAGCTGATAATACTGAAAACATACTTATGATGAATAGCTAACTGATGTCATGTATTACCCCCCATGACGGGTTGTGCAACCCGAAGGCGAGACCCGACAACCGATCACTGCCGAGTCAGAAATGTCTGTAAGTATGATGGACCCACCACACCCTGGTCTGGACCGCCAGGTGGACGTCTACAACTCTACATTGAAAGCTACATCGACTATCCATCTCCCACCCCCTCGTGGGGTGGTTAGCACTAATCTGAACATAGATATCTTATCTATATAGTTATGATACTGTGCTCCCGAAACTGAACTAAACTAACATCCGGATTCTGATAACATATAATACATGATAATATAGCGTTTAACATAAATGGATTGATAGCATTTTCTATAATTTCATAAATACAGCCTCATGTCGAACATTTCATAAATACAGTCTCGCGCCGAACATTTCATAAATACGGTCTCACGCCTAACATTTCATAAATACGACCTTGCGCCAAAATCATACATAAAACACGGCCTTATGCCGGCTATCAATCACGGCCTTGCGCCGAATATCTCAAACATATCATTCTGAATAAATAAATCAATTATCATATATTTTCAAAATCATAATGTACTGTATTATTTCATAATTATTAAAAACATGTTTTACTCGTAAAATTTGCCATAACATAATACTTATCACATAAAATAATATTCATGCCACACAATGCTGAGTAAAATCATACATTTCATTCTAAAATTATATTTCCTGTATAACAGCAGTATTTTCCCAAATATGCATTTTCCCAATAATATTCAAATATAACACATGCTTTCCTGAAAATTAATTTTCTAATAAATAATACTAATTTGCATGGAAAAATAACTGTTGTAGTTTATTCCCTTACCTGGTACTCGAGATAACCCCCTAAAAATTCCACTTGTCTTGCACCAGTAAGGTTTCCCGTTCAACACCCTAAATTCAACAATTTTTAAAACTAAACTTTAGTATTTTCACGTGAATATCATTTCTTATAATTATGAAAATACCAAATTTGACATAAAAAGTCTTACCTCAACTCAGGGATGAATTTCAACTCGCTTCCACCAATGATCCGCTCCGGCAAATTTGGAGAGAACTTCTCCAAGAGTGTCGTGGTGGCCTTGGATCGTTGATCCGGCGAACGATGGAGCCGAAATCAAAGAGAAAGGAGAGAGAAACCGTAGGGAGGAGAGAGAGAAAGAGAGAGAGAGAGAGAGAGAGAGAGAGAGAGAGAGAGAGAGAGAGAGAGAGAGATTGATTTTTCGTGATTTTTTTGCGTTTAAACTAAGTTTTAGGCTATTTATACTAGCGGCTTCGTCGACGAGCTGCGTCACCTCGTCAACGAGATCAAAAGGAAATTCGTCGAGGAACTCTCCCCTTCGTCGACGAAATTCAGAGTCGCTCAAAACAACCTCTCGATATCTTCTCATCAATGAGGCACACCTTCGTCGACGAGCCTATACTGCCACGTAGTCGACGAACGCTAAAGCTGCTGCCTCTTTCTGTTTGATTTCTATTTTTCCCCTTTTCTTTATTATTTAAATACCATTATTCTTCGGTTCATTACACCTTGGTCGACCGACCAAATTTAAATGGGCAATGCCTTAGTCGACCGAACCCATACGTGGGAGAATCCAACGCCCTGGTCGAACGAACTTCATAGTTCAAAATCACCTGGTCAACCGAATCGCGCTAAAATGGAAAATCGCCCTTGGGACACTAAGTCCAGTCGACCGAACTCAGTCACTTGGTTAACCGAACTTTAAGTTCGGTCAACTGGTGCTCTCGGGTTGTCAAAGTATTTTTACCGTGGTTAAATTTTTTAAACAAGGTTAGTGGTGTTAAAATGTTTTTAAACAATCCTAATAATACCCTATGTGTCCTAAACTGTTATATTTTTGGGGAATTCTATATATACCCCTTCATTTGCAAAAATTAGTATGAGTTTAGCAAAATAATTAGCAAATATTTTCTGAATCTCAAAAAGCTTATTTTTCATATTCAAGCTATATACTCTCATTCTTACTCATCCATAGTGCAAATACCATGTAGTAAGAGTGCTATTGTGTTCATATCACCAAGCTTAAACTTTCACTTGCTCATTTTTATTGAGATTAATTTTTCTTTGAGAGTAAGCCTCTAGTTTTTTTAGGAGACTTTGTAAATAAGTTTTCCGTAGGAAAACTTCTCAGAACTTCTAAGTTTTGCATTTTCATTGCAATACTCAAGAGTTCATCTTATATTTTGATTGTTAAAATATTTTATACATCATTTTCAAAAATATCTCTTGTGCTCGTCTTTGAGAAATTTATTTTGAGATATTTGCTTGAGTGCTAAAAGATCATTATTGCTATACCTTTTGATTAATATTATCATTTTATTACAAAGATCAAATAAATATTTTACAAACCATTTTTGAATATCTCTTGTGGTTTATATTGAGAAAAAATATTTGTTGAGATATTTGAAGTGTGATCGTGATCTTTGTTTGTGCATTATGATTAAAATCAATATTTGACACAAAGATCATATCATTTACACTCTCACTCATTGATTGCAATATTTGCATAAATATTTGAGAGTAGATAATTAGACTACACAGAGCTTATCAAATCCTATCTTTTGGTAGTGTATTGATTATACTATGCATATTGTAGCGCATATCTGCTTATTGTGAAGAAGCATATTTTCGTGTACAAAATTTCATATCATTTGTTGTATTCCAGGTGTGGACCTGAAAAGGGAGACTAGCCCTGTTGAATAGTCCTGGACTGGCTTAGACCCAGTTAGGAAAGTTAGGTGCGTCATCCTGGTAAGACGTGTTGGTTGAGGTCAACCCCTTGAATTGACCTGGTTGTAATCGGTGCCGCTTCACCCGTTAATGAGCCATAGTGAAATCCTTGTGCTAGTATAGCCAAGGCGGCGACGTAGGCAATTTGGCTGAACCTCGATAACATATTGCGTGTATTGTTTACTTTTCCATACTTTACTTTTATTGTACGTGTATGTTTATTTGTTGATTGCATAGAATAACCCTAGGTTATGTATTACTGCTGTTAAACCGATTGACTTAGGTGATAATTTTTAAACTCTCAATTCACCCCCCCCCCTCTTAGGGTTGCACCAGACTTAACAGGTTGGCCAGGTCAAAGGGGTTATAAATATCCTATTTCATTGCTTCATGACTAAGTAAGCTAAAACTCTCCCTCTCTCTCTCTCTCTCTCTCTCTCTCTCTCTCTCTCTCTCTCTCTCTCTCTCTCTCTCTCTCTCTCTCTCTCTCTCCCTCTTCGATTCTTCACTATTTGTCGCCTAATTCGTCGATCCGACGTTACCACGTAGAACAGAAGGAGAAACTCTACGTTTTTAGTGGATTCGAAAGTCGTTTTGGGGATTTTCAGGTTTTGACCCAAAAACTGAGGTAAGGGTCCGATTTCAATTTCGTTTTGGAATATATGTAGTAGTATGAATTGTAGTGAAGTATAGTTCTTGGATGTTTAGGTTTTGGTGGCTCGGTTCATAGTTTTGGAGCCGCAGAGTTCGTATTTTGGTATTCGGGAAAAGGTAAGGGGATTCTATTTATATCAGTTTATTTTTTAAATCAAGATAGGTAAACCTGTAGTTTACGATCATATGTATGTTTTGGTTACTTATTTGGGAAAATCTATCGAGTAAAAATGTGGGATTTTTGGGACAATTTGGGGGCTTTGGGTATCATCTCTTCTTTGTTGGAGAAACCATATGTTGTATTAAAACTATAATATTGAGATGACCATACCCATATTTGTATTAAACTATATTCTTGAATAGAAAAACGATATGATTTGTTGTATACTCAAATAAGTATGGAATGAAATGTCATATGTAAATGTTCCAGGTTTTGTACAAACAGTTAGGGGCGGCTAATTACCGTACGCTGATGAGTATAGGGACATGAGTTCCAAAATTATTCCAGGTTTTATAAATCAGCTAGGGGCGGCTAATTACTGTACGCTGAATCAGTTAGGGGCGGCTAATTACCGTACGTTGACGCCATGTCTCAGCTAATTACCGTGGGCGAGAGTGTCCGGCTCTATATCCGAGGGTGTGAAATATCGCCTGTTCTTTCCGGCTAGTCACCGATGGGTGTGAGCTACACCGTACCGTACTGGCAACGATATTGCTGTGAGGCTTCGGTTATTGTAGGGTATCGGGTGCTTGAGTGTGACGACACTAACCGTATGTTTGGTATCGTATGTACTGGAACAGATTTATGAAAAATACTAGAACTGTATTGTATTGTATTGGATTGTATTGTGTTATGTTTTATGCCAAAATAACACTCGTATACCACACACTGATATAACATGCTTTCTTCCTTACTGAGAGGTGTCTCACCCCGAATATACAAATGTTTTTCAGGTCCTTTGTGTAGCCGAAACTAGCATCCTAGCTTCCAAAAGTAGGGGTATCGTTTAGCTGTGTTTAGTACCTGAGTAGGTACGAGTTTTGTAACCCAAAAGTCAGTGTTGCTGTAAAAACCCCAAAAAGAGATATAAAAGATTAGTAGATTGATTTCTAAAAAAAAGAAAAAAATAATAATAATTAATTAATTAATCAGATTTAAAAGAAAAAAAGAAGAAAAAAAAAGAAAATAATTAATTAAAATTTATTTTTATTTTATTAATAAAATATATTATTATTAATATTAATTAAATATATTATTATTATTATTATTATTACATTACCTGAAGCTTCAAGCTTCAGGTAAATTCTGGCGCAACCCTCCCCTCGCCCCCCACATCATCTTCTTCTTCTTCTTCTTTACTTTTCTTTTCTTTTCTTCATTTGCTGCAACGCAGCTTTTTCTCTCTCCTCACGTTCTCTCTCCCTCTCTCCTCCATTTCATGACTCCCTCTCTCCTCCATTTCGTGACGGATTTTCGTTTGATCGAAAATCTGAAAATACCACTGGACTCCATTCGCCGCTGCCGTCATTTCTACTGAAGCGGATCGGTGGTAGGAGCGGGGTAGGTGTATTCCCTAGGGTAAGCCATTTCCCCCTTTTTCTTTAATTTCTTACAAAATATAAGCTCAATTGACGAACGGACACCACCACAAGAATCTAGGGATGATTCTCTACAAGTCTAGTGGGACGGAATTCTCGTGGGGGTGTCGGGCCAAAACCCCAAATTTGGGGTGCGGGGGTTATTAAGGGGCTTATTTTTAATTAATTAGCATTTATTTTAAAAAATTCTAAAATATTGAGCATTTTAGGTTGAAGTAGGATTTCTGGAATTTAGGGCCCGGGTGAACGACGCGGGTGTAATTTTAGGACCCGCAGGTAAAATTTAGAAAATTAAGTGGGTGTTTTAAATAATAGTTTAAATATTAATTTGAGGTATATGGGGCCTAAGGAAGGTTAGATGAATATTATTTTGGAGAAATAGATTAATTAATTTGGGGAAAATGAAAATTGTAGGAGTTAAATTTAGGGTGTCAAGGGCGTGAGATTTTGGGATTCTAACGAGACTTTTAGTAAGTTAGGTAAGGGGAATAAATTATAGTAGTGTTTTTAGAATTATTATTTGAATGAATACGTGAAATTGAGCATATGATATTTTGTCTGAAAATTATTATGATATAAATATCAGATAAATTGTGTGGCATTTGAGTAATTGTAAATTGTGATATTTTGGAGTGTAAAATATAATAATGTGTAATTTCTGAGAAAATATTGAAATAAGAATTACTGATCTGATTAGTGAAAAATAATGTAATATGGTATTATTATATGAGTAGAAATGTTTTGCCTGGAAAATGGGATTTTGTGAATTATTGATATTGGAAAATAATGAAATGTGGTATTTATTTGTAAATGGAAATTATTTGCATGAGAAATGAGTATTTTGGGAAAATGTGAAAAATACATGAAATATGATATATGATATTACGAGATGATGAAATGTGCACAGAAAATGATGAGAATATTTATATTGAACTGAATTGTGATATACTGGAATATAATTGATGAAATGTCAATACCGCATAATGATTGCGGGTATGTGGTGGTAAACCCTGTTGGATGGTTATGATATTTAGCACGGTACCATTGCGAGTGGTGTTAGTGCAACCACACGGACTCTTGGAGCGTGTGGCGTGACAGTCGACTGTGCCATTGTGTAGGGTTGTTGGGCCCCCTGAGTCCGGATCAGGGTATTAGGCCGGCCAATCGTACTATAAACGCGATATGTGATATGATATTTGATCTAACCGGGCCGGCCAACCGCGGTTAGATCCAGCCTTCGGGCCGCACAACCTTGACCATGGGGGGAAGCATGGCGTATATAGAAAGATCCTCAGGGTGGCCATGAGTTACAGACACGATGTTGGTATTTGATACCGAGGATACTCATGAGCCGGAAAGTAAAGTGTAAATGAAAAGTGAAAGAATGATAAAATTGGCTAAAATGAGGAATGAAAGAAATAATGGAAATTGAGAAATAAAGAATGATAAAATTGAGAAATGGAACAATGTGAGTTAATAATATAAATAATTAAAGCGAAATGAAACTCTCCGCCTGAGGGCTTACTGAGTAAGGTGAGTGCCTTGATCGGTATCGATGTGGCCATACCCAGCTACAAAATGTGTTAGGGCAGAGGGAAGCTACCTGTATGAGCGGGTAATCTTCCCTATTCTCAGGAACTTCGCGTGTAAATATGTGTTGGAAATCATTGAATTTGATAAATGATTTTAAAGCTTATAAAAGCTTGTGTTGTATATCTATATGATTATGTGTATGTGAATATCAGTGTATTTTCTCAGATGAAATGGTGATTTGAAAAGTAAAGTGTATTATAATTGTACTCATTTGGCCACACACTGTAAATAATCTATTCCTTCTTACTAAGATGTGTCTCACCCAATTTATCTAAATTTTTCAGGGAATAGAGACCGGCCGGGTGATAGAGCTCCGAGATAGTAGGGAGCTGAGACCCTGATACACAGGGTGAGTTTTTGGACCAGGGGAGATGTAATTCCCCTAGAGTTGAATAGTAATTTTTAGTATGGGAAGGTAGTGTGAATATTTGTATGTATGTTGATACTCTGGGTATTGTATTCTGACTGATATGTGTATATTGTCTTCCGCTATTAGGTTGAATATAATAAAATACTTTTTACCCGGTACCCAATCCGGGTCGGGTTATATGAATGGTACTAGGATTGTTGACGTGGCCGATTTGTGGATGTTGTGGATTTATGACGTGAATATTTATTTATTATAAAAAAAATTGTACGAAAATCGGGGCGTCACAGTTGCGCTTTGTAGACACCTGGAGTATATATTGTATTTTGGGATGTATATTCCAGTTTTGTATAGACTCTGGTATGGTATGATGTATGTATAGAAAGAATATTTTTCGATGTGTATTTGATGAGTATGGACATGTATGTGAATGTGTATAGGGTTTACGTGTACCCCACAAGGTCGGAACCTCATTCAGTATAGTATCATGTATGTTTTAAATAATATAGAGACAGGTTAGGTTACTAAAATCATACCTGGGACCCATCCGCGAGTTTAGGGCTAGACAGTCTTACTCTAACTCCTATACTCTGGTAAGATCTTTTAACTTTGCCTAATCAAGTCTACAAGACCTAACAACCTAGTTAGCTCTGATACCAACTGTAGCGCCCTGACCCTCTAGGTAGGCCCGAAGTCCCACTAAACATACGAACATACATCTCTCTGATACCATACATATACAACCCGGCCAAACAAGGGAAAATCAGGTGTTCCATACTGAACTACATAAATATACACAGCAGAAAACATACATCATCAAATACTTACCAGAGTCTCTAATTGTTTCCCATATACATCTATATATAACTGAAAACATAATCTACTATATATGCAATCCCCAAGAGACACTGTATAAAATCTCACCAGTTCTGACAAGAACTATCTATTATCTAACTCTGCTTGACAACACGCTAGACTCAATACCTCGTACGACTTGAAACAACATTTATATGCTAGGGTGAGACACCTCTCAGTAAGACGGATTATATTATTATCAGTGTGTGGCTAGCATGAGATTTCATGTGTACATATACTACTAACATTTAAATACATTTAATTGGCATTTTAAAATTTGTATTGTTCTGTAAATCTGAAATACATACTGTTGGCTCAATATAGCCCTTTCTATAGTAAATGTGTCCATATATGCCTAGAAGATACAACCTGATCTGTAGGACTAGCGTCGTCACGCCATCACATACGCGTATGACATGCTTCCCCCCATAATGGGTTGCGCGGTCAGAAGGCTGGACCTAGCAAATAGTCGGTCGACTAATGCTAATTCAAATATAAAAGTAGTACGATAGTGCCTACTCAATCTGTGCTCGAAGGCCACCCGAAAGCTAAGCCATCTAGAATACTCCATCGGATGGGGCCCCAGCCTCTCTCCATCGGGGAATACTTTACATAGGTCACCAATGGCCTTTCTCATCCACACTCTATTTGAGACGTGTGGTTGCACCCCTACATACATATAATTACGGTACCGTGCTCCAACTATGAGATCATCATAATAGGGCTCTACTATCATATATGACACTTGACATCATATAAAACTGTAATCTCCATTCATTTCATAAAACTGTAATATAACATACTCTGTACATAATTCTGTGAAAACATCTACTCGATACTGACTCGATAAAAACTGATGTATCATATCTGTCATAACTGGTTCGGTAAAAACTGGCATTTCATAAACTCGGCATTCATCTATCACGTCTTATCTCTTGGCATATAGCTAGCATATCTCATATCTCGACTTATAGCCATTACATTTTAGTATTACACAAAACTTGCTCATTTAATGCCAATTAAAAACCATACTCATGCCACACAATTTTCATCTGGTAACTCATACATAACTTATCTGCTTGAGAACATAAATACTACTGCTAAAACTGAGGTATGAATATCTCCAGGTTATTATTTTACTAAATATAGATATATAGCTAAATACGAGAAAAATGGAGATAATCAACCCTACCATATTTGGTTGGTTTTAAAACAAGTCTATGGTTTGAAATAACAATTTCCCAACCGGTGAAAACGTTCATAGAGTCCAATACTATACTTTAAAAATATCATACATAAATTTAAATGGTTGGTTTTGAAAATAAAGTCAGTTAACCAAATCTTAGGCCCAGAAACCTTAGAAAAGTCGTAATTGTTTATCTAAAAACTATTTTAACATTTTATTCCATTGGAACTCATAAACAAAACTGACATAATATAATCCCCTTACCTATTTCCTGAAAAACACCCGAGACGCTCAAAAATCGAACCCTAGCTTTTTCCCAAAATCAAGAATCCACTCTGCTAGACTTGTAGATATTTGCTCCCTCATCCTCGTGGTAACTTCTGATTGTTGAAATGGGCAATGAACGGCGAAAAATCGAAGAGAGAGAGAGAGTGTGGGCACAGGTTCTAGAGAGAGAGAGAGAGAGAGATTTTGATTTCTTAATAATGAAGCAATTGAAAATCTATTTATAGACTCCTTGACCCGATCAAATTCATCGATGAAATGACATCTTCGTCGACGAATCACATAAGGTCGTTTGTCGATGAAAGAAGGGCCTCATCGACAAACCCTAAGCCTAATATTTTTCGAACGTTCTGGATCTCTTCGTCGACAAAGCGCTGAATTTCTGCGATGAACTTGAGAAGGGCCTTTGTCAATGAGAACATGGACTTCGTCGGCGAAGCCTGCTGAAATCCCCTTTTTCCTTTTCTTATTTAATTTCCTTATTTTCCTGGTTCAGGTCTCTACAATTGATCTGCCCTCCATTATTGTGCAACACATGTAGAATAATATGCGAAAGAAGAACGAGTGCGTGTCGTTTGCTCAACTACTTATATGCATACTCTCCTACTATGATGTAGGATTTGCAAGTGTTGTGGCGGAATATCCAAAATTTGATGATATATCTTCCGAGTTCACTTTACGAAGAATGCATTTTGTGAAGGATGAGAGATCCTTGCTATGGCTGAAGGCAAGGACAACAAGCACAAAACCCATTAGATGAGGTTAAAGAAACCATGGAGGAAGAAAACTTAGGAGTAGAAAATTTTGGGAATCCAGATGAGGACATGGATGAGCAGGATGTCGGTGGTCCCCAAGATAATTACTATAGGCAAGGCCTAGACAGACTAGATGCTCACATCACTTCAATGCAAGATAACTTTGCTCAAGTATCTCACATGATCATTACGTGCCTCACCGACATGAAAAATAGATTTGATACTAGCCTCACCAAAATGGAAACTGGTATTGATAAGCTTCTAGAGCATTTTAAACTGGATGTCTAGCTCCTCCTTTTTTTTATGATGATCAACGGGGGAGAAGTAGGTTAGTGTGTTAGGTAGTGGTGGTATGTAATTTTTTATTTTTTTTTGGTGTATTTTTGTATGTTGTGTGAATCTTGACTTCTCGTGTAAAACCTGCAAATGAAAGTTCAATTTGTTTTTTAAATTGCAATTCTATATTGAATAGAATGAACTTTCTAAGTTAAATTGCTTGTTATAAAGCTACAATGGTATGGAATATCTAGTTGAATAACTTAATTATGCCTTATACGCATATAGTTGGGGGGAGTAAAATTTTATCTTATTCAACAATATGCATATATTATGGGGGAGCTTAAAATTATATCTTGTGGAAACACCAATGATTTGTTATCATAAAAAAAGGGAGATTATTAACCTTAGTGGCTACATGATCCTAATTGTCGTATTTTGATGATAACAACCCATTAGTGATTCTAGGTTAACTAATCTTTACAGATCAAGTTATGACAGGTACAAGTGGCGAAATCATAAAGATACGGGTTTAAATGCAAAGATCGAGTGAACACTCAAATAGGCAAAGATCAAAGTGAACACTCACTTGGAAGATGTCAAGCACATCCGATGGAGCAAGTGTAAAATCATAAGTAATGGGGAGTGTTTGAGGTAGAATTGTTGTAACTTTTGTAGTACTGTTTCACGCAAGCTTATTGAGTAAGAGTTGAGCAATTTGTATATGCATATTAGTTCATAGAGTATGTAGGATATCACTCAATCATAAGTTTCATACTTAAGATTTTTCAAAGATAAAACCATGACTTATATGAAAATATCCTTTACTCAACTTTGTTTGTTTTGGGACAAGCGTTAAATGGTCTAAGTGTTGTGAACTTTAACATACTTGGTCCCAATTGGGTTAAAACTATTTTTATATACCTAAAGATATAAGAAAATCAAGTTTTTGAAGTAACGGAGAAAACTGTCGCTAGTTTTCCATAAGAACATCAATGGTTTCAGGTAGAAGTAAAATTCGATTTTGGCCTGAAGCAAACCATTGAAGGTTTGGGGGAAACCGTCGAGGGTTTTGGGAAAACTGTCTACGGATTTTTGAATCCGTCAACAGTTTGTGTCGGGATTCAAAATCCAACGACTATAAACGACTAGTTTTCAAAATAATAAATTTTTTAAGCCCAATGGCCATAAAATGACTAGAACTCAAGTTAGCCTATAAATACAAGGCTGAAGACTTGTTCTAGTATGAATCTTAGTACTTACATCTAGTGAAAATCATTTCCAAGCATTTTGCATTTTAGTTCATCATTTAAGTGCTCACTTTCTCTCTTGCTCTCTAATCTTGGTTGTGTTTCATTACTTGAGAGATTAGTGTGAGGTTTTCATTGTTATTTATATCAGCTCATTTAAGGAGCATTTTCTACTACAATATTTTGTACTTCATCTCCAAATTGTAAATGTTCTTTGTGAACCAAGTGATAAGGGATTTGTTCCCTTGCAAAGTCTCTTTGTGAGCAAAAAGGAATTTGTTCCCGTGGAAAAGCTCTTTGTGAGCGAGATGGGATTTGTTCCCTTAGAAAGGTTCTTTGTGAGCGTGAAGAGATTTGTTCCCTTAGAAAGGCTCTTTGTGAGCGAGAAGGGATTTGTTCCCTTAGTGGTGTAAAGGCATCTCTGTCCTTAAAGGAGTTTGTATAGTGGACTTGGAATCCTTGAGTGTGTCTTAAGGGGTGGATGTAGGTAAGGGGCTGAACCGCATTAATGTCGTTTGTTTTTTCTTCCTTGTACTCTTTCAGTTTTATATATATTGTGATATAATCATTTTTATCTTGCCAAGATTTTTTATTTTGTAGAGAAAAGCACAATTACGCAAAAGAGTCTATTCACCCCCCCCCCTCTCCTCTAGACTCAACTCCAAGGGCAAAAATTTATTTTTTAGGGAGCTAATTAAAGACCATTAGATTCAATTTAGGAATAATTCATGGTTAATTAGGTACTGTTCGTAGAACGGGTGTGTAAGGGGTGCTAGTACCTTTCCTTCATATAACTAAACTCTCGACCCCAACTTTGGTAAATGTAAACTAAGACTACTAGTTGTTTGACTTTAATAATAGTCTAGAAACTAATCAATGAGTAGTAATTAGGTGAACTAACAGCACTTAGGTAAATAACAGGTTAGTGGCAACTCCATCAAACTTTCAATATTATTATTCCTCACTATTTCGAATCCTTCTCAAAGATTTTGTAACAATGATTATATCTAACTCTCCTACAAATGAGTTGAGATTAGAAAATGAATTATTGAAAAAATAAAGTTGAAAATACCAACCATTGTCTTTCAAACATTGTTCAAGTAAAGGAGAATTTGATAAAGTTTAGTTAATCAAATGTTATTTTTGACAAGCCTAAAAAGAGACCAAAAAAGATAGAGGTACCAAAAGGGTCAGGATTAATCTTACATGATTGTACCCTTAAATTTGAAACTTGATTGAAAATGCTTTTCTTTGAAAGGTGAAACTTGAGTTTTTTCAAATATTTTAACATTTTTCAAAAAAAAAAAAACTGTTTTTCCCGAGGTTTCATCATAATTATGGGATCAAAATTGCTTTTAAAGTTGTGTTTTTGTGTTTTTCCTTAAATGGTTTGATATATTTGTTTATATTTGATACCTTGTGCAAATCCTTTGCCATGTTGATGAATTTTTAAAAACTCTCTTATGTTAATACAGCTCATTATGAAATCCTTACTAGAATTTTTGAATGCATTGGTTTAGAGGGAGCATGCTTATATTTTGAGCATATTGAATGTTTTGAAAATATTTGAATGATGATCTCTTGAACATATTGAATATTGTTTTGTGAATATTGAACTTAATTAAATATCATGCCTCTGAATATTTATAATGATCTTGAACATATTGGATATTGAGTTAAGCATATTGATCTTGAACACTATTGAACAATAGTGTTTTGGTTCCTTGTATGTGTGAAAAACAAGGGGTATAATTGGCATTCTTGACACTATTAAAGTAAGGGGAGTTGGTAGAACCTCAAGATGGTTTGCCTCTAAAAAGTGGATGTAAGGGAGGTGTCAAACTATTATAGAAAGAGTTTGCAAATCTCTCTACCCTTCTCCTTTTTATTTGTATTCATATTTGTATGATTTACTTGTTTGCCTTAAATTATTTTAAATTTTGTATCAAACAGTTTTATTTTATTAAGTCCAATTCACTCTCCTTCCTCTCTTCTCTTAGGCCTTCAAATTTGACAAATTGTCTAGAACAATGGTCAACCAATTATATAAACTTGAGTTTTTTTTTACCCATTTAACATTCATATCTTACAGATAAAGGAACTAACATCCAATTTTATAATTTTAATTTATAAAGAATAAATTTTGATATTTTAGCTTTCTTTTTACACTATATTTTATAAGTTACTAGCATTTAAAAATATTAAACTATGTTTTATTTGTCTTATGATGTATTTAGTCATTAAATTTCTATGAAAATTACATCTAACAAATATTTTGCAATATTATAATTACTAAGTATTTTTTATAATATTAGTAATTTTCATTTGTTCATATATATTTAAAAAATTTTAAAAATAATAGTAGTTTTTTCTATTATCATATAACATGAATTGATTGATTTAAAGTGATTAAATTGAATAGACTAATTAATTCCATAATCAATTAGACCCCGCTTAATTTTGAAGATATTACGTTGATCAATTTATTTAATTTAATTATTAAACATGTGTCATTTTAAAATATTATTTTATTATGACTAAAATTAATTTTTTTTTCTCATATTAACTAACAATCAACTAATTAAAGGTTTATTCTGTCAATAAAATTAAAACCCAGTGAGTTTTTTGATCATTTTTTAAAAACAAAGAAAGTGAAATGTCATTTTTAAAAAACTCAAGGGACATTGCCGAATATTATGCTTTAAATAAATTGTTGATGTTAGAATTATTTTAATCACTATAAAGCTTGGGACTTTCCATATACAAATATGAGCCTTGCAAGTCTGCAACTCATAAATTAAAAATTGTGATCGATTAAAATTGGACCCAAAACATTGATTTTTGTGAGAAGGCATGTTGCAATTTTATTGATCCATGTGCGCTACTCCTAAAAACAATTCAAAATGTTGGCTTCCTTTCTCGAGTATGCACAGAGTTTCTGTACATATCCATTTGATCAATATAATTTATCATTTACTGATAAAAAAAAACAAAACAATTCAAAATGCGTGACTTAATGCTTGCCAAAACTTGTTGAAGTTCAATAAGGAATTTTAAAGTTTTAGGGCCTTTTTTTGTTCTATTTCAGTTATTTGCAAATTATTTGTTAAGAAAAATATGAAAAATTCAGCACCATCGCCTTTTGACTTTATTTACAATCCACTTTTATGTGTTACTAGAGCCTGAGGCATAATCATTTTCACACTTGGAACAAGGAAAATGCTTCCACCAAAACCCAGATTCCAAGTTGTTTGGACTGCACGAAAGTTGAATTATAATAATCATTTTCACACTTGGGAAAGGGAGAATGCTTCTACCAAAACCAAGATTCCAAGTTGTTTGGACTGCACGAAAGTTGAATTATACTGCCTGATGAATAATCATTTTCACACTTGGAAAAAGGAGAATGCTTCCACCAAAACCAAGATTCCAAGTTGTTTAGACTGCATGAGAGTTGAATTATACTGCCTGATGAATAATCATTTTCACACTTCCGAAAAAGGAAAATGCTTCCACCAAAACTTTAGACTGCATGAAAGTTGAATTATACTGCTATCCACATATGGAGAGGATCCACTGCATAAACTAATAAAGGCCATTGCTTAGCAAAGAAGAAGAAGAAGAAGAGCAAGAAAGTTGAATTACACTGCTATCCACATATGGAGAGGATCCACTGCATAAACAATAAAGCTGATCCTCGTATATATTCACCCACTTCTTTTCTGGTTATCCCATGAAGGCAATGAACATGAGTTAGATATGCTTATTGGCAATTCTCATTGAAAAATGGAGGACCCCTCTGTAAGTAGCAACTTGACTCCTTTTACTAACAAATGCAATGTTCACAGCTCATTCCCGTCTTGAGTACGATGGAATGGGATAAGAATAGAATGAATTAGAGAAAATGGAGAGTGCAATGAAATGACCATTCACATTCTCCTATTTGATGAGGAGCGTAGAATTACACTGAAAATGGAATGGGGATTCCCATTCTCTATTTAATTCTCATGTTAGATATAAATAATTAATAATAAAATGGAATACTCTGTTATGAAAAATAGGTTACGGAAATGTGGATGTCACCTCATCTTCCACCCCTTAGATTTTTAACCCAATACATGCTTAGTTATCCATATTGCCCTATAAAATGGCACCCTCCCCTTCTCATTTGGAACATACAATTAATGCTTTCATGTAAGTAAACATATACTAAGGATAACAAAAAAGGAGAGAGAAAGTGAAGAAAAGTGATATTTTGTACAATGTCGGTTCCAAATCATCTTATAATTCCGACCGTGATAGTAAAGTTTTGATCCCATCCACCTGTGGAATAGGCGTAGTTTAACCATGTAAATTTTTGCCTCGTCTCTATTTATTTTTTATTTATTTTCTACATTTTTATAACACGTTATCAGCACGAGACTCTAAACAACTGACATATTTCTTTAATTCTTATTTAATTTACGAGACTCTAACCAACTAATATATTTTTGTATATTTATACCGCCTTAATCGACGGTTTTATTTGTATACCACATATATATTCAAAGTACCAATCTCCAGAAGAGATGGTAAAATAGTCCTCCTGAAGAGGCTATATATATTTAATTCTTCCGTATATATATCTCCCGAAGAGATAGTCCTCCTAAAGTGGCAATATATTTAAATTTCTTGTCTACATATTTAATCTCCCGAACAGATAGACCTTTTGAAGAGGCTATGTATCTAATCTTCATAAGAGATGGTAAATATTTACCTCCTGAAGAGGATATATTTTTAACCTCCCAAAGAGATGTTAAATTTGACCTCCTGAAGAGGTGAAACATTTATTCTCTAGATGAGATATATTTAACCTCCGAAAAAGGTAGTAAATTATTAACCAATTTAATATTTTAAATTGGAATCATACTCCTAAAGAGTATAAATTGAGAAAAATAATATAATATTCTCGAAGAAACATATTTAAGTACCCCAAAAGGGTGGAAATAATATTATATTATTATCTCAGTTTTATTTCAATTTTTATATTTTATTTTTAAAATTGTCTTATTATTATTAATTTATCCAAATGTTGAACCTAAGCAAAGTTGAATTTGTTCCCCTTGATATCAAAGGCAACAATTATTTATCATGAAATATTGATGTTGATATCCATCTAAATGCAATGAATTTGGGAATTACTATTTTAGATGAAATTACCGCATCCTTGCAAAATCGCGCAAAAGCTATGATCTTCCTCCATCATCATTTAGATGAAAAATTAAAGACCAAATACCTCACTATTAAAGACTCACTTATCCTATGAAAAAATTTAAAGGATAGATTTGACCACTATAAAACTATGATTTTACCAAAAGCTTGATATGAATTGTTGCACCTGAGGTTGCAAGATTTTAAAACAGTCGGTGAATATAACTCAGCCCTGCATAAAATTAGCTCAAAACAAAAATTATGTGGTAAAAATATTACTAATGAAGACATGCTAGAAAAAACTTTTACTACTTTCCATCTCACTAATGTGCTCCTACAGCAACAATATAGGGAGAGAAAATTTACTAAACTTTCTAAACTTATATCATGTTTTCTTGTCATTGAACAAAATAACGAGCTTTTGATCAAAAATCATCAAACTCGTCCAACTGGTTCAACCTCATTCCTTGAAGTGAATATGAATACATCTTATGGTCAAGGATGAGGCTGCAAACATGGTCGTAGGCATGGTCATGGTCATGGTCGAAATAATCACTAACATCAACATGAAGCTAAGAATAACCCCCAGAAGTGGGTAAATTATCAAAATTAGTGACCCAGTCAGCATGAAACTGAATGTTACAGATGCGGAGGAAAAGGTCATTGGTTGCGTACCTATCGTATGCCCAAACACTAGGTAGATCTATACCAAGCATCTATAAATATATATATATATATATATATATATATATATATATATATTAAAGTTGAAACAAATTTTACTGATAATGTTGCTCCAAAAGATTTTAATGCTAAACCATCAAACTCTATTTATTTTGATGATGCTTATTTCCTCGTAAA
The DNA here is from genome assembly GCF_029873635.1 of Malania oleifera. Taxonomy (NCBI): domain Eukaryota; kingdom Viridiplantae; phylum Streptophyta; class Magnoliopsida; order Santalales; family Ximeniaceae; genus Malania; species Malania oleifera. The sequence goes on from NC_080418.1 coordinate 124,108,296, forward strand.
TCAAGATGAAAATAATGATGTAATATTTTAGGATAGATAGTAAGTAATATTGCATTTTGATTATAAATAAATTGCTACTATGATCAATTATAGTAATGAGTTTTTAAAATATTTGTTGTAGTGTGAACTGTCTTAAAGTTTTGATCGATTATAATGTCTTTGGAAGAAGTTTGTTTAGCTGACAGTGCTACAACACACAATTCTTCGAGATAGGAAACATTTCTATTACTTGAATATATTTTCAACAAATGTTAATACAATATCTGGTTCTACAAATTTGATTGAAGACTTCGGAAGAACTAATATAAAGTCATCAAATGGTACTTTATTACAAATTAAGTTTTATATTCTAACAGATCCAGAAGAAATTTGTTAAGCTTTAAAGATTTAAAACTCAATGGATATCACATTGAAACTACAAATGAATGCAGTAATGAATTTCTTTATATTACTTCTATTATTTCTAGAAAGAAACAAATTTTAGAAAAACTATCAACTTTATCTTTTGGATTGTATTATATAAAGATTAAAGCAGTCGAATCATATAATGTCTTGCACCAAAAGTGCAATGACCCAAAGTTATTTACACTTTAACATGATCGTCTTGGACATCCTAGAGATGTAATGATGCGTAGAATCATTGAGAATTCACATGATCATCTACTAAAGAACCAGAATATTCATTTATCAAATGATTTCATGTGTGATGCTTGCTCTCAAGGAAAATTAATTGTCAAATCATTTGTTTCAAAAGTCAGTCTTGAATCACCCAATTTCTTACAAAGAATTCATGGTGATATATGCGGACCAATATATTCACCATCTAGATCATTTAGATATTTTATGGTATTAATTAATGCATCTACTAGATGGTCACATGTTACTCTACTTTCTACTCGTAATATTGCATTTGCTAGACTTCTTCCTCAACTAATTATATAACGAGCTCATTTTCCCGATTATCCAATTAAATCAATTCGTTTGGATAATGCTTGTGAATTTACATTCCAAACTTTTAATAACTATTGCATCACTTAGAATAGATGTTTAACATCCCGTTGCTCATACCCATACACAAAATGATTTAACTGAATCTTTTTCTAAGAGCCTTCAACTCATCGCTAGACCTATGATTACGAGAATCAAATTGCCTTTATCTGTTTGAGGACATGTTATTCTTCATGTTGTATGTTTAGTTTGTATAAGGTCAATTGCTTACAATAATTTTTCACCCATGCAATTAGTTTCTAGGCAATAACCTGATATTTTTTATTTAAGAACTTTAGGTTGTGCAGTATATGTTTCTATTGTCCCTCAAAGAACTAAAATAGGTCTTCAACGTAAATTTGGTATCTATGTTGGTTTTGATTCCCCTTCTATTATTAGATATCTTGAACCTTTAACAAGTGACTTGTTTAAAGCACGGTTTCAAGATTGTCATTTTGATGAAGCAGTATTCCCTACATTAGGGGGAGCTAAATCAATGCCTGAAGCACAATATGGAATCACATGGAATGTCATGAGTTTATCTCATTTAAATTCTCGCACAAATCAAAGTGAACTTGAAGTTCAGAAGATTATCCATTTGCAAGGGATTGCAAATCAATTACCAGATTCTTTTGCAGATACCAAGATCATACTAAAATCTCATAGACCTGTTGCAAATATTCTAGCATGTATTGATGTCCCTAAAGGACAACAGCCGGCTAATGAACCTAAACCACAAGTTAAGCGTGGAAGGTCTGTGGATGCAAAAGATAAAACTCCTAGAATGAGAAGATTGAAATTTGTAAACACTCCAAAAGAGGTTACAGAGGTGAATAATTCATTCAACATACACAAACTCATTTCTCCTAAAAATGAAATTCCTACTATAAAACCTCCTGAAGAGGAATTTATTGAAGAAAAAACTCATGAAGAGACATCCCTTGAAAAATGACAGGCACCTGAAAATAATAATAAGATCTCAATTCATTATACAAGAGAAATATAGGATAGAAATAAAGTTATTGTCAACAATACATTTGCATATGCAATAGCTACTGACATTACTAGAAGTAATGAGGATCCTAAACTTAAATCTATTAAAAATGTCCATATAGAAGTGATTGCCAAAATGGAAAGAGGTTATCACATCATAATTAAACTCTATCAAAAAGAGAAGTTTTTGAACCTATAGTCCAAACACCAAAAGATGCCCAACCCGTTAGATACAAATGGGTATTTGTGCGCAAGCAAAATAAAAATAATGAAATTACTCGATATAAAGCAAGGTTTGTGGCACAAGATTTCTAGCAAAAACTAGGAATTGATTATGAGAAAACATATTCTCCCGTAATTGATGGAATCACTTTCAGATTCTTAATTGGGATAGCAGTCGCTGAATGAGTGAGCATGCATCTTATGGACGTAGCAACAGCATACTTATATGGATCGTTGGATAATGAAAATCCCTGAAGGATTTAAATTGCCTGAAGCAAAATCTAGAAATTTATATTCAATTAAACTCCAACGTTCTTTATATGGAATAAAGCAATCTGAATGCATATGGTACAATCGATTAAGTGAGTACCTTGTGAAAAAGAGATTCATAAATGATCAAATTTGTCCATGCGTTTTTATTAAAATATCATAATCCGGATTTGCTATAATTGTTATTTATGTTGATGATTTGAATTTAGTTGAGAATCCTGAAGAGTTTATTAAAGCTGCTAATTATTTAATGGCGGAAATTGAAATGTAAGATTTAGGAAAGACAAAATATTGTCTTGACCTACAGATTGAACATGTAAATGACGAAATTCTTGTTCATCAATCTAAATATACGGAAAAGGTATTAAGGCAATTCTATATGGACAAAGTTCATCCTTCGAGATCTCCAATGATGATGCAATCACTTGATATTAAGAAAAATCTATTTTGACCTCATGTTGAGAGAGATGAATTACTTGATCCTAAAGTACCATATTTAAGTGTTATCGGCTCTCTAATGTATATGACCAATTGTACAAGACCCGACATTACATTTACTGTAAATCTACTAACAAGATACAGTTCTACTCCTACTTGGCGACACTGGAATGGAATTAAGTACATTCTGTGCTATTTGAGAGTAAAGTAGACGATTACAGCATCCTCCAATCATTCTAAAATACTAACTATCCATGAAACTAGTAAAGAATGCATGTAGCTCAGATCAATGATTTCTCATATCCAAGCAAATTGTGGTCTTTAATCAATCAAGAATATTCCAGCGGTTTTATATGAAGACAATGTTGCATGTATAGCTCAACTAAGAGGAGGATACATAAGGTGAGAGAACAAAACATATCTCTCTAAAATTTTTCTATGCACATGAACTCTAGAAAAATGGTGATATAGATGTTGAAAACCAGACTATGTTTCAAAGAAAAAGGGTCGTAAGCGATCAGTGGAGCGCGCAATGCTGTGTCATGTGCCAACCTTGGTAGCACGAGAGGTAGGCTGACAGACGAAAACATGGCTCACTGGAAGGTGTTAACTTCAGCACACACATAGACGCTCACTGCGAGGAAGACACCTGGAAGGAAGATCTAGTCAACAAGAGGGTAATAGTAGGGTAAAATCCATAAGGGAAGTGGTATCACAAGAGGGCACACAAAAAATGAACAGTCACTCGAAGGTTAGCCCACGCCAAGGAAAAACGAAATGCACCCCAAAATCAACGTGAGAGGTGGAACTAAAAGATTATTGTGCGAAGAAAGAAAAGGAACTGGTGGTGTTTTATAGGAACTACGTTCGTCTGACGGTATATGGGGTGGAGCGAAAATTGAAGGGGAGGGAAGGTTAAGGAGGTGAAAAAAATAAAAAAAGGGTGAAAGGGGGGGGCTCGGAAAAGGGAGAGTAGAAAAGAGAAGGAAAAAAAAAAGGGACAAGAACGAGTGTACAGAAAGTAAGCAATACGGACTAGGGTTAGATTTAATAAACCGGTGGTGTGTGGTCAACACTGGGTGGTCAATGTAATCTAGTCTTAAGAATTAGACGGTTGCCCCTCACATGATTCCGACACAGAAATAACCACAGCGGCTCGTCTAGGGTTTTGGGTTTTTGGCAGGTTTTGTGTACAAACTCTTATAGAAAGCGAAAATCGGGTTGTCATGTGGAAGGCGAGGAATGACCAAAAACTTATGGAGATTTGGAATTACGCGAATGATGAAGGAGGTGTCAACAGGACCAAAAGTGAGCAATGGAGCAAGTAGAATTTGTGGCAAGAAGGGGTAACACAGATCAAAGCAGGACTGAGAATGTTGGGCACCGGTATTGAAAACAGTAAAGAAACACATAGAAGAGGGACCTAGAGGATTGTAAAGTCTAAGAATAATGACACAGGTGGATCAAGGACCCACGACCAAGACGAGGCAAGGTGGAATAAATCCATCCCGGATCCTTTGGGCGGAAGGAAGAGGAAAAATAGAGGAACACGTCAGGGTGAATGTGGTGTTTTGGAATCATAATATGGGCAAGGTGGAGTAGGAGGAAGTGGAGGCATCGGCATGACAAAAACCAAAGACTCTAAGACAACAAACGTAACAGGAAAAAACAGAAAGGGGCAAGGGACAAAGAGGGACAATCGAGGGAACAAAGAAAAAAATAAGCAAAAAAAAGACGCGTATGTCCGAACAAATGCTTGGAGGTTAGGGAAACCAGCAAAAAAAGCAGTGGGGCTGTTCATGGCACAAAACTCATTGTAGCAGTTGATAAAGACCACAGGGTACTCATATATGCGGGAGCTCGGTGTGGAGGATAAACGAGGATCGATACGTGAGGAGCGAAAGGGATCAAACTAACACATAACGGACAGATACACAACTACAATAATCTATATCGACACCATGGAAGAAAGATGACAACAGACACAATAAGGAGTAACGCAAAATACATGGGATGGTTCGTTTGCCGTGTTTGTGGAAACACCAGAATTGGCCAGGGCGGGTTACCGACCAAGCCAAAGTGCGGCACCCAATTGACAGACGCCAGACGGTGAGCGACTTGGACCCAGAACGCCCCAGGCCACAAAACCCGAACCAACCACAGAGGGAGGCAAATGAAAGTAAAATGAAAAAAAAATCAGCAGGAGGCTCAACTGCGCGTGCGCCCAAGAACTCGGAGCAGGCGAAAGGTCGAAAACCAAGCGCGCTACCTAGAAAGAAGAAAATACAAACCATGTTTTCAAGACTAAAGACAACATTTTATTCTAGCCCATGACTAGTTACATGATCCACATTAATTAAGTTGTATTACTGCAATATTGCATATAAAACTGAGTACCAAATAAGAAAGCAGGCACTTGATAAAGTTGCAAAAATTTTGAGAATGTTAATTTACTACTATATTCAAATAGAATAGCAGACCAAGCTTGCGCTTTTGCCATGAGCTGTGTGTATGAAGCCTGAAAGTAAACCATGACTCGTATTTTCAGTTTAATTGCTTAGAAATGAAAATTCAAAGTAAAAATTGATATTACATACATTGAGTTGGGGGTTTAAGGGTGGTTTAAGAGCCTGCCCCTGCCTGGGTCAGGCCCTATGGATGCATGAGAACTTTAATAATAATAATAATAATAATAATAATAATAATAAAAATTGAAGTTTGCTCATGAACTGGGAACTAAAATTAAAAATTCATATCACATAGAAGTATACACTGCATGCTATACTGTTTGTGGTCTGTATTGGGAATACTTATTGGCATTACATACCTATAAAAAAAACTCTGCTCTTGGTTTAGTATTTAATAATCATATTTGTGCCTTGTGCTGTTTTATGTCACAAAATAAGCACATTAGTTGATGTTTATGGCACTTTCTGCCAAATTTTGACAGCTATACTGGCTGGATTCTGTTGCTTCACATAGGCAATTGATGTTAGTAAGATTTTCCTCTTGTAATGGGTGATCTTTTAACATGATTGTTGTTTTCAGTTCAGCTCTCCTCCACGTGCTGATTGACATTATTGTTTTCAACTTTCAAGAGAGTATTCAAACTGGAAGAGTTCAAGTGGAAACTTATTTGCTGACAAATTAGATAGCTTGATGGTGCTTATATTTGAGCATCTAAAATAGAAGAGGAAAAAAAAAACAAGGTGACAAAAAGACAAAACAGAAAGGTTTTCTTTGTCTATCCTGAGACTGTTAATTATTGTGGCAGCAGAGGCTCAACAGTCCTCTAACAAGCATGAACTTTCGCCCACTTTTCCAGTAAGATTTGAACAAAACTTCATTCTTAATGCCTTAATGCTATTTAATATAAAAAGAAAATACAATTGGCTTAGCCATTTTTCAGTTATCTTCCCAATTCCCCCATTCACCACAGCAAAATCATCTCCAGTTCAGACAATGAAGACCTTTCACAGTGCTCTTCACATGCATGAATGCAAATTTTCTTTAAGTAGGAGAGCATAATGAATAATCCATGCAAGGTAAATCTCAAGTAACTTAGAAAAGGATGATGATGAATAATTTTTAATTTCTTTGGTTTGAAAATTTTTAAAAGGCTGAAGGGTAAATTCAGCAAAGCTACTGAGTTAATGATCCACTCATTAAAACAACTTCTAGATTATAAGACCTGAAAGAAGTTTAAAAAACAACACTCTATAAACAGATAGACTGTAGTAGACACACCTGACACCTGTAGCTTAATGTCAGCAACAAAGGTAACTGCTAATATTAGAAACAAACCGAGGTTCAATCCTGTAGCTAAATATCAGAAACAAAGATAGTTGCAAATAAATAAATAAGATAAAAATCTTGCAATGAAAACCTACTAAGCTGAAGAACCCAAAACACACTCCTCAAAACAGATCTGAAAATAAAATGCTATTTTAAAAATAGAAGTAAACTAAATCTCAAAACCATTTCCAAAATGAAAGTATTTCCCAGAATTAAGCTACAGTTCCAAAGCTAACCTGAAAATGAGCACGCACGACCTGCAGCACCCAGACGCCACTGAACTGAAGAAACCACCGCTGGGAGAACATTCTTGGAACAAAGCCCCAACACTTTCGAGTCCCAAAACCCTACAAATCAGTTGCCGAATCGCTCAAACTGACCGACTTTTACAGCACAAATAGAGCTCAAAACAACGAATAAAAGCCCTAATTTCTCACTGCGCCCGAAATGCACCGCTACCAACCAGATTTCCCAGAAGCTCGTCTCCGCGAAGAGAAGCAGAAAAGGGAGGAGAAAGGGATGGGAGAAAGTGCAGAGAGAGTAGAGAGAGAGGGAGGGAGAGTGAGGGGAGTAACGTGGAGAGTCGGGGAGGAGTTGGGGGTGACTCCAAGTTTATGTCAGAATCAGTATCCCCACCTTAGAAAGGAATCCCTATTCCCACTAAAAATCAGTATCCAGGAATCCCTATTCTTAGAATACAAATAAAATATTAAAATGATATTCCATTCCATTTCATGACATCTGGAGTTTTTTGTTATTTTATTATTATTTTAAAATAATATATTAAATAAAACCCAATTCGAAAAAAATTATTCTACGGTCAATCTCGCTAGTTAATCCAATAAGATTTGCATAGCACGTATTTTACGTTGATTCATCCTCTAATTCTCGTCCTGGTCTCAATCTTTCTGGGCATCCAGTAGTTCTCCAACTACGAGTCCGTTGAGGAAGCCGCCGAGGAGTAGACCAATTGGGTCCTCCTGGCCACGTCGGTGCCCGGTGGTGCTGATCCTCCTCGTTCGGTGGCTGTCTTCAATAGAGGACCCCATCAGTTTCTTCGGGTACTCTCCCTACGACCGCCGCCGCCGTACCCACCACCGCCAGCCGGAGGGAAGCTCGCCGTGGGGAGTGGCCGCCCTCCTCCTCCTCCTCGTCTTGGTGCAGATGGCCATGCTGCAGCGGCACCCTCGTCCTTTACTTGTTTTTTTTATTTTTTTGGTTGCATTCTAATACTGTTTCAGCATTCTGGTTTCTTTTGTTTTGGTCTTTGATTTCTATAATTTGAATTGGGTTGTTCCGATTTTGGTCGAGGGAGGTGTAGAACAACTAGGTCTAGAATTTTTTTGTTTTCCCCCATTTTCATTTATTTGTTTGTACATTCCTCTGGGAATGAGGGACTCAGTTGAGAGCACTAGGTGTTTGTTAAAATGTCTAACTGAGGGAAACAAATTAATTAGCTTTTTTTTTTATTTTTCATAAAAAAATATTTTCAAACCAATTATTTTTTTAAATTTTTTGAGGGATGGGTTTTTGAAATGCAAATGTTTTTACCAAATGCTGACACAAATTAGGAATACATCCAATGTATGTCATATTGCGTCTGCTTTAAAAAGTATTCATTTTATCTTTAAATCAAATAATATTATAAACATATGATTAAAATAATAAAATTACAAATAATGCATATAAAAAAAATTATTTTAATACAAATAAAATTTATTATAATTATTTTACCTAATTATTTTTCTATTTTTAAAATTTATTTTATAATAAAAATTTTGTTAGACATGATAATTGAAAAATAGTAAAAATATTTTATAATTGACTTTGTTATAACATGCAATGTTCTTAATGCTCCACTAAAGCAACAAAATGCACTACAAGCATCCCACTACCCAATACCCCTATGTTGTGAATGTATATGCAATAGGGAGGCTTTTCAATACCATATTCTATTTTAGGTGCCGATAAGAAGGGTTTAGCATAACACTTTCAAAAAAGAAAATTAAATAAAAGAGAAAAACAAACAAACAAACACAACAAAAATTGAATAATACAAAAGCAAAGTCACCACCTTAATGTCTGTAAAACCGGAGACCGAGTTTCAGAGCACATTTGCATTTGCATCCGCCCATTTTAAGGAAGATCTTGTTTAATTAGATTAACCATGAGAGATGTGACATCGATTGGCTCAAAATTAGTTCCATGTTCATTCATTTTTCAAATTAACAGTACATATGACTTGCAATGAGGGGATCCTTGCACATGGTGCATGCTCTGCCTGGACTTCCTTTATTTCTTCTCTTTCTCATTGACATTTTAACAAACACCTAGTGCTCTCAACTGTATGTACAATAGCTCTAGAGTCCCTCATTTCCAAAGGAATGTGCAAACAGATAAATGAAAATTACACATAAGATAATACTAGAAATACTACACAAAATTCAGTATATTATAAATTACAAAATTAATAAACAAATAAACAAAGTTCAATGACAAACTTGAAACAGATTGAAGTGACTCTGCAGGTCACGCATCAAATGCAAGCTTCAAAATTAATGCTCGGAGCGTTGAAACCATTTGTACAATCACCTTTAACTTGTATTAATCAATGGCATGAAGCAGCGTTCATTCCTGCTCTCTCTTTCTCTCTCTCTCTCTCTCCCTATACCTATGGCAGAAGTTTCAGCGCTGTCACAAAGGTTGGCCGAGGGTCAGAATACAGAAATCAGTACCCTTCCACAAAATACAATACAAACGTTGTTTAAAGAACTTGTCAAACTTCACATAATGTCAAATTTAGGACTCAAATTCAATGCTCTCAAACCCAATATAACATGGTATTCTTGACTATAAACGTGAATTTCAGTATTTCATGAAGGACGTTGCTGGAGACATTTGGATAATTCAACTCAATTAAAACCTGTCATCTGACATCTGACAGTAGGATTGACATCTGATTACTATATATCAGAGGGAAAAACATGGGCCTTTGCTTACAACTGCAAGTAGCACAAAGCAGCAGAATTGAAATCATACAGGTACATTTGAGATTACATCAAGACAGCCGAAAAATTAAATAAACAAACTCGCCAATGAGAATATGCAGGGCAACAACTATGAAATTTATCCGCCTTGACGGCAAAGAAATACTGAATGAGCACACATAATTAATGACAATAACTAATGATTACAATAAACCAGATCAAATCTGCTACATTATTTTGGTGACTAGCAGCAAGATCTCCCCCTGGCTCCAATGCTGCCAAGGCGTGAACTGGATATGTAATTGCACGGGCAAGACAGGATTCTGTATATACAAACCAAATGAGCAGAACACTTGAATAGACTTGGACATCTTACATAGGCCTTTGAAGCTACATATCAATGGCCTGATCCATGGATGTTGCCGAGTTTGGGTCCTCTCTTCCATTAAGCTTTGGTTTATCCTTTGCGGGCTTCTGTGCACTGGATGTCCTTCTAACAGTTCTGCTGGTGCGCCTGGCTGTTTGTCCTGCCCCAACACCTCCTCCTGATTAAAGAAATGGAGAAACAAAACAAAAATAAGACAGTGCAGGAAAGACTTCCATCTGAAGCCCACAAATTTTATGCAGGACTGCAACTGTAAACTGTACTGTTCTGAGTTGCACTACAGCTTTAGATGAGTCCGCCTAGATATATAGAATGCTGCCATGTCATATGTGAGCTTCACATTCAGCCTATCATTTCGGATCAAAAAACGCATTCAGCCTATAATCTGTCAAAAGGATTTTGAGAGCAGTTCTGTAGATGGAACATTTTCGGTTGCTAAATAGATGCAGCACATTGAACCAGGCACATAATTGTGCATCAAAATCAGAAAAGCCCAATCTTAACCAGCAACCGAGTCAGGGTAAAGCAAAGTCACTCCTTTCATGTGTTGACTGAATCCCTATAAAGGATGTGACCAGTGTGTAATGCCCATGCACATTTTGAGCCAAAGTTGAGAGAGAGAGAGAGAGAACTTACCGCTGTCGGGCAGAGATAACCGCTTTTTTGCCAGTTTGTCTGGTTTAGTGGTTCTCTCCTTTGGATTGCTTTGGGACCTTGATGTGATACCAGGTCCACAGTTGGTGTCCTCAACCAGATCTTCAAGAACTTGCTTAGGTTTTGGCTTCGCAAGCAGCACAGGAGATGCATCAAGCATGCTTGCCGACTTAGTCAGAGGTGAGCCACCGCCATCAGAATGAGATGAACCAGTTTTTTGATTTGAAAGGTTTGAAGAAATGGGTTTCTTGCCTGTTGATTTTAGCTGAGTCCTGGAACCATTCTTTGCATCTGCTGATCCATTTCCACGAATCATCACCCCATCTCTCAGATTAATATCAAGAAAGCGATTTTCCCAAGGACGAACAGCCATCCATCTCTCCAACCAGTTCCAGCCCCAGTTACTTTTATCTGGCTCAAACCCAGAGGGAGCAGCCTGCTGCCTCGAGCTAGCTTGCCACTGCAGAAACAGAAATATATCTTAATTACAAGTTTACAGGGGAAAAACAAAATACATTAATCTAGGGAAATTATGAGTGGATTTGAGAAACTGATAGTCAAAGAACTTGAAACACTAATTAGATTACCTTACAGCTCAAAATACTCTGTATTTAAAATATTCCATACCCACAATGCATATCTAGTGCAGAAGATGCATCATTAGATGATAACAGTTGACCGCATGCTTGTGGAGAGAGAGGGAGACAGAAAAAATACACACTAACACCATACTGCATGTCTCAATATGCAACCAATATAAGAAGGTAAATTTTGCTTCTAAGCTTGTTCCACAATTTGCACAGAAGAAACCAAAGATCCAAACTTTTTAGCTCTTCACTCACAGCACTCCATTAATGCCACTGGGAATGTGATAGTGCTGTGTCAATGTGCTTGTGATTCATTCCGATTGTTCATTGTTGGTCTTGCTTTGGGAGTTGGGTTGGAATACATGAATCCCAGAAGTATATTATCCTCATCATTGCCTCATTACAACCAAATGTAAGTAACTAAGCAGAGTGTCCAAGGATGTCAAAAAAAAAAAAGGGCAGCTCGGTGCACAAAGCTCAGGGAAGGGGCAGACCACGATGGGTCCATAGTATGCAGCCTTACCTTGAATTTTTGCAAAAAGTTGTTTCCATGCCTCGGTCACACAACGACAACTTTACCGTTGCACCTGGGCTCCCCTTCTGTCTAAGGCTGTCAAGATATATTTTAATTTAACAGGATTAGGCAAGTCTAAACACTTGTTTCAATTAAGGCCCAATGATGACTTCAGTATATTATCTTCATCATTGCCTCGGATTATAACTGAATGTAAGTAACTAAGCTCAGTGTCTAAGGCTGTCAAGATCTATTTGAATTGACTGGATTAAGCAAGTCTAAACACTTGTTTCACTAAGGCCCAATGATGACAAACTGAAATGAATGATTTCAGGAAGATGCATTGATCCTCTTTGCTGTGAAACTCGATGGAACCCCAGATTGCATGAATGTGCAAGGATCTGGAGGTGTGCAAGGTCATATAGGATTAAGTCAAACTCTTATATTCTAGTAATATAACCCGTATGTACAATCCAAACTTGGAGTACATTCAGAAACATTAGGGAGATGGGAGGAACTCAACATTGTGCAACCTGTAAAAATTGATGCATGCAAGATGCCAAAGCAAAGGGAGCAGATGACAGTACTTTGGGTCTTCGGGTTTGCATCTATATTCTTTGTAGTGCTGAGCTGCCATCCTTTTCTAACAGTTACTCTCGCATACTTCATGCCTCTAGCACTCATTCATCATTTTTGAGTTTCGGTGCTCTGACTTCCAGTTCCAAGAAGTCTGCTTTTGTTACACTAGGTGGGCTGGTTATGAGGTGGTTAGTGCAGAACTTCCCGAGGTGATTCAAATAACCATGGAGGAAGGGTTGGACATGGTGATTCACAGAAGCGTGCTCGTTGTGAACGAGGTGTTCATACAATTGAGCAGCCCCCATGCATCACCAGTGCAGCCAACACAGATTCCACCCTTGCTTGTTGAGCAATTGGAAAACAGCGTACTATATATGTCTAAGAGGAGTATTCGAAGTTCCTATGGCATCAAGCATCCCAACAAGCTTCTCTTCCCATTGCATCTCTTACTCTTGGAGCCTATTTGTCAACCAATCTCTCTCCTGCTAGGCTTTGGGTCACTGATTATGCTGCCATTGACCATGTGACAGGTATAACCGGTCTCTTTTCTTCCATCTACAACAACAAGAAGAAGCCTTACGTCCCACTAGGTGGGATCAACTACACGAATCCTTTTCCACCAATTCACTCGATCAAGAGCATTTTCCACTATTGGATTAAGCACTATTAAATCCTTCTTCACTATCTCATTCCAAATAATTTTAGGCCTACCCCTATCCCTTTTCATGCCAAAAACAATAACTAATTCTCCTCCTCGTTCTACTAGGCTTTACATTTCACATGCTCAAACCATCTAAACCGCCCTTCCCTTATCTTGTCCTTGACCTGTGCTATGCCTAAATTATTGTGTATATGCTCGTTTCTTACTTATCTTTTAATGTTATACCACTCATCCACCTTAACATTCGCATTTCAGCAACTTTTACTTTTTGTACATGTTTCTTAATTGTCAAACATTTTGAACCATATAGATAGCTGACGATATAGGTATCTTAAATAACTTTTCTTTTAATTTTAAGGGTATTTTACAATCACACAACATACCTGACGCATTTCTCCATTCTATCGGACCTATTTTAATTCAATGTACTACATATTCTTCAATTTCCTCTTCTACTTGCAGAATAGATCCAAAATATCTAAATCTATTACTGCTATTAATTTCTTAGTTATCAACTTTAATCTTCTCCCCATTACTACTCCTTACATTACTGAAATTACATTTCATATATATTGTCTTTTTCCTACTTATCCTAAACCCTTTAAACTCTAATGTTACTCTCCAAAGCTCTAACTTAGATTCCACTCTGCTCGTTCTATCATCAATCAACATGATATCATCTGCAAACAACCAAGGGATATCATTTTAGATATTCCTAGTAAGTTCATCAATCATTAAAGTTAAAAAAGAAAAAAATAAGGACACAAAGTAGAACCTTGATACACCTATTGTGATTGGAAAATCCTCTAGGTTCCCCCCTCAACAATCCTAACGCTAATTACTACTCTATCATACATATCCTTAATAACGTCAGCATATCTACTACATACCCCCTTTTTTAAGACTAGCCTAAGAACTTCCCTAGGTACTCTATCATATGCTTTCTCTAGGTCAATAAAAACCATAAGCAAGTCCCTCTTCTTTTCGCTAAACTTGTCCATTAAACTTCTTAAAGATAAATAGTTTTTGTTGTTGATCTCCCAAATATAAAATGAATTTCTAAAATCTTTGTTTCTAATCTTATTAAATGTTCAATTACCCTTTTCCATAATTTCATCGTATGATTCATAATCTTAATTCCACGATAGTTATTACAGTTTTGACTATCACCTTTGTTTTTGTAAAAAGTTACTAACATACTTTTCCTCCATTCTTCTAACATTTTCTTGGTATTTTTATAATAATGTTGAAGAGATTAACTAACCAAATATTTCCTTTATCCCCTAAACATTTCCTATATCCACTTTTTTACCAACTAGTATTCTAAAAACCCTACCTGTGTTTTCTTTTCCAATGGGTCAAATACTACACGTAAGAATTAGGGACAATAAATCCAATCTCTCTTTCTCTTGTTTTGTATATTCCTAGATTCCTTTCTAATCTCATGTCTTTTAGTAAGATTCCAAAATCTATGAATTGCTCCACGACCTTTCATCATTCAGTAGTTGTTCAGACAAGGAAGATAAATGGCAAAGAACATGAGGTTGGCGGACTTTACTAATTTGAGATGCTATCTCCTTCTACTGCACGCATTGCTAATGTTGCACCACTTCAAATCCATTGTTGCCTTGGTCATCCTTCATTGGAAGAGTTGAAATAATTATTCCTACTGTGAATTAAGTGTCTAGTCTTGAGTGTGAGCCTTGTCATCTAGGAAAGCAGCATCATGTTCCATTTTCATAGTTCATTATGATGTTTGAGCTCTAGAGGTGTCGCATCAAAATTGGGTTAAGACATTTTGTCACTTTTAACTATGACTACTCTATGATGACTTGGTTTTACTTAATTAAAAATTGTTATGAGTTGTTTAATATCTTTTGTGCCTTCTATTTGGAAATAAGGACTCAGTCAAGAAACTACATAATTATAATGTCGGGAGTACTTCAATACCCAATTCACTACCTATGTGATTAAAATTGGTATGATCCATGAATTATCTTGTGCCCACACTCCACAACAAAATGGAGCTGAAAGAGAAAAAAAACATAGACAAATCCTTGAAGTGACCCATACCCTACCATCAAATGAATGTATGAAAGGTGTTTTGGAGTGACATGATCACTGCTTGCTCTCTTATCAAAATGCCATCCTCTCCTCTTGGTGTTAAAACACCCCATTCTATCCATTCTTGATTGTCTTTTGAGTCCCCATATTTGAGTGAATGGCATTCATCCATTAGTTGACTCTTGGACTGGATAAGTCAAATTCTATCCATTCTTGAATGTCTTTTGAGTCCCCATATTTGAGTGAATGGCCTTCATCCATTAGTTGACTCTTGGACTGGATAAGTCAGATTCTTGTGCTATCAAATATGTTTTTTCTAGGCTCTACTCTTGTACTCAAAGGGATATGCATGACTCTTGGACTACACCATACTATGGTGGCCTTGTTAAGTCCCTCTATCTAGTCTTCTAGATTATGGCCAGTTGTCTCTATCTAGTCCCCCACATGCATCTTCTTCTAATTTGAGTCCTTTTAGTTGCCTAGATCACCCAAAGTAGCAAGTACACAAAACGATGACTTAAGGAAGGAGAACCTCCTCTAGCTCCAACTTCTTTGCCTTTGGTGTCCTTGATGATCAACTTCCCATGATATTGATCATCCTATTGTTGTTAGAAGGGTAAATGCATGTGTACCCAACAACCCATCTCTAATTTTGATTGCAATGATTTCTTCTCACCCTCTTATTAATGTTCCATTAGTACTCTCTTCCTAAATTTGTATCTGAAGTTGTATTCCATTGTAGATGAAGAGATGCATGCATTTGAGGATAATGACACTTAGGAAGTTTGTGGCTAACTATTGTTGGGTGTATACAGTGAAGATCAATCTTGATGGTTTAGTGGCTTGTTTGAAGAAATTCAAGTGTACAGTTAGGACTATTCTGACACATCTCCTTAATCGCCAACCTTACCTCGATTCATCACTATACCTCCTTACCCACGACCTATCATTGGCCTTTGCATCAATTAAATGTGAAGAATGCCCTCCTAAATGTTTATATCTAAGAGGAGGTCTGCATGGACCAACTAAATAACAATCTAGGCTGTTGCTCAAGGAGTGTGAGAATCAGCTTTTCTCCTCAAGATATCCTAAAGTGATAAGAAGCAATCCACTGGAGTGTGGTTTGGAAAGTTCAATAATGCTTGAGTTTGGCATTTAGTAGTGTAAGGTAAAGCTTTGTATTCTACCGTCATATTCCTACTAGTAAGATTTGCTCATTGTGTATGTGGATGATAGTGATTATTGATGATGAGGATCACGGTATCCAGAGCATGAAGCATTTCTACAAATAGTTTCAAACTAAAGATTTGAGGCCAATAAATTACTTGGGTGCAAAAGCACCCAAATCTTGCATTTTTTACCATTTTGTCATACAAGAAGAATTTAACATGTATTGAATCTTAGTTGAGACTAGACTTTTAGGATCCAAACCTGATATAAACATTGACGTTATCAGAGACTAGCTGGGAAGCTAAACTACTTGACCAGACATCTTTCACAACAAGTGTTGTGACCTAATTTCTTGATTCTCCCCAAAATGTCACTAGGATGCTGTCATCCATAAGTTGAAATACCTCAAAAGTGCACCTAGAAAAGGCCTATTGTATTAGGATCGAAGTCAAACTCATGTTCGTGGTTACATAAATGCATATTCAGAACAAAAGAACCACAATTGGGTACTATCTGCTTGCTGATGGTAACCCAGTATTCTAGAAGAGTAAGAAATAAACTAGAATGGCCCAATCAAGTTCAAAGTCAAAATATAAGGCTCTAGCCCACACCAAATGTGACCTAATTTTGTTGAGGAACATGTTGGAAGAACCTGGTTTTCCGCATTCTTGGCATATGGAGTTGATGTGTGGTAATCAAGCTATTATTTCCAAGCCAATCTTCAATGAGTGGACAAAACACATTGAAGTTGATTGTCATTTTGTTCGGAATAAACTTGTGCATAAGCTCATTACAACCACACATGTGAAGTTTGAATACCAACTTGCTGATTTATTCACTAAAGCTCTAGGGGTTCCTTGAGTTAAATCCATTTGCAACAAACAAGAAGCATATGATATCTGTGCTCCAGCACATGGGGGAGTGTTACTAGTCACTCATTACTTGTTATTTACTATGAGTTAGTACTACTAAAGCGTGTTAGTGAGCATGAGCGGATATGATGGTCATTGTCTTGTACATACACATTCCATAAATGGAGAGGGAGACCTATGTTGTGATTAAACATTCTCAACACTAAGGATATAATTTCATGACAATAAATAAGCCAAATGACTTACATATTTTACATGATTTCTATTGATAAGTGTGTTTTTTAGTTTACACTATCACATATAGGACCAAAAGATGCTTTCACTGGCAAATTTTACTACTTTGATTTCATCTGATTTGAACTTATCAAGAATCTTCGATCCAATTCATAATGCCAATATACTAAACATACTAGATTAAACTTGAGTCTGAAATCAACAACCACAAGATAAATAGATTGTTAAAAAACAACAAAAACAACAAGCCTAAATTCTCACTAGGTGGGGTTGGCTACATGAATCTTTTTCCAACAATTCAC
The DNA here is from genome assembly GCF_029873635.1 of Malania oleifera. Classification (NCBI taxonomy): domain Eukaryota; kingdom Viridiplantae; phylum Streptophyta; class Magnoliopsida; order Santalales; family Ximeniaceae; genus Malania; species Malania oleifera. The sequence goes on from NC_080418.1 coordinate 124,126,010, forward strand.
CCGATCAAGAGCATTTTCTTCTGCTAACTTAAAAGCTATTTAATTCTTCCTCAATATCTCATTCCAAGTTATTTTATGTCTGCCCCTGCCCCTTTTCATACCAAAAACAATAACTCGCTCACTCCTCCTCACAAGTGTGCAACAAGGCCTGTGTTTCAAATGCCAAACCATCTTAATGTGTGTCTTCCTTGTCTTTGTCCAATGCAATGCTATGCCTAGTTTATTGTGTATATGCTTATTCCTTAATTTATCTTTGTAATGTTATACCACTCATCCACCGAAACATTCGCATCTCGACAACTTTTACTTTTTAAACATGTTGATTCTTAGTTGTCCAACATTCTAATCCATAGACCATAGTTGGCCTTATAGTTTATCCAACCTACTTTAACTCTATGTATTACATCCTATTCAATTTCCCCTTCTGCTTGCATAAGAGTTCCAAAACATCAAAATCTCCTAGTGCTATTAATTTCTTGATTATCAAGTTTAATCTTCTCTCTAATACTCCTTATGTTACTGAAATTACATTTTATAAATTTTATTTTATTCCTAGTTATACTAAAAGTATTAGGCTCTAAAGCGGTTCTTCAAAATTTTAATTTAGATTCCACTCCACTACTACTTTCATTCATCAATCAAGACAATATCATCTGCAAACAACATACACCAAGGAATCTCATTTTGGATATTCCTTGTGCGTTCATCAATCATCAAAGTAAAAAGAAACAAACTCAACGTAAAACATTATGTACACCTACGATTGGAAATTCTCTAAATTCCCCTCTTACAGTCCTAGAACCAGTCATTACTTTATCATACATATCCTTACTGACCTTAGTATATCTATTACATACTTCTTTCTTTTCCAAAACTGACCAAAGAATTTCCCTTGGTACTCTACCATAGGCTTTCTTTTGGTCAATAAGACTTATGCAAGTTCCTGTTCTTTTTCCTAAAATTTTCCATTAATCTTCTAAAAAAATAAATAACTTATGTTGTCAATCCAAGCATAAAACCTAAGTAATCTAAAACATTTGTTTCAAGTCTTATTCTTTGTTCAATTACCCTTTCCCAAAGTTTCAACGTATGACTCATAATCTTAATTCCACAATAGCTAATTATCACAATTTTGAACATCACCTTTGTTTTTGTATAAAGGTATTAATGTGTTTTTCCTCCATGCCTCCAGCATTTTCTTGGTTTTTATAACAGTGCTAAATAGATTAGTTAACCATATACTTCCTTTATCCCCTAAACATTTTCAAACTTTGATTGGTATGTTTTTTGGTCCTATAGATTTCCCACTTTTCATTTTTTTTAAATCCATTTTAACTTTAAGAACACTAGTTTTGTGAATAAATCTCACATCTTTAGTCTTTTCCTCATCTGTCTCTTCCAAGTTCGGTTTTCATCAAACAGTTTATCAATGTATCTCCACCACATCCTCTTTAGTCTTTTCCTCATTCTCATCCTTTATATATTACATGACCTAAATCTTTACATTTTTTTTCTCTAGCTCTAGCAAGTTTATAAATGTCTCTTTCTCCTTCTTTTTGTATCTAGTCTAGCATATAAAGTATCATAAGCTTTATGTTTAGCTTCACTAATGGCCTTTTTTTGCATTTTTCTTGCTTTTTTATACTTTTCAAGGTTTTTTATTTTCCTACAACTTTGCCATGTTTTATACCAAATTCTATTCGTCTTAACGGCTTTTTGGGCTTTTATCCCGCCACCAACTTCCTTTACTTTGTGTTATCACATAAATGAAGATAAATAGGTTGTTCTAAGCAATAAATGCAATAAGAAAAGAAAAGAAATGAAAAAAAAATATAGGTTGTGGAAAGGAATCTAGTAGCAAGACGATAACATTAGATCCTCATAAAAATAAGCTGATATTCATTTATGTGATAACACAAAGTATCTATCTAAAAGGGCATGAGTTACATTAGTGCCTACAGTCATCATAGTTGGTCTACCTGGTTATGTTGTTAGATGTTTCAACTCCTACTCAGGTAAAATATGTTTGTTACAACATTGTACCATAATTTGTTATTTAAGATACTCATCTGCTGCATAAGTTGCTTCTTTTTTTCCTATTGCACCAAATTACCATATGTAAAGATATTTCTTTTAATATTTCTAAAGTTCATGAAATATTTTCTGATTTTCCTAAAACACTCCAGCCTTCTTTCACATACATAGATAATGGATATATTCCATTAGTTAGGATATGAGATCCTAGAATATGTAAATCCAACCTGAGATTATAAGCTGTAGGATAAGTGTAGATGTTATCCTAGTACTAGGGTCTTTTGAGATTTAAGGAAATCCACAAAGTTGTTACACCCAAGCTCTCAAAATAAGCCAGTTTTCACTACAGTATGACCTAAAACTAATACCTGATCCTCATCCAAAATCTGTAGAACCACAATTGATTAGAGTAACAATAAAAATAATATTCAAAGGCATAAATCAGATTAATATGATGAAACATCGTTGCTCAACCAACCGAAACTGTACATTACATATTCTAAAATTTTGTTCAAATAAAACAATCAAGAAAGCAGCATAACAAAGAAATTTTAACATATTGGAAAACCAATATCACACTTCTGAATCCTAAGAAGATATCAAATGAAACAAAACACATCCAAAGCTAGTTCAGACATGCAAATTAAAAACATACACTTCTCATTATTTTACCCCATTTGAGCCCTTCTTTCTAATGGGCTATAGTCTTCTTAAGCAAATTCATTAAAACCATAATTTGATACTTTATACTCAAGCCAAGGGCTAGCATATATGGTATATTCACCTGATGAGCTAGAGCATATGCCATGGCTCTCTCACGCTTAGCTGCTGCTTCCTGCCTCTTTAGTAACTTTGCATGAATATCTTCAACAGATCCCACACTGTCACACCACCCTTCCTGCAACATTGTCATAAAAGCAATTTGGTAAGACCAAGAATAGTTGAGTCAATGTACAAAATATTTCCATCTCTAACTGTGTTAATGTACAGAGATCCATACAGAAAATACCAGATTAAACTAATGTAATTACCATACAAATCATTAATTTTATTTAAAGCATTTGGAATCCCATTTTCCTTATCGCAAAGGAGTGAACAAACTTCATGAAGCTGTGACAGCACATTAAGAAAAATTATGCAACTACATATCTATGAGTGACATTTTTGTTGAATGTGTGCACCATACACTACCTATTAAGTCCCTCAGATTGTAATGCTGGGATTTGGCATGCTCTCTTAATAATTCTATGTTTCTACAATTGCCTATTTACATTTGAAATTGATTCTCAATGTCCCACAATGGGGTGTTTCTCTAAAACTATGTACAAATTCAGCAAGGGAGGAGGATTGAAAGACTTGGAGGAAAAAAGCAAGTCAATTTTCAAGATAACCCATAATTCAAAGAGCTTTAATGGGTTGCTCTAAACTTGGTAACTAAAATAAATTTCTGCCAATGGAACATTGACATAAATAAACAAGGACTCAAGTATTGCAAACAGATGCATTCCATGGGTGGACTTAGTAAATCACTGGTATATGCCTTGTACAGTAGCGTTGGAGTAGTAATTCCCTTTTTTTTTAATCAGCAAAAAGAAAATATATCATCAAGGCATCAAGGGGATGTCAACCCATGGTACAAACATCAATCACCCTGAAGAGTTTCACAAACATCAAGGATTTCAAAATGATCATTAACGACTTTCCCACTTAGCCAGCTGGAGATAGCAGTAATCCACTGGGCATTGCAAGTCTGAAGCAAAGTAGATGAATCTTGGAAGGCTCTCTTATTTCTTTCCTTCCAAGCCCACCAAAAGATGGCGAGAGGGATGAGGTTCAAAGCCTTTTGCTTCTTCATTGTGACTCTAAAGCCTTTTCATGCCCAAATCTCCCCTCCAACTGAATTTTCCGTAACCCACTGCTGCCCAGTCAAGGAAAGGGCCAAAGTCCACATGTTCCTTGTCCACAGGCAGTGGAGAAGAATGTGGTTTACTGATCCTGTGTCAGCCATAGTTAGAAAACAGTTATTTGTGACTGTAGGCCCTCTTTTCCACAGATTGTCGAGGATTAAAATATTTACGCATACGGACTCCCAAGCATAAAAGGCCACCTTTGAAGGGGCTGCTGCACTCCAAATGTGAATCCAAGGGGAGGTATTGCAATATGTTCACAACGGTGAGAGCTTCTTATAAAAAGATTTAACAGAGAAAACGCCATTTTTGTCCAAAGCCCATTTTCGCTCATTAGGGATGTTTTTTAATCTTCCATTTTTTGGTTTTAGCAGCCACTTCCTCACTCAGCAGAATGACTTGCATCAGGGATAAAGGTTTTCTTGAGGATGGTAGGCAAAGGCTGGGAACAGAAATAATGGAAATGTTTTGAATAGTGTACCTCATCATTGATTTTGGAGCATTTGGAAACAGAGGAAATGCAAAACTATGAAGATGTGAACATTTTTTTCCTAAAGTTGAAAAGGACCATCTCTCATAACTTGTTTATATGGGCGAGCTTGACAGATGATGCAAAACCAATTCCTTCTTTGTCTTTCCATTTTCCCTCTTAAGTTTGTTGCTTTTGAAGCTCTTTGTACTGAAAATTTTTCTGGTCATTTTGGCCAACTCCAATTCAATGAAGCATATTTATTCATTTAAATAAATGGCAGCAAACCTTTCTACTTATTGATCCAAAATTTGCAAGTATATCCAGTTTCAGTTTTTCTCTCTCTTTCAGGTAAGTAGTTTCACCCCACCCCCCAAACAAAATAGGAATAAGAAAAAAAGAGTATTCATCACTGAGGCCTTGCAACATTGTCAAAGGTTCTAGTACTCTTAGAAACTGTCTTAAAATTACAACCTACTTATATTTAATTCTTATGATCACACATCCTTCATGAAAGTTACTAGCATTTTCAATCCTAAAAATAGAAGTCAATTTTAAAAAATATGGGAAGTGGCAAGCACATATTTCAAACAATATGACTTGAAGGTTCCATAAAACTGCCACATGCAACATAGGTCAGATTAATTTTTTAAACAGCTAAAGAGTAGCATCAGCTTTTTAGTATAGGGTTGTACACTTGTACTTGATTTATTTGTTCAGAGGCGTTTTTGTCCTCAGAAATATTTTAGTTAGAGGTATGGCTAGTCTGGGAGAGTTATGCTCCTCTGACTGAATGTTTTCTCTCTCCCTCTTCCCTCTCCTATACAACTTTTCTCCCAAAATACTGCTGCTCCTGAATTCCTGTCTAATTTCTCAGATTTACAACACAAAGCAGGGGAAAAAAAAAGAAAAAGAAAAAGAAAGAATGAAATATAAGGGCAAAAAATCTTAAAAGGAAATCAAATATAAGTAGTCTGAATGCTTTAACTATATTAAATGGAAAAATATTTATATGATACTATATGCCTAACCCAAATCAGTCTAGAAACCTGGAAACTAGGTCGCCCAGCACATGGCAATCAAGGTGGTTCAATGTTTGAGTCCAACACAGATATGAACCTAGGAACTTGGGCAGTTAGCACAGAAAAATTAAATGATCTTTTCCCCATTCCAAAATGCAATAGCATGATGGACAACATCTGAATATAACATATAAATTGCCATTACAAAAAAAACTAGATTGTATCTCTTCTTCTTTTAGGGTGGAGGGTGGGATGCAAATGTGGGGATCAATCATAGGAATTGAACCTCACACACAATAGATTTGGTGCTACAAGTCCCACTCCCTATCAATATAAATAGTGTAAAATAGACAGTGAAGCAGAAACTGTTGGATAAGTGCGAAAATTGAATTCTTTATATTATTTTTTTTATTTTTTAAATAATACACAGCATGACGTCATAGTACCGGCAGCTGCTTGAACAAGATTCTTTGGCTTCACATACACAAGTACAACATAATGGTAAACTTGATTATAACTATGAGGGGAAGGGAGCATTGGATGGACCTGGGGTCCTCTTATTTACAAATAATCAAAATGGAATTAAAATAATTTACACTCTACTCAACTTACATAATAAAAACAGTGTCATTTTTACTCGCCATGATAAACTGCCTCTTGAGATCCCTATTCCCAAACTTTGCAGTTTTAAAAAGCATTCTCTTGCTCATATATGCTTTTAAAATGTTAATGTTAATATTTGAGCAGTAATTTCTTATAGCTGTAAATAATACAAGGCAAGTTGCGGTTGGGCAAAAAAGACCTTACTCCATATTAAACCCAACTCAAATTGGGCACTAAAACCCAATTCCTGAGTATACCAACACTAAAGTCCCAACCCCTATCCCTCCTCCGTTTGTCAAAAGGACTATTATCTCTATTAGGGGAAGGGGACTTAACAGTCCCACTACCATCCCCTGGTTGCCTTCGTGAATAGAAAACAGCGCGAATCGTGGACAATTATTTTCCCCTTAGTAGCCCAAATACTGTTTGTAACCATGATAACATACCTAGTCTGGTGCAAACCTCTAGCAAGCAGAATTATGAAATAAATGTCACTTTGTCAGAGTTCACTAAAGATGGAGATCCAAAGATGTTATTCAATTGGTTCAATCTAATCGATAGTATATTTACCTATTGTGTCTGACTAGAATAAAGGATTGGCATGGCCTTTATTTGTTTCAAGGCCTTGCATGTACTTGGTAACATAATCTAGTTCATCAATGAACTTTGGAGGCAAGCTCAAAGAAAAATTCATCCCTATTAATTATGAGCAAGAAATAAACTTCAAATTGTGTGCATTAGCTGAACATGACAAGAATGTTGATATGTACACCCTTGAGTTTCACAAATTGGTTACTCGATGTTACATTCAGTAGAGTGGAAGACTCGGCTATAGATTATACATTGAGTTGCAATTCAGTTGATCAAGCAGCCGATTTTGCTAAGACTGCTGAAAATTAGGAAGGATACTTGTAAGAAGATATCAGTTCCACATAAGCCACCTCCTGCTGCCACCAAATCGCCTGATTCAAAGAGGGCTCAGCAGTCAGCACTCTCCAATTGAATGCACTTAGAATTACCGGGATGAAAATGAGGAGGGTTATGTCAGCTAATTTGAATCCCTGCTTCAACTCAAGGTTGAGTTTTTCTCAACTAGGGAAGATTGACACAATACAGCATGGGAAAATTTGTTTTTATTGGGATCATATGTTTTTTTTAAAAAAATAAAAAATAGTATTTCAGTTAATTAGGCTTATAAAATTAGTTTTCCTATTCCCCATACAATGTAAGCCCTCCTAGGTCCTAATGTTATTCAAATTTGAAAAAATTGAAAAAATTATATTGAACATTGGTCCTGCATCATTACCTCTATCTCTCGAACACGAACCTCATTTGCAAGTTGCTGCTGAAATCTATGTGGTGCTGTTTGACTTTCCAATGCCAGACGAACACGCCTAGCCCGGACACGAGCCTGAACTCTCACCAAAGCTTGCATGCAACGAAGGGTTATTGCAGCTTGCTTTCTCACAGCATGGCCTCTAACAAGGGCTTGAAGTCTTACCAATCCTTTCAAAGCTCGAAGAGCTCTTTTAGCCTGACAAAGATCCCCACAATGCTCAATATGAATTAAATTTTATATATATATGTAAGGAAACATGTACGAATCACAATAATGTACAATTGTTTGCTCCTCCCTAAATGGAGATTGAATTAAATATCGACAACGTAAAAATAGTGATCCCTGTATCAAATGTCAACAGCTCAGAGAACACGCTTATACAGAGGTCTTAGAATCAAAAAGGATAATGACCATGCACATATGCCACATTGATGATGTCAGTGAAAAATTGACAACAGATCATCAATCAAACTACGTATATAACATATCAACCCAAACTTCAAATACCATCAAGAATATTTTGAGATAACAAGTTAACAACATGTGTCTTTTGTCTAGATGTCAAATTCTTATTTTTTGAATATTTCTGTAATACAATTAACTACAGCAACTCCATTTAAAACTAGAGGCCCCCAAAAAAATTGAAAATGACCATTAAAAATCTCACAAAAAATTTACCATAATAATAAAAACTTGATTAAAAGATTGTACAAATAATAATTTTCAATAGGTAAAACATAGTAAGCATTTTTATCCCACAGAAAATAATACTAAAATAAGAAGAAAATGCATCATAAAATTGCAAGATAAATTATTACAACTCTCTATCGAATGGACAAGATAGGGTTGGATCTATGGGAACAGTAAGCAGCATTAACCAGTTGTGTAAAAGCAATTGATTCATACTCTCATTGTGCAGTGAAAAATGGACAACAGATCATCAATTAAACTACGTAGATAACATATCAACCAAATCTTCAGGTACCATCAAGAATATTTTGAGATAACAAGTTAACAACGTGTGTCTTTTGTCTAGATGTCAAATTTTTACTTTTTGAATATTTCTGTAATACAATAAACTACAGCAACTCTTTTAAAACTAGAGGCCCCAAAAAAAATTGAAAATGACCATTAAAAATCTCACAAAAAATTTACCATAATAATAAATACTTGATTAAAATATTGTATAAATGATAATTTTAAATGGGTAAAACATAGTAAGCATTTTTATCCCACAGAAAATAATACTAAAATAAGACGAAAATGCATCATAAAAAAGCGACATAAATTATTACAACTCTCTGTCGAATGGACAAGATAGGGTCTGGTCTATGGGAACAGTAAGCAGCATTAACCAGTTGTGTAAAAGCAATTGACTTATACTCTCATTGTGCATTTCCATGGTATTTTTGCATCACAAATTTGCAAATATACAGAATATATTCCATGCATGGATTGCTTTCTTTCGAACAAGCATTTTTTGACATGGTGGACATTCTCATATGGTATTTTCAGTTGACAGTTAATACAAATTATATTCCATGCACGGATTTTTTTCTCTTTTTTCCCTTTTTTTTTTTTGGTACATGCATTTTTTTGTTAAAAATGAAAAAAGAAATTCCATTGAGAGCAAAAAATGTACAAAGCAGAGGATAAAATATCTTGTATGATACAAAAAAAAAGAAAAAAAAAAGAGAAAACCAAAAAAAAAAATCATATCATCAAAGCTGTCCAATCAAAGTCTAAATAAAAAATCCTTGGAAACAAACAAGATAGAAAATCTCAAAGAAATGGTAGAAACCCAATCCTATCCCAAAGCAAAGGTAAAGCCAGTGACTGTCCATTGAACATACAGGCATTTCTTCCAAATAAATTCTGAAAAGAATTGAAAAAACAGCACAAACACACAATCTTCTACAGGTCTACTATCCTGCCTCTTACCAAAGCCTTAAAGAAAAAGGAAATAAGCACTTCAGCAAAGCCGTATTCTGGGCGAACTCAATTTAAACCAAAGAAACCAAACAGTCTATTCCACAAATCCCAAACCATTGGGCCGTGCTAAAAAAAAAAAAAAAAAAAGCAATTGTCCACACTCTATAATCCCTCCTAAACGAAGATTGAAGAGCATCTAGCAAATTGAGGAACAAAGAAAGTTCAACTACTTCCCTATTGTTGAGATTTCTGCAAAAATTAAAATAACAAGAAAAAAATTCATCCTCAAGAAACATAAAAGAAGATATGGGTGCATTATGCAACAAAAAGACAGGCAATAGAGATGAATGAAAATGATTTTTAAAAAAAATTACCCCACCCACAAATCCTCCCAGAATTAGACACAAGAACCAATGAGACATCACCAACTTTATATTTAATTGAAGGAAACAATAAGGGACTTGAAAAATGAATCTCCAAGGACTCTGATGGGTGGCTCTAACACCAATATTAGCATCCTAACCAGTCTCATGCATACCAAATTTGCTTTTAATCGCCTTTGTCAAAAGGAATCAAATTCCAAGGGAACCATCAAAAACCACTTAATCGCTAGAGCAGTATCATTGGACACCAAGTTACCAAGTCCAAGACCCACCTCATTCTTAGACCCAAACAGAACATTCAACCCAACTGCATAATCTCACTTCTCCCTTGTACCAAACCAAAGGGAAATCCTCAACCTCTAACTTACCCACCACCCCAACTAGAATCATAAATAAAGACAAAAAATAGAGAGGAATGGAGTACATTAAGAGAAGATATGCACTTAGGTAAGGGAATTTCCAAATAAAATCACTTCTACCAATGATTCTAAGGTGCATTTTTATGGTGAGTTTGGATTTCCAGTGGAAATAGAATGGCCCCATCTTGTTCTATTTAAAAATCTCAGCCAAAAAACACAAAGGCAACCATGATAGAAATGATGATGTGAAATTTGCGACAATCATTCAAGAAAACCTTAAGTTAATTTGATGGGCTCATTCAATATGATAGGTTTTCACATCGTGCTCGGTAAAATGCAAGCTCAACTTAAATGTTTGGCAATCATTCAAGCTGAATAAATATAAATACAAGATAAAGCTTGTCTCGGTAAACATGGAAGGTGCTAGGTAAATGTTGTACAAGTGTAAGAGAAGTTTCCAGATTAAAAGTTTAAAAATTCTCAACATGTATTGGGAGCATCAAATATGTGCTCGAGAAGCATCCAAGAAGGGCTGGTATTCAACATGTACACAAATACAGCTTCTCTTTTGAAGGTGTCTATGTGTGTTTTTGGAGATTAAATGATGCATTAGGACTTGTGGACTGAATAAAGAGAAGCACGAGTGTGCGTGTGTGTCTGTGTGTCTGTATTTTGGCATTTATGAGTAAGAAGAAATCCATTATTCAAATCGAGTCCACCAATAAATTTAAAAAATAGAATGCAGAATGCAGTAAAATATATGCATTTATTTCAGGATCTGCTGCAGTTTAGTATCTGTTGTGTTACACTCCCATCATCATTTATGCTTCACAAATTTGCAAGTCACTACTTAAGGAAGTTTCAAATCTTATAATAGCCACTTCAAACAACCATGCGAAAGGAGAGAAGTCATCATTTTTCTTTATACATGGACTTAACTATTTTAACAAAGCATAAATATGGACTACAAACAAACCCTGAGACCATACTCTCATCCCCTTGTTCACCTTAAATCTATTCTAACAGCTCATCATATTTCTATATTCAAGAACCATCCAACTTCAAGCAAATTAGGAGATGTGAATCACTGAAAATCAAGGTCTAAAATATGGAGGGAAATTCAAATAATAAATTAGGAAAAACAAAACAAAACAGAAAATAAGCCAAAGAATCAACAATAACTAATAAAATGTAATGCTGAAGTTCCCTTATGGGAGGTTGTGTGTATAAGATTGTGGGGGTTGTGTGTGTGAGTGTCCAATAATACATAAGTAATCTATCAAATGATCCAAGTCATGCCCATAAAGTTGAGTCTCACTTCTAACCTTCATATTGGCAATCAAGCACAAAAACCGTTTTTTTCCTTTTGAAGAAAAAGAGATATAGAATTAAAATTTTCAATTGTAATCTCATCTCTAAACTTGATTAAGAGGAAAAACAACAGGGGTATTTAATAGGAAGTTCTAGTATCACATGAAGTTCAAACAAGACACAATTGCGACCAGTGAAAAGCGTTGAGACCACCTTATCCACAAAGCATAAAAAACTATATCAAAATTTAGAACAAGGAATTGATTGAAGGTGCTAATTAGAAGGTTTTAAATTTCCACAAAATGTCAAATATATGATGAAATTTCCACTCTCCATCCTTGAAATCAAAAAGGAGATAAGCCTAATGGCAAGAAGATGGGTTTTACCTAGGCTAAGAATGGACCAATTATTAAATCTTGGATGGAAATTTCTTTTCTATCTTACAAATTTCCTTCGAAATTTCCACAATTTATCTAAAATTTATCAAAATCTCAAAATTGCAGTGAAATTTGTCCAAATTTCAGTTATGGGAATAGAATGTCCTTCAAATTAAACTAAGTATCAAACTGTCCAACAATAAATATAGTGCCATTTTGTAAAACTTTGATGAAACATTTGAGGGTTCGAAAATTCTCATACAAAACTTCAACAAATTTGACAATTGTAATCAAATAAACCTCAGGTTTTAATGGATTTATAAGTGTTCGCAATTTGCATCTTTATGAATTTTATCAATACAGGTTGAACATATGTACTCATCATTTTACAATTATTACACAATGCACACTATATACTTGTGATTTACACCTTTTTTCACAATATTTTAATTATAAATCATGCATCTTTCTGTCTATTAACTGTTTCCACAGTCTCACAAAAAATTCTAAGTTTTACTGCTTCTTTCCATCACTTTTCACAATTCAAAATGAAGTTACAACAACAGCAACAACAACAAAACCAAGCCTTAAGTCCCACTAGGTGGGGTCAGCTACATGAATCATTTTCTGCTAATTTATGTGATCATGGACAATTTCTTTCAACAAATTTAAGGCTATTAAATCCTTACTATCCCATTTCAAGTTATTTTAGGTCCACCCCTACCCTTTCTACTGCCTCTCATAATTCAAATTGAAGTTGCAAAAAAAAAAAAAATCAGTAGTTTTGAAGCCTCAAAAGTTCAGTCAAAATCAAAAGCTAAAAGTTGATCTGAGAGTAGAGACTGCCAAAGAGTTGGCATGAACTAGGTCAGTACCAGAAATCCTCTAAAAGCTGTTTGGATGTATGTGGCAGCCCACTCTTCTCTCACATTTTGCTGATCTCGATCTTCATCCTGCACTTGAAGTGAACGAGATGGTGAGCCAGCTGCATCCAGAAGCAAGTGTTTATTGGCATCTCCAACTGGAGAACCAGGACTGTGATTAAACTCATTTTGAAGTATATCAGCATCAATCTCCACAGAATGCTTCCTACGATGTCGAAACTTTCCAGCAACTAACGTTCTCTGAAATGAATAAAATCAATAAATGATTTGCCACAACTTCTGATTCAATTAACAATTGATCATTTCATTATAATTCAATATAAATTTGGTATTTCACAAGCAGTGTATGGAGCCAATGAAGAAAAATTGTCAGAAATTGCAACAGTCGGGCACATTTAAAGAAGATGGTCCCCTAAAAAACAAATTTTCCAATACCAAAACTAAAGAATAGTGTCCTCCAACATTTTAACAGTAGGGATGTAATTTCACAATGAATTGGAAAGTTTTTTTCCTACCATTCTTCACATTCCATGCAGAGTTATTTCACAGCACATAAGCAACCCAAATGCACAACTTAGAATTCCCAAATTTTCTCACTGAGACATATAACACAACCAAGATGGATCTCATCATGATTTTGAGTAAGCAACTAAAATGCCTGTGCAGACACCTATATTTGTGCAGTTGGATGCTGACAAATCCTTTGCATCAAATCATATAAAAAGCTTTCTGCACATGCATCAAATCATATAAAAAGCCCTTTTATTGTTAAATGCAATATATCATGTTTTGAAGACATGTTGATTTATTGTGCATACTGGGTCACATGCATTTGACTTCTACTGTGGGTGTTTCATTGGTCCAATAAATAATATGGCTACAAAAGGTTTGAGTACATTCATCATAAAATCATACATGTCCAACTATTTTAAGTCCATTGAATCGCTTATAGACTTATACTAACGTTGGTCACAGGACACCATCTAATCAGAGAGAAGTAATGCTCTCAACTTCTACCTTTGCTTGATTTTTTACTCATATCTATCACATCATGCAGAATATTCTAGCACAACAGAGTGCATTCAAAACTTGAGTCAAAAAGCTTCTCATAGACACATTGTCTGACCATAATCACTAAGAAACACTAAGAAATAGGAGAAAAATTACATCTCAATGTTGGGCCATGCACTGTCTCCAGTAGGAATGTTGACAGTTCTGACTTTTGACCATAACTTTTCCTTTTCACTTTTTCCTTTTTGCATGAAACTAATTACATATGCAACTAGAATCATTGCGCTTTCCAACAAGCTCTTAATCACACATTTTTGTCAAGAAATAAAATAGTTGTGACCATAGTTGGGACAATTTTCAAATGTTGGAAACCCAGATGACTGCCTAGATTTAGGCAGTCAACCTGGATTACTGCCCAAATCTGCACAGTCAAACTACTTGGCCTTCCAGTCAATCAGGTGTTCCAGCAACCCATTTTTGTGCTTAATTGTTTCTCCAATGTGAATTTCTACCTTAAATGCCAGTTTCACAAATTGCAATTGTCCCACGTGGAATAAAGAAGAAACCCCCAGCCCCAAGGAATGCTATAAAAAGAAGCCTAACTCCCACATCTAGCATCTAGAAATCATTGTGAGCTTGATACTTGATAGTGTCGAACATAGCATAAGTGAGGATTGTGAATAACACACTTACTAATTAAGGGGAGCTTAGGCGCAATGGTAAGGTTGTTGCCATGTGACCTAGAGGTCATGGGTTCAAGGCGTGGAAACAGCGTCTTGCAAAAATGCAAGGTAAGGCTGCGTATTATAGACCTATTGTGGTCCACCCCTTCCCCGAACCCCACATACGTGGGAGCTTTGTGGACCGGGCTGCCCTTTTTTATTATTCACCCCTTGGTAGAGCCCTACCATCAAGGGTCCATTAAGTTCCTTTGCTCACCTCTTAGTGAGGATGAAGGCTCTTCAGAAAACCAAGGCATATCCCCTAAATAGAGGGTAGCCCCTCGGTGCGGCCCTCACTCCATGAGGATTCATTTTAGAAGCCCCATTCACCCCTCAGTGAGAGTTATAATCAATATAGGATTAGGTTTGAAGGGGGAAAGGGAAAGGAAGAAGGGAGGAGAGAGATGGATTGCCTAGAGAGTTGTAGAAGGAGTTGTAAATCCATCAACTACACCCAGTTATATATTTAACTATCATGAAATACAATTATGCCCTTATCCACAAATAGTCATATTTAACCAACATCCAATACTTTTCCTCAAGTTGCCGCCATGGTATTGAAAATGGGTGCATAATGGTTGTTACATAAGGGTACTGGGCACTAATGAGGCCATTGCACGGCAGTTTAACCTCCATAGTAAAATTTACAGTGTATCGGTCCGTAAGGGAACATTACATCCTTTACAGTAACATTACATATCTGTAACATCCATGACAGGACATTACAGCTCCAATTGGCTGAAGAGGCCCTCGACACTGAATTTTTCTCCTCTTTTCTGCTCTCTGAGGCTCACAAACTGAGATTCTAAGCTCTCAAGACTTATATTCTCATCAATAACTGAAGTTCAAGCTTCAAATCAAGAGTTTGATAACTGAATTTTGCTTTTCCTTTCTTTTTTGTTCTGATCTCCTCTTGATTTAGGTTAATGATTCCAAGTCTAACCTGGACATACTATCTTTAAAGGTTCAAAATAGGAAGGGTTAGATTTTGAGATAAAAAATATGGTGCAAATCCTGAAATGATTTGCAAGTGAAATGCATTTAATAGGCTTTCTTTTTTGTATTTAAAACCATTTAAGCTTGTATGACATGGAAGTGCTATAGAGTGGTATAATTTTTAATTTTTTTTCAATTTGTGACATTTCAAGTGAGGAATGGGGCCCATGTTTACTTTTGGCATGATGTGGCGCGAGACCCATAATCTTAAAGCTGCATTCCCTTTCATATGCAACTTGGCTTGTGACAGAAATGCCCTTATCAGTCATCATCTCCAAATCACTGATCAGGGAATTTATGGGAGATTCCTTTACAAAGGATGTGGCAGATTGGTAAATTCACACACTTTCTAAATTCTACAGATTTCTATACAATTTCTGTCACCAAAACATCCCCAACAAGCCAAAATGGGCTTTGAACAAAAATGGTGTTTTCTCTATTAAATCTTTTTATAAGAAGCTCTCACCGTTGGGAACATATTGCTATAACTCCCCTTGAATTTACATTTGGAGGACAGCAGCCCCTTTAAAGAACCTTTTTTGCTTGGGAGTCCGTTCATGGAAATATTCTAATCCTCAACAATCTGCAAAAAAGAGGGCTTATAGTCACGAATCGGTGTTTTCTCTGTATAGCTGCCACATTCTTCTCCACTGCCCCTAGACAAGGAACATGTGGAATTTCGCTCTTTCCTTAACTGGGGAGCAGCAAGTTACGACAAATTCAGTTGGAGGGGAGATTTGGGCTTGGAAGGAGAAGCAAAAGGCTTTGAAACTTATCCCCCTCGCCATCTTTTGGTGGGCCTGGAAAGAAAGAAGTAAGAGAGCCTTCAAAGATTCATCTACTCCGCATCAGACCTGCAAAGCCCAATGGATTATTGCCATCTCCAGCTGGCTTAGTGGGAACATTGATAATGATCATTTTGTAATCCTTGATGTTTGCGACACTCTATAGGGCAGTTGATGTTTTGTACCATGGGTTGGCATCCCCTTGATACCTTAAAATTATAATATATTTTCTTTTGGCTGATAAAAAATAAAAAATTTACTGTAGAGTGGCTTAAATTTTTAATTCTTTATTTTGTTTTTACACATTATTTTTTTTGTTTTTTCGATTTTTTCCTTCTTAAAATTTATTAAGTTAGAACCTGGGACTTTATTTTGTGTATTTAAGTTCATTTGAGCTTGTATAACATGGACTTATTGATATTAGGAGTGTTTAGATTTTTTAATTTATTTTCATTTGTATACAAATTTTTTATCTTGTATATTTTTTTTATTTTCAGTTTTCTGTCCATTTATATATTTATTGAGTTTTTTATTATACTAAATAAAAATATCATTTAGTTACAGTTTAGAGTTGAATTTTAGATTACAATGAACAGTAAACTTGCTATGATGTTCATTTTTTCTTTATATTTATGATTTATTACTTTTATAATAAAAAATAGTTGCGATAAGTAGCCAATCTAGGGCTTTTCTCACCAATAGGCTTTTATTCTCTTCATTGTTTTTAATTCTTAAAGCTGCCATGAAAATTTTATCCTTCTTAATCAGACCCCCATAGTATACACTTCTAGTGGTTCGCCATATTTTCAAAGCCTCTGCCCATCATTGAAGTGGGGGACCATTGCTCTGTCTTAACAGTATCCACTTATAAGCGGGTAAGGTAACTGGCATGATAAGTGTCATTTCAAATATAATAAAACATTACCCTTTTTTTAATAGCAAACACTATTTATCTACAAGATGTAGGTTTTAAGTACTTACTCTTAACTGGTACCGAAAAGGAGCTTGAACCTAAGCCCAAGTCTCATCCCATTTAAAGTGCCATGTCTTTACCTTTCCCAGTCACATATTGCATCCTGCAAACCTAAAGACCCCAACATAATCATGTAAAACCTCTTTGGGCCAAGATGCATGTTTAATGCCTTTCCATCTCATAACCTAGTCCCTAAACCTAAAATGTTTTCATTTGCAAGCATAATGGTCAAAGGCACACCTGGGTGTAAGGCACACTGATGTGATGAGGCTTGCGCCACATTGGGGACAAGGCAAGGTGACATTTAAGAGGTGCACTGAGATGCACCCGGGCGCGAGCAGTGAGGTGCGCCTCACACATGTTTACATTATACTTTTTTTTCTACTCTTAATTTCAGCCAGCTGTTTTATTATTCTTTATTTTTTTTCTCTTTTTATGAAATTTCTGCCACTTCTTCCAGAAATATTCACTCAGCTGCTCCCAGACTTCCTTCTTTTCATCATTTCCTTCTGGCCTGCTACGCAGCTCTCAGACAGAGCTGCGAGCCCCTTCTTGATTTTGTTTCTTTTGATTTCTTCTCAGCTGCTCTCAGCCTTATTCTTATTCTTCTTCGGAACTGCTCTGCTGCTCTCTGCTCTCTCTTTGATTTTTTTTTTCTTTAATTTTTTTGCTTTTATATTTGGAAACTGAGTTTTTTTTTTCTGGAAACATTTTTCTTCTTGGCAATTCTACCTCTATTATTTGGAATTTCTGGCATCTCAGTCACAGCTGCACTGCTCCTGCTTTTGCTTTTTTCTGTTTCCTAGTAGCATTTCTGCTTCTATTTTGTGGAACTTATGGCATTGACATTAATTATTATTGAAAATTTGTGCTATAATATTCATTCTTATGTTCTGGTGTTGAATATTCTAATATTTTTAAATTCTAATAGTAATGGTAATTTGTTTACAATCAAGAATCCATTAGGCTCATGCCTCGCAAACCTAATGTGCGCCTCGCGCCTCGCACTTAGGCTTCAAGTACCCTTTGCAGCTCAATGCACCTTGTCCCTTTGACTACTGTGCTTGCAAACTAGTTCCTTTCTTTGATCAAATTGGAGTCACTTTCTTTTTCAAATAAAAGGCTTTTCTTTATTTTTGCTTAAATGATAAAAAAATAATCAAAAAGTGAATACCTTTTCAAGTAAAAAATCCTTCACCATTTTTTTAGAACCCAAGAAAGACCTCAAACCCAAATTAGGGCTTTCAGAAGATAAGAGCATGGAAAATTGTCCTGGAGCCTCAAAAGATCACAGCATATTTAGTGCTATTAATAGAAGCAACTTCTGGAGAGGAATTCAAATAAGCCAACCATAGTCTGAGGCAGCATAGTGTCAAAAGTTACTTACTTAAAGAACATAAATATAAAAGCTGCTAGACACTCAAGGTTTCTGACTGCACTAAGCATTCTCCTTGGTCTTTAATTGTTGACCTTACACAACCTTCCACTTTAATCATGTTACCCTTCCTATATGTACCAGTAAGGAAGAGTCACCAGATTGAGGTGAAGGGAGCTACAAAGACTACAGGAAAACCAAGAAAAATACAGCTCAAATCATTCCAAAATAATCTAAATCAATTCTAATTTCACAAAGGAGGTAACCTTCTATATGATCAAATTAAATTCAATTAATGACTCGCACTGTTGCACATGCAAACCTATGTAATAAGGCCATTCTTACTGTAGAATACATTGTGCACACTCACACACACAGACTTACATTTTCATCTTTATTTGAAGATTGTGGCTTTTCTGGTTTCTTTAAACCAACCAGAGCTTTGATCCATTTCCCTGTTACACCCATGGAGCCAATTAATTTAGCTCAACCAAATCCAAACCTGCCATAAAAAAGATTAATACAAGTAAGTGTACAAACTATATTTCTTGTATATAGTGTCATTCAAATCTAACCAGAAAGAACACCCACAATGGGTGCAAAAAGATGAATAATGTAGCTTTTTGAGAATGAAATAGATTGCCAAGGAAATCATCCACCTCAAGGAGTGGAACACATGAATATAAACATAGTAATTACAGTATTGCACTAATGATGATCATCCCTCACACTGATGTAATATTAGTATATAACAAATTAGAAATCCATAAATCAAGATTTTAAATGAAATGACCCCACTTGGCCACTCCAAAGTGCATGATTGAGAATCACCAACAGAACAACCGCAAAACAAAGTTCTAACTTTCAAGAAAAGAACATTATGGCTAGAGACATGATGCCTTTGCTTCAAACCAAAAATACATTTTTGTAAATTTTAAGCAAAAAAAGTAATAAATAAATAAATAAACTAGAAAATGAATTAAACACTTTTATGCATATTCCAGATCAAGCAGCATAACCATCTTGGATATGTAGTTCTCTCTAATGGGTACTAATAAAATAGTGTGACCAGATGAACAGATACTTTAAAAGACTCCGAGCTGAGAGCAGCGCCCTATCCGATAATGAGGCATGACCCTTCATGAACCACTTATGGATGTCCAATATATCTACAGAATTTTTCTTGTATTGACTATAAATGCAGCTAAGTTACACTGACCAGAAATGCTCATATCAGGGTATGCTACAACAAACCCAAGGCATTTGGGCTCAATTCTATAAACCAACATCCTTTAGATATACATTCCAAAGCTTAAACATTAGAATTTGATTTCCCTTAAGAACCCATTTTTGGCTAGATAAGCAGTATTTCACCAGTGTCACACTAAGTCAATATTAATGTCTGCACCACCAACAAAGATCTGATGAGCAGCATGTTCTAAGCCCATCGGCCTAAAGTCTGAGACTGCAATCTACTTGGTCAATGAGTCACAGTCAGGCCCACATGATTGCTCCATCATTGGTTTCAGATAAATGGTAGTTCACTCATGTCACCGACGCAGATTGTGTACCAACATGCATGCTTGCACCAATGCACCTCCTACAAAGGGACAATGAGCAGAAGGTTCTAAGGCAACTTTGGCCTAAGATCTGAGACTAAGGTCCACATTAGTTAACGAGTCACAACTCATAATCAAGTATGCAGAAAGTCACAATCAGGTCTATATGTTCACTAATCACTACTGAATTTGGTTTAGGTTCGACCATGCAAGTTTTTGATGAATTATGGTACTCATCAATCACCTAGACAGCTAGCAAAGCAATAATCTTGGCCACCAGCCACCTGGACGCTCATACAAACTTAGTACCCAGGCAATAACAGTACTCTGTCAGGAAATTATGAACACCACCATTATCATTGGTCATGTGCAATTCAGGAGTGCATCATCATTCTTTTTCCATTAGAATACAATTCTAAGAAAAGGAAAAAAAAAAGTATATATATATATATATACATAAAGCTCCAAAATGGCATTAATAAGGTCTATGAAATTAAAGAATATTTGGCAATCAAGCTCTTATAATATTGCACTGCAAGCAATAAAACTCAACACAACACAAAATCTCACTAGATACGAAAAATGCATTTTATTGTGCATTAGAATAAGAATATATATATATACATAACAATTCATCAATATTGTGTTTAAAAAGCTCCAAAATGGCGTTAAAAAGGTTATGAAATTAAAGAATATTTGGCAATCAGGTTCTTATAATATTGCACTGCAAGCAATAAACTCAACACAACATAAAATCTCACTAGATACAAAAAATGCTTTTTATTGTGCATTAGTAGCAGTAAGCAAGGGCAAATAGCAAGTATCTAATGACTTCAATGGATCTTTTAACTTTTTCTGCTAGGCAGTGCCGCTAAATAAGCCCTAACAGCCTGGTTGGATAGACAGGCAGAGAAGAGAAATAAACTTATACAACATGAGACAAAAGGAACTAGAATCCCTTTACATTGTTTGGGTTATTAAGAAAGAGTGGGCAGTTCAACATGGGGAAATAAAATAAAAGACAATTATCATTTACAAGAAAACCCCCAACATGGCCACTTTTTTATTTATCCACGGGCATTTCAGTCTTTTTGAGTAGCATCTCTCCACTTCTCTCTTAACTGGGGAAGAAAAGGAGCAACTCTATCTTCACCTTTTTTTCTCTCCACTTCATTTTTTCTCTCTCCATTAACATCCACAGAAACTCATTTCTTTCCCTTCTCTTCCACTTCTCCCCAACCAAACAGGTTGTATGGATGCACAACTGAAAAGACATCACATTCATTTTTCATATGAACAACCTCTCAATATCAAACTGTAAAATGAAAACCTTTTCTATTTGAAGCAGTCACCAGGATGAATCAGGTTGAACAAGAGAACCAGCACCCATCTTCACATTTTCCCTATTTTCCTTTCACACTGCAAAGAACAAAAAAATAAAATAAAATAAAAAACAAAAACAAAACAAGAAACAATCCTCGCTCGCTCACCATCATAGCCCCCACTTCAAAGCAACCAATAACGTATAAATAAGAAAAGTAATAGCATGCAAAGCCATGTACCCGGTCTATACAAAGAGATACGCAGATAAAACTTATTATTCATTAAAAGAAATTCAAATTAGGCACAATACAAGTAATGTTTAAACAAATTTACAGACTTCATCCTGCCAAACCATAGAAAGCATATGGGTAAAGGGATTCACATCCGCCAATTATACACAGAAGAATTAAAAACTCCAATGGCATGGCAACATCATCCTACCCAGGTGTACCTATTTTACTGCATGAGTGCAGTGTGCGCGCACTAAGGCTGATAAGGTACAGATCCAGAGAGGTCCATGATTCCTCGTTACAGAGCCAAAATTAGTGAAATGAATTTGCTCACATAAAATCCACACCCACCCCCCCCTCCCCGACCTTTATCTATTGAAAATTTCACAGTGAAAAATAGTCAAGAGTACGAGTAGGTTAAAATGATTGCACTCCTTCGCCAAATCCCCAAGGCCACAATCAATTGCATACGTTAATTGCCATCCATGTCAAAATTATAACAAAACCTCAACTTGATAAACCTAGCAAGCTCAATTTCATTTCAAACAAAGAAATACGCAGCCCCAAATCAATAACCCCCAACCTCAATCTCCCAACCCAATGGCGCATTCCTAGAATTATAAATTACGCATCAAAAGCAACCTCAATCTAAACAACCCAACATCAATGCAGCACTCTCACAACGAAATCACCCGAGAAGAAAACGAAAATCCGCGTGCAACAACGTAGATCCACAGATCTCGAGCTCCGAACAGCAAGAAAATATTGTTCAACAGAACCAAACGAAGGCAAATGATCACGAAAACGAACAATAAAGCTCAATGCACCCGAAAATCGCTAAACTGATAACAGAGACGAAGAGAGCCGAATCAATGTCGAAGAAAAGCAGGAGAATTACGAGGGTCGATCCATCGACAAGCAAAACGAGTCTATCTCAGTGTCACTGTCGGTCAATCTTTGTTAACCCAATTCAGTTTCGAAGATCCGAAGCTTTCTCTTCAATCAAAAGATTAGAACGGAATCGAAATACACCAATCTCTCTATCTCTATCTCTCCCTCTCCCTCTCTCTCTCTCCGGTTTGAGATTTTAATGAGGGGTCTGGCTGGGTTGACAGAAACCGGCAGTGAGAAGGATCGGTGCGGGCTAAAGTACGCCGGGCGGGGGCCGCGGCGCACCGCGACGGCGTCGTTTAAGCAGCGTAGTTCGGTCGCTGTCACGGGGGCCAAACCTGTCACGTGATGCGCTATTCTGCCGGAAGGAGTGAGCGAGGCGCGTTCGTGACACCACCCGGCGCACGTTAGCGGGCAACGCGTGAAAAAGTAGGTGGTGTTGACTTGGATTGGAGGGAAAATGAGTGAAAATTTGATGCGTTGGTACTATGTTTTTGGAACTATTTGAATGCTTCATAACCTCTTTGAAGCGTTTGGTTAGAAAAAATAATTAATAAACCAATAAAAAAAAAAAAGGAATTTGGACTCATATTTATTATTTTATAATTATGTCATCATGCCTTTGGCCCTGTTTGGGTGTAGATTTGAAGATTCTTTCTTTAATAATAATATTTAAAATTTAATTAAGAAAAAAAATGCAGCTTTAGACCGGTAAGTTTTTCTTTTGTCTTAAAAAATTCCTTTATATAAATTTAAGACAAAAACAAAAGTATTAAATAATGCCAAAACTTTCCTTTTATTTTCATAAATGTGGAGGACTATACCTGATAAAATGAATAAAAATTTGTCAATTCGAACGGAATCCGATCCGTTTAAGTTTACTCATTACCGTCTCCAAATGAGTCAGTTAGCGAATTTAAGATTTTATCCTATGAATATCCGTCTATCCGCTAACAACTAATATTAAAATTAATTGATAATGTCATGTGCTCATGCTTATTCATCATCAAATCAATTAGTATAAGTTTTATTGGTCAATGACTAGTCTCGCGCTCTCAACTCTTTTTTTTTTTTTATCTGTAAATGATAAATTATATTGACCAAAATGGATATATACATAAACTCTGGGCATGCTCGAAAAAATGAAGACCAACTCTCCCCATTATCAAAACAAAAACAATAAACTTGAGCATACCCAAGGGCACGAGCTCTTCAAACTCAAAACAAATAATCAAAACAAATCAAAAGACTACCAAACTAGAAACCAGACGCCAATACTAGAAATCCAGACAATGTAGCGGGAAACCAACAGCCATCTCCAGAGAACAGGAAGACTTCACCAACTACCAAACCAAATCGTTCTTTTTTATTTCGTAGCAACTAAGTAGAAAGAATTTGCACACAAAATGAAACTAAAAGAAAATCAGTTTTCTTATGATCAAAACATAAGTCTCCAAATTCATGCTCTGAAAAATAAAAATAAAAATTAATTTTGTGATTAGTTATTAGATGTTTAATATATTACTAAATTATAATTTTAAAAATAACTTCAATTAGTGTGCTACAAAATAAATTGTTCATTGGATGGTAAAAAGAAAATTATATTAGGGATGAGATTGACGAATTATCCGCCATCCGCCATGAATTATCCAATACGATCCGCCATAAATCCGTAACTTAAATAAGTCTTATATGGATTGTAAATATCTTCACCCAATAATTCACCTAATCCATCGCAAATTACCCAACCTGATCCACTTTGAAAGGTCTATGGAGGGTGTACATATTTTGTGTCCATAGTTGATATTAATTAAATTAAATTAATACTTTTAAAATTTTTGTATTATATTTGTCTAATTAAGTTTGACCAATTACCTTTCCTTTTTCATCTTTTTTTTTTTTAATAATAATTCTCTACCCTTTTGAATATATGTGAACCATTAAGTAGCTTTTTAGAGTTAGAATTTTTAACATATATCAAGAAGAATCCTTAAAAATTGAACTTTTTTATCATTTAAAGCTACAATCCATTCGTAGAGCGTCGATCCTTACAAATATAATCATCATCGTATTCGAGTTTCATAGATCATAGAAGAAGAAAGTATCATCGTTACTAAGTAAATGGTAATTGAAGAAAATAAAATTGAACTAATCTATAAAATTGACCTCTGTTTTTAGAAGTCTTAAATTAAGATTTGTATTTGATATGCATAAGAAGCAACGCTGCATTTAGGAGCTTGAATTTCAAACTTTGAATTAGCATTTGGGTATATTTAAATAAATTTTAATATAATTTTATATTACATTTTATCCAAATTCAATATAAATTCAAATCAAAGGTCTCTCCAGACATATGATGATATAAATTTGTATTGAAATTTATCCAAATCTATCCAAATTCAAAGTTTGAAATCTATGCTTTAAAACATAACTTGAACAGACAAATAATGATTATTTATTAATTTCAATTTGGGAACGTGTGTTTGATTTAGTGTAATAAAATTTTGTATTGTCATTTATTTTACTAAGACAACATATATTTTTTCAAGTTATCAATTTTTTACTATACTAACTCAGTGTCTATGTACAGACATTTCTCAAAATATGATTAAAAGAAGAAGAAGAGAACGGGGCAAATTACATAAGAAAAAAAAAATTATGAATACATTACTAGTAGTAAGAGAAAAAAAAAATCTTGGAGGGGGCATTATGCTTTGGTGGGATTAAAAAAAGAGAAATTAAAATTAAGTGAGAAAGAAATAGTTAGTACTTATGATTGTTGAGACAGGTTTCTCCAACTTAGTCAAGACCATCTACTTAGATTTTATTATAGTTTATGAATTTGATGTTCTAATTGACTGTCTATATTCTATTCATAAATTCCTTCATCATTATTTTGACTTGCTCATTTCCCTATTTACTTCTTACTTAATATCCTTGTTTCAAAGATTTAATAGGGTTAAAACAAAAGATTCACCATTGTTCATATAGGAGCAATTCAGGTAGGAATCAAGTCTCTATACGGGAAAATTTTGGATAGGCCCAATATGTTCTATTATAAGAAAATTAAAAAGAGAAAAGTGATTAGGTAACAATAAAATAATATTGATAATAGCAATGTAAAATAATAATAATAATAATAATGATAATAATAATAATAATAATAATAATAACACCTACTCAATCAATAAAATTTAATAAGAAAATTAAAAAGAAAAAATTAATTAGGTAACAATAAAATAATATTGACAATAGCAATGTAAAATAGTAATAATAATAATTCAACCCCCCCCTTGGGATTATACCAAAAATCACAAAATGTTATATATCGGTTTGTTTCTTTAATTTATTGAGTTTTTGAGGCACACATAGGAGTGTAATTTCTAATAGTTTCAATTAGTTTGGTTAAGATTATATTTTAATTAATTTGGTTGCAATTTTTTTACGATAAAGAAGAAAATTTTGAATTAAC
Source organism: Malania oleifera (assembly GCF_029873635.1). NCBI lineage: Eukaryota > Viridiplantae > Streptophyta > Magnoliopsida > Santalales > Ximeniaceae > Malania > Malania oleifera. Next base: position 124,151,967 of record NC_080418.1, read on the forward strand.
AAACTTAAGTTTGTCGGACTTCATAATCCTAATGAATTAACCAAAATTTAGAAAAGAAATTTGGGATGACTAAAATCAAAACACATAGAGCTTGGTTTATTTATTCTACTCATTAACTAAATTTATCTTATAAATATTAACCATTTTTAGTTTTAAATATTAACTCCTAGTTGCACGAGTGTGTCACAAATTTATAAATTTATTATTTTTCTAATAAATTAAATAATGTTGAGAAGATAATAGAAGGTTGTATTTTTTTTGTTTCAAAGATTTAATAGGGTTTCAAGTCCTTCAGGTAGTCGGACCTAGCGTTCTGGAGGGTTTTGGAGCGTAGTATTCTGTTAGTTTTTGTAAATACTGTTGTGAGTACTGAACTGTAGCCGAGATGTCATTTTGGATTATGTTAGATACCTTGGGTTGATGTTTTGTATTATGACAGACTTAGTACTCTGGTATGAATAAATGTAGTAGGTTGAAATATGTTCTGCTACGTTATTCATGTGAATAGTGGTTGTGAGTAGGGTATCAGCGAGCCCTATCGAGTCTGACCCTCATATTTATTGGTATCATGGATGTTTGTATGATATAGATACAGGTTAGATTCTCATATCACACCTTGGGACCCACTTTCGCGGTTCAGGGTGTGACAACTTGGTATCAGAGCTAATCAAGTTGTTAGGTCTTGTAGACTTGGTTAGATTTGATTAGGTGAACATACCAGAGTATAGGAATGTAAGGAATGGGTAGATTAAGATATGGGTAGAGTAGGTCAAGGGTTGTCTTATAACTAGATAGAGATTCATTGACGGTGTTCTGTGTTTTTCCTGGAATCATGATTTCAGTAAAACCATGGCAAACCATTGATGGTTTCGTGTCAGTGCGGCGAGGCAGACCTGGACCCGAAAGTTTAGATATTAACATGATTATTTTACAATGATTGTGTTAATTGTGTTATGACATAGGAATACTAATCTATTCTTATCGTGTTTTTAGAATGGAGCCCAAGGATAACAACTTGGATGGTAGCTCAGAGGGGACTTCGAGCGATGGGTCTCCTGCCGTGCCTTGAGGCTTGACTGAGTAGGTCTTGCGGGAGATTGGGCGGAGTGTTAGGGGACGGGAACGTCCACCTACTGCTGCAAGTTGCACTATCAAGAAATTTACCCGAATGCATCCTCCGACGTTCACCAGAGGATCTGACCCAATAATGGCCGAGAACTGGGTGCAGAAGACGGAGAAAATATTCAAAAGCTACTAATAAGGATCCCATTCTATGTACATGTTAAAAATGCATATTCCAAAATTAAAGTGAAAATTCAAGTATATAATGTTTCGGCTATAGGATAAAATAAAATTACATATAATAAAATGATATATAAATTTTAGAAAAATTTAATGTAAATTTAATAATTTTATCTAAAGTAACTGTCGAAGATTTGACAACAAAATGTGTACAAAGACCTTCAATATATGTGTTAAAGTTTTTTGTTGCTACCAAGAATTGTACGACTTTTGTTAAATCATCATTCAACCATGACCACCTAAAAGGAATCAAATAATAATGGTTTGGAGGACCTGTGGTGTACTCTGGGGGATCACTCTGATGTCTAAGTTAGGAAATGAGAGGTTCAAATTGCAACACTAAGTGAAGAGGGAGTGAGGATGAGATGCTTACTCCTTTTTGGGACCCCCTTCTTATAGTGGTAAGGGTAGGTTTTCCTTTAGTTTGGCATTTATGAACGCATCATTATCCCCAGGGGGTTATAGGTAACTCATGGGCGGTTATGCAGGCCATTAATTGTAGCCCCTATAACCGCATCAGTGATTATTGATAATCTAATGGAAGTTATGCAAGACACTCAATGCCATCCAAAGCTTAGGAGGGTTATGGGTGATTCAAGATGGTTCTACATGACATCAATAGTAGCTCTTGTAACCACATCAGGGTTATGGATAACTTGAAGGTAGCTATGCGAGACATCAAATGTTGTCTAAAGTTGACCTTACAACTATCCGCCCTTATGGGCATACCTATCAATTTTGGGTGTATGAGTTACCTTCCCCCCTCCCCTCCCCAAATACACTCAAATATTTGAAATAAATTTCTCTTATTCAAGAGAAGTAATTCGAACCGGTCCCCGAGTCACTTAGAGAGCCAGCCATAGGGCATCCTACCTAAGCCATGTTGGTTTGGAACTACCTAGTGGTCCAAATGTGCCATTCATGTGAGTTATGCCTGTTGGCCTAACAAGGTTTAGAATCTTATTTTGATGATAATAAATCAAGGGCACTTAACATATTTGGTTAAAAGAAGTTTCAGGGCTTAAATGTTTTATAAAGGATCAAGATCTCAAGTGCTTGATGAGTTTATTAAAAGTTTGGACTTAAAGATAGAAGATCTATTGAAGTTAAATTCTATTGAAGAAAGAAGTCAATATATACACAAAGAATGGAAGCAAATGCATGAAGACTTAGTGCTTAGAAAGTTATAGTTTATAAGAAGTCTAATGTAAGTACTTCACGATTTCAATATAATTGTTTTAAGCTCTTAGGACCTACATTTGACTTAGAGACCTATTTTTGAAAACCACGTAAAATATTTTCTAAAAGTCTCATTTAAGTTTTCAAAGATCAAAGGTTAAAGTGTTGAAATCAAAGTTTTTGAAAATATATAAATGTAGTAACCCGAACAAAACAAAAAAAAATCTTGGAGGAGATCTTTTTAGATATTTATATATAAATATCTTGGAGGAGTATTTTTAGATTACTTAAGGGTTAAGTTATGTTTATTATATAACTCTCTCTCTTTCTCTCTCTAAACTGCGAATTCACTCTCTCTCTCTCTCTAAGATCTCGAGCAGCTCGTTGCCCGAATTAACGATCCAATGTTACTACGTGGATCAGTGGGTAAATCTCTACAAGTCCTATGGAGTAGAATCTTGATTTGAGGATTTCTCGATTTTTACCTTGAAGTTGAGGTAAGTGTCGAAACGAGCCGAGTGAGTTGTAGATCTGTACTAAATAGGGTGATATTGACGTACGGTCTTTCGATTTTAGGATTTGAGAATCGGTGTGGCTGTTTCGAGCCATTTGGAGTCATGTTTCGGTATTCGGAAAATAGGTAAGGGGATTTGTTTATATCAGTTATTTTTAAAATTTGATCCGGTAGAACTGTAGGTTATATTTATACAGATGTTTTGGTTACTTGTTTGGAAAATTTCACCGGGTGAGATTGCTGATTTTTTGGGTGTGTAATTTTTGGGAAAATTAGGGTTTCGGGTATCGTCTCTATTTCTTTTGGAAAATCATTTATTTGAATAAAACTAAAGTATAGAGATGATCGTACCTTTATTCTATGTTAAACTGTATTTCTGGATCAATTATTATATGATTGTTTAGTTATCCAAATTGGTGTGGCAGGGGAGGATATTTTGTGATGATTGAGTTGTGATGTGTTTAAAATGGAATATAGGAACTGGAGTTCCAAATTGTTTTCAAGAATGGTGGTTAGTGACTTGCCAGTTTCATTACCATGGGGTCAATAATGACATGCCAGTTTGATTCCGTGGGGTTGAGACATTCTGGATTAATACCATGGGGTCGTATGACATGCCAGGTAACTACCGATGGTCGTAAATTGTCGGTTTATGCTCAAGAGTGTGAAAACACTAGATTTGTGTCGGTTCAATACCGTGGGTCAATAATGACATACCGGTTTTCTGGATTATGGTTACTAAAATGTCGATTCAATATCGTGGGGTCAATAATGACATATCAATTTGCCGGATAATATCGAGGGTTGTGAAATGTCGGTTCAATACCGTGGGTCAATAATGACATGCCGGTTTGTCGGATTATGGTTACTAAAATGTCAGTTCAATACCGTGGGGTCAATAATGACATGCCAATTTACTGGATAATGTCGAGGGTTGTGGAATGTCGTTTCAATACCGTAGGTCAATAATGACATGCCGGTTTGCTGGATTATACCGATGATTGTGAAATATACTAGAACTGTTTGTGAAAATACTAGAAATGTGAAATGCTTTGTTTCTTATTGGAATAACACTCATGTGCCCACACACTGATATAACCTGATTCTCCTTTACTGAGAAGTGTCTTGCCCCAATCATAAAAATTTGTTTCAGGTCCTTTAGGTAGCCGGACCTAGCATTCTAAAGGGTTCTACAGTGTAGTATTCTGTTAGTTTTTGTAAGTACTGTTGTGAGTACTAAACTGTAGCCGAGATGTCATTTTGGATTATGTTGGATACCTTGGGTTGATTTTTTGTATTATGACAGACTTAGTACTTTGGTATGAATAAATGTAATAGGTTGAAATATATTCGGCTGCGTTATTCATGTGAATATTGGTTATGAGTAGGGTATCTATGAACCCTATTGGGTCTGACCCTCATATTTATTGGTATCATAGATGTTTGTATGATACAGATACATGTTAGGTTCTCATATCACACCCTGAGGCCCACTTTCGGGGTTTGGAGTGTGACAACTTGGTATCAAAGCTAACCAGGTTGTTAGATCCTGTAGACTTGTTTAGGCTTGATTAGGTGAACATACCAGAGTATAGGAATGTAAGGAATGGGTAGATTGAGATATGGGTAGAGTAGGTCGAGGGTTGTCTTGTAGCTAGACAGGGATTCATTGACAGTGTTCTGTGTTTTTCCTAGAATTACGATTTCAGTAAAACCACGGCAAACCATTGATGGTTTCATGTTGGTGCGGTGAGGTAGACCTGGACTCGAGAGTTTAGATGTTAATATGATTATTTTACAATGATTGTGTTAATTGTGCTATGACATAGGAATACTAATCTATTCTTATCCTATTTTCAGAATGGAGCCCAAGGATAACAACTTGGAAGGTAGCTCAGAGGGGACCTCGAGCGAAGGGTCTCCTACCATGCCTCGAGGTTTGACTGAGTAGGTCTTGGGGAGATTGGGCGGAGTGTTAGGGGATGGGAACGTCCACCTACTGCTGCGGGTTGCACTATCAAGAAATTTATCCACATGCATCCTCTGAAGTTCACTGGAGGATCTGACCCAATAGTGGTCGAGAACTGGGTGCAAAAGATGAAGAAGATACTGAAAGTTCTACACTGCACAGACGAATAGAGGGTTCTCTATGCTACATTTCAGCTAGCAGGTGAAGCTGAGAGATGGTGGAAGGTTGTGAGTCTGCTGGAGGAGCAAAGAACCGAGCCATCAGAGATGACGTGGAGCTGTTTCAAGGAGGTTTTCTTCGAGCGATACTTCCCAGTTTCCACTTGAGACGTGAAGGCGAATAAGTTCTCAAGTCTGACCCAGGGAACCTTAACGGTGCAGAGATATGTGGCCAGGTACATCAAGCTATCTCATTTTGCTCCGTGCCGAATATCGAACAAGTATAAGAGGAGGTTCAAGAAGGATCTAAGGAAGGATATCCGTAAGTAGGTGGCAGTCCTATAGATTCGAAAATTCGTTGTACTGGTGGATAAAGCCACCATGGCTGAAGTTAGTCTTTAAGAGGAAGTGGAAGTCTAGGATCAGAAGAAAAGGCTACACCTTCTGGTCCTCAGATTGATGCTCGTCAGGGGCAGTGGAAGAAGACTAACTATGGTGCTGGTAAACGACAGAAAGTGGAACCACGAGGTCCATAGGGGGATTCATCTCGCGCACAGTTTCCCAAGTGCCATAGGTGGCACGAGGGTGAGTGTCGGCCATTAAAGGGTAACTGTCACCGTTGTGGCGAACAAGGCCATATGGCATGAGTTTGTCATGTGCCGATGAGTGCTATGCCTGCACTGAATCAGTACGGGGGAGGTAATTAGGTGCCTCATGGAAATTCGCAAAGAAACATGGCTCGGGTGAGAGTTTACTCGCTTACCCTTGTTGACGCGGAGAATGCGGGTGACATGGTGACAAGTACCATGTTATTACTTTTGAATAAAGCCTGTTAGACCAAGTAGTTTAAGGGTCTTTCATTCCTACTATGTTTTGATGACAACAACCCATTAGCAGTTCCTCAAGGCTACTAATCTTTCTCTCTAAGTCATGTTCAACTATACAAAACGACACCAGAACCAACAAGTCTCAAATTAGTTGAAGCAACTTGTGTCATGACCAAAAGCACAGCCTCTCAACGCATTCATGGACGCTACACTATATACAAAGTGATCTAAAGGACGAGTGTGAGAATGAGAGAGAGAGACTATCTTGTAAATCCCTTGAATATAGAAGTAAACTCAAAACTAAGAGCAAGAAATGGGCATATCACACACACACAACAAAAACAAGTAAAGTTATTTAAAGATGTGTAAAGAAACCCCCAAACGGACAAAGACCTTCTTAGAACTTAAAAGAAAAATTCTTAAGAAGAAGGGACTCGTCGACGAACATAGGGCTTCGTCAACGAGTGTAACACATACCTTCGTCGACGAACACAGGGTTCTCGTCGACAAAAAGAAACCGAGAAGCATCTAAATTTAGAACCATAACTCATTGACGAACACAGGGCGTCGTCGACGAATGTTATGAAGAACTCGTCGACGAACATAGGGTTCTCGTCGATGAAAAGATACCGAGAGGTACCTGAATTTAGAAACAGCAACTCGTTGACGAACACAAGGCTTCATCGACGAATTGACTAAAGAGCTCATCAACGAATTTCAATTTTCGTCGATGGACGTTGGGCAGCAGCGTTCATTAAATGCTGCATAACTGCTAGTTTGACCCTTGTCTTACATTAATAAATGCCCAACGGCTCTCCAGCATTCCCCTCGCCCATTTGGTGTTTAAATAGGAGTAATTGCATTTATTCCTCACCTTGTAAAAAGATCATTCATTGGTGCTTTCATTTCTAGGGTTTGCTCATACACTCACTTGCCCTCTTCTTGCTGCTCTTAGTTTTGCTTGTACTCTATTGACAAGGGGACATTGAGTAAGGATTTTGTTGTAATACTCAGCTCAAAAGGGAGCTTTCAAACACATATTTATTTCTCATCTACTTCTTGTAAAGAAAGGCTCTTTGTGAGCCATTGTAGGGTGTCTCTAAGTGAGCACCTTGTTGAAGCTCTTTGTGAGCAACCGTGTGTATTGGCTTCTTCGCCCGAAGGAGGATCATAGTGGATTTTGGGAATCCTTGAGTTGGTCTCAAGGCGTGGACATAGGCGGGGTGTCGAGCCACGTAAATATCTTTGCGTTAAGTTTCTCTTATCTCACATCTCTTTCATACTGTTGTTGTGATTTCCTGCATATTTACATTGTGATTTTATGCACTTGTTCTTGGTAAGATTTTTGTGTTTGTAGAAAGTATGCACATCTAGGAAAAACATCTAATCACCCCCCCTCTAGACGCTCATTCGGGTCAACAAGTGGTATTAGAGCACCAGTCGCTGAAATTCGGAGTAACACCCAGGCGAAAAGATCAACATGGCGAATACGTTTGCCCAAGGTCAATCTGTGGACCATCCAACCAAATTTTGTGGAACTAACTACCCAGCATGGAAAGATCGAATGTCGATCTTCATCCAGGCCTCTGACTACTGTATGTGGAATGTCATCACTGAAGGAGACTACACCTTCAAAAACAAAGACGGCGATGACATACCCATTGGAAAACTTCTCAAGGCAGATGCAAGGTTGGCACAACTCAACTTTAAGACCAAGAACTTCCTATATTGCGCCGTAAGTGATGAAGAGTACAACCGAATATGTGGTTGCAACATGGCCAAGGAAATGTGGGAAAAGCTTCAGGTAACATATGAAGGCACTACCCAGGTAAAAAGATCAAAAATCTATATGCTAGTAAAAGAATATGAAATGTTCAAAATGGAAGAAGGTGAGACAATTACAGCTCTGTTCACTCGGTTCACACACATTACTAATGGACTAAAAGCTCTCGGTAGAGAGTACTCTATGGAAGATAATGTGCAGAAAGTCCTTCGTTCACTACCGACATCTTGGCACGCCAAGTTTACAGGAATTGAGGAAGCAAAGAACCTCTCAAAGGTCATGCTTGACGAACTAATTGGGTCTCTCATGACCTATGAGATCAAGAAGAAAAATGCTGCTGTAGAAGTTGAAGTACCCAAGAAGGCTACCGGAATTGCTCTAAAAGCCGGGAAGCAAAAAGAGACCATAGAAGAAGAGGAGAATGATGAAGATGATGAAGTTGCCCTCCTTAAGAGAAGATTTAGAAATTTTCTGATGAACAAATGAAATGGCAAACAAAAGGAGAAAGGAGAATCGAACATCAGATGCTACAACTGCAAAAAGATTGGGCACTGTATGGCCAATTGTCCTCTCTTCAAAAACAAAGGCAACAATCAACAGGGAGACAAGAAGAGGTTCAAAGCAATGAACACAACTGAATGGGATGAACTGGATGGAACCTCAACCGACGAAGAAGTCAAGGAAGAAGCTACTCATTTATGCCTTATGGCGAACGAACAAAGTGAGGTAAGTTCTAATGACAAATATCTCCCTTCCTATGAAGAATTAGAGGAAAATTGTAGAAAACTCTATGTTGAACTAAAAGCATTTAAAAAGAATCTCAAACTTTTAGAAGAAAATTATTCAAAATGCAAACAAAAACAGATTTGCTCATGTGACACCTTGAAAGCTGAAAATGCATCTCTTTGTCTTGAAAAAGAAAAGCTTTCTAAGGAATACACAAACTACAAAGAGTCCTCTCAAAAGGAAATTGAAAGCTTGAAAAGTCAATTAATTGAATTTCTTCAAGAAAACTCTTCATTGAAAAAGAAGGTGGAAGATCAAAGCAATACTATATATAAATTTACAAATGGTAAGGAAAAATTTGATAGGTTACTTGGAGCTCAAAGGTTTGGAATTTTCAAAGAAGGATTAGGATATGGCCTATCGTCTTCAGAATCGATAGGATTTGCAAACCTCTATGCCAAAAGGATTTTGCATCAAAGAAAAGTCATGCCCCTAAACTAAACCCCTCACACACTAATAAAGTCTACCTATATTGTGAGAAAAAGGGTCACGTATGATTTACTTGCCCCTTTAGGGGAAATAGAGGAAAAAATATGAACTACAAATGGGTGATTAAGAACACTAACCCAATAGGACCCAAGAAAATGTGGGTACCAAAACAAATCACTTGATGTTGTGTGCAGGTATGTTTGAAGAGTGACTCCATAAAGAACAAATGGTTTCTTGATAGTGGATGTTCAAGGCACATGACGGGAGACGCAAGCAAATTCCTCTCCCTCACCTACAAGAAGGAAGGGCTAGTCATGTTTGGAGATAACGCCAAGGGAAGAATCATCGGTAAAGGTAAAATAGGTAACTCATCCTTGGCTATTGAAAATGTTGCTCTAGTAGATACTCTCAAACATAATTTGTTAAGCGTTAGTCAACTATGTGATAAAGGATTAAACATTACTTTCCAATCCACAAAATGCTTAATAAATGATTTACATGGAAATACCATCCTTGTAGGAAAACGTGAATCCAACATATATACAATTAAGTTTGATGATATCACAAATTGTAACATTAAATGTTTAGCTATTACAAATGAAAATTGTTGGTTATGGCATAGGAGACTAGGTCATGCAAGCATGGATCTTCTTCATAAACTTTCATCCAAAGAACTAGTAAATGGCCTACCAAAAGACAATTATGTGAAAGACAAAATATGTGATGCATGTCAATATGGAAAATAAGTTAAGACCTTTTTCAAAACTAAGAAAGAAATTTCTACCTCAAGACCCTTAGAGTTAATCCATCTTGATTTATTTGGACCTAATGACATAGCTAGCATTAATGGAAAGTTGTATGCATTTGTTATAGTTGATGACTTCTCTAGATTTTCATGGGTAATTTTTCTTGCTAACAAAAGTGACACCTGTAATGCATTTATCCATTTTTGTGGAAAAATCCAAAATGAGAAGGGAATGTCAAATATACACATTAGGAGTGATAGAGGAAGAGAGTTTAGAAATAAAGAACTTGAATATTTTTGCAACAAAAATGGTTATTTACACAACTTCTTTGCACCAAAAACTCCACAACAAAATGGAGTAGTTGAAAGAAAAAAATTGAACACTCCAAGAAAGGGCTTGGACAATGCTCAATGAACATAACTTGCCAAAATACTTCTGGGCAGAGGCCGTTAGCATAGTATGCTATGTTAGTAACTGAGTCATCATTAGATCCAAGTTAGGAAAAACCCCATATGAAATATGGAAGGGTAGAAAACCTAACATCTCACATTTTAAGGTTTTTGGATGTAAGTGTTTTATATTAAATGATAGGGATCATTTAGTTAAGTTTGATTCAAATTCCGATGAGGGAATTTTCATAGGATATGCCATGAATAGCAAGGCATATAAGGTATTCAACAAAAGAATTCAAACTGTTCAAGAATCAACCCATGTTGTATTTGTTGAAACAAATCCTTGCGCATCCAAAACAACTGTTGAGATAGATGAAGAGAACCATGTCGCTATCTTTAGAATTGAAAGAGAATTAGAACAACTTAAGTTAAATAATGATCAAAACACTAATTGTCAAGATACAAATATTGATCATCTAGAATCTTCTCCTCAAGAGTCTAACCAACTAGAAGAAAAAGAAAATCATGAACTACCTAAAGCTTGGAAGTTTGTAAAAAATCATCCAACTGATCTTATCATAGGTAGTCCATCTCAAGGAGTCAGCACCCGATCTCACCTTAGAAGTGGATGTAATCACATTGCTTTTGTATCTCATCTAGAACTTAAAAACTTTGAAGAAACTGAAAATGATGAAAATTGGATAAATGTCATGCAAGAAGAATTAGATCAATTTGAAAGAAACAAAGTATGACACTTAGTTCCTAAGCCTAAAAATACTACAATAATTGGCACTAAATGGGTTTTTAGGAATAAGAAAGATGAAGATGGAAACATTGTTAGAAACAAAGTTAGATTAGTAGCCCAAGGATATAACCAACAAGAGGGTATTGACTACGATGAAACTTATGCCCCGGTAGCTAGACTAGAAGTCATTAGGATGCTCCTTGCCTTTGCTTGTTACAAAAACTTCAAATTATTTCAAATGGATGTTAAAAGCGCTCTTTTAAATGGATACATAAATGAAGAAGTATTTGTCAAGCAACCTCCTGGCTTTGAGAGCCACACTCATCCCGATTACGTATACAAGCTCTCAAAAGCCCTTTATGGACTTAAGCAAGCACCAAGAGCTTGGTATGAGCGCTTAAGCAAATTTTTTCTAGAAAATTTGTTCACAAGAGGACAATTCGATACCACTCTTTTCTTAAAACATAAGGAAAGTGATATGCTTGTTATACAAATTTATGTGGATGATATCATTTTCAGTGTCACAAATGAAACCTTGTGTCAAGATTTTGCTTAAACTATGTAGGAAACTTTTGAGATGAGTATGATGGGTGAGCTAACCTTTTTCCTAGGATTACAAATTAAACAAATGAAACATGCAATCTTCATAAATCAGGCCAAATACGTTAGGGACATGTTAAAGAAATTCAACCTTGAAATGGGTAAATCTAAAGTAACTCCTATAAGCATCATAACAAAGCTTGACGCTGATGAAAAAGGGAAAAACATTAACCAAAAACTATACCGTGGCATGATAGGTAGCTTATTGTATCTCACTTCCAGTAGGCCTGATATCATGTTCAGTGTTTGTCTATGCGCTAGATGTCAAACTTGTCCCAAAGAATCTCATCTTCATGCAGTCAAACGAATCTTTAGATACTTAGTAGCAGGCACTCGTGACTTAGGACTCTTCTATCCTAAAAATGCTCCCTTTGACCTCACATGCGACTCTGATGCTGACTAAGGTGGTTGTAAAATAGATAGAAAATGCACTAGTGGAACATGTCACTTCCTTGGACACTCTCTTGTGTCTGATTTTGCAAAAAACAAACCTCCGTAGCTCTCTCCACCACCGAGGCTGAGTACATCGCAGCCGGCAGCTGCTGTGCTCAAGCACTATACATGAAACAATAACTTGAGGACTTCCGAATCTTAGTTAAAGGTACTCCAATTCATTGTGACAATACTAGTACCATCAACATATCAAAGAATCCGTGCCTCCATTTTATAACTAAACATATTGAAATTAGGCACCACTTCATTCAAGATCATGTCCAAAAAGGAGACGTTGAGTTGGTTTATGTTCCCATCGAAAACCAACTTACCGACATTCTAACTAAGCCTCTCAATGAAGAAAGATTCCACAAAATTCGACATGCCCTAGGAATGTGCACTCCTTCAGACATACTATAGGATCCTCATGTCAACTCCTACCCCTGGTCCTGCTCACCATACTCTTAAACTTAGTTTTTCACCTTCTTCCTACTCTCGTCGACGAACATAGGGTATTCGTCGCCGAGAAGTCTGTTAAATTCATTGACGAATACAAGGTCTCATCGTCGAATTTGCCTTAAATTCATCGACGAACACAGGGATATCGTCATCGAATTTGCCTTAATTTCGTCGACGAACACAGGGCCTCGTCGACGAAAACTGTCGAGATACTTATTTCTTTCCAGTTCAACCAGACAAACCCTAGCCCCTTCTCCTTTCTCTCAGCCCTGTGTCCCTTCTCCAACCCACCTTGCGCCACCTCCTACCTCTCTCGCCACCACGCACGACAATCTCCACCACATCCTTGCCTCATTCCCTCCCTCGGCACTCCCATTTCCTCAGCTCTCTCATCTTCTCGGCCATACCAGCTCTCTCCATCACTTCGTCCCTCAATGGCTCCCTGTCCAAAACGTTGCAACCTCCAAACCGAAGTCGACGAAGGTTCATCTCATTGCCCTACCTTCGGTCCTCCTATGCCTGCTCCAGCCAATCCCGACCCTCGGTTCATCTCTCCCGAAGCTGCCTACCGCTATCAAAATGACATTCTCAAGCGGCACCTAGTCTACGAAAAAATTGTGCCCTCCGATTTCCTCCAACTCCATTTCCCCACTCTTCTCTCCAAGATAAAAGCCATCGGGTGGGATGCCCTCTTTGATCTTGATGAACTCGTCTATGAAGATCTTGTTCGCGAGTTCTACGCAAACTTCGTTCCCTTACATCGCGCCATTGCCGCTTACTCCACTGTTTGCGGCACAGTTATTCGGATCTCCAAGGATACATTCTCCGCCGTGCTCGGTTACACCCCTTATCCCCTTCAAGGCCTCCCCAAGTCCTCTTGGCCAACTCATTTTGACTGGTTCGACTTACACACCGCCCTTAAACTGATTACTGGTAATCCTCGCATTCCCGCAATGGCTCGCCCGAAATCCAAAGACCTCACTGTAGAATTTCGGGTCCTCCATCATATGATCACGTACAATTTGTGCCCTCGCACTGGTGGCAGGGACTGGGTCACCCTAGGCGATATCTTCAACATGTATTGCCTATGGGTTAGACGTGGTATATATCTTCCTTCTATCATTGTTCTAAACATAGAGGAAGGCCTTGAAAGGCAACGCGGTTGCCTCCCTTACAGTTGTCTCCTCTTTAATCACTTTAACCTCATTCGCGCCGACCTACTTTGCATTCGTCCTGTGTTAGAAGATATCTACATTGAGGTGACCCTTCGTCGCATGCACTTTGAAAAGGACGAAGAAACCAACATGTGGGTTAAAGCCCACGAGCAGGGTCATATTCCCGTCGATGAGGTTGAGGCCGCCTTGGAGGCCGAAGAAGAGGAAAGCGAGTATGAGGACTCTATGTATGGCCATATCCTGGAGCGCCTGGACGGGTTTCAGCACGCCATGACACAATCACAAATTCAACACTGACATCGTTTTGACTCCTTAGAAACATCTTTTGCTCCACAAGAAAACGCTAACTGCGCTTGCTTTGATTCCCTCGACACTTCTTTTGCTACACTCTTTGATCATCTGGGTCGCCCACGTAAGTAGCGCTCTTTTTCCGCTATCCCCCAAATTTGATTATGGCAAAGGGGGAGAGATAGACTTAGGTCTCTATATTCAGATGTATTCAGTTGTATTTAGAATATATTTCTAGTTGATAGTATAGCCTTGTAATCACTACTTGTAATTATTGCAATAATTTAGTATTAAAACTTAGCAAACTTTTGAACATAAATGCTCTATCTGTGTACCAGCATGCTTGAATGATTGATATACTAGACTGTCATGTTTTATGTAGGATTAAATGGGAAATGTCTTATTTATAAACGGCATGCTGCCGAAATTTTTAAATAAAATATCCTTTCATACAATGCAAACATTAAGGGGGAGAATTTTATTTAAACTCTAAACCAATCCATTTAGTAAAGGGGAGCATTTATCTTTCAAAGAAAACACTAATGGATTGTCATCATCAAAAAGGGGGAGAATGTTAGACCAAGTAGTTTAAGGGTCTTTCATTCCTACTATGTTTTGATGACAACAACCCATTAGCAGTTCCTCAAGGCTACTAACATTTCTCTCTAAGTCATGTTCAGTTATACAGAATGGCACCAGAACCAACAAGTCTCAAATTAGTTGAAGCAACTTGTGCCATGACCAAAAACACAGCCTCTCAACGCATTCATGGACGCTACACTATATACAAAGTGATCTAAAGGACGAGTATGAGAATGAGAGAGAGAGACTATCTTGTAAATCCCTTGTATATAGAAGTAAACTCAAAACTAAGAGCAAGAAATGGGCATATCACACATACACAACAAAAACAAGTAAAGTTATTTAAAGATGTGTAAAGAAACCCCCAAACGGACAAGGACCTTCTTAGAACTTAAAAGAAAATTCTTAAGAAGAAGGGACTCATCGACGAACATAGGGCTTCGTTGATGAGTGTAACACATACCTTCATCGACGAACACAGGGTTCTCATCGACGAAAAGAAACCGAGAAGCATATGAATTCAGAACCATAACTCGTCGACGAACACAGGGCGTCGTCGACGAATGTTATGAAGAACTTGTCAACGAACACAGGGTTCTCGTCGACAAAAAGATACCGAGAGGTACCTGAATTGAGAAACAGCAACTCATCGACAAACACAACGCTTCGTCGACGAATTGACTGAAGAGCTCGTCAATGAATTTCAGTTTTCGTCGATGGATATCGTGAAATTTGTCGGCGGACGTCGGGTAGCAGCGTTCATTAAATGCTGCAGAACGGCTAGTTTGACCCTTGTCTTATATTAATAAATGCCCAATGGCTCTCCAGCATTCCCCTCGCCCATTTGGTGTTTAAATAGGAGTAATTGAATTTATTCCTCACCAAGAGAGTTAATATTGTAAAAAGATCATTCATTGGTGCTTTCATTTCTAGGGTTTGCTCATACACTCACTTGCCCTCTTCTTGCTGCTCTTAGTTTTGCTTGTACTCTATTGACAAGAGGATATTGAGTAAGGATTTTGTCGTAATACTCAGCTCAAAAGGGAGCTTTCAAACTTATATTTATTTCTTATCTACTTCTTGTAAAGAAAGGCTCTTTGTGAGCCGTTGTAGGGTGTCTCTAAGTGAGCACCTTGTTGAATCTCTTTGTGAGCAACCGTGTGTATTGGCTTCTCCACTCGAAGGAGGATCATAGTGAATTTTGGGAATCCTTGAGTTGGTCTCAAGGCGTGGACGTAGGCGGGGTGCCGAACCACGTAAATATCTTTGTGTTAAGTTTCTCTTATCTCATATCTCTTTCATACTGTTGTTGTGATTTCCTGCGTATTTACATTGTGATTTTATGCACTTATTCTTGGTAAGATTTATGTGTTTGTAGAAAGTCTGCACATCTGGGAAAAACGTCTATTCACCCCCCCTCTAGACGCTCATCCGGGCCAACAAAGTCGATGTATTATTTGATTCAGGAGCAACCCACTCCTTTATATCTAAAAATTTCGTGAAATTGTGTGGGGTTGAAACCCAAGTGATGGATGCGGAATTGTCCATGGCGACACCATCGGGGAGTATGGTGATATGTAGGAAGAAGTTGGGCGATTATCTTGTAGAAATTCAGGGAAGGACGCTACCGGTGAATCTAGTAGTATTCGACATGTGCGGGTTTGATGTTATTCTGGGGATGGACTAGTTATCCTCCAATTTTGCTATCATTGAATGTAACCGAAAAGAGGTAGTGTTTAGACCTCTGAATGGACAGGAGTATAAGTTCGTGGGATTGTGTGTGCGTTTGGCGCCATAGTATCTATCAGCAATACAGGAAAAAAGGTTACTCTTTGATGGGTGTCAAGGGTACCTAGCATGTGTAAAGAAGCCACTGCGGGATGAGTTAAAGCTCCAGGATATCCGAGTGGTTAATGATTTCGCAGATGTATTCCCTGAAGACTTACCCGGTTTACCTCCTGATCGTGAGGTGGATTTTTCTATTGAATTGCTGACAGGAAAGGTACTGATTTCTAAAGTTCCATACCAGATGGCTTCGGCAGAACTTAAAGAGTTGAAGAAGCAGTTGTCGAAACTACTGGGTAAAGGCTTTATTATACCCAATGTTTCGCCTTGGGGAGCTCCAGTGTTGTTTGTGAAAAATAAAGACGGGTCAATGAGGATGTGCATTAACTACCGTGAGATTAACAAGGTAACAGTTAAGAACAAATACCCGTTGCCTCGTATAGATGATCTATTTTACCAGCTGCAGGGAATGTAGGTCTTATCTAATATCGATCTACGGTCAGGGTATCATCAGGTGAAGGTTCAGTATGAGGATATGGTAAAGACTGTTTTTCGAACCAGATATGGTCACTATGAGTTTCTAGTCATGCCATTCGAGTTGACTAACGCTCCGATGGTATTTATGAACCTAATGAACAGGGTTTTCCATGAATACTTGGACCAATTCATGGTGGTGTTTATTGACGATATTCTGGTATACTTGAGGAGTCTGGAAGAGCATGAAAACCATCTGAGGTTGGTGCTTCAGGTACTGCAAGAAAGGAAGTTGTATGCTAAGTTGAAGAAATGCGAGTTCTAATTGGAACAAGTTGCAATTCTGGGCCATGTCGTGTTGAGGGGTGGTATCTCAGTTAATTCAAGTAAGATTAAAGTAGTAATTTACTAGTGAAATCGAAGAGTGTGCAGGAGGTTCAGAGTTTCCTAGGACTGGTAGGGTATAATCGTCGGTTCATGGAGGGATTCTCTAAGTTATCTGGACCTATGACACGGTTAACGAGAAAAGATGTAAAAATTTGACTAGACTGATAAGTGTGAGTAGAGCTTCTAATAGTTGAAACACCGACTGGTCACTGCTATGATTTTGACCATCCCATCTGGGGACGGTGGTTTTGTATTATATAGCGACGCATCTCTAAAGGGTTTGGGATGTGTGCTGATGCAACAGGAGAAAATGATTGCTTATGCTTCTCGGAAACTCAAGGAGAACGAGAAGAATTACCCTACACATGATTTGGAGTTGGTGGTAGTGGTGTGTGCATTGAAGATCTGGAGACACTACTTGTACGGCGAAAAGTGTAAGATCTTCATGGACCATAAGAGCCTTAAATACTTTTTCACGTAGAAGGAGTTGAATATGAGGCAAAGGAGGTGGCTTGAGCTGATTAAGGACTACGATTGCACTATCAGTTATCACCTAGGAAGGGCTAACGTGGTAGCTGATGTGTTGAGTCGGAAGTCAGAGCATGCGTCAGTATTTCCAGTGGCAGATCAACATCATATCAGAATGGATCTGGAAAGTCTCGGCGTAGAATTGGTGGGTGGTAATCACCAGGAATTCATTGCTAGCTTGGTGATCTAGCCGATATTGTTTGAGAGAATTAAAGTCGTGCAGGCCAATGATGAGGAGTTAGTGGAGGTTGTAAAGAAAGTGCAAAAGGGGTTGGCTGCAGATTTTAACATCTCTAATGATGGTGTATTGAGGTTTGGCACCAGGTTGTGTGTCCCAAACGATGAGGAGATAAAGAGGACGATTCTGGAGAGAGTCGGTCCGGTGGCGTACAGGATAGCATTACCCCCAGCATTGTCTAGGATTCACGACGTATTCCACATGTCCATGCTTAGGAGGTATGTTCCTAATCCTTCGTATGTGATCAACTACGAGTCCTTGGAGTTCGGGGACACTTTAGCATATGATAAAATACCGGTTCAGATTCTAGACTGTAAGGAATGGGAGCTACGTACTAAGAAGATTTCGCTTGTGAAGGTACTTTGGCATAATCATGTAGTCAAGGAAGCTTCATGGGAGTTAGAGTCAAAGATACGTCAGAAGTATCCTCAGTTATTTAGAGATGCTCAGAGTTAGATAGGTAAGCAGAGTGGTAAGTAAATGGTTTTTTTGGTCTCCAGGAGAGCTTGTATTTGTAATCTCCTAAGATGTTATGTGTGACCACGATATTTCTCCACCATAAGTGAGGGTAGGTAATAAATTTGGGACGGGACTGCTATGTGGGTGGCCACCGACTCTTCCTAGAGATAGAGCAGTTAGAGTTCAGACAATATGATAGAAACTGTTAGCAAATTTCGAGGACGAAATTTTATAAGGAGTGAGATTGTAGTAACCCGAACTAAAAAAGAAATATATATATATATATATATATATATATATCTTGGAGGAGATATTTTTGGATATTTATATATAAATATCTTGGAGGAGATATTTTAAAATTACTCAAGGGCTAAGTTATGTTTATTATATAACTCCCTCTCCCTCTCTTTCTCTCTCTCTCTCTCTCTCTCTCTCTCTAAACCGTGAATTCACTCTCTCTCTATCTCTAAGGTATCGGGCAGCTCGTTGCCTAAATTAATGATCCAACGTTACTACGTGGATCAGTTGGTAAATCTCTACAAGTCTTACGAAGTAGAATCTTGATTTGAGGATTTCTGGGCCTTCACCCCGAAGTTGAGATAAGGGTCGAAATGAGTCTAGTGACTTGTAGATCTATACTAAATAGGGTTATATTGACGTATAGTCTTTCAGTTTTAGGATTTGGGAATCTGTGCAGCTATTTTAAGCCACTTGGAGTCATGTTTCGGTATTCGAGAACAGGTAAGGGGATTTGTTTATATCAGTTATTTTAAAAATCTGATCCGGTAGAACTGTAGGTTATGTTTATATGGATGTTTTGGTTACTTGTTTGGAAAATTTCACCGGGTGAGATTACCGATTTTTCGGGTGTGCGGTTTTCGGGAAAATTAGGGTTTCGGGTATCATTTCCGTTTCTTTTGGAAAATCGTTTATTTGAATAAAACTAAAGTATAGAGATAACCGTACCTTTATTCTATGTTAAATTGTATTTCCAAATCAATTATTATATGATTGTTTAATTATCCAAATTGGTGTGGCAGGAGAGGATATTTTGTGATGATTGAGTTGTGATGTGTTTGAAATGGAATATAAGAACTGGAGTTGCAAACTGTTTTCAGGAATGGTGGTTACTGACATGCCGATTTCATTATCGTGGGGTCAATAATGACATGTCGGTTTGATTCCATGGGGTCGAGACATTCCGAATTAATACCGTGGGGTCGTAAGACATGTCAGGTTAATACCAATGGTCATAAATTGCTAGTTTATGTCGAAGAGTGTGAAAACACTAGGTTTGTATTAGTTCAATACCATGGGTCAATAATGACATGCCGGTTTGCTGGATTATGGTTACTAAAACGCTGGTTCAATACCGTGGGGTCAATAATGAAATGCCGGTTTACCAGATAATATCGAGGGTTGTGGAATGTCGGTTCAATACCATGGGTCAATAATGACATGCAGGTTTTCTGGATTATTGTTACTAAAATGCCGATTCAATACCATGGGGTCAATAATGACATGCCGATTTGTCGGATTATACCGATGATTGTGAAATATACTAGAACTGTTTGTGAAAATACTGGAAATACAAAATGCTTTGTTTCTTATTGGAATAACACTCATGTGCCCACACACTGATATAACCTGATTCTCCCTTACTGAGAAGTGTCTCATCCCAATCATACAAATATATTTTAGGTCCTTTAGGTAGCCAGATCTAGCATTCTAGAGGGTTTTGGAGCGTAGTATTCTGTTAGTTTTTGTAAGTACTGTTGTGAGTACTGAATTATAGTCGGGATGTCATTTTGGATTATGATGGATACCTTGGGTTGATGTTTTGTATTATGATAGACTTAGAACTCTGGTATGAATGATTGTAATAGGTTGAAATATGTTCTGCAGCATTATTCATGTGAATAGTGGTTGTGAGTAGGGTATCCGCGAGCCCTATCAGGTTGGACTCTCATACTTGTTGGTGTCATAGATGTTTGTATGATACAGATACAGGTTAGGTTCTCATATCACACCCTGGGGCCCACTTTTGAGGCTCGGGGTGTGATAATAAAAGTTGTGTTGGAATTGTTGTATCCCCAAGAGGGGAGTGAATTGAAAATTTTAAACTTTTCCTAGGTCAAGCTCAAATCCACAAGAGGTAAATCGCAACCTAGGGTCTTTCTATTCAATCTCAAATCCCAACAATATTAAAACACTAAGAACTTGTAAAATCACAAAAACCATTGCTAAACAAGTTTATAGACTTGTATTTATAGTCAAGAAGCCATTCTAGACATTATCTAACCGTTGGGAGTGATCTCCCTTTGATTGGCTCAAGACCTAGCCATTTTCTAGCCATTGGGAACTGAATCCCGATGTTAATCGTCGACTATTGACCCCCCATTCGACAACTAGTGGCCCCACTCGTCGATTAGTGGCCCCCATTGTTCGACTAGTAACACTCTGCCACCAATCGTTAAAATTCTGCTTGGAATCGTCGACGAATTGCACCCAATCATCAATGAGTGCCCCAAACCAGAAAAAGTCATCAACATGAAAGTTGTGGGATTTTTTCTTAGCTTTCCACCAAGATCATCCTTTTTGGACTTTTCAAACAAAATTTATGCTCAAATTACTGAAGGGTGTTTAGGAAATTTGATAGGTGCATAACTGAGGTTTTAAACCCAATCAGGACCAAGTTTGTAAAAGATTTTAACACTAATATAATTTAAAACTTATCTTTATGAAATTTATTTTGAATATAAGATATCTTATTTATGAAAACATACTTGAAAGCTCATTTTGTTATCTTATATGCTAAGTATGTCCTTTATAAAAATATACTTGACTTTCTTGAGGCTTTAGGACATAAAACATTTTTGACAAAATCGGGACAAAGTATGTAACTGTTTATAAAACCAATATGTTAAAAATTTGTCCCTTATGAAAACATATTTGAGTTTAGGATTCGTTTGACAAACTCTTTGTTTTATATATGAAAATTATAAATGTGAGTTTGTGACTTTAAGTGAAAACCTATAAACTCAAGTGTCCTAATATGCATATACAAAATGCTCAACTTTTGCTCAGAAATCATGCATGAATCAAGACCGCAAGAGTTACAAAATATACTACCTCAAACACTCCTCATTACAAATAAACAATTGTACATTAAGCTTCCTTGGGTGTGCTTGAATCCTTTCCAAGTGAGTGTCCACTTGATCTTTCCTATTCGAACTTCTACTCGATCTGATTTTTGCCTTTGATTCAGTACTTCATGTACGAGTACCTATACTAAACATGATCTACAAAGATAGGAAAACACTAGGAACAACAAATAGGTTAATATCATCAAAACATATCAAATATGGTAGTGTAGCCACCCAAGCTAACAATCTCCCCATTTTTTATGATGTCTAACCTATTAAGAATTTACTTAATCTTTGCATTTGTGATTATACTTACCATAACTTAACATGCAAAGATAAACTTACCTAGAACCACTAATGGGTTGTTATCATCAAAACAAGACGATTAAGCTTATGTATCCACCAAGACTAACACTCTCTCCCTTTTTGATGATGACAAACCATTGATGTTCTTCATAGGGTATAATTCAAAGCTCCCCCTCAAATTATGCATATACTTAAGTAAGACTAAAATTGCTTCCCCTTACTATATGCATATCTAAAATTTGCTCTTCCTTACTTTATGCATATAATTCATAATAAAGACATTCATATATATTGGAGCTTTAACAAAATAGAAAGTTCATTCAAGATAAGACAAGTAATAAGCAAGTTAAACTTTCATAACACTACATGCATTTCTCCCCCACATACATTTTTCCCTAACACCCCAAAACTTCTCACCTTTTGTTCATCATAAAAAAGAGAGGTATAATTCATATGAATGAAATTTCTCCCCCTTAAGATAAGTTTCCATGGTGGTAAGGTGAGTATATGCAAAATTCATATACCAAATGATTGTGCTAAACCATAACATCGGAAATGCCAAGATTGGATTTCTTCAAAACTCATGAATGATGATTTGAGAGTGAAACCATTTGATATTTGATCAATCATTCAATTCCAATTTTGTTATGACTAGCTTCACTAACACTCAACTTTCATGAATGCTATGTAATAGATATTCTAACTTATGTATCCAAACAAGTACATATCATCAAAAACAATTATGCCACTAAAAAAAATTATTCCTAAGGAGCAAGTTTAGAGTGCAAGCCTTTTCATTCCAGAAGCAATAGCCAATATTTTCAACAACAAAAATAAACCAATCAATAAGGATATATACAATTTAAGAAATCATATTGGATTTAACATTTTCATCCATCAATATTGGCTTGAATCTCTAAAGTTCCCAACAAAGAAACTAAACAAATTATAACATAATCTAGGATTTTAACCTTTGAGCATATCGTATCCCCTTTTTTATTTTTACGTAGGTGTGGTAGAATCTACTTAAATCCTATTTCATAATCTTAGGTTCTAAGGAAATAATAAAAAATCATGTAATTCTTTTTTATACCCATTCTTCCTTGGGTGCCAAGGGATTTTTCTTCATAACCCATTCAAGCTTCCTTTCTTTGCCTCTAGCCCCTCTATCAAGTCAAAAATATTGTATATGACCCTTTCTTTCACAACACAAACAAGTTTTGTTTGTGTGCAAGGGTTGTGACTTTTTCACATTATTTTTGCTAGTTGAGGCATAACCATGTGATTTATAAGAGGATTTAACAATCTTTTTGGAAACAATATTTCTTTTAGCTCCTAAAGATTTATTTGAGTTTCCTTGTCCTCTTATGTTTTTGCCATGACCTTCATTTTTTCTTTTTCAAGATTGCAATTTGATTTTTTCAAATTTCCTACTTCTTCTTGAAAAAATTCATGGTCTTTTTGAGCTTTTTCGATAAGCTCTTCATTTTCCCTTTTAAGGGAGGCAATTTCATCTTTCAAGGAGGAACAAAGACTACAGAGTATTTCATTTCCTTTGCATTTTGACAATTTTTCCTCCAAGTTTTCTATTTTTACTTGCTCTTTTTGAGAATTTGAAGTAAGCTCCTCATTCTTATTTTTAAAAGAATCATTCTCTTTAATCAATAAGTGTATTCCCTATGCTTAAACAAAACAATCTCTTTCTCAAAATTTTTACTCTTCTTCTTTACCAAAACTAATTCTTCAAATAATTTACCACAATTATTTATGTAACGCCCCAAAAAATAGTATGCATGGAAGTGTAAATACATATATATATATATATATATATATATATATATATTAATTAGGTGATTAATTAAATAAGATAATAAAATAAATTATATAATACATATATGTTGTAGTGATCCTAAAAATAAATAAATAAATAAATAAATAAATAAAATTAATTAAATAATAATAATATAATAATAATAAAATAATAATAATGATGATTAATTAATTAATTAATATAATAATATTTAAATATATTATAATATATATTATGTATATATTAAACCTTCCTAGATCAGATCCTTTAGGAATACGCAGATAGAGAGCCCCCCCTCTGGCCCATCTCTCACGCCTTTCTCTCTTCATCTCCTCTCACTCACTCTCCTCGATTTCTTCTCTAATATTTGGCGAATTAGAAAACGGAAGATATCATTGGGTTCCTATCTCCGTCATCGACATTTCTACTGGAGTGGATTTGTCGTAAAAGCCGCATTAGGCACCACTCATGGGGAAAGGTATAATCTCTATATTTTCTTAATTTATCATTTAATCTTCAGCTAAATCGACGATCACCACCACGAGGTCCTTGTCTCAATCGTTGTCATTTTGGTCGGAGCAAATTTTCAGTTTGGGGGTCCTAGGCACAACTCCAATGCGAGAGTGAGATTTAGGGAGTTAAGGAAATTGGTTGTTTTTAGGGGTTTAATTATTTTGAAGTTTATGGGCCTAGGAAATGTTAAAATCATATTTTATTTAGGGTTGATTTGATTAAATTAAGGTTATTGAATCAGGGTTTGGGTGAGCGTCGTAGGCATCATTTTGGGGTCCCTGCTGGTGTAGTTTTAAGAAACCAGGTAAGGGGATTAAGTTAAGTCAGGATTTTATTAAACATGAATTGATTAAATTGTTATATTTATTTATTTATGAGTTCAAATATTATTTTGAAACCAACCGTTCAATAGGGATTGAAATTGGAATAGCTTCCCAAGAGGGGGGTGAATTGGGTTTTGAAAATTTTATTCCCTTTAGTCTTAGTTCTTTTGAGTTGTGACAACAATCAAAACTTAAATACAATTACAATCAACACAACAAGATCAATCACTCAATCTTTGTAACAATAACCTTGTATATATGTGAAAATTTGCTGAACTTGTTATCAGCCCTGTATCACAATTATTCTTCTTCCTAATGTTCAGCTTTTAAATAAACTTTCAGATTAATAGGTAAAGGATGATCAACCAACGGAATCCCTTTCGGTTTCTGTAATCAATGCCGATCAATCCAAAATGAATTACCTTCTGGTCTATTTAACAACCAAACATTTAGAATTGAATTTTAAAGCAACCACACAGATTATATCTTTTGCTAAAAAATAAAGAATAGAGTAGAGAAAGAAGAACATGAGGTTTTTACGAGGTTCTGCTCCAACACATCCTACGTTCTCACTATAACAACTCGAATTTAAAAATTAAATTTAAATAATAAGGAAAGGGAAATGGAAACCGGAAACAGAAGGAAGCCGTAGACATCGTCGATGACATTGCATTTCGGAAGAGAAAAACAAAAAGGGGGAGTTTCAGGGCTTCGTCGACGAATCCCCTATATTCGTTGACGAAGGCTTAAGAGAATTCGTCAACGAACACAGGACTTCGTTGACGAGAAAATACCGAGAGAGGTTTAGAGGCAGCCTGAATTTCGTCAACGAATACAGGGCCTCGTCGATGAAATTTGTGAAGGACTCGTCGGCGAAGGTCGGGCTCGTCGACGAAATCCTGTTTTATAAGGATGAAAAATCTAGGAGAAATATCATTTTTTTATGAAACCTATCTCCTCTCTCTCTCTCTCTCTCTCTCTCTCTCTCTCTCTCTACGGTTCTCTCTCCCTTCTCTCTACGTTTCCAGCCCCACCAGTCGTCAGATCGACGATCCGAAGTCACCACGACGCTCCTGGCGGAGTTCTCTCCAAATCTACTGAAGCGGATCGTGGGAGAAAGCTAGTTGGAAATCATCCCAAAGTTGAGGTAAGGCTTTTTAAGCCATATTTGGTCTTGCGCTAGTTAGAAGAAGTGTCATACGTATGAAAATACTGAAGTTTAATACTAGGGGTTTTCAATTTCGAAATATTGGTCAGGAAACCCCTCAGGTGTTAAACTTGAATGCTTTTGGGTGAAAACTTTCTATCCAATATTTGAGTTTTTAGCAGTTGAGGAAAATATTGTATGCTTCGAAATACTGAACTTTAATTCTGGGATTTTTCATTTTCAGGGTGTTAAGTTAGGAATCCTGTGGGTGCGGGGCAATTTTATTAGGGGCTTTCCAGGAATCAGGTAAGGGGATAAACTAAGCTAGTACTGTTTTGGAAAATGCTTATAAATATATATAGTTATCATTTGATTTATGGAAACTGTATATGTTTATATATATATGTATGTTTTATATTTGCAAAATACTGTGAAAATGATCGTATGTTTAGTATGTGGAAAATCTACTGTGTGGCGTGAGTAAAAATATTGTGTAATGCTGTTTTCTGGGAATGTGAATGATGTAGATTTTTATGAGGGAAAACCGGCGTACGGGCCGAGATGTTTTTGTACATATATATATGTGGATATGTTTGCCAGCGTACGGGCCGTGCTATGTGCTTTACCGGCGTACGGGCCGTGCTATGTGATTTGCCGGCGTAAGGGTCCTGCTATGTGGTTTTCCAGCGTACGGGCTATGCTATGTGATTTGCCGGTGTACAAGCCGTGCTATGTTAAAATGAGAAATACCGGCGTACGGGCCGATGATTTTTATGATACATGTATATTTGTGAAATGATACGATTGATGTGAAAATAAATGAAATGAGATATTTATGTATCATGATTTCAGTATATGTATATGATATCAGAACCTGGTTGGCTTGGTTTAGGCTAGCACTTGCACGGTACCGTTACTATGTGTCCATGATCCCCGTGATCATGATATCTGTGTTAACGCCGCTGTACGGAGTGGTGTGAAATGAGATGGTCGATGTGGTTATTTTCGAGAAGTGTGCTGTTATCGCCCCTAGTGTACGGACCAGTCTGGGTAGACCCATCGGACCTACAGACTAGACTATCGACTTGGCAGTGGTCGACCAACCATTGTCAAGTCCCGCCTTTGGGCCACACAACCCAGTCATGTGGGGCTAATACATTACAATAGCCAGCTAACCCACCAGAATGATTTTTATATTATTATTTTTATGACATGAGTTGAGATATGTTATGAAAATGCAGTATGTTCGACCATGTTGATTTATATATATATATATATATATATATGTTTTCCCAGATTTGATGAAACAGTACTAAATGTGTTATATATGATATATGTTGAACACGAATTACTCATGTTGCCACACACTAGTATTAGTTTATTTCCCTTACTGAGAGGTGTCTCACCATTAAATTTTATTAACTTTTCAGGAGCCCCGGATAGGAAAGCGAGAAAAGCCCCGCAGAAGTAGTGTTGTTTATTTGCCCTCTACGAAGGGTAAGTTTCTGGTAGGGACAGTTAGGTTTTTGTGGGAATTGTCCCTAGATTCCATTTTTGGGATGTATATATATAGAGAGTTAGTGATTATAGTACTCTGGTATGTATTGAGCACATTATGATGAGATGTATATAATTTTATACTTTCTGCTGCGTAGGCTTCTGCTGTATGTTTTGTTGTATCCTTAGAACCCACGGGTCCAGGTGGATGGTGACCTGCTGAGCTGGATTGTGGGATATGCAGTAATGATTTTATAATGTTGATAATATAAAAAAAAAATATGTGAAAAATGAGCAGGTCGTGACACTCGCCCTTGGCAAAACCACCAAAGGATTCAATATTACCGTTCCTTTACCAAGCGGAACAAGACCAGTTACAAACACTCCTTAGGTAAGGCTAGAGCCCGCCTTCTCCAAACAATATCCCCTTATTTGGTTCAATGATTCAGCACTCGAACCGTCAATTAACCTGTTAAAAAGATATAAAACAAGGCGTACAAGAACTTGCTCCTCAAAGAGCTGATTAGTACAAATTGAAATAGTATGTACTTTAGTAAATTTAGAACATGAATTTCATAATGAAGCTCTTAGAAACTTATCACTGTAGGTATCTTTCAATGGATGAAAGAATCAACAACTTGATGCACAAAATCAGTGAGAAACTCAGCAAAGCTTTCAGAGAATTTCGTGAGTGATGAGAGCAATAGCACACTTTCAGAATTTCAGTAGGCTTTGAGAGAGAATGAAAGCTGAATTGATTTCTTGGCGTATAAAACAATGATCCTTGAGGGTATTTATAGAGGTAGAAAACCTCCTTGCTTGTTCCCCAAGAATACTTAGAGTTGTTTCCAAATATTAAAATTATTTAAGCTTCCAATAATTTGAATTTCAAAAATTATATCCGTCGGAAATTTAAAAAATGTCGTGAGCCAGACGACTGTGAAGTCTTGGCAGTCGTTTGTCCATATGTTCTAACTATAAAAATCATAGGCAGAGAGGTGGCAGTCGTCTATCCATTGATTGGCAGTCGTCTGCCACTAGAACAATGTAGTTATAATACAACTCAGTAGGGTGGCAATCGTATGTCCATATGGTGACAGTCTTCTATCCATGAACAAATCAAATTTTTCAATATACACAGAGGGTGGACATTCGTCTGGCAAAACACTTACAGACTTCTCACTTAGCACTGGCAGTCGTCTGTCCATAGACAGACAATCGTCTGTCAACTGACATTTTTTTTTCATTTCAAACATATTTTTAAATTCTCTCTTTTTTGCTCAATTAGTCTTGGAATATGAACTTGTTTGACTTGAAATTTTTTTTCAAAGTTTTATATTAAGGTCTCTAAGTCTCTTTGCATAATGAGCTTCAAAATGAAAACTTCATATTTGAATAAACTTAGAAGTACTTACAAAGACTTTTGACCTAAACTGTTTTGACATTTTCTTGGCTTTGAGTCCTTTCAATGTTGCTCTTCAATCTCTTAGATTTCTTTTTTAGCTTTCATTTATAGATCTTTGGTATTCTCATGAACCTCTCCTTGTTCCTTGATCCTTGTAAGCTTTTATGTCAGGGTATATGTATTTTGAGCAATTCATCTTTGCCTGTAATTATGTCACTTGAAAATATATTAAATAACTTTTACTTTGTTATCATCAAAACCAAGAGTTTGTAAGCCTAACTAAGCCAACAGGGATTTTACAAACCTAAGATATATGGTATGGTATTTTTGAATATTATGAACAGTGGAAAATTTGAGTTATTTTACAAATTAAAAATACTGTGTATCTTGGTTGTCTTCTGGATTGTTTCCAAATACTGAAATTGTGTGGTAGGTGAATAATTTTATTGTTTATCGTGAAACTAAAATTGAGAATGGTTGTGAAACATACTGGACTGTTTGTGAAACATACTGGAACTGCTTATGAAAAATGCAGGTTTTAATATGATGGTTGTGAGCCGAGTTTTATGAAATGGTAGGGTTGAAATGAAATGATATTTTAAATTACAATTTTTAAATTACTTAAATTGCATGATATGCTTTAGAAACCCTGGGGACCAGTGTATTGTGAGCACGGTACTTTTGCTAGTTAGACCAAGTGCACCCACACTGTTCTGGATAGAAGTGTAGGGGGTCCCAGCCAATTGCCTGCGTGAGGTAGAAGCAATTGCCTGCGTGAGGGAGAAGTAAGGGCGTTGGATCTGAAGCTTTGCTATGGATGCCTGTAGACGTACTTGCAGAGGACGTTGTTTTTCACTTTGTTTGGGCTGATCACCCAGAATTAGTCTAGCCTTCGGGCTGCACAACCCGTGCCATGGGGGAAGTAAATGACGTGTTTGTCACATGGAGTTGTCTTATATGCATATCTATTAATTTATGTGAATGAGGTTAATTATTAACTTAACCTCGAGGGCTTGCTGAGTAAGGTGAGTGCCCTGGTAGTTGTAATGGTATTAGAGTAGAGGGAAGGTACATGTATGGGTGTGTAATCTTCTCTATCCTTGGAAACTTTTACTTATAAATAATCGTGTGTGTGTGTGTGTGAGTATGGGCTAAGAATGATTTTAAAACTATGGTTAATTATTTACTGAGCTGATTTATACTGTTTGAAGGAAAAAAGGTATTTTCAACTGTGTAGAATGATTATACATTTAAATGTTATTTTCAGTTAAATGAAGAACGAGTTATTTTCTGTATACACTAAAATTCATGTTGGTCACACACTAATATTAACTTAGTTTTCCCTTACTTAGAAGTGTCTCACCCCAATTAAAAAATTATCTTTTCAGCAAATCCCGGGAAATGTTCTTAGCAAGTTAGAGGGGCTGAGACGATTGTATAGTTTTTTGTATGTGGCGAGTGTAGTTTGAATTGGTTTTTGTATAAGTATAGTACATTGGTTTGTAATAAGGATTTTGAAACCTTTTGTATATAAAGGTAGTACAGAACTCTGGCAATGAATTTTGGAGATTGAATACTTTATTTCCACTGCATTTTATATGATGAGTTGGTATCAGGTACACAAACATCACTAAAGTAGCACCTCGGGACCCACGTGGCAGGTCGGGGCATTACATATGTACATTAGGTGATAGGATATATATATATATATATATATATAATACTAGTAATAATATAATATAATAAATTAATGATATAATATAATATATGTTTATATTATAAGGCAAGCATCAGATACCCCCTTTTCACAGAACCTCTCTCTCTCTCTCTCTCTCTCTCTCTCTCTCTCTCTCTCTCTCTCTCTCTCTCTCTCTCTCTCTCTCTCTCTCTCTCTCTCTCTTTAATATCTCTTCGTCTCTCCGCCGAATCGAAAAACAAATATCATATCCGGGTCCTAACACCGCTCCTAAACATTTTAACTGGAATGGATTCGTCGTTTGGACGTCGTACGCACCACTCCAGGGCTAAGGTAAGGGGAATAGATTATGTCAGGTTAATATTAAAAATATTCCCGACTAAATTTAGGTACGTGAATTTAATTAGATTTGTGTTATTTAAAATATGTCCAATTTAAATTGAGCATGTGAAATTAATTACATTTATGTTTAGATTTTATTTTAAAAGTATGTCTGAGTTAAATGAAACTACAGGAATTTGATTAAATCATATTTTCGAGAATAATTTGGAATTAAATTGAACTGCAAGGATTTGATTAAATCAGATTTTGGGAATATTTTAGAATTAAA
This sequence comes from Malania oleifera, assembly GCF_029873635.1. Classification (NCBI taxonomy): domain Eukaryota; kingdom Viridiplantae; phylum Streptophyta; class Magnoliopsida; order Santalales; family Ximeniaceae; genus Malania; species Malania oleifera. Next base: position 124,182,657 of record NC_080418.1, read on the forward strand.
TTAAACTGTAGGGATTTGATTAAATCAAATTTTTGGGAATATTTTAGAATTAAATAAAACTGCAGGAATGTGATTAAATTAGATTTTTTGAAATAATTTGGAATTAAATTAAATAGGTGAAATTAATCATACCCTAGTTTTCAACAAAATATATATTTTCCTCAAACAGTTTATTATAGTATGATTTATCAGCCAAATAGTGTGGTAAGAGAATAATTATTTTTGTATGATTAAACATGATGGTTTTATATAATTATGAAATGACAGTTCAACCGACTTTATGCCAAGTTATGAAATGCCAGTTTTATACAGAAAAATGATATGATAGATTTTATATAAATAGAATTATGATATGACAGTATTCAGACAGATTTATATGATCGTATTCAGATAGCTTTTATGAAATGAAATCATGCATCAGTTTTATTATATGAATAGACAGTATTCAGAGCACAGTACCTAGCTAGCCAGATCAGTCAGTGCCACCACACTAATCAGATAGAGTGATGGTGTATGGACAGTCGATTGTTCCTAGAGAAGAGTAGATTATTCCCTTGGCAGTCCGGACCAAGCTGGGTAGGCCAATCGTACTTACAGACACATTATGTTTGACTTAGCGTGGTAGGCCAGCCATTGCTAAGTCCTGCCTATGGGGCGCACAACCCGTTCATGTAGGGTTATTACATGATATTATATGATTGTCCATCTAGGGAAATTCTTTTATGTATATATATACATATTAGATGATTTACGTATACAGAGAAACTTATTACGACAAAGTATGTATTTTACAAATATATAGGTGTGAGTACAAATTTACGTGATATTATCAATTAAATTTAATTATTTAAAAGTTATATTTATGCTACACCAGAACTCATATTGCCATACATTGATAATAATCTATTCCGTCTTACTGAGAGGTGTCTCATCTCATGATTATCCAATATTTTTCAGACACCATGTGGAGTATAACAGTGATAAGAGTAGCGCTGTGAAGCGTGGGTGGGATAGAAGGTTGTGTTCAAAATTGTATTATTTTATTTATGTTTTTAATGAGTTTAGATCTTTATTATGATAATGGGATTGATATTGTTATATTGGCATAGTTTAGTACTCTGGTAATTAGCATTTGAGGATTTCCGTTGTCTTTATCAGTGATTATTATAATATGAAATATTCAGGTTATTATAGGTGATATTAGAGAATTTTAAACAAAATTTTATGGGTTGCCACAATTTACTACTTCATCATTGGAGGGAATATATTCATCATCATCATCTGAATTAATCTCCTCTCGTTCATTAGCCATGAAGCACAAGTATGCTTTTTCTTCATCATCACTTTCATTGCAAATAGTAGCATTCACAACATTACAATCTTCTTTTTGAAATTTTCCTTTGTGTTTGATCAAGGAACAATTTGTTATGATATACCCAATCTTATTGCAATTGTAACATCTAATGCTATCATTTTTGCTTGTTTCTTCTTTTCTAGTTTGCTTGCTAAAATGTTGTCTTTTTACTAGAAATTTCTTAAAATATCTTGCGAGTGATTCTATGTCATCCTCACTATCCTCCTTATCTTCTAGCATTTCTTTATATTTTGAACTAGATGACTTTAATGTCATACTCATATCCTTCCTACGCTTTTTTGAATCCAAAGTCATATTTTTCTTAATTTCATAGGTCATAAGTGACCCAATTAACTTATCAAGAGTGATTTTGGTTAGATCCTTTGCTTCCTTAATGGCTGTTGATTTAACATGCCATGACTTGGGTAAAGATCAAAGAACTTTTTGAACATTATCCTCTATAGAATAAGTTATTTTGAGTGTTTTTAAACCATTTGTGATGTGTGTAAATTGAGTGAACATGGAAGTGATTTATTTTCCCTCGTCCATTTTGAACATTTCATACTCTTTAACTAGCATGTAAATTTTGGACTTCTTAACTTGAGAAGTACAATAACGACCTACCTATTTTTCCCTATTATTATTTTCCCACATACTAGCATTGATAATAACCTTGATAACCTGCTTAAAACTGGACTAATCATGATTAACTTGAGCCCATGGGTACCGAGGACATACCTGTCATACAACTCTAATACCTAAGCAGCGAAAAACATAAAATTACATGCATACTATACAACACCAAACACAATACCAGAGTTCTACTGAATCTGTCATATATATACAATCATCCACATCCCAGGGTCTCAATCCAAAAACCCATCTGACCCTAGCTTAACTACTTACCCTTCTATCAGGATAGCTCGGTCGACTTCTACTGCTGCGGGGCTCTATCCCCCCTCCTACCTAGATTTCCTGAAATATATGTAATGATGGCGTGAGACATCTCTCAATAAGGGAGATAAACTAATATCAGTGTGTGACAATATGAGTACTTTCGTATTATACATATAAACAGTACATAATTCATATATGGTAAAAACAATTTGTATCATATCTGAATAAAACATGATTTGTCATAACATAGTTTGACATACTAAATTTCTGTACAGGAAAATCATCTTATATAACTATACCATACTGAAATATTACCCAAGATAGATAGCTAGTTATTGTCATGTCTTACCCCCTACATGACAGGGTTGTTTGGCCCGTAAGCAGGACCTAGCAATGGCTGACCGACCATGCTAAGTCAAACATAGGTGTGTAAGTACGATGGGCTTGTTCCACCTGTGTCAGATTACCAGGGGAACTACAACACTCCCATAAAGCCACATCGATTGCCATCTCCCATGCTCTATTTAAGATGTGTGGTAGTACTAACATAAACATAATTGTGAACATATAGCTATGGTACCGTGCTTCGTAAAACTAAACTCAGTCATCCGGGTTCTGATAATATAATACATTTCATACTATTAAAACAAAGTTGTTTCGTATTTCAGAGTAATATTTGACATAATCATATTTCATGATTTCTTAGATATCATACATAATCACGGCGTCTACGCTAGCATAAATCATAACACAAAGATCACGACATCTACGTCGGCATAATTCATAACGTAAAAATCACAGCATCAACACCATTATAAATCATAACGTAAAATTCACGGCGTCTACACCGGCATAATTCATAACATAATAAACATGAAATTCTTGCACTGTTTAACATAATATTCTAAAACCATAGTTCCTGTACTGTTTTAATGGTTTTTCCTGAAAACAGTTATAACATGCTTATCTTGGAAAAATCATAATATTTTAATATAACATAATTTTCATGGAAATTATACTCATGCCACACAAATATAAGTAGCCTTCTAAACTCATAATCTGTTCTAAAATCATATTTCTTATAAAATGTGATAAAACCATTTCCCTGTTCATCAGTAGTATTCCCAAACATAATTTTATAACATACGTATTTTTCTAAAAATAAATGTTGTATGACAATAAATAATTTCATGGAAAATGGTGACTTAATTTATCTCCTTGCCTGGCTTACTGAGAAACCCACAAATTACTCCAAACCTACACTCGTGGTGTTCCTAGCTCAACACGTTGAAATTTACATTTTTCCCTAACAGAACTCCAGTATTATTCCATCTAATATATTTCCTCAGTCCAAAAATACCAAATACCTTATAAAACTTAAAATGACCAACTTACCCAGATTTTGGGATGGTGCTTAAGTTAGCCTAACAACAAATTATTTCAGCAAACTTGTAGAGAATCTTCCTAGGAGTAGTGTGGCGGCTTCCAATCGTCGAACCAACGAAGAATGAAGCTGAAAATCTAGAGAGAAGGAGGGGAAGATGATTTTAGATAGAGAAAGTGGTTTGCATGAAAATAATTTCGTTGAAACCTGAATTAAGCTTATTTATAAAGTGCCGCCTTGTCGACGAGCCACGTCACCTCGTCGATGAGTCTAAGAAGGGAGTTCGTCGACGAACACTTACCCCTCGTCGACGAATTTCAGGCCCTGAAATCAGCCCTCTCGCTAATGTCTCGTCGATGAGACACGCATCCACGTCAACGAGCCAAAGAAGTCTATTCGTCAACGAACGCTCTGCACTCGTTGATGAGACCCCCGAAATCCCCTTTTTCTCCTTCCTTTTATTATTTAATTACTATAATTATTCGGGTCTCTACATTCTCCCCTCTTTATAAAATCTCTTCCTTGAAATTACTATCTGAACTATACACCATCCCTTGAGGAAAAGTTAACTACTTATTTTATTACTTACCCTCACTTGTGGCAGGAGAATATCGTGGTTACATTCAAGGTCCCGGGAGATTACAACATATACATAAAATAAAATTCTCCCAAAACAAAAATACTACCTACTAACCAAAAATTCTTACATGTACTGACTAACTTGCATAAAAGAAACTTATCATACTTACCTACATCTTTTCCTGATTACTGCTAGACCCCCCCTGAATAGGTGCAGGTATTTCTGTCGTATTTCTTCTCCAAGCTACCAAGAAGCTTCTTCCACTGTGTGAATTCTCCATAGGACTTTTACTAATAGAATTTTCTTACTACGCAATTCTTGTTCGGGTCATAAACCAGTGAATCTCTGAGCTCTATCTATATATAACTAACCACGTGGGAGGGGTCTATAACGTATTTCCTCAGCATAGAAATATGAAATACGTCATATATCCTAGATAAAACTGGTGGTAAAGTAAGTCGGTAGGCAACTGACCCCACCCTCTCAAGTATCTCGAAAGGGCCAATATACCTAGGGCTCAACTTACTATTCCTCCCAAACCTCATAGTACCTTTTAGTGGTGTTATATTTAGAAATACATGGTCTCCCACTTCGAATTCCAACTTCCGGCGGTGATTATCTGCGTAACTTTTTTGCCGACTCTGAGTTGCACTAATTCTATCTCTAATAAGCCGGACTTTTTCGTACGCCTACTACACTATTTATGGTCCCAAAACTCACCTCTCACCCATCTTATCTCAGTATAGTGGAGAACGATATCTCCTACCACATAAAGCCTCAAAAGGTGTCATGCAGATGCTGGCCTGATAGCTATTATTGTATGCAAACTCTACTAGCGGCATATACTCAGTCCAACTACTCCCAAAATCTAGCACACATGCCTGTAGCATATCCTCTAATATCTGAATCGTCCTTTTTGACCCATCCGCCTGAGGATGAAATGTCGTATTGAATAATAACTGAGACCTCATAGCTTCCTGCAAGATCTTCCAAAATCGTGATGTAAAGCGTGGGTCTCGATATGATACTATAGACACTAGCACACCAATTGATCGTACTATCTCTTAAATATATATTTCTGCCAATCTGTCCATGGAGTACTTGACTTTGATAGGGATAAATTGAGCATTCTTCGTCAGTCAATCTACAACCACCTAAATAACATTTTGTCTCTGCCGCACCGGCGGTAAACCTGTCACGAAGTCCATAGAAATGTGATCCCTTTTCCACTCTAGAATGTAAAGTGGCTACAGCTGGCCCACCGGCCTCTAGTGCTTAACCTTAACCTGTTGGCACGTCAAGCACTGCTGCACAAATTCAGCAATCTCTCTCTTCATGCCGCTCCACCAGAAATACTCTCGCAGATCCCTATACATTTTAGTTCTACCTGGATGAACCGTGTATAAGGATTTGTGAGCCTCATCTAGCATCATTCTTTTGATATCCTCATCTGTAGGCACGCACACCCTGGTATGGAACCTTAGAGCTCTGTTATCAGAAATACTAACCTCCTCTCCTCGTCCGTCCTGCACTTTAGCTATCAGCTCTTCTAATTTTGTGTCATCCCTTTGAGCAGCTTTAATCCTTTCCTCTAGGGTAGACTGCACCACCAGGTTAGCAATAAATGCTTAGTGATCACCCTCTATTAACTCCATGCCAAGCCTCTCCAAGTTCATTTTGGATCGGACACTGAATTACTGCTGCTAACTTTGCTGCTTCCCTGATTTTCAGCTCAGAGCATCAGCCACCACATTTGCCTTCTCTGGGTGGTAACTGATAATACAATCGTAATCCTTGATGAGCTCTAACCATATTTTCTGCCGCATATTCATCTCCTTTTGCGTGAATAAGTACTTTAAACTTTTATGGTCTAAAAATATTTCACATCTCTTTCCGTACAAATAATGCCTCCAAAATTTTAATGCATGAACCACTGCATCCAATTCTAGATTATGAGTGCGATAATTCTTTTCATATTCTTTCAATTGTATGAAGGCATAAGCCAAAACTCTACCTTGCTACATCAATACACATCCGAGCCTTCTCAAAGATGTGTCATAGTAGATCACATATCCATTATCTCCTGATCGAATAGTCAATACTGGTGCAGTGACGAGCCCCTACTTCAATTCCTAGAAGCTTTGCTAATAATCGTTGTCCTATTCAAACTTGACATTCTTCCTAATTAGATGCATTAGAGGCCCTGAAAAAGCTAAGAATCCTTCTACAAACCGACGATAATATCCCACCAGTCCCAAGAAACTTCTAATATCCTGAACGTTCCTCGGCCAAGCCCCAGTCACCATTGCCTCTATCTTGTTGGGATCTATTGAAATTCCATCCATTGATATAATATGCCCCAGAAATGCAACTTTCTCTAACCAGAATTCACATTTGCTAAACTTGGCATACAATTTATTTTCCTTGAGCATCTGAAGTACTAGCCTTAGGTGCATCTCATGCTCCTCAAAACTCCTTGAGTAGACCAGTATATCATCAATAAAAACCACCAAGAACTGATCCAAATACTGGTGAAAGATTCTATTCATCAAATCCATGAATACAATAGGAGCATTTGTCAAACCAAATGGCATAACTAGAAGTTCATAATGCCTATAGTTGGTCCTGAAAGCTGTCTTTGAAACGTCTTCAACTTTAACTTTCACCTGATGATAACTTGACCTAAGGTCGATCTTGGAATAGACCTGGGTCCCTTGGAGTTGATCAAATAAATCATCTATACGGGGTAGGGGATACCTATTATTAATTGTTACTTTATTTATTTCCCTATAATCCATGCACATCCTCATAGATCCATCCTTCTTTTTCACAAATAAAACTGGAGCTCCCCCAGGGTGACACACTAGATCTGATAAACCTTTTATTCAATAAATCCTGCAACTGATCCTTTAATTCTATTTTGCTGAAGCCATTTGGTAAGGAGCTTTAGAAATCGGGGCCGTCCCTAGAAGTAAGTCGATAGCAAAATCTATCTTGTGATCGAGAGAAAACCCGGGTAGTTCCTCTAGAAAAACGTCTGGAAACTCCTTAACCACTGGTGTACTAATAAGTTTCAATTCATTTCATGACACCTCCTTTACATAGGCCATAAACCCCTGACATTTTTCTAAGAGTAGTCTTCTCGCTTGTATGGCTAACACTAATTGAGTCGGGGAATGCACCTGTGACCCCATAAATTTGAATTCCTGCTTTCCTGGTGGTCTGAATATCACCTCTTTCAGATGACAGTCAATATTAGCATAGTTAGCTACTAGTGTGACAACTCGAATAATAAAGGGATTTAAATAATAAAAAGTAAGGGAAATGGAAACAGTAACAGAAGGAGGAAGTCAACTTCGTCGACAAACGATGACATTGTACTTTGGAAGGAATAATCGAGAGAAATTATCAGGGCCTCGTCGACGAACACAGGGGATTTGTCGACGAGAGTATAAGAGGGTCTCGTCGACGAAGCCAAGTTTCTTCACCGAGGAAATACCGAGAGAGGTTTTGGGCAGTCTGAATTTCACCGACAAGGAATGGGTTTCGTTGAAGAAATTATTAAAGGACTCGTCGACGAGATGACGTGGCTCGTCGACGAATCCAGTCCTATAAATAGTAAAAAACTTGAATTTTTGATGAAATTCAGCGCAGAAACTCCCTCTCTCTCCTCCTTTCGGCTCCCTCTTCTTTTGTCTTCGATTTCGGGCTGGATTTCCGCCGATTCAACGATCTGAAGTCATTACGACGCTCCTGGAGAAGTTCTCTCCATATCTACCGGAGCAGATCGTTAGTGGAGCTGAGTTGGGATTCGTCCCTAAGTTGAGGTATGACTTTTTATGCCAAATTTGGTCTTTCCGTAGTTATAAGAAAGGTTATTACGAAGAAATACTGATGTTTGGTTCTGGGGGTTGTCGTTTTTAGGGCTTCGATCAAGAAACCCTACGGGTGTTAGACCACGATATTTTAGGGGCTTTCTCAGTAGTCAGGTAAGGGAATAAACTAAAATAGTTATTTTTCAGGCAAATTACTATTATTTATGAGCAAATTGATTTTCTAAAAAATATTACGATATTTGAATATTATGGAATAAATGCATGTTTGGGAAAATGCTACTGTTGTATGAGAATTATGATTTTAGAATGAAATGTATGATTTACCTAACTTTATGTGACATGAATGTTATTTTTCATGAAAAGTATTATGATATGCAAGATTTTATGAGTAAAGCATGTTTTCAGGAATTATGAGATAATGCAGTACATTATAGTTTTGAAAATACATGATAATTGACTTACTTTCAAAATGATATGTATGAGATGTTTGGCGCAAGGTTGTATTTATGAAATGTTCGGCGCAAGGCCGTATTTATGAAATGTTCGACGTGAGGCCGTATTTATGAAATGTTCGGTGCAAGGCTGTATTTATGAAATGTTTGACGCGAGACTCTATTTACGAAATGTTCGGCGCAAGGCCGTATTTATGAAATGTTCGGCGTGAGGTCGTATTTATGAAATGATTTCGGCGCGAGACCGTATTTATGAAATTATAAAAGATGCTATATTATCATGTATTATATGTTATCAGAACCTGGATGTTAGTTTAGTTCAGTTCAGGACCTCGGTACCGTAGCTATATAGATTAGATATCTATATTCAGACTTGTGCTAACCATCCCATGAGGGGGTGGGAGATGGATAATCGATGTGGCTTTTAGTGTAGAGTTGTAGACGTCCACCTGGCAGTTCGGACCAGGGTGTGGCGGGTGCATCGTACTTACAGACATTTTTGACTCGACAGTGGTCAGCCAACCATTGTCGGGACCCGCCTTCGAGCTGCATAACCCGTCATGGGGGGTAATACATGACATCAGCTAACTATTCATCCTAGGTATGTTTTCAATATTATAACAGATATTTTATGTATGATATGATTTATTAGCAAATATGAAAGTATATAATTATTCAGTACGATATGATGAACGTTTACAGAAATATGAAATTTACTGTATATGTATAATTGCATTAAATGTTCATATTGCCACACAGCTGTATTTAGTTTATTTTCCCTTACTAAGAAGTGTCTCACCCCTGAACCTAATTAATTTTTCAGGAGACCTTGAGAGACTGGCAGGTCGTGGCTTCCGTTGAGCTTCCCTACTAGAAGGGTAAGCATTGATCTAGGATCAGGGGATTTTGTTGGATGATCCTAGGGTTATTTTGATGTTTTAGAGATTGTATTCATATACTGTATTTCGTGAATGTAGTAGACTCTGGTATTATGTAATTAATGGTTTGATGGATGTAAATTATTTTTACTGCTGCTTAGGTTTCTGCTTTTTTATGTTAGCTATCCCCGCTACCCACGGGTTCGGGTTGATGTTATTATTATTTATGTTTATTATGTGATAAGTTAAGTAGGACGTTACAACTAGCCAGTCCATAGCCAGTATCACATTGAATCTATGCATATCTAGCACAATTAGGTTAGTTGGTAACACTCTCCCCTGAATTTCTACTATATAGCCCCTGAGCACCTTACGACACCTCACTACCAACTTTGTCAGTGTGGTTACTTACAATTCAAAATCCAATATCTGTGTCTCAACACCGGACCATCTAATGTATCCTATAGACACAAAGGAGTGCGTGGCACCTGTATCAAATAAAACAATACCTTGATATGATAAAGCAGTAAGGGTACTTGTTATGACATCGTCTATGGCCTCTGCATCTCCCGGCGTCAAAGCATAAACCCTTATCGGGGCTACATTCCTCTGCTGGCCACCACAAGGCACCTGATAACATCCTCGGTGCGGTCTGGGAGCAGGTACGATAGCAAGAGGTGTAGGGTAATCTTGTAATAAATGTCCCGGTACTCCGCAGCAATAGCAGACGTCTCTCCTTACTCGACACTCTCCCAAGTGTGTCTTTTCACATATTTGAAAAACTGGGTAGATCTGCATACCTTGAATCTCACGACCTCTCATCTTCTGTCTCTATCCCCTGCCATAATTACCTCTCCTCCATTGGCTCCGACTAGAGCCTGCCTGAAAGCCTGAAGGCATGGATCTCTTCATCTGTCCCTACTCCTCCGCACTGATCCGTTCACTGGCTTCAGCCACAATTGCTCTGTCTACCAACTCATCAAAGTCCTACACTTTCAACACCACTACCTAATTGTATATTTCAAACTGTCTCGCCTTCTTTGCCTCATCAGGAATGATATACGGGGTAAAGCGGGATAACTCTATAAACCTCGCTGCGTATTGCTGGACTATTTACTGTCCCTGCTTCAAATTCATGAATCCCTCCACTTTGGCTTCTCTGGTAGTGGTTAGGAAGTATCTGTCAAAGAACAATTCTCTAAACTGGCACCAAGTCATAGCTATAAGAACCGCCCTCTATTCCTCCAATAATTTTACCGCAGTCCACCATCTTTCAGTCTCTCATGTTAGTTTATAGGTGGCAAATAAGACCCTTTGCTTTTCAGTGCACTGTAGTACCGCCAATACTTTCTTTATTTCCTACATCCAGTTTTCGGCGATTGTAGGATTAGCTCCTTCTGAAAATGTTAAAGGATTCATCTTGGTGAATTTTTCTATCGTGCACCCGTGGCCTGCAGACAGGCCTCCCTGCTCTTTGGTGCTCCGTGCGATTTTAACCATGACCTGCTGAGCTACACTACGTAATACCGCATCTAAACCAGCTCCGCCTGAACCCGAGGGCCCTGCACCATCACAACCGCTTGCATGAGCACTACCACCCCCAAAAATATATCCTGAAAAGATAATAAACATAACTTAGGGACCCTATCCTTATATATTACTTATCTAACCAAAAAATTATATTGTCCCTCTATCTTGACATTCCTATCTTAATTCAAGTTTCAGTCCTACACTTTAGAAACACAACCTGGTAATAGTTTACTATGACTTTCCTGAAATCATCACCCCAGGAAAGGCACAGAAACCATGTAGAGACCCGAAGAATTATAGTAATTAAATAATAAAATAAATGAGAAAAAAAGGAATTTTTATAAGAGAGTGTAGTAGGGCCTCATCGACGAGTGTAGAAGTGCTCGTCGGCGAGCAGACTCTTGGGCTCGTCAACGGGGATGTGTATCTCATTGATGAGTTATAGGGTCTGAAACTCGTCAACGAGGAGACGGTGTTCACCAACGAGATCCCTTCATTGACTCATCGATAAGGCAACGTGTCTCGTCTACGAGTCCATGTGCACAACACTCTATATATATAGGCAAAATGGATTTTCGGCGAAAAAATTTCCCTCTTTCATTTTCTCTCTCTAGAAATGGGTTTCTCTCCCTTTTCTCTAGTTTTTCGGCTTCGTCTCTCCCGGGTTCGATGATCGGAAGTTACCACGGTGATCCTAGAAAGATTCTCTACAACATAGACGGAGCAAAATGTTGATTTGAGAAGTTTGGGAACCATCCCAAAATTAGGGTAAGTAGAATATTTGAATATATTAGTATTACAAGTTCATTTGAGCCCAGATTGTGTATTATATGAGAATATACTAGAATTTTGTGAAATAAAATCAGGGTATTATATTTTCAGGAATAGGGTGTTTTGGGACCCTGTAGGAATGGGTTGAGGACCCCAGTGGATATCTTTTCAGAAGTCCAGTTAAATAATGAATAGTTTATAATTCTGAAGATGGAAAAATGAAGAATATTCTAGGTATTTAGTTGATTGACAAGATATATATATATATATAATATTTTCAGGGTTATGGAATTATAAATCCCATAGGTGTAATTTAGAACGTTAGTAGGCAAACTTAATTACTAGGTAAGGGAAATATGCTATGCCAGATAAATTAGAATTTTATCAGTAAATATAGTACAAGTTTATGGGTGTTTTTCAGAACAAATATTATATAGTTATACAAATTATATTTGATGAGTTATCAGTTATTGTGTGACATGAGTAAGATGAGTACAGTACTGATTTTATACAACTTTTATAGAATTATGATATACAGTCATTTACAGAGCTGATTATATAGTATTTATTTTAGAGATATGGTCATCCAATATTTTACAGAATTATGTATTTACATAGTTTAACATGGTTTAATAGAAAGCATAATGTACAGTTTTACATTGAGCATGTTATATACAGATCTCAGGGCTATAACAATCAGTTATATAGTTTTACAGATCAGTTATTACAAATTATGTTCACAACAAACAGTACAGTTTATAAAGAATAATTATTACAGTGTTATGGTTATTACAACAGAAACAGAATCATGGTAAAGAGTAAAATACATGTATATACCAGAGTATTATATATATAGTATCAGACCCTGATGGACCATTACAGATCAGATAGTAGAGCACGGTACCGTAGCTATACAGTGGAGAGAGTGCAACCACACATCTCAGTTAGAGTGTGGCATTTTGTGGTCGATTGTGCCGTTGGAGAGATTGTAGACTCCTTGGTAATCTAATACAGTTGGAGGGGAGTGATTGCAGTGCTCCCTGTACAGACCCAGGTTGAAGGTCCAATTGTACCTTAGTGGAGCTATAGTTGACTAATCTTGGAGGGCTAACCAGGCTTAAGTCCCACCTTCGTGCCGCACAACCCTATCATGAAGGGATTTGAATCATGACATCTAGTTATCCATCCAGGGAAGTTTTCACAACTATTATATATGTACAGGAAATAGCAGAAATACTTATAGTTAGTAAAAGTATATTCAAATATAAAATTCAATAATAGATATATTTTAAGAAACACAGGTGTGAGTTACATGGTATATCACTATCACATGTTAATTTAGATTCATTTAATTACAGTATATGTATATAGCTTAAAAAAAACTCATATGCCACACACTAATAATAGTATATTTCGTTTTACTGAGTCTTGTCTTATCCCAGTAATTTAATATTTTTAGGTGATCTAACTAGACGGGTAGACTAGGCTCGTGGATAGAGGAGATATCAATTTTGCCCTGTTTATAGGGTAAGTAGTTTTTGGGTGAGATGTATTTTTGTATGAATCCTAGGGGATTTGGACTTTTAAACTAGAGTAATGTACATAAGTGGTGAAAAATTCTAGTATTGTGTTTCTGGTTGCACACTTTATGTTTTTCGCTGCCTAGGTATTATGTTTTTGGGGTATCAGAGAACATGATATATTTACCAGACAGTATTATGTTTATTATTGTTATGATTATAAAAAAAAAAAAAATGGCATGAAAAATCAAGTCGTTACAAACCACCACGGAAGTCCTGCCTCCATATTGCAAAACAAAACGTCAAATCATTTTCCTATACTCTAATATTGTTTCCGCTGCACTCTAAAGTCTACAGGACCTAGCAACCTAGGCTCTGATACCAAATTGTAACGACCTACCTATTTTCTCTATTATTACTATTATTATTATTATTATTTTTTCCCACATACCAACATTCATAATAACCCTAATAACCTGCTTAAAACTGGACTAATCATGATCAACTTGGACCCATGGGTACCAGGGACATACCTGTCATTTAACTCTGATACCTAAGCAGCGGAAAACATAAAATTACATACATACCATACAACACCAAACCCAATACCAGAGTTCTACTGAATCTGTCATATATATACAATCATCCAAAAAAGACCAAAAAGTATCCTATGGTCTCAATCCAAAAACCCATAAGTATCCTATGGTCTCAATCCAAAAACCCATATGACCCTAGCTCAACTACTTACCCTTCTGTCAGGGTAGCTCGGTTGACTTTTACTACTGCAGGGCTCTATCCGCCCTCCTACCTGGATTTCTTGAAATGTTTGTAATGCTAGGGTGAGACACCTCTTAGTAAGGGAGATAAACTAATATTAGTGTGTGATAACATGAGTATTTTCGTGATATACATATAAACAATATATAATTCATATTTAGTAAAAACAGTTTGTATTATATCTGAATAAAACATGATTTGTCATAACATAGTTTGACATACTAAATTTCTATACAGAAAAATCATCTTATATAACTATATCATACTGAAATTTTACCCAAGATAGATAGCTAGTTGTTGTCATGTCTTACCCCCCACATAATAGGATTGTGCGGCCCTTAGGCGGGACATAGTAATGGCTGGCCAACCATGCTAAGTCAAACATAGGTGTGTAAGTACGATGAGCCTGTTCCACCTGTGCCGGACTACCAGGGGAACAACAACACTCCCATAAAGTCACATCGACTGCCATCTCCCACACTCTATTTTAGATGTGTGATAGTACTAACATAAACATAATCGTGAACATATAGCTACGGTACCGTACTTCGTAAAACTAAACTAAGTCATTCGGGTTCTGATAACATATAATACATTTCGTACTATTAAAGCATAGCTATTTTGTATTTCAGAGTAATATTTAACATAATCATATTTCATGATTTCTTACATATCATACATAATCATGGCCTCTACGTCGGCATAAATCATAACGTAAAAATCATAGCATCTATGTCGGCATAATTCATAACGTAAAAATCATAGCATCTACGCCGGCATAAATCATAAAGTAAAAATCACGGCATCTATGCCGGCATAATTCATAAAATAATAAATGTGAAATTTTTGCACTGTTTAACATAATATTCTAAAATCATAGTTCCTGTACTATTTTAATGGTTTTTCCTAAAAACTGTTATAACATGCTTATCTTAGAAAAATCATGATATTTTAATATAACAAAATTTTCATGGAAATTATACTCATGCCACACAAATGTAAGTAGCCTTCTAAACTCATAATATGTTCTAAAATCATATTTCTTATAAAATGCATTAAAACCATTTCCCTATTCATCAGCAGTATTCCCAAACACAATTCTATAACATATGTATTTTTATGAAAATAAATGTTGTATGACAATAAATAATTTCATATAAAATGCTGACTTAATTTATCCCCTTACCTGACTTACTGAGAAACCCACAAATTACTCCAAACCTACACCTGTGGTGTTCCCGGCTCAGCATCCTAAAACTTATATTTTTCCCCAACAGAACTCCAATATTATTCCATCTAATATATTTTCTTAGTCCAGAAATACCAAATACCTTATAAAACTTAAAATAACTAACGTACCCAGATTTTGGGATGGTGCCCAAGTTGGCCTAACCAACAAACTACTCCAGCAGACTTGTAGAAAATCTTCTTAGGAGTAGCGTGGCGGTTTCCGATCGTTGAACCGGCGAAGAACGGAGCCGGAAATCTAAAGAAGAAGGAGGGAAGATGATTTTAGAGAGAGAAAGTGGTTTGCATGAAAATAATCTCACTGAAACCTGAATTGAGCTTATTTATAAAGTGCCGCCTTGTCGATGAGCCATGTCACCTCGTGGACGAGTCTAAGAAAGGAGTTCATCGACAAATACTTACTCCTCGTCGATGAATTTTAGGCCCTGAAATCTGTCCTCTCAGTAATGTCTCATCGATGAGACATGTGTCCACATCGACAAGCCCAAGAAGCTTGTTCGTCGACGAACGTTCTACGCTCGTCGACGAGACCCTGCTGAATACTCTTTTTGAAATCCCCTTTTTCTCCTTCCTTTTATTATTTAATTACCATAATTCTTTGGGTCTCTACAAGTATCTTCATATGTAACTTCAAGTTTATCCTTGTAACGACCCAAAAATCATACCATTTTTTTTCTTACCTATTTACTGTGATACCACTGAATTATCTGCCATAACCTCTCAGGCCCTAAGTGAACACTGAGGAAAACCCTGCTCATATTACATACCTAAGTAGTGGAAAATATAAAAAGACACATCCATATTTACAATACCAGAATCCAATTTTTCCCCAAAACATAATTACGTAATTACACATCATCCCAGTATCATATACTCAAAACTCCTAGTTACTACTCAAAAGTACAATCTCCTATTAAAACTTACCCTATAGATAGGGTAGTGTACTCGCCCTCTCTATCTGCGAGCCTGATTTGCTCGTCTAATTGGATAACCTGAAAAATATTAAATCATTGGGATGAGACAACGTTCAGTAAGAGGAAATATGCTATTACTAGTGTGTGGCAACTAAGCTTACAAACATATTATTTTGATAGATAACTGAAACTAAATTTAGTTGGCAAAACATCTCATAATACATCGTAAACTCATATAGTTTAAAATATAACTGACATCTCTGAGTATTATTTATTCATAATTCTAGTACTATAGAATGTTTGTTGTTGTTTTGTAAATCTATATACATAAAAGTAATGTTGATAATACCCTGAAAAACTATACATCATGATTTAATCTCTACCACTCCTCAGCCTGATCCTGACACAAACTTCGTGGCACAGTAGCTGGTAAACTGATCTTAAATAGCAACGGTACCGTGCTCTACTGATAACTGATCTAATTCATCAGGATCTAATACTATATATGTGTATTATCTTACTATTTCATCATGATTTCAAAATAACCATAACACCGTAAACTAATCTAAAAATACTGTAATAACTACATTGAAATATTTATATTAATTGGCCTGTAATATCTGAACTGCATGAACTGTAATATCATAGTGTTATGACTTTAAAGTTCTATAAATCAAGGTAATCTGTTAATATTGTAAATCATGATAGTCTGAAAACTGTATAATGATATTTTCTACTATTATACTGTAAAACATGATATCTGAAAGCTGTATAAATTCTGTAGAGATTTGTTATGAGCTTATGCCAAACAACTAATTAAATAAATTCACATGCTATAAAATCTGTATTTTATGATATACTAATAATTTGTGTACTGAATAATAATATAATAAAACATATAATTTACTGACAACCATACTAAAATTCCTAGCATAGCATATTTCCCTTACCTAACTGGCTGGGAGGCTCGCCTCCAACTCTATTTTGACACTCACGGTGCACTATCCTCAAAATCATGAAATAATACATTTATACAAATTTCTCAATAAATCACAGAATTCCCCAGAAGATCATCTCACTCATATTTCCTGAACTTGCCTATTCACAATTTCTTAAACTTTAATATACCTGGCTCCTCGAAAAAACATATGTTGGGGTCCTCAACCCATACCTGTAGGGTCCCAAAAACACCTTACCCTTAAAAATATAACACCCTAATTTTATTCCACAAAACACCAGTATATAGCCTCATAATACAAAATTCGAGCTCAGATAAAAATGATAATACTGGAAATACCTAAAAATCCACTTACCCTGATTTTGGGATGGTTCCTAAACTTCCCAAATCAAATTTCTGCTCTAACTAGGTCGTAGAGAATCTCCCTAGGATCAACGTGATAGCTTCTGATCGTCAAATCGAGGAGAATCGGAGCTGAAAATCTAGAGAGAATGAGAGAGGGGCCGAGCTAGAGAGAGAAGGAAACTAGAAAATTTGAGTTTCTCCTCTGAAATGTCATTTCAGTTATTTATAGTCCTCTTACCACTTGGCCTCGCCGATGAGCCACGTCACCTCGTTGACGAGTCCAAGAAGGGAGTTTGTCGATGAACACCTAACCCTTATCGACGAGTTTCTGGACCAAAAACAGCCCCTCGGTAAACTCTCATCGACGAGACACGTAACCACATCGACGAGCCCAAGAAGACTGTTCGTTGACGAACGCATGTGTCCCTTTTAAAAATTCCCTTTTCCTCTCATTTCTTTCTTATTTAATTCCCATAATTATCCAGGTTACTACAATCCCAAATTTCTTTACCATTTCTATTGGCCTTATAGGTCATGCCCGGTTTTGATAATGACAAATACTCTTGGTATTTGATGACTTTCAAGTTTAAGTGCAAGATCATACTAAACTGGATCTTATTGATAGCATGCAGCAACTTGAAGAAATATGAAGACCCCGACACATTTATTATTTATTGTAATATTATTGGGTTTGTAATAATTTCATTTCAAATGGGTTTGTAATAATCTGCATATCATGCATATTCCCTATAAGCTCAAGACCTTAAAAAGACCTTAGGGAGCACCCTTCAGTTGACCGATGCTAGGTTTTTGGGCTTAATTAAGAAGCTTAAAAAGGCCTTAGAAAAGACCCTAGGTCCCTTTACTTTGATGCATAATAATCAAGACCAAAATCACATAAGAGAAGCAAGTTTGGTCGACCGAACCAACCCAGTTCCAATATGTTGGTCGACCAAACCGCTGGGGAGGTCAACGCGTTGACCATGATACGGTCGACGAATTATTTTTAACTTCACCAACTTGGTCGACCGAATCCCCACGTGGGAAACTCCAACGCTATGGTCGACCGACCAAACCAGTTCATTTTCATGCTGGTCGACCAAAGTTGGGAATACAGTTAACTGAACAAGTTTCGGTCAACCGAATCGTGGAAACTTTGGAATCGCCCTAAGTTTGGTCGACCATATATTTAGTTCAAAATGAGCTGATCGACCAAACCACTCAAAGTGGTTGACTGAACCTTAAGTACGGTCGACCGAACCTCTCAGGTTGGTCCAAATTTTACCATGGTTAAGAGCAGTTAAACATGGTTAATTTTCTTAAGCATAATTAAAATATTTTTGAAAATTACTAGCATGTCCCTAACGGCTAATTTTCCCCTTGTATATATATATATACACATTCATTTGTCCTGACTAAGGGTGGATTAGTAAAAATCATTAAGCAAAAACTCTCTAAAATTTTCCAATCCTATTTTGCTCATACTACTCCCAAGTACTCTCCTACTTCATATTTCTTGATTATTCAAACCTAGAGAGAGTGTTTAAATTATTTGTGCTCCATTTTAAATAGCCCTTAACTCTCATTTGAAATTTGTATTGATTGATTTTTATTTTGAGAGTTAGGCTAGAGTTTTTCCCATTGATTTGAATAAATAAATCTTGTGTGGGAAAACTCATTGGCTTTAGGGTCTTTGCATTGATATTGCAAGATTACTTAAGTAATATTTTTGTGTGCAAAATATTTTTTACAAGCTTGATTTCAAACAACTCTTGTGCTTGCTACATTGAGATTTAGTATATCTTGTTTCAAAGAAGAGCTTGTTTGAACACTCTTGTGCATATTTGAGATTATACATTATACTGAGTGTTGTTTGCACATATACACCATTGAGCTTATAGTTCCTATCTATTTGAGGTGCATTGATTAGTGCTTGTGCTTAGTGGTACATATCATCTTGTGTAAGAAGCATTTGGTTGTACGCAAATTTTTGCATCTGTTGTATTCCAGGCGCGGGCTTGAAGAGGGAGACTAGCCCTCTTGAATAGTCCCGGATTGGCTTAGACCTGGTTAGAAAAGTTAGGTGCACCATCCTGGTAAGGTGCGGTTGTAGGTTGAGGTCAGCCCCATTAATTGACTTGGTTGTAACCGGTGCCGCTCCACCCGTTAAGTGAGCGTTAGTAGAATCCTCGGGTTTGCAAGCTAGAGGCGAGGACGTAGGCAGTATTGGCTGAACCATGATAACATATTGTGTGTGCACTGTTTATATTTCTGCAATTTATTTACTGCACATGAATGTAATATTTAATATATAGTGAATGCTGCGCATGATTTAATTTCCGCATATCATTATCTGCGCAATTGGTATATAATTAGAAAGATCTTAGGTTGTGTTATACTATTATCTGGTTTAACTTAGGAAGAAAGTTTAAATTTCCAATTCACCCCCCTTTTAGGAATACACCAACGTCAATAGTTTCACAACCACAAATTCGATTATATTCATTATCACTCAAAGCGCAATAAAGGAAATTTTTTGTTTTAAAATTAAGCCCAACTAACCTTGTTTCGGTGTCCAACAACTCCTCAAGTTGTTTTGGTTCACCTTTGGTATTTTTGAACTCATAATCTCCTTTTGAGATGACCCGCCACATTTTGAGATCGTGTGCTTGGATGAAGATTATCATTCAAATTTTCCAAGCTGGGTAGTTTGAGCCATTGAATAATGGTGGTTTGGTCACGGGTTGTCCTTGGGAAGAAGTGCCCACCAAATACTCCATTTGATCTTTACACTTTAGATTTTACTTCGAAAAATGCAAGCACCTTGCTCTGATACCAATTGTAAAATGTCCCAGCTCTGGAGTATAAATTCAGAGAGGGGGGGTGAATGAACTCTTTTTGCATTTTTAAAAATTTCTCTACAAAATAAAACTCTTGGCAAGATTGCAAGCAATTATATCACTATATATATATAATGTAAATCAAGCACAAGACAAATAAAATAAAGAGACGAGTAGAGAAAGATCAACACCAAGATTTTTACGTGGTTCGGCACCAAACCTATGTGCACGCCTTAACACCAAGTTAAGGATTCCACAATCCACTAAGGATACTCTTTCATTGGTGGAGCAGCTTTACAACTCAGGAACAAATCCCTACACTCGGGAATAAATCCTTATTGCTCACCAAGAGCCTTCACCAAATAATTCACAAAGAACCTTACAACAAATGGTTCATAAAGAACCTTTACAAGATAATGGGTATACAACACAATGCTCCTCAAATTAGCAAATATCAAATACAAAACAAACCTCACACTATTCTATCAAGGAATGATTCACACAAGATTAGAGAGCAAGAGAGAATGAGCACTTGTGAATGATAAACTACAATGCAAAGTGCCTAGGTTTTGTATTCAAAGATATTTTTGACTAAAAACTTGTAAAATCACAAAATACATTGCTAGAAAGGTTTATGGACTCGTATTTATAGCCAAAAATCCATTCTAGACGTTATCTAAACGTTGGGAGTGATCTCCCTTTGATTGGCTCGAGAACTAGTCATTTTCTAACCATTGGGGACTGAATTCCGATACTAATTGTCAACTATTGACCCCCATTTGTGGACTAGTGGCCCCTACTCATCGACTAGTGGCCCCATTGGTCGACTAGTAACACTCTACCACCAATTGTTAACATTCTGCTTGGAATTGTCGACGAATTGCACCCAATCATCGACGAGTGCCCCAAATTTGAAAAGTCATTAACATGAAAGTTATGAGAGTTTTTCTTAGCTTTCCATAGACACCAAGATCATCCTTTTTGGAATTGTTTAGCAAAAGTTATGCTCCAAATACTGAAGGGTGTTTAGGAAACTTGATAAGTGCATAACTGAGGTTTTAAACTCAACCAAGACCAAGTTTGTAAAAGATTATAATACTAATATAATTTAAAACTTGTCCTTAAGAAATTTGTTTTGAATATAAGATATTTATTTATGAAAACATATTTGAAAACTCATTTTGATATCTTATATGCTAAGTATGTCATTTATAAAAGTATACTTGACTTTCTTAAAGCTTTAGGACATAAAACATGTTTTGACAAAACCGCGACAAAGTATGTAAATATTTATAAAACCAAAATGTTAAAAACTTGTCCCTTATAAAAACATATTTGAGTTTAGGATTCATTTGACAAGCTCTTTGTTTTATATATGAAAATTATAAATGTGAGCTTGTGACTTTAAGTGAATACCTATAAACTCAAGTGTCCTAATATACATATATAAAATGCTCAACTCTTGCTCATAAATCATGCATGAATGAATGAAGACTGCAAGAGTTAAAAATTATACTACCTCAAACACTCCCAATTACAAATAAATAATTGTACATTAAGATTCCTTAGGTGTGCTTGAATCCTTTTCGAGTGAGTGTCCATTTGGTGTTTCCTATTCGAACTTCTGTTCGGTTCGATCTTTGCCTTTGCTTGAGCACTTCATGTACGAGTACCTATACTAAACATTATTTGTAGAGGTAAGAAAATACTAGGAACAACAAATAGGTTAATATCATCAAAACACATCAAATATGATAATGTAGCCACCCAGGCTAACAATCTCTCCATTTTTGATGATGTCTACCCTATTAAGAATTTACTTAATCTTTGCATTTGTGATTATACTTACCATAACCTTTTTGATGATGTATAACCTATTAAGAATTTACCTAATCTTTGCATTTGTGATTACACTTACTACAACTTAACATGCAAAGATAAGCTTACCTTGAACCACTATTGGGTTGTTATCATCAAAACAAAACGATTAAGCTTAGGTAGCTACCAAGGCTAACATGAATAATTTAATTTCAATGGGGATTTCATGTTGTAGCCCTATTACTTCAAAATATTCATTAAATTTCTAACATTCCACCATTTTCGAATGAGCCAAAGATGCACAAATAATTTTTTCATAATATTGGAGAATTATTGTAATCGTTTTTTGTTATTTTTGTAGATAGACAACAATTAGTTTAGAGTTATTTTTGTTAATTTTGTGTAATGATTGTTAGCTATCTAAGGGCTAATTCTTGCCATATTCTCAATGTATTTCTTTATTTACTCTGAGCATGGATTTTAGACTTAAAATATTTGTAGTCGAGTAGATTTGGACAAATTTCAATATAGACACATCAAATTTAAATTCATATAAATTCAAATTCAAAATTTCAGGTAGATGAATTTTTTTTCATTAATTTCTTATTTTCATATTGTTGACCTTATTGGTCACGCCCGGTTTTGATTATGACAAATACTCATTGTATCTAATGAGTGTTTGAGGTTTTTGTGCAGGCATTAAGAGTGATAAGATCAAGATGTGCACAAAGTAAGAAAAGCTTGAAGACCAATTTTTAATTCAGCATTGTAATATATTTATATTGGTTTGTAATAGTAAGTAGGTATTTAGTTTGTAATAAGCTCACATACATCACATGCATGATTTACTATGTACTCAAACAAACCATGAATGAGAAAGAACCTTAGAAAGACCTTAGGGTGTACCCTTCGATCGACCTTCGGTCGACCGACACCGGACTTTTTCGGTGTCTTCAAATTGGACCCTAAGTGACCTTAGGACACGCACATTTACACATATGTCTGTTAGGCACTTCATTAGGGTTTGTATGCTTGAAAATTGGACTGAAATGCACATAGGGTGCACTTTTGATCGACCAGCACAGCCAGTTCATTTTGGCCTGGTCGACCGAAACCTCCCTGGGTCAAAGTTTGACCATCTGGTCGACCGAACCAGGTAGTTCAAAAGGCCTTGGTCAACTGAAACCTCCCTGGGTCAAAGTTTGACCATCTGGTCCACGGAACCAGGTAGTTCAAAAGGCCTTGGTCGACCGAAAACCTCCCTGGTCAATATTTTGACCATCTAGTCGACCGACCACTTTGGTACTCCAACTACCTGGTCGACTGGAGGGTCCTCGGGAGAATTCCCAGGGTCTGGTTGACCGAACCAAGCAGTTCAAAATGGCCTGGTCGACCAAACCTTGGAAAATTAAGAAATCTTCTTCTTCTGGTCGACCGAGACCTTAGTTCAAAAGTCCCCTGGTGGACCGAACCACATGAGACTTGGTCGACTGAACCTATTCTGGTCGACCGGACCTCTCGGGTTGCCCTGATTTTTTTACCGCAGTTAATATTTTTTAAATAGGGTTAAAATGCTTTAAACATCATTAAACTTTCCTAAGAATACTAGGTCCCCAACGGTCATATTTTCTCCCATGCCTATATATATGAGATCATTTGAGAAAATTAGCATGAATTAACTACTTTGATTAGGGGAAATTCTCTAAAAACCTAAAAGCCTATACTACTCATTTTTTAGCCCTATTCACTCATGCTTATCGTTTAATAGTGTGAACATCATTTGTAAGTGAATTGAGTGTGTGTGTGGGAAGGTTTGCTCTCCTTGTTTTATTTGCTTGACACGATTTTATTTGAGAGCAAAACCTAAGGATTCTTAGGGGACTTTGTTGATAAGTCTACCCTAAGAAGACTTTGTTGGATCTTCCAAGCTTGCACCTTCATTGCAATATCCTGAGAAGATCTTATAGTATTTTTCTTGCAAAATCTTTTCAAAATCATTTTCAAATATCTAGTGTGCTTTATATTGATAAATATATTTGAAGAAATATTTGTTTATGAGATAGTGGTCTTTGTTGCAATATTCTTTCACTCATATATTATTTGCTAAATACAAAGATTACGCATCTTTTGCAAACCGAGCATATACTTCATTTAATACTCACATGCTTGAAATATCCTGCTGATTGAAATACTGGAGATTAGACATCTTTGTGTGAACTTATTTATTGAACATATCTTGTAATACAAAGACTGTTTGTTTGTCACTCTCACGTACGCATTACACTGATAGAAAATACTTTTAAGAGTTGAACCGTTTAGACCACATTGAGCTTATATATTGAATCATATTGTGGTGTATGTTATTGCGCGCATCTGGGTACATATCTACTTTACACGAAAGCACAATCATTGTACCATTTGATTGTAATACACTTTGCTTGTATTTTCAGGCACGGGCCTGAAAAGGGAGACTAGCCCTAGAATAGTCCCGGATTGGCTTAAACCCGATTAGGAAAGCTAGGTGCGTCGTCATGTTAAGGTGTGTAGGTTGAGGTCAGCCCTGTGTTAATTTGACCTGGTTGTAAATGGTGCCGCTCCACCCTTAAGTGAGCTATTAGTGGAATCCTCTAACTTGCGAGCTAGAGGCGGGGACGTAGGCACAGTTGGCCGAACCCCGATAACATATCGTGTGACTATTTACATTTCAGCACTTTATATTTACCGCACATATATGTTATTGTATGAATGATGTGCATGATTTAAATTCCACGTATTTTATTTATTAGCACATTTGGAGCCGTGTAGAAGGACCCTAGGTTACCAAAACATATTGACTTCTAACTTAACCTAGGAGAAAAATTAAAATTTCCAATTCACCCCCCCCTCTTGGGAATACACTTTTTCTAACACATATCATTACTTCAATAGCAACACAAAATTAATACATAATTTTTTTAAAAAGTTCCAACTTAAATTTTAAAATCTACTTTCTCAGTATAACATTAGAGTCTTTATTTAATGGAAAATCTAGGTATAACTTTGATTTTTTTTATTTACTTTAAAAATTAATAAGTATTGTTTTTATTTAAAAAAAATAAATATAATTTTTATTTTTAATTTGTTTAAAATTTAATAATCAATAATTTTACTTTATTATTATTTTTTGACGAAATACAAAATTTTAAAAATAAAAGTTAAAATTTAAATTTTAAAATCAATTTTCTCAATATAATACCTACAATTTTATTTAATGGAAAGTATAAAATATAATTTTAATTTTTTTATTTACTCTAAAATTTATGAACTATGACATTTACTTCTTTATTATCATTTTATATTTTGGCAACATAGAAAAAAATAAAAGATAAAACTTCAAATTCAGATATATAAAACCTAAAATTAATTTGCAAAAAAATTAATTTATTTTAAAATTGGAATTACGATTTATACTTTTATTATTGTTGTTATAATATAGAAAATGTTATTTAATTATTTGAAAAACTATGATTTATGCATTTTAAGCTTTTATTATGAGAATCTTATGTCATAATTATGATTTTCAATTTATACTTTTATAAAAATAATATTTGATATACCTAAAATATATCACCTACCATAAGTTCAAAGGAGACTAGAGTCCAACATTGATGAGGGCAGTTACCACTCAAGTTAACTCCTCAGTCAGAGTAATTGACACTAGCGCCATGGGACTTATGGATCAACTGGGATACAATCGAATAATCTAAGTTTATAGATGACACGGACGATACGAAAATAGTCTGTGAAATCTATAACATAGCACGCTCACCTGCACTTCCCTTTGCCACAAATGATCGAACACTTAGTGCATACACGTCCAAACCCATTGTAACAAATCCATCCCGAACCGATTTCGAATCCTAATTAATATTGAAAATACCAGAACTCACATCTTTAACCCCAATGAAATCAAAACTGCAAGAACTTATCGAATTGAACAATCATCCTGACATCATAAATTACCAAAATGTTACTAAAGATATAGCTCAAGAAATGAGCACAACTCATTAGGCAAAGAAAAATCGGCCCAACTGACGAGCAATGCTCGTGAGGCCAGAAGACTATCTAAAAAATGAGCACAAATCATTAGTGTCACGCCCTGAACCCCGAAATGGAACCCAAGGGTGAAAATGTAACCTAACCTATCCCTGTATCATGCAAATCATCATAGATACAGTACAAAGGATGAGGGTCCGACCTTGTGGGGTTCCTAGGCACCCTAAACACATCCAACCACAATCATATACGTAGTGGAAAAACCATACATACATATGCAGTACCATACCAAAGTCTATATAAGAGCAGACGCAATGCTCTATCAAAGTGTACAAACGGGTGCCCAACACATCCCAAAATGGCAACCTACCAAAATTACAGTCCTAGCACTTACCTAGCGCTAAGCACGGTACACCGGCCACTATGCTCCCTACACCAGGACGCTAGTTTGTGTTACCCGAAGGACCTGTAAAAATGTACGTATAGCAGGGGTGAGACACTTCTTAGTAAGGAAGAACACAGGTTATATCGGTGTGTGACATTTGAGTGTTATCATGATACAACATACACGTAGTTAAATGC
This sequence comes from Malania oleifera, assembly GCF_029873635.1. NCBI lineage: Eukaryota > Viridiplantae > Streptophyta > Magnoliopsida > Santalales > Ximeniaceae > Malania > Malania oleifera. The sequence goes on from NC_080418.1 coordinate 124,209,376, forward strand.
ATTCCAGTACTAATTTCCACAATGCACACACACACCCATGCACATACACATGATTAGTAATCTCGGTGTTGTCACACCCTTCGGCCCGAAGCCGGTCCGCGACAATCCGGCGTTGGCCCGTAGCCAACCCGCGAAGCACGGAGCCACCAGCACATGGCTAGTCCCAGACTCCCATGGCATCGTACCGGCGCATAACTGGTGGATCCACACCCTTCGGCCTGATCTGCCGGAATAGGCTCACGCCTCGGATATAGAGCCGGACACTCTTGCCTACATGGTAGGTGATAAACACACCCTCAGATATAGAGCCGGACACTCTTGCCCACATGGTAGGTGATAAAACACGCCCTCAAATATAGAGCCGGACACTCTTACCCACATGGTAGGCGATAAAACACGCCCTTGGATATAGAGCCAGACACTCTCAATACCTGGAACAATTTCGGAACCGCGTTCCTACTAGCATTTCAACATATCACGCACACATGCATGCTCATATAACCAAAACAAACCACACCCATTTGGTAATCTAAATCATGATTTTTCAAACAAATACAGTTTAAACAAGTCAAGGCGGTTATCCCAATATCACAATATAAATCAACATATACCCACGGTTTTCAACAAAACTAGGGATGTAGCTCGTCGCCCCCTTTTCCCAAAACTGTAATAATGAAAAACCCATAGTTTTCCTCGTTAGATCCCCCCAAATAAGTAGCCAAAATACACACAGGACCATGAACCACAATTCTACCAAGTTCGATTTCAAAAATAACTAATATAAACATAGTTCCCTTTACATTTTCCCCGAATAACAAATCCCGAATTCCAAGGCTCCTAAATAGCCAACCGAGTTCCAAAACTTACAAATCACAGTACAAAATATACTCACAAAATAGTTTCCTACAAAACTATTGGATCAAAAATGAAAACTGAGCCTTACCTCGATTTTTCGCCAAAACCCGAAAATCTCTGAAACGAGATTCCGATCTGTAGAAATTGTAGAGAATCCTTCCACGATCCTCGTGGTAACTTTAGATTCCCGATTCTATCAACAATCGGTGAAGAAATCTAGAGAGAGAGAGAGAATAGGGAGAGGTTTAGAGAAAGAGAGAGAGATATTTGAAGTTACTTAGTAAGAAAGTAAAGGAAATTCCTATTTATAGCCCTTTGACCTGGCCCAATTCGTCGACGAAATGGTGCCTTCGTCGACGAATCTTCCACTACCTTCGTCAACGAATTGGTGACCTCGTCGACGAATCTGAGATCATCGGTTTTTCCGCAGCTTCTCCTCGTCGACGAGAAGAACAAAGGCTTCGTCGATGAAATCTGGCTTCGTCGACGAAATCTGCCAAATTCCCAATTTGCCCCTCTCTTATATATTTAAACCCAATTATCACGGTTCAGGTTCTTACAATTAGGCAAGGAAGAATCGACCCAATTGACGAGCAACGCTCGTGAGGTCAGAAGATTGCCCAAAAATGAGCACAACTCATTAGGCAAAGAAGAATCGTCCCAACTGACGAGCAACGCTCGTGAGGCCAGAAGACTGCCCAAAAAATGAGCATGACTCATTAACCAATGAAGAATCGGTCCAACTGACGAGCAACGCTCGTGAGGCTAGAAGACTGCTCAAAAAATGAGCACAACCAATTAGGCAAAGAAGAATTGGTCCAACTGATGAGCAATACTCGCCAGGCCAGAAGACTGCCCCAAAAATGAGTACAGCTCATTAGGCAAGGAAGAATCGGCCCAACTAACGAGCAACGCTCGTGAGGCCATAAGATTGCCCAAAAAATGAGCACAGCTTATTAGGCAAGGAAGAATCGGCCCAACTGACAAGTAACGCTCGTGAGGTCAGAAGACTGCCCAAAAAATGAGCACAGCTCATTAGGTAAAGAAGAATCGGCCCAACTGACGAGCAACACTTATGAGACCTAGAAACGATCCAAAATATGAGCACAATTCATTAGGCCAAAAATGGTAAAAAGAGAAGAGCATGATTCATTAAGCCACAAGTAGCCCAAAATGCCTCGAGAAAAGCTGCTCGACAAAAAAAAACAACAACAGCAACTACTTTCAAACTTTAGAAACAAGCTTAAAAAATTTGAAATTGAAGGGGGGACAACTAATATACCCCAAATATATCACCTACCATAAGTTCAAAGGAGACTAAAGCCCAACATTGATGAAGATAATTACCACCCAAGTCAACTACTCAGCCAAAGCAATTGGCGTTAGTGCCATGATGACCAAAGTAATCTACGCCAACGCTGTAATAACTGGAGCAATTCATGCTCGGTATAAATGGGTCAAACTCTATCACTATAAATGGGGATTCGGAGATTAGGCTAAGGTATCTCATTCTAAACTCTACTTTACTATTACATAAAAAACTTCTCAAGCCAATCCCTGACTTAGACATAAGAGAGATCTCCCAGAGTACACCCCGGTTCCTCCAAGCCTTACTTATATCTCTTTTCAGGTGATCGTGATCAGGGATCGTGAAAGTCGTTCAATTTTTGGCTGCAACAATATTAATTATTGCAATATTATTGAAATTAAAAAAAAATTTAATTATTTTTATTATTATCATTATTTATTATTTTGACAATACACAAAGTTCAAATTAAAAATTTAAAGTAAATTTTCCCAATACAGTACTAGAACCTTTATTTGATGAAAAATTCATATCTTATTTTGACTTTTAAATTAAAATTATGAATTATATGTTTTATACTTTTATTATGAAATCCTTATGTAACGATTAGATTTTTAATTTATACTTATATTATAATAATTATCATTGGAATATTATTGAAATTTAATATTTATGACAAATTTTATTGCCATTACTATTTAAAATTTAACAAGCGTGGTATTTACTTTATTTGAATTATTTATTGCTATTGGTTTTGGAACATACAAAATTATAAAAATAAAAATCAATATTTAAATTTTAGAATCAAATTTCTTAACAACACCTAGAATATTTACTTAATGAAAATCCAAATTTAATTTTTTAAATTACAATTTATATGTTTTATGCTTTTATTATGAAAACCTTATACTTCTATTATGATCAGTGAATTTGTTATTCACCAATAAAATTTTCATACTTATGCTATTAATATTGAAGTGATTTCTTTCTAGTATTTCGTATTTTATAAATAATTGAAAACATGCCCCTTGATTGTTTTTAGTTTATATGATAGTTTTAGATTATTTAAAATTATTATTTTTGCAAAAGTGTATGGTAGGTTTTCAAAACAGTCCGGGCCTTATATAATCGAAATAAAAAAAAAAGAATTTTATTTCTATCATGGAAAATACAAAGACAAAAAAAAAGAAATTCATAAAAAAATAGAAAAATATAGGGAAATGAATTTTACATTAACAGAAAAAAAAAAAATAGGAGAAAAAAGTGAGAAGTCACCCAGCAATTTTCAGCTTGCGAGAAGAGAAAAAAAAAAATTAAACATGTGCAAAAATAAAAAAAAAATAAGAGATGATTGACGGTTTAATTTAGAATTGTAATTTTGATTGGTAATTTGCTTTAAAATTTAATTGAGCAATAAAAAGTGATTAATTAATCAAATTGAATTCAAATTACCTCTTCAAGCCTATAAATAGAGGTTTCTGAAGTGAGAAGAGACATGGTGAAGAATTCATACAAGAATACATTCACAGAGAGTCAAATATATGAGCAATTGAAAGGTGAGGAGTAGAGAGTTCTCAAAGTGTTGAAATTGAAGAACTTGTGAAGTTGTAGTGGGAATTTCGTAGCTAAGATTTGGAGCTCGAGGGTTGCTAAAAGTCAGAATTCAAGATTAAAGATTTCAAAAAGAGTCATGAGGGAATCAAAAAGACTAGAAGAGTTGAAGACAACTGTTGGTTTGGTTTTATTTTTGTATTTTGTTTTGATTTCAAGTTCTGTTTTCATGCACAATTATATAAGTCGAGTAAAAAAATGTTCTAAAATTGACCCATTAAAACTAGATCTTATCCATTGAATTGACCCATTAAACTAGATTCGTTGACTCGACCCAATCCAGTCGGAGCTAGAGCCCAAAGCCCATGACCCAATTACCACAACATTAACCCAATTTTGGCTCAGCCCAAAGTTAACTTTGCTTAGGTTAAGCCCGTTTGGTTCACGAAAAAATGATGGAAAATTCGAGAAAAATTACAAGAAAGTTCAAAAAGGTTAAAAAACTTGTATTCACGAGTTGAGGGTTTGATGCCATCTATTCGTGCCCCCCTTTTCGGTCCAGTTATGCAAGAAATAAGATAAAAATGTGAGATCCATAAAATAAAAAAAAAAAAAGTAAAACACAAAGATTAGAGAAAGAAAAATAATAAAGAAAAAAAAAAAAGGGAAATCGAAGATATAGATTTGAGAAAAGAAAGAAATAAAGAAAAAGAAAGGAAAGCCCTCATGAGAGATAGAGTAGAAAAAATGAGAACGTGTGAGAGAAAGAAAGAAAAAGAAAGGGAAGCCCATAATACAGGAATAAGTGAATAGAAAAAGGGAGAAAAGAAAAAAAGAAAAAGAAAGGTGTCCTCTTCAATGAAGGATACTTGTTTCTTAAGTAATGATTTTATTATCTTTCTTTTGGTCATACAAACAAAAATTATAATATTTTTAAAATTATTAATAATGTTTGTACAGCATTACATTATTTGTGAGGATACGTTATAGATATGATTCAATATTCATTGATCTATATAAATTAAAAGATAATGAATAAAAAAATGGTAAATAAAAAGTGTCACGTGTCACCACTCTGAGTGGACACGTGACACACCGAACTAAACCGGTTGACTCGGTTCAAACTGGTTGAACAGGTTCATTTTCTAAATCCTTTTTTATTTTTTATTTTTAAATATTTTTTTATTTATTTTGTTTATTTAAAATTTTAATTAAGTCTTATTTATTTGGATAAAATAAAATAAAAACATTTTTGAATTTAGAAAAAATATTTGAGTTCTTTTGGATCCAATTAAACAATAAAAAAAAAATTAGGAGAAAGTCTTTAAAAATCCCAAAAAATTTTAGAAAAATATTGGAAAATTTCAGAAAATTTCTATAAAATATTGAAAAAACCTAGGGATGTTTTTTAAGATTATTTTGCTTAAACTTTGATGATTTTATCTAATTTTTGTGTGCGTTTCAATGATTTAACAAATAGTAAAGAGGTACTTTAAACCTCATCTAGTTATGAGGGAGGTTTATTTAATAAGATCCCTTCGTTTGGAGGTCTTATTAGACATTCCTAATCGTACTTTGATTTTCATTTTTTTAAATTTTAGTTATTTATGTATTTGTTTTATTTATTTGTTAATTTTAAATGGATTAATTAAAGACCATTATATTCAATTTAGGGATAATTAATGATTAATTAGGTACCATTCGTAGAACGGGTATGTAGGAGGTACCGATATCTTCCTTTCGCATAATTGAACTCTTGATCTAACTCTAGTAAAAGTAGGCTGAGACTACTGGTTCCTTGACTTAAGATTATTTTAGATACCAATCAATACATAGTAATTAGATGATCTAACCGTCCCTAAATAAATAGTATGTTAATGGCGATTTTATTAAATTTTCAAATATTATTATTTATCGCTATTCGGAACGCTTTTTCGAGACGTTGTTTCAGATTTTTAAACTTTAAAAAAAAATATATATATTTGAAATGTATGAAAAATGTTACTATATGTATGCTAATTACATGATTAAATTTAAAAAATTACCACAAAAATTTATAAAAAAATTACATGCTAATTACGTGTGGGTGCGTTAAGACTTCCGTGGATTGCAGGGCCACGGCGGGCAACAGTATAAAGCATGATGTAAAAACAAATCTATTAAAAAGCTTAGCGTGTTGACGCGAGCGAGTCAGGTGACCCAGCGGCCAGCCCAGCGCCAACGTTCAATCTCAGTGACTTGATTTCTCTCCCTCTCCTGTTTGGGACTGAGTTTCCCCGCATGGTGGAAATGGGGAGGAAACTTATTTCCAAGCTAGAGGGAAATGATCTCTCTCTCTCTCTCTCTCATGCATTGTTCGAAGCTATTTATAAAAAAATATAGTTTAAAAAAGTATATGTATATGTGTGTGTGTGTGTGTATATATATATATATATATATATATTAATTAATGCAGGAAATTAGGAATTGAGATAAATAAATAATATGCCTACAAACATTGTTTGAAACTATTTGTAATCTTTTTTAAAAAATAAATTTTTTTAAAAAATATTTTTTAAAATTTTTTAAAAGTACTTATCTTTTGAAAGTCGTAGTTAGGAATTAAGGATATAAAAAAAATATCACAATTTAGAAAAATATATTTGTTGTTTAATTTTTTTTTTAAATAAGGAAGGTGGCACCTCCATTTATTTATTGATATGTTTTCACTTTTGGTAAAGAAATACTATGATTACAAGACAAGATTACAGATAAAAAAATTAAAGGTCTTCTCAAAATAACACCAATAACTAACTAAAAGAGAATTAAAAATACAAACAAAACTAGATAAGAAACAAATTTAGACAGGTCTATCAAAAATAAAAATAAAAAAATAAAATAAAATCAAAAAATTTAAATCTATCAAACAAAAATCGAGAGATTGAACAAATGAGAAAAAAGAAGTGAGAGCCAAGTTATCAATCGAAAAGATACCTTTCAAAAAACATGGTAAAAGATATTATTTTTTATAAATAACATTATTTCTTACGAAGAAATCAACCGGACTACTATTACATTCCCCATATTTGTTGTCTAATTTAGAAAGCATGAAATTTATATTAAATATCTTAAAATTTTGGAACATAAAAGAGAAAACTATAACATCTAAAATAGGAGTTGAAAAAAAAAGACTTCCAATTAGAATTGGACCATGCATGCAGTCAAAGACTCAAAGCTTATTGGGCCTGCCCTCCACCCATATTTATTAGGGAGAGTGTCACCCTCTTGGAAGCTTCCAAAGCCCCAAGGGTCCAGATTCTTTTCCCAACCGGAGGACGCGAATTAAAGGAAACAGAATTCTAGACTCTTCTTTCTGTCGAGGATGCCCCAAATTCGACGGTCCAGACCCTGCCCCACCGATCACCACAAACCAATCTCAGCCGTCCATCAACGCAACTTGCTGAAAATCACTTCCTATAAATTCCACACCCCCACCCCCACTGCTCGGATGCCCTGACATCCTGACTTTTGTTCTCAGCTCTCCCTTTCTCTCTCGCTCGGAGAATATTTTTGCAATTAGGGCTTTGGGATTGGAAGAAGATTGATCGTTGATTGGTTTGGGAGGTGTGATCGATTTAGATTTTGGATTTGTTGAGTAGCATTTTTGGTGTTTCTTGGAAGAAGAAAAAGAAGAAGGGGAAGGAGAGAATGTTTGGGAGAGCGCCGAAGAAAAGTGACAATACGCGTTATTATGAGGTTCTGGGAGTGTCTAAGGATGCTTCGCAGGACGATTTGAAGAAGGCGTATCGCAAGGCGGCTATCAAGAATCATCCTGACAAGGGCGGTGATCCCGAAAAGGTGCGACTCTGATTTGAGAATTTTTGTTCGTTTTAGCTTGTTGTTTCTGCTTTAGGCTCTATATTCTGAGTCGAATTTATTTGAGTTTTGAATCGTTGAATTTCTGTTTCCGAAGGGAAAAACTGAAGAAAAAAAAATTGCAATTTGAAGCAGTGTTTTAACTTTTTCAATTTAATAATTAGATTTTCACAATGTTGCAATGTGAGGATTGATAAAACTGTGATAATAATTTTGCATGTGATTGCACATTACCAACTTAGTAAAGGCTCACTCAAACAATTAGTCCCATATCCTTGTTAAAAAAAAAAAAAACAATTAGTCTCGTATATGTGATAGGACATTATAACTTTTACGATTAGTACTGTTTTGATTGGGAAAAAAATTCATTAACAGAAGAATACAAGCTGTGGAGAACGAGACACCCTCCAACAATCCATTAAAATAAATCACAAAACTGCTGCTTTCCAACCCCTTTGGAGGTCAGGCAACAAATCCCCCCCGCCCCCCTCCCAAAAAAATACCCTCAGAATGTGGCCAGAAAGAAACCGGTAACAAGTGGAATGAAGTAATTTTAGCATTAAAAATCCTTGCATAAGCCTGGGAAGATATTGCTTCCGAATTATGCATGATTATTGCTTCAATTATATATGCAATGGACAGGTTATATATTGGGATTGGGGAAATTAGGGCATTTAAGTAATTAGAGCTTTCATTTTGCGTGGAAGGCTTTGTTTATCTGTGCAAGCAATTTCATGTCAAGGATATATATTATTTCCGTTCTTCCATTATTGAATTTACTTGGAAATACTGGGTAAGACTTGATGACCTTATGATCCCAGATTTCTCATATGAAAAAACACATAGAGCATGTATGTCTAACTTTGTTTTACTGTTTGAATGTTCCTTTTATCAATTATAAACTGTTGATCAGTGGATTTTGTGTAGAAATTGTCTGTGGCCTTTGAAACTCTCCTCATACAATTTCTTTCCAATAACATCCTTGCCATAAAGTTGACCCTACACATAATATAGGATTTTATGTTCTTGTAAGCCCTAAACTAATCTTTCACTAGGTCATGTGCATTTCACATGCCAATTTCCTACTGAAGTTTTTTAACATCCATTGGATACATCTGTCACATTGCAAGACATTAATAATAGTGTAGGTCTCAAATTGAAAAAATAGGAAATTCGGATTTTATTGCAACTTTTATGAAGTAATGGGATTTATTTTGTAATTAGGATTCTATGAGACAACATTCTTTATGTTTATTCCTTTTCTATTTCATGGACATTTTTGTTTCAGTCTATTCATGGAATGAAATTGGGTGGAAAATAGAATAGTCATTGTATGGAGATATAATAATTTACAAGAAAAAAGGCAGTGCGATGCTGAGACAAATGACCATTCAAAATTTGACAATATTCCAACTAACACGTAATAGTATGCAAGTACATTTGGGGATAGTCGCTCTTTATATACTCCATGTTTTTTTAAATGAACTGCCAAACTTTGTATGGTCATTGATTCATTAAATGTGCCGCTGCCGCTGCTGCTGCAACAGCATACTAGCTATAAATGTATGTATGTGCAATCCCAGAGGATTGTAAATTGTTAAATTGTCTTGTGCTGGTTGTATTAAATTATTGGAAGTGAGCCTGTGTGATGTTGCTGTCATGGTCTTCTTTATCAAATCCAATGTTAACTTTTTTGTCGCGTTGTATTTGGCAACTTTTTGATTTTAGAAACTTAGATTCTTAGAATCACTGTAACTTTTGCAGTTTAAAGAGCTGGCTCAGGCTTATGAGGTTCTGAGTGACCCTGAGAAGCGTGATATCTATGACCAGTATGGTGAGGATGCACTCAAGGAAGGAATGGGTGGAGGTGGCGGAGGCCATGACCCATTTGACATTTTCCAATCCTTCTTTGGTGCGAGCCCCTTTGGTGGTAAGAATCATGTTTTTGCGTGTGCGTGTGTGCATTCTATGTTCTCTTGTTCTGTGTTTGCTGGCACAGGACATTTCAACCTGTAATGTGAAAGGACTGCAGCAGGGTATGGAAATATAACATCTCATTTTGTCAGCAGGTGGTGGAAGTAGTAGGGGGCGAAGGCAGCGGAGAGGTGAGGATGTGGTCCATCCTCTGAAAGTTTCTCTGGAAGACCTGTACAGCGGCACATCAAAGAAGCTATCCCTTTCTCGTAATGTGATTTGCTCGAAGTGCAGTGGGTTAGTACTTACAACTGCTATGTCATAAAATTTGTGTTCTCACTTTTTTTATGCCTGCTTTTATTCACACTAGTCAATAATTGTAAAATGCAGAAAGGGATCAAAATCTGGAGCTTCAATGAAGTGCCCTGACTGCAAAGGATCTGGGATGAAGGTTACAATTAGGCAGCTTGGCCCTTCTATGATCCAGCAGATGCAGCATCCATGCAATGACTGTAAGGGGACTGGTGAGGCCATTAATGATAAAGACCGCTGCCCCCAGTGCAGAGGTGAGAAGGTTGTCCAAGAAAAAAAAGTAGTGGAAGTCGTTGTGGAGAAGGGCATGAAGGATGGACATAAGATCAAGTTCCCTGGCGAAGCAGATGAAGCGGTATGTGTAACATTCTGTCCATATGTTTCGAGCCGTTTTTGTGATTGTGAAGATTGATCTGTTCATTTGTATCCCTGTTGTTCTTATTTTTTATAAAAAAAAAAATTGTCTTTTTGATTTGCAGCCTGATACAATCACTGGGGATATAGTCTTTGTCATACAACAGAAGGACCATCCTAAGTACAAGAGAAAGGGCGATGACCTCCATGTGGAGCACACTTTGTCTCTCACTGAGGCTCTTTGTGGCTTTCAGTTTGTATTGACCCACTTGGATAACAGACAGCTTCTTATCAAATCAAACCCTGGGGAGGTTGTCAAGCCAGGTTAGTAATGCCCTGCATCCTATTCCTATAATTTTGAGGAGGTTTTATGCTGGTTCTTGTCTGTCTAGATCGTATGAGCTGTTAATTTTGGTTTTTGCCGCACAATGTGCAGACCAGTTGAAGGCGATCAATGATGAAGGAATGCCCATTTACCAGAGGTCATTCATGAGGGGGAATCTGTATCTTCATTTCACTGTGGATTTCCCGGACTCTTTGAGCCTAGATCAGTGCAAGGCATTGGAGGCAGTACTGCCACCAAGAACATCAGCGAAGCTGACGGACATGGAGCTGGATGAGTGTGAGGAGACCACATTGCATGATGTTAACATTGAGGAGGAGAAGCGCAGGAAGCAGGCTGCCCAAGCTCAGGAGGCATACGAGGAGGACGAAGACATGCCCGGTGGTGGTGGTCAGAGGGTGCAGTGTGCACAGCAGTGATCACTCATTTGACTTGCATTGTAGGGAAAGTTGGAGTGAAAGGTTAACTGTGGGAAGGAAAGTGAATTGTTTTGGTTGATGTCGTGTTCTTGTTCTCCACGGTGGAGTCGTGTTGCTCAAAAGATTTAAGTCATTGAGGAAACAGGAAGTGTTATTACTGATGGTGAATCCTTGTATTTTGTTATAACTTTTTATGGTAATGATTTTGTTTTAACATTAGGCATAATATTGCTATCTAAGTGATTCTTGTTGCCCTTGCTCTCATTTGACTTTTCGGCTTGAAGATGGCTGGTTATTCCATCCTATAAGAACTCTTTGATTGAACTATGTATCCTATAGGTTCTTGGTTCTTTTTTGGTTCTATGCTAACATACGCAAATCTAGGACCTCAGGTTGTTTTGAAGATAGATCATGGGTTTTTATATTCTAGGTTTTGGATCTACATCCCAGATTGAAAACTAAGACTTGGCATTTGTTTCTTGATACTGTTAAATTTTTGTTTTAAGTTCTGCATTCTAGGATTTGGATATTAGGTTTTTGTATTCTAGGCTTTGGGTCTACATCCCAGATTGAAACCTAAACTTGGCATTTATTTCTTGATACTATTTAAAATTCTCTTAGCTTCATTTTGGGTGCAAATTTTTTCTACTCGAAATAAAAAAGAACGAACATAAATGCTGAGCAATTATTGATGGGAATTGCAGGCTTTGTTGAGTAGCCCGCAAAAAAAAAAAAAAAAAGTAGAAAATGGAAAGAGTTAGTGACGAAATACATTTTGAAAAAAAAAAACAAGTGTACAATTTTATTTTATCAAGTTGTTGCATTTACATTTTTATATTTATATTTTTCATGTTTCTCAAATTTCCTAGTAAAACACATTTTAGATGTTAAAATGGTGAGATAAAATTGCTTTGGTGCTTAAATTTCAAGTTGGCTATTTGGTTTCTAGACCAGCGAACAAATTCAAAAGTTAATTTAAACTTCAAAATATTTAACACCTGAATTTTTTAAGAAAATCTTTTGTTTATTTATTCATTTTTGAAGTTGTTAACTAGGCCTTAGGTCGAAGGAGTTCTTGAGGAATTTAGGTCTCATTTAGAACTCGTAAAACATTAAGAAAAGGAAGAAAAGGAAAGAATTGTAGGAAAGTTTTCATGTTTGATCATGGAGAAAAAGTAAGAATTATATATAAAAATAATATTACTATTTATCAAAATTTTGATTTTTACACATTAACTTCTGATTTTGCTTAATTTTTAATTATATTTGATCAAAATTTTATTCTTAATAATATATGATATCAAAGGAAAATAACATACAAAAATTAACTCCTTAAAAAAAAAAAAACAAAATTTTTGATCCAAATAAAACCTTAGGAAAGGTGAATTGTTAATCCATCATACTGTTTGGTTCGTTCGGAATACTTGAGATTTCTCAAAATCTTTTATAAAATATTCCATCTTATATATTGGTGATCTGATTCCTTCAAGAATTTCCGGTCAATATCCTTCATCCTGAGGAGGTGCAAGCATGGGAATCGCACAGTAAGCATCCAGTGTCAGATGTCTCACATGCCAATTGAGCATGCAGTGATGGAAGCGCAGCAATCCTTGACCTCGCAATGATTGCTGTTATTTTGTGCCCCTTGTTTTTTTTTTTTCTTTTAAATATCGCTGGTTGTCCGCATCCATTTTACGGTCCGCAACTAATACCACGCCCCGTGATGCTATCCCACACACCACAAGGAGGTTAATTCAGGAGCCAGCCACAGGAATTGAACCCGAGATGCACAGATTGGCTCACCTCGTGAGAGGAAATCCCAAAGCCCACCCTGCCAACTGAGCTACACCCTGGGGATTATTTTAGGGCCCTTGTTGCTCATACAAGAGAGGCAGCGTCTCAAGCCTTACTGTAATACTGATAGGACAGTTCAGGTACAAACCAAAGGCAAAGGCAGACCTGCCCTCCAAAAAAAAGAGAGCACCTTGAATAATAAGTGAGGCAAATTGAAGAGATGAGAAATATTAAACATTCTCACAATGGCAATACAAGTATGTTTTACATTTTTGGAGGGGGCCTTGAATAATAAGTGAACCAAAAAGAAGAGATGGGAAATAATAAACACTCTCACAATGGCAATAAAAGTATATTTTACATGGCTTTAGAGAAATATTGAATGGCAAATCCAGATTGGTTTATCCTTCTCCTACTTTCCCATCCAAGGAAGCACAGATGCAAGTTATGGATGCCACTTGGACATAAGATAGGTGTATTCCCAAGAGACTGGGTATCAAATTGTAAACACAGAAAAACCAGTCATGCTCATACCAGACCTAATGTTTGAATGCAAGCAGAAGTTGCACATGACACGCTGAATTTCTTAGAAAGTTGGGAGAACACAAAATAGGATCCTTCAGGGAAGTCCAGCTTGGAATACCATCAAAATAGCGCATTTTTTTTTTAAAGGTCTTTTAAGTTGCCAATCAGGCATTTTCCTCCCCCACAATGTTTACGAAACTCTCAGGGAAGTCAATTTGTAATCATGCAATATTCATACCAAAGAGATTTAGCTGAAAAGTTTGGTTTCATTTCATTTAATCTTTTTAGCACTAGAATTATTGTTTTAAATTTTTTTTTATTTGCACAATCCCTTGGACAAAAAAAGCAATTGCTCAGAAAGCATTACATGAACTGTCTAGTTTTTTCTGGAGATACCGAAGTATATGTGAAACAGAATATGTTGGCTTATCCCTAGATTTTAAACAGAATCTTGCTACAGCTAATAGACTCCTAAGCTCCCCAGGATCATAATTATTTCCAAGATCTGGGTCGATCATGTTATCAATGGTTATGCCAAAGCAAGATTCTTGAACCCACTGGATTATATCAGTACCTCCTTTCTCGGATGATTGGCCAGTTACTAGTTCAAGGATTAGTACACCAAGCTGGAACATTGTGTTCCCACATTTCTGACCCATACAATCTGCAAGAAAGGAAAGAACATAGGGCAAAAGGAATACTATTGGGAAAATAGCTATTTTTTTGTCTCTTTCAAGGAAGTAATATAACAAGAATGAACTAGTCACCTTCTGAACATGAAGAATGCAGTGAGGTGCCACGATTTCCATCAGAACTAAGAAGGCCAACATCAGACAGCTGCAACAAACTGGAAATGTCATTATTTCTCGATATCTATGAAGTTTTGAAGACGTAGACACTCATACCTTATTTTTATTTCAATCACATAATTAATCTTAGATTTGGTCCCAACCAAGTAAAAATTACTTGTTTACTGACTATCTCAATTTAATGATTTTACAAGGGCCATTGATCATGAAACATGCAGCAGGATTGCTGAATAATTCAGGGCCTGAGATGCTGGAGAGAGATCTGGTTTTGTGGCCTCAAAGCTAAGGATTGTTGAGGGCATCCTAGCCCCTCAACCTTTACTCACCTAGCTCAAGTCTTTGCTATGTTTCATTCATGTCCTTTCCCCGTTCTCCTTGGCCACATGTCACCACACCATTGGGTTATTCAAATTCTTCTCTCATCAGTCAGACACTTATGCGGCCTTCTCCTATTGGAATATGATCTCATTTATACCGCCTTCTCCTATTGTATTAGACAGTTATCACATTTTCAATTCAGATTTCAGAACTATTTCTGTCTCTCATGCTGCCTCTCCCTCGTCTCTTTTTCTTCTTCTTACTTTTCCTCTTCTCTTCACCTCTTTCTGTTTCTCTCTGTGTTCAGTTTCTAACTTCCTGTTCTGCCCTGCAACTGTTTCTCTCTTCATCTGTCTTCCCCAGTTTTTCTCTCAGTATCAGTTTCTTACTGTCTTGCATCAAGCTGGAGATGCCTTTTGAGGTGGAGGTAAGGGCAGTGTTGTTTACTTTAGAGAGGGCCAAGGCTCCAGGTCCATATGGGTTTAACATAGCTTTATTTCAGGAGTATTGGGATGCAGTGAAGGGAAACTTAATGAGGCTCTTTAATGAGTTTATGGGAATGCGAAGTGGGGGAATAGTGCTAATTCTATCTTTATCACCTAGTGGCAAAGAAAAGTAGGTCAACTAAGGTGTTGGATTTTCAGCCTATTAGCTGAGTAACTAGCGTGGATAACATCCTTATTAAGGTTCTTGCTAACAGATTGAGTTCTCTTATGGACACTACTTTTCTTGCCTGGATAGCTTTTTTTCTAATTGAGTGAAAGGTGGGGGGGTTGTGGATGGTTAGCAACTTAGTTGTTAATAAGGTGGTGGAGGATGTTCATTATAGTAACAAGGGCATTGTGTTCAAATTGGACAAAGAAAAGGCAAATGATAGGGTTCGTCAGCAGCTTTTGGACGAGGTGTTAAGGAGGAAAGGGGTTGGAGATAGTTGGAGGGAAAGGATGAGGGGTGTTTAGTAGTTTATTGAATGCTTATTTTTCATTGATTATCAATGGGGTTCCAATAGATTGGTTTTGGTTTTCTATAGTAAGGCTATGGGATTTTTTCCCCGTTTTTTGATTTTTATTGTGGCGGATGTTGTGAGTAGCATGATAGATAGGGCAATGGAAAGGGTGCTAGCGAGCAGTATTGAATATTGAGGCGGGGACGGAAGGGGTAGTTGTTTCTCATTTGCAGTTTGTTGATGAAACTATCTTTTATAGATGATGCTGTTGAGTCTTTTATAAATTTTCGTATTATTTTGGATATTTTTGAGAGGGTCTCTGTCTTAGAATTTATTTGGGAAAGAGTGGAGTTGAGGCCGTTCATCTTAGTTTTGATAGGGTTTTGGAGTTGACTTCCTAAGCTTTGTGTGGTATCTTAGATTGGCCTTCGATTTATTCAAAGTCCCCTTTGGGAGGGAAAAATATCATTCTTTAGCATTCTAGGATCCTGTGGTTACTAAGGTAGCTATGTGATTGGATGGGTGGAGAGGTGCTTACTTTTGTTTAGGTGGCTATAAGCCTCATACAGGCTAGTTTGTCCACCATTCCTTTGTAACTTTTTTGTCTTTATTTAATATTTTTGGAGGAGTAATTCAAAAGCTCAAGAGGACTATGAGGAAATTTCTTTGGTCAAGTGTAGGGGAGAGGAGGATAATTGGTTAGATGGGAAGTTGTGTGTAGGTCTAAGGAGGAGGATGGTTAAGTCTTGGCAATTTGGTGTCTAAAAAAATTTCTTTTCGGGTAAATGTTTGTTGCAGTTTCCCTTGGAGGTAAACTCCCATTGGCACAGGGTTATAATAAGTTTCACTTGCATGTGAATGGATGTGTGTAATTTGGGTCTTAGATGTTCATCTGAGAGTCCTTGGAGGTTCATTTCATAGGTTTACCCTTTCTTTATTCCTTTTACAAAGTTTAAATTGGGAACAGTTAGTATTCACTTTTGAGAGGATGTTTGGGTGAGAGATTCTGCTTTGTCATGTTCCTTTGCTCATTTGTATTGCCTTTGTTTTATTCATAGTAATGAGATTTTCTCCTTTCTAATTCCAGATGGTAGCTCCTTTTCTTGGAATTTTCATTTTAGAAGGGATTTGAATGATGGGGAGTTGGAGGAGCTTTCTTCCTTGCTTGTTGTCTTGGAGGGTTGTCATATCTCTGGCAGGACTGACGGTAGGAAGTGACTTTTGGATTCTAGGGGGGTTGCTAATGTGAGTCCTTTTATCTCACCCTTTTAGGTCTAATGTGTCTTTTCCTCTTCATCAGAGCATATAGGAGGCTAAAAGCCCTTCATGAGATAAAGGTATGTGTTTGGCTATGGCCCTGAATAGAGCTAACACCAACAATTGCTGTTGAGTAAAAGGCTTTGTCTCCAGATGTATGCTTTTTGTGTGGGGGGAGTTCAGATAGTATTCCCCATTTGTTTCTGCACTATTCATTTGCTTGGGGTATGCAGAGTAAATTATTTAGAGTTCATGGTGAAGATTGGGTGTGTACAAAGTCGGTGGAGGAGCTTTTGAGTATTTCCGTTAAGGATCTGGAAATTAGGGAGGTTGTGAAGGAGATCTCTTTTTTCTGTTTTATGGGGAATTTAGTTGGAACAGAATGCTCATTTTTCTGGCAAGAGACTGTCTCTAGATTTACTCTGGGACAGGGTTGGTGCTTGACATCTCTTTGGGCTTTTAGTGTAGGTTGTTTCAAGGGCTGTTGCATTCAGGATGTCAACAGCGATTGGATACATTATTGAGCTGATTTCAGTTCAAGGACTTCTTGTTGTCCTCTTCTTTGTAAATTATCTCCTAACTGTTCTAATAAAATTTCTTCTCAATAAACAATGGTATCATTTCAAAATTTAAAATCAAATATGTAAGGAAATATGTCCTCACCTTGGCAGCAAAGTTCTCATCTAGCATTATATTGTTTGAACTGATGGAGACGTGATATATCGGTGGGTCACAGAAGAAATGCAAATATTCCTGAGAGGAGTAATATCACCATAACTGAGATGCCGTGAATCTAACTTATATACTTAATTCTGCAGGAAACTTCCCCAGACCAGCATAAAAACTAATTCACGTGACTTGTTGCTAATTTTGCAAGAATATCAACCAGATGCAAAATATAATCTAATGATACATGAATCATATAAGGGGTGGCCATTTTTAAGTTCAATAAGTAGGTGCTACAAGCATGCAACATTCATCAGTCACACAGAGAATGAAGGAATCCAAACAAATCAACTCCTATAGTAACGATACAAGAAAACATGGTTCATTTCACTCAAAATACTAATCACAATGGCGGAGCAGGTATCATATTGTTAAAGTTTTCAATTTTGATTTTCATTCTGAACCCTATACAAAGATTAAAAATCATTACATATCATAATTTATTTCATGGCATGAATTTTATTGGTTCCAAGAAAATTATTCAGCATTAATGTTGATTTGAAAAGACAATCACTTTTTAACATAAAAAGAATTTATTGAAGTGGAAGAATAAAAAACTACAAATAGGAGAAAATCAACATTGTACGACTTACCAGTGCAGCTGCTACCCCAATGGCTATTTGTAGCCTCGTCCTCCAATTCAAGGGAGTTTTAAGAGGATCTGCAAAGATGTGTATATCAAATGTCTATGACAAAATCAAAACTTTCAACCATAGGAAGGTTTTGCACTGAAGGATACCACTAAGATGTTCCTTCAGGCTTCCATTTTCTGTCTTTTCAAACACAAGGAACCTGAAAAGAGTAAAATTAAGGGTAACAAAACTAATATCAGAAATCAAACAGTAAATACTAATTCATGGTAATTCATCTCAATTTTGGGAGAACACAGATCAGATCTTTTAGGGAAGCAATCTTTCTTCATCTTTTCTATTTGGGATATAGTTATATGAATCTTGAGGAAGATTTAACAAGGCAGTGAATACTGCACATGATTGACAAACTTTGTACAATCAATTTGGCATTTTTTTTTTTTTTTTGTCATTTACAGAATAAATTTAAAACAAACAAAACCGAAGATTTTTTTTTTTTCATGTTTTATGATAAAGTGTAATTATAATTTCTTATAGGGAGTCTTTTTTTTTATTAGTAATAAGTTTATTGATATAAAAAATGAACACCAAATACACAAGGAGTGTACATGGGGTAAACAAATCAAAAACAGAATTTCTTATAGGGAATCTAATAAATAAACAATCTAATTGGAAGATCCAGTTTCTACATCTTCCCAGAAATTCGGATAAGTGTGTTAGACAATAAAAAGTTCTTCATAAAACAAGAAACTGATGTAATTTACATCCACTTTCTGTGCTCTGATATTTTCTATTGAGCTAAAGTTTCGGGTTATGCATAAGCAAGATGCAATAATAATCAGAAAATCAGCAATGCTCCTTCACACCATGTTTTGGGTTGGATCATTGCAATCAAAACATAAAGTGCTTGACATTGCATAAATTATGTCAAAATTAAAACTTCTTTTCATAATTACTACTCATAAATTGTGACTAGTATATGTTATTTTTGTATTCTTCACTAGAACAAAATTCCAGCAGAAACAAAATAGATCTTGATGTGAAAAATGGTTAATGAAGAAATTCCTAAACTAACCAGCATCATTTGATCGATGAATGCAGTTATATAAAGGTTTTATCACCATAGCTTCATAGCTTTTCAAAATATGATTGGGACTTAGTAATCTGTTAGCATCTAACATGCCATTAAAACTGAAAAATGGCCAGCTGGACAAAGCTGTGATTGAATTTTTTTTTTTATATAAAAAAAAGATAATTTTGATCAAATGTAAACAAGAGTAGACATCAAACCTTTTATGCCCCAAGGAAAACCCCTGAAGTGCAACAAGGTGGCGATGATGCAGCTGTGCCAGTAGTTGCACCTCCCTATGAAAGACATCCTCTCCTTGACTTAATGCTCTTACTTCTTTCACCACAGCAACAGTGCCATCCTGAAAGCTGGCTTTATAAGCACCGCCTTGAGAACAGCTCTCAATAATTCTGCAGAAATCACCAGTTGCCCTCTTTATGTCTCTGTATGAGAAGCGCCTCACAAAAGATACTGGATCTGATTACAAAATCCAAATTAGGATATTAATGACAAATGTGTGTGACTTTAATACATGTGTGTGTTAAGAAGGCTAAAAAACTGAACAAAATAGCTTTTATTCATGCATGAATTGTACGCTGTTTAATGTATTATTTGATGTTATATGAGCTGTGAGGATGTCAAAGACTAATGCAACGAAGCAGAAAGTCATTGGTTCTATCTGTTTCAGATTCAATTGTTCATCTAGGCCATTCCTACAGATGAATTTGAGCTGTATTTTAGAAATAAGATGATAATTTATAACATACACATAATCTTATCCTTTGGTTTGTCTATTCCCTTCATTGACGGTCATTTCTAGAAACAATTCTGAACTTTATTTTGGAGATGATGATTTATTGCATACACCTCACTTCAGTCTCAATTCATCTGCGTAAATATATGGTAATGAATAAGTAACAAAAAATTGGATGTTTGAAATTAATACCAGAACAGTAATTATAAACTGATAGTGAATGTGTATTTTTATGGCTGATGAAAGAACATTCTTTCAAGCAAAGACACATGCTGACTCAGGATTCTTAAATGAAAAAAAAAAAAAGCAAAATAAAAAAAAAAGTTACCATGAAAGAGCAATGAATAACTTTACTACTCACAATTTATTTAAGCGTGCATTGCATCACCAATTCACCATATATGCAGAGCACTAATCACTCTAGTAGAAATTCTTATCACTTTTAATGCTTGTCTGGAAATAGAGATGTAAACAAAAGCAAAAGCAAATGTATAAGTAAGCACATAAAGATACAAATCACAGAGACTACTTCCTAGCCATATCGCACATTCCAGTCTAGTTGATATGAGAAGCCAAACCATCCATCCTTTGCACTTTGTTGGAATTTTTAATGGATTATGCATTCTCCAAAAATCTTGGACAAGTTCTGTGGCAATCAATAAAATTCCTACATAACGTTGCCATAAAAGAATAGGGTAAATTACATCAATGTTCCCTAAAGTCAGGCCTCAATCACATATTTAGTCCTAAAACTTCTTTGCTTTTTTTTTTTTCTCAATTCAGTTCAAAAACTATTCAATTCATTGCAATTTGGACTTGAAATGGCTGCATATAACTCAATTTGGGAATTTTTGCAGATTTAAAAGCCTAATAAGCAGAAAGGGCCACTGGATGAGAGATTTTCCTGCGCTTCCAACTCATCTCCTTCCTCTTTTATAGTTGCATTGTGCCTCCCTTCTGGAACAATGAAACAACACAAAGTAAAGAGATCAAGCATAAGCTATGACTGCCATTGTAGCCCAACAGTGAGTCACAATACAAATGACACTTGTCTTGCTCAAAGACAGTTCACGGAAACAGAGTCTCCCCCACATTAGCAAATTGGAATTACCACATGTTGGGCTGGGATGATAGCCAAGACTTAAGTTCCATATCTTGAATAAATCTCTCAGTGTTGCGCCCTCTATCTATGCTATTAATTAAAGGACCATGGCAGGTTTGCCTATTGTGTTCCAAAAAGGTCCTCCTATATCTATAAATATTGAAAATAAAATTTTAACTCAGTGGTAGTTTAATTAATACAAATCCTACCAATGACTACAACAACTACCCTTGAATCTCCATAATTTTTGTAACTGAAGTCAAGAAGCACGCGGACTGGGGGTGTCCATAGCTAGTTTCAGAATAAGAGCATAATATGGAAAATCTCCATAAAGGAGGAGGGAGAGGTAAATTGAAACTTGGGCCGAAGTTTAAGGTGTACTGATGTAATTTCCCATAGAATATCAGCATAATTGAGAAATTAAAGTTGGGGCTTGTACAAATCCCACAACACAGTCCATCTCAGCCCCGAGTATTTCCAAAGCAATTCAAATAACATGTCAAGCAATTTCCATGAAAACTTGTATAATTCAATCAATTGAGCTCAGACGCATTAATACCCACTATATAAAAACAACAGCAACGTCACCGGGCGAGCAAGAGAACTAAAAGTGAGCCTAGAACGCACGTATTTGAAATACACTGGAAGCAAAGCCAGAATGGAGCTGGTGCAGGGTTGAAACAGAGGAGTGAGATACAAAATTGAGGTACCTGGACGGGATCGCTCGAACCTGAGGATCAGACGTCGACCCATTCTGAAGAATTCTGCAAGTATTGTGGACAATGATTGTAGCTGCAGAGCAAGCACTGTGAAGCTCCCATGACTCCCTTTTAATCATATTGCCAACCCCCTTTACCTTCCGTCGGTAAAAATATGCTGTGGCTGAGAGAGAGAGAAAAATAATGATGGTGATGGGCATGGGGAATAAAGGGATGACTGGCAGTTTGTTGGGTTGACTGCTCCCCCTAAATGGAAAGGGTTTTACTTTTAACCCTGCTCCTGGCTCTGTTTAGACTGCTTTTACCTGGTTCAATATTTTTGGCGCTGGACAATTTCTGTTTTGGCTTTAGGGTTAGGGTTTTTTCTGGATGAGATCTAGGAACCAGGCTGGCTCTTTAAGTTATAGTGGATTCCCTATAAAGCTGCTGTAGATGATGGGGAACCCCGTACAGCATACCTTTCTGGACTTATTCCAGGGGAAAATTTACACCTCACAAACTTTTAAATTAGAAATCTAATGGATTAATTTATTAAGTTATATACTTACACAATTAAATTTATATTTAAATTAAATTAAATTAAATATAATTTAAAATTATACTGTACAAATCATTCAAATTCAAATCTAAGATTTGAAATTCATGCTCTCAAAAGCAATATTAAAGTAACTTTAAGATATTGCTTGTCGTGGACTTAAGCTTCTTATACCCTTTTAGTCAATTGGGTCAAATCTCTCTTTGCATGTGGGCGCATATGCCCCCATCTCAAGCGCTAGCTTCAGTATGCTTAAATACACTTGATTAAGCCCCAAGTTCCCATCAATCATTATTTTCAAGAAAAATTATAAGTCTTGCCATGCGACACACACCCATTAGACTACCTCAACTCTCTCCATACACAAACATACATCTTAGCTCAACAAGGAAGGTCTTGGTAATGTCACATAAAAACAATTGAGGCAACCATATAACATTCTATTTTTGGTTCCCTCTTAACCCAACCAACACTAATTTTGTTATACGTCCCAGCCCATGGAGTATATACGATATGCCCTGCAGCGGATATACATTATAAAGTCAGAGGGGGGTGAATGACTTTTTTTGCGCATATTAAATTTCTCTATAAAATAAAACTCTTGGTAAGATTTCAGGTAATTATATCACAATATAAGTAAAAGTAAATCATGCACAAGACTTAAAGTAAAGAGTATAGGGTGAGAAGATCAACACCGGGATTTAACGTGGTTCGGCACCAAACCTATGTCCACGCCTTAGCAGCAAGTCAAGGATTCCACAATCCACTATAAACGCTCCTTCCCCGGTGGAGCAAGCCTTACAATTCGAGTACACAACCCTACACTTGGGAACAAATCCCTACATGCTCCCAAAGAGCCTTCACTCAGGAACAAATCCCTACCGCTCACAAAGAGCTTTCTCCAATTTAGTTCACAAAGAACCTTACAACTTGGTTCATAAAGAACCTTTCACAAGATGATGTAAATACAAAAGAATGCTCCTCACAATAAGCAAATATGAATTACAAATAATTCCTCACACTACTCTCTTAAGGACTGAATCAAACACAATTAATGAGTAAGAAAGGATTAAACACTTGTGATAAATGAACTACCATGCAAGTGCAAAGTGTTTGGTTTTGGATTCAAAGATATATTTTACTAAATGCTTGTAATAAAATAATCAAAATTATGCTAAAAAAGTTTATGGACTTGTTTTTATAGTCAAAAAGCCCTTATAGCCATTGGGAGCAACTCCCAAACAAAACTAGTCATTACAGCATTGGGCACGAGGCCACTAGTCGATCATTCACTTTCTCTGGTCGACCATTCACTCACTGGTCGACCATTGCCCTACACTAGTCAACCACTCACCTGGTCTGTGAGGAAAAAATAACTACTGGAAAAGCTGGTCAACCATTGCCTTGTTCTAGTTGACCATTCCCTTGTACTGGTCAACCATAGCCCTAAATTAGAAAAAGTTATAAACATAAAAGTTGTGAGATTTTTTTTAGCTTTCCATAGACACCAAGATCATCTTTTTTGGACTCTTCTAGCAAAAGTTATGTCTGAAATACCGAAAGGTTTTTAGGACTCAAGGCTACACTACGTTAGTAAACGATTGCTCTGTTTTTTCTTTGACAAAAAACCTTTTAATGATTTAAAACATTCTTAGACAAAAGTATATGAAATATATTAAGTCTAATGAAGATTAAAACTTGTCCAAGAAAGTTTCCCTTTGAATATAAGATATCTTGTTAATAAAAACACATTTGAAAAACTATTTTGATATCTTATATACTTGTATGTCCTTTATTAAAAATATTGTAATAGCTCGGAAAATTTTACACAAAGCCTCGTCGACGAACACAGGGAGTTCGTTGACGAGCGCATAAGTAGGCCTCGTTGACGAAGCCACGCCTTGTCGATGAGAAAATACCGAGAGAGGTTTTTGGGGTAGTCTGAAATTTGTCGATGAGGGAGGAAGTTTGTCGATGAAATTCCTTAAAGACTCGTCAATGAGATGATGTGTCTCGTCGACGAATTTGACTCTATAAATTGTTAAAACTCGGATTTTTGATAGAATTTCAGCACAAATCTTTCCTTTCTCTCTCTAAAACGCACTCCTCTCCTTCTCTCTTCGATTCTGGCTCTGTTTCTTGCCGGATTGAAGATATGAGGCCACCACGACTCTCTTGACGAAGTTCTCTGCAAGTCTATCGGAGCTGATCGTGGAAGAAGTTGGTTTGGAATTCATCCCAAATCCAGGGTAAGATATTTTATTCAAATTATGCCTTCCTTATAGTTATAAGAAATGTTGTAGGTAAGAAAATACTGATATTTTGTTCTGGGAGATGTCGTTTTCAGGGTGTTGAGTGAAGAACATTGTGGGTATAGGGCTAGAGTACAGTATGAACTTTTCAGAGATAAGGTAAGAGAAATATGTTATGTTAGGAAATTTGAATATGTTAATAAAAATTTTACCAACATGTATGTATACCAGTTATTATATAGTTTTTCAGAATATGTGTTCTTAAAGTATGTGTGGCCTGAGTAGATAATACAGACAGATATACGTACATATACAACTTTTATTCAAATAGTTTCACAAAACAGATATAAATACATATATATATATATATATATGTATACAGATGTTTACTCAGATCAGTATGTTATAGTTTTATACAGATTAGTATATTACAGATGTTTATCCAGAATAGTATATTATAGTTTTACTCAGATCAGCATATATAGCATTTGCAGTATGTCATGTTTCCTATTACCATAACATTCAGAGTATACAGACAAAGTATATAGATATATATTTTATAGACAGATATACAAAGATAGCATCAAGATGCTACAGATACAAAATATAGAGATTACAAAATTTACAGTACAGAAAGATAGCGTTATGATAATTTGGAAACATGATGAAATCGATAAAAGAGTATATATGTATATATATAGTATTAGATCCCTGAGGAATGATTACAGACAGATACAAATACAGAATATAGAGCACGGTACCGTTGCTAATACAGATAGAGTGCAACCACATATCTTAGATAGTGTGTGGGTACCGTCAAACTGTGCTCGGAGAGGATGCAGCTCCCCAGTTCGCTGGGTTGAGGGGGCCAGTTTGACGAGGTAGTAGCCAGTCCCGAATTTAGGAGTGGATACAGTTTGGTCAGACTGAGGTAGTGTAGAGTATAATGACTTATCTGAAGGGCTGACCAGATTAAGTCTCGCCTACGAGCCGCACAACCCTGTCATAAGGGGTCAAATCATGACATACAGAATTCCAAGGATAAAGCACAATTATGTATATGTATACAGTTTTACAACTTTGTTGTATATAGTATGATATTAGCTGTATGAGTGATAGAAAGTTCAGATAATACATATATTTTAAGCTACTATACATGTGATGTATGTGTCTTTACAGATTTACCAGATCATGCAGTTTTACATACTATTATTATAGTTTTATGACTCGGTCGCCACACACTAGTAATAGCTTATTTCCACTTACTAAGCGTCATCTCACCTTATTATTTTACCATTTTCCTGATGAGCCAACTAGGCGAGCAGATTAGTGTTGACCTTATAGGTCACGCCCGATTTTGATTATGATAAATATTCATTGTATCTAATGAGTGTTTGAGGTTTTGTGCAGGAACTAAGCTTGTTAAAGATCAAGATGGGCACAAAGCAAGTAAAGTTTGAAGACCGATTATCGATCTCAGTTGTAATATAACTCATTTGTGAAAATTAGTCTGTAATAGTAATTAGGGGTCTGGTTTGTAATAAGCTCACACACATCACATGCATGATTTATTACGTAAGCTCAAAACAAACCATAACCTAAAGTGACCTAGAATGACCTTAGGGTTTTCGACCGACACCGAAATTTTTCGGTGTTTTTAATTGGACTTAAAATGACCCTAGGACACACACATTTGCACCTATGCTTGTTAGGCACTTCATTAGGATTTGTGTGTATTAAAACGGGACCGAAATGCACACTTGGTGCACTTTCGGTCGATCGAACCAGGCCTGGGTCAAACAGTTGACCAAGGCCTTAGTCGACCGAACTAGGTAGTTCAAAAAGCCCCGGTCGATCGAAACCTCCCTAGGTCAATATTTTGACCATCTGGTCAACCGAGCCAGTTTTGTACTCCAACTACCTGGTCGACCGAGGGTCTTCGAGAGAAATCCCAATGGTCTGGTCGATCGAACCAGCCAGTTCAAAATGACTCGGTCGACCGAACTTCAAAAATTTGAAAAATCACCTTCTCCTAGTCGACCGACCATTTAGTTCAAAATCCTCCTGGTCGACCGAACCATATAAGACCTGGTCGACCATAACAGTTCTGGTCGACCGGACCTCTCGGGTTGCCCTGATTTTTACCTCGATTAAATATTTTTTAAATTGAGTTAAAATGTTTTAAAAGTCATTAAACTTTCTTAATAATACCCAATAGGGTCATATTTCCTCCCATGTCTATATATATGGGATCATTTGTGAAAATTAGACCTGATTAACTACTTTGATTAGGGGAGAATTCTTTGAAAATCCAAAAACCTATACTACTCATTTTTTAGCCTCATTCACTCATGCTTACTATCTATTAGTGCCTACATCATTCGTAAGTGGAATGAGTGTTTGTTTCCATAGGTTTTCTCTCATTGCTCTAGTTGTTTGGTATAATTTTCTTGAGAGCTAAACCTAAGGATTCTTAGGGGACTTTGGTTGATAAGTCTATCCTAAGAAGACTTTGATAGATCTTTTAAGCTTGCACCTTCATTGCAAGATCTTGAGAAGATTGTATTTGTTTTGGGTGCAAAATATTTTCAAAATACCTTCAAATATCTAGTATGCTTTATCTTGATAAATATTTTAAAGAGATATTTGTTTGTGTGAGAAAAATCTTTGTTGCAATATTCATTGATTCATATCTCTAGTTGAATACAAAGATTACACATCTTTTGCAAACCAAGCATATACTTCATTTGATATTTGCATGCTTGAAACATCTTGCTGATTGAAATACTTGACACTTGACATCTTTGTGTGAACTTATTGGCTGAACATCTTGTGGTACAAAGATTGCTTATTTGACACTTTCACATATGCATTACACTGATAGAAAATACTTTTGAGAGTTAAACCATCTAGACCACATTGAGCTTACATATTGAATCATATTGTGGTGTATGTTATTGCGCGCATTTGGGTACATATCTGTTTTACACGAAAGCACAATCACTGTACCATTTGATTATATACACATTTGTTGTATTTTCAGGCACGGACCTGAAGAGGGAGACTAGCCCTGGAATAGTCCCGGATTGGCTTAGACCCAGTTAGGAAAGTTAGGTGTGTCATCCTGTTAAGGCGTGTAGTTTGAGGTCAGTCCTGCTAATTGACCTGGTTAAGGTTGAGGTCAGGCCTGTATTAATTTGACCTGGTTGTAAACGGTGCCGCTCCACCCTTAAGTGAGCTATTAGTGGAATCCTCTAACTTGCGAGTTAGAGGCGGGGACGTAGGCACAGTTGGCCATACCCCAATAACATATCGTGTGTCTATTTACATTTCAACACTTTATATTTACTGCATGTATATGTTATAGTATGAATGATGTGCATGATTTAAATTCCACGTATTTTATTTATTAACACATTTGGAATTGTGTAGAAAGACCCTAGGTTACCAAATCATATTGAATTCTGACTTAACCTTGGAGAAAAGTTTAAAATTTCCAATTCATCCCCCCCCCCCCTCTTGGGAATACACCTTTTCTAACAATCAGGCTCGCAGATAGAGTGATTTCTTGATAGCCCTGGTTTTAGGGTGAGTTTATGGCTGAGTTTTGTATTTTGGGATAGGTGATGCTGAAGGGAGTTGTTTTATATGACTATGGTTTGAATTTATTGAACTCTGGTATTGTTTAGTATGTATGGATGTATGGTTTATGTTTCCGCTGCTTAGGTATGAATATTGTATACAGGATTACCCCGGTGCTTGCTAAGGCCCGAGTTTCATAGAAGAGGCTATCAAAATAGTTAATATATATATATATATATATATATATGTATAATATGAAGAAAAAAAATTTGATATAAATTTTGAGGTCGTTACAATTTGGTATCAGAGCTTAGGTTGCTAAGTTCTGTAGACTTTAGAGTACAGCAAAAAACAATTCCAAAATATAGGAAAAGAATTTGAGATTTTATTCTGTGATCTGGATACAAGATTTTTGTTGCGGTTTCTGTATTTTTCTTGGGGTGAAGGCTTTAGGAAAGCCATAGTAAACTATCGACGAGTTATGTATTTAGGTTATGGGATGTGATTTAGGGTTAGGATCAGGAGGGATGGTTAATAGAGAATTTGCAGTTTTAGTTGAATAAGTTGGGTC
The DNA here is from genome assembly GCF_029873635.1 of Malania oleifera. Classification (NCBI taxonomy): domain Eukaryota; kingdom Viridiplantae; phylum Streptophyta; class Magnoliopsida; order Santalales; family Ximeniaceae; genus Malania; species Malania oleifera. The sequence continues at coordinate 124,237,834 of NC_080418.1, forward strand.
TGTAGGGAAATAGGATTCTGAAATGGTGTTTTATATGTTTGCAGGATGGACTCAGGAGGCAATAGCACTCATGCCAGTGGTGATGATGGAGCGGGTTCTTCTGGCACAAGAGGTGGAGATTCAGATGCTGTGCTATGTAGTGTGGCTCAACAAGTTATGGTTGAGATTGCTCGGAGCTCTAGAGAGCAGGGAGTTCCATCTTCAGCTCAGGGATGTACCATAGAGAAATTCATGAAGATGAATCCGCCAGCTTTTTCTAAGGTGACTGACCCTGCAGTTGCTGAGAATTGGGTGCAAGAGGTAGAGAAGATTCTGACAATACTTTATTGCATCGACGAGCAAGGAGTTTTATATGCTACGTATAGGCTGGCGGGGGAGGCCGAGAGATGGTGGTCAGCCACTAGACTGTTGGAGGAGCAGAGGGCTATACTAGTGCCGATGACTTGGGGTCGATTCAGGGATGTGTTCTTCGATAGATATTACCCTGCCTCAATCAGAGAGGCTCAAATATAGGAGTTTCTGAGCCTGTCCCAGGGATCATTGACTGTCCAGCAGCATGCGGTGAGATTTATCGAGCTCTCGCGTTTTTGCCCATATATTGTCCCCGATGAAGTGAAGAAGGCCAGAATGTTCGAGAGGAACCTAAGGCGAGATATTTACAGGCAGGTGGCAGTATTGAGGATCCAAGATTTTGCAGAGTTGGTTGACAGGGCCACTATAGCGGAGGAGAGTCTACATAGGGAGACCGATACACAGAGTCAGAGGAAAAGGACTACGCCCTCAAGTTTTCAAGCGGGTCCCAATCGAGGCCCTTGGAGAGGAGATAGATTTGGCAGAGGCTAGAGACAAACGGTAGAGCACGATAGATTTCAAGGTGGACAACTTCCTGCCATTTGTCTTAGATGCGGACAGAGACATCCTGGTGAGTGCCGACTGGGGGAGAATGTCTGTTATCATTGCAGGAGGAATGACCATATGGCTCAATCGTGTCGGATGCCGTCAAATTATGCACCGGCTCCCAGACCGTTTCGAGGTGGATATCAGGCACCCCGCGGAGGTCAGTAAAGGAATACTGTGCCGGCGAGGGTCTATGCATTGACGATGGGAGACGCTGAGATGGCTGGAGACGTGGTCACATGTATCATTATTGCTTTACCATATAAAATTGTTGTTTTGTTTGATACAGGTGCCACTCTCTCTTTTATATCGGTGACATATGTAAAAATGACTGGAGTAAAGACACAGTCGTTAGACGTAGAATTATCTGTGGGTACACCGATAGGATCTGTAATAAGATGCAGGAAAGTGTTTCGGAATTTCCCAGTGAGTGTTCAAGAGAGAGTACTACCCGCGAATCTCGTGATCCTAGATATGGAGGGGTTTGATGTGATATTAGACATGGATTGGGTAGCAACTTATCACGCCAGTATTGATTGTCATCAAAAGGAAGTAATTTTCAAACCTCCGGGTGAGCAAGAGTATGGATTCATAGGATCACGAGTACGTGCCTCACCACAGTTGGTGTCGGCCATTCAAGTGAGGAGATTGCTATAGGCCGGTTGCCAGGGATATGTTGCATACATAAAAGAGTTTCCAAAAGAAAAATTAAAACAAGCTGACATACCAATAGTGAGAGAGCTTCCAGATGTATTTCCAGAAGAATTACCTGGTTTGCCACCTGATCATGAGATCGAGTTCACTATAGACCTGTTGTCGGGATCTGCACCAGTATCTAAAGCACTGTACCGTATGGCTCCAGTCGAGTTGAAAGAATTGAAAGATCAGTTACAAGAATTGCTGGACAAAGATTTTATCAGGCCCAGTGTGTCGCCCTAGGGAGTGCCAGCTCTGTTCGTGAAAAAGACAGATGGAACCATGAGATTGTGCATCGATTATAGGGAGATAAACAAACTGATAGTCAATAATAAATATCCTCTCCCTAGGATTGATGACTTATTTGATCAGCTTCATGGGACCCAGGTTTACTCTAAAATTGACCTGCGGTCGGGTTACCATCAGGTGAAAGTTAGAGCAGAGGATATTTCAAAGACCGCGTTTTGTATCAGGTATGGGCATTACGAATTCTTAGTGATGCCGTTTGGGTTAACTAATGCACTAGCAGTATTTATGGATTTGATGAATCAGGTGTTCCATTAGTATTTAGACCAGTTTGTGGTTGTGTCTGTTCGAGAAGTTTTGAGGAGCACGAGCTTCATTTGAGGCTAGTGTTGCAGATACTGAGAGAAAGGAAATTGTATGAAAAATTAAAGAAATGTGAGTTCTGGGTGTTCCATCAGTATTTAGACCAGTTTGTGGTTGTGTCCATTCGAGAAGTTTTGAGGAGCACGAGCTTCATTTGAGGCTGGTGTTGCAGATATTGAGAGAAAGGAAATTGTATGAAAAATTAAAGAAATGTGAGTTCTGGCTAAGGCAGGTTACTTATCTTGGCCATGTGATCTCTAAAGCAGGTGTATCAATTGAACCAAGTAAAATAGAGGCTGTAGTGAATTGGGAAAGGCCAAGCAGTGTTCAGGAGGTCAGGAGTTTTTTTAGATTAGCAGGCTATTACCGGCGCTTCGTAAATGGCTTCTCCAGACTATCGGGTCCATTAACACGACTTACAAGGAAAAATGTGGAGTTTGATTGGACCGACGACTGTGAGCAAAGTTTTCAGGAGTTAAAGCGGAGGTTAGTTTCAGCTCCAATATTAGCTATTCCATCAGGGGAAGACGGGTTTGTAATATACAATGATGCCTCTTTAAAGGGTCTTGGATGCGTGTTGATGCAGCAAGCCAGGGTTATTGCGTATGCGTCTAGACAGCGTAAAGAATATAAGAAGAATTATCCTGTGCATGATTTGGAGTTAGTTGCATGATGTATGCTCTCAAGATCAGGAGGCATTATTTATATGGTGGGAAGTGCAAGATTTTCAGGGATCACAAGAGTCTGAAATATTTCTTCACCCAGAAAGAGCTAAATATGAGACAAAGAAGGTGGCTAGAACTCATTAAAGATTATGATTGCACCATTAGTTACCACTCGGGGAAAGCGAATGTGGTAACTGATGCTCTGAGCAGGAACTCAGTGGGTCTAGTGTTAGCAACCATGGAGATTCAACACTCGATTCTAATGGATTTAGAAAGACTTAGTATAGAATTGGTATAAAATAATCCTCAGGCGTTTGTTGCTAGCCTAGTAGTTCAGCCTACGCTGTACGAGAGGATAAAAGCATCTCAGGGTGATGATGCAGAGTTGGCAGAGGTAATTCAACATATCAGATGATGGAGCCCTGCAGTTTTGTACTAGGCTCTGTGTTCCTGCAGATACCGAGATTAGGAGAACTATATTAAAGGAGGCTCACAGATCCCTATACACCATACATCCAGGTAGCACTAAAATGTATCGGGATCTACGGGAGTACTTCTGGTGGAGTGCAATGAAGAGAGAGATAACTGAATTTGTACAGCAGTGCTTGATGTTCCAATAGGTTAAAGCTGAGTACTAGAGACTAGTAGGGCAGTTGCAACCATTGTTTATTCCCGAGTGGAAATGGGATCATGTTTTTATGGATTTCATTACGGGATTACCACCAGCGCGGTAGGGGTTGAATGCGATTTGGGTGGTTGTTGATCGTTTGACGAAGACTACACATTTTATTCCAATTAAAGTCGGTTATTCCATGGACAGATTGGAAGAAATATATATTCAAGAGATAGTTTGCGTTCATGGTATGCCGGTATCCATAGTCTCCGACCGAGATCCTCTGTTCACTTCACAATTGTGGATAAGTTTTCAGGAGGCTATGGGTACACAATTAGCATTCAGCACTACGTTCCATTCCCAGACAGATGGTTAGACTGAGAGGATGATTCAGACACTAGAGGATATGCATCGTGCTTGTGTGCTTGATTTTGGAGGCAGTTGGATTCAATTTATGTCGTTAGTTGAGTTTGCTTACAATAACAGTTATCAGGCTAGCATCGGCATGGCACCTTATGAGGCATTATATGGTAGGAGATGTTGTTCTCCTTTTTCTGGGATGAAGTAGGTGAAAGGCGAGTTTTGGGTCCAGAGATAATACAATAGGTGTCCGACAAGGTCCGATTAATTAGAGAAAGAATCAGTACAGCACATAGTCGGCAGAAAAGCTATGCAGACACTCGCTGCCGAGAACTAGAGTTTGATGTGGGAGATCGAATATTTTTGAAAATAGCTCATCTGAAAGGAGTTATGAGGTTTGAAAAGAATGGCAAGTTGAGCCTTAGGTATATTGGCCCTTTTGAAATACTAGAGAGAATAGAGTCAGTTGCCTATAGGCTAACTTTGCCTCCAGCTTTGGCCCGAATACATGACATGGTTCATGTTGCTATGCTAAGGAAATACATCCCAGACCCGTCCCACATAATCAGTTATGCAGAGATAGAACTCAAGGATTCATTATCTTATGAAGAAGTATCGATTAAAATTCTAGACAGAAAGACACAGACACTGTGCACTAAAGAAACACAGTTAGTTAAAGTTTTGTGGAAAAATCACATTATAGAGGAAACTTCTTGGGAGCTTGAGGAGCAGATTAGACAGAGATAGCCGCAGTTGTTTCAAGAGGTTTAGTGGTAAACAGGTAAAGTATAAGTAAATAGGTTATATTGTATTTTGCAGGTACATGTATTGAGGTAATTAGTGAGTAGTTTTTAGCTTTATATATAATCTCCCAGAACATATTTTGTAGCTACGGTATTCCTGTGCAATAAGTGAGGGTAAGTAATAAAATAAGTAGACCACTTGCCTTTATGAGATGATAGATGAAGATACAGATAGTAAATTTCAAAGACAAAATTTTATAAGGAGGGGATAATGTAATAGCCCAGAAAATTTTACACAGGGCCTCATCAATGAACATAGGGAGTTTGTCGATGAGCGCATAAGTAGGCCTCATCGACGAACGCATAACTAGGTCTCGTCGACAAAGCCACACCTCGTCGATGAGAAAATACTAAGAGAGGTTTTTGGGGCAGTCTGAAATTCGTCGACGAAAGAGGAAGTTCGTCGACGAAATTCCTTAAAGACTCGTCGACGAGATGACGTGTCTCGTCGACGAATCGCTCTATAAATTGCTAAAACTTATATTTTTGACAGAATTTCAGCACAAATCTTTCCTTTCTCTCTCTAAAATGCACTCCTCTCATTCTCTCTTTGATTTCGGCTCTGTTTCTTGCCGTATTGAAGATCTGAGACTACCACGACGCTCCTAGTGAAGTTCTCTACAAGTCTGCCAGAGTTGATCGTAGGAGAAGTTGGTTTGGAATTCATCCCAAATTTAGGGTAAGGTATTTTATTCAAATTATGTCTTCCTTGTAGTTATAAAAAAAATATTGTAGGTAAGAAAATACTGATATTTTTCTGGGGAATGTTTATCCAGAATAGTTTTATACAGATCAGTATATTACAAATGTTTATCCATAATAGTATATTACAGTTTTACTCAGATCAACATATATAGCATTTGCAGTATGTCATGTTTCCTATTACCATAACATTCAAAGTATACAGACAAAGTATATAGATATATATTTTATAGACAGATATATAGAGATAGCATCAAGATGCTACAGATACAGAATACAGAGATTACAAAATTTACAGTACAGAAAGATAGCGTTATGGTAATTTTGGAAACATGATGAAAACGGTAAAAGAGTATATATGTATATATATATATATATATAGTATTAGATCCCTAAGGAATGATTACAGACAGATAGAGATACAGAATATAGAGCACGGTACCGTTACTAATACAAATAGAGTGCAACCACATATCTCAGATAATGTGTGGGTACCGTCAAACTGTGCTCGGAGAGGATGCAGTTCCCTAATTCGCTGGGTTGAGGGGGCCAGTTTGACGAGGTAGCAGTCAGTCCCGAGCTTTGGAGTGGATGCAGTTTGGCCGGACTGAGGTAGTGTAGAGTATGATGACTTATCTGGAGGGTCGACTAGATTAAGTCTCGCCTACGGGCCGCACAACCCTGTCATGAGGGGTCAAATCATGACATATAGAGTTCCAGGGATAAAGCACAGTTATATATATATATACAATTTTACAGCTTTGTTGTATATAGTATGATATTAGCTGTATGAATAATAGAAAGTTCAGATGATACATATATGTTAAGCTATTATACATGTGATATATGTGTCTTTACAGATTTATCAGATCATGTAGTTTTACATACTATTATTATTGTAACGACCTGCTTATTAAATTGATTTTTTTTTCATAATAGCAAATAACATACTCTGATACCATAGTATTAACCTAAGTAGCAGGAAGCAGAAATCATACAAACACAACCATAAACCATTATATACAATACCACATAATACCAGAGTACTACATGTTTCCAATATATATACATGTATTTGCTTCCCAAAAATACCCTCAACTAGCTAGGGTTTACAAAAATGTTTCCAAAATGATACTCACTCTCTGACAAGGCACTACAGACGCCCCTCTATTTGCGAGCCTAGTCTGCTCGCCTACCTGGATCACCTGAAAAATATTTCAACACTGGGATGAGCCAACGCTCAGTAAGAAGAAATATGCTATTACTAGTGTGTGGCAAAGGAGCTACTATATATATTATGAAATCTGTTTCATATAAACATGAATAACAGAGTACAACAGTACAGCACAAATAATAAAGTACACCCCTTTTCCCTTTTGCTTGACATATCAGTATTATGGTTATAATTCAAATACTTCTAATGTATATAAGTAGGATCCCCGTTTCTGTAAATCAATACGTAAGTAATAGTAACTAAAACTGTTCCCTGTGGCTATTTGTGTCATGACATGCCCCTCATGACGAGATTGTGCGGCCCGTAGGCTAGATTTACCCTGGCTGGCCAACCAGGAATAAATCACTGAACTCCGTCAGTCGACCTGCCCACCTCAACCCATATCTGGATGGGGAGCCTAACCTCTTCCAGGGCCTAGGTGGTCGACCGTACCACGTATTATCTAAATAGGTGGTTACACTCATAAAGTAACATAGTATTTATAGCAACGGTACCGTGCTCTGTAGCTGCAAGTCCAACAGGGTCTGATATCATATAATATTTTTCTATACATATTTATCTGATTTATCATGATTCTGAAGTAATCATAATAACCATGATACTGCAAAACGTACTGAAATCTGAATAATCATAACATGGAACTACATATTCGTAATACTGGAATTCGTATAATCATGGTACTAAGATTCGTATAATCATGGTACTAAAATCCGTAAAATCATGGTACTGAAGTTCACATAATCATAGTACTTAAGTTCGTAAAATCATGTTACTGAAATTCATAAAAATCATGAAACTACAATTCGTAAAACATATCCCCGTACTACATACATATTCACAAGCCACACCATACTTTAATACATAATTTTCGTAAATAAATACACTATATAATATTTAGAATTTTCCTAACATAGCATATTTCCCTTACCTCTGAAAAGCCCCTACTGTACTCTAGCCCGATACCCGCAGAGCCTCCTATACAATACCCTAAAAATGATATTTTTCAGAACTAAACATCAGTATTTTTCTGCCTACATCATTTCCTATAACTACCAGGAAGTCAAAAACTGGATAAAAGTCCTTACCTTGAATTTGGGATGAAATCCAACTTCGCTTTCCTGACGATCCGCTCCTGCAGATTCGCAGAGAACTACGCCAGGAGTGTCATGGCAGCTTCGGATCGTCAATCCGGTGATTGGTGGGGCGGGAATCAAAGAGAGAAGGGAGAGGGAGACGTAGAGAGAGAGAGAGAGAGAGAGAGAGAGAGAGAGAGAGAGAGAGAGAGAGAGCTCGGTGAAAAAATGGTAAAAAATCCCGGGTTTCCACTATTTATAGGGTCAAGTTTGTCGACGAGACACGTCACCTCGTCGATGAGCCCTTCACAAAATTAGTCGACGAGACCCTGTGTTTGTCGATGAAATTCAGAGCAGCCCGAACCGTCTCTCGGTATTTTCTCATCGACGAAGCCCTGTGTTCGTTGACGAAATTTTGAAGACCTTCGTCGACGAGACCCTGTGTTTGTTGATGAAGTCTACGGCCTCCTTCTGTTTCTATATCTATTTTCTCTCCCTCTTTAATATTTAAAATGTTATTATTCTTCGGGTCACTACAATTATAGTTTTACGACTTGGTCACCACACACTAGTAATAGGATATTTCCACTTACTGAGCGTCGTCTCACCCTATTATTTTACCATTTTTCAGGTGAGCCAGCTAGGCGAGCAGATCAGGCTCGCAGATAGAGTGATTTCTTGAAAGCCCTGGTTTTATGGTGAGTTTTGTGACTGAGTTTTGTATTTTGGGATAGGTGATATTGGAGGGAGTTGTTTTATATGACTGTGGTCTGAATGTATTGAACTCTGGTATTGTATAGTATGTATGGATGTATGGTTTATGTTTCCGCTGCGTAGGTATGAATACTTTATACAGGATTACCTCGGTGCCTGCTAAGGCCCAAGTTTCATAGTAGAGGGTATCAGAACAATTAATATATATATATATATATATATAAATATATATATATAATATGAAGAAAAAAAATGATATAAATTTTGAAGTCGTTACAAATATGCTTTACTTTCTTTGAACCCTAAGGACATAAGACTCGTTTTGATAAAACCGGGACTAAGTATGTAAATGTTTGTAAAACCAAGATGTTGAAAACTTGTCTCTTTAAAAAACATATTTGAGTTTAAGATTCTTTTAACAAACTCTTTGATTTTAACTTTGAAAACTATAAATTGAGTTTGTGACTTTTAGTGCAATCCTATAAACTCAAGTGTCCTAGTATGCATGCATTGGCTCAACTCTTACTCAGAAATTATGAAGAAACAAAACGCAAGAGTTGCAACAAGTTCCTACCACACACAACTCTTATTACAAATAACTAAATGATGAAGCTTCCATCGGTTGTGCTTGGGTTCATCCAAGCATGTGACCTTTTTATCTTTCCTACTCCGATTGTCAACTCAGTCCAATCTTTGCCTTTGATCTAGTATTTCGTGAATGTGTCACTTGTACTTGTACTCAGCATAATCTGTAAATATGGAAGACACTAGGAACAATAAGTAGGTTAATATCATCAAAACACAATAAACCATGATAGTGTAGCCATCAAGGCTAATATTCTCCCATTTTTTGATGATGTCTAACCTATTAAGAATCTACTTAATCTTTGCATTCATTTTTATACTAACCATGGCTTGATATGCAAAGATAAGCTTACATAGAACCACTAATGGGTTGTTATCATCAAAACAAGACAATTGGGCTCGCGTAGCCTCTAAGGCTAACATTCTCCCCCTTTTTGATGATGACAAACCATTGGTGTTCTCCTATAGGGTATAATTTAAAACTCCCTCTTAATTTATGCATATTCTAGAATAAGGCTAAAATATGCTCCCCCTTACTATATGCATAACTATAATTTTTTCCCCCTTACTTTATGCATATAAGGTTTAACTATACTTTTTAATATCTATTAGAGCTTTAAACATGCACACCATAAAATAGAAAGGTCATTTAAGATAAGACAAGTAATAAGCAAGTTGAACTTTCATGCAACCATATGCATTCTAGCCCATATGCATTTCACTTCTCCCCTACACATCTTGTTCCTAACAAATGGAACACCAAATATTCTTCCCCTTTGATCATCATCAAAAGGAGAGGTACAATTCATATAGCTAAAATTATTTCTCCCTCTTAAAATTAGTTTTCATGGTGGTGAGGTGAGTGTGTGCTAGACAAATAAACCAAATTTTGGTGCTAAACCGTAACAATTGAAAAGTCTAGATTGGCTTCCTTACTTACACATGAATGATGATTTTTAAGAAAAATACTATATGTTGATTGATCAAACATTCAATGCAAATTTTCCAATTTTTGTTATGATTAACTTTCACTAAATCTCAACTTCAAGAATGGGATATGTTATGCCATGCTTAGACATTTTACAATGTATCCAAACAGAAGCATATATCATCAAAACAAATCACAGCATGCTTTTGAATCACGAATTTAAAGCCTTTGTAATTCTCATGAAGAAAAACAAGGTTTTTCCATTTATCGCCCATGAAATTTATTTCTAACTAACAAGCTTCGCATGCTATTTCATCCCATAAATGATAGCCAATAAAAGGAACTAAACCAATTTTTAAGATGAATACAATTCAAGAAATCATATTGGTTTTAGCATTTTCATTCATCAACATTGGCTTGATCATCAAGAAATCCCAACAAAGCAATTTAACATTTTAGAATGTATAAATTGGGATTTTATCCTTTAAGCACATCTTAGTCATCATATTCTTTTTACCTAGGTAAAGTAAAGTCTACCTTAATCCAAATTCCTAATCCTAGGTTCTAAGGAAACAAAAATTCAAAGATCACATGTTTCCTTTGGGTACCCATTCTTCCTTAGGTGCCAATCGGTTTTTCTTCACTACCCATTTTAAATTCTTTTGTTTGCCTTTTTTTCCTCTATAAGGCAAAAATAACATATGTGACTCTTTCTTTCACAATATAAGCAAATTTTGTTTGCGTGTGAGGGTCTTGATTTATTTGCTTTATTTTTGCTTGTAGTTGCATAACCGCGTGATATATAAGAGGATTTCAAATTCTTTTTGTACAAATTTTTTCTTTTTACTCCCAAAGAATTATTTGAGTTTTCTTTTCCCCTTATAATTTTACCATGATCCTCATTTTTCTTTTTCAAGGAAGTATTCTCTTTTAAAATATTTTCAATTTGATTTTTCAAATTCTCTACTTCTTCTTGAAAAAATTCATGGTCTTTTTTAACTTTTTCAATGAGCTCCTCATTTTCCTTTTGAAGAGAAATATTTTCCTCTTTTTAAGATGGAACAAAGGCAAGATTCTTTTCCCCTCCATTTTAACAATTTATCTTCCAAGCCTTTGATTTTGACTTCTAATATTTCATTTTCTTCTTTCAATGAGGAATCCCTTAGTTATCCATAACAAACTCTTTCTCAACATTTTTGTTCCTTCTTTTTGCTAAGACTAATTCATCATACAATTTAACACAATTATTTGCAACTTCATCATATGAAGGAATATATTCATCATCATCATCCCAACTAAATTCATCTTCTTGTTCATTAGCCATGAAGCATGGATGTGCTTCTTTCTCATTTTTTGCTTGTTTTTTCATTCCTAAAGTGTTGTTTTTCTACAAGGAATTTCCTAAAGTCTCTTATGAGTGATTCCATATCATCCTCACTATCCTCATCATCTTCTAGCATTTCTTTGAATTTTGGACTATATGATTTAAGAGCAACACATTTATCCTTCCTAGGCTTTTGAGGATCCAAAGGTGTATTTTTCTTAAGTTCATAAGTCATAAATGATCCAATAAGTTCATCAAGTGTGACTTTGGTTAAATCCTTTGCCTCTTCAATGGCGGTAAATTTACCATGCCATGACTCGGGTAAAGATTGTAAAACTTTTTGAACATTATCCTCCATAGAATAAGTCCTAACATGTAACGACCTGAAATTTCCATCCTTTTTTTTTTTCCTTTACTATATTAATACATGATTTCTGATACCTTGTATGAGCATAACTGACAGTATCATGGCCTGAAGTGAGACCGTGAAATCCTGTTCATTTCATATAACACCTAAGCAGCAAAAATACATACATATCCAACATATACCAAAATACAATACCATAGTAGTTGTATCATACACATATACATATAATTTTTCCCAAAATACTGTGGGCTCCATAGACCAGCCCAAAAATCACCCCAAAAACTACGCAGACTCTACACCAACTTTATCTCTAAGCTGGCCCTACTCGCCTCTCTGGATTACCTAAAATGTTTAATAATTTTGGAATGAGACACCTCTTAGTAAGGAGAAACATGTTATCACTAGTGTGTGGCATATGAGTTAATTGTAAACATATCATTTATTTAATATTGTATACGATATATATCAAGAAAAACATATGTATAATAACACATGCTTATATCATATAGAATATGAAAATTTCTAAGTTATCTATTCAAAAGTACTTCTATCTATAATTCGTAATCTCTGCTTTCTGTGTGTACTATACATAACTATATATCTGTAAACTTCCCCCTGGATAGCTATATGTCATGACTTACCCCCATATAACTGGGTTGTGCAGCCCAAAGGCGGGGCTAAACACTGGTTGGCCCTCCAGTGCTAGCCTAACTGTATGCATATCTGGATGCCTATAGCACGAAAGGCTCGCTCCACATGGTCCGGACGCCAAGGAGTTCACAACACTACCTAAGGGCACAATCGGCTGTACCATATTATATTTGAGACGTATGGTTGCACTGTCTATATTGTAACGCAACGGTACTGTGCTCTATAAACTTGTTGTATTCCATCGGGGTTTGATACTGTATAATAATATTTCTATATAAATCTAACTGTTTTACCATGATTTTGCATTTCTGTATAACCGTGATTCTGTATCAACTGTATAGCCATGATGCTGTAATAACTATATATTTGTATATCTGTATATTCTGTAATTCTGTAATTGTAATTCTATATTCTGTATGTCATGACTCTATATTCTGTATAATCTGTATTTCTATATATCATGGTACTATATTCCGTATATCATGATTCTATAAAATTCTGTATAATCATGGTTTTGTATATTTCTATATAATCATGGTAAATAAAAACAATGTATAGTCACTCTGTAAAATACTATACAATCATGCTATAAAATATACTATGTAATCATAATTCTATAAAATACTGTATAAGCATGATTCTTTAAAATATTGTATAAGAATAATTCTGTAAAATACTATATATCATAAAAACTATATCTCTGTAAAATTCTGTATAGCCGTAGCTCTGTATGTAAAACTGTATAAGCTATGTTTCATAATTCTCTAGGCTATATAATCATGCTTCTACAAAACTGTATAACATATTCTATTACATTCCAGTATTTCTCATGCCACACAATTCAATAAAACTCTATAAATATGTTCTTTAAAACTGTTTAATTTTCATGCTCTGATCAAATACTATATTATATTGATAAAATATCTAGTAAGGCTGGCTAAACATGTATTCTCCTTACCTGGCTATCTTACTCTAAATACTACTTATAAAATCACATATGCGGCATTCCCAATTTTCAACTCCCTAAAACAACACTCATATAATTCCTAGTCAAACAACTGAATTTACCATAATAATTATCACATTCATATTTTCCCCAACTCCACATGTCCAGCATTTCTAAACCATAATTTACCTGAGCTCTTGGAAATATACCCGCTGGGGTCCTCAACCCATATCTGTCGGGTCCCAAAAATACCATAATTCTGAAAACATAATACCCAGTTTTACTCCACAAAACACCAGTATATTCCCATACAACATAGAATCTAAACTCAAATAAGCTTGGTAATACTAAAAATGCCCAAATAATCAACTTATCTTGGTTTTGTGATGGTGCCCAAGTTGGCCTAACCAACAATCTACTCCAGCAAACATGAAGAGAATCTTTCCACGAGTAGCGTGGCGGCTTCCGATCGTCGAATTGGTGAAGAACGGAGCCGGAATCGTAGAGAGAAGGGGAGAGGGATGAGTTTTAGAGAGAGAAGGAATTTTGTGCATAAATTTCTCACTAGAACCCGAGTTAGGCCTTTTTATAAAATGCGGATTCGTCGATGAGTCATGTCACTTCATCGACGAGTCTATGAAGGGAGTTCGTCAACGAGCTTGAATTTCGCATCGACGAACTTCAGGCTCTGCTAAACTCCCTCTCGGTAAGTTCTCGTCGACAAGACACGTGTCCATGTCAACGAGCCCAAGAAGTATGCTCATCGATGAGCGCCCTGCGTTCGTCGACAAGACCCTGTGAGTGGCTTTTGAAATTTCCTTTTTCCTCTCTTTTCTTTCATTATTTAATTACTATAATTCTTTGGATCTCTACATTCTCCCCTCCCTATAAAATTTCGTCTTCAAAATTTGCTATCTGTATTGAACACCATCCATTAAGGAAAATGAGTTACTTATTTTATTAATTACTCTCACTTATGGTAGAGGAATATGGTGGTTACATAAGCTGTTCTGGGAGATTACAATTATACCCATAAAAGAAAAATTCTCCCAAAACCAAGACACTACCTACCCTATAATCTAAAATACAACTATACATTCATCATTCTATATTGATTAAAATAAAACTGTTATTATTTGAACGATACTGACTATTATTGTATCCCACTAAACAAGTATGGCTATTTCCGTTAATTTCCTCCTCAAGCTCCCACGAAGCTTCCTCTATAGCATGATTCCTCCATAAGACTTTTACTAACTGAATTTTCTTGGTACACAATTCATATTTGTTCCTATTTAGGATCTGTACGGATGCTTCTTCATATAATAGTGAATCTCTGAGTTCTATCTATGCATAACTTATCACGTGAGAAGGGTTTAGAACGTATTTCCTCAACATAGAAACATGAAATATGTCGTGAATTCTAGATAGAGCTTGTGGTAGAGCTAGCCTGCAGACAACTGACCTCACTCTTTCAAGTATCTCAAATGGGCCAATGTACCTAGGGCTCAGCTTATCCTTCTTCCCAAATCTCATAACTCCTTTCAGTGGAGCTACCTTCAAAAATACCCGATCTCCCACGTCAAACTCTAATTCCCGGCAGCGAGTATCTACGTAACTTTTCTGCTAACTCTGAGCTGTAAGAACCCGACCCGTGATAAGTAGGTTTAAATATGTAAAGAGAGGGGCATTTTTGTAAAGAGCAAGCCTCGTTGACGAAGCCAGATTTTGTCAACGAAGTCTTTGTCCTTCTCGTCGACGAAATTCAGAGACTCGTCGACGAGGAGAAGCTGAGGAGTTTTGGAAACCGAGAATATCAGGATTCGTCGATAAATTCCCTGTCTCGTCAATGAGAAGACTATAGGGCCTCGTTGACGAGGGCACCATTTCATCGACGAGTTTGCCCGGGTCAAAGGTGCTATAAATAGAAATTTCCTTTACTTCTTCACTAAGAAACTTCAAATATCTCTCTCTCGCTCTAGAACTCTCCCTACACTTCTTCTCTCTAAATTTCTTTGCCGATTGTTGCTGGAATCGTGAATATAAAGTTACCACGAGGATCGTGGAAGGATTCTCTACAAGTTCTACGGATTAGAATCCCGTTTTAGAGATTTTTGAGTTTTGGCGAAAAATCGAGGTAAGGCTCGGTTTTCAATTATGATCTAGTAGTTTTGTAGGAAATTATCTTGTGAGCATATTTTGTACTGTTGATTGTAGGTTTTGGAAATCGGTTCGCTGTTTAGGGACCTTGGAGTTCGGGATTGGCTATTCGGAGAAAAGGTAAGGGGAACTGTGTTTATATCGGTTATTTTTGAAATTAGACTCGGTGGAACTGTGGTTCACGGTCCTGCGTGTGTTTTGGCTACTCATTTGGGGGAATATAACGGGGAAAACTATGGGTTTTTCATTATTACAGTATTTGGAAAAAGGGGGCGACGAGTTGCGTCCTTGGTTTTGTTGAAAACCTAGCGTATATGGTGATTTATACTGTGTTATTAGGATGGTCGTGCCTTGACTTGTTTAAACTGTATTTGTTTGGAAACCATGTTTTGGATTACCAAATGGGTGTGGTTTGTTTGGTTATATGAGCATGCATGTGTGTGTGACTATTGAAATGCTAGTAGGAACGCAGTTCCGAAATTGTTCCAGGTACTGAGAGTATCCGGCTCTATATCCGAGGACATGTGTTTATCATTTGCCGTGTAGGCAAGAGTGTCCGGCTCTATATCTGAGGGTGTGAGCCTATTCCAGTAGATCAGGACGAAGGGTGTGGATCCACCATTTAGCGCCGATACGATGCCATCAGAGTCGGGGACTAGCCATGTGCCGGTGGCGCCATGTTCGCAGGTTGGCTACGGGCCAACGCCGTATGTCGTAGGCCAGCTTTGAGTTGATGGGTGTGGCGACACCGGGATTACTGATCATGTGTATGTGTATGTGTATGTGTACGTGTATGCACCGTGGAAACTAGTACTGGAATGCATTTAACTGCGTGTATATTGTATCATGATAACACTCAAATGCCACACACCGATATAACCTGTGTTCTTTTTTACTGAGAGGTGTCTCACCCCTGTTGTACATACATTTTTACAGGTCCTTCGAGTAACTGGAACTAGCGTCCTGGTGTAGGGAGCGTAGTGGCTGGTGTACTACGGTTAGCGCTTTTGTAAGTGTTAGGACTGTATTTTGGTGGGTTGCCATTTTGAGATGTATTTGGGCACCCGTTTGTACGTTTTTTTAGAGCATGTTTTTGCACATGTATAGACTCTAGTATGATACTGCATATGTACACATAAAATGACCTTTTAGGGTGCCTGGGAACCCCACAGGGTCGGACCCTCATCCTTTGTGTTGTATCTCTAGATGTTTTATCGGACACAAGGACATGTTAGATTGTATTTTCACCCCTGGGTCCCATTTTGGGGTTCGGGGTGTGACAAAGCTGTGCTGATTCTGTCTTTAATAAGTTAGACTTTATCGTACGCCTGCTGCACCAACTCTGGTCCCAACACTCGCCTTTCTCCCACTTCATCCTAGTATAATGGAGAACGACACCTCCTACCGTATAAAGCCTCATACGGTGTCATCCCAATGCTGGTTTGATAGCTGTTATTGTACGGAAACTTGACCAGCGGCAAATACTGAGTCTAATTGCCCCGAAATCCTACACGCACACTCGCAGCATATCCTCAAGTATCCGGATCGTCCTCTCTGTCTACCCATCTATTTGAGGATGAAAAGCGATGCTAATTGCTATTTATAAGCCCATAGCCTTCTAGAAGCTCCTACAAAACTGCAAAGTAAATCGGGGGTCTCGGTCTAATACTATAGATACTGGCACACCGTGAGAGCACACTATCTTCTGAATGTATAACTTTGCCAGTCTATCCATAGAATAGTTAACTTTAATAGGGATAAAGTGAGTGGTCTTCGTCAGCCAATCTATGACCACCCATATAGCATTTTGTCCATGCCGTGCTAGCAGTAGCCCTGTCACGAAGTCCATGATGATCTCATTTCCACTTAGGGATGTAAAGTGGCTACATATGCCCTGTCGGTCTTTGGTGCTCAACCTTTATCTACTGGCACATCAAGCACTGTTTCATGAATTTAGCAATCTTCCTTTTCATGCCGCTCCACCAAAAGGATTCTCGTAGATCTCGATACATTTTTGTGCTACCCGAATGCACAATGTAAAGGGATCTATGAGCCTCCTCTAAAATCATCCTTCTAATCTCGACATCTACAAGAATGCATAGTCTGGCGCCGAACCTCAAAACTCCATCATCCAAAATACTGAACTCCTCTCCCTGTCCGTCCTATACTTTATCCAGCAGTTCTACTAATTCTGGATCGGCGGCTTTAATTCTTTCTTGCAAAGTAGGTTGTACCACTAGGTTGGCAATGAATGTCTGGTGATCACCCTCTATCAGCTCTACACCTAACCTCTCCAAATCCATCTAAATAAGGTGTTGAATCTCCACTGCTGACAATACTGCTCCCACTGACTTTTGGTTCAATGTATCAACTACCACATTTGCTTTCCCTGGGTGGTAGCTAATTGCAATCATTATTTTTAATGAGTTCCAACCATCTTCTTTGCCTCATATTCAGTTTTTTTTAGTAAAGAAATATTTCAAACTTTTGTGGTCCGTGACGATTTCACATTTCCCTCCATAAAGATAGTGTCTCCAGATCTTGAGGGCATACACCACTGCAGCTAGTTCTAAATCATGCGCTAGATAGTTCTTCTCATATTCTTTAAGTTGCCTGGATGCATAAGCATTAACTCTCCCATGTTGTATCAACACGCACCCAAGCCCCTTTTGAGACGCATCACTGTAAATAACAAATCCATCCTCTCCTGATGGAATAGCCAACACCGGGGCAGTAACCAGCCTCTCTTTCAACTCCTGAAAGCTCTGCCCACATTCATCAGACCATATAAACCTCACATTATTTCTTGTGAGCCATGTAAAACGACCTGACAGTCTGGAAAACCCATCCACAAAGCGCTGGTAATACCCTGCCAGTCCTAGACAACTCCTGATTTCTTGAACATTTTTTGGCCTCGCCCAATCTATCACTACCTCTATCTTGCCTAGGTCAACTGCTATACCATTCTCAGATATCACATGCCCTAGAAAAACGTCTTACCTCAGCCAGAATTCAAATTTCTTGAATTTCACGTACAACTTTCTTTCCCTCAAAACCTGCAACATTAGCCTCAGATGACCTTCATGCTCCTCAAAACTCTTCGAATAGACGAGTATATCATCTATAAAGACCATAACAAACTGGTCCAAATACTGATGGAACACCCGATTCATCAAGTCCATAAACGCTGCCGGTGCATTCGTCAAACCAAACGGCATAACGAGAAATTCGTAATGCCCATTGTTGAATTAGGTGTAATCCCAAGAGGGGGGTGAATTGGGTATTTTAAAATTCTTTGAATCTATTTACCACTTAATCCCTACTTTCAAACTCAATGTGATCTCGATAATATTGACTTAATGTATATATATATATATATATATATATATATCTAAGATGATAATGCCAAAGATCAACAAACTTAATATTTGATTTTCAGAATATATCCTTCAATATGTATATAGATAGTTATGCACTTCTAAGGATATATGTATATTCAAATAGTATATATGTATTCAAAAATATCATCTTTAAACTAAGAATACACTTGAATAAAGAAATTTTAATCAATGGTCAAATACAAAACTTTCTCAAGTATTGAGTTTGTCAAAAACGATCGTTATATGAATGCGAAAACTCAATATCAAGCTTCTCTAAAACTATCAAAACAGATGGTGATATGAGATTCTCTAACAAAACTAAATGTAATAAGCAAACCTCAAACCAAGTTGAAGCACAAAATGTATAATAGAGATCCCTTTAGATAGCCAAACGTACAACAATCAACTCAAGTATCTCAGTTTTCTTTTCAACAAGATGTGTACTTCGCTTTACATTGATCTTCTTGTGTTTAGCTAACATAATAGGGTTTAGATATGCAGTATATATAGTGTCTTACCATTAGAATTGATCTCAACCATTGGATCAATGAGATAGCTTGTGAGTTCTATTAATAAAAATTAAATTTTTTAGTTTTCTCGCAAGTTCAGACGACTAAGGTCAAGAGCCCATACGACTGAAGTCATTTTATCCTTCGAAAAAAATAGCCTAGACACAGGGTCAGACGACCGTCGTCAAGGGTCAGATGACCGAAGTGTCAAGTTCAGACGACCGAAGTGTCAAGTTCAGTCATCTGAGGTGCTTCTTCCAGTTTCTGTTTTTCACCCATAAAACTTCAGACGACTAAGCTTATTTTTCAAATGTCTGAGGAAATTCTTCAGTCAATTGAACTTAAAGTTTAGTCATCTGAAGTTCCCAATTTTTGCATATTTTCTTTCCGATTCAACAATCTATTTTCCTTTCTTTCTTGGTTCTTTTACGTTTTTGACATTATTTCTAAGTCCATGTACGTTAATGATGTTCATGAAATGCATGAGTCCTAAAATTATTCTAAGGTATATGTTGAGCCTCAAATTAAATCATACGAAAATGTAAATATATGAGGTCTAAGTACCCATTCCCAAGATGTTTTTGAATTTTACCGCTTGCATCTTGATTCTTGTACTCTTTGAGTTCCATGGATCTTGCCAAGATATATGAGCTTTACTTTAAGGCTTCCATGACTCGTTATCCTTCCGTGCATGCTTAATATAAGTCCTATTCACAAACTCAATGCACAGATCAAATACCAAGTGATTTGTCATTATTAAAATTGGATTGGACTTGTATAGTCAACACCCATAACAGGTCCTAAAAGCCGTCTTCGAAACATCCTCTGCTTTAACTCTCACCTGGTGATAACCTGATCGAAAATCAATCTTGGAGTAGACTTGACCCTCTTGGAGCTGATCAAATAAATCATCGATTCTGGGAAGAAGATATTTATTCTTTATTGTCACTTTGTTTATTTGTCTATAATTAATACACATCCTCATGGTCCCATCTTTGTTCTTTACGAATAAAATCGGTACTCCCCAAGGCAACACACTAGGCTTAATAAAACCTTTTTCTAACAGCTCCTGTAATTGATATTTTAACTCTTTTAATTCGGTTAGAGCCATTTTGTAAGGCGTTTTAGATATTGGCGTCGTCCCTGGAAACAGATCAATTGCAAGTTTTATCTCTCAATCAGGTGGTAAGCCAGGTAACTCCTCCAGAAAAACATTTGGAAATTCTCTAACCACTGAAATATGAGTAAGCTTTAATTCTCCCTCTGGTCTCTCCTTTACATAAGCTACAAATCCCTGACCACCACCCTAAAGCAGTCTTCTCACTTGTAAAGCCGACACTAACTGTGGTGGGGCACGTACGCACGATCCCACGAATCTAAAGTCCTGCTCTCCTAGGGGTCTAAAAATCACTTCATTCTGATGATAATCAATGTTGGCATGATTAACTGCTAACCAATCCATACTCAATATCATGTCAAACCCCTGCAGGTCTAGCACCACGAGATCAGCTGGTAGCACTTTCCCCTGAATGACCACTAGAAAATTCTTAAATACTTTCTTACATCTCACTACAGATCTAGTTGGCGTAGCAACAAAAAACTCTACATCTAATAGTTGTGCCTCAATCCCAGATAATTTAGCATAACCCGATGATACAAATGAATGGGTGGCACCTGTGTAAAAAAAAACAACAACTTTATATGATAAAGCAGTAAAAATACTTGTCACGACATCTGCGGCAGCCTCTGCATCTCCCGACATCAATGCATAAACCATCTCTGGGGCTACATTCCTCTAGCCGCCACCCCTGGGTGCCTAATTGTCTCTGGATCTGTCTAGGGGCTGGTGCTCTGTTCAGTGACCACTAACACTCCCGTGCTACGTATCCAGGTCTTCCACAACTGTAGCAAACCTTACTCCCCAACCGGCATGCTCCTGTATGCCTCCTACCACAAACGGAGCAAATAGGGTATGCTTGCTCACCCCGATACCCGTGATCTCCTCCCTTCTATCTCTGATCTCTGTCAGATCTATCTCACCTCCAACGGCCTCGTCTAGAACTCGCCTGAAATCCCGACGATGCAGGCCTCTTTCTCTGACTCGAGGTCCCCACATCCCTCTAGCTTGATGCTCATGTATCTTTCTGCTCGCTCTCTTCTACCATAGTGGCCCTGTCAGCCAGATTAGAGAAGTCATGCAGCTTTAAAACCCCCACTTGTTTATAAATATCCCATCTCAAACCCTCTCAAATTTCCTAGCCTTTTTCACCTCATCTGAAGCAATATAAGGGGCGAAGCGCGACAGCTCAATAAACTTCGCTGCGTACTGCGGGACTGTAAGATTCCCCTGAGTCAATCCCAGAAATTTTGCTACTTTCGCCTCCCTGACGGTGGCGGGAAAATAGTGATCAAAGAAGATTTCTATAAATCGGCACCAGGTCATAGCTACTAGTATCTGTCTCTGTTCTTCTAGTAACCTCGTAGTCATCCACCACCTTTTGGCCTCATCTATAAGTTTATAAGTAGCATAAAGTACTCTCTACTCGTCAGTGCAATGAAAGGCCATTAGTATTTTATCGATCTTCTGCATCCAATTCTCAGCCATTGCAGGATTGGCTCCTTTTGAAAAGGCCAGAGGATTCATCTTCGTGAATTTTTTTAATAGTACAGTCTCGCTCTGTCGATGGTCCTCCCTGCACTCTGGAGCTACGTGCAATCTCAACCATAACTTGTTGAGCCACACTATGTAAGTTTGTGTCTAAATCCCCACCACCTGCACCAGAGGGGCCTGCCCCTTCATCCCCTCTAGCATGAGCGCTACTCCCTCCAGGGTCCATCCTAAAAATAAAAATAAACATAATCTGAGGACTCTTTCTGTATAATATAACTAACATATTCATCTACTTGAAATCTCATATCACCAATTAATTTATCATTTTTACCCTCAATTTAAGATTCAGTCTAGTAATTGAGAAACACAACTCGACTATAGTTTACTATGACTTTTCTGAAATTGTTACCCTAGGAAAGACACAAAAATCACAACGGTAATTCTGCTTCCCGATCATTAAAACCCTAAATAGTTATCTTCATTTCCCCAACATTGATTCACTAACTTCTTAATCTATTTCTATACTCTAGTATTGTTTCCGCTGCACTTTATAGTCTACAGAACCTAACAACCTAGGCCTTGATACCAAATTGTAACGACCTGAAATTTTCATCCATTTTTTTTTTCCTTTACTATATTAATACATGATTTCTGATACCTTGCATGAGCATAACTGACATCATCACGACCCAAAGTGAGACCGTGGAATCCTGTTCATTTCATATAACACCTAAGCAGTAGAAATACATACATATCCAACATATACCAAAATACAATACCAGAGTACTATATACCTAGCTGTATCATACACATATACATATAACATTTCCCAAAATACTGTGAGCTCCACAGACCAGCCCAAAACTCACCCCAAAAACTATGCCGACTCTACACCAACTTTATCTCTGAGTCGGCCTTACTCACCTCTCTGGATTACCTGAAATGTTTAATAATTTTGGGGTGAGACACCTCTTAGTAAGGAGAAACATGTTATCGTGTGACATATGAGTTAGTTGGCAACATATCATTTATTTAATATTGTATACGATATACATCAAGAAAAACATATGTATAATAGCACATGCTTATATCATATAGAATATGAAAATTTCTGAGTTATCTATTCAAAAGTACTTCTATCTATAATACATAATCTCTGCTTTCTGTGTGTACTATACATAACTATATATCTGTAAACTTCCCCCTAGATGGCTACGTGACATGACTTACCCCCTCATGACTGGGTTGTGCGGCCAGAAGGCGAGGCTAAACACTGGTTGACCCTCCAGTGCTAGCCTAACTGTATGCATATTTGGATGCCTATAGCACGAAAGGCTCGCTCCACATGGCCCAGACGCCAAGGAGTTCACAACACTACCTAAGGGCACAATCGGCTGTACCATATTATATTTGAGACGTATGGTTGCACTGTCTATATTGTAACACAACGGTACCGTGCTCTATAAACTTGTTGTATTCCATTAGGGTCTGATACTGTATAATAATATTTCTATATAAATCTAGCTGTTTTACCATGATTCTGTATTTATGTATAACCATGATTCTGTATCAACTGTATAGCCGTGACGCTGTAATAACTATATATCTGTATATTCTGTAATTTTGTAACTGTAATTTTGTATTCTATATGTCATGACTCTATATTTTGTATAATCTATATTTCTATATATCATGTGTAAGGACTTGAACCCAAGTGGGTTCCTACATATAAATTTTTCAGCGGACACAAATAAATCTAAATTATTGTTTTTACCAGAGCACTAATTAGTTTTATTACAAATATATGTCTCAACTATTAAAATACAAATTTCTAAAATTCTAAAATACACAAACATATTCTAAATTGTATTATACCTAAATTTTTATTCTACTCTACTCTTTCTATTCCCGCCCATACACTTGCTACGCTAGATTTCTGGTACACTCTTCAAAATGATCTGAAATGTAAAATAATGATTGGAGTGAAACGACACTAAGTAAGTAAATAAGATTATTATTAGTGTGTGGCCAAAATGAGCTTTTATAATATTTTAATTTCATAAAATAATATTTAATAGTATAACTTCAAAAATGCTTTAAAAATAAATGTAAATTTAAAAATTTATGTATAAAAATTTTACCATCAACTACAACAATAAAATTTTATAATCATATATTGTAACTGTTAAATTAAACTTTTAACTTTAAAATTGTAACTATAATATTTAATTATATACATACATATATATATATATATATATATATATTTCCTTATACGTTTCCTTTAGATCATCATTTAGGCACAAAAATGACCCTGTTCATAGAAACATATACTTTTCCTTCAATTCATTAATAGTTCTGTCTACACAATTAAATATGTATATACACATACTGTAAAAAAACCACCCTTAGGCCTGTTAATCGTAAGTCATATTTACCCCCATGACTAGGTTGTACGGTCCGAAAACTGGACTTAGCTGGCTAGCCAACCAAACTAAATCAATGTATATCATCATTAAGTGAGATTTTCCCTATTAAACTCTAGTCTAACCCAGGTGTGCACTCAGGAGAAATCCACTACCATATAAAACCACTCTGTAAACAACGTGGGTGCACTCTGATTCGTTTAAACTTTAAGTTACGGTACCGAGCATTCGTAATTTTCTGTATCATCTATGCCATAAGGGGTTTTGAAAATATCTTATTATAGAATTTATTAAATTACAATAATATCATGAAAATCTCATTTTTACTCATATTTTAGTTAAATATGCAACGTAAAAAAAATAACTCATGTCATTTTTACTCATATTTTCGTGAAATATGTAATGTAAAAATAAACTCATGCCACACAATTTTCATGTTAAAAATATTTTTTTGAATAAAAATTAATGTTGTAAGATATACGGGGGGTTTAGAACATTTCTTAACTCAAAAATAAATGCAAGTATATTAAAGATAAAACTTGTATAACTAAACATGCGTAAAAATAAATTTGAGAGAATTTTATGAAAATAACTAGCATAATCAAAATTTATTTACAAATAAACTCGAGTAAAAATTTTAAATAAAAATCTAACATAATCGAATTTACTTACCTCTTACTTAACCTTATGCTAAGAACACAATGAATATTTCAAAAAAATTGAGTGAGTGAGAATTTAATTATAACAGAAATTCTCCCTCCACCACTAATTCTTTTACTCACTAATCTTTCTCTTCCTTAAAATTTTTTTTTTTTATGAAAAATGAAGGTTGAGAGTTTTCTATTTATAGGAAAATTTTGGGGAAGAAAATGAAATTTGTAAAAGTATGGGGAGAGGGGTGAAATTATAATTTTTTAAAATTAAGGAATGGACATGGATGGGTTAGGTATGGGATGGGGATGGGGATCATGTTAGAGAAATGAGAGTGCTTGCCGACACCCCTATTTGATTAATTTTTAATTAATTTTTATTTATTTTTTATTTTTTTAAATTATTATTATTATCATTGTTATTATTTTTAAGTTATGTTTTAGTATTTTTTTTTTTTTTAAAAATTAAGTTCGAATTTTGAAAACTCATGTGGGCCCTATATGGTCTTGTGGGTCCCACATAACTTCGAGACCGAAGTGGGTCCTACGTAACTCTAATAGTCCTCACACGGTTTTATGAGCCCTACACAGCTTTGGGACTCATGTAGACCCTACACGACATCGAGACTCATGTGGGCCCCACACAATCTTGTGGGTCCCGCATAGGATACGTATATTATTATTATTATTATACCATGTATTTCAACAAATTATGTCTGTCAAAATATTATTTTATGTATATGTACTTATTTAAATGTACAAACAGTGTCTATCCCTTTTAAAATTTCATTTTGACCAAGCTGACCTCTAGGGAGTGACTGAGTTGCAATGGTTCTGAGCACTAGCTAATACAAGGTCTTTCTTAGGCATCAAACATGGAATCATTGATCCTACAAAAAAGCACTTCTGTATTGATATTAACTTAATGACCATTTTTATTATTTTATTATTATTATTATGCTTTAATCGTATATATATTTTTGGGTCATCACATCATGGTTCTATATTCTGCATATTATGATTCTATAAAGTTCTGTATAATCATGATTTTGTATATTTCTGTATAATCATGGTAAATAAAAACATTGTATAGTCACTCTGTAAAATACTGTACAATCATGCTCTAAAATATACTACGTAATCATAATTCTGTAAAATACTGTATAAGCATGATTCTGTAAAATTCTTCTAATTCGGAGTTTTGGTTTCTTCTTTTGAATTTATTTTTCCTTCTAAGGATTTTTGCAAGTTTCTTAGATATGAAGGCTAGTTCATCTTCATCCATCTCTTCTTCACTACTAAAGTTTTCTTTTGAGGCTTTGAAGGCTATTGATTCTTGGGCTTTGGTTTTTCCCTTCCTTTTATTCATTGACATTTCATATGTGAGTAGAGAACCTATTAGTTCATCTAAAGAAGTGGTTTTAAGGTTCCTACCTTCCGTTATTGCAGTGGCCTTTGTTTCCCATATAGGTGGTAGCCCTCTAAGAATTTTTCTTATCATCTCATAGGTAGTGTAGGTTTTTCTTAAGACATTTAGGGAATTTATTATGTGAGTGAACCTAGTATACATGCTAGTTATAAATTCATCTGGGTTCATCTTAAAAACTTTATATTCGCTTGTAAGTATATCAATCCTATTATCCCTAACATCTATAGTGCCTTCGTAGGTTACCTCAAGTTTGACCCATATTTCCTTGGCTGATTTGCAAGCCATGACTCTATTAAATTCATTCATATCAAAAGCACAGTATAAAGTATTCATAGCACTAGAATTAACTTGCAACATCTTATGATCTAAGTCTGTCATATCAATTTTCTCCTTAGGAACTTATTTTACATCTACTAGTTTAAGGGGAATTAGGTCACCATCCATGACAACCTCCCAAGTTTTCCAATTCATAGTTTGAAGATATATTCTCATGCGTTATTTCAAAAAAGTATAGTTCAAACCACAAAAGATAGGTGACCGGGTTGAGGATTGACCCTTTCCGAAAGGAGCTACTCCTATGTGTGCCATTAGATCTTTCTATAACTACTTGTTAGGATTTGTTATAATCCCTCTCTGATACCAATTGAAAACTAAGGTGTAGTCCCAAGAGGGGGGGTGAATTGGATTTAAAAATTTTCTTTTAATTCTTTTCAAGAATCCTTAACTTCTTTTTCTTCTTTTAATGAATTTTTTACTTCTTGTTGATTTATTCAAATAATAAATATTTAAAAACAAAATTCAATCAACAACCAACAAAGTACTTAACCAATCAACCAACCAATCAATTTTCCAATCATCCAAAATATTCAAACTAAGATAGAAGATTCAACTTGTGTTTATTTGCAGCCCTGTAATTAATGAATTTGCTTTCTTAAAATGAGGTGCAATATAAAATCCCTAAACTTTCAGTTTAATGAGTCTTTGAGTGTTTCACCAATCAACGTACTCCCTTACGGTTTCTACAAAGAATGGATCAACTAACGTACTCCCTTTCAGTTTCCACAATCCCAAAAACAAATTAAGTTTAAGTTTACTTAATATCAAATCCACGTAGTGTTTATGATTAAGGAATTTAAAACATCCACGCAGTTCATATATGCTGTAAGTAAAGAGAGTAAGGGAAAGAGAGTGTGACACCACGGTTTTTACGAGCTTCGGCTTATACCTAGCCTACGTCCTCGCCTTTGGCAAACCACCAAAGGATTCACTAAAACTAGTTTTTTTTTTTCAGGCAAAACAACACCATTTATACACTCCTTTGATTAGGCTAAAGCACTCCTCTCCAAACGATATACCCTCATTTGGTCATTCCTTCAATTAGGCTAGAGCAGCACCTCTCTAAGCGATATCCCCTCACTTAGCCAATGATCCAATAATCCTGTAATCGTCACAATTTACAAAAGATACAACAAATAGATGTGTACAAAGAGTGCTCTCACAAAGAGCTGATTAGTACAAGTTAAATCTATATACTTCAATCAAATTCACAATATGAAATACAATTGAAGCTAAAAAAAAATTCACCAAGTTTTCCTTCTAGATGAGAATCAACAATTCAGAAACACAGAGAAGGATTGATCAGTTGCTTCCAAAAAATCTAAGACATTTAGCTGTGCAAAGATG
Source organism: Malania oleifera (assembly GCF_029873635.1). Classification (NCBI taxonomy): domain Eukaryota; kingdom Viridiplantae; phylum Streptophyta; class Magnoliopsida; order Santalales; family Ximeniaceae; genus Malania; species Malania oleifera. Next base: position 124,265,849 of record NC_080418.1, read on the forward strand.
AGAGCATGAGAGCTTTTAATAGTATGAGAGTTTCAGTTTTGAGAATTGATTTTCAATTGCTTGGTGTAATTTAATTTGCAAAACCATATATTTATAGAGTGAGTTTCCTTGTCTCCTAAGTTGCTTGGAGTGTCCCCCAAGTTTTTATAACATTTAGATTTTAAAAACTAATATTTAGAATTTTCCTGTTAAAGTTCTAAATTTAAACTTTCGTAGGGTTAGTTGGCTGACCAGGCGACTGGGTGGGTATTTATGCAGGGTTAGTTGGCTGGACAGGCGACTGAGTGCTATCTATCTCCCAAAAATTAATTCTGTTAACTGGTCAGTCGACTGACTGAACACAGGTCATTCTGGTTAGTAGGCTAACTAGACAATTTACTGAGGTGCTGGCAGCTTCTACCCTGCTTCAATATTTTGGTCATAAATTTTTATATATAACTCTAGTTTTTACTTTCTTGGTGTCAAAAGAAATGCAAGAGAAAATCTTACAACTTTCATGTTGAAAACTTTTTAAAATAGTGAGTTTTTTATAGAGAAAAATGTTCATCAATGCGAATGTAGAAAAATTAACAGAATTTGGAAAATCCCTTTCAGTGCTTTTCATTCCAAAAACAATTTTAATATTTTTGAAATAACTTCTGACCCTATAAAAATATTTTCCAAGTATTTTAAAAGGTATCTAGGTCCAAGTAATTATCCTAAGAGCTTATTGTATCCATATTGAAATCGAATGAAGTACTTACATAAAGACTTCTTAGATTTTTTAACATTCTTAAACACTTAAGTCTTCATGTTTTGTCTTGGCCCTTTTTTCAAGCTTTAATATCAAGTTCATCCTCTCATTTATCATCCATGCCTTTAAGTATTCTTTAAATTTCATATCATCATGTTCCTTTGGAATATAAGCTTCAATTGATCCTTGTGAGTACTTGACCTTGCTTTCACATATGTGAGATCTAAAATATCATCACTCAACCAAATATGTTAAGTTCTACTTGTTTGTTAGCATCAAAATAGGATGTTAAGTCCTGTAAGGCCAACAATGCTAAAAAAATTTTATGGACTTGTTTTTATAGCCAAAAATCCCTTATAGTCGTTAATTAGTCGTTGGGAGCAACTCCCAAACAAAACTAGTTGTTTTCTAACTGTTATAGCGCTGGGCACGAGGCCACTGGTCGACCATTGCCCTGCACTAGTCGACCACTCACCTGGTCTATGAGGAAAAAGTAGCTATTGGAAAAGTTGGTTGACCATTCCCCTGTTCTAGTCGACCATTCCCTTGTATTGGTCGACCAGAGCCCTGAATCAGAAAAGGTTATAAACATAAAAGTTTTGGGATTTTTCTTAACTTTCCATAAACAACAAGATCATCTTTTTGAACTCTTTTAGCAAAAGTTATGTCTGAAATACCCAAAGGTGTCCAGGACTCAAGGCTGCTCTACGTTAGTCAACGATTGCTCTATTTTTTCTTTGACAAAAAACTTTTTAATGATTTAAAACATTCTTGGACAAAAGTATATGAAATATATTAAATCTAATGAAGATTAAAACTTGTCCAAGAGAGTTTCCCTTTGAATATAAGATATTTTTTTAATAAAAACACATTTGAAAAACCATTTTGATATCTTATATACTTGTATGTCCTTTATTGAAAATATACTTTACTTTCTTTGAATGCTAAGGACACAAGAATCGTTTTGATAAAACCGGGACTAAGTATGTAAATGTTTGTAAAACCAAGATGTTGAAAACTTGTCCCTTTGAAAAATATATTTGAGTTTAGGATTCTTTTAACAAACTCTTTGATTTTAACTTTTAAAACTATGAATTGAGTGTGTGACTTTTAGTGCAATCCTGTAAACTCACTCTTACTTAGAAATTATGAAGAAACCAAACGCAAGTTTTGTAACAAGTTCCTACCACACACAACCCTTATTACAAATAATTAAATGATGAAGCTTCCATCGGTTGTGCTTGGGTTCATCCGAGTATGTGACCTTTTGATCTTTCCTACTTCGATCGTCAACTCGGTCCAATCTTTGCCTTTGATCCAGTACTTCGTGAATGTGTCACTTGTACTTGTACTAAGCATAATTTGCAAAGATGGAAGACACTAGGAACAACAAGTAGGTTAATATCATCAAAGCACAATAAGCCATGATAGTGTAGCCATCAAGGCTAACATTCTCCCCCTTTTTGATGATGTCTAACCTATTAAGAATCTACTTAATATTTGCATTTGTTTTTATACTAACCATCGCTTGATATGCAAAGATAAGCTTACCTAGAACCACTAATAGGTTGTTATCATCAAAACAAGACAATTAAGCTCTTGTAGCCTCTAAGGTTAATAGATTTCAATAAGCTAATCACCCTAGAGGATAAGATTAGAAGGGTCTTATCCCCTCTAACAAATCTTTGTTCAAGTTCATAGGAAAGGAATTGATCAAACCACCTTTGATTGGCTTAAAATCATAATATTATTTCTTATTTCCTATAACCATATCCCTCAATCTTCCTTTATATACTTGGCAACTCTCCCATCCTAGGCATGGACTCCCTATACCAAAAAGAGGGAGCTAAACCTCCCCTCCTCCATATGTCCAACCCCCTTCATCGACAATCCTTACCATTCATCCTTTTTTGCTAAGCTCAACCGTAGTGCATATGCTACCTCTCTCTTTATTGATTCACCTTTTCAAATGTGTTATTGATTCTAATGTATGTTACTTGTGTTGGCAATTTTAATGCATGTGGGGCATTCAGTAAGTTTTTGAATCTTCATGTTTGTACACTTAGTGTTTATATATTTTCTTTTGTTTCAAATATGGAAAATTAATTGGTTCATATAATTTCACTATCAGTATGATTTTTTCGGTACTTAGGCTGTAAGAAATTGTAAAGGGTACAAATGATGTTTGGGGTTGTTGAGAGGACCAATGGTAGGAAGTTTATATGGGAAATTTTGGGATCATGAGAGAGAGAGAGAGAGAGAGAGAGAGAGAGAGAGAGAGAGAGAGAGAGAGAGAGAGAGAGAGAGAGAGTTGAGTTGGAATTGAATTTGAGGTCTCTCGATTGGTTAACCTCTTAGAATTTTGTACAATTGTCTCTTGACTTACTTTTATACTTGCATTGTGCTTAATTTGAAATGCTTGTTCAATCATTCAACATGGTTGTGATTATTGTTTGATTGTCCTATTCCTAGAAGCCTGAACTAACTAAAGATGAGATTTGGGGAAGACCTATTGGACAGTGTTTCCCTATCCGTAGGTAAGCTAAGGTCTCTCTTCCAGATGATCGAATGCTCGAAAGGAGTGTGTGTCTTGACCATCACTACTAGATCAAAAGGAGCAAGAATCTTCAAACTGTAAGGATTCATGCTTGTTATATGAAATTAGCCTTATTAGGGAACCATCAAGTTTTTTTTTTTAAGCAAAATAATCTTCAAAAGGATTTTGTTATTTAAAATTGGCAACGATGCCCTAGGTTGTAATTTAAAGTCTTGCATTTTTCTAGCGTGTTTTCAGTTGGTAGTATGCACACAATATCCATTTTTTTTTTTAAAAAAAAAAAAAAAACACCCTTCATGGTTGAATTTTTAGTTGGTAGTACAAACCTAATGTCTTTTTCAGAATACATCCCCAAAGATGTGTCTTTAGTTTGTAACACAATTTGACATTGTCTCAAACAACCATTTTAATACATGCTTTCTAATTAGTATGCAAACTTGATAGTGTGCTCTCTCGTAACACAATTTAACATCATCCATTTCATTTTTATAAAAAATAGGGATTCAAGGCCAACCCCATTTAAATAGTAATTTTAAATGCTCCTCAAAGTCATGCTCAAATACTCTTTGATGATAACAGCCTTACCGAAAGACTTGGTATTTTTCCTCATTTTATTTCCCCTCTAATTTCTTTTCTTTAAAGATACACAGACACGTTGTCATAGAAAAAAATTATGAAATAAGTGACAATAAGATGCTAGTTGGCTAACCATCCTTGAGATGGTTCGACAATCACCTTATCTAATAAATTTTTACTTTGGACCTAATATTTTATTTGTGTTTATCTAGTGTTTCTCTTTAATTTTCCTTTTAAAAAAAAATAAGGTAGTGACTTCATTCTTTTTTCTTAATTGTATTTCCCCACTTTATTTAGTTTTCTTGTTTGGGAGTAATGTTCTAACCCCCTTCATCAACACCCCTAGATAGAATTTGACATCAACAAACATGCTTTATGTGGAATTTTAGAAAGCATCTATGCACCAAGGACATAAAAACAAAAAATCGCATATGGTGAAATAAGAGGCATGAACATATAGAGAAAAGGAACTTTCATTAATAAATAAGGTTGGTTCCATCAGAAACAAAACAAAAGAACAAAGTGGCAAAATCCCTGTTCCTTAAAAGGTGGGGTCCCCCTCTAGTTCAATAATGTCCTTGTTGTCAACTTGGATGGCTCACTTTTTTAGGGTCTCCTCCTACCTTGAGGTGGATGGAGTCAGCTTAAACCCCATCTATGGCTATTGAAGGAGGCCTATCATCATTAGTTGGAAGGTCCACAACTAAGGGATCCAAGCTTTCTAGGAAATTCAAGTAGAATCTACCAGAACATAAGGTATTGGTAACCATTCTTTTGCACCACTTGAAGATGTCTATCTAGGAGGTCGTACTAAAGTCAACAAAACTTCATGTTATTTATTAAAGGCTTTAAACCAAACTATGATGACCTTTTTTGAGCTTAACAAGGTCTACTTTGCCTCAGCTAAGATGTTAGCCTTAAACAACTCCTCCTTGAGGGAGGAAGATTTGACATGATCCTCACTTAGCTTCTTTTTCATCTCAAGATTGAAGACCATAGCCCTCAAAGAGCTTCTAATTTTATCAATATCCACCCTCAGGCTTTTAATGACTACAACTAGCTCATTCTACTACTTCTTAGTGATGAAGAAGCACCACAGCACATCATTAAAAAAGTCATTGGCCTAATAAAAGAAAAAACAAAACTACTCATAATAAAAATACAATAACTATAGACAAGAGAAAAGGAAAACGAATTGTTGAGAGAATGATAGTTGAGCTTTAAAAAGCCAGTTGCACCATATGTTGAGCTTAATGTTTGTAATAGCAGTCACAAAAGTTTTTGCCAAAGTAGGGCCAATGGTGCCCAAGAAGGTAGATCTCTTTAAGGTGATGACAGTGGGAGATGCTAGCTTAGGCCCCTTGTTGTCTATTGTCTCCATTAAGTGTGAGCTCCTTGGCCCAAGGACTATATACAGACTATTTTGACCTTGGACCTAGATGACCAGAGTCAAGCTCTTTTAGGTACAAGACTCAAAAGCCTTCTTAGTCATAGCCATCAAGGCAGAGGACTTGCCCAAGGCTTCTTGTGCAACATATTGAGCTCTATCTTCTCCTTTTCAATCTATTATTATCCCTTTGAGGAACTAGACGAGGAATCAAATAAAGAGCCAAACAAGGAAAAGCTACTCAAGGAGCTCTTGGAAGTCAAGAAAGATAGATAACCTAAAGAAAAACACTAGATAACATAAAATAAAATAAAAACATATAAAAGCAAGGTGAATGAAAACACAAGATGAAGGATTTGAAGGCGGTTATCAATGCTTAATTTTGTCTTGAGCTAAATATAGACATTTTCCCATGGACTAAAGTGCATATCAAAGATCCTTTTTCTCTAGCCCTAACTATTTTATTGCAATTTCATACCTTTATCCTTTTTTTGCCCATTTTTAGGAATTCATAGTTGTCCATATTGGTCCATATGAGATTTAGGGGCTCATTGTGTGACAATTGAGAAATTTTCAATTTATTTAGGTTTATCTTCTTGAATTGTTTTTTTCTTAATTTTTTTTTTACTAATTTTACTATGCGTGAGTTACATCTTTCTTTCGTTTAATTTTTAAAAAAATAAATCTAGTGACATTGATTACTTTTAGCTTACATGGCATGGATCTATTACTAAAGAAGATTGACCTACATCTATATCTTAATGACTTTATAAGTTGAGCATTCTATCGATGTTACTGTTGTCAAACCATTTTAAGTGGTGGGAAACCCTTTTATCTTGGACGTTGCTACACAAATTTAATATGGCCTTTGCACAAGAAAATCTCATATAGATGACACCAATTAATATTGATTGAATGTCATACTAATGAACTTTTCCAAACTTTATTTTTGGAATCTTGCTTGAGGTAACCTACAAACCAAAATTGGCTAAAGAATGCTCTAGCTTTGACCTTCCAATGCTTGGATTAGAAATTTCCTTAGACTTTCTTGTCATGTAAGTTCATGTGAGAATGTGTACCTTCTTTTTCATCTCATTTTTTAGTTCTCTTCTATTATATTTTTGGAAATGATTTTTTATTTGGGGTCTATTATTCGATATGGAGGATGTGAACTTAGTCCCATTCAATGCCCCCATTTGTGCTCATTAACGTTCACTATTTCAAGGCAACCTTGCCATTTTTGGGTCAACATTTTTTAATAAGATGTTCAAGTTATAAGGTTATGTTATCTAACCTAAACTAAGTTGTTGTTCAACCTATTGTGTTGAGTAAATTTAGGTTGTAACTCAATTCTTCAAGCGCGTCATTTGACTAATTTAGATCACGGTAACTTTTAAGTTTACTTTCCGTTTACGCAGCTAACATGCTATTTTTTTTTCGGGGGGGGGGGGGTAGTAAACGACCTAATGACTTACAACCAAGATCCTAATTACTTTTTATGTTATTATAGTTTATAACTTCTTATTCAAACATTAGCTTAATAGAGTTTACTTTCACATGTTGTCTAACGGTACTTTAAGTGAGTTTGACACCAACCCACCCCCGTTTTTGATCAACTACTCAATTTTAAAAGTAAAATGTGGATAAAGTTTGTTTGGTAGTTACATTTGGCCTTTTAAAAAGCTAAACTTTAACTTTTTTTGATAACTTTTATAAGTTATGGGTTTGAAGTTTTTGAAAGTTAAAAGCGAACTTTTTTTCCCAACAAATGATTTCATTCCATTACTTAGTTTTTTTTTTCAATATTATAAAATTATTAATGCATTAATTACAATTCATGAAAATATATATCTATTAATCATTTAAAATATTTTGAACCACTTTGCAACTTTTTTACCAAACACACAAAATTTGCTTTTTTCTTTCAATCAACTCCTTTTTCATGCCCCAAGGAAGGGGAAGGGAGAAGAGCAATGTTTACAAGAATCTTAATCATGTCTCTTTTATTAGTTCCTTTATAGAAGTTCCTCTTTTCAAAAGCAACTATGGGGAGCGAACAAAGGTGAGTTAAACGCAATCTGTAATAACCCAAGAAAAAAAATTTTAAAAATTAATTAAATTAATTACTTAAAATTATCAATCAATTAATTAATTAAACATTATTAAATTAATGTATTAAATAAACAAATAAAAGGAATAAAAAATAAATTAAATTAAAATTATTTATTATTAATCAATTAATTAATTAAGTATTATTAAATTTGATTTATTGAATGAATAATATGATATATATATATATATATATAAAATATTATTATTGTCATATGATAAAGTAAGTAAAGGGGAAAAAAAAGAAAGAAAAGAGAAAAGAAGAAAGTTAAAGCTTCCTGGGAGATTGCAGACAGAACAGAAGTTCTCCTACATCGTCTCTCAGCCTCTCTCACTCTCTCCTTTCTCCATCCACTCCTCCGTCTCCGTCTCTCACTCTCAATTTCGTCAGCCTAATGAGCGCCGATCGAAAAACGAAAGGTACCGTTGGGTTCCTAACTCCGCCACCGACATTTTTACTGGAGCAGATTTGTCACTGGAGCAACTTAGGCACTATTCCTGGGATAAGACAAAATTTTTCTAATTTCTCAATTTCTCTTTAAATATGCCTTTAAATTGACAATCAGTCACTACCACAGGGTCCTAGTTGTGATCGTCATCATTTTGGCGTGAATAAATTTTCAATTGGAGTTTTCTAGACCCCACTTCAAAGTGAGAGTGGGATTTGAGAAATTTGGCAAATTGGTTATATTTGAAGGTATAACCATTTATTTGGAATTTATGGCCCTATAAAATATTAAAATAATATTTTATTTATGATTAATTTAATGAAATTAATATTTTTATTTCAGGGCTCAGGTGAGGGTCGCATATATTTTTTGGGGTCCCTATTGGCGTAGTTTAAGAAACTAGGTAAGAGAAAAATATATATATTAAACCAAAATTTTTATAAATTTAATAGAAAATAAATTATGTTATATATATGTGTATATGTCTCGATATGAGTTTAAAATGTCAACCATTTAAATTATGTTTTTACGAGTTTAGGGTTGTTTATTAGATACGTACATGCGAAAATGAACTGATGAAAGTGGAAAATATTTTCAAGATAATTATGTAAGAAATGGAAATTATATTTTCAGTATTTAAATGCTAAATGTGGGTTGACTTATTTTATAAGGAATATGTATGAATTTTATTACTAAATTGTGTGGCATGAGTAAATGTAAGTTCTGTGCAAATATATGTTAAATGTATGAGATGCAGGTTAATTAAGTAATGCATTGAGAATAAAATATGATATGAACCATGCTATTTGTGTGTGTTAATCCAACCATGTAAACAACTGAAAGATACTGGGTAAAACAGTTGAAAGATGTTGGGTAAAACAGCTAAAAGATGTTGGGTAAAACAACTGAAAGATGCTGGGTAAAAGAGTTGAAAAATGCTGGGTAAAACAACTGAAAGATGTTGGGTAAAATAGTTGAAAGATGCTAGGTAAAACAACTGAAAATGCTAGGTATGTAATGAAATGAAAATGGAAATGAATGAAACGAAAATGAAGTGTGAAATGTGAACAATGTAAAATGGGAAAGAGTCACTTCAAGTGAAATGAAATGAAATATTAAAGTTATGAACATGAACATATGTGAATGATTGAATAATGACAGAAAGAACAATGTATTATGACACTAGAAGTATCTATGCTCGTATAACATGTTACGATTGGGTGAGGCGTACTCTTCGCCTGAGAAAGGCGAGTGCGTTAGTTGTATCAGATGTAGCAGTAGCTGCATAACACACTAGGGCAGAGGGAACCTACTTATATAGGCGAGTAGATGTCCCTATCCTTGGGGCCTTCGTCGGTAAACCATTGCTTAAATTGTGTGAGTACGAGATCAATCTAATACTTGAGGACTTACTGAGAAAGGTGAGTGCCCTGGTATGCTTCAGCAGCGACCCTAGGATTGCCTAAGTATCAGAGCAGAGAGGTGCTACTTTTATGGGCGGGTAATCACCTTTATCCTTGGATAATCTCGTGGGTTAAATCTTTTGCAGGTGATTGATTAGGATTATAAAATGATTTCAGAAATTATGTTAACGATTTTCAAATATTAAATATTATGTTTTTATATAAACTTATGTTAGCCACACACTGTTTTAATATATTGTTTCTTCCCTTACTGAGATATGTCTCACCCGAATATGAATTTTTTTTTTTAGGATTTCCTCAAGATAGAACTTAGAGAGCTCGAGGTTTTATAGCATTTTTGGGAAATAGAAAGAGAAAATGGTATATTTTTATGTTAATTTTGAGATGTATATTTTATGTTTTATGTTTTATGTATTGAAGTCTTCAGATAGATGAATAGTTGTGAATACTCGTATATGTGGATAATATTTTGGAGACATGTATATATGTGAGTACAGGTGGTGAATAGTTAATTTGGAATGTGGATAAGAATAGTAAACTCTGGTATTATATAATTGAGGATCATAGTTATGTTTTTTGCTGCGTATTTGTTATGATTTATCAGGTTTTTATCAGGTTTAACTCATCGGACCGAGTTTAAGGGTTCGGGGCGTTACACAATATTTATTAACTAATATGTATTAATGTATTTTTTTAGTTTCACAAATAGTAGTAAATAGATGTATTAACTTTAATTAAGTCAAAAATTTGCAATATACTCTTAAAATTTCATCCTCGTATAAGTCAACAATATATAATTATTATGTATGGGATTCTAGTTTGGAACCTCTATCACTAACGTTCATTACTACTAACATCTAAGGCTAATATATGATTGCACATACATACATACATACATACATACATAAAACACAAACAAACACACATATATTGACAAAAAAAAGATGTATATACATATATGTGTGCATACACAAAACTTGTACATTATCATGTGTCACATGCTTTTTGTCTGATTTGGTAGACATAGACAAGTAATTGGTTACTACCTTTTGGTGAATATCTTACATAAACATGCCCCCTTACATAACGTGCAAGGTCCTTGTCATAAACATGCTTCCAACCCATTATCCATGCACAATAAGGGGGTAGTGAAGGATTAAGATGAATAATACTAGTGAGATGTCTGAACCACTTTTTTGAAAGAACTTAATTGACATAAATTTTGTAACGACCTCAATTTTAAATAAGAAATATAACATAATAAATGGAAAAGTCAACCTGAACCCGTGGGTAATGGGGACAGTTGTCAATTACAGCGGAAACCTAAGTAGCAGTAAAATAAAATCTCAATTATTCAACCATGAAACATAATACCAGAGTTATTTACATTCCCAAAATACTGTATTTATTTACAATTTTCCAAAAAGTCAACATAACACTAGGATCGTACAACTAAATCTCCTAATCCTAGTTCAATGCTTACCCTTCTAGTAGGGAAGCTAAACCCACTTAACGGCAGCCCTGACCACCCACTGGTCCCTCTGGGTTTCCTGAAAATCATTTAATATTTAATGTAATTATGCATATACAGTACATTTCATATATCTGTAGACATTTAACATAACATACTGAATAATCATATGATTTCATAATAGCTGGTAAATTATATCGCATGTAAACATCTGTTATACTGATAATACTAAAAATATACCCAGAATGAATAGCTAGCTGGTGTCATGTATTACCCCCCATGGTGGATTGTGTAGTCCGAAGGCGGAACCCGACAATGGCTAGCCGACCACTGCCGTGTCATGCCCTGAACCCAGAAATGGGACCCAGGGGTGAAAATTGTAACCTAACCTGTCCCTGTATCATACAAATCATCACAAATACAGTACACTGGATGAGGGTCCGATCCCATGGGGTTCTCAGGCACCCTAAACACATCCAATCATAATCATATACGCAGCGGAAAAAGTCATTCTATATCAACATATGCAGTACCATACCAAAGTCTATATAAGAGCAGAACATGACTCTAACAAAACATACAAACTGGGTGCCCAAATACAACTCAAAATGGCAACCCAACAAAACTACAATCTTCGCACTTACCCAAGCGCTAACGCAGTACACTAGCCACTACGCTTCCTACACCAGGACGCTAGTTCCAGTTACTCGAAGGACTTATAAAAATGTACGTACAGTAGGGGTGAGACACCTCTCAGTAAGGAAGAACACAGGTTATATCGGTGTGTGGCATTTGAGTGTTAACATGACACAACATACAAGCACTTGAACGCAATCCAGTACTCATACACACAATGCATATGCACGCATACGGCGGCCATTTATACGCAGCCCCGTCACAATACACACACATGATCAGTAACCCGGTGTCGTCACACCCATCGGTCAGAAGCCGGTCCTGCATTTCTGCGTTGGCCTGTAGCCAACCCGCGAAGCACGGCACCACCGGCATATGGCTATTCCTCAACTCCCATGGCATCGTACCGGCGCTAACTAGTGGATCCACACCCTTTGGCCTGATCTGCCAGAATAGGCTCACACCCTCGGATATAGAGCCGGTCACTCTTGCCTACATGGCAGGCGATAAACACACGCCCTTGGATATAGAGCCGGACACTCTCAGTATTTGGAATCATTTTGGAATCGCGATCCTATAAGCAATTCCGGAACCGCGTTCCTATCAGCAATTCCGCATATCACATACACATGCATGCTCATATAACCAAACAAACCACACTCATTTGGTAATCTAAATCATGGTTTTCCAAACAAATACAGTTTAAACAAAATCAAGGCATGACCATCCCAATATCACAGTATAAATCACACATATATTCGGTTTTCAACAAAACCCAGGATTTAGCCCGTTGCCCCCTTTTTCCCAAAAACTGTAATAATGAAAAACCCATAGTTTTCCCCGTTAGATCCCCCCAAATGAGTAGCCAAAACACACACAGGACCGTGGACCACAGTTCCACCAAGTCTGATTTCAAAAATAACCAATATAACACAGTTTCCCCTTACCTTAACCCCGTAAGCTAATCTCGAACTCCAAGGTCCCTAAACAGCGAACTGAGTTTCAAAACCTACAAATCACAGTACAAAATATACTCACAAGACTGATACCTACCAAACTACCGGATCAGAATTAAAAACCGAACCTTACCTTGATTTTATGCCAAAACCTGAAAATCTCCGAAATGAGATTCCGATCTATAGAAGTTGTAGAAAATTCTTCCATGATCCTCATGGTAGCTTCCTTTTTCCAATTCCATCAACGATCAGCGAAGAATTCTAGAGAAAAGGAGTAGGGACAAGTTTAGAGAGGGAGAGGGAGAGGGAGAGAGAGAGAGAGAGAGAGAGAGAGAGAGAGAGAGAGAGAGAGGGAGAGAGAGAGAGATATTTGAGATTTCTTAATGAGGAAGTAAAGGAAATTTCCTTTTATAGCCCTTGACCTGGAAATTTCCAATTTTGCCCCTCTCTTAATATTTAAACTCATTTTTATATTTTGGGTTCTTACAAACTCCCCTCCTTACAAAAATTTCATCCTCGAAATTTGCCATCTCTTATTCCCAGATTCATACATACAATCAAATACATAGACACAACTCAAGAGCGAACTGGCGATCATCACAGCACAGTCGCATCATACACATACACATAGACACAACTCAAGAGCGAACTAGCAATCATCACAGCACAGTCCCATCATACACATACACATACATACCCTCACTTATGACGAAGGAATACTGTGGTTACATATACAACAGTCTCACGAGTTCACAATACTCACACTTCCGACGACTAACCACCTATCCCAACCCACCGTAGGATCATGTACAAGTGCTCAAAATAACTGTGGATACTTCTGGCATATTTTCATTTCCAGTTCCCAAGAAGCTTCCTCAACCTCGTGGTTTCGCCACAATACCTTCACTAACGGTATCTCTTTGGTACAAAGCTTCTAAACTTTATGGTCCAGAACCTGAAGAGGTATCTCCTCATATGCTAAAGTATCCCCAATTTCCAACTCATCATAACTAATCACATATGAAGGATCCAACACGTACCTCCTCAATATGGAGACGTGAAACACATCATGGACCATCGAAAGTGCTGGAGGTAATGCAACTCTGTAGGCTACCAGACCTACTCGCTCAAGTACTTCGAATGGTCCGATATACCTCGGGCTCAGCTTGCCCTTCCAGTCGAATCTCATTACTCCCTTCATCGGAGCAATATGCAGAAATACCTTACCTCCTACTTCAAACTCTAACTCACGGCAGCGAACATCTATATAACTCTTCTGCCGACTCTGAGCCGATTTAATCCTCTCCCGGATCAAACCAACCTTCTCAGACGCCTACTGCACAAGTTCAGGTCCTAACACCTGACGTTCACCAACCTCATCCCAACACAAAGGAGATCGACACCTCCAACCATACAAAGCCTCGAACGGTGCCATCTCGATACTAGATTGGAAGCTGTTGTTATAAGCAAACTCCACAAGTGGCATAAACTGTATCCAGCTACCACCAAAGTCTAACACACAAGCTCGCAACATATCTTCCAAATATGTATCGTCCTCTCCGACTGTCCATCAGTCTGGGGGTGGAACGCTGTACTGAAAGTAAGCTTCGTCCCCAATGCCTCCTGCAAGCTCATCCAGAATCGGGAAGTAAACCTCGAGTCCCGATCTGATACTATGGACACCGGTATCCCTTGCATTCTCACAATCTCATGCACATACAAATCTGCTAGCCTACTCAAAGGATAGCTAACTTTCATCGGTATGAAATGAGCAGATTTCGTTAATCTATCCATGATCACCCAGATAGCATTCTGCCCGTGAAGTGTTGGCGGCAACCCGGTCACAAAATCCATGGAAATATGCTCCCATTTCCACACCAGAATAGGCAAAGGCTGCAATGGCCCTGCAGGCCTCTAATGTTCAGCTTTCACTTGCTGACACGTCAGACACTGCTCCACGAACTAAGCAATCTGCCTCTTCATACCAGACCACCAGAAGGTCTCATGCAAGTCTCGATACATCTTTGTACTACCAGGATGTACCGTATACATGGAACGATGCGCTTCCTCCAGAATCGTCCTTCTGATCTCATCATCGTTCTGAACACACAATCTAGTTCCAAACCTCACTACACCTCCCACAGAGATGTTAAACTCTGTCGCCAACCCCTGCTGTACCTTTTCCATAACCTCTGCCAACTCTGCATCACTAGCTTGCGCGGCTTTTATACGCTCAAACAAAGTCGATTGGACCACCAAACCAGCAAGATAAGCCTGATGATCACCAACCACCAACTCTATACCCAAGCTTTCCAAATCTCATCTGATGTGACACCAAGTTGCAACCGCCGATATAGCCGTGGGCTCCGACTTCTGACTCAACGCATCAGCTACCACATTAGCCTTCCCCAGGTGATAAATGATCGTGTAATCGTAGTCCTTAATCAACTCTAGCCACCGCCTCTGCCTCATGTTCAAATCCTTCGGCGTAAATAAATACCTGAGGCTCTTATGGTCAGTGAAGATCTCACACTGTACCCCCATACAGATAATGTCACCAAATCTTCAGTGCATATACAACAGCAGCCAACTCCAGATCATCCGTAGGGTAATTCTTCTCATACTCTTTCAATTGCCGAGAAGCATACGCCACAACCTTACCCTGCTGCATAAGCACACATCCCAAGCCCTTTAGAGATGCGTCGCTATAAACCACAAATCCACTATCCCCCGAAGGAATGGTCAATACTGGAGCAATAACCGGCCGGTGCTTCAACTCCTGAAAGCACTGCTCGCAATCACTGGTCCACTCAAATTGCTCTCCTTTCCTGGTCAATCGTGTCAGAGGTCTAAACAGTTTAGAAAAACCCTCTACGAATCAACGAGAGTAACCCGCCAATCCCAGAAAACTCCGAACCTCTTGCATATTCTTCGGCCTTACCCAGTCGACCACAGCGTCAATCTTGCTAGGATCAACTGATATACCATCCCTAGTAACCACATGCCCTAAAAATGCAATCTAACTCAACTAGAATTCACACTTCTTCAGCTTAGCATACAACTTCTTCTCCCGCAGAATCTGTAGCACTAACCTCAAATGTTCCGCGTGCTCTTCCGTACTCCTCGAGTACACCAGAATATCATCAATGAATACCACTACGAATCGATCTAGGTGCTCATAGAAAACCCTATTCATCATATCCATGAACACCGTTGGAGCATTCGTTAACCCAAAAGGCATGACTAAAACCTCGTAGTGGCCGTATCTAGTTCGGAAAGTCGTCTTCGCTACATCCTCCGCTCTAACCCTCACCTGATGATATCCTAACCGCAAGTCAATCTTCAAAAAGACCCACGTCCTTTGCAACTGGTCAAAAAGATCATCTATACGAGGTAACGGATAGCGATTTTTCACAATCACCTTATTAATCTTACGGTAATCAATGCACATCCTCAACGACCCGTCCTTTTTCTTCACAAATAGTACTGGAGCTCCCCAGGGCGAAACACTAGGTCGAATGAATCTCTTGTCCAGTAATTCCTGCAACTGCTCCTTCAACTCCTAAAGTTCTGCTGGAGCCATCCGGTACGGAGCTTTAGAGATCGGTGCCTTACCAAGCAGCAACTCTATCGCAAACTCCACCTCACGATCTGGAGGTAAACCGGGTAAATCATCTGGAAACACATCCGGGAATTCGTTAACTACCCGAATATCCTTGAGTCTCAACTCATCCCGCGGCGATTCCTCCATAGAAGCTAAGTACCCCTGACATCCATCCAAGAGTAGCCTCCTCGCCTGTAATGCCGACAATATCTGTGGCGCTGAACGCAAACACGATCCTACAAACTCGTACTCCTGCTCCCCAGGAGGTCTGAAAACTACTACCTTCCTACGACAGTCGATCACAGCATAACTGGAGAACAACCAATCCATCCCCAGAATGATATCAAACCCCGACATGTCGTATACTACAAGATTTGCTGGTAGCAGCTTTCCCTGAATTTCCACTGGGCAGTCTACCAACATCTTCCTACAGAAAGATACACTCCCAGATGGCATAGTAACAGATAACACCTCATTCATATCTCGAGTCTCAACCCCACACCGTCCCACAAAATTTACAGATATAAAGGAATGGGTTGCACCCGAATCAAACAAAATAGAAGCTTTGTTCTAAGGTACCTGTCACGACGTTACCTGCATGCTCAGCATCCGCTGGAGTAAGAGAGTATACTCTGGCCGGAGCTGTATTCGTCTGAATGGTTCCCCAAGGTGGTTGCTCCCTCAGTCCCCACTAACTGCAGGCACGTTTTGCCTCGGTGCTCGACAATCACGAGACTTGTGGCCTGGTTGGCCACAGTTGTAGCAACTACCCTCAAATGGCCGGCACTCACCCTCGTGCCGCTTGTGGCATCTAGTACAACGACCATCATTCTGGCTTACCTGAGAATCCTGGTGCTCGGTTTTCTATCGGTAACCTGAGCCCTTACACCTCTTCTTACACAATCCCTGACGATATCCAGTCTGAGAACCAGAAGGTACTGTCCTCTTCCTTGATTCCCGATCCACCTCGTCCTCTTGGATACCAGTCTCGATCACCGTGGCCTTATCCACCAATTCTGAGAACTCGCGGATCTCAAGCATACCCACCAGTCAGCGGATATCCTTCCTCAATCCCTTCTCGAACCTCCGAGTCTTCTCATACTCGTTCGAGATCATATATGGTGCAAAGCGGGACAGCTCTACGTACCGTGCTGCATATCCCTGCACCGTCATACTCCCCTAAGTCAGTGCAGAAAACTCATTTGCCTTCGCATCGCATACTGAAGCCGGGAAGTATCTGTCAAAGAATACCTCCCTAAAACGGCTTCATGTCATCTCCTCAGGACCAACTCTCTGCCTCTCCAGCGGATTCACTGCAGTCCACCATCGACCCGCCTCCCCAAACAGCTGGAAGGTGGCATAAAGAACTCGCTGTCTATCCGTACAGTGCAGGACCTCCAAGATCCTCTTAGTCTTTTCCACCCAATCCTCTACTACCATTGGGTCAGGTCCTCTAGAGAATGTCGGAGGATGCATGCGTGTGAACCTCTCAACGGTGCACCCCACAGCAGTAGGAGAGCGCTCACGTCTCCTCACACTCTGCCTGATCTCTCGTAATACTTGCCTCGTCAAACCTCGAGGCACAGAAGGAGACTCATAACTCGCAGTCTCCTTGGAGTCACTTCCCAGGTTATTATCCTTAGGCTCCATTCTGCAACACAATAGGAATCTATCAATATCCCTACAACACATACAGTTAACACAATGATCTATACTAATCGTGTTAACCACTCTCTGCCAGGTCTAGGTCTGTCCTATCACATCGACACGAAAGTCATCAATGATCTGCCCTACTTTTACTGGAATCGTCATCCCAGGAAAAACACGAAATACCATCGACAATTCTCGGTCTAGCAACTAAACAACCCTTAACCAACTCTACCCATATCCACATCCTATACTCTGGTATGTACTCATAACTAACCCTAACCAAGTCTACAAGATCTAGTAACCTGGTTAGCTCTGATGCCAAGCTGTCACGCCCCAAACCCGGAAATGGGACTCAGGGGTGAAAACTATAACCTAACATGTCCCTGTATCATACAAATCATCATAGACATAGTACACTGGATGAGGGTCCGACGCCGTGGGGTTCCCAAGCACCCTAAACACATCCAATCATAATCATATACGCAACGGAAAAAGTCATTCTATATCAACATATGCAGTACCATACCAGAGTCTATACAAAAGCAGAACATGGCTCTAACAAAACGTACAAACTGGGTGCTCAAATACAACTTAAAATGGCAACCCAACAAAACTACAGTCCTAGCACTTACCCAAGCACTAACGCAGTACACCGGCCACTACGCTCCCTACACCAGGATGCTAGGTCCGGTTACTCGAAGGACCTATAAAAATGTACGTACAGTAGGGGTGAGACACCTTTTAGTAAGGAAGAACACATGTTATATCGATGTGTAGCATTTGAGTGTTATCATGACACAACATACAAGCAGTTGAATGCAATCCAGTACTCATACACACAATGCATATGCACGCATACGACGGCCATTTATACGCAGCCCCATCACAATACACACACACGATCAGTAACCCGGTGTCATCACACCCATCGGCCCTAAGCCGGTCCAACATTTTGGCGTTTGCCTGTAGCCAACCCACAAAGCACGGCACCACTGGCACATGGCTAGTCCTCGACTCCCATGGCATCATACCGGCGCTAACTGGTGGATCCACACCCTTTGGCCTAATCTGCCGGAATAGGCTCACGCCCTCGGATATAGAGCCGGTCACTCTTGCGTACGTGGTAGGCAATAAACACACGCCCTCTGATATATAGCCGGACACTCTCAGTACCTGGAATCATTTTGGAATCGCAATCCTATCAGCAATTCCGGAACCGCGTTCCTATCAACAATTCTGCATATCACACACACATGCATGCTCATATAACCAATTAAACCACACTCATTTGGTAATCTAAATCATGGTTTTCCAAACAAATACAGTTTAAAAAAAATCAAGGCACGACCATCCCAATATCACAGTATAAATCAAATATACACTCGGTTTTCAACAAAACCTGGGATTCAGCCTGTTGCCCCATTTTTCCCAAAAACTGTAATAATGAAAAACTCATAGTCTTCCTTATTAGATCCCCCCAAATGAGTAGCCAAAACACACACAGGACCGTGGACCACAGTTCCACCAAGTCCGATTTAAAAAATAACCAATATAACACAGTTTCCCCTTACCTTAACCCCGTAAGCAAATCCCGAACTCCAAGGTCCCTAAACAGCGAATCGAGTTTCAAAACCTACAAATCACAGTACATAATTTCCTTTTATAGCCCTTGACCCGAAAATTTCCAATTTTGCCCCTCTCTTAATATTTAAACCCATTTTTATATTTTGGGTTCTTACATGCCGAATCAAATATGTCTGTAAGTATGATGAGCCCACCACACCCTGGTCCAGACTGTCAGGCAGACGTCCACACTCTACTAAAAGCCACATCGACTATCCATCTCCCACCCCCTCGTGGGATGGTTAGCACTAATTTGATCATAAACATTTGATCTATAAGGTACGTTACCGAGCCCCTGAACTGAACTGAACTAACATCCTAGTTGTGATAACATATAATACATGATCATACATAACATCATTATGGCCTCGTGCCAAATATATCATAATTACGGCCTTGTGCCGAACATATTATAATTACGGCCTCATGCCGAACATATCATAATTACGGGCTCATGCCGAATATGTCATAATTACGGCCCCGTGCCGAAATCATTTCAGGCATATACATTCTGAAAATAAATTGATTATCATACATTCGTCAAAATCATCATAACATAACATATCCTTTCATAATACCTGAAAACATACTTTGCTCATAAAATCTTTCATATCATAATACGTTCACATAAAATAATATTTATGCCACACATGCGCTGTATAAAATCATATTTCTTATTCTAAAATCGTAGTTCTATGGCATCTCATATATACAGATATGTTTCAACATAATAGCAGTATTTCCCAACGTATATTTCATCCATAATATACAGGTATAACATTTGCTTTTCTGAAAATAAATTTACTCATAATTAATAATAAATTGCGTGGAAAGTAACTGCTTTAGTTTACTCCCTTACCTGACTACTGAGAAAGCCACTAAAATATCCTAACCTGACCCCCATAGGATTTCCTGATCAATACCCTAAAACTTAAAACTCCCAGTATTAAACTTCAGTATTTTCATGCGTACATCATTTCCTATAACTATCACAAGACCAAATTTGGCTTAGAAAACCTTACCTCAACTCAGGGATGATTTCCAACTTCGTTTCCCCAACGATCTGCCCCGGCAAACTAGTAGAGAATTTCGCCAGGAGCATCGTGGTAACCTCAAATCTTCAAACCAGCGACTAGCGGGGCCAAAATTGAAGAGAAAAGTGAGAGAGAGAGAGAGAGAGAGAGAGAGAGAGAGAGAGAGAGAGAGAGAGAGAGAGAAGCATTAAAAGTGAATAAAAATCAAATTTTTAGCTATTTATAGGGCAAGATTCATCGACGAGACACATCACCTCGTCGACGAGTCCTTCATTAAATTCGTCGACAAGATCCTGTATTCGTCGACGAAATTCAAAGTAGCCAAAAACCTCGCTCGGTATTTTCTTGTCGACGAATCCCTGTATTCGTCGACGAATTTTCTTCTACACTCGTCAACAAACCCCTGTATTCATCGACGAATCCAGGCAATCTCTTAAAATTATTTTTATCCCCCAAATGCAATGTCGTCGACGAAGTCTACGGCCTCCTTCTATTTCTGTTTCTATTTCTCTCCCTCTTAATTATTCAAATTCCATTTTTATTTGGGTTGTCACAAATTTTGTGTGTGTGTGTGTGTGTGTTAAAGAGAGAGAGAGAGAGAGAGAGAGGTTGCATGCATGGTTTATATGGGAGGGTTGACAATTTATGAATGCTAAAATAAAGTTTTACAAACTCGATTCATTAACATAATGAGATTTTAGTACCAAATTCTACTAATTTCCATTTTGAAAATTTATAATAATAAACTCTGCAAATGAATTGGATTTTGAAAATTGATTATGCTAAAAGGGAAAGATAACCCTTTAATTAGATATTTTCACTTAAGTTGCCCATGATCTCCATAACTAAGGAAAAATGGAGAGTGCAGAAGATTCATTTAATGATAGGTAATATGCAAGGGGTATATGTGTGCCCCATTCAAAGCATTATAATAGTTCACCAGGGGCATCACCATGGCAGTTGTAGAGGATATTACCTAATGAATATAGATGCACATTTCACCTCTTATAACAAACCACATAAAAAATGGGGCAGAGTTAGAACCTTTCATTGATGGTTGGGGAGCCCAATAGGCATGATATAAGAAGGTGAAGGAGGAGAATAAAAGGTGACTTCACTAAACAAACACATTCATGATCCTATATTGCCTCATTTCTTCAATCTTTACTAATTTAAGCATCAAAGGACTTTTCTAAAGCCCCACTCCAATCACCATGTGTTTTTTTTGGAAGCCTTAATATAAATAAGCTCATATTTGACTACAAGTGTAAGGAAGAGCTCAGCAAAACCGTTGATAGTTTCAGACAACTGAGAACCTATATGTAAGAACAAGGAAAAATTGGTTTGGTATGAGATCAAACCGTTGATGGTTTCAAGAAAACAAAATCTTAAAAACCGTTAAAATACATGCTCAGGCGACTGACAAATTATATGGTTTAAGAAAGGCAAACAAAACTGTGACAAGTGCCTCACAAAACACTCTCAGGCGACTGACAGTAGTCAGTTGACTGATCGAACATTGTCAGGCGACTGATAGGGCACTAACTTTTGAAAAATGTTGAGTTTTTAACGTGACAGGCGACTGACATTTATGGTCACGCGACTAACGCTCATAAATTTTCAAATAAAGCAGCATTGAAAAGTCTTCAAAAATGTTTGCTTGGACTCCAAAATTTGTAAATACTTGGGAAATACTCCAAGTAAACTTGGGCAATAAGGAATTACTTTTACAACTCTATAAATACATGGAATACCAAAGGATTTTTATAACAACAACTACAAGCAATCAAGCAATTAAAGTTTCTAATTCTCAAAGCTTTCTTGCTCACTCGCTCTTGTTGAAGTTATACTGAATTCCTTTTGATACAACTACTCGGGTCTTGTGTTCTTACCAAGCTTCTTTCAATCTAAAGAAGAACTCGGTGATTAATTTCTTGAGCTTCAAATTCATTCTTTATTGATATTTAAATTTGAAGTATACTAGTGCTCTAACTTGTACTAATCAGCTCTATTATGAGTGTCTTTGTACACAAGAATTTGTTCTTGTTTCTTGTTGGTTTTGACGGTTCAGGTTGTTGAATTATTGTACCGAGAATGGGGTATCTCTTGGAGAGGAAGGCTCTATCCTATCGAAGGAGTGTTGTAAAGGTTTGCTCCGCCCATAAAGGAGTGGTATAGTGGAATCCTTAGGTGTGTTGCCTGAGGCGAGGACATAGGCGGGTGTAGTCGAACCTCGTAAAAACTCAAAGTCATTCTCTTCCCTACTCTCTTTAAATTTCAGCACTTATAAACTGCATGGTTGTGTACTTAATTTTCTGAATATTAATTTGCCTTTAGGAATTGTTGAAACCAGAAGGGAGTACGTTGATTGATCAATATTATTGTAGAAACCACAAGGGAGTGCGTTGATTGATTAATACTGAAACTTATTAATATATTGGTTGGTTACATACTTAAGATCAAGATACTTATTTAATATTAGCATTTGAATTTTGGTATCTTGGTTGAATCTTCTATTTTATTTCATGTTGCAATGTCAATCTTACTTCATTAATTGGGTTGAGTGATTGTGAAGTTGATTGTTGAAATTACAAATTAACTCAAATTGAAAAAGGGGTTAGTACTTGACTAAAAGAACTTGTATAACAAGAATTTAAAAAGAAAGTTTTTTAAAAATCCAATTCACCCCCCCTATTGGGAGTACACCTTAGCTTTTCAATAATAATAATAAATTTTGTTTGGTACAAGACCAAACCATCGACGGTTTCAGGGAGCTTAAGGAAACCGTCGACGATTTTAAACAACCAAGAACCTATATGTAAGAACACGAAAAAATTGGTTTGGAATAAGACCAAACTTTCGACAGTTTCAAGAAAATCGTCAACGATTTCAGGCTGTTTAGAATCGTTAAATGGGGTGGTCTTAATATTTTTTTTAAAGCACTCTCATCTCTCTCTCTCTCTCTCTCTAGGGTTTTAGGCTTTCTCTCTCTCCCCCTCTCACTCTCACATCTCTCTCTCTCTCTCTCTCTCTCTCTCTCTCTCTCTCTCCCTCCTAACCTCTCCCGGGTCTCCCTCTTACTCTCCGATCGTCTCTCTCCCCTCTTGGCTTGTCAGTTTCTCTCTCCTCGTCAAGGATTAAGGAAGTTAGGGTTCGTTTCAGGAAACATAGCAGGCATGTCTTCGAGAATGGGTAAGGGGAATAGATTATGTCAATCAATTTTGAAATTTGAACCTATTAAACTTGATTATATGTGAGTATATGAATATAGGGATATTATATCAGATATTCTGAATGAATCAGACATATGAAATTAGTGATGTTGGTTTATTATACATATATCTGGGAAGAAATAAAGTGAGTAGGGTTGATCATCTCTTTTTTATGGGAAATATATATATATTTTGAGTTGAATTAAAACTATAGAGGTAATTATACTCTTATTTTTAGCAAAATATATCGAGTTTATTATGACATGTTTTCTTCGTTAGTTTATTAAAGTGTGATTTAACACTCAAAATGTGTGGCATGGGAGTATTTCATTTATTGTATAATTAAAGCCTATTGAGATTTTTGTTGTAATATATTATAAATGATATGGTGATATACTAATTTCTTAAATGTTTGAGAATAACATGTATATTGTGAATTTGACGGTTTTATACCCATCCCAAGGATTTCAGGAAAATTGTGAAAAAGTTATTGTGAATCATATGTTGAAAAAATGGGATCATTTTATCTATTTTATTATGTAAATTGCAATATATGATTTAAGAACCCTGATGGACCAGGTGTGATGAAATATCAGTAGCGTAGTTAGTGACATTACTAGTGCAGCCACACTGTTGTGGAAGTGTAGGTGATGAAAAGTCGATTTGGCCTAAGAAGGGTTGTGTACCCTCCTGGGTCTGGACTAGGATACGGTAGGAAAATTGTACTTGTAGACGTGTTACTTGACTTAACTTGATGGTAGGCCAGCCAAGCCTAAGTCCATTCTTCGGACTGCGCAACCAGTCATGGGGGTTAAACATGTCGTTAGTGAAAAAAGGGGAGTTCTTCTATGCATATTTGTGGATTTATGTAAATGGGGCTATTATTGAGCCGGAGTTATTATCTGAAGGAAAATGTGTATTTTTAATTATATAGGCGTGAGTTATAGTTTTATAAATGCAATTTTATTTAAAGTTAAATTAATGGAGGTTTTCTGCTCACACTAAAACTCATGTTAGCCACACACTGATAATAATTTATTTTGTCTTACTTAGAAGTGTCTCACCCTAATATTTATTTCACATTTCAGGAATTACAAGAAATCAAGCTTAGCGAGCTTCAGGGCGGCGTTTAGATAGCATAGTTAGAGTAAGTGTTTGTAAACTACTGAATTAAGTATGTTTCTATATCTCTTAGGTTGTAATATTGTTATTTGGAGATACCTACATGTTTGTGATGGTTTAGTACTCTAGTATAGTATTTGAGGTTTATTTTGTTTTCGTTGCTTGTTTTAAATTGAGTTTTGGAAAGGCATACCCTAGACCCTATTGGGATCTAGGTCATTATAGTTGTTGTATTAGAGAACTTATTTGTAAGTGGCACTCTAGACCCTACCAGGTTTGAGGCGTTACAACAAGGGCATTTCAACCAAAGATTAATAGATTGGGTCCATACGTGTGACCACAATGATTATTAATGGTATGGTTGGTATCTGTTGGAATAAGAAAGGGAGCAAACTTCAAGAAAATGGTAAAAAAAACACATATTAGTGCTCTTTGGTCTTTATGGACCCTCCAAGCAAGAATAATAGGTATCTTAGGTACCTTTAGGGCACATTTTCCTCACACAAAGACAATTTCAAACTATACAACACTAGGGAAAGTTGTAGAGACCCAGAAAAATATAAAGAAAATTAAAAAGAAATAAATGCAGGGTTCGTCGATAAACTCCTTGGTTTCGTCGACAAACTCCCTAGTTTCGTCGACAAACTCTCATATACGGTTCGTGGATGAGCTTTAGTGCCTCATCAATGAAGAGATACCAGGATGGGGATGTAGACCCTTTGGTTCGTCGATGAACTCATTATCCTCATCAATGAAGTTCCTTCTTCGACTCGTCGACGAGTCCACATGTCTCGCCAATGAAACCACGTGGCAGCAGTCTATATATATACAAAAAATCGAATTTTTGGGCGAAAATTCAGTTGACTCTCTCTCTCTTTCTCTCACTAGATTTTCGGTTTCTTTCACTTCTCTCTAAGAATTCGGCTCCGTTTCTCCACAGTTCGACGATCAGAAGCTACCACGATGATCCTAGGGAGATTCTTTACAACTTAGCTGGAGCAAAATTTCGATTTGAGAAGTTTGGAAACCATCCCAAAAGTAGGGTAAGTAGGTTATTTAAGGGTTATTTGGCTTGTAGGTTTTTCTGAACCCATATTTGGTTTTAGATGTAGTTATACATATGTTTGGGATGATTAAATTTGAGTGTTGTGAATTCAGGGTTTTGGGGCTTATACTGCAGGTAGGTTAGGGAACCTGGTGGGTGTTCTCAGGAATCCAGGTAAATGATAAATAGTTTATAAATTCAGGAAATGTGAGTATAAAAATTATTCTAAAAATTCAGTTGATTAATAGGGAAATATGTATGTGTATAATTTCAAGATTGTGAAATTATGAATGCCATGGGTGTAAGTTAGAAATCAGTAAACGAACTTAATTTTTCAGGTAAGGGAAATATGCTGTGTTAGGAATTTTAGAAATTTTATCAGTAATATATATGTGTTTTAGGGTAAATTCTACAGAGTATAAATTATCTTCATTATCAGAAAATACAAATTTCAGTACAAGGATTTTTATTTATTTAGTTATGTGGCATGAGTTAATATCAGAACATTTTAGAATTTATACAGTTTTTCAGAATATCATGATTTACAGTATTTTTGCACAGAAATATGTTTTACCAAATTTTACAGAATTATGAATTACAGTGTATATACAGATAGATATTTTATTATATTTTTAGAATACCATGATTTCTAGAATTTCAAAACGATAACACTAAGATATTACTGTTTATTCAGTACAGATATTACAGATAAGATATTACAGTTTATTCTGTTCAAATATTACATCAGATATTACAGTTATTTCAGTTTAGATAGTACAGTATTTTCAGATCAGTTTTACAGTGTTATGATTATTTTGGAATCATGATGAAACAGTAAGATAATTATATATATTAGTTGTAACGCCCCAGACCCGCCACATGGGGCCCAGAGTATTGTAAGACCAACACATGTCTTTGATATCATTCACACAGCGAAAATAATAAAAATAACCTCGAACATAATATACCAAAGTTCTATATTTACATATGCTAATCCATAATAATTACAAACTCATTCCTCATTTTACAACCAGAATTTAAAATATGCTAAACGTAAAACTTAATACATAACCGTTCTAATAACCACTCACAAAACTACCCCGCCTTGGAGCTATCTAAGCTTGATCACCTTGATAACCTAGAAAGATTAAATCATCGATGGGGTGAGACACCTCTCAGAAAGGAAGAAATAATTTATAATAGTGTGTGGTTGAAGTGTTTAATATATAATTAAAACAACCATACAAACGCGATCGTAATCCAATAGCAGCCAAGGTAACATGTTCATAATCACACCATGGTAAATTTTCTCTACCCTCCAATCACATGCCCACATACATGAATATTTAAACTGATAATTCCTGAGAATAGGGAAATCTATCTGCCCATACAAGTAGATTCCCTCTACTCTAGTGCTAATACTAGGGCATTCACCTTTCTTAGTAACTCCTCAGTTTATGTATCTAGGTAAAGTCTCCAAAAATAGGGAATGTCACCCGCCCATACAAGTGACTTCCCTCTACTATGGTATCCATAAATAATTACCAGAGTACTCGTGTAGAGACCCGGTGAATTATATTAATTAAATAATAGGAGGAGGAGAGGAAAAGAAATTAAAATTGGAAATTCAGTAGGGTCTCATCGACGAACGGGCTTCTTGGGCTCGTTGACGGGGACACGTGTCTCATCAACGAGAAGATAGCGAGAAGGTTGTTTTCGGACCTGAAATTCGTCGACGAAGGGTAAGTGTTTGTCAACGAAATTCTTACATGGCCTCGTCGACGAAGACATATGGCTAAGCATTCTATATAAGGCCAAGATGACCCTTTCTGCGAGAGAAATCCTTTTCTCTCAGCTCGCTCTCTCTCTCTCTCTCTCTCTCTCTCTTGTATGGTTTTCTCCCCTTCTCTTTAGAAATTCGGGCTGATTTTCTACCGGTTCGACGATCCGAAGCGGCCGCGCTACTCCTAAGAAGTTTCTCTTCATTTCTGCTGGAGTAGATCGTTGGTAGGGCTAACTTGGACACCATCCCAGATTCGGGATAAGTTGGTTTTTCCTAGGCTTTTTAATGGATATTTGGTATTTCTAGAGTTGTAGAAAAGTAGTATTTGGAGAAATACTAAAGTTCTATTTGGAAAAAATGTTATTTTTAAGGTGTTGAGCTGAGAACCCAGCGAGTGTAGGGCTAGTTATTTTTTGGGCTTTCCAGTAGTCAGGTAAGGGAGTAAACTAAAGTAGTAATTTTTCATGAAAATTATTATTTAATAGTAGATTAATTTTTAGAAAGCATGTATTATGTATAAGTATATTTGGGAAAATACTACTGTTACACAGGAATATGTTTTTGGTGTAAAAATGTCAGGAAATGTGATTTTAGAACAGAATTCATGATTTTATTGAGTTTATGTGGCATGAATATTATTTCACGTATATCGTATTGTGCTAAGTCAGATTTATAATAGAGACATATTTACAGTTTTTTTTCAGAAAAATCAGAAATATTACAGGAAATTATGATTTCAACACTTACGATAAACAATACATTTATTCAGATCAGTATGTATAATATGTATGATGCAAGACCGTGATTAATAGCCGGCGCAAGGTCGTAATTATGTATTTTATTCGGCGTAAGGCCGTGTTTACTATGATATGAAAGAATTCAGAGAAATGCTATCAATCTAGTTTTCATGTTAAACCAGTATATGTATATGTACTATATGTTATCAGAACCCGGATGGTAGTTTAGATCAGTATTTAGGGCATGATATCGTAGCTATTCAGTTCAGTTCAGACTTGTACTACCACCCCTGCTAGTAGAGGGGGTGGGAGATGGATAGTCGATGTGGCTTCAGTGTAGTGTTGTAGACGTCCCCCTGGCAGTTTGGACTAGGGTGGGGCGGGCCCATTGTACTTATAGACATATTTGACTTAGTAGTGGTCGACTAGCCATTGTCAGGTCCCGCCTTCGGGCTGCACAACCCGTCATGTGGAACTAAATTGGGGACACATATGAAGATGATGGGTCAAACCCAATGCTCCCTCTAAAATGATTATTGAATAAATTAATGTTGAAAAAACATGAAATCAATTTGAGCCTGCTTGAAACTAACTCAACCAAATAGCTCGATATATCAAGGTCAGCAAGTGAGACAAGTTCTTAACGAGCCTCCACAAAACAATCTGTTCTTCTGAGATTGACAACAATTAAGCTTAGAGAGCTATTGTGAAATAGTTCTAGCAAGTTACCAATGCTAAGCTAGTTGTTGAAGTGCGTGGAAAACAATGCACAAAGAGGTGAAAACAAATAACACTTCGGTGCACCAAGTCCATGGGGTTTCCAATGTGAAATTTGAATTAAGGTCTTTTCCTTTTGTGCTCTCCTTTAGTAGCTACACATGCAATGTGAAGGCTCGTTGAAGTTGAAGTTTTGGCATGGTTGGAGTTGGATTGGCACAAAGTAGCTGTCTAATTGATTAGAACTTTCTTTTGTAAATTAGGATTATGCTGTATGATGTCTCTGAAAGATAAGCAACAAAATATTGGCCTTGTTTAGGGTTAGTGGGTTAGAACATCAACGAAATTGTGAAGCTTGAAAGGAATGATGGCCAAACAATAAGACATTGTAATCTTCTCATCTTCTTAAAGTTATTTTATTCCTTGATGAACCGACGTTGAGACTCGACTATGCGATTGCCTTTATGGCGTTAAAGGTCCAACGATGAATTGTTTAAAACAAAAGCATTGCATGTAATAATAATGTTTGTATGCTAGTCAAACCATCACATCCTCAATTTAATAAACATATTGTTTACCCTGGTTTAGTGCTAGAAATACCCTAGGGCTATGAGCTTGGAATAGAGAAAATACATAAGCTTGAAAAAAAAAAAAAAAAAAAACTCAAATGCCTAAAAGCTTGGGAAAAACTCTAGGCTACAAGCTTGAAATGGGAGAAACAACAATGAGCTTGACAAAAGACCTAACCATTTAAAAAATTAGGTGAAAATTCCCAAGGTCTACGAGCTTGATATGGGAGAAATGATAATAAGTTTGGCAAAAAGATCCAACCGTTTGAAATCTTGGGCAAATTTCTTATGGAGTAGGAGTGGGAGAAATGATAATGAGCTTGAAAAAACCCAATTGCTTAAAAGATTGGGAAAATTTTGGCAAAGGCTTATGGGTCTAGACTAGGAGAAGCAACAATGAGCTTGGAAAAGTTCCAATTGCTCACAAATTTAGGGGAAAATTCTCGAGGGTTACAGGTGTAGAATGGGAGAAACAACAATAAGTTTGGAAAAAAAGAGTCAACTGCTTGAAATTTTGGGTGAAAATTCCATGACAACGAACTTGAAAAAAAGACCTTAAAAGCTCGGATGGAATTCCTAGTGGCTACAAGTTTGGTACAAGAGGAATGAGAGTGAGTTTGGGAAAAAAATACTTGAAAGCTTCAAAGCTAGCAAAATTTCCTCAAAGTTAGAAGCTAAAAGAAAAAAACATCGTGACTAGAAATATATATAATTCATTTACTCAAGGATTGAAAAAAAAAAAAAAAAACACTATAGCCTTAAATGTGGGGATTGAATTGGGAAAAAGTAACCTCCTAATTAAATAGTATCACCTTAGGAGTCCATGATTTTCATAACTGAGGAAAAAACAAAAGAGCAGAAGCGATTTAATTGCTAATTAGTGATATATTAAGGGTATATATATATATATATATATATATATAGTGTAATCACAGAGGTCCCTACATAATAAATATATATTTATATTTTACCTTCCATAACAACTCTTTATCGAAAGTATCAAAAAAGGAATTCGAATCTTAAGATAATCATTGGAAAGCTCAAAAAAATATATATTTATATTTTACCTTCCATAACAACTCTTTATCGAAAGTATCAAAAAAGGAATTTGAATCTTAAGATAATCATTGGAAAGCTCAAAAAAACACGTCACAACAAAGATGAAATCAATATAAAAATTATAAAATCTAATAAATTGAGAAAAATTCTTAACTTTGACTCTCTCTCTTGCAATTATTATTGATTAAAATGGAAAGTTTTTTTTTTCCCGATGCCCTAACCAAAGATGCTTATTCCTGATTTTGAAGATTTTCCACCGAAACTTATTTTGAGAGAGTCTAGAAAGGGGCAATACTTCAAAAAAAAATACTTCTACACCGCATTATTTGCAGAAAATATTTATTGAATATTATATGTTTTTTAAAAAAGAGTCCACTAAAAGTAAAGAAAAGCAGAAGTAAATAAATAATAAATAAAATAAAATAAAGGGCGTTTGGTCTTCGTTCTGGCTTGTCTGCTTCGCCGGCGACGTCGGGGGCCATTTTTTTTTTTTTAATTTTTTATTATTATTTTAAAAGTTGTCTCTATACTCTGGCGAACTTCAAAAACAAGACATCGTTGTCATCGCTTGGCGTCTCCAACTTTGCAACAAGCTCTCTCTCTCTCTCTCTCTCTCTCACATCGGCGCGGTTGCTTGCTCGCTTGCTCTCAGGGGTGTCCATGGAGGTTTCAGTTCGGTTCAAGCGCACTATTCTCCTCTTATTCGCAGCTTCTTTTCTTCTACCGTTGATTCAAGCCACGGATTTTAAGTACTGCGGTCAGTTTTAGTTTCGGCCTTTTAAGATTTCCTCCAACCCGTTTGGTCCCCGATAAAATGTTGGAAACGGGAAGAAAGGAAAAGAAATTTCGTATTTTCACTCGCTGTTAGTGAGGGCGGCTGAGGTCAGCCTACTGGATATGCAAAGCTTGGCTGAGTCGGATCTTAGATATTTATGAGAATTATGATTCTAAGGATTGGATCTCTTTTCCTTTCTTACGTTTATATTTTCCTTGGTGGCCAAGCGAAGATGAATGTTAAAAAATTATCATTTGGAATCCTCGTTTGCTTTTGTAATTGATGTTCTCGAATTGTAGTATTTGTGTGTGTGTGTCTCATCTGCAATTATTCTGTGCTTTGTTTTGTTGCCCACAAACTGTAGAAAGCGAATAGAAGTTAGCACTTTAATCTTCTGGTCAATCATATTCTAATCACACCAGTAGGCATCATTTGGGAAGAAGGACTACACTTAGGAATCCAGTCACTCGACAACACAAAAATTTTGTGACAGATTATCTCCTCATTAGTCATTATGATATTTGAGATAGTGGTTAGGAAATTGGAAGGGTGGAAGAGGGTGTACTTATGTTCGTGTTATGCTCATTAGTGCCTCCTTTTTCAACACTCCTACATTTCCATATCCCTTTTTAGAGTTCCCATGATTGTAGCAGGGGTTCTGGAGAGGCTTGTGAGAGGTTTTCTTTAGTTTGGCATATCGGAGAATAAGAGGGAACATTTTGTTAGTTGAAATGTGCTTAGGATACCTAATTATGAGGGGTTTGTAGCTTGGTAATGTGGTATCTAAAAACATTTCTCTAATTGAAAAATGGTTATGGAGGTCTCCTTTAAGATTGATTCCCTATGGCACAAGGTTATTTGAATTAGTATAGATTTGGTTTGAATTGGTGGGATACCAAGGGAAGTGCCAATGTCTCTCATGCAAATCCTTGGAAGTGTGTTTGCTAGTTTGCTCGTTTCTTCTTCCTATTTCTTGGGTTTAGATCGGGTAATGGTAATGGCAGTAGGAGTATTACATGGTGGCTTCATTGGAGATGTTGGTGTCTTGTATTTTTAGATTATATTCTATTTAGAACGCACCACTCCAATATTTTTTTTTCCTTTGGAAGGGAGCTCTCTTTCAGGGGACTTCACTTGTTTAGGATTCTTGATGAAAGAGAGGTTGTTGAGCTATCTACTTTGCTGAGTCTTTTAGACTCTTTTGTTCCCCAAATGAGGAGTGATGTATAGGACATTCTTTGGGTCCTCTTTCTTCCAAGTCTTTCTCCTTAGATTTATTAAACCTTCAACCCCTATTTTCCTCCCGTTTCTATCATGAAAAAGTGAATTCATTTGTATTTTTCATTTGTATCCTATCAATGGGAGGGCTAAGGTTTCTTTTGAAACTTGGAAAATATGGAAAAGAGAGGAAAATACGAAGGAATTCACTTTTCATGTTTGATTTTTTTTTTAAAAATAAAAAATAAAATAAAAAAAATATCAAATCAATGAGCAAAAATTTGAAGGGGAGCTTAGGCGCAACGGTAAGGTTGTCGCTGTGTGAAACAATCTCTTGCAAAAATGTAAGGTAAGGTTGCGTATTATAACCCCATTGTTGTCCGCCCTTTCCTCGGACTTCGCATACGCGGGAGCTTTGTGCACCGGGCTGCCCTTTAATGAGCAAAATTTGATTTTACACATTATTAGCATTTGATTTTTCTTATATTTAATTAAAATTTTACTCTTTTAATATTATTTGATATAGAGAGAAAATATAATGGAAAATCAATTTCCTTCTTATTTTCCTTTCATTTCCCCAAACAAAATCATTGATCCAAATGGACCCTTATGGTCTGGGCTTTCATATGGACCTTGACTATTAACAGGATTAATATGAATGACTTGTTACAGAGAAGAAGACCATCATTAGACTAGATATTTGTCTATGTTTTTATTTAAAAACTTTAACAAGATAACACAGAGAAAGAGTTATAAATAGTTATGAATTAATAATGAGGTAGTTATGGATATTTATGTGTTAGATATGAGTAGTTATAGCCTTGTAGGATAAGTAGTATTTTCCTATATTGCCATTAATTTTTTTATATTACTAATACTTTAGAGGGATATTTTAAAAAAATAAAAAGTGTACACCAAATTCGGGGAATCCCCTTTATTATGCCCATTTGAGTATGAACTGGTAATGCAGGTTATGATACTACCCTATTATTCAGGATTCAGGTGCTCCTTTTCTATAAATAAGCACTTAAGTGCAACATAAAGGTTACAGAGAAGCAGTTTTACGATTCCTAACAAAACAAAATGCAAAATAGGGCCTCTTGTTTTGCTTTCGAAATATTTGAAGGGTTTTAGAGAAGCAGCAGCTAGAAAGATCAATGAAGATCCTAGAGTTGACCCTTTGACCCTTCTTGAATGATTTAGAGGGAAAGAAATATAACATCTTTCAAAGGATTTGATACTTCTTTACAATTATAAAGGATTTAACCATTTTCTTATGCTTGTTTTTCTACTTTGGTTGCACCCCTTGGTGCCCTTAGTGAGACTTTTGTCTACCAGAGGGACTGAGGGAGAGATGTGTGGGGTGGCAACAAGTGTTAGAACAAGCACCTTCTATTATTGAAATTGGTTGCCCCACGTGTGCATTTTAAAGGTTGTGCACACATGCACATGGTCACACACGTAAAGAGGCCAATCTCTCTCTCTCTCTCTGTCCACCTATTTTCTCAGCAACCAAGCAGTGGGCTATTTGTTTGATTTTGCTTCACTCCTTCTATTTGGCCTTAATTAGGGATTGTAGGCAGGTTTCTGTCAACTAATTTAAAATTTTGTTGAAGTGGATGAGTATGTAACTGGTGTTTTCTATGGTTCTTGAAATGGGTATGCAGATAAGGGAGCTGACTATGCTGTAAAGGTTCAGGACATTGAGATATCTCCTAATCCAGTGGTGGCAGGCCAGCCAGCCACCTTCAACCTGTCAGCCTCTACTGGTAGTTTTTCTTTTTCCAGATCCTAAGTAAAGATTATCTTGTTTTAAATTATATTTACTGGCTTAAATTGCTTCTTTTAGGAAGCTATGATCCCATTGAAAATCAGCAGATGGAATTTTAATATGAGATTGCTTGTTTTTGCTTTTGCTTTCCACTTTTGCATTTTGTGAATGTGTGTATGTGTGTAACGTGAAATAAAGATATGCAGAATGAAAAATCACCACCTTTCTTCTCTCCTTTTGTGGCTGCCAATTTTGAAGTTGTCAAACTGCTACTTGAGTAACCAAATCAAATATTTCATGTGAAATAAGTTTGTTGACATAGTCATTTTCAGATTTGTTTTCTTCTTTGAGAAACTCATTGGCTTGGACATATCTTTTTCTAGCAAAGCTCATGCCTTTTTTCGCTTGTAGTCAGTGTTTGACACCTTAACTGGAATATCCATGTTCTACTTTGAGTAATTCTTAGAAAGATGTGAAAAAATGAATTTTATGTTATGGTTAGAAAGACGTGAAAAAATGAATTGGGAGCTCCTAACAAGGCATGCCGTTTCTTCTTTGCATCCTGTGTAAGCGCTTTTTAGTTTTCAAGATGAGAGGCGGCAGTTCACTGGTAAGCTGCCCCCTTCCTAGGCCCGAAGCCTAGTTTAATAATCTCTTGATCCCCCATCCATGTGCCCAAAAAGATCCTTTTATGTTAAAGAAACTAATTGATTTATCTGAAAATGATCTCTCTCTCTCTCTCTCACTTGCCCTTTAATATCACCTAATGGCTTCGTTTTTTGCATTTTGTCAGTTCTAGATTGTGCTTGCATTGCCATTTGTAGTACCATCTACAGGGGTGATTGTGGTGAGCAATTCATGCTAATTGTTTTTTGGTATGAATCATCTAAGGGAGTTCTTTCTTGGAGAAAAAAAAAAAATCACCCCTACTTGTTAGATTTTGTACATTAATATACATAGCTGGTGCAAATTTCTCTCTTCTTGATGAATAAGCCTTAACACATTCAGAAGCCATATGATAAATAAATTAATTTTTGGTTCACATAATGTATTGTTGATAAGAAGTTGGAGAGAAAAAGAGTAGTTTGAGATCTTGTTTCAAAGACTCAAAAGTATTTCTTTCCAATGATGTTGAGAAAGTGGGTAGGGGATTGAAGGGTTGGAAGAAGGCATACTTGTCTCTCAGGGGACATGTCGCACTTATCATTGCCTCTTTTTCCAACATACTTGTTTATTTCCTTTCTCTCTCTTTAGAGTGCCCTTGAAAGTAGTTGGGACTTTAAGAGTTTGATATGTGATTTCCTTTCCTTGGGCTCTTGGGAGGGTAAGAGAGAACATTTAGTTAGTTGGGAGGTTGTAAGTAGACCCAATTCTGAAGGGGGCCTAGGATTTGGTAATGTGGTATTCAAAAACGTATCCCGTATTGGTAAATGGCTGTGGAGATTTGCCCTTGAAGTTAGTGACTTGTGGCACAAGGTGATTAAAAGTAAATTTAGGCTCCATTGTAATGGGTGGGAGGCAAGAGGAAGTCGAATTATTTATAATGCATGCCCTTGGAAACTCGTATTCCATGTGGCGAGTTTGTTCTTCCCTCTTACCTACTTAAAAATGGGAAACGGCAATAGGGTTTGCTTTTGGGATGATGTTTGGGTGGGTGAGACTTCTTTGGAGCTGAAGATGCCTTGTTTGTTTAAGCAAGCTTTCTTCTTTCCACAATGCCCCTATCAGCTCATTCATTTCTTCTTAGGGGGGCTTGTTTTTGTGGTATTTCCATTTCTCAATGAAAGAGAGGTCAATGTGTTTGCCATCTTACTCTCTATAGTGGACTACTTTGTTCCTTCCAAGGGAGGACGAGAGAGTGTGGGTGGGTGATTCTTTGGGGCTGTTCGCTTCAAAATCTTTTTTCTTACATCTTTCAAAAACCCTTCTCCCAACCTCCTCCCTTGGAGCCACATCATTTGGAAGGCTAAGGTTCCTTTGACGATTTGACCTTTGTTTGGATTGTGATTCTAAATAGGATTAACATACATGATTTGCTTCAGAAAGAAGACGCTACAAATCTCTTTAGTCTCGACATGCGTGTCATGTGTTGTGAGTTCAACAAAATGAAAGCTCACCTGTTTGTGCACTGTGAGGTGGCAACACAGCTATGGAATGCCCTCTTCTCCCATTTTGGCAAAGACTCAATGGCACTGTGAAATGTTGGTGATATATTGCTAGTGAGGTGTAGGACTTTTGGCTCAAGCAAAAACGACAATGCTCTATGGAGTGGTGCTATATTCACAATCTTATGGACTCTTTGGGTTGAGGGGAACATGAGAATATTTGGGAGCTGCACAAATTATCCCTACTTCTAATGGGATAGAGTGGTGTTCTTGGCTTCTTTTTGAGTCCGCTCTTTGTTTTTTTGTTTTGTTTTGTTTTGTTTTTGCTTTTTTTTTTTTTTGTTTTTGTTTTTTTTTTGTTTTTTGTTTTTTTTCCTCTCTGGGAGCTTATCAGTGTCCAACCTTCAAAGGGATTGGAGGCAGCTCTATTGTAATTATAATTATTCAGTTTGTAAATTTTACCAGTTTTCG
The DNA here is from genome assembly GCF_029873635.1 of Malania oleifera. NCBI lineage: Eukaryota > Viridiplantae > Streptophyta > Magnoliopsida > Santalales > Ximeniaceae > Malania > Malania oleifera. The sequence continues at coordinate 124,302,642 of NC_080418.1, forward strand.
AGGACATCTTGCCCTTTTCTTTTGTACCTTGCCTCAATCTTTAATAAAATATTCTCTTGCCCAAAAAACTGGTGGTGCCTTTAGGTGTAAATTTTGGACAATACCAATTGAAACCTGCTGGTACTTTTTTAACAATTCCGGAAATACCAACATTAAAGTGTTAAAAAAATGCAAATTCGCTCATTAATGGGAGAATGGGTTAGTGGGACTAAAGTAGATCACATCAAAGACAGTTTTGAGGAAATAACACTGCAAATCTAAAAAGGAAGGTTGTCTCAGAATAGCACATTTCTCATTATTGTTTTTATGTTGAACTGTGTATCAGACATGAAACTATTGGTGCTTGCATTCATAGATTTTTCTAAATTTTTTTTTCAATATTTTAGATTCTTTTTATAACACTTCGTTGTAATTTTTAAAGACAATCAACTCTTGGATTTCAGAAGACTGCGATATTGTATTCTACCCTTTTTTGGGTCCTCAGAAAGGTGGTGGCTCTGTTTTCTGTGAAAAAGAAAAAAAGAAAGGTGGTAGCTGTATTGCCAACAGTTCTCATTTTGGTTTGCGGAAGGAGGAGAAAATAGATATTAACAAAGTACATGGGTGCCAATATTTGTGAAGGAAAGCTGGGGTGTGCTCATGCTGATGCTGTTTGTTGTATTTTCTCATGCAGGTGAATCCATCTCTGGGGGAAGGTTGGTTATTCAGGTTTCTTACGTTGGGATTCATGTCCGCACAGAAAAACACAATCTTTGTGAGGAGACATCCTGCCCCATTTCAGCAGGAGACTTTGTGATCTCGCACACCCAAAATTTACCAGGATTTACCCCACCAGTAAGTTACACTATACCAGGTTTTGTAATTTTTGCTCTCTCAGACCTAATAATTCTTAGGACTTACCCCTCCAATATAGCATATTTTTTGTTAAGATTTTATCATGAAGTTTGTTCTGTATATGTAGACATGGTGATTTATTTAAACCAAGCAGAATTTGAGCTGATCATTTTACTGTCAATGTTTTGTGAATGCACAGATACAATTGTTTGCTACCATAAGCATTGTGCTTTTGTTCTTATTTTATGAATCACTGTACTATATATCATTTACAATGTTTTTATTCCTGGAAATTATACTACTAAAAGCCAAATACCCTTTCACTCTCATCCTCATATGGACAATTTGTGGCTTCCCAAAATATTCTTGGCTAGTCAATCTATAAATAGTGTAAAAGGAGAATAAAGACTTTATAAAATAGGGGAATAAATATAATATTTGATTGCCGTGTGGATTCAAAACCTTTTGTTAGTGCGTTACATGTGAATATTAGAACTGATGCGACAAGGACAGTTCTGTACATTAATTGAATACATTAATTTTTTTTGAGAAATAAATGCATGCTGTTAGGATATCCAAATCAATTGGAATTTCTAATTATGTGTTAAGATTCCCAAATCAATTGGGATTTCTAATTAATGTGTTAGGATTACCAAATCAATTGGGATTTTTATTTAATGTGTTCAGTTCCCCAATCAATTAGGATTGAGTCCATTAAGGACTTGAATTGGGATATTTTACATTTCTAGCAGGAGTAGGGTTCCCCACTATATATATATATATATATATATATATATATATATTAAGGACTTGAATTGGGATATTTTACATTTCTAGCAGGAGTAGGGTTCCCTACTATATATATATACATATATATATATATATATATATATTTATTTGTAACACTATGGGGTTTTTTCATTTGAGCAATAACATAATTCAAAACCTTGGGCAAATTTGGAGGCAGATTCCCTTTGAAGTGATCAATCTTATTTTCCGTCCTCTCTATTTCCCCAATTTCCCTACAATAAAACCCTGAAGTCTTATCATTTGGTATCAGATCCATGTTCTTGTGGATGCCGTTTACCCGCCAACAAAAGCAAGATCTTGGAATTCTTGATCTAAAGATGAATAATTCCTCTTCTTACCTTCCAATCTACTACTCACCCCCTCCACCACAGGTTCCCAAAAAGAGCATGAGTTAGGGTTGCCATTGAGAGGGAGACCCAAATAAGTTGAAGGCCTATCCAACTTACTACAATGCGATAAATTAGAAATAGCCTCTAAAATGCACCTCACAAATTAATACTTGCAACCCTGCTCTTGGACATATTGATCTTTAATTCCAAAATTTTCTCAAAGATTTTTAGCAAAGTTAAAGCCTCAGAAATTCACAACATTTTCCTCAAGAAACAAAAAGGTATCATCTGTAAACTGAGGGGAAGAAATGACAATCTCCTCCTTATCGATCTTAAGCCCTTGAATCAGATCAAGACCTTGAGCACGTGTCAGCATTTTTTTTTTTTTAAAAGGGGTGCAACACGAAGACTTCTCAGGAGGTCACCCATCCTAGTACTACTCTTGCCCAAGCACGCTTAACTATGGAGTTCTGATGGGATCCGGTGCATTAGTGCTGGTATGATCGCATCCATGTCTCAGCTTATGACTCTTAACACATCCACAACAATAGTAAAGAGAAATGCAGATAAAGGGTCCCTTTGTCGACCCATGTGAAGCCTCAAACCAATCCCTTGGTTGATCATTCACTATAACTGACATGTTTACTGAAGATAGACAACCTTTGATCCACTCCTTCTCCAAACAACCTCAAAACCCATTTTGTCCATAACATGGTCTAAAAAATTCCAACTCACCATGTCATAAGCTTTTACAAAATCCAGCATAAATAATACTCAACTCCCTGCCCTCCTCACATTCTCGACCACTTCGTTGGTGATCAAAACATCATAAAAAAAATTTCCTATCCTTAATGAAAGCTTGTTGCTCCAAAGTAATTGTGCCCCCTAAAACCTCTCAAAACCTTTCATACAAAACCTCAGCCAAAATATTATACAGGCTACTAACCAAATAATTGATTGAAAGTCCCTCACTTTCTTAGACCTCACCGTCTTAGGGAGAAGTGTGATAAAAGTAGAGTTTACACTCTTCCTCGCAACCCCATTGCGGTGAAATTTGTGAAAGAACTGCATAATTTCATCTTTAATTACCTTCCAACCCTCCTGAAAAAAAGCCATGGTAAAACCATTAGGGTGTGGTGCCTTATCTCTCTCCATATCAAGCACACCCTGTACCTCCTCAATATTGAAAGGTCTCCAACCAACTAGCATGATCCTTAGTTATAGGGCTCCAATCAAACCCCTCAATGACCATTCTATGCTCAGAGATCTCAGAATACAAACTCGAAAAATTTGTGATCTCTTCCCTACTTACTTTGGAATCATGTGCTACTCTTCCCAAATCTAGGTCCAATTTTTTAATAAAATTCCTTCTCCTCCTATAAACCACCCTATGAAATAATTTGGTGTTACAATCCCCCTCCTTCACCCATTTGACCCCAGATTTTTGCCTCCAACTAATAGTCTCCTGAAACTATATCAAGTCCAAATCATCACTAGGTGACCCCTCCTAATCCTATCCTCCTCACTAGCCAAGCCATACTCCTCCCACCTATCTAAACCTTCAATTTTGTTAAGGATCGCATTCTTTTGTTCTTTAAGGTCCCCGGAAATGTCCTTATTCCATACTTGTGCAACATTAGGGAAATGATCTTCCCACTCATTAGTGAAAAGAAAATGATCAATTTGGATAGAAGATAACCTATCCCCATAATCAATCCAAGTAAAATGATTGTTACTCAAAGCTATGTCCTCAGCTTACAAACACAAATGAAAACGTTGAACCCCCTGTTACTGTTTGTCATCCTGTTGCCCCCTAACCTCACTAGCACCGTGAATAAACATTAAAATCCCCACCAACCACCCAATGCAAGCCACAAAGACCGAAAAGACAAGCCAATTTCTCCAAAAGAAAAAAAAGTTCTGCATGGTGGATCTTGTGGGTCGATAAACTGAAATAAACCACCAATTCCTATAACCCCTGACTTCCAACAACACAGAAATAGAGAAAGACCCTACCACACAGTTCCTAATAGAAGCAACCCTCATATCCCACACAATAATCTCTCTCTCTCTCTCTCCCTCCCCCCCCCCCCCCCCCCCCCCACCAAAAAAAAAAGAACTAGGTGCGGGGCTCCAAAGGAAGGACTGAACGTCCAATCTCTAAGTCTTGATTCCAAAAACTCCTCACCAAAAAACTATCTGCCACCTCTACCTTAGACTCTTGTAAAAACAAGAGATCAGGACAGATTCTATTAATTAACTCTTTAACCACTCTATACTTTTTAGCACACCCTAGACACTAGACATTCTGAGAAAGAATCTTCATTGATTAATTATGCTATTACTCAATCGTTTCTCTCCTTTTCCATAATTTATTGAGGAAACAAGTCTGCATAGTTTCCTACTCAATTTAGAGGATTTCCTCTTATGACCTTTATACACTCCCCTAATCCAACAACTTCACCTTTACGATTCACTAGGTTAAAATCTAACTCATCAAGAAGATTTTGAGCCTCATGGTTGCCCTCCTTATCACCCAGAAGGTCCATGGTTTAAAATATACCCCCATAGGGTTGACTCTTTATGGCACAAAAAAGAATTAAAAGAAGTAAAAGAATGCTTAGGAGTAGAAATAATACCTTCAGTGTTGGCAGGCTTATTAAGCAAGCCCCAAGATTTTCATTACCCAGATTGTGAACTTCTGTTGGATAAGATTCAGAGGTTGAATTTGGGACAATAGAAGAAATAACCCAACAACCAACACCGACCCTCCCTCTCCTGTGGCGGGGGCGGGATTCCCTGGGACAAAGACTATGTTCCTCTAGAATTAGGGTCTCATCTGAACTTTGACCTCCCTTCAGATCTTCAACAACACCAACTTTCTGCTGTTCTGAGGAACCAGTATTTGAACCTACCTGCTTCTTCTTTACGGCCAAAAGCTCTGTTTTGTCATTCTGTCGCAATGATTCCCCATCTTCGAGCTTAAAGAAAGCTGTGCGCCTCAACTGATCCGGTAGTAAACCCTCCTCAGAATTAAAAGAATGTAACAACTCATTCTCCTGGTCAATTTATTCAAGGGGAAGAGGCTTGAATGAATTAAAAGCTTCCTTCCCTTTTCTGTTCAATTCTTTCTCCCCAAACCTCAATGATTCCTTGACCTTCTTGTGTTATTTGGAGAGTCGTTGAACCATCGCCTTCTGTTTCAATGTAGTTTTTTTTCACATCTTACCTTGCCACTGTGTTCTCTTTCTGCCCCATTAGGATTCTTCCTTCCCTTCACAAGAGACAGCTCTGCGAATCGTTCTTGCAACCTCCAGGGAAGGCGTTGAACCTCTGTTTTCTGTCTAGTTCTTTTGGTTCAGAACACTGAAATTCTTCCTAGCCTACCTGCCTGCACCTGCACAAAATTCCTTAAACATTGTGTCGTGACTTGGGCTTCATTTGATTGAAGCTCATTTACCTTGTTAACCTAGCTGACTGCGTTGGGCCCATTAGTCACCAAATCCTGAGGCCCAATTTTAATAGATGGCCCAGTCCGAAGTTGTGCTTTATCATGAGAGCTGAGCCTCGGCCCCCTAAATTCCTCCCAATTATTAAATCAATTTCCTGTATCAATCTGTTGCACGGCCTTCATTATTTTTGAATTGTTTTCCTCCCCCCCCCCCCCAGCGGTTTTATCTAGTTTTGCTGGCAGCATCCTGTGAATCCTGCTGTAATTCATCCTTCCAAAATTGTGAGATTGTCTTCCACGCCCCCACCCACAGGAAAAATTCCATTGCTGCTGCCATAGAGCTTCCAAACGATGAAAAACTGATTGTGGATGATTCTCAATACTTGAGGCAACTGAAATAATTCATGGCTTACGTTCAAAGAACCACAATCCAAACATCTGGGCTTCTCAGCCTCTTTGTCCTTTTTCTCCTCACCTCTGCTTGGGACTGTTCTGCTAGTTATGTTTGCTTCCACTCTTCCCTGCAACATTTCAAGCAATTTCCTTGCCCTGAAGCTTCCTTATTATCTGCATGTATATCATATGAATGGCCCCTTGTTTCAGAGATTCTCTGGTGCAATAAAACAACCAAAACAATTTACTCTTAATCGAGCCTAGAAAAAATGGTTTGGGTCCTAAGGGATTTTCACCCACGGGAGTAATTGGTGGATAAGAAATCATGAAGCTTCTTTGCAAATCACCTTCGCTCCTCTAATGAAAGCAAGATAGAATAACAATGTGTCTTTTTATTTATTTATTTATTTATTTTTTAATTATCAATCAAGATGTAAAATTCCCCATGAAAACCAATTTCTAAATTTTTTTTAACAACTTCTAAAGAAATACTGAAGGATCAACGGCGGATTGAAAAAAAGGTCGAAAGTGTGCTTGATTCCTCTTCATCTTTCCAGATTGATCCTGCTCAGATTGAAGAGGGTCAACTCTTGTTCATTGCAATTTGAGGAAAACCTCAACCTCATACTTTGCTTCCACCCAATTTCTCATCTGTGAATTGTAGGATTTTGAAATTGAAGACAATGGAGGAGATTGTGGCGGGCACCCATGGAAAACCCCGAGTGGTTTCCTTCTCTGGAGCCCTGTCTTCACCTTAATTCTGCATGCATGCCTTTTTAGTCAATGGTATAATGGAAAAGCAAACTGTATAATGTTAACCCTCTCTCTCTCTCTTCCTGCACATACTCACCTAATACCATCTCCTCTATTTACCTTATGTTTCCCTTTTAAATCAACAGTATAATATAAAAGCAAAATCAGTAATGGGTAGAATTGCCACATGGTCTTTTTTGTGCGTAAAGAAGTTGCAATGTGGATAAGCTATTGCTTAGTTATGGCGACATGGTTGAAATTGAAGCATGTGTATTGTACGTGGTTTTTTATTAAAATTTCTTATTTTTAGATTTAAATTTATGTAACTTTTCTGTTCGACCCTAGAGATTATAATCTTATATTGTAACATGTTTTGCTCGGAAATATATTAAATTTTGTTTCTTTCAATATTCCCAACTCTTTTATTTTCCTTTTCATTTTGTTAAATTAATTACTACTAAATTTTTTTATGTTTCTAACTCTGCACTTTACTTCTGTTTCATTGAATCTTCCTGCATCTCTATTTATAAATACATTCTGCAATAAATCTATTCAATATTTTTCTTTTTCCTTTCTTTCACACTCTCAAATAAATCCTCTCATTTAGAAATACAAGCTACATTAATAATGTTTTTTTGGGAGTCTTATCTAAAAAATTATATTTGATTGTAGCACTCATTCAATTAGTAAATTTATCAAAATCAGCGCAATTCTACATTAATTGAGCAAGTAATTGACAAAAGGCAAATTAAAAGCAATTAATTAAGGGTCCTTTGTTTCTTCTTGTTGAGATTTTTGATTAAATGAACGACCTAACTCAAAGATAGGTCTGTCCCTCTATTTATAATACATATCAAATACATTCTAATGACAATTAATACCCTTACTAATTCTCGCTAAATAACATAATACTAACACACCCTTAATAGTGCTAAAAGACTAAAATAACCATTAACACTCCCCCTCAAGCTGGGAGCATATGACAAGCTGGAGCATAGATATCATATGCTCCTAATTTGTTACAAATAAATTTAACGCAAGCACCCCCAAAAGCTTTGGTACATAAATCAGCAAGCTGCATATTAGACTTTATATAAGTGGTAGTAATGAACTTCTACATAGGTTTCTCTTGAACAAAATGACAATCAACTTCAATGTGTTTTTTTGCTCATGAAAGACTGGGTTAGAGGCAATATGAAGAGCAGCTTGATTATCAACGTCAACTCCATATACTGAGAATGTGGAAAACCTAATTCTTCCAATATGTTATTAAACCAAACAAGTTCACATGCAGTGTGAGCCATAACCCTATACTCTGGCTTAACACTTGACTTGGCTACTAAAGATTGTTTCTTACTCTTCCAAGAAATAAAATTACCCCTAGCCAAGATACTATATCTGATTGTGGGCCTTCGATTGAAAGGATAGCCGACCAATTTGTACCTGTATATCCTCGGATATAAGTATGACCCTGGTCTCAATATAAGAAACCTCTCCTAGGTGCACCTTTGAGATATCTCAAGATGCAAATTACTGCATCCTATTGACTTGTCCTCGAAGAATCCAGGAATTGAATCACAACACTTGTTGTGAAAGATATGTCTAGCGAATGATTGTGAGATAATTCAACTTTCTAACAAGTCTTCGGCATCATCTAGGATTAGTTAACAAGTCGCCCATATCTTGCACTAACTTGATGTTAGGATATGTGGGTGTATCAACTGGTTTGAATCCAACTACCTAGTCTCATCCAATGGATCAACATACTTCCTTTGTGACAAAATAGTTTGAAAATCAAGGTGTAGTCCCAAGAAGAGGGGTGGGGGGGGGGGGGTGAATTAGGTTATTAAAATTTCTTCTAAATCTTTTTATGAATTCTTAACTTCTTTTAAATTCTTTCAAAGATTTCTTGACTTCTTGTTGATTTAGCAATCACACAAAATTCAATGTTCTTTTATTCAATCCACAACCACACAATCATCCAATCAATCAACCAAACCAATTAACCACAATATATTTAAACAAGATATAAGATTCAGCTTTCAGCTTTTGCAGTCCTGTGTATTTGATTCAAGCCCTGTAGTAATGAAATTTGTTTCTTCAATGCAAACCACAACTCAAATTCCCTAACAACTCAGAATTTAAATAAACTCTTAGTTAAGTTTTCTTTGGGTGTTAACCAATCAACGTACTTCCTTTGAGGTTTCCGCAAAGTATTGATCAACCAACATACACCCTTTTGGTTTCCGCAATTTCAAAACCAAATTAAACTTAAGTTTATTTAATTTCCAAATTACGTAGTATATATGATTAAGAAATTAAATCATCCACGCAGTTTATATGTTTGCTGGAATTTAAAGAGAGTAAGGGCAAAAGAGTGACATCGGATTTTTTACGAGGTTCGGTTTATCCCCAGCCTACTTCCTCGCCTTAGGCAAACCACCTAAGGATTCACTAACCAATTCTTTTCCGGGTGGAACAAAACCGTTACACACTTCTTCAGTAGGCTAGAGCACCGCCTCTCCAAGTGATACCCCACACTCAGTCACTCCTTCAATAGGCTAGAGCTGTACCTCTCCAAGCGATACCCCACGCTTGGTCAACGATCCAAACACCTTGAATCGTCCAAGAACTACAAGAAATATGAAATAAACCTTGCGTACAAGAACACTCTCAAACAGAGCAGATTAGTACAATTTCAAAACTATATACTTCAAAGTAATACAATATGAAATTGAAATTGAAGCTCAAGGAATTTTATCATCGGCTAATTCTTTCAATGAGTGAAAGATTCAGACTTTGAGCGCACAATCAGTGATTGAGAGTTAGCAATTCTCAGTGGAATTCGTGAGCAATATGTGATCAAGAGATCCTTTGAAAAATGAGAGCAATTTAGAGAAATTGGGAGCTGAAATTGATGCTTGGTGAATAAAATCAATGTCCTTGGGGGCTATTTATAGATTTAGAAAAGCATTTAACTTGATCCCCAAGTTTACTTGGAGTAGTGCCCAAGTTTTAGATAAGTTTGAGCCCCAAGCAATCAAATTTTAAAAACTTTCCCGTTATAAAAATTTGAATTTTACTGCGTGGCAGCAGCCTGTCATTTAGGTCAGGCGCCTCTCAATTTAAATCTTAGTTTAATTTGAAAGTCAGTAGGGTGGCAGTCGCCTGGCAAAACATAGTCAGGCTTCTCAGTTTACCTCGTTAGGCTTCTGTCAAGGTCTGGTCAATCGCCTGACGACCTTCTGTCTGTCCATCTTAAAAACCATTAAATATGTTAGCCTACTGAGGGTGTTTAGTCAGACTTCTGTCTAGTTCAAAATGCTGTTTTTAAGATTTCTTTTCAAAAACTCTTTTTGCTTCTCAAATCTTGAAAATTTGTTTTGTTTACTTAAGAAACATTTTCCAAGATTAAAAGTTTAGGTCTCTAGGTCTCTTATATCTAATAAGCTTCAAAGAATTTCATATTGGTGTATACTTGAAGTACTTACATAAAGACTTCTTATGACTTTAGACATTCTAAGTGTTTGAGTCTTCATGCTTGTTTTTTTTTTAGCTCTCTCGCTTTGCTTTTCTTTGTCTCTCTTGCTTTTCTTCAAGCTTTGATATACTTTAAGCTTTTAGTAAGTCCTTTTGTAACATCCATGCTCTCATGTTCTTCAAGCTTTATTTGATCATCTTTGCATCTATGCTTTGACTCTTCATTGTGATCATTTTACTTTGTATTCTCATTTTTAAATCCTGAAATATCATTACTCAACCAAATATGTTAAGTTTCTCTTGTTTGTTAGCATCAAAACAGGATGTTAAATCTTGTAAGGCCAACAATCTCTCCCTTTTTGATGGTGACAAACAAGGAGTAAAAATTTGAGTGAGCCTTAAAAAAGACTCCCCCTTACAATAAGCATCATTTCAACAAACTTAACAATATCAAGATCAATTTCAAAAACTCTTGTACTATCACGCTCATCACATTATTCAAGTTCAAGATCATCATTCAAGTTCAAATACTTTTCCCCCTTTTGATACATATATTATGTTCAAATTTTTCAATACTATGCTCAAATTTTGCTCAAAACTTCTCCCCCTTTTGACATCAATCAAAAAGAGTAGGATATAAAAAATGATTAAGTTCAAATAAAATCATATTTTGAGCATATGAACATCAAACATGCATATCAAGCATATGTACACACTCAATTTATTATTTTTCAATATGGTGTGCGTAGTGTGCTTCAATAGTCAAATAGTCATGTATATTTTATATTTGTAATTCATATATGTGTTGTAACATCTTTATTAAGAGCATTATCCCTCTTTGAAAATTTTATTAATTCATGATACCAATTGAAAATTTCATTAATTCATGATACCAATTGAACATTTGAATTTGTGATACCAATTAAAACATTAAAGAATAATACTAATTGAACATTTCATTAATTCATGATATCAATTGAAAAATTAGGGAGAAACAAAACATAGTACAAGCAATAAGTCATATGACTCCCCCTGAATTTAATACATTCAGATTTGATACCAATTATGTTTTTAAATTTATCATCCTATGTGTCAAACATTGATTCATATCATGTATGTGCTCATGGATACTAATATCAAATACGAATATCATATCAATGTCATAACATGCTCATGGATATAAATATGCTTGTCATGCTCAAATATTAATTGATGTATTCATGAATACCAATATACTTTATAGATACCATTGCTAATGTCATATTATGCACTACTCATGAATACTAAATTATTTAGATACAAAATTTTCAATTTATCCATGTGATCCATCATTAGCATGTATAGTCAAGAATTAATTTCATATTCATAAATCAATATCATATCAAAATTTATGCTTCTAAATCATGTTTAATAACTCAATGCTCAGATTTTCAATATATAGTGAGCCACAAATCATCAATCATTTTCATGTCTTTGGAGATTTCAAGATATACACATGTAGCATATAGCATATCAGCATAACATTTAAGGATGGAGCATATCATTATCATTCTCAAATATCTTTTCTCAATTAAAAAACTCAAGCAATAAGCTCAGATTTTCTTTGATTTCATATGAGTTCCCAAGCTTCATATATCTCAATACTTTCTAATTTAAGACTTGTATGAATCATACTATGATTTTGGCCAACAATGTTATTTTCATTTGTCAAAAACTGAGATTTTTCTTATTTCATCTTGGTACCCATACTTTCTTGGGTTCGGATGGTTTAATAAGGGATGTTTTCTTTTACTTTTCATACTTGTTTAGTTTTCACACCCTTTCTTTTTAATGGACATTCGAACTTCATATGTCCCTTCTTTTTACATAGGTAGCATGTGGTGTGAGTGTAAACATTTGAAGAGGTGCTAGCATAATTTTTAGATGCTTTTGTAAAGTATCCCATGTAAAGATTCTTTTTCCTTTTATTTTCAATTTCATTGAATCCTATGCCTTCTTTATTTAAGGACGTTCTTTATGCACCTATCATTTTATCAAAATTTTCTTTTCCTTTTGTAAAATTGTAAATAATTTTGGTTTGATTTTCAATTTCTTTCTTAAGATCATAAATTTATGAATTTTGTATACTTTTGCCCTTTTCTTGATTTTGAGATATTTTTCTGATTTTATTCTCCAATTCAGAAATATATTGATCTTTCTCATTTTCCATAGAGTATTGGGATCTTAAGTTTTCTAATTCTTTCATCAACTTTTCATTCTTGCTTTCTAATTTCTTGATTTTCAAATCTTTTTCCCTTTCAGTAAGATTTTTAGCTTCTAACTCTTTTATCACAGCTTCATTCTTATTTTCTATTTTCTTGATTTTTAAATCTTTTTCTCTTTCAGCATGTTTAAGGGATTCTAACTCTTTCATAACTCCTTCATTCTTGTTTTTCAATGAAGTGTATCGTTTAGTCACATTAACTAACATGTTATGCACCTTGAATAAATCATTTTGAAGTGAGGGCATACTCTCATCATTAGATTCATTAGATGAGTCACTACTATACTCATTAACCGATTTGGATGAAGAGCTTTGTTCTTCATCATTGTCCCATGCCATAAAGCAAGTATAAGCAACTTCTTGGTCACTTGATTTACTATCGGAACTACTTATACTCATATTGTCTCAAGTAGGGCTTTCATTGCCTTTTTCTTTTTCTTTTTAGAATCTTTCTTAAGTTTTGGACAATTCGGTTTTAGGTGTCCAACTTTCTTGCAATTATAGCATGTAGGTAGTTCTTTCTTTGTTTCTTTCTTCTTAGTTTCTTCCTCATCTGAACTTGAGTTTGGATTTTTCTTTTGAATTTATTTTTCCTTCTTAGTATTCTTACAAGTTTCTTGGATATGAAGGCTAGTTTATCTTCGTCCATTTCATCTTTATCTTCATCGCTAGAGTTTTTGTTTAAAGTTTTAAAAGCAATTGATTCTTAGGCTTTAGATTTTCTACTTCTTTCATTCATAGACATTTCATATGTAAGAAGAGAACCTATGAGTTCATCTAGGGATGTGTTTTTCAAATTTCTTCCTTTAATTATTGCAGTGGCTTTTGGTTCCCATATAGGTGGCAGCCCTCTGAGAATTTTTCGGATCATCTCATAGGTGGTGTAAGTTTTTCCTAATGCATTTAGGGAGTTTATTATGTGGGTGAACCTAGTGTATATACTAGAGATAGATTCATCCGGGTTTATCCTAAAAGTTTCATACTCGCTAGTGAACATATCGATTCGATTGTCCCTTACATCAATAGTACTTTCATAGGTTACTTCTAATTTATCCCAAATTTCTTTTGCTGATTTACATGCCATGACTCTATTGAATTCATTCATATCAAGGGCACAATACAATACATTCATAGCATTTGAATTTACTTGAAGCATCTTATGGTCATTGTCAATCATCTCTTTTTCTTCTTTGGGAATTTCCTTGCCATCTACGGTTTTAGTAGGAATTAAGTCACCATGTGTGACAACCTTCCAAACCTTCCAATCCATTGTTTGAAAATAAATTCTCATCCTTTGTTTCCAAAATGTATAATTTAAACCACAAAAGATGGGAGGCCTAGTAAAGGATTGACCCTCTCCAAAGGGAGCTACTCCTATTTGTGTCATCTAGATCTTTATGTAGCTACTAGTTAGGATTTGTTACAACCCCGCCCTGATACCAATTGAAAACCAAGGTGTAGTCCCAAGAGGGGGGGTGAATTGGGTTATTAAAATTTCTTCTAAATCTTTTTATGAATTCTTAATCTCTTTTAAATTCTTTCAAAGATTTCTTGACTTCTTGTTGATTTAGCAATCACACAAAATTCAATGTTCTTTTATTCAATCCACAACCATGCAATCATCTAATCAATCAACCAAACCAATTGACCACAATATATTTAAACAAGATATAAGATTCAACTTTCAGCTTTTGCAGCCCTGTGTATTTGATTCAAGTCCTGCAGTAATGAAATTTGTTTCTTCAATGCAAACCACAATTCAAATTCCCTAATAACTCATAATTTAAATAAACTCTTAGTTAATTTTTCTTTAGGTGTTAACCAATCAACGTACTCCCTTTGAGGTTTCCGCAAAGTATTGATCAACTAACATACTCCCTTTTAGTTTCCACAATCCCAAAACCAAATTAAACTTAAGTTTATTTAATTTCCAAATTACGTAGTATATATGATTAAGAAATTAAATCATCTACGTAGTTTATATGTTTGCTGGAATTAAAAGAGAGTAAGGGAAAGAGAGTGACACTGGGTTTTTTATGAGGTTCGGCTTATCCCTAGCCTACGTCCTCGCCTTAGGCAAACCACCTAAGGATTCACTAAACCAGTTCTTTTCCGGGTGGAATAAAACCATCACACACTTCTTCAGTAGGCTAGAGCACCGCCTCTCCAAGTGATACCCCACACTCGGTCACTCATTCAATAGGCTAGAGCTGCACCTTTCCAAGCGATACCCCACACTTGGTCAACGATCCAAACACCTTGAATCGTCCAAGAACTACAAAAAATATGAAATAAACGCTGCGTACAAGAACACTCTCAAACAGAGTAGATTAGTACAATTTCAAAACTATATACTTCAAAGTAATACAATATGAAATTGAAATTGAAGCTCAAGGAATTTTCATCGGCCAATTCTTTCAATGAGTGAAAGATTCAGACTTTGAGCGCACAATCAGTGATTGAGAGTTAGCAATTCTCAGTGGAATTCGTGAGCAATATGTGATCAAGAGATCATTTGAAAAATGAGAGCAATTTAGAGAAATTGAGAGCTGAAATTGATGCTTGGTGAATAAAATCAATGTCCTTGGGGGCTATTTATAGATTTAGAAAAGCATTTAACTTGATCCCCAAGTTTACTTGGAGTAGTGCCTAAGTTTTAGATAAGTTTGAGCCCCAAGCAATCAAATTTTAAAAACTTTCCCGTTATAAAAATTTGAATTTTACTGCGTGGCATCAGCCTGTCATTTTAGGTCAGGCGCCTATCAATTTAAATCTCAGTTTAATTTGAAAGTCAGTAGGGTGGCAGTCGCCTGGCAAAACACAGTCAGGCTTCTCAGTTTACCTCGTTAGGCTTTTGTCAAGGTCTGGTCAGTCACCTGACGACCTTCTGTCAGTCCATCTTAAAAACCATTAAATATGTCAGTCTACTGAGAGTGTTCAGTTAGGCTTTTGTCTAGTTCAATATGCTATTTTTAAGATTTCTTTTCAAAAACTCTTCTTGCTTCTCAATTCTTGTAATTTTGTTTTGTTTACTTAAGAAATATTTTCCAAGATTAAAAGTTTAGGTCTCTAGGTCTTTTATATCTAATGAGCTTCAAAGAATTTCATATTGGTGTATACTTGAAGTACTTACAGAAAGACTTCTTATGACTTTAGACATTCTAAGTGCTTGAGTCTTCATGCTTGTTTTTTTTTTTAGGCTCTCTCGCTTTGCTTTTCTTTGTCTCTCTTGCTTTTCTTCAAGCTTTGATATACTTCAAGCTTTTAGCAAGTCCTTTTGTAACATCCATGCTCTCATGTTCTTCAAGCTTTATTTGATCATCTTTGCATCCATGCTTTAACTCTTCATTGCGAGCATTTTACTTTGTATTGTCATTCTTAAATCCTGAAATATCATTACTCAACTAAATATGTTAAGTTTCTCTTGTTTGTTAGCATCAAAACAAGATGTTAAGCCTTGTAAGGCCAACATAGTTCCCATACAAGATTTGGATACATTATACCCAAGAAGTATTTCAGCGGTCCCAAATTTTTGTGTGAAACTTAGGAATCATTGTTTGTGCTTAATGGCCTCTAAATAGAGGTTGGGTTCTTAATGGTCCATAATTCAGTGAATTGGTGTTGTTTGGTTAGCCACTGAAATAGCTCTGGATTGCCTCTAGGAGAATCAGCAATCTCCCTAGTGTTGATTCGGTAGGAGCACAAATTAGAAGCTTTTTTGACGTTTTTGCCCTGAAAAGTAACACAAATTACACAACCTCATCTCTTCTCCCGCAATCACCTAAATGACCCATGCCCTATATCTGGCTCTCACCTCTTTGCACTCTTCATTGCTGCACGATCACCTTCAGTGTTGCCCCTTTTCTTTCAACATTCTCCTTGCTTCTCCAGCACCAACATGTTCTTTACCTTCTTCTCCTCCTTCTTCCTTTTCATTTATGTTTCAGTTTATTGTTATTGTTATTGTTATTGCTTGTCATATTCTGGTTTATCTACTGCTGTATAAGATCTCAAAATATGATTTGGGAAGACCCATCTTGCTTGAATTATTTCCGACTAGTATAAGGCTTTCAGTTTGCAGAGACCCAAATATTATTTTGCATATTAAAATGAAATCCACTCTCTGGTGTATCCAAGCCCATAACAAAAAGAGGCCATGAATGCAATTGATTTTGAACTCTTTCCTACTTTGTGGGAATTATGAAGATTTTTATTTGTAAATATAAAGGATCAAAATGTTAGATCCATTGATAGAAATTATAAAACCAAGACTTTTGCAAATAAAATGTAAAAAAAAGTAAAAATGGAGTGAAAGCAAATATTTAGTTGAAGTGTTAATTAGAAACAATAATTTAATATTATGTTTCACAATAAATAATATTTTATGTTTTAAAGTATTTACATTAGAAAATATTTTTAATTACTATTTTATGTTTTATATTTGAGACAATTTATTTTTGATGTATAAAAAAAAATTTTATCTAAAAAAATGCTTATTAAATTTTAATAAACAAGTTTTATCTTGATAGTTTAAAGGGTCAAAATTGGAAGAATACATATATTTAGTGATCAATTACCAAGCAACTAAAATAATTCAGCATTTAGATTAAAAAACTCGTCCCAATTATGTTCAGAACCCAGTTCACAGATTTAGAATTGGATTCAACATTGAGCACTAATTGCTATATTTTATCAAACACCCCCGTAGTCTGTATAAAATGTTTTAAGAGCTCTAAATACCTTGATCATCATCTCCTATGATTACAATATCATCCATATACACAATAAAAATGATCCTACCCGATCAAGTATGATGATAAAACACAAATAGATCCATTGCGCACCGTCGAAGACCAAACTAAAGTACTACAACTTTGAAGTTGACCAAATCATGCTTTGGGAGACTGTTTTAAACCGCATAATGCCTTCTCGAGTTGGCGCACTAACCCAACTCCCCATGAGCAACAAACCCAGGTGGTTGCTCCATATAGACCTCCTCAAGATCACCATGCAAGAAGACATTTTTCACTTCTAATTGCTTTAGAGGCCATTGACAAGTGATGGCAAAGGAGATGAACAGATTTACTGCTGTAAGTTTGGTAACCAGGGAAAAAGTTTGACAAATCCCAACCATACTGAGTATACCCTTTAGCAACAAGATGTGGCTTCAAACAAGCCACAAAACCAGAGTGGGCTAAGGCTTTTGAAATAGATTTAGTATGGGCAATAGATGATAGTAGCCACAAAACAATAATAAAAGGGTGATGAGAAGTCATAGCAAACATAGTTGGAGATGGGATGTTGTGTAAGTGTGCTTTTACCTTTCTGGACTGCAATGGGAGGATCAACATCATGGGGAATATGATCATCAGATGAGGAAGCCAAAGGTGTGGTAATAGAAGCTAGAGGGGACTTTCTTCCTTGGAGCTGCCGTCATGAATACACTTGCAAATTTGGACAATTGAGACAATGAGAAGGACTCAAACTGCATGGAGACACAGGTGGTTGATTGGGCGAGGACAACAAACTAGAATCTGGAAAATTAGGGAGAGGAAGAGACTAGTTGAGATAAGAAGCACTTAGGGGCCAAGTGTAGTATGGTGTAGACTTAGAAGGTAACATCTGCGAAAACAAAGAAGGCGATGTAGGGTGGGGTTATAACAACAATATCCAGCACTTAGGGACTGAAAGTGGTATGGTGTAGACTTGGAAGGTAACATCTGCAAAAACAAAGAAGGCGATGTAGAGTGGGATTATAACAACAATATCCCTTTTGAGTATATTGAGTAGCCCAGAAAGGCACATTTTATAGCATAATGATCCAACTTATCCACCCTAGGAGTTAGTTGATGCACAAAGGACACTCGCTTGAATATGCATGGGGGTAGAGAGAATGGAGGTGAATTAGGAAAGAGAACAGATTATGGAATAGCTCTAAGAACTGAGGATGACATCCTGTTGATAAGATACAAGTAGTAAGTATAGCATTGCTCCAAAACACTTTAGGTACATGCATTTGATAAAGGTACGAGTGATTTCAAGGATATGTCTAGTTTTCCTCTTTGCAACCCCATTTTGTTGAGGTGTGTGGGCACAGGATGATTGATGAACAATACCAAATTGCGTCATATAAGTAGTGAATTGAGTACCGAAATACTCTTTAGCATTATCACTTTAATGTATTCGAATTGGCAAACCAAATTGAGTCTTTATTTAAGAACAAAAGCCACAAAATATATGAAATAACTCAAAACAAATATATCCAAGTTATACTTGAATAATCATCCACAGAGGTTACAAAGTACCGGAAACCCAACTTGGACACAACTCTACTAGGACCCCAAACATCAAAATGGACTAACATGAAAGGGCTCCAAGTTATACTAAAATAATCATCCATAGAGGTTACAATGTACTGGAAACCCAACTTGGACACAACTCTACTAGGACCCCAAACATCAAAATGGACTAACATGAAAGGGCTTGCAGCCTGTTTAATTACTCGGGAAGCAAAAGGGACACAATAATGCTTTCCCAACTAACAAAACTCACAATCATGACTAGACATAGGATTGAAATCAGAAACTAGACATTTCAACTTTTCCAACGAAGGATGACCAAGGCAACAATGGATTTGGAGAGGTTTGGCTGCAACAGTGCAGGTGGTAGAAGGACATAGTGGCTCAAAGTGATAGGTCCACTAGCTTCACGCCCTCCGTCAATCTTCTTCCTCGTTTTCTAATCTTAAATGATCACAAAATCAGGGAAGAATGTTACTGAACAATTAATGGATTTGGTAATCTTGGTAACTGACATAAGATTGAAAGGAAACTCAGGAATATACGAAACAGGAGGAAGAGAAATAGAAGAAGTGGGATTTACAAGCCCAGTTCCCTTAACAACATTCGTGGATCCATCAGCAAGAGTAACACAAGGTAAGTTTTCAGGATACTGGAGAGTAGAGAAGAAATTAGGTATACCTGTGATATTATCAGTGGTTGCAAAGTCTATAACCGAAGGACTAGGACGAGAAGTACTAGATGACAGACAGGCTGTGGGATTACCATGCATGGCAAAGGCTGTCCTCTTAGAGTCAGATGCAAGAGCAGGAAAATGTGTGCTAAAGGAAGCATGAAAGACACAAGAATAGACATTGGAAAATGATGGCAACTCTGCACTACTAAGTATCTGGGATCATACTGCCTCAAACTCAGGTTTTAAACCTGTTAGAACCTGAAGAGCTGTCATCTGCTTCCACTGCTCCTGCATCTCATGAACATAAGCAGTTATAGGTTGCATGATGTAAAGCTCCTCATGAATATGTCTCATTTCTCCAAAATAATTTGTTATGCTCATATCTTCCTATTGTAACGGAAAGTACTCTTGGGATAAATCATACATACGTGTAATGTTGCTGGAGTACATAAACTTGGCATAATCCTAAATCTCTTTGCATGTATCTAGATGCATGCACATTTGTGCATTCTGGGGCTCTATTGAATTCCACAAGAGGGAAACAATCTGGGTATCTTGCTGAATCCACACTTCTTTTCTCATCTCATCAGAAGGTCCAAATTGGGGCTAGTGGTCTGATTTTCCTGATCTTGCAGCTTGAACAGAATTCTTTCCTATCCAACTTTTCAGTTGTTACCTGTGGCAGCGATGAAGGAAACATGTTTTTGGGATTCATAGACTGGACGAGCAGCCACATCACTATCAAACAAGAAGAACGACAAAAACTTCCCACAAATGTGGTGAACCACTAAAACAACCATGGATGAGGTGAACCACCAAAAAATTGATATAACACTGCCACAGCCTCACAAATCAACTTATGAACACTGCCACTGCTCCAAGAGACTCACAAATAGCGATTACTAACACCGAAAAACAACTAATGGATTACCATGAGTGCCTGTTGAAGCAAAAAACATGCTCAATATAGCTTGATAATATGGTCTAGGGAAGGAATCAGAACATGGTGGATGTAAAAATAAGGAAAAAGTGGCCTGAAACACTTTCATGCGCTGGCGTGTGGGGTTGGGACTGCCGGCAGTCAGCTGGCATGCTGGGAGGTTTCCAGCGATGGGATTTTGTAGGGTTATTGTTCAGAGGGTTCTGTTTTTTGCTATATGGTTGGTTCTGTCAAATAATGAAGGGTTGTGCTGGTTCTGAGAAGGGTAGCGACAGGAGGGTATTTTCTAGTGGTGGCTGAGTTTGGTTTGGTGATAGGGTCTAGGTTGGATGTTGCTCTGATGCCATGTTGAGATTAAATGAATGAACTAACTCAAAGATAGGTCTGTCCCTCTATTTATAATATGTATCAAATACATTCTAATGACCATAATATCCTCACTAACTGTCATTAATTAATATAACACTTAACACTCTTAATAATACTGAAAGACTGAAATGACCATTAGCACTACTTAACTTTGGTGAGTGTACTTAGGGTTTGAACTAAGCTTGGACTCCAATTTCATATTTGGGTTTTGGTTCACTTTTTTCTGGGTTAGGAGAGTAGCCATAGTCCAATTAGACCTTCGTAGTTGAATTTGGACAAGGGCTATGTTCAAATGCACCACTTTGGACATGAAAAAGAAGGCCCTTTGTTTTTGAGGGTATTTAGGGGAAGGGGGATGTATTATGGCAAAACCATAATCCTTAGTTTATTTAAGGGAGGCTTGGGCAGGATTTTAGATGGAACAATTTTGAGGGAGACAAGGAAGGGATTTTGATAAGGTGAGAAGGACTTTGGAATTTGGAGGAGAGGAGACTCAAGGTCTTTAGGGAAAGACGTTTAAGGGAAAGGCAGCATTGGAGGCTAGAGTAAGGGTTCACATTCAAATATAGACAACTTAGGGTTTTGGGATGCAAGGGATAATCCTTGGGGTTCATTACAGTTATGGCTTCTATCTCTTCTTTGTGGGTAGTTGTTTGTGTTTTGGTTTTTGCATGAATATCCTCTCCTACACACACTGAGCAGCGAGCACGTAGGGTATTAGGATTCTTATTCTTTATCTTCTCCTCCTCTCTTTGCATTTTCCTTTTTCTTCTTTAAATTCTTGCTGTTGTTGTTGGTCCAACTACCCTAATGGTCAGTAGTTGTTATGCTTGCTCCCATGGAGCTCACCAGCAAGAAGCAGCTAGAGCAGGCTGTCGGAGCAGCCATGTGGTGTGCAAAATATAGAATCCTCTGGCACCCCTCTCCAAGGCTTTATTTCCTGTAGTTTTTTATTTTTTTATTTTTGTTGAGAGAGAGAGAGTTCTATTTTCTTCACTGCAAGGTTTCATTATTTCTTTAGAATACTCTATTTTCGTATCAAGAAGAAGCATGGGTGGTGCCCCAAAATGTGAGGGAGCCCGTTATTGAATTACAAGGGTTTGGTTTGAAGCAGAATGAGATATGCTCTATGGAATGGATCAGCTTTTGTGATCATTCGGACTCTTTGGCTCGAGAGGAACACAAGGACTTTTAGGTGATGCTCATCAAGCCTACATTCATTTTGTGGCAATGTGGTTTTCTTGGCTTCTTTTTGGGTCCATTCTCTTGGTTTCTTTTGGGGTTTGATGCTGTCCAATCTTCAATGGGATTGGAGGGCAGCTCTTATGTGATCTTTTTGGTTTGTGGATTTTTGTTCATTGTTCCATGTGAACGTCTTGTCTTCATACTTCTCATTCTTTGGTTTCATTATTAATAAAATTCTCTAATAAAAAAATATATTTATGGACCATGCTCATGCATGTTGCTTCTCATCATTAAATCTCTTTCGTTGGATCTCCAATCACGGACGAAGATTTCTCAAGTTGGTGGCTCCCTATGGGCTAACCCCCATTTTCCTCCATGAATAAATCATATACTCTTTTTTTGACTGTTTGTAGCCAGTAGCCTCTTATCTATGAGGAACTGCTCAAAATGTCTCAAAGTTTTCAAATCTGCAACTCCCATGTTTATAACATTTTGTTTCCAATGTAACCCATACATTTCTTTGAATTGCATCTCATAAATATCAAAGACATAGTTAAACACAAAATATAACGAGCATAGCCCCACATTTATTATTTATTTTTAAAATAAGTATCATATACTTGCATAGAAATAAGAAACAATTGCTAAAATTTGAAATACATGATGCACATAAGCAAAATCATGCCTTTTATAAATGATGTGAGCACGTGTAAAATGCAATCTTCTTCATTTTGAAGTGTGTCTTGTTATTTTTGAAAAGGGAAATTTGATTAAGGGTGACCTAATATTTTTCTGAGTGGTTATCCTAATGCTCACCTTGTCACAAAGTTCGGTGTATAGGTACTGGTTCCTATGTGTTGCGTATGCATTTTGTTCTCGTTTATAATCACGTACAATACTTGCAAAATTATTGAACTTTTGAATTCTCTCCCATGCCTCATGGGTTTCACATTATAAGTAAGACTGGGGCTACTTCAAGTCATCTACGTAGCCCTTCTCCTTGTTGTCAAGTTCAAAAATAGTAAAGTTTGGGGGTCCTAGCATTGATTAATTTATAGGGAAATTTGGCTGGGTAGAATTTTGTCCAAATCTGCAAGGAAATGGATATGCATAGATTTTGTCCAAATCTATGCCTTATTCTGTCTAAAAAGCGCATGGAGATCTTGTTTCATCCAAATCTTTAGTGGGAGAGAGAGGTGCTCCTCAGAGGGGGGTGGCTGTGCCGGAGTATAGCGTTAATTGTCAGTTGAAATGTTTGGGCCTTGAAGTTGGGCTTTGGAAAATGGAAATTCATGGGGAAACATTCAGAAATAATCTTTGAATTTATTTTATTTTTTTTAATCTCTGATAAAAAATTTGTCCATTCTCTTTTGGCATTATGGAGGAGCTTTTGCTTTGCCAGGTTTATTTGGGAGAAAGCTCAAGGGAATGCTTGTAGTTTTCTCCCTCATGGTTTTTTGTTTTTTTGTTTTTTCCGGATTCTTTAAAATGAAAGAATCAAGGAGATTTTGATGGTGAAGAATCATCCTTTCAATCCATTAAGAATAATTTTGGTTTGAATCCACCAAGCCAAATCTTTGTCCGTCCTGAGACCTAGATTAATTGAGGATTCTGCACTGTGTCCCATGATCAAACCTGGGCACGCAGCAGTGCAGCCCCTTAAGGACATAAAAGTGGGAGAGGCATGATTGCACAATAATTGCTTAATTATGAGCGAATATTGGGAACAATGTTACCTAGAACATGGAACCTTCTGGTTTGTGGAAGGGGAGCGGGGTCTTAAAATTTATAAATCGGTGAAAGAAGTGTAATGGCAGTTGTATGTTTTGGAGAGGACATTGAGGTGTTTCAAAATTTAGAAGATATTTTCTATTGTGGAATGGATTAATGGTGGCGATTCCCCACTTTTAAATTTAGCATTCTGGATTGAAAATGTACCATGTTTAAGAATGTTTGCACCTACTTGGCTCGCCAGGGTGTTGGTGTTTTCCAGTAACCTATGATTGGGAACATATAAAACTACTGCATATTATATATGCAGTAGTTTTGAAAGAACCGAAGATGTGATGATGAAGAAATTTGACACTTGGATTAAAAACTGAGGAACCTGCATCCTGGGTATGCATCGGTTCCAGCTTCTTGAGGGCACAAAATGAGATGGTCATAATTGCACAATAATTGCTTAATTGTGAGCAGGCATTGGGATTAATTCTTGATTAGGGAAAAATTGTTAGGACTATATAGTCATTAAGTCAATCTCAACATCTCTCTCCCTCTCTCTCTCTCTCTCTCTCTCTCTCTCTCTCCCTCTCTCTCACACACACACAAGTTTTCCTCCCATGTGCATTACAGCTGACAGTATTTGTTATCTACAGGGCTCCTACACACTTAAGATGAAGATGGAGGGTAAGAACAGCGAGGAGTTGACTTGCATTGCCTTCAATTTCAAAATTGGGTTTGGATCACTTCTGTCAGATAGCTAAGACTGCCCAGCGAGATGTGATGTCTATGCCTCAATTGTTGCTTGTTTTATTGGCCTGTAAAGAATAAATTTCTTTTTTACTGCAACGTCTTCAACATGACTCTGGATGGTCTCTCTCCAGGTACCCTTCTGTAATATCATATCATACCAACTTTGCTATTATGTCATGTTAAATATTTGAAATATTCAGTAATTTTTTATCATGTTTTCCTGTGAAGGCAGATTGTCGACTTTCTTACCCAAATTAAATAGGAAAAAAAAAAGAAAAAAATCCTTATAGACAAAAAAATTGATTTGCTAGAAGGAAATTGAGGTAGAATAAAAAAATAAATATTTATATCATCTCAGAACTTACTATGAACATGGAGCAAATTAAAGTGGTGATAGGAAAATTGCAACTATAATAAGTAAATCCTTAAAGCAGATTAATATAATAACATATAACGATATTTATTTTAACACCATAATATTATGACATTCATGTATTTGTGAACTTCACTTATGGTCCACAGAAAAATAAAATAAATTGCAACTATAATAAGTAAATCCTTCTCTCCTCTTTTCTCTTCAGCCAAACACTTCTTTCCTCCTCTCTCTCTTTAAATGAGTCAAACATCTCTTGTTTTTGGGTCCAACCATGGCCTCACAATAAAGAAAACGAAAGATCTGAGCTATAAAATTCAATCTTTTTCAAATAACAAAAACAAAATCCCTAGTTTTGAAACTATCTTATATGTACGCACATATCAAGTTATCAAATTGACCATTAAGCTAATACTGAGCATACAAAACACAAGGTTTCAATGAAGATCAAAGCGAGTGAATCATGTCTTATGATTTTGGCAAGTTGATTCTTTGAGAAATTGGATGGTTGGCAAAATATCTCCTCTCCTTCTCTTGCTTTTCCCCTCTTGGAATGAATGCACCTCTTGGAATGAATGCATACTCCAAACTTTGTGCTCCCTTGAATTCAATATGGTCCCCTCTCTCCTAACTTCGTAGCTTATTTTTATAACCAAGGGGCTAGGGTATTAATTCAAAATTCTAAGCATTCCGAAAATACCCTCAAAATGTCTTATTTTCACTAAATTGCTATTAAAATAAATTTAGACTAAAAATTTATTGAAATTAAACCCCCAAAATATCCAACTTGGATTTTATGAACTCATAAAAAAGTACAAACTTCCTAAAATTCGAAATTGGAGTCCCAAATTAGCTCAGGAAAAAAGAAAGGGATAACAATAGCAGCCCCCTTTGTTAATCTTTTCTATCTGGAAGAGTGCAACAAAGTTACCCCCAGGGTGTGGTTCAGGTGGTAGTGCGGGTTTCAAGAGTGCCTTTCACGAGGTCAGGTGTTCAAACCCTCTTGAACTCGTTTATGTTTTTGGACTCCTAAATTTACCCTCCCTTTGGAGTTGTGGGGTCAACTTCAAGGGGCGCAGGATTAGTCACGTGGACCGTAAAACGGACGCGTGGATACCCGGTGCGTATTCCCAAAAAAAAGAGTGCAACAAAGTTGAATTTGCTGATTTTTGTTTAGAGTTAATTATGAACATCCATATAAACACTTGGATGAAAAAAATACCAAAATAAATCATAATAGAAAGAAGACACTATCACAATGTATCCAAAATGAAAAGGTGATCGTGACAACGTGTCAATTACCATCTTAGCGCATAAATGAAAAAGGTTTTAGGGAGATAAAAAATCACAACTCAAGGACCACACAGTGTGGTAATCATGTAAAAAGAAAAAAAGGAATTGTTGTGACTATTGATCACAACCAACAAGACCACACATAGTGTGGTAATCATGTAAGGGAAAAAAGTGTTGGTATGATCATGATCACCAAAAATGGGACCACACATAAGGTGGTAATTAAGTTAGAAAAGAAAAAAAAAAAGGCCTTGGTGTGATAGAAGATCACAACCAATGAGACCACATAAAAGGTGGTAATCATGTAGAAAAATTAAAAAAAAAGTGTTGATGTGATAGAAAATCACAATCAATGGGACCATAGTTAAGGTGGTAATTACTAATAGAAAAAGAAAAAAGGGTGTTAAAGTGTGATAGAAGATTACAACTAATGGGATTGCACATGAGGTGGTAATCATGTAAAAAAAATATTGGTGTGACATAAGATCATAACCAGCAAGACCACACATAAGGTGGTAATCATTTAAAAATAATGTAGGTGCATTACCTACCATGCTTAGAAATGGAAATCTAGGGAAAAAACAAACACCCCAAGTCTATGATGGAAAGAACAACACTCATGTTTAGGATGATGATAGATGCAAAAAAACTCTTAGAAAGAATGATGTTGCTATTTGAGAAAAACATACTTATAGAAGCTCTTGACTTAAAACTGCACTAAAGCATAGCATACTACAAAAACTTCAAAGCTGTTTGACTCATTCTTTTGCAAAGGAACTTCAAGCCCACCAAAGTTCTCAAATCTAAATCTCATTTCATGCATTAGAATCTTATTTTAATCCAATCAAGATATTCGAACCCACATATAATACAGGGTACCCAGCTCCCATGCCTTGTGATTACAGGGTTTCATTGACTTCATGATCCACTATGAATTCTATTCATAATTATAACCAATTAAAGTAGGATATCCTATAATGACAATTAAGAGAAATGTGATGAAGAGATGATCAAGAAGTGATTGTTAGGATGGAATGATAGTGGAGATGGTAATGATTACTCCTACTAATGTTGAGATGTAAGTGGATCTACAATTTGGTAACATCAAAGTCTCAGGGTTCACAAAGTGATAAATTACATGCATTTAGGTCACAATTTCATAACAATGGTGTGATTTGGATGATGTTCCTCACATATCTTGAAATTTAGACTTTGCATCATGAGCAGTCAATTTTTTGTCAAAATGGACTTTTGCATGTAATGTTGGTATAGATACCCCATTCCGTCTGACCATTATTTAGAAAAACTTTTTGTCTTGAAAAATCTTGATTATTTTCAAATTTGCTTTTCTTTTAAGTTTTCGTTTGATTATTCTTGAGTTTATTAATCATGTTTTGTTATTGGGAGGTGCCTTCTAAGGTCTTCATCTAAGTGGGATCTCTCATTTTGACTCTTTTAATCTCAATGCCCTAAAATAAAAATTTGCATTCGCTATGATTTTTTAGAAAGTGTTATTTATATTCATCCATTGTGCATTATAGGTACAACACCAAAAACCAAAAAAAAGAAAAAAGAAAAAAGAAAAACATTACAAAAAGGAAAGTTTTAGTCTCCTTGGGTTGCTTGCATCAAATCCTACTCATCTTCATTCATCTACATGCACAAAAAATTTCAAATTCATTTTCAAATGTCAAAGCATTTCAGTCCTAATTTGGACTATGCTGTGATTTGGTCCCATTTTGAGCCCATTGCCTCCTTTGAAGCCCAAGTTGGGCAAATTTTGTGATTTAAGGTTGATTAGGGTGCCATATTTTGAAATAGTAGCCCACTATGGGCTCATTTTGGGAGATAAAAGGCCTATTGTGGGCCTTTCATTTTAATTAAAGCTCAATTTGGGGCTAGGGGCAGTTAAAGGCCCACTTATGGCCCTTCCATTAAATGGCAGCCATTCCCTATGCTACCATTTCCTATGGTCAGCTATGGCATGCAAGCCTATTTCCCATAAACTATATCCTCACACAGCTGGCTCCCATGGCCAGTCATGTTTTGCAATCCTAAGGGAGTCCCCATGCAAGCTTGTCTATAAATAGAGGCTTTTAAAGGAGACTTGAAGAGGTTCTTTTTGGAGGGTCAAAGAGTATTCATAGGGAACACATAAAGACCAACAAATATAGAAACTATGGAGAAAGGATTTATTCAAATTGAGCTCAGTTGATAGAGAGAATAAAGTCTTTTGGGGAAGAGAACTAGCAGTGTTTAGAAGAAAACAGAGAAATCCTTTGCAAGCATAGACAATGAAGAAGAAGTAAAGGAAGGCGAGTTCAAGAGGTAACTACACTAACTCTCTCATTTTTATGCTGCTTGTTTTGGCTATTTAGATTCATTCAATGTTGAATGAGTGCTATAGAATGAATGGAAATTATGATATGTTGCATCATTAGGTAAAATTTATGATTGAATCTAATGGCAATATTTTTTTTGACTTTGGTGTATTCCCAAGAAGGGGGGGGGGGAGGGTGAATTGGAAATTTAAAATTTATTCCTAGGTTTAGCTAATCCAACAATATATCCACAATCTAGGGTCTGTCTATACAGTTCCAAATGTGTAGACAAATAAAACGTGCTGAAATTAAATCATGCGCTGCATTCACAATATAACATACACATGCGGTAAATAAATTACGGAAAAATAAAATGCACACACGATATGTTATCGGGGTTCGGCCAATTGTGCCTACGTCCCTACCTTTAGTTCGTAAGCCCGAAGATTTCACTAATGCTCAGTTAACGGGTGGAGCGGCACTGTTTACAACCAGGTCAATTAATGAGACTGACCTCAACCTACACCTTACCAGGATGGTGCACCTAACTTTCCTAACTGGGTCTAAATCAATCCGGAACTATTTATCAGGGATAGTCTCCCTCTTCAGGCCCACGCCTGGAATACAACAACTGTATGAAAATTTACGTACACAAAAATGCTTCTTACATTAAGCAGGTATGTACTACAATACGCACAGTATAATCAATGCACTACCGAAAGATAGGATTCGATAAGCTTAGTGTAGTCTTAATGTCTACTCTCAAAAATTAATACAAATATTGCAATCAGTACGTGAGAGTGTAAGTGATAGGATCTTTGTGTCAAAATAATATTTTCAATCACAGTGCAGCAACAAAGATCACAAGTATGCTTTAAATATCTCAACAAATATTTTTCTCAATATAAACCACAAGAGATATTTAAAAATGATTTCTAAAAATTATTTAATCTTTGTGTCAAGATGATGATATCAAACAAACGATACAACAACAAAGATTTTTCAGCACTCTAGCAAATATCTCAAAATGTATTTCTCAAAGACAAACACAAGAGATATTTTTGAAAATGATTTGTAAAATATTTTTTGCAATCAAAATCCAATGTGAACACTTTGAGTTTTGCAATGACAATGCAAAACCCAAAAGTCCAATGAAGTATTCCTAAGGAAGACTTATTAATAAAGTCTCCTAAGGAAACTTGAAGTTTTGCTCTCTAATAAAATAATCTCAATCAATCAAAAACAAGAGAGAGCTTAAGCCTATGAGAAGAACACTCAATCACACTTACAAAGAGATTTAAGCAATAAAAGTGAGCAAGAATGAGTGTAGGAGGCTTAAAAATGGAAGTAAGATTTTTTGAATTTCAGAGGATTTTTGCTAATTAAGATTGCTAATCCTTGACTAATTTTTTCAAATGATGAGATGTATACATAATTTCCCAAAATTATAACCGTTTAGGACATAGTAGTCATTTTTGAAAAAGTTTAACTGAGGTTAATAAATTTTAACTGCGTTTTAACCTAGGTAATTCTTGCCAACCCGCGATCGAGAGAAATTTGAACTTGAAGGATGGTCGACTGAACTTGCATGGTTCAAGGGCAATTTTTCCAAATCCACGTGGTTCAGTTGACTGGGTCAATTTGAACTACGAGGTTCAATCGACCGAGCGGTTGGCATTTCCCACGTGGGAGTTCGGTTGACCAGGGCATTGCCTATATAAACTTGGTTGGTCGACCGAGCGGTCAACATGTTGACCCGAGGATGTTCGGTCAACCAGGTTATGCCTATATACTTCTGGTCGGTCGACTGGGCAGTCAACATGTTGATCCGTTGGGGTTCGGTCGACCAAACAAGCCATCCTTGGGCATTTCAGTCCTATTCCACTTATAATGTTGTTCCTATATGTATAATAATTAATTTTAAGGCAATAGGGACTATTTTCATGCATAATAGTGTCCTATGGCCAGTCTAAGGTCTTTGAAAGCCGACCAAAAAAATCTGGCGTCGGTTGACCGCCCTACGGTCATTTGGTTTCTCTATGGTCATTTGAGCTTATCTACCCTATTATGCATGTAATGCATTAATTATTACTGACCATTAAGCCTTAATTATTATAGACCCGAATAACAACTTAATTAAATTACAATGAATAAACATTCTGGGTTTGTCTTCTTTAAGCCCATGTGCGTGCACCATATGATACTTTCAATTGGTCCTGCAGCCAAACTCATCAACCATTAAATACTATTGTATTTGTCATAATCAAAACAGGATATGACCTATAAAGTCAACAATTTTGAAAATAGAAGTGGCAATTTGAAAAATTGAACTTGGTTTTAATATAAAAGTGATTTTGCAATTCAAAGGTACATTTTTTTTGACAATGCCTTAACATGAAATAAACCCTAAACTCTTAAAAATAGAACCAAGAAGATTCCTCAATCCAGTCTCCTAACTCCCAAAAATTCAGCCCAAAAAATCCTACCCAAAATACCCCATAAAGACCCAAATTGACTAATCCAGAAATCTAAGAGCACTTGACCCAAATACCCTAGTTAAAGTGACCCAAACCCCAGTCTACTTAAGTCAAATACTCGGGTCAAAGTGACCCACGCTCGAGTCAATCCAACCTAAATACCTAGGTCAAAGTGACCAGACCCGAGTCAACCCTACCTAAATACTCGGGTTAACTTGACATGAGGACCCGAGTCAACGCTACCCTAATCCGAGTAAGCATTATCCATTTACCCAACTAACCCTAGCTTTGGCCCGAACCCAGATTCAAGCCCATAGCATAACCCAAAACCTAAAGCCTAAACCCCTAGGCCCGAAGCCTAAAACACTAACCAACCCCAAAGCTTAAAACTCTAACCAGCCTAAGGCCTAACCTAAATTAAACATTGTCTAGGTCTGTTGACTTTTTGAGTCCGATCCCTGTTTTAATGCTGACGAAGCACATATATCTTATATGTGTGCCTAATGTTTTCAATAGGTTTACAATTCATAATGCACACACAGAAGAGGAAAATGGAAACCAGAAAGCTCACATCAACTGGCGTTTTCCATGAAATACAGAAGAGCAAAGAAGAAGACATTTGTTTTGTATTTGTATTGCATTTAATTTTTAATTTGGTCTTTAATAATGCATTGTATGCATGATATGGATAAAACCTCATTGATGACCATAAACTAACCATAGGGAGCCATAAGACCTTAGAGATCACCCTTTGGTCGACCGACACCGGATTTTTTAGGGTATATGCTCAAAAGACTTAGACTGAAGTTAGGGCTCAAAATTTTGCATGAAAAAGTTCCCTTTTGACTTAGAACTGCTTATCATGTGATTAGGGACATTGCATAAGAGGAAAAGGACCGAAACGCCCAAAATTGGCATGTTCGGTCGACCAAACCCTAGTACTCAGGGCCTTTCGGTCGACCGAACTTCCTAGGATCAACGGTTTGACTCTTCGATCGACCGACCATAAATGTAAAGTAACGTCCTAGTCGACCAAAGGAATATGTGGGAAGTCCCAATGCCTTGGTTGACCGAACCACTAAGTTTAAAAGAACTTGGTCGAAAGAAGTTCATAAAGTTTAGTCAACCGAACTCAGTTTGGTCGACCAAACTACGAAGGTTCTGAAATCACCTTAAGAATGGTCGACCAAACACTCAGTTCAAATTCATCCTGGTCGACCAAACCACAAAAGTGGTCGACCAAACCTCTCTGGTTTCGAATTTTTTAAGGGCTTAAATGTAATTAACTTTTAATTAAACAATTTGAAAAATACCCAGCGTGTCCCCAACGGTCATAATTTTTAGAAACTCTATATATACCCCTTCATAAGCTAAGATTAGCAACTTTGATTAGCCTAACTTTTCTTTCAAATATTTTTCCTAATCAAAGTTCCCCCACATACCGTTTTACTTGAAAAATCATTTTGGGGTCAAATTTTTCATACTTTCCAAACTCTTTTTCATTTATTTTTGTAAATCATTTTTAAGAGAGTATTCTGTTTGGGCATTTTTTTTATTCATAGAACAAATATTTTTGAACTTAACTCCTAGATTCTCCAAACACTTTTATTTTCAAAAATCTTTGTTGGAGAACATATTTCTTATATATATATATATATATATATATATATATATATATATATATATATATATGTATGTATAAAATTTATGCAAAAATTATTGGAAGAGCAAAACCCTAGGTTCTCCTATATTATTACTGAAATATATTTTTGGAGAAAATTTCTTAGTAAGGTTTAAATATATTTAAGCACCCTTACTCTCACATTCACGAACTAAACACATTGAAATTAGACATCACTTCCTTCGTGATCATGTGTAGAAAGGGGATGTGGCTCTTGAGTTTATATGAACTAATGAGTAGTGGGCAGACATTTTTACTAAATCACTTCCAGAAGATAGGTTTATACAAATTAGACGTGAATTAGGTCTCATGCATAGTAGAGATGCATCCTAGATATTTCATAGTTTGCATAAATTTAGGGGGAGCTTTCAAATAATTTTAAATGTCTAACAACTAATATAAGTGTTGATATCTTTATTGGCTTAGACTTTGTGAAATTGATTATATTTTGCAATGCATAATTCTCATATCTACTGCATGATGATAATTGCACTTATGTTTTATATTTTGATCATACTGAAACTGTTTGAGTTGCCTAATTGTGGATAAACTGTTAGGTCTTAAAAACTCAAAATAGGTCATTTTTATACATGAATTTTCAGGAAATGTCTTATTTTCGAACGACATGCTGCCGAAATTTTTAAAAATTCCCAAACTTCTCGTGTATACAAACGATTCTTACCCATTGCCTAAAGCTATTAGTTTCATGGCCCTTTTTGTTGTTGCCAAAAGGGGGAGATGGATAAGAGGGCAAAAATTGGGTTGACTTGAACTTAAATAAAAAATTATTTAAAGTTTTACATAATGCACATTGCTAGGGGGAGCCTTCTAAGGCTATACCCATTTTTTGCATGATGTATTTGTCATCATCAAAAAGAGGGAGAATGTTGACCTTATAAGTCACACCCGGTTTTGATAATGACAAATACTTAGGTATTTGATGGTTTTCAAGTGTTTGTGTAGGCTTAGATGAACATCTCAAAAAATGACACTTGAAGCAAGACGTGAAGACCCTGAAGATTATAATTTGTATTGCCAATTCAATTTATGTAATATGGGTCTGTAATAGTAACTAAGGATATGGTCTGTATTAATTACCTGCATATCATGCATATATGATATATGGTAAGCTCAGTAAGACCATAGTATGACTCTAGGTCCCAACACTCATGCACACATATCATATAAAATATAGGAGTGCTAGAAATGCACTTAAATTGAATATTATTAGGAAATTTGAGAGAGCTCGGGCAACCGAACCCTAGGAATTCAAAACTTTTCGGGCGCTCGAACTTGTTGAGAAGTCAATAGTTGACTTAGGCTCTCGGGTGATCGAACAAAATTGTTCATACTGTCCACGGGCACCCAAACCACCTGAAAAGGACATTTCACCAACTCGGGTTATTGAGGGATTTAGTTCAAATTGAGCCCCAGGCGATCAAACACACGATTTCGGGCTACCGAACCTATGACCAGGCACCCGAAAATATGGAAAGATGTTTCTGACTTTGATTCGGGCCACCAAACTTTAACTCGGGCTGCTGAACTAATTTAAAAGGCTTTTATTATTGTGTCTGTTCGGGCGACCGAACCACGGTTCAGCCACCCAAACCTCACCAGGTTAAAATTATTTTAACTGTGATAAATTCTAGTTAATGAGGGTTAATACTTCCTAATCACTTTGGAACTTTTCTAATAATTTCCAACAAGTCTCAAACGGTTATAATTTCACCCTTACCTATAAATATAGGCTTATTTATGAGGATTACCAATTAATTAGCAATTTCATTAGCCAAAAATCGTCTCTTTTGGAAATACTCTCTTTGTCCAAATACTATCAAATTTCCATTCCCTTGATACATTTTGAGATTGTGAGAGCATATTTTGTGTGGTTGTGATTGTTAGGTTTTGCTAAAAACTCTCACTTGCTTGTGTGATTGTGATATTATTTTTTAGGAAGTTTGGCTTAGGTTTATCTCATAGATTTCAATATTATAAATCTTGTGTCAGGATAAACTAGCAAGCTTAGGATATTTGCATTGTTATTGTAAGTGTCCCATAGCTTTGATTTTTGTTATGCAAAAATATTTTCAACAAACAAAATATTTTCAAACTAGTAGTGTGCTTATTTCATTAAATAAAATCTTCTTGAATTAGTTTGAATATCTGATTGATATCTTTGGAATATTGATGTGCTATTGAACTGTGCTTTGCTTACATTCCAAGATATTGCTTGTATTGAACACTCTTGAGCATTTCACTAAGTATACCATATTGAGTGTTGTTAGCACAACTATTTGCATCACTGAGCTTACACTATGTCCATATCATTGATGTGTATGTTTTTGCGTGTATTGGGTACATATATGCTTTACATGAAAACATAATCATTGTACCAATTAATTGAGAAAATATTGTTGTATTTCAGGCGTGGCTTGAGGGGGCGATAATCCAGTCCGGTAAGAATTGTGTAAAGGTTGAGATTAGCCCTGTACTAATTGACCTGTTTGTTTAGATGCCGCTCCACCTGTTTAAGTGAGCATTATAGTGGTAATCCTTGTGCTTGTTAGTCAAGGCGGGGACGTAGGCAATTTGCCGAACCTCGATAACACTTTTGCGTTTCACTTCTCTTTATTGTTTTCTGGTGCATGCTTAGTTGATTAAATTGCGTTATTTAATTTATGCTACATATTACAATTGATTTATTTTACTTGCACTAGATTGACTTTAGGCTTGTGAATATACTGCTGTTAGGATACTGACCTAGGACATTAATTTTAAAAATACCAATTCACCCCCATTTTGGGATCATGGTAAAGCTAACATAATCTATTTCCTAAAAAAAAAATGGTAAGTAAGGGAATAATTGGTTTTATTTCTTTACTTATTTGGTTTCATTTATTCACTAAATATGTTGGCAACCAAAATGAGCCACTCGACCTCGATGTTGATGGTGAGCTCATTACCCTGTTCCCTTCTTTTTATGTATGACTTGATGGGAAACCACACTAAATTAGGGTGAGGGCAGAACCTCTTCTTGTTTCTTAATTATATGCATAAGGAAACCCTACCTATCATGAGCTCCTTGTGCAAACAAGGCCCACAAACATACTTAAATCCCATAGACTAATGTGTTAGGCCCATAACCTTTATATGGTAATCACTTAGCGTAAGGCCTATTAATTACATGCTCCATAAATGTCCGATATTTATTTAATTTTGGATTTATAAAAAAGGATATGTAAGTCAAAAAAATTCTAAGAATCTCCCACTTAGACTGTATAGCTACATTTCTATAAAGAAAAAAAAAATATTTGGACTAAAATACACAAGATGTGGCCACAACAAAGAATATTGAACATAAGCAAGCACCATCCAACATAATGGTCCAAAATGAGATCATGCATATCCAATTTTGCACAAAGTTGTATTCGATATACTAGCATCATACAAGTCAAAACACATATAAACTCGTGACCATACATTAGGTCCATAATGAAATAATGCATATCCAATAACATAAGTATACATACCCGAAGGGGTTCTAAGATTACATTGTCAAAACATACACAATCTTGTGACCATATGTGCAACATAGGAATATGGTCAAAACAACATTGCAAAATGTGATCAACGAAGCACATTTTGCAATATGGCCTATTTTGCAATTAGTTGGAGCATTTGCCCAAGAAGCACCAGCTTCAACGAAGCTCATTGAAACTAAACAAAAATGTCTTGGTATTGATAATAATATTGGCCCAAATATCTCTCTAATAGCCTTAGCATCCATCAAGATGCATATACTTCTCACAAAAGTAAATTGAGATCAATATCAAAATGTATCTAAAGCATACGATGATGAGACTAAATCATAATGTCTTTATGTTTCACAAATGAGACTACATCAAAATATCAATTGAGATTAATATCAAAATGTCTCCATATATATCACAAATAGACAACAATCTAAACATTCTATAAATGAGGCCAAACAAAATGCCTCAACATATGCAATTCATAATATGACCATAACCAAAATTTATATAAGTGTGCACATATCATAATAAGCAACAATTAAATTGATCAATTCACATAATTCTTGAGAATAATATAATCATAAAAAAATACATAATTAGCATCTATCATTATGAGGCACTCCTAGTAACTCAAAATATCAAACGACCTTAACTAAACCCATGCTAGTTACATGCTCTTAAAAATCTTTAGGGGTCAATCTTTTAGTTAGTGGATTTGCAATCATCTGCTTTGTGCCTATATACTTAATGCAATTTTGTCTATCTCCAATATTCTCTCTAACAAAAAAGTACTTAATATCTATATACTTCGATTGCAAAGAACTCTTATTATTTTAAGAGAAACTAATAGCAATAGTATTATCACAACATATCAATAGTGGTCTCATAATAAAATTAACCACATAGAATCTTATGATAAAATTCCACAACCACAAAGCTTGACAAGTTTCCTTATAACAAGCAATGAACTCTACCTCCACAATTGAGATAGTTGTACGAATTTCTTAACACTCTTTCTGGATATAACTCCTCCTACCATCCTAAAAACATATATGGGCATGGATTTCTTATCACCCATGCAGCCTGCATAGTCAACATCGAAATACCCAATCACCTCAAGGTGATTTGATTACTTGTAAGTGTGCATGTAATCCTTTGTGTCTCGCAAATATCTCGTGATTTTCTTTGCGGCGTTCCTATGACTTTCCCTAGGATCACTTAAGTATCTACCAAGCACACCAATTGCATAGGTAATGTTAGGATGTGTGCATACTTGAGCACACATGAGACTACCAACTGCTAAAGAATAAGGACCCTTTTCATATGTTTTATATCACCATCACTTTGAGGACATTGATTTCTAGAGAGTTTCTCACCCTTCGCTAAGGGTGCTGCACATGGCAAACAAGACTACACATTATGTTTGTTCAAAACTCTCTCAATATAGATTTTTTTAGATAAACCAAGAATGCCTCATTTATCACAATGAATTTGTATGCCTAAGACAAATGAGGCATCACCAAAATCTTTTATATGAAACTATCCTGTAGTATTGTTGGCTTAACAAGGCTTTTCAATCTTGTTTTGATGATAATAAATGAAATATATTTTAACATGTGTTGTTGAGTGACTTTATTTTAGGATTAAGTAAAACAAAACTCATGATTATGGAAGCAAACTGGAAATCAAAGTCAATCAAGTGAAAGCTTCTCAGAATATTGAAGTAATAAAAGACAAATGAAGAGCTTAAAGGCTAAGTGGGACTTGAAGTAAAGTTGAACCTCAAGAGACTTGAAGACTTAGAGTTAAATGAGCTTATGCTTAGAAAGATATTTGTAAGTACTTCAATCCTATACTATTTATAAATATGAAGCTCTTTAGGATCAAAAGACTTAGAGACCATCTCATGAAAAAACCCTTGAAAATGATTTTGAAAAAGTTGTATTTGAGTTTTTCAAAATAAACTATAGTTTAGAAATAAAAAATGTAAATATTTGAAAAAGAATGGTCTGTCCAGCCGACTGACCATTTTTTAACTAAGTTCAGCCAGCCGACTGACAAGCATAAAGAATGAAAAACCTGCTTAATCGACTGATAATTTGAACTAGGATTAGTTAGCCGAATGACACCCTAGTCTGTCCAGCCGACTAACTATTTATTGAAATAATTTTTGGACAGACAGAACGTTGTCAGCCACCTATCCAGCCGACTGATCTGCACAAAATTTAACACAGTTGAGTGAGTCAGCAGACCGACTCCACGGAATTTTTGAAATTTGAACTAAACGAAAGTTTTTCAAAATTAATTCTAGGATTTCAAATCTTTTGTGATATTGACCAAACACTCCAAGTCAACTTGGTAAATAAGATAACTCTTCCACAAAAGAGTCTATAAATACCTTCCTTGCTTAAGGAAAATATACATTAAATCAATACAAAGCATTCTACGTTCATACTCTCCTAAATCCATACGTCTTACACTCTTACTGAAAGAACTCTACGAAATTGTTGGTTGATTAAGAGCCTTGGTTTTGATTTGCAACTAATTTTTTCTCTATCTATAAGAAAGAACCTTTGGTGACATCTAAATCTTGAGCTTTGTATTTTCTATTTAGTATTTGCTTTGAAGTATATTAAGTGCTCTAACTAGTACAAATTTGCTCTGTTTTGAGAGTGTTATTGTACGCAAATCCTTACTTTTATTTAGTAGTTCTTTGACGATTCAAGATTGATTTGGATCGTTGGACCAAGCGTGGGTTGTTGCTTGGAGAGGCTTCTCTTCTTGAAAAAGAGGTTATTTGTAATGGTTTCATTCCACCCGTAAAGGAACAAGTATAGTGGAATCGTTAGGTGGTTTGCCTAAGGTGAGGACGTAGGCTGGGGTTAAGTCAAACCTCGTAAAAACAGTGGCGTCACTCTTTTTGTTGACCTTATAGGTCACGCCCAGTTTTTATTATGACAAATACTCATTATATCTAATGAGTGTTTGAGATCATGTGCAGGAACCTACATTGTCAGATCAAGATGCACATAGAAAAAGTGAAAGTCAAGACCCAATTCATTCTATGTTGTAATATATAGTTTATTTGTGTAATTTGTCTGTAATAGTAATTAGGGTTTTGCTTGTAATAATCATCACACACATAACATGCATGGTCTAATAGGTAAGCTCAGACTAAAATTGAAAAATAACTAGAACTGGACCTAGAAAAGACTTTAGAACGCTCACCATTGCATGTGTATGTGTTAGACACTTGAATAGGGTGAATGTAAAATGAATCAGGACCAAAATGCACATTTTGTGCACCTTCGGTTGACCGACCTAGGGAGTTCATTTTGACCCTAGTTGAACGAACCGGTCTGGGTCAACAAGTTGACCACAGTTCGATCGATCGAACTCCTAAAGCTTATTTGATCCTGGTCAACTGAACCACCCTAAAGTCAATAGTTTGACTTCCTCATCGATCGAGAGACTTTTGAACTACACCAACCTGGTTGACCGAGTTCCCACGTGTGGGAATCCAATGCTCTAGTCGACCGACCAGCTTAGTTCATTCTAGCCCTAGTCGACCGAACCTCGCTAATTTAGAAAAATCGTTTGGACATACTTGTCCGGTCGACCGATCCTGAAGTTCATTTTTAGCCCGGTCAACTGAGCCACAAGAACTTCGGTCGACCGAGCCCATCCTAGTCGACCGGTGCTTTCGGGCTACCCTGCATTTTTACTACAATTAACTATTTTTTAGCAGGGTTAAAATTACTAAATGTCACTAACGGTTATAATTCTAGGGGTGTCTATATATACCCCTTCATTTGGGAAAATTAGTGAGAATATTAGCCAACTTCATTAAGAAATTCTCTCTCAGGCAAAAAATTTCTCCTACTCATTTTTACACTCCTCTCACTTATACTTATCTTCTCATATTGCTTAAACTGTTTGTAAGTTGATTGAGTGATTGTTCTTAAAGGTTTACTCTCCTTGTTTGATTGATTGAAAGAATTTTCTTGAGAGTCAAACCTAAGTGTTCTTAGGGGGCTTCGCTAATAAGCCTATCCTAAGAAGACTTGCTTTAAGCTTCTGAGTATTGCATTTGTGTTGCAATATCTTAGGAAGCTTGTATTTTTTTTTGGGTTGCAAAAATATTTTCAAAAACATTCTCAAATATCTTGGGCGACTTATTTCAACATATTTTTGAAAGGATATTTGTTTATGTGATACTAATCTTTGTTGCAATATTTATTTACATATCATTTGCTGAATACAAAGATTATACATCTTTTGCAAACCAAGCATATACATTATCTAATATTCACGTGATTGAGATATCCTATTGATTGATATTCTTGAGGCTTGCTTGACATCTTTGTGTGAACATGATTGATTGAATATCTTGAGATACAAAGATTGTTTGTTGACACTCTCACACACTCATTACATTGATATAAAATATATTTTGAGAGTTGAAATATTAGACCACACTGAGCTTACATATTAAATCATTTTGTGGTGTATGTGACTGAGCATATTTGGGTACATATATGCTTTACACGAAAGCACAATCACTGTACCAATATTATTTGATTGTGAAATCAGAGTGTTTCTAGGCGTGGTCTGAGGGGGCGGTAATCCAGCCCGATAAGGATTGGTTGTAAAGGTTGAGGTCAGCCCTGTGCTAATTGACCTGACTTGTTTAGGTGTCGTTCCACCCATTTAAGTGAGCAATTATAGTGGTAATCCTTGTGCTTCTTAGCCAAGGCGGGGACGTAGGCAATTGGCCGAACCTTGATAACATTTCTGTGTGTCAGCTTTACTTTATTATTTTTCTAGTGCATGTGTGTATGATTAAATTGCTTTATTTACTTTCTAGTATGCATTTACATTACTCGCATTAGATTGATCATAAAATTGTGAATATACTGGTGTTAGAATATTTACCTTGGGATTAAATTTTAAAAATATCAATTCACCCCCTCTCTTGGGATCATGATAAAGCTAACACTTTTTCCCTTATTCTCTTTAAATTCCCGCAAAAATATAAACTGTGTAGAAGTTGTAATTCTCTTAATTAAAAAACA
Organism: Malania oleifera; assembly: GCF_029873635.1. NCBI lineage: Eukaryota > Viridiplantae > Streptophyta > Magnoliopsida > Santalales > Ximeniaceae > Malania > Malania oleifera. The sequence continues at coordinate 124,343,652 of NC_080418.1, forward strand.
ACGCGTATTGGAAATTAAATAGACCAAAACTTAATTTGTTCTTGGGCTTGCGGAAACCGAAAGGGAGTAAGTTGGTTAATCAATATTTTGTGGAAACCATAAGGGAGTACGTTGGTTGGTTAATAACCTAAAACCTATTAACTGAAGGTTTATTTGAATTTTAATTTTGGAAAAAGTGATTGGATGTTATTTTGATTATCAATTAAAAGGAAAATTGCATTCTCTACAGGGCTTACATATTCATATACATAGGGCTGCAAACAATCAAGCTAAATATTGCCAAAAGAATTACAAAGCATATATTGATTGGTTACTTATATTGTGGTTGATTGGTTTAAGTAGTTGATTGATTATTTATTTGTGTTGTGGTTGTGGATTGAATAAAAGACTTAAACCTTTGTGTGATTACTAAAAGAAGTCAGGAAATCTTTGAAAGAATTATAAAAGGTTAAGAATTCATAAAAGGATTTAAAAGAAATTTTAATAACCCAATTCACCACCCCTCTTGGGGCTACACCTTAGGTTTCAATTTGTATCAGAGCCTTGTTATAGTAAATCTTAACAAGAATCTATACAAAGATCTAGATGGCACAAATAGGAGTAGCCCCCTTTGGTGAGGGTCAGTCCTCAACTAGACCACCCATTTTTTGTGGACTCAACTACACATTTTGGAAACAACATATGAGAATCTACCTTCAAACAATGGATTAGAAGGCATGGAAGGTTGTCACAAATGGTAACCTAATCCCCACTAAACTAGTGGATGGAAACGAAGTACCTAAGGAAGACAAGGAGATGACCAAAATAGATCACAAAATGCTGCAAGTTAACTCTAGTGCAATAAATGCCCTCTATTGTGCACTTGTTGCTAATGAATTCAACAGAGTGATGGCATGTGAAATAGAAAAAGAAATTTGGGATAAATTGGAAGCAACCTACGAAGGCACATTAGATGTTAGAGACAGTAGAATTGATATGTTGACTAGTGAATGCAAAGCTTTTAGGATGAATTCCGATGAAACCATAACAAGCATGTACACTAGGTTCACACATATCATAAACTCTCTAAATTCCTTAGGAAAAACATATTCCACCCATGAGATGATTCGCAAAATTCCAAGAGCACTTCCACTTATTTGGGAACCGAAAGCCACAGCCATAACGGAAGGTAGAAACCTCGAAAAAACCTCATTAAATGAACTCATAGGATCACTTCTAACCTATGAAATGGCTATAAAAGAAAGAAACACTGAAAATAAAATAAGAAGTTTATAGCTCTAAAAGCCTCAAAAGAACTTTCAAGTAAAGAAGATAATGACTCCAGTGAATTAAATAATGAAGAATTAGCTTTTATAGCTAGAAAACTTGGAAAATTCTTCAAAATAAACAAAAAATGCACTAGAAAATTCAGAGGGTTAAAAACTGAAAAAGGTGAAAATAGTAAAAAGGAATACAAAAGCAAAAATGAACCTCCCACTTGCTATCATTGTAAAAAAGTCAGACACATCAAGCCCGATTGCCCTCGGCTCAAGAAGGAAAAGAAAAAAAAGAAGTCTCCAATGAAAGCAACATGGGACGACACAAGTTCAAGTGAATCAGAGAGTGAATCCAACAAACAAGAAGTGGCAAACATGTGCTTCATGGCACACAACGAAGAGGTAAACTCTTATTACTCCTTCTCGGAAGATTTGTGTGATGAATCATGTAATGATTCATGTGAAAGTATGCCCTCTTATAAAGAACTTCAAGTTGAATTATTTTCTCTTCATAATAAGTTTATCAAGGTCTCAAAAAGGAACATAATTTTAAAACAACAAAATGAATCACTTAGAAATCAGCTTGAATCCTTAAAAATTGTTGAAAAAGAAAAAGATTTAAAAATTGATGAGCTTGAGAAGAAAGTAAATGACATGTCTTAAAAATTAGCAAAGTCTCAAGTGAATGAAGATGACAAGAAAGAACTAGAAATAGTTGGCCTTAAAAACCAAATTCAAGATATGGAAAAGATTATTTACAACTTTACTAGAGGTAAAGAAAACTTTGAAAAAATGGTAGGACAACAAAGGATGGCTAACAATAAAGAAGGAATTGGTTACAATGGATCACCAAACAAAAGAAAGAAAAACTTGTTTATGGGATATTTTGTAAATCAATCTAAACACTATGCAAGTACTTCATTGACAAACATTTATGAGCACACTACTTGCTACATGTGTAAAAATATAAAGGACATATAATGTTTAATTTTTCACTCAAGAAAAAATACATCAAAGTAAAGAATGATTGGAAGATAAACACTAAAACTAGACAAGACTTAAAGAGAGTTAAGAAAGTTTGGGTTCCAAAAGTAACAACATAAATCCTTTCTTATAGGTTTGCTTTAGGTCCACTCCATCTAGAGAAAAATGGTACTTGGACAGCGGTTGTTCAAGACATATGACGGGGGATAAATCAAAGTTCACTTCTCTCACTCAAAAGGATGGAGGATACATAACCTTCGGTGACAACGCAAAAGGCAAAATTATCAGAATTGGTAAAATAGGTAAAGATTCCTCACTCACTATTGATAATGTTTTGCTAGTGGATGGTCTAAAGCATAATCTATTAAGTATTAGTCAACTTAGTGACAAGGGATTTGAAATAATCTTTAAAAAAGACAAATGTATAATACAAATCCTAAGGATAATGTAATACTATTCACAACACATAGAATAAATAATGTGTATTGCATAAACCTTGATAGCCTAATTTCTCAAGATGTAACTTGCTTGGCTGCCATGAGTGAAAATAGTTGGCTTTGGCATAGAAGATTAGGACATGCTAGCATGGACCTTATATCCAAGCTTTCTAAAAAGAATTTAGTAAAGGGGTTGCCTAATGCTAAGTTTATCAAAGATAAAGTTTGTGATGCTTGCCAACTAAGAAAACAAACCAAGACAAGTTTTAAAAAGAAGAAACATATATCAACTAGTAGACTCCTAGAACTCATACACTTAGACTTATTTGGACCTACTAGAACTCAAAGCTTAGAAGGAAAATAATATGCCTTTGTAATTGTTGATGACTACTCTAGATACACATGGGTATTGTTCTTTACTAACAAAGATGAAGCTTGTGATTTACTAATAACTTTATGCAAGAAACTTCAAAATGAGAAAGGTTACAATGTCTCAAACCTAAGAAGTGACCAAGGAAGAGAGTTTAAAAATAAGAACATTGAAAATTTTTGCAATGATCATGGTATAAGCCATAACTTTTCAGCACCTAAATCCCACAACAAAATGGAGTTGTTAAGAGGAAAAATAGAACCTTTCAAGAAATGGCAAGAACTAAATGAGAATAACTTACCCAAGTATTTTTCGGCCTAAGCTGTAAATTTAGTTTGCTATGTAATTAATATGGTTTCTATTAGAACAAGCCTAAACAAAACACCTTATGAATTATGGAAAGAAAGAAGACCTAACATAACTTACTTCCATGTTTTTGGGTGTAAGTGTTTTGTTTTCAATAACAAAGATGACTTAGGAAAATTTGATGCTAAATCAGATGAAAGAATTTTCCTAGGATATTCTACAAATAGTAAGGCCTATAGGATCTACAACAAAAGAACACTAACCATTATTGAATCAATTCATGTAAACTTTGATGAATCAAACCCTTTTTCAAAAGAAGTCAAAAATGAAGAAAATGATGATATTTTCAAAAAGAATGATGATCTAGATATTAAGGAAGAAAATGAAGAAATATCAAGAGATAAACCTCTAGAAAATCTTGAATTCCCAAAAGAGTGGAAGTATGTAAGAAATCACCCTCAAGATCAAATTATAGGTGAACCATCTAGAGGTGTAACTACCGGATCTTCTTTAAAGAATCTATGTAATCACTATGCATTCCTATCTCAAGATGAACCTAAAAATGTCGAAGAAGCCCTTAAAGATGACTCTTGGATAATTTCTATGCAAGAAGAATTAAATCAATTCGAAAAGAGTAAAGTCTGGAAATTAGTACCCAAACGTAGAAATCACTTGATCATTGGAACTAAATGGGTATTTAGAAACAAAAAGGATGAATATGGTATAGTCCTTAGGAACAAAGCTAGACTTGTAGCTAAAGGGTATAACCAAGAGGAAGGGATAGACTATGATGAAACCTTTATCCCTGTTGCTAGAATGGAAGCTATAAGGATGTTATTAGCTTATACCTCCTACAAAGAATTTAAGTTATACCAAATGGATGTTAAAAATGTCTTATTAAATGGGTATATTAATGAAGAGGTATATGTTGAACAACCCCCAAGATTCGAAGATATAGAAAATCCTGATTATGTGTTTAAACTAAGGCTTTGTATAGGTTAAAACAAGCCCTTAGGGCTTGGTATGAAAGACTTAAAGGGTCTTTAACAGAAAAAGGGTTTTCAAGATGAAAAATTGATAGTACCTTGTTCATTAAAACAAAGAAAGATGACACACTTTTAATTCAAATCTACGTACATGATATAATATTTGGTGCTACTAAGGAACATCTATGTAAAGAATTTGCAAAATGTATGCAAGAAGAATTTGAAATAAGCATGATGAGAGAATTAAACTATTTTCTTGGACTACAGATTAAACAAGCAAAGAATGAGACTTTTATAAGTCAATCCAAATACATAAAATAAATGATTAAAAAATTCGATATGGAAAATAGCAAACCCATAGGAACCCCTGTGAGGACCTCTATCAACCTAGATAAAGATGAGAAAGGAAAACCTATAGATATTAAATATTATAAAGGCATGTTTGGAAGTTTACCATATTTAACAGCCAGTGGACCCGACATAATGTTTAGTGTGTGTATATGTGCATGTTTTCAATCAGCACCTAAGGAATCTTATCAAGTTGCTGTAAAAAGAATTCTAAGATACTTATTAAGCACAATTGAACTAGGACTATGGTATCCAAAAGACACCGACTTTGAAATAATTAGCTATTCAGATGCAGATTATGCCGGATGCAAAATTGATAGAAAGAGCACCAGTGGCACATGTCACTTTTTAGGAAGATTGTTGGTATCTTGGTTTTCAAAGAAACAAAATTCAGTGGCCCTGTCAATTGCTAAGGCTGAATATGTAGCAGCCGGGAGTTGTTGTACACAAACACTATATATGAAACAACAATTAAGATATTTTAATTTAAAATACACAACTATACCAATTAAGTGTGACAACATGAGTGCGATAAGCATATCCAAAAATCCTATTTCACACTCAAGAACCAAGCACATTGACATAAGACATCATTTTTTAAGAGATCATGTTCAAAAAGAAGATATAACTCTTGAATTCATTAATACAAATGATCAATGGGCTGATATCTTCATTAAACCTCTCTCAGAAGACAGATTCATAACCATTAGAAGAGAGTTTGGTCTACTACATAGTAGAGAAATAGTGTAAAGAATCAAATTTCAGAAAAGATCAACGGTCAGCTGACTAACCAAAGACCCAACCAACTGACTGATCAAATGCATGAAAAGAGTGTTACAGTCAACCGCCTGACCTAAGACCCAGCCGACTAATTGAGCTATTTTTCTAAAACGGAGACCAGTCAGCCAACTGACCCTGAGGTCAGCCGACTAGTTGACGAAAAAACCCAAGACTCGTTTATAAAGACCCAAGCCATTCAAGTGGCCAGCCAACTAACCTAGGGTTTATTCTTTCCTATGCTTTCTTTCTCTCCCATTCCTCAGTTCCTTCTCTTGCAAAAATCACCAAACTCTTGTCCTCCATTTCCAAAAAATCTACCACTGTCTTATCAAAACCACCTTCGTTTTTCCATATAAAAGTTCCAAAAAGTCGAGGATTAAGTCTGTAGGAAGTAAGAAACCCTCCACCTCATCTCAACACACTGAAGATTCTTCAATCGAACAATGGCTTGTAGCCCCACACGCCAAGAACTTTTATTGAAATCATCTAAGCGCAGCGAATCCTATCTTAGGTAAAATCCTTGATGTTTCATTTTTCACATCTGATTTCTCTCCTATAATTTCCTTATTCGAGACACTAAGATGGAAAATTTTCATTTTGTATCAAGCCAAGGGACATTTTCCTAACCTCGTAAAAATTTTCTATGCAAATCTTGTTAAGGAAGAAAACAGACTTTCTACCAAGGTGATGGGAAAATCCGTCTCTCTCACTTCCGAATCCCTTGCAAAAACTTTTAAAATCACCAAATGATATTTTAAATGCCCTCCTTTTAGTACTTATTGGATATTAGAATAAGGCTTCACTCCAGAAGAATTCCTTCCCTCGATATTAGATACCGAGCCAGTTTCTTTTGACAATCCTCCGCTCTACAAACATTTGAATCTTCAAGCTCAAATTTTACAAAAAATTATCACATATAATATACTTCCTCAAGCTGGATCACACGCGTATATCTCCTATGTTGATTGCTTTGTCCTCTGGTGCTTGCTCGAGGGCAAGAAACTAGACTTACTGAGTCTTATGCTTCAATGGATGATATCTCGGGTGGAAGCACAACGCGTCACTCTTCCCTATGGAGGAATTTTAAATTAAATTTTTGCAAAACTCCAAATATCTTCACCTTTTGATTTCTTTGTAAAATGCACCCAGTATGACATTTTCAATTGTACAACTCTCAAATTAATGGGTTATGATAAGTATGAGGATGGTTGGATTCTAAAGGGAAGTGGAAGTCAAGTATGACAACCCCCTGTTACTACTACTCTTGCATGGTTTAATCCATTCTATCAACAATTCACCACTTTTAGTCAAACCATGTAAACCGGGCTTTAGTCTCTCCAATCCAACTTTTCTTCCCTTCAGGAAAATTACTCCTCACTTGATGAACGTTTGAACCGCATTGAAAAGCATTTACCCAGTTCCTCTCGTACCACTGATCATATGGATATCAGTTCTGCTCTTACTAGTGATGATGGGAGTGATGATGAGGACTCCACGGAAGGAAGTAAGGATAATGATAAGGAAGGCATGGAAGAAGAGTATGGTTCAGAAGAAGAAGAAGAATGAGAGGACTTATAAGAAGAAGAAAGGAATGAAGAAGACGTAGATGATCATCTTGCTGATGAAAGCTGATGTTTTTACTATTCTTGTCCTTCAAAACTTGAATCTTGTAACTTTTTTACTATAATTTGGTATTTTGTATGACAAAACACTTCGTTTGGTTGCTTTGCTTGTATTGCTTAATATGACCTGCGTATTTCCCCTTGTTTTGAATGATGTCCAAAGGGGGAGAAATTGGGAAAAGAAAAGAGGTCATGTTAAGTAGTTATGTATGTATTTAGAAAGCAACAATGTCATGACATGAAACTGTATGTTAAGTATATTGACATGATATGTTTGAGATTCTAAAATGCTATGCTTGAGCTTATAATGAGTCATGTTGAGTTCATTATTTGCATATTGAATATCTTTGCCTTTGACTTTGAGAAAATTGACTATATGTATTTGATGTTACATTCTTAACATATTGAAAGAATGCTTATAGTGAGGGGGAGCTTTTTCAAAGAAACATTCATCTTTGCTCCTCATTTGTCATCATCAAAAAGGGGGAGATTGTTGGCCTAACAAGACTTTTCAATCTTATTTTGAAGATAACAAATGAAGGATATTTTAACATGTGTTGTTAAGTGACTTTATTTCAGGATTAAGTAAAGCAACACTCATGATCATGGAAGCAAACCAAAAATCAAAGTCAATCAAGTGAAAGCTTTTCAGAATATTGAAGTAATAAAAGAAAAATGAAGAGCTTAAAGGTTAAGTAGGACTTGAAGTAAAGTTGAACCTCTAGAGACTTGAAGACTTAGAGCTAAATGAGTTTATGCTTAGAAAGATATTTGTAAGTACTTCAATCCTATACTATTTATAAATATGAAGCTTTTTAGGATCAAAAGACTTAGAGACCATCTCTTGAAAAAACCCTTGAAAATGATTTTGAAAAAGTTGTATTTGAGTTTTTCAAAATAAACTAGAGTTTAAAAATAAAAAATGTAAATATTTGAAAAAGAATGGTCTGTCCAGCCGACTAACCATTTTTTAACTAAGTTCAGCCAGCCGACTGACAAGCATAAAGAATGTAAAACCTACCCAGCCGACTGACAATTTGAACTAGGATTAGTTAGCCGACTGACACCCTAGTTTGTCCAGCCGACTAACTATTTATTGAAATATTTGTTGGACAGACAGAACGCTGTCAGCCGCCTATCCAGCCGACTGATCTGCACAAAATTTGACACAGTTGTGTGAGTCAACCGACTGACTCCATGGAGTTTTTGAAATTCAAACTAAACGGGAAGTTTTTCAAAATTAATTCTAGGATTTCAAATTTTTTGTGATATTGACCAAAAACTCCAAGTCAACTTGGTAAATAAGGAAACTCTTCCAAAAAAGAGTCTATAAATACCTCCCTTGCTCATTGAAAATATACGTTAAAGCAATACAAAGCATTCTACGTTCATATGCTCCTAAATCCATACGTGCTTACACTCTTACGGGGAGAACTCTACGAAATTGCTAGTTGATTAAGAGTCTTGGTTCTGATTTGCAACTAAGTTTTTCTCTATCTATAGGAAAGAACCTTTGGTGACATCTAAATCTTGAGCTTTGTATTTTCTATTTAGTATTTGCTTTGAAATATATTAAGTGCTCTAACTTGTACAAATTTGCCTTGTTTTGAGAGTGTTCTTGTACGCAGATCCTTACTTCTGTTTAGTAGTTCTTTGATGATTCAAGATTGATTTGGATCTTTGGACCAAGCGTGGTCTGTCACTTGGAGAGGTTTTTTTCTTAAAAAAGAGATTATTTGTAATGGTTTTGTTCCACTCGAAAAGGAACAGGTATAGTGAAATCCTTAGGTGGTTTGCCTAAGGCGAGGACGTAGGTTGGGGATAAGCCGAACCTCGTAAAAATAGCGGCGTCACTCTTTTTCTCTTATTCTCTTTAAATTCTAGCAAAAATATAAATTGTGTGGATGTTGTAATTCTCTCAATCATAAAAACAACGCGTATTGGAAATTAAATAAACCAAAGTTTAATTTGTTATTGGGTTTGCGGAAACCGAAAGGGAGTACGTTGGTTAATCAATATTTTTCAGAAACCGTAAGGGAGTACGTTGATTGGTGAAGAACTCAAAACCTATTAACTGAAGGTTTATTTTGTCAGGATCAAGCGCTACCGGTTCTTCTATAATTTTTTTTTTAGGGTGATCTTTCTTATACTTCCATTCTCTTGGTAATTCCATATTTTCTATGAGTTCATCTTTTGATTTTTCTTTGTTTATTTCCTTTTCTTCCTTGATTTCTATCTCATCCTCCTTTTTGAACATATCATCTTTTTCTTCATTTTTGACTTCTCTTGAAAAAGGGTTAGATTCATCAAAGTCTACGTGAATTGATTCAACTATGGTGAGTGTTCTTTTGTTGTAGACTCCATAGGCTTTACTATTTGTGGAGTATCCTAGGAAAATGCCTTCATCCGATTTAGCATCAAATTTTCCTAAGTTGTCTTTGTTATTTAGAACAAAACACTTACATCTAAAGACATGAAAGTAATTTATGTTAGACCTTCTTCCTTTCCACAATTCATAGGGTGTCTTGTTTAGGTTTGATCTAATGGAAACCCTATTAATTATATAGCTAGTTGTATTTACAGCTTCGGCCCAAAAATATTTAGGTAGGTTATTTTCATTAAGCATAGTCCTTGCCATTTCTTGGAGGGTTCTATTTTTCCTTTCCACAACTTTATTTTGTTGTAGGGTTCTATGTATTGAAAAATTGTGATTAATACCATATTCATTACAAAATTTTTCAACACTTTGATTCTTAAATTCTCTTCCTTGCCACTTCTAATATTTGAGACATTATATCCTTTCTTATTTTGAAGCTTCTTACATAAAGTGATTAATGAGTTGCAAGCTTCTTCTTTGTTAGTTAGGAACAACACCTATGTGTATCTTGAGTAATCATCAACGATTACGAAGGCGTATTGTTTTCCTCCTAAACTTTGGGTTCTAGTAGGACCAAACAAGTCTAAGTGTACGAGTTCTAGAGGTCTACTAGTTGATATATGTTTCTTCTTTTTGAAGCTTTTCTTGATTTATTTTCCTAATTGACAAGCATCACATACTTTATCTTCGACAAATTTGGTGTTAAGTAGGCCTTTAACTAAATTCTTTTTAGAGAGCTTGGATATAAAATCCATGCTTGCATGTTCTAACCTCCTATGCCAAAGCCAACTATTCTCGCTCATGGCTGCTAAGCAAGTTATGTCTTGAGAGATTAAGCTATCAAGGTTTATGCAGTATACATTATTCATTCTAAGTGTAGTGAATAATGTCTTTTGATCCTTAGAATCTTGAATTACACATTTGTATTTCTTAAATATTATTTCAAATCCTTTGTCGCTAAGTTAACTAATGCTTAGTAAACTATGCTTTAGACCATCTACCAACATGACATCATTTATAGTAAGTGAGAGTCTTTACCGATTTTACCTATTCCGATGATCTTGCCTTTTGCATTGTCACCGAAGGTAACAAATCCTCCATCCTTTTGTGTAAGAGAGGTGAACTTAGATTTATCTCCCATCATATGCCTTAAACATCTGCTGTCCAAGTATCATTTATCCTTAGACGGTGTGGTCTTAAAACAAACCTACAAGAAAGGATTTAAGTTGTTACTTTTGGAACCCAAACCTTCTTAGCTTTCTTTAAATCTTGTCTAGTTTTGGCATTTAACTTCCACTCATCTTTTACTCTAATGCACTTTTTCCTAAGTGGACAATTAAACATTATGTGTCCTTTATTTTTACACATGTAGCAAGTGGTGTGCTCATGAATATTTGTTGATGAAGTGCTAGCATAATGTCTAGATCAATTTACAAAATATCCCATAAACAAGTTTTTCTTTCTTTTGTTTCGTGCTTCATTATAACCAATTCCTTCTTTGTTGTTTGTCATTCTTTATTGTCCTATCATCTTTTCAAAGTTATCCTTACTTTTGGTAAAGTTGTAGATGATCTTTTCTTTCTCTTGAATTTGATTTTTAAGATCATTTATTTCTTGCACTTTCTTACAATCTTCATTTACTTGAGACTTATCTAATTCTTGAGATAAGTTATCTACTTTCTTCTCAAGTTCTTCAATCTTTAAGTCTTTTTCTTCTTCAACAAGTTTTGAAGATTCAAGTTATTTCTAAGTGCTTCATTTTGTTGTTTCAAGCTTGTATTCCTCTTTGAGATTTTAATAAACTTGTTATGTAGAAAGAGTAATTTAGCTTGAAGTTCTTTGTAAGAAGGCATACTTTCACATGAATTACTACAAGATTCATTACACGAATCTTCAGAAAGAGAATAATAAGAGTTTACCTCTTTTTTATGCACCATGAAGCACATGTTTGCTACTTCTCGATCACTTGGCTCACTTTCTGATTCACTCGAACTAGTGTCATCCCACGTTGCCTTCATTGCAGGCTTCTTTTTCTTCTTTTCCTTCTTGAGTTGTGGGCATTCCGGTTTGATGTGCCCGACCTTTTTACAATGATAGCAAGTGGGAGGATCATTTTTGTTTTTGTATTCTTTTTTATTGCTTTCTCCTTTTTCAGCTTTTGATCCATTAAATTTTCTAGCGAATTTTTTGTTTCCTCTTAAGAATTTTCCAAGTCTTTTAGTTATGAGAGCTAAGTCCTCATCTTCTAATTCACTAGATTCATTATCTTCCTCACTTGAGAATATTCTTTCAAAACTTTTAGAGTTATGGACTTCTTATTTTTGTTTTCAGTGCTTCTTTCTTTTAACATCATTTCATAGGTTAGAAGAGATCCTATGTTCATCTAAGATTTCTTCCTTCCGTAATGGCTGTGGCTTTTGGTTCCCAAATAGGTAGAAGTGCTCTTAGAATTTTACGGATCATCTCATGGGTGGAATAAATTTTTCCTAAGGCACTTAGAGAGTTTATGATATGGGTGAACCTAGTGTACATGCTTGTTATACTTCTTCGGAGTTCATCCTAAAAGCTTCATATTCACTGGTTAACATATCGATTCTACTTTCCCTAACATTTACTGTGCCTTCATAGGTTACTTCCAATTTATCCCAAATCCCTTTGGCTGTTTTACATGCCATTACTCTATTAAATTCATTTGCATCAAGTGCAAAGTATAAGGCGTTTATTGCACTTGAGTTAATTTGCAACATTTTGTAATCTGAGTCATTTAGTTCTTTATCTTCTTTAGGTACTTCTTTTCCATCAACAAGCTTAGTAGGGATTAAATTCCCATTTGTGACAACATTCCATGCCTTCCAGTCCATTGTTTGAAGGTAGATTCTCATTCGTTGCTTCCAAAAGGTGTAATTTAATCCACAAAAGATGGGTGACCTAGTTGAGGATTGACCCTCACCAAAGGGAGCTACTCCTATTTGTGCCATTTTGAACTTTGTATAGCTACTTGTTAGGTTTTGCTATAACTAGGTTCTGATACCAACTGAAACCTAAGGTGTAGACCCAAGAGGGGGGGGGGGGTGAATTGGGTTATTTAAAATTTCTTTGATTCTTTTTTAGAACTCTTGTCCCTTTTTCACAATCTTTTAATGATTACTTGTATTTTTATTAATGAGGCAATCCACACAAATTCCTATTTTCTAATTAATCCATAATCAACTAATACATTCAATTAACTTACTATTCAAACACAACAACCACCCAACAAAAATCAATTTGAATCTTTAGAGTCCCTGTATATAAATATACAACTCTTGTTGTTGTCTTTTGAATTTGAATATTACAACGACATTCAAACACTCTTTCAATATTAGAACTTAATTAAACCTTCAGCTAATAAGTTTTTGGATGTTAACCAATCAACGTACTTCCTTTCGGTTTCCGCAAAAGATCGATTAACCAACGTACTCCCTTTCGATTTCCGCAAGCCAAAGAACAAATTAGTTTTTGGGTTTACTTAATTTCTAATATGTGTTTGCTTTATAATTAAAAGTATTAAACATCCACACAGGGTATATCGTTGCTGAAATTAAAAGAGAGTAAGGATAAGAGAGTGACACCACCACTTTGACAAGGTTCGGCTTATACCCAGCCTATGTCCTCACCTTAGGTCAACCACCCAAGGAATTTACTATATCTTATTCCTTCCGGGTGGAACAAAAACCTTACACAATTTACCCTCTTTTTCGGGAAGAGAAACCTCTCCAAGCACTGACTTGTGCTTGGTCCAACGATCCAACAAACCTTTGAATCGTTCAAAGTATAAGAAGATAGAAGTAGATCTGCATACAAAAAATACTCTCAAAATTCAGAGCATGTTGTACAAATTGAGTTCTAAATTGTACTTCACAACACCAAAGCTAAATAGAACATGAGAAGCTCTAAAGTTTTAGAAGTCACCGATGGTTCTTTAAAAAGAATTGAGTGCAACTCGAAACCAAGCTTTTGATTTTTCAATCCACCAAAAACATAGAGTTTTTCTCCAGCAAAATGATGTCAGCAAAGGAACTTAAGGAGAATTTCAATGCAGGAAGAATTCAGCGTATTGACTGTTTGATCTGTTAAACTTATCTTACTTGTCTATTTTTTCTTTTTCATTGCCCAGAGGAGGTTTTTATAGATTTTTCCAAAGAACAATTTTCTCATTTAATTAGGTAGCATTAAATTATTGAATTAATTTTGAAATTCAAAATTTTTCAAAAAATAATTTTATGATTTAATTAGGTAGCATTAAATTATTGAATTAATTTTGAAATTCAAAATTTTTCCAAAGAACAATTTCCTCATTTAATTAGGTAGCGTTAAATTATTGAGTTAATTTTGAAATTCAAAATTTTTCCAAGGAACAATTTCGTCATTTAATTAGGTAGTATTAAATTATTAAATTAATTTTGAAATTCAAAATTTTTCCAAGGAACAATTTCCTAATTTAATTAAATTATTGAATTAATTTTGAAATTTAAAATTTTTTCAAAGAATAATTTGAAAAATCCAAAAGGTTAGCAGTCGTCTGACTTGACCACCCAGGCGCCTGTCAGTGCTCAAGCAGTCGCCTAGAACCCTACTGCCTCCTAAATTATTTCTTTTAAATTGTGGCAGTCGCCTAGCTATGTAGGGCAGTCACTTGGCTCTTAGTATTTTCTTTTTTTACCTTAAAAAATTTCTTCCTTTGAGACCTTTTAATCAAAGACATATTTTAAGGTCTTTCAAAAAAGTGTTTCTTAGTTTGTTTTGATTTATAAGAGCTTCACATGTATCACAACAATCCTTCTAATCATGGTTTTCCTAAAACACTAAGTTCTTCAGCCTCCTTCAGTCTCTCGAGATTCACTTTTGACTTTAAGAATTGTTTGACCTTTAACCTCATCATTTGTTCTTCATTGACCTCAATATTTTGAGGAGCTTCCACTAGATTGACATTGAACTTCAGTTTATCAATTGTGAGTGCCCTTTTACCTAAATCAAATCACTCAACACAACATGTTAAAACATCCTTCATTTTGTTATCATCAAAACAAGATTGAAAAGTCCAGTTAGGCCAACATATTTGAATTCTAATTTTGGAAAAAGTAATTGGATATTATTTTGATTATCAATTGAAAGGAAAATTGCATTCTCTACAAGGCTTACATATTCATATACATAGGGTTGCAAACAATCAAGCTAAATATTACCAAAAGAATTGCAAAGCATATATTGATTGATTACTTATATTGTGGTTGATTGGTTTAAGTAGTTGATTGATTGTTTATTTGTGTTGTGGTTGTGGATTGAATAAAAGACTTAAGCCTTTGTGTGATTACTAAATTAAGTCAAGAAATCTTCGAAAAAATTATAAAAGGTTAAGAATTCATAAAGAATTTAAAAGAAATTTTAATAACCAAATTCACACCCCCCCCCCCTCCCCTCTTGGGGCTACACCTTAGGTTTCAAGTATCTTTTCAATTTTATTCAAAAGATCTACATCATTGTTGGCTAGCAATATATCATTAATATAGAACACAAGGATTACAAGTTTGCTCCCACTCATCCTCAATATACACAAGGATTAATTGTATTTTCCTTAAACCCAAAGGAAGTGACAATTTCATCAAATTTCAAATACCATTGCTACAAGGCTTGTTTCATCCATAGATAGATTTCATTATTTACCCACCAATTGTTCTTTCTCAAATTTCTAAAAAAACCATCTAGCTACTCCATATATACATCCTTAAATAGATATCCATTAAGGAAAGTAGTTTCAACATCCATCTAGTGAAGCTTTAAATTAAAATAAACCACCAAGGCCTTCAGAACGTGAAATGAATACTTTTTTGGATCATGCCCTTTCATTGATTGTCGCCTTTATCTACCAATCTTGCCTTCTTCTTTTTTTTTTTCAATCTCACTTTTGGAATCACACTTGTTTTTTTTTTTATTTAAAAAAATTCATTTGCATCTACCTTAGACCCAATGGGCAACCTAATGAATCCTAGACTTGATTATGATGTTTGACACCAGCTCATCACATATAATTTCCATTCATTGATGCTCAAGGGCTATCCACCAAAAATCATCTATCATTTCGTTTCCAAACTCTATGGGATCTCATTAATAGAGATAGCATTATTTGATTCAATCACTTCAATATTATGGAAAGTGTTGTGCCGGACACCCCACTTGTGCCAAACACCAATACTACAACTATTGCTATTGAATATATAAGAAATTAAAGCAATGCAGAAACTAATAATAAAACAGTAAAAAAAAACAAGACAAGAAATTTACGAGGTTAGGTATAGAATTACCTACGTCCTCGAGCGCCGATGATCAATCCACTGCTTCTTGATAAAGTACAACTTTGAGGTGTGTTTTACAAATGAAGAGTTGAGCTCTTTATATAACTTCAACCTCAAGTCCAAAAGACACTTCTCTCCAATGTAGGACAAATAATATAAAAAATTCAAAACAACCTTTTATACTAATGTGGAACTATTCTACCAATATAGAACAAAAAATAACAAATCTCCACCTTGACGATAAATTCAACAAATTTTTCAGTCACCAACATTTTTTGGAGTTCCATATCATCGGCGTCTTCCAAAAATATTTAGACTTGCAGGATATTGATCAAGTCCAAACAATGTTTGAACTTGATTGTTGTCACAATTTTGGTCAACATATCTGCAGGATTTTCAGTTGTAGCAATCTTCTGAAGAAATATCTTGCCTCCATCAATAATATCCCGCATAAAATGAACCGAACATCAATGTGCTTCATTCCTGCATGGTAGACTTGGTTCTTTGCCAAATGAATAGCACTCTGGCTATCATAGAACACAACAATGTGCTTCTGAACAACTCCCAAATTTTTAAGTAAACCCTACAACCAAATAGCTTCCTTAATAGCCTCTGAAGTTGTCATGTACTTTGCTTCTGTTGTAGACAAGGAAATGGTAGACTGTAAGGTAGACCTCCAACTCACTAGACCATTAGAAAATGTAAAAACATATCCAGTAGTTGATCAACGTTTATCCAAATCACCTGCAAAATCAGAATCCACATATCCAACAACACGTTGATCAATAGTATTGTTTTTCTCAAATACTATACCAACGTCAATCGTATTCATAATATATCTCAAAGTCCATTTCACAGCTTGCCAATGTCCTTTACCCGGATCATGCATATACCTGTTCACCATACTAACAGCTTGTGAAATATCAGGTCTAGTACGAACCATTGCATACATCAGACTACCAACAACACTTGCATAAGGAACCTGTGACATATACTTACGTTCCTCATCTGATTTAGGAGATAAAGTCGCACTAAGTTTGAAATGAGGAGTAAGAGGAGTGCTTACTGGTTTTGACTGCTCAAACATGCCAAAACTCTATACTACCTTCTTCAAATACTGTTTCTGAGACAAACTAACTCTTCCTTTTATTTTGTCCCTGCGAATCTCCATGCCAAGTATCTTCTTTGCTTCACCAAGATCTTTCATTTCAAACTCTTGATTTAACTGACTTTTCAACTTGTTGATTTCTTCCATATTCTTTGAAACTATCAACATATCATCAACATACAAGAGTAAATATATAAACGATCCATTTTGTAGTCTGTGAAAATAAACACAATGATCATGTGTATTTCTGATGTACTTTTGACCCATCATAAATTGATGAAATCGTTTGTACCACTATCTTGGAGACTGTTTTAAACCATACAACGATTTACCCAGTTTAAATACCCAATTTTCTTTTTCAGCAACCTAAAATCCATCTGGCTAAGTCATATAGATTTCTTCTTCCAAATCACCATGTAAAAATGCAGTTTTATTATCGAGTTGAACTAGTTCAAGATCAAATTGTGCTACCAAAGCCAACAAAATTCGAATGGAAGAATGTTTAACAACTAGAGAAAATACCTTATTATAATCAATGCCTTCCTTCTGTGCGTAGCCCTTAGCTACCAATCTATTTTTGAAGCGAACATTATTTGCATCTAGAAATCCTTTTTTCTTTACATAAACCCATTTGCAACCAATTTCTTTCTTACCATTGGGAAGCTGGGCTAGCTCAAGTCTGATTTTGATGAAAAGACTGCATTTCTTCTTCCATTACTCTTTTCCACTTGTCTGATTCAGAGTTCCTAGTGTAAGGAACATTATCGTCCACAACTAGAAGTGCATAGGCCACCATATCAGTATATCAAGCAGGTTTTTGAATTTCTCGTCTTGGCCTTCGAGAAACAATTGATTCTTGTTGCTGTGAAGATTCTCGAATTGAAAGCTCCTCTTCTTGTACACTATTCCCCACCGTAACTAGAGAGTTTCCTTGTATAGTCTCATTTCTCACTGGGTTTTCCAAAATTCTCTTAACCTCCATCTATTGTTGAGTACCACTGGTCTTCTCTTTAACTCATGACTCATTGCGTATTTTTTTCTTCATCATCGCAAGTTCATCAAAAGTCACATCCCTACTTAAAATCATTTTTTTCGTCTCTAGACACCAAAAACGATATCCTTTGACTCATGCACTTATCCCCAAGAATATTACTTTCTTGGCTCTTGGATCCAACTTAAATTCTTTAACATGATAATAAGTCATAGTACCAAATACATGTAAAGAATCATAATCACTAGTAGGCTTTCTAGACCATACCTCATAAGGTGTTTTCCCCCTATTGCAGATGATGGTAGACGATTGATGAGATGACACGCATATCTAATAGCCTCAGCCCAAAACCTTTTGTCTAACCCAGCATTAGACAACAGACCTCGAACTTTCTCCAGTAAAGTCTGATTCATGTGCTCTGCCACCCCATTCTGTTGCGGTGTATCTCGAACTGTGAAGTGTCGAGCAATACCTTCATCCTAACATACCTTCATAAATGGGTCACTCATGTATTCACCACCATTATCTGATCTGAGCCGTTTAATCTTTCTGCCAGTTTGAGTTTCAACTAATTTTTTCCACTTAAGGAAAATATCACACACTTTATTTTTATGCTTCATAGAATACACCCAAACTCTTTTGGAAAAATCATCAACAAAAGTGACAAAATAATGCATACCACCCAACGAAACCGTTTTTGTGGGCCCCCATACATCTGTATAGATGTAGTCTAAAATACCTTCAGTCTGGTGGATTGCTGTGCCAAATTTCACTCTAGTTTGTTTTCCCAGAATGCAATTGTAACGACTTACTTAATTTCCATGTTTTTCTTTATAATACTATAACAATTAAAATGCTCTGATACCTAATTGAATCATCAACCTAAGCAGCAAGAAGCGGAAATCAAATAAACATAACCATATATAATTATATACAATGCCAGAGTGCTAGAATGTCTCAAAATATACATATATAACTGTTTCCCCAAAATACCCTCAACTGGCTAGGGCTATATAAAAATACTCCCACAATACTCACTTTATTGTCAGGGTAACACTGAAGCCCCTCTATCTGCTCGCCTACCTGGATCACCTGAAAAATGGTTCAACACTAAGATGAGTCAATGCTCAGTAAGACGAAATATGCTATTACTAGTGTGTGGAAAATGAGTTATAATACTATGAAAATCTATTTCTATAAAATCATGTAAATACAATACAAGTAATAAAAATCACCACCATTTCCATGTTACTTAACATATTAGTATTGTAGGTTACTATTCAAAATACTTCTAATGTACATAGGTATATTCTCTGTCTCTGTAAATCTGTATATACATAATAGTAACTGAAAACTTTCCTTGTGGATAACTATGTATCATGATTTAACATCTCATGATAGGGTTGTGCGGCCCGTAGGCGGGATCTACACTGGTTGGCCGACCTGGGTAACTCACTATACTCCCTCAGTCTGATCTGCCTTCCTCAACTGATATCTGATGGGGAGCCTGTCCATGTCTAGGATACTATACGATCGACCTACTACCACGTATTATCTAAATACGTGGTTGCACTCATAACTAAAATATTTGTAGCTACGGTACCGTGCTCTGTAACTGTATGGTCCAACAGGGTCTGATACTATATAATATATCTTTATATACAACTATCTGATTTACCATGATTCTGAAATAACTGCATAAACCATGATACTGAATAAACTGTAACTATAATACGTACGTCATGGTACTGAGAACTGTATGATCATAACTCTGAAAAAATATATAATCATGGTACTGAAATTCGTATAATCATGGTACTAAAATTCGTATAATCATGGTACTGAAATTCGTATAACATACTTCCGTACAATTTTCATATTCTCAAGCCACATAAGAATTTTAAACATATTATATGTATAAATGATAAACTGTATAAATTTCTATCGTGAATAATCCTCTATTAAATACATGTAGTTTATACTGCAACATAGTAAAATTGCCTAGCATAGCATATTTCCCTTACCTGATTACTGAAAGCCCCTATGGTATACTAGCCTAACACCCGTAGGGCCTCCTACACAATACCCTGAAAACAACATTTTCCAGAACAGAATATCAATATTTCTTTACCTACATCATTTCCTATAACTATCAGAAGACCAAAATTTGACTAAAAGGTCCTACCCTGAATTTGGGATGAAATCCAACTCGATCCCACCGACAATCCGCCCCAGCAAACTCGAAAAGAACTTCGTCAAGAACGTCGTGGTGGCTTCAGATCGTCAATCCGGCGACTGGCGGGGCCAAAATCGAAGAGAGAAGGGAGAGAGACCGTAGGAGAGAGAGAGAGAGAAAAGCACTGAATTGAATGAAAATCCGAGTTTGCACTATTTATAGGGCCAAATTCGTTGATGAGATACGTCACCTCGTCGACGAGTTCTTTAGTAAATTCGTCAATGAACCTTACCCTTCATTGACGAAATTCAGAGTAGCCCAAATCCTTTTCTCAGTATTTTCTCGTCGACGAGGTTCTGAAGACCTTCGTCGATGAATCCCTATATTCGTCAACAAAAATTCCTTGAAATTATATTCTTCAGAATGCAATGTCATCGACGAAGCTTACTGCCTCCTTCTGTTTCTGTTTCCATTGCTCTCCCTCATTATTATTTAAATACTATTATTCTTCGGGTCACTACAGCAATGCTCACAAAATTCAAGTTTGCACACCTTTGCACCCTTTAACTAACCTCGCTTAGCTAATTGTTGCAAATATTTTTCTCCTGCATGTGCTAATCGCATATGCCATAACCTGATTGTATCTGAACCTGTATCTTTCTCAGAAACAACTGCTGCTGAGCCAATGACTATACTACCTTGTAAATAATACAAATTATTTTTCCTTATTCTTTTCATCACCACCAGTGCACCTGATTTAATCTTTAAGGTTCCATCTTTCAAAGTGATAGTGAGCCCTTTAGATTCTAAGGAACCCAATGAAATCATATTCTTCTTTAGGCTTGAAACATACCTAACATCAGTCAAGGTCTTAATAGTTCCATCTTGACATTTCAACTGTATTGATCCTATTTTAGTTGTTTTACAAGTATTATCATTTCCTATAAAAACAACCCCACCATCTAATTCTTCAAAATTAGAAAACCATTCCCTATTGGGACACATGTGATAGGAACAACCAGAATCCAAAATTCACTCACCAAAATAATGTGACGAAGATGTTCCAACAAGAGAAAAATCTAAATCACTTCCATCATCATTGGCTATATTGGCATTAGAATGTGTTTTGCCCTTATTCTTCTTCTGTAATTTAGGGCAATCTTTCTTCCAATGCCCTCTTTTACGACAAAAAGCACATTCATCTTTAGTAGGTCTCCCATGAGATTTACTCCTCCCATGAGATTTACTCTTCCTTCCAAGCATATGACTCTGAGAACATCCCCTTATTGTTAGTGCTTCTGCTGTTTCCTTGTGGACCATCTGATCCTTCTTTTTGGATTCAGTACTAATCAATGCAGTACAAACAACATCTAAAGTAACTTTATCTTTCCCATACAATAAAGTGGTGGTTAAATGTTCATACTCATCAAGGAGAGAATTCAGTAACAGTATGACTTTATCCTCATCTTTCACCTTTTCATCCAAATTTAACAAATCGGCTAAAATTTTATTGAAAGCATTTATGTGGTCATTAATCGAAATACCTGGTTGATACTGGAAGCGAAACAATTTCTTTTTCAAATAGAGTCGATTTTCCAGACTCTTGGTTTTAAATGTATCTTCCAATGTCTTCCACAATTTCTTTGCAGATGTCTCCCTCATAACACAATATTTCTGATTTTTGGTGAGACACAAACGAATTGTACCACATGCATAACGATTGATCTTTTCCCAATCTTTGTCTCCCATATCTACTAGTTTATCATCCAAAGCAATATCTAGTTCTTGCTGATACAAGATGTCCATCACCTCACATTGCCAGATACCAAAGTTGTTGGTACCATCAAATTTCTCTACCTCAAACCGAGCATTAGCTATCGTCTTTGATGATGATGTCAAATCCGACGGGTTTGGAGTTCGTGTGGACAGAATTTCTTCTACTGCTGCACTAGTTTCTGCCATCTTCTATATATTTAATAGCAACCAACAAAGCAAAAGGCCTAGGATGAATAGTACGTACCAACTGTGTCTACTCTGTTTTATCCTATGAAATTCCACTTTGACCAGGCCGACCTCCAGGGAGCAACTGAGCTGCAATGGTCTCTGAGCACTTGCTTAGACAAGGTCTTTCTTAGGTATCAAATGTGGAATCAAGGATCCTAACAGAGGAACACCTCCGTATCAACACTATTCAACCTAGCTCTGATACCAATTGTTGTGTCACGCACCCCACTTGTGCCAAACACTAATACTACAACTATTGCTATTGAATATATAAGAAATTAAAGCAATGCAGAAACTAATAATAAAACAGTAAAATAAACAAGACAAGAAATTTACGAGGTTCGATATAGAATTACCTACCTCCTTAGGCGCCGATGATCAATCCATTACTTCTTGACAATGTACAACTTTGAGGTGTGTTTTACAAATGAAGAGTTGAGCTCTTTATATAGCTTCAACCTCAAGTCCAAAAAACACTTCTCTCCAATGTAGGAAAAATAATATAAAAAATAAAAAACAACCTTTTATACTAATGTGAAACTATTCTACCAATGTGGGAGAAAAAATTACAGAAAGGACAGTATAACTCAAAAGATTTTGAGCCAACGAATGACCAATAAATGATCATTAGAAATTTTAAGGTCAAGATCCTTTTAACTATGAATTATACAAACATACTTCCACTTTACACCCTAAAATAAAAGTTTCTTAAGTTGTGTTTCTACAATCAATGTAGTCAATCCATGATTCTACCTAATTTCATCACATGTGCCCTCCACAATCATAGTTTTGATTCTCTTACCTATTTAAAGTTAAAATGAGGCTTTAAATGGATCAAACAAGTCAAATATTTTATGAATGAGCTTAATAAAACTACAGTGAGAAAATTCATCATATAAATAAGATGATATATCGATAACTACCCATTAGGCCGTCGCAACAAGAGTGAGATGACGATGAATGTTTGTATAAATTTATTCTAAAAGTGAAACATAAATCAATTTCCTCTTTACGGTACATAACCAATGTTTCTCACTTCTAAAACGTGACCAAAAGTCAACATTTTAATAGTTCTCATTTGTTCCACTTAGTCTTGACTCCATTCCCCATGTCCACCTTCAACTTACCCTCATTTGGCATTTACTAGATTTTGAACTCCATTCTTTTCATTCCAGTTCTTATACTTCCAGTAATCCATCTTCGTATGCTCAAGTTTGTGATAGAAGTTGCATTTTCCCTTAAAGCCATTAACCTTAAATTCAATTGATTGTTGAGGTTTTCTATAATCATTCTTGTCAAATTTCATAATCCCATCAAAATAAGATGGAGCATGAGTAACAACCTGAACCAAATTCACCTTACCCTTCCTTAGCATATCTTCCTCTTGAACCATAATTACAATCATCTCATTCAAGCTTCTCTTTTTTTTTTTTTTCTTTTTTCTTTTTAAAGAAGGGCGGCGCTTCCATTTATTTATTAATAAACCCTCACTTTTAGCAAGGAATACCATGGTTAAAAGACAATCAAAGGGAGAAATAAAAGACAAAACTTTAAAGGTCTCCCAAAAAACAACATCAACATCCAACCAAAGCAGGATTACAAGTCCAAGCAAAACAAAACAAAACAACCTCCTATAAAACAAATCTCACGCAACAAAACAAACAAAAGATAAACAACATAAAGCATAAACCAAAACCAACAGGAAATCAGCTAAACATACCTCATATAAGTCGTACCCATTTTCTCTAATTTATACAACTCATTGATAACTCTAGGGAGTTGACTACTATTTATAAACAAACTATTCCTCCCCATAGCACCTTGACGAGTCAAGGCATCTGCCACTTTGTTCCCTTCTTTATACCAATGCTTTATCGAAAAGTCTACTCCCTCCAATAAACCAATTAGCTGCTTCCAAAAATCCCACAAATACCACAAGGAGCACTTACTAGATCTTATCCAATTTACAACAATATTCGAATCACATTCAATATCAATACTAGTATGGCCCAAATGTTTGCAAATCTTTATTCCCTCCAACACAACTCTCAATTCAACTTCATTATTTGAACAAGAACTAAAATATTTTGAAAAACCAAAAACAAAAGAACATGTATGGTCTCTAAGGATGCCACCACCACCCGCCAGCACTGGGTTCCCCAAGCTGCTCCCGTCCAAATTTAGTTTCAACCTCCCTTGCCCCGATTTTAGCCATCTCACACATTGCATTGTTTTAATTCTTGTATTCACAATTTGCACTTCCAGATTCTACAATATCCGAAAATCAGCATCCTTTAACTGAGTCATTCCTGTCATGTTCCTGCTCAAAACCCCCACCCAATACTTAATAGACAACCACGCATCTGTACTACTCTCCAATTTCCCCTCCATTCTAGCTATACATCTCCTTCTCCACAGCCTCCAAACAACTAAACAAGGAATCAAAGCCATCAATGATCCCAATTAAGAAAATCTGGAAGCCCTATTAAACTACATTTGGACTCTTTCTTTTCAACTTTGTTGTCTAAGGAAAGGAACACCTACCTCCACCAAAACCTTCCTCCAAACCTCAGTAGCAAGGTCTCCTTTATTTAACACATGCTCCATATCTTCTGGTTGCCTCATCTCACAACAATTACATGCCGAAGCAAGCGAAACCCCCACCCTTCTCACCTTTTCATCAACACTTAAGCACTCAAAAGCGGTCTTCCACATGCAGATAGCAATTTTCATTCCTCTTTCTGAGCATTATAATATGTTTTCGTTGCATCAAACTAAAAGGGTAAGGATTTCAAATTTTCCCTACCAAGAAACTCTTTTCTAAGAACACCTTCATCTTATTCAAATTTTTATAATAATGAGCGAGTTCCATGTTGTGCTCACACACTCTACTAGAACCATCATACTACTAGAACTAAATAATCTCATGTATGTCTCCTTGTCAATCTTTTCAAACTTAAAGAATTTTTCAAAAATAGCTTTCAGGAAATCCTTAGTATTCCCTATCTCAAGAACACTTTGCCTAGTGGACTTCTCCATAGAATGCTTTGTAAGTATCAAACGCACTCGATTTGAGTGTTCCCATTTTTATTTATGATAAGCCATTTTATTGGGGAAAAAAAAAAACAATCTCTTTTAGCTTCACAAGCTCATCTTATCTCAATGCCATATCCACATTTATGATGGGGAGGTAAACCCTAAGAGACTCAATTCAATTCTCAAAATTGGTTTTAGATAGTGTTTTAATGCTAGATGTTGTAAAGGCATATAATTTCCTTATTGTCTATTCAAACACAAGGCATAGGCTAAACCCCTTAGCCATTGTAGCCTTGTCTAAGGTTCCCAAGCTACAATACTAAACAATTTATCTCATGACAAACCAAAGTAATAAAATATTATATAATTTGGAATTTGATACTACAGCACTTGAATCTTCGAATGTACAATGCCAAAAATTTCACAATCAATGACACACCAAGAGGGTATGACCATCGATCATGGAATTCCAAGCGCCAATTGTTATCCAAAACAATTTATGTGACTAAAAAAATTTATTTTATTATTCAAATTGTTCCTTCACAATGAACATCATCAATTGTACCCCACGATAGATGAGGACATAATCAATATGCCGATTAATTCTCAAATAATTATGGTCACAAGATTGTTTTCAAAATTACAATTCCATATTGATCAAGAACTTAAGCATGTAATCATTATCAACTTGTATATAAATGTCTATCAAAGATTTTTAATTTTATTCTATGTTCAAATGTTTCGAGGAGTTCTGAGAATGTATAATATGAATATCTCCTGGATATATCATAAATCAACATAAAAGATTTTGTCCCCAAAATCAAAGAGCATAAACGAAAACACACTCCCAAAATTTCAAATTTTAAGAAAATGATGTTTGGGTTATTTAAAAAAATTATGGTCTATGTCCAAGAAAATTTGGGAAAAAAATTTTAAAAACCTTAAAAAATTTTTATTTTTATTTTTTTATTATTTTAGGCCTATAATGGGCCCCACATGCCCATACGTGCCTGACCCTGCGTGTGGTAGGCTAATGTATGCAGAAGACTTCATCTTGTTCACTTGATTCCTAGTCTTGAGTTACACTCAACCTAAATTCCTACAATCTAGGTTTGCACTTATTTCTTCATCATTCTTCAATATATTTGGTGGGTTTTTTTTTTTTTTTTCATTTAATTTTGAAAACCTTACACATTTTATGAAATAATATTTTAAAGTGGGGTGTTTTTATCCATCCAAATTTCCAATAAATAGGAGCATGTGCTCAATTCTCCTCCCATGCCTGAACCACTTAGTTTTTGTCCATTTTTAAGAAACCCATCAAACAACAATTCATTCCTCAAGAAAAAGAAAAAATTATTCATTTAATTAAATAATTGAAAACTATGGTAATCTCACGGTCATGGCTCAACCTGTTCAAGATTTAAATTTGTTGAAAATATGAATTTAATCATCCTATTTTTCTTGTTCTTGTTATGAATTAATACACACATAACATAGCACGAAGAATCAAAAATTAAATCTGGAAGAAATTAGAACAAGTTTGAAAACTAATAATAATTGATAACCTTTTTTTGGGGAACAATAATAATAACATTCTAGATCAACAAAGATTTTCCAAATTAATTATAGGCACATAAACATAAAACATAAATTAATTTCAAGTTGTGTAGCTTGCATCATGAATTCTGTTGTTGAGGTTTGAAGAGTTTCACAATATGTGAGGAGAGCTTACTCCTCTTCCCTTCTCTTGATGTATGATATTGTTTATAGTGTGACTTTTATACTTCGGGGGTTTATAAACAAGGGGAGGAAAATATATGGATGTGTTCTTGGTGCAGGGCAGCAGCAAACACTCGTCAATGAGTGGATAGACTAGTCCACGATTGGTCTTCTCTGTCCTGTCGACGAGTGCCTTGTTCTCATCGACGAGTGCTTCTGGGCTGCGAGAAAATATTTGAATTTTGAATGTAAACGTTGTGAAGGTTTGGGATTTGGAGGGAAGCCTCTGAGGGCTTGTTATATATGTTTTTTCTGGGCATATTTTGACATGTAAGAGAGTGAGATAGGGTGAGAGAAGGAGAGAAGATCATTGTAGTGTGTAATCTTTGATCTTTATAGTAAAATCTCTAGTCGATTGCTCCTGAGGATGTAGGCTTTGCCAAACTACGTAATCTTTGGTGTCGTTGCTCTTATATTTACTTTCTTTATACTATTATGGTTGTGGATATATTGTGTTTATCACCATTTAGATTGTTGCAAGTGCTTGTTTGATTCTTTACAACAATATTGCTATTCCGCTGTCCATTGTTGTAAAAGACGTTATTTCACAACAATTGGTATCAGAGCATGTTGTATGGCATCTGAAGTGAAGGATCTCTTGGTGCAACATGGTATGATGAAAGGTTTATACAGAATTTCAATCGAATAGCATAAATGCAATGACTTGGAATGAATTAGGAGCAATCATTTGTTTTTTTTTGGCTAAGGACATGCTGTATCACATCATGGATGAAAATTTTTCGGCATTATTTTCATGAAAATGGGAATTCTGATATATGTCTAAGGGTTTGTCAAAATCTGCAAGTGTGGTGGAGTAAGACTTAGAATGTAGTGATAGAGATATGCTACATGTTTCACCGGGTTTGGAGTGCCTCACAAGAGATTCTTGGATCTTAGATATCGGATGCTTTTATCCTAGAAAATGGTTTGACATCTAGAGGTTAGTTTATACTGGTTGTATTTTGATTGAAAATGATATTTCATGCAAAATGTTTGTTATTGGAAATGTCAAAATCAAAATAAATAATGGTGTTGTAAGAACCATATGTGATGTAAAGCATGAATCGAGTCTAAGTAAGAATGGTATTTCATTCGGAACTTTAGATCGTAATGGATATTGTTACGAGTCTGGATGTGTAGAAATGAAAGTGTGTGAAGGTAACTTGATAGTGATGAAAGGGGGAAAATAGCGGGAAATATCTATGCATTGCAAGATGTTACGATTGTAGGTGGAGTTGCAACTGTTGAATTTGAGTCAGATATCTTGTGGCATATGCGGTTAAAGAATATGGGTGACTACATGTATTCAAATCTTTGGGAACAGATGATAATAGCATCAGTGCATAGACATATCTATTTCATGTGTTTATCACGAAGGGTCTTGGTGTACTTCATATAGTGGTTGAGGTGGAGAACCAAACCAGGAGAGAGATTCTCAAGTCAAACATTGGGACTAAGTACGGTGGTTTTTTTTTTTGGGGTGTGATTATACTAGCACTAATGCATCGGATTCCATCAAAACTCCACAATTAAACGTGCTTGGGCAAGAGTAGTACTAGGATGGGTGACCTCCTAGGAAGTCCTCGTGTTGCACCCCTTTTAAAAATTAAAAAAAAAAGTACGCTGGTTTTGTTCAAGGAGTTTTGTGAGTAGGGCAGGTTATATAGAGGGCTTGCAGAGTACTTCTTGGTGAAGTCAGTGAGTATGGCGCATTTCTCATGTGACCGATCGTCATAGGTATAGCTGGATGGAAAAGTTGCAAGTAAATTGTGGGCAGGTTTTGTGGTAGACTACTCAATTGTGAGTGAATGTCTACTGGTGCACTATTCTAGTGATGGAGAATCTAAACTTTGTGTTATGTTTGAACAGTACACTTTTCTGGGGTATAAGAAATGTGGGTGTAAGTTGGGTGATCCTCTAGCAAACAAAGGGGTGATCGAGGACATGGCTTTTCGTGATAAAGTCGTAGGGCAGCATACTTGGTAAAGGAAGAGAAAAAAATGCCAAAAAACTGCAATAGCAGCAATCATGTTATTCAAGTGGAGTTAGGGACTCGGGGCAGAAATGTGGGGAGTTCTATCTCATGTCAAAAATATCATGGTATGAATGGGTATGTGATGCAGGTGGAGCAACAGACTTAGGGCAGAGATGACATAGATCATATTGCAAGGAGTTTCAACTCAAGAGACCAGCAGAATCATGGTGGGTTCATGTGTACTATCAAACCACTAACTCAGGTGTGTGAGTTGGTGAGGCTTCCAGTTTGAAAGAGGGTGATAGGATGCTATAGAGTGATGTATCTGTTGTGTGTGAATAATATGTTATTGGCTAGAAAGGCTTTGACTAAGGCTGATCAGTTAGAAACTCTATTGAAAGGTTTTGACATGAATGTATTGTGTATGGCCAAGATGGGCTTTGGTTTATTGATTCATATGGACAAAACTATAGGAAGATTGGTGTTATCTTAGGGTGATTTAGTGGACAGGCTACAGGGAGATTGGTGTTATCTCAGGGTGGCTTTATGGATGGAACCGCAGGGAGACTTTGTTTGCTGTCTTAAAGGGGTTTTATGGAGTATCAATATGGAATGTCTACCGCTCAATACCCAAGGATGGGTTGTGATGTCCAGGATATGTCAAAGGTCCCCCACGATTATACAATGGGTTGTTTTAGAAGGCAACAGAGTGAACCATCAGTTGTTAGTTTTGTTGAAGACTACACAGGAGGCTTTGGTGATAGAAGACTTGCTATAGTTTTTGTGTTTACAGTTGTGGGAAGGTCTTTTTGGAAGCCTAGGTGAAGTTTTCGAGTGCTGCATCTACAAATGTATTGGGATTGATGGTAAAAGCTGAAACTACCATCGGCAAGTTCAAGCGGTGTTGCTTGGACTTGGTGCATGTCCCAACTGAGCGTTTTGAGTTCAAAATGGAGCAGTCAGATATGTTTTCGGGTTCTCCTAGGGTTCGTATAATCGCCAATGTGGAGATTTGTTGTTTATGGTGTGACACTTATGTTGAATCATTTGTAATCCCAAAAGGGGGGTGAATTGGGTATTTAAAAAATTCTTTGACACTTATTTACCGCTTAAACCCTTCTTATATATTTACCAATGAATTCTTGTTACTCAATTACTTATGTGTAAGGCTATCCAACCTATACATGCAATATACACAATTTAAATGCAGTGCTGAAAATAAAGAGTAAAGGGAAGAGAGAAGACAAACACGATTTTTATGAGGTTCAGCCGACTTGGCCTACGTCCTTGCCTTGAGTAACCACTCAAGGATTTCACTAAATCCCTGCCCCTTAAATTGGGACGGAGCTTCCCTTACAATCCACTGCTTACAAGAGGCACGACTCCCTCCTACTCCGCTGCTTACAAGAGATACAACTCTCTCCTCACACACCGGTTCACATACCGAACCGTGTATACAATAGAATCTGAAAAATAACACTCAAAACAATGCTTCTAACAAAAGCTTGTGAGTACAATTCAATTTTCTAGAACATTAACATATGATTAAACTTGAAGCTCATGAATGTATAAAAACGATACAATCGTTTATGTATGATATACTTCAACACACAAACCCTCTTTAATCACAACTCCCATGTAATGATATATTTAAAATGCTTTGGAGTATACTAGGGTTCTAGTTCTCTTTGTAAAGATGCATACATATATCTAATGTGAACTTGATAAAAAGCCTTATCTTGAATATTTTATCAATATATATTAAAAAACTTTCTATCAAATATTTAATCCCAACTCGATCTTTGTAATATGTAAATGTATATGATATGTAATTCAAAGAATAAAATCTTGAGTATGAGATTTTCCAAACAAGATATCCCTTAATAAAATAGATATTTTTGAATACCAAGGATATATATATATATTCAAGTGTTTTAATATATCTAAAATATAAATCTTTTATCTTAATACACACTTGAATCAAACCATTCAATCAATCACACAACCTTAATTAGGTAATGATCTTGTTTAAAAAATATGTATATGTATAAGCAATTTCAAGATCAACCTTTTAATACCTAATCAAAAATAGATTTTTCAATAATATGCTCTATGAACACTATTTATATAAATATATATACTCTTGAATCAACAACAATCAATTAATAGCTAAACAACTTTCTCAAGTAAAGATCTTTTCAAAAACAAATTTTTTTTTTTATATGTATGAACACACACAAGATCAAACTTTTCTAAGGATAATCAAGAACACGTAATGAGATGAGAAGTTCTTGAGAATAATAACTTAAATGATCAAACCTCTATACTAGATTGAAATATAGTTGAACAAATGAATGCCCTTCAATTTTCGGAATAGATTGTCGGCCAACTTGCTGGGTTTTCCCATTAATTCTTCAGACTACCGAACTTAATCTTCAGGCTCCTAAAGAAATTCTCCAAGCTACTAAGGGTGAGTTTAGGCTATTGAAGTCCCCTTTTTCTCAATTTTCTTTTTCTAATTTCAAAATATGCTTTGCTCTCTTTCTTGGGCCTTTTATAAACATATTTTCCATGATTTCAAAAACATTTCTAAGTCCATGAAGGTTCCCTAATGATATACATGAAATGCATGAATTCTAAAGAAATTCTAAGTTATGTTGAGCCTCAAATTAAATCATATGAAAATGTAAGTACATGAGTTCTAATCCCAAGATATTCTTGAACTTTGCCGCTTGCATCTTGATTCTCGTACTCTTTGAGTTCCATGGATCTTGCCAAGATTTGTAAGCTTTACTTGAAGGCTTCCATGACTCGTTATCTTTCCGTGCATGCTTAATATGGTTCCTGTTCACAAACTCAATGCACAGATCAAATACCAAGTGATTTGTCATTATCAAAACAGGATTGGACTCGTAGAGTCAACATCTTATACTTATGGGGTTTATAAACAAAGGGAGAAAAGCATATGGATGTGTTCTTGGTACAGGGCAGTAGCAAAGACTCGTCGACGAGTGATCTTCTCTGTCTCGTTGACGAGTGCTTCTGGGCTGGGAGAAAATATTTGAATTTTGAATGTAAACATTGTGGCAGTTGGGGATTTGGAGGGAAGCCTCCGCGGGTGTAGGAATTGGTGTATTCCCAAGAGGGGGGTGAACTGGAATTTTAAACTTATTCCTAGGTGAAACCCTATGTTAGCAATATTTCACAACCTAGGGTCTTTCTATGCAATCCCAATCAAATATTTAAACAATTAAACGCAAACATTCAATTTCTAAAATTTAAAGTGCGAAAATTAAAAGTAGGCACAAGAAATGTTATCAGGGTTCGGCCAATATTACTTATGTCCCCGCCTTGGCTCACAAGCACAAGGATACCACTAAGGTTCACTTCACGGGTGGAGTGGCACCGATTACAGCACATTACCAGGATAGTGCACCTAACATTCCTAACTAGATCAAAGCCAATTCGGGACTTTTCACAGGGCAAGTCTCCCTTTTCAGGCCACACCTGGAATACAACCAATTCAAGATACAAGATGAGTACAAAATGAGTGCTTCTTCAACAAGCAGATTTGTACCAATATCAATCAATGCACATCAACAAGATAGGAACTATAAGCTTAGTGTTATATGTGTGCAATCAACACTCAATATAATGTCTATATTCAATCAAGCATAAGAGTGTATTAACAAGCTAATCTTTGAAACAATGTATAGATGTAAATCTCAATCACAGTTTAGGATTTCAAAGATTTTCACCAAGCCTAATCAAAATACCTCTAAAAATATTTTCTCAATGTTCAAGCACAAGAGATATTCGAAAAATTAGCTTGTGAAAAATAATACTTGCACAATCAAAAACACAAGCTCAATGAGTCTTGCAATAATGATGCAAAGACTCACTAGCTACAAGATTTTTCCCACACAATGATTTATTAAATAAAATCGGGGGGAAAATCTTTGTTCAACTCTCAATATGAAAATCAAACAACAACAAATACAATGAGAGTTTCTAGAAAAATAGAACAATATATAACCACTCAAAGAGCTTTCACAAAGATTGATTTAGCAAAGGAATGATTGTATGAGAGAGTATAGGCTTTGTATGAAAAATAGGCTTTGAAAAATTTTAGAGGATTTGCTACTAATCAAAATGTTAATCAAATCCCAATATAAGTAAATGAACTTGTATTTATAGACTTGGCTAATTTTATAACCATTGGGGATACATAGGGAAATATTAAATTTGTTTTAAAAGAGTTTAAGAAAATTAACCTTGTTTAACCCCATTTAACCTCGGTAAAAATTAAGTCAACCCGAGAGTTTCGGTTGACCGAGCCATAGGTTTGGTCGCCTAAACACTCACATACAGAAAAGGTGATTTTTGAAGTTCGGGTGCCTAAATGAGGATTTGGTTTGCTAACCAAAGCTATTTTCTAATACGTTTGAGATTCGATTGCCCAATCTTAAGTTCAGTTTGCCGAACTTACATGTTCGATCGTCCGAGAGTGATTTGAATGCTAATATTCGGGCACCCGAGTAGTTGGAAAAAGTCAGGGTACGAGTTCGGTTGATCGTGGACACTCAATTCATTCTGAGTTTAGTTGCTCAAAGTCAAGTCAACACGCTGACTATTCAACGGTTTGGTCGACCGAGGTGTTTTGAACACCAAGGTTCGATCACCCAAAACCTCACTGTTCTTATACATTAAGTCTTGTTTTAATTCAATAAGTTCTCCTGATACCATATGTGATAATGGGGACTAACTTAAGTGTAAGTGCAAGGGCCTAGGGTCTTTCTAAGGCCTTTTTGAGTTAGTCCCAAAAACCCAGCGTCGGTCGGTCGGGTGATCCCTAAGGTCAATCTATGGTCTTGAGCTTATAGATCCTATATGCATGATATGCACCAATTATTACAGACTTTTGGAATTAATAATATTACAGACCCAGAATGAAATATAAAATTACAAGAAATAAACATGTTGGGTCTTCATTTTCTTCAAGTCATCATATGCCGCCATATGATTTTGCCAAAAAAATCCTGCACACAAACTTGGCAAACTTTAAATACCTGTGTATTTGTCATAATCAAAACGGAATATGACCCATAAGGTCAACAATCTCCCCTTTTTGATGATGACAAAAACTTTATGCAAAAGTGGGTACAGCCATGAAAGGCTCCCCCTAAGAATATACATAAAGAAATTTAAAGCTTAAATTTGCCCATTTGCCCAATTACCCAGTTTTGCCTACTTCTTCCCCTTTTGGCAACAGCAAAAAGAGCCAAGATAAGACATTAAGCTTACAAACCAGCAAAGGGTAATAGTCATTTAGATACAAGATATAGTTTGGGAAGATTTTTAGAAATTTCGGCAGCATGCCGTTTGAAAATGGAGCATTTCCCAAAAAAAAAAATTGGTATAGAAATGACCTGATTTAGTTCAAATTTTCAATTATCCCCAATAATCAACTCAAACAATCCAATATGATCAAGATAATAAAAAATAAGTATAATTGTCTATCATCTAAGGGATAGAATAGTCATGCAATGCAAAATGAAAGACAAAGATAACCTCATAAAGTATAAAATATAGCAATTAAGTACACACAATATAACTTGTCATTTAAATGATTTAAATGACATGAAAACAAGGTTAGACCATAAATATACACAAACCATTGCAATTGAAACATATCATAAGACTCGTGAAAGATTTGAGTTTAACACACACGGCATATGATAGCAAATAGAGGGTATGAGCACAAACACAGTCTAACTAGTTTGCATGTATTTTTATGTGAAGTTACCGAACTAGTTATGCAATTTAAAATCATATATATAAATATATAAATAATTAGACAAGACATAAAAATTTTAAGTTTTGAGAATATTTCTTACCAAAAAGTGTATATATATATATATATATATCTCCCTTATGATGTTTGTTTGATGTACTAGGGGTTGCTTGCCAAAAAATTTAAAGATCATGCAAGCAAGCAACATTTTTCTGGTTTGTTAATTAAGCACACAAACTGTAACCAGAAAAGTACAACCACAATGATCCTAAAGATATAATCAATCAAATGCAAGATCATATGGTAGCACAAAGAACATGTGGCTAAGCATTATATTTTTCAATTAAGATATTCAATAAGATCATCATAATTAAGCACAAGCCACAGTGAACAACAAACCGATCTAAGCCAAAAAAAAAAATACTGGTGAGCATAACAAGATAGGCATTTTTAATTTTGGGATGTTCCCCCTATTGATTTGAATTCTAGCTTAGACGAAATAAATTGCTTATACTTTACAAGGAATTGATTTCACTAAATATGCTAAAGTGTAAGCGAGCACTCAAACAATTCTTCAACAACTATACTGGATATTTATTAACCATATTTATCTCTGATCAGTATAGTCGTCCCTATAGGCAACAAATGCATCGGAAATAGATATTAAGACATTCTATGATGCTCATTACCAAGAGCAATCTATATCTCAATCATAAAACCATGAAAGCTAGATATTATGCTCAAGGTTTCCAGAAGGGCCTCAATATTCAAAGAGTGAAATGATGCATGTGAGTCCTTTATAATCTTGCTAAAGGTATGGAGCTGAGCTCCTCTAACTATTTGATGATTATGCTAGGATGAAATTTAATATTCAATTAGTGTTTTACTCATCCTTTCAAAAATATTTTAACTTTTATTTTAACATAATCATATTTGGACAAGGTCTTATGTTGGGAAAAGTCCTGTAAAAATTTTGGCAGCATGTCATCTGTAAATCGAACATTTTTCCATAAAACTTGTACCTAATAATTGATTGTTTTCATCAAAATAGATCATACAAAGCACGCAACAACCTAAATTCGACTACCAACATGCAGTTAACATCCACTGCATCCGCCATGCAAGAGGCTTTCAATACAAGCATGCAATCAGGTAGCAATCAAAAATTAAGAAAAATTCATCCATCAAGGAAATTTAATCATTCAATACATTATAGATAGTAGTCTACAATGCTGATATCATAAAGGCATATGAGCATAAAAGGTATGATATCAAGAGAGCATTTCAGTTTATATAACCATGAAGAATAAAAGCTCCCCCTGAGTTATGCACTCAACTCATTTTATGCCTTTTTCTTTTTCAAGATCTTTAGCCAAGAGTTATGAGATTTTCAGTGATTTAAACTTGGCGATGAATGCTTTAAGCTTATCGGACCAAAAAGTCACAAATATTCATTAAGGTAATAAGCCTATGTCTGCCTCTTTTCTTATGAATTTCAATATGTGAGAGGCACAAGTTTAAATGGCATTAAACTTTAAGGTTCGTACATAGGTTTCTTGAAACATTGCATTTTCATATATGTTGAAACCTATACCAATCATATTAGCCATTTAACTTAATTCACGAAGATGAAGCTCTTAAAAGTTTTGACTTAAATTTTGAGAGCTTGTGAAGGAAGTTTGAATAAATACTCTTTGAAAATTAAATCACTAATAGTTACAGAAGAGTATTTAGGATAGGCAAGACATTTTTCAAAATAAGAAGTCTAAATATATTGTCCTAACTGTTTTGGCAAAGAGCACTAAAGAGTATATGAATTTTGACTGTAGCTCTTTGGTGATTGGTAAGTATCCTTTACGTATGATCACTATTTTGAGTGAGGATACAAACCATGGAATAGGATGAAACTTGACCGAATGTGATCGTGGTTGGTAAAGAGTTCCTATGGAGGAGAAGGCGAACCAACATTAGGGAGTTTTTATAATTTAAGCACATAGGGAGAATTTTATTATAACTGGATGAAGATTTGATTCCCTTAGTGGATGCCTCTAATTTGGTTAACAAGATGTCTTTTAAATAAGCACTTGTAGAATAGGATTTTATGATCATTAGTGCTTAAGCCTAGAGTATTGACTGATATTTGATCAAGCTTTTATGTTCTGGAATGAGCTTAGGGTATATAACGATATATGGCAAGATTGATTCCCTAAGGCTTGTGTAATGGACAAGAGGTATGCTTAGCTTAAAGTTTTACATTCAAATATGGATTTAGCATTTAGAATTATTTACCAAGCAACAATGTCTTGTCCATTTGGAAGTGGATTTCATTCAAGTATGCTATAGCCAATGTTTTCATATTTTATCCAACCATTATGATATTTATTCGTGTTAAGTTCAAATTGGATATATTACCTAAGATTGCATCTTGGCTAGATTTTCTAATGATCTTAGTATATAATGAAAGTGTATAATGAATGAACATTCTAAGATTTGATATTTTAAGCATAGACCACTTCCTAACCTTTTGGTCATCACTACCCCTTAAACCTAGGAATTTAAGGAAGAATTTAAAACGAATATTTAATTCTTATTTGATCCCACTCTCCCTCAAGTCCTACAGGGCTTGCTCTCACGATTACCCATGTTATTTCTTCGTCTAAGCCTCTGGCACTTCTAAGTAAATAATTAAACCATACGTACCACATAGTTTTGCAAAATACGCAAGTATAGAATATACATAAAAGATTATGCTTATTTATTCTATTTTTTACTTGATGAGGCATGACTATGGGTTTGATAAGTAGAACATGAACCCTTTTTGAAAATATTTTTCATTTTAACTGCGAAGGGTTCGTTATGATTATTCTTTTCATTTTTCAGCTTTGATTATAACATAAAATAATCATTTGCTTCTTTCCTTAAGCACATAATTTTCAATATTTTTCAATATTTTTCTTTTCTAAGGTGGAATGATAAGCTTTCAATTCTTTTAATTGTTTTGTCACCTATTTATCCTCATTTTTCAAAAAAAAATTCATTTCAGATATCTTAACTAGAAACTTAAGTATTTTTAATGAAGCATGTTCTAGTTCTTCATACACATGCATGTTTTCATTATTGAAATCAACACATGATTCATCACAAAATTTAATACAATCATTGTTACCAAAATCAATGCATGCATTATAATCAGCCAGCATATCACAAGTTTTAGCAGATGATTCATCACAAGTTATATCACAAAATTCTTCACGAGAATCATCACATGCATTAACAACAGAACTATCATTATATTCAATAGATGATTCAACATAAAGTGTATCACAGAATTCAGCAAATGGATCATAGAGGCTGAGATAGGATCATATACCTCATGTTCTGTAAATGCACTATTCCTGTGATTTACCACTTCCTGATCATTAGAGCTTGGAGCTTCTGAAGTGGTATTACCCTTTTCCTGGGTCATTCCATATTTTTTTTCAGCTCTACCTAGATTTCCTATGCACTTTTACAAGCCATGATCTTATGAAAAACACTAGTCCCTAAAGTACAGTATAGTATATCCATGGCTTTAGAATTAATCATATAAAAATCATTTTCATTTATTTGTGCACATCTTCCCTTAGCAGTCACAAGTTAGACCCTCCAGTCCATAGATTTTATAAATATGTTCATTCTAATTTTCCAATAGGTGTAATTTACACCACAAAACAATGGAGGGCTAGAAGGTGATTGTCCCTTGCCGAATGGGGATACACCAATGTAAGTTATTGCAATCTTTTGCAAAAAAATTTAAATCTATGCAACGAGACTCTAATACCAATTGTTGGAATTAGTGTATTCCCAAGAGGAAGGTGAATTGGAATTTTAAAATTATTCCTAGGCTAAACCAGATGTTAGCAGTATTTCACAACCTGTGGTCTTTCTATGCAATCCCAATCAAATATTTAAACAATTAAACGCAAACATTCAAGTGCTGAAATTTAAAGTGCGAAAACTAAAAGTAAGCATAAGAAATGTTATCAGGGTTCGGCCAATACTGTCTACGTCCTTGCCTTGGCTCACAAGCACAAGGATTCCACTAAGACTCACTTCACGGGTGGAGTGGCACCGACTACAATACCTTACCAGGATGGTGCACCTAACTTTCCTAATTAGGTCAAAGCCAATTCAGGACTTTTCACAGGGCAAGTCTCCCTTTTCAGGCCACACCTGGAATACAACCAATTCAAGATACAAGATGAGTACAAAATGAGTGCTTCTTCAACAAGCAGATTTGTACCAATATCAATCAATGCACATCAACAAGATAGGAACTATAAGCTTAGTGTTATATGTGTGCAATCAACACTCAATATAATGTCTATATTCAATCAAGCATAAGAGTGTATTAACAAGCTAATCTTTGAAACAATGTATAGATGTAAATCTCAATCACAGTTTAGGATTTCAAAGATTTTCACCAAGCCTAATCAAAATACCTCTAAAAATATTTTCTCAATGTTCAAGCACAAGAGATATTCGAAAAATTAGCTTGTGAAAAATAATACTTGCACAATCAAAAACACAAGCTCAATGAGTCTTGCAATAATGATGCAAAGACTCACTAGCTACAAGATTTTTCCCACACAATGATTTATTAAATAAAATCGGGGGGAAAATCTTTGTTCAACTCTCAATATGAAAATCAAACAACAACAAATACAATGAGAGTTTCTAGAAAAATAGAACAATATATAACCACTCAAAGAGCTTTCACAAAGATTGATTTAGCAAAGGAATGATTGTATGAGAGAGTATAGGCTTTGTATGAAAAATAGGCTTTGAAAAATTTTAGAGGATTTGCTACTAATCAAAATGTTAATCAAATCCCAATATAAGCAAATGAACTTGTATTTATAGACTTGGCTAATTTTATAACCATTGGGGATACATAGGGAAATATTAAATTTGTTTTAAAAGAGTTTAAGAAAATTAACCTTGTTTAACCCCATTTAACCTCGGTAAAAATTAGGCCAACCTGAGAGTTTCGGTTGATCGAGCCATATGTTCGGTCACCCAAACACTCACATATAGAAAAGTTGATTTTTGAAGTTCGGATGCCTGAATGAGGATTCGGTTTGCTAAACAAAGCGATTTTCTAATATGTCCGAGATTCGGTCACCCGGTCGTAAGTTCGGTCTGCCAAACTTACATGTTCGATCGCCCGAGGGTGATTTGAACGCTAATATTCGGGTGCCCGAGTAGTTGGAAAAAGTCAGGGTACGAGTTCGGTTGACCGTGGATACTCAGCTCATTTTGAGTTCGGTTGCTTGAAGTCAGGTCAACACATTGACTATTCAACGGTTCGGTCGACCGAGGTGTTTTGAACACCAAGGTTCGGTTGTTCGAAACCTCACTGTTCTTATACATTAAGTCCTATTTTAATTCAATAAGTTCCCCCGATACCATATGTGATAATGGGGACTAACTTAAGTGTAAGTGTAAGGACCTAGGGTCTTTCTAAGGCCTTTTTGAGTTAGTCCCAAAAACCCAGCATCGGTCGACCAGGTGATCCTTAAGGTCAATCTATGATCTTGAGCTTATAGATCCTATATGCATGATATGCACCAATTATTACAAACCTTTGGAATTAATAATATTACAGACCTAGAATGAAATATAAATTATAAGAAATAAATATGTTGGGTCTTCATTTTCTTCAAGTCATCATACGCCGCCATATGATTTTTCCAAAATGATCCTGCACACAAACTTCGCAAACATTAAATACCAATGTATTTGTCATAATCAAAATGGGATATGTGTAATGACCCGGGAATTTAAATAATTAGAAAATATGATAAATTTAATGGATTAATGGATAATGAAGGGAAAAGGAAAGAAATTAGAAGGAAAAGCAGGCCTCGTCGAAGAATGTCCTGTATTCGTCGACGAGTGTCCTTCTAAGCTCGTTGACGAAGTCAACTTCTCATCAACAAAGAAATCCCGAGAGAGAATTTTGGAAACCCTGAATTTCGTCGACGAAGGTATCTTCTCGTCGACGAAGACTTTATAGTGCCTCATCAATGAACCCACGTGTCTC
Source organism: Malania oleifera (assembly GCF_029873635.1). NCBI lineage: Eukaryota > Viridiplantae > Streptophyta > Magnoliopsida > Santalales > Ximeniaceae > Malania > Malania oleifera. Next base: position 124,384,401 of record NC_080418.1, read on the forward strand.
GTCGACAAACCCCAGCATATAAAAAGGGTTTTTCTTCATTTTTAGCATAAATTCTCTCTCTCTCTCTCTTCTCTCCTCTCTCTCTCTCTCTCTCTCTCTCTCTCTCTCTCTCTCTCTCTCATCCCCTCTCTCTCTCTCTCTCTCTCTCTCTCTCTCTCTCTCTCTCTCTCTCTCTCTCTCTCTAAAAACGGACCTCCAGCCTTCTCTCTTCGATTTCGGGCCAATTTTGACCCAGTTTGACGATCTGGAACCACCACGAGGTTCATGGGATCATTCTCTTCAAGGTTGTAGGAGTTGATCGTTGGGTTGAGGGGTTTGGGAAACATCCCAAAATCAAGGTAAGTTAGTTATTTTGGGATTTTCTTAAGGAATATTGTTATTTGGAGTCTAGGAAATAGTAAATAAGTATTTTCTTTAAGATTTAAATTAATTGGAATTTATTTTAATTAAGTTAGGATTTTTGGATTCAGGTTCCAGGTGAACATCATGTGGGTATCAGTTCGGGGATCCTACAGGCGTAATTTGAAAGTCAGGTAAGGGAGAAATTTATGTATTAAATCAGGTTTTTCATGAACTAAAATGGATTATATGTTATTTAAATATATATGTTTATATGTGGGTTTAAAATGCCAACCATGAAATTTATGTTTTCTGAGCATAGGAATGTTTATATAGTTATGTATATGTGAAAGTAAAAAAATGAAAGTGAAAGGGATTTTCTGAGAAATTAAGTAAGTGATGAAATGTATTTTCAATATATCAATGTTAATTATGGGTTGGCTTATTTTGTAAGAAATGTATATGAATTTTATTGTTAAATTGTGTGGCATGAGATTCTATGTGAATATATGTTAAATATACGAAATGTAGGTTAAGTAAGTAAAGCTTTATGAATAAAATATGATATGGACAATGTTGCTTGTGTATGTTAAATGCAACCATGTAAATGTAAGACAGCTAAAAGAAAGTCATGTTAGCAGATTCTAGCGCATTTCTATGTGGAAACTAACTGTAACAGATTCTAGCGCATTCCTATGTGGAAACTAACTGATGATGACTAAAGACCAGCTGTAATACGAAGTAATGAAATGAAATGTTATGCAATGAAATGAAATGTTATGCAATGAAATGACGATGAAATGGCAATGAAATTAAATGACAAAAACGATGTAAATGGGAAAGAGTCACTTAAAGTGAAACGAAATGCAAAGTTAAGTTATGAACATGAATGAATGTGTATGAATGTATAATGACAGAAAGGAATGATGTATTATGATATTAGAAGTATGTATGTACATAGAACATGTTACGATTGGACAAGACGAACTCTTTGCCTGAGGGCTTGCTGAGAAAGGCGAGTGCACTAGTAGCTTCAGATGTGGCAATAGCTACATAACGTACTAGGGCAGAGGGAACCTATTTATATGGGCGGGTATATTTCCCTATCCTTAGGGCCTTTGTCGCTAAACTATTATTGAATGCGTGAGTACGAGATTAATCTAACACTTGAGGGCTTACTAAGTAAGATAAGTGCCCTGGTATGCTTTAGTTGTGACCTTAGGGTTACCTATGTATCAGAGTAGAGGGGTGCTACTTGTATGGGCGGGTAATCACCCCTATCCTGAAGTAATCTCGTGGGTTAAATTTCTGCATGTGGTTGATTAGGTTCAGAAAATGATTTCTGAGTTATGATAATGATTTGCACATGTAATTAAAATGATATTTATGTACCTCATGATGGCCACACGCTATTTTAATATGTATATTTCTTCCCTTACTGAGATGTGTCTCACCTGAATGTAAATGTTTCTTTTTCAGGACATCCTCGAGGTCAGGCCTAGAGAGCTTGAGGGTTTTAGCATTTTTAAGGATTGTAAAAGAGGAAGGGTATATTATGATGAACTTTGGGGATGTAAATATTCTATGTTTTATGTTTTTATGTTTAAAGGTTATTGAGTAGAGAATGGAATGATTGTGAATATACTGGAATGTTTTGGAGATGTATATCTATGGAAAATGCAGGTGATGGATAAATTCTATGGATTCTAGTTAGGATATAGCAAACTCTGGTATTACGGAATGTTTGTATTGTAGAACTATGTTTATGGAAATTATGGTTATGTTTTCCGCTGCGAATGTATGTAAGGATTTATAATTTATCAGGTTATTATTAGGCATAACGCACCGAACCTGAGTTTAGGGGTTCAGGGCATTACAATATGACCTATAAGGTTAACAGAGGTCTTGTTATATATGTTCTTCTGGGTATATTTTGACATGTAAGAGAGCGTGAGAGGGTGAGAGAATGAGAGAATATCATTGCAGTGTGTAATCTTTGATCTTCATAGTGAAATCTCTTGCCAATTGCTCCCATGAATGTTCTCAATTTCCATTTCAAAGTCTTTCTTCTTTTACTTAAAATTAATATTTTTCATGATATTTTTCACTTTAGAACATATATTAACTCATATCTCTTTTTCAATCGTTTCAATTGTAATTACAATTCATTTGATAATTTTATTCATCAATGAAATCACTAGACTATATGATTCGTCGAAAAAGGGCATGATAGTTACTTTTTTCTGTATAAAAAGATTATTCGTTACTCGTTGGACGAACGATTAGTCAATTTTTTTCAACTTCAACATTTCTTTCATGGGTATACAATTCAAAGTTCAAAATTTCAAAGAAACTTATTTTCTTCCAAAAACAAAAAACAAAAAAAAAAAGATTCGGAATTAAGGTAAGGAATGACAAATATGAAAATAGGTGCCTCCGTTCGTAAAATTTATGAAAAATGCTTTGCTGAACCACGTAATCCCTAGTGTCGTTGCTCTTATCTTTACTTCATTTATACTATTGTGGTTGTGGATATATTTTGTTTATCACCATTTAGATTGTTGTAAGTGCTCTTCTGATTCTTTACAACAAAAATCGTTATTCCGTTGTGCATTGTTGTAAGAGGCGTTATATCACAACATATGACTTTGTGGGCAATTGTACTAAATTAGGGTGAGGGCAAGACCTCTCTTTATTGTTTAAATACCAACACAAGGAAACCCTACACGTCATGGGCTTCTTGTGCGAACAAGGCTCATACACATACTAAAATATTATGATTGATGCTTTAGGTCTATAACTTTAATATGGTGAGCACTTGCCATAAGGCTAATTAATTTCATGCTCCCAAAATGTCTAGTATTCATTTAATCAAGATTTTATAAAATAGCTACGTAAGTCCATAAAATTCTAACAATTGTGCAGCAAAACTAATTTTCTATAATTAAAAACCAAAAAAACCGTGCACTATAATTTAAAGTAGAGGAGTAAGTGTATTCTTCACTAAGTATGTGGAAAGGTCAAAACATCACATGTAATCAAATTAAAAATCAATTACATATTTTAAAATCCTAAGTAAATATCTAAGTTCGCTAATATGTTGCGACTTCTTTATTCTGTTATTGCCCTTAAAGCTCAAGAAAGCAAAGATAAAAATCTTATAAAAATATCATTACTCAAGTTCCAAACTTTTCTTATAAATTTCGTGAATAAATAACCAAGCAAAAAAGAAGAAAATAACAGAAAGTAATGCTAACAGTATGAAGCATAGAAGTATGATACATCCACCATCTCTTTAAGGTATGAAAGCTTACATCCCCATTCCTCTTGCTCCCTTGTAAATTCTTTCCACTAGTGATAACGTCTGACAAAGCCAATACATAGGATTCCCTAAAGTATGATATTGTTAAAAGATATGAATATTATAATTTTTTATAATAAAATAAATCCAAGAGCTAAACTAAAAGGTTCCAAGATGTGCATTTTGTTAACCTTAAAAATAGTATCCATGATCACAAGTATACAATATTAGGAATTTAGAGCCACCAAAGATCATAAAAATCAAGAAGAGAAATAAAATTTTTCAATATTCTCACAGAGATAGTATAGATCACACCACAATAAAAAAGTGTTAAGAATTCAACTTGCCACACCCCGAACCCACCAAGTGGGTCCGGGATGTGATGTGATCCAATTACCTGTGTCTGATACCATAACTTCAATCACGCAGCGGAAAAATAAATAAACATCCTCAATAATATACCAAAGTTCTATATAAACATCCCAAAAATGGAATTTCCCAACATCCAGTATCCATATATACTTCCCAGAAAACTAAAAACATAAACCAAAAGAATACAACAAAAATTTGTACCCTCTCACAAAAATATTATGCCAACAAACCCAACCCCAAGCTCGTTAAGCTCGATCATGCGGAGGTCCTGAAAAAGATGAAATTCATGTCGGGTGAGACACATCTCAGTAAAACGGAATAAATTAATACCAGTGTGTGGCTATCATGAGGTTTGTGTAGAAAATATATTAATCATTTACAAATTAATCCACAATTATAAAATCATTCTCTGTCCCTACTCACACACATGCAACGTATTTTATTAACGAGAGTTTCCCAATGATTTGGGTGATTACCCGCCGATACAAGTAGCACCCCTCTACTTTGATACCTTATACAACAGGGTGTGGCTGCAACTGATGCTCATCAGGGCACTTATCTTACTCAGTAAGCCCTCAGGTGGTTAGTTTTTCTCGTATTCACACACATCCACACAATTACTTATCAGCAAAGATTCCCAAGGATAGGGAAGATAGCTTCCCTCTACCCTAATACGTTATGTAGCCCGATATGGCTACATCTGATATTAATCAAGGCACTTGCCTTTCTCAGCAAGCCCTCAGACGGAGAGTATACTTCGCCCCAAATACATATAATACTACAATATATAATACATTTATTACTTTACTTTGTGTCTGTTATCTCTGTATTATTCATCTTTTCAAGTTCTCAGTTTTCACACTTCTCAGTATTTCACATCACATAAATCTCACTTCCACATTTCACTCTCACATTTCACTTTCTCTGTATTCCGGTCTGCATTCATATATTTTGTTCCCACATTTCACATCACATAATTGTATTCACATTCCACACCACATAATCCGCTTTTACATACAATGTTCTCATGTTATATGTTGGTTAAATTTACATTATGCATTTAGAATTCATTACTAGATGAATAACACACTGTCATGCTTCCCCACATGATGGGTTGTATAACCCGAAGGCTGGACTTAACCCTGGTTGGCCCACTAGAGTTCAATTAAAAAAACAACCTCTTCAGTCTGTAAGTCAGATTGGCTTTCCCACACTGATCCGGACTCTAGAGGGAACTCTACCCTACACAGCACAATCGACTATCCTGTCTCCATACTCTCCACGAGACGTGTGGGTGCACTAGCTCTTCAGAAATCACGCGCAACAGTATTGTGCATAACACGAAACCACAATCCGCCGGAGTTCTCAAACCATAACTTGCAATTTAACATTCACATTTAACTCTGATTTAACAATCACACACAACAAATATTCTCAACGCATTTCAGTATTTCCAACATCTCATATATATATATATATATATATATATATATATATTATAATTCATCGTAATATATTCTTTTTACTCATGCCACACGATTTAGAATAATACACATATTTATACATTTACAAAAAATACGCCAACCCACATTCATCATTCACATTACTTAAAATACACATTTAATTATCTACACAATTATCTAGAAAATCCATTACTTTCATCATTCCATTGTTGCAAATAATAACTAATAACACAACCCTAAGCTCAAAATCACAGTTCAAACGATTGGCTTTTTTAAAATTCACATAATAAACATATACTTACATATATTATTTTTTTCCATTTTAACCGATAAATTCAAAAAATTACTAGCTTAATATATTCCCCTTACCTGGTTTCCAAAAACTATGTCAGTAAGGATCCCAAAACAATGCCTACAGCGTTCACCCGAACCCTGATTCAATAACCCTAGTTCAATCAAATCAACCCCAAATAAATTACTATTTTAACATTTCCTAAGTCCATAAACTCCAAATAAACAATTAAACTCCCAAAAATAACCATTTTTCTTAATTTCCTAAATCTTTCCCTAACCTTGGAGTGGGGCCTAAAAGACCCAGTTCAAAAATCTGTTCTGCTAGACTTATAGAGAAATGCTCCTAAAACCACGCGGTGGTTTCAGAGCGTTAGTGAGGTTAAAGATTTGAGAGAAATTGAGGAGAGAGTGTGGGTTTACCTTACCCCAGGATTGGTGCCTATAACGCTCCTACAAAAAATCCACTCCGGTACAAATGTCAGTGGTGGAGAATGGAACCCAGCAATATTTTTTGTTTTCCGATTGGCCAAGTATTTGCCGAGAAAATGAGGAGAGATAGAGGGATGGCGGAGGAGAGAGAGACACGAAAGTCTGGGGGGCGGTGCTCTATTGTTTTCAAAGTTTACTTCCTATATATATAATATATATCATTATTCTATTAAGTAAATCTTATATATATGGTTTACTTTAATCCTTATATATATATGTATATATGTATATCTACCATATTATTTATTCAATGAATTCAATTTAATAATGCTTAATTAATTAATTCATTCATTCATTCATAATAATAATTTTTTTTTTGGGATCACTAACTCTAAATATTTTTTGGGTCGTTACATTCTCCTCTCCTTAAAAGAATTTCGTCCTCGAAATTTGTGAACCTATAATTCTATTTAGATTCTATTATTAACGAACCACCCCCTACTACATATTCCAATATACTTTATAACTACAAATAACTACATTAATCTAAAACCAGAAATAACTATTGCTTATCTCATAATATAAATTTATTACCTGCTCTTGTGCCACGGGCAATGTCCGCACTAGTCGGGATACAAATATTAAACTGGAAAATCAATAAATTTCGAAATCCAATATCAGTGCTCAGAAACTTCACCGTCGATGGATTTACCGTTATTTTCTCAAACTCATGACTAAATTAGAAAATCACAGAAGTCCTTCAAGGGATTTCTGCCTCCAAGCCACGAAAAACAAGTCAGAATTCCTAACAATATTTTAATCTACCCATTCCTATCCTCATCCTAACTCGATCATATACTTTAGTATTAATCCATCCTAGAGTCTACAAAACCTAACAACCTAACTAATGCTCTGATACCACTCTGTCATGCCTCGAACCCGCCAAGTGGGGCTCGGGGGGTGATGTGATCCAATCACCTGTGTCTAATACCATAACTTCAATCATGCAGCGGAAAAATAAATAAACATCCTCAATAATATACCAAAGTTCTATATAAACATCCCAAAAATAGAATTTCCCAACATCCAATATCCATATATATTTCTCAGAAAACTAAAAACATAAACCAAAAAAAATTACAACCAAAATTTGTACCCTCTCACAAAAATATTATGCCAACAAACCCAACCCCAAGCTCGCTAAGCTCGATCACGTGGAGGTCCTGAAAAATATGAAATTCATATCGGGTGAGACACATCTCAGTAAGACGGAATAGATTAATACTAGTGTGTGGCTATCATGAGGTTTGTGTACAAAATATAATCATCATTTACAAATTAATCCATAATTATGAAATCATTCTTTGTCCCTACTCACACACATGCAGTGTATTTTATTAATGAGAGAGTTTCCCGAGGATTAGGGTGATTACCCACCCATACAAGTAGCACCCCTCTGTTATGATACCTTATGCAACCGGGTGTGGTTAGTTTGTCTCATATTCACACACATTCACACAATTATTTATCAGCGAAGGTTCTCGAGGATAAGGAAGATTACCCACTCATACAAGTAACTTCCCTCTACCCTAATACGTTATACATCCCAGTATGGCTACATCTGATATTAATTAGGGCACTCGCCTTTCTCAGCAAGCCCTCGGGAGGAGAGTATACTTTGCCCCAAATACATATAATACTACAATATATAATACATTTATTAATTTACTCTGTGTCTGTTATCTCTGTGTTATTTATCTTTTCAAGTTCTCAGTTTTCACACTTCTCAGTATTTCACATCACATAAATCTCACTTCCACATTTCACATTCACATTTCACTTTCTCTGTATTCCCATCTGCATTCATATATTCTGTTCCCACATTTTACATCACATAATTGTATTCACATTCCATACCACATAATCCGCTTTCACACACATTGTTCTCATGTTATACGTTGGTTAAATTTACATTATGCATTTAGAACTCACTACCAAATGGATAACACACTATCATGCTCCCCCCCCCCACCCCATGACGGGTTGTGCGGCCCGACGGCTAGACTTAACCCTGGTTGGCCCACAGAATTAAATAAAAAAAACAACATCTTCGATCTGTAAGTCAGATTGACTTTCCCACGCTAGTTCGAACTCCAGGGGGAACTCTACCCTACACAGCACAATCGACCATCCTATCTCCACACTCTCTATGAGACGTGTGGGTGCACTAGCTCTTCAGAAATCACGCGCAACAGTACTGTGCATAACATGAAACCACAATGCACCGGAGTTTTCAAACCATAATTTGCAATTTAACGTTCACATTCAACTCTGATTTAAGAATCACACACAATAAATATTATCTACGCATTGTAGTATTTCCAACATCTCATAAATATATATATCATAATTCATTGCAATATGTTATTTTTACTCATGCCACACAATTTAGAATAATACACATATTTATACATTTACTAAAAATACGCCAACCCACATTCATCATTCACATTACTTAAAATACACATTTAATTATCTCCACAATTATCCATAAAATCCATTACTTTCATCATTCCATTTTCACAAATAATAACTAATAACACAACCCTAGGCTCAAAATCACAGTTCAAATGATTGGCTTTTCTAAAATTCACATAATAAACATATACTTACACATATTATTTTTTTCTATTTTAACTGGTAAATTCACAAAATTACTGACTTAATCTATTCCCTTTACCTGGTTTCCAAAAACTATGCCAGTAGGGGCCCCAAAATGATGCCTGCAACGCTCACCCGAACCTTGATTCAATAACCCTAGTTTAATCAAATCAACCCCAAATAAAAAACTATTTTAACATTTTCTAGGTTCATAAACTCGAAATAAACAATTAAACTCCCAAAAATAACCAATTTGCTTAATTTCCTAAATCTTACCCTAACCTTAAAGTGGTGTCTGGAAAGTCCAGTTCATAACTAGACTTGTAGAGAAATGCTTATAGAACCACGTGGTGGTTTCAGATCGTCAATTAGGTTGAATATTTGAGAGAAATTGAGGAGAGGGAGTGGGTTTACCTTACCCTATGAGTGGTGCCTACAATGCTCCTACGGAAAATCCACTCCGGTAGGAATGTCGGTGGCGAAGAATGGAACCCAGCGGTATTTTTCATTTTACGATCAGCTGAGTATTTGTCGAGAAAATTAGGAGAGAGAGAGAGGGGGGGGGAAGGCGGAGGAGAGAGACACGAAAGTTTGGGGGGCGCTGCTCTGTTGTTTTCCTAAGGAAGTTTAGTTTACTTCCTATATATATAATACATATCATTATTCTATTATGTAAATCTTATATATATATATATATATATATATATATATATATATATATATCTATCATATTATTTATTCAATGAATTCAATTTATATATATATATATATATATATATATCTATCATATTATTTATTCAATGAATTCAATTTAATAATACTTAATTCATTCATTCATTCATAATTTTTTTTTTTTTTTTTGGACCACTACCTCTAAATATTTTTAGGGTCGTTACATCACTTGTGAACTTGTCCCACATTAGAAAATTTGAATAGATGATGGGTGCTTTTATACATGGTTGGGCCCAAAACCCAATAAGCTTAAACTTTTGGATCAAGTTGGTGTTCACCCATGTATTTCAAGCCCTCCCATGGGCTCCTCCTGTCCTAACAAGTGGTATCAGAGCCGACGGTTCGGTTCATAACTTTGCGTGAGCGACATCATTAAAAGTCAAGACGTAAATCTAATTCTCCTAACGTGCTAACAGTTGGAGGACCAAGTGTGTAACCGAGGCCAATAAGGATCATCTAGGCTGGGGATGGATCTAAATAGGGTCCAGACATGGGAGGTAGGATTGGTTCGGAGGCACGTGGGATGCAATTTGAGACACGTAAGGCGCCAGTGGTAAAGCCCACTTGAGCAACTGTTGGGAAATTGAGCTTACTCTTAAAGGGAGATGGTTAACATTCAAGGGGGAGCAGTTAGAACTCACAGGTGAGGGGGAGATTGTTGAGAATTTCACTTGTGAGCTTGTCCCATATTGAAAAACTTGAGTGGATGATGGGTGCTTATATACATGGTTGGACCCAAGATCTAATAAATTTAAGCTTTTGAGTCAAGTTGGTATTCACCCATGCGTATCAAACCCACCCATGGGTTCCTCCGATCCTAACAAAAAGCACATAACTTGTAATGTTCTAACGAAGAATAAGATCCTTCTGCTTGCTACCATTCTTAAGGAAAGCTCTTGTCATCATTGCAACACTTAGAAAAAATCATAGCACCAAAAAGAGATTTTGTGAGAATGCACATCATTCTAAATCTATATAGAGCTTTTCTCATAAGAGTAGACAGTGGCATAAGAAAATAGTGTCCCAACAAAGGTATACGTGATAACAAAGGCTCACTAGAGATGATGTTGGTAACTAGGAGCTATCCTGATATTTATGCTATTATGTTGTCTTCTTCATCAATTGGATACTGCAACCTTCCAGAGGACCTCAATCCAATTACAACGACCGAACCCAAATGCTACATTCACTTCTTGAATCATCCACCTATGAAGGGAAAAGGAAATGCAAGGGCAGACTTGCTCTTTAATAGGGCCTCCCACCATGATAGCTTACCATAACAAATGAATTTTATAAAAAATTAATACCTTAATTTCAACAAAATTCCTATAGGAAGATGCTCAAAGAAACACCTATACTTCAAATTCAAAGTTAAATTCCTTACTAAAACACCATTCCATTCAAAATATAAATTTTCTTTAGCTAAAATTGAATAGAATGACTCGAAAAAAGCAACCTAGTAAAAATATTTATAAAACTAAGAGGAGATGGGATCTAACATGTTTGCAAATATTTTTCAATATATTCCTTTCTTAAGTGCAAATTCAGTCACCATGATGGCTTCCCATAGCAAATAAATTTTAGAAAAAATGCATGCCTTAATTTCAATAAAATTCCTATGGGAAGATGCCCAAAGAAACACCTATACTTCAAATTCATAGTTGAATTCCTTACTAAAACACCATTCCATTCAAAATATAAATTTTCTTTAGCTTAAATTGAATAGAATGACTCGAAACAAGTCAATCTAGTAAAAATATTCATAAAGCTAAGAGGAGATGGGATAAAACATGTTTGCAAATATTTTTTATTACATTCCTTTCTTAATTTCAAATTCAGTTTGTTGCAAAGCCCTTGGTTTCACAAGCTAGGGTAAGAGAGAAATTAGAAAATCAAGGAGTAGTAGGAGGAGTGTTGGTTCCATGCAGTGCAAATACGATGCATTCCTCCCACACATTTGGATCGATGTCTATTCTAATTTCTAATGGATGATTTTTTATTTTACTTTTATTAAAAGAGGGCGGCACCTCCATTAATTTATTAAATTCTAATTGATAACTTAGGGTTTGAGAAGAATCATGAGAATGGATGAGGAAGGGGAAGAAGAAAAAGAATGTAAGGACAAGGGAAAACTAGAAAAGGATGTCGAGGAAACTTTCAATTAATTTTTTTTCAGCAATGAAAGCAAGTTTTAGGCAATAGGTTTTAAGTTGTTGCTAATAGGAAGAAAAGAGTAAAAATTATATATAGATGAAATGACTATGTAATTTTGTTGGCTTTTCTATTGCTAAAACTCCTAAGCAAATTTAGCGCCATCGCCAATACCTTCACCCTTTGCACTACTCCTTCCTCAATGAAATGTACTTCACACTTCGATATATATATATATATATATATATATATATATATATATATATATATATATATATATATATATATAGCAACAGTCCTGTAGCTTTTGCAATGAAATTTTTGTCGTGAAAAAAAAAATTAAGCTACAAATTTTTTTTATTTTAGTGATGAAATGAGCAATGAATTTAGCCAAGGTTGTAACTCTTAGTGACAAATCTTACATGTCGTCACTAAATTTAGTCACTGAAGCATTTTTTCCTTATAATGAATATTTCTTCCATTCAAAATCCCTAATTCTTAATCACTACAATGGTCATTGCCACTTGAGATAAAGTTGGAAGAATATATTGCGACTCATTGAAAGCTGGTTCTTTTAAGGAGTTTACAATTTCACACTATTGATGTTAACCTAGGCAATGAACATATGGACAAATGGATTATGTTCATCCAAATAGATTCAATGAATTAATTCTCTACTTAAAAATTCACATTTAGTTATCCAACTTTCAAATTTCACCAAAATGGACATGATGTAGGTGCAAGCGCATGATATTCTACAACTTACATGCTTCCTAGGTGATCTATAATATGTGAGTGAGCAATACTTGTACTACAAATACATAATTGAATTTAAATTAATTTAGAGAAGGCATTTATATTTTTTGTTACTTTTTTTCCTAATTATATAATATAAGTATTTAATTTTTTAATTTTTAATCAATTATATTTTGTTTCCATTTTGGCAATGCAATTTTTTACATTTTATACCTACTATTGGAGGCACATAATAAGTAATTTCATAGTGAATTCCTATGATAATACAACGCTTCGCAACTGCAGTAATATATTAAAATTATTAACTTTTATGTTTTAGTTAATTGAGTATAAAAGAAAGACATATGTACAAATCAATGAAATACTTATAATAAAATGAAATGTCGATGACCAACAAGTTATAAATTAATAAGAAAATAAATAATATTTAGTTTGAATAATGTAAAATTACTTCCTTCAATGTGCATTTGGTGAGTATATAGGAAAAATACTAGTTGCTAAAGAGTATTATTTATAAACATATTATAAACCTTTCATTAACATCAACATGTGTAGCCTGTAAATAACGAATTTTCGCACCAGATTCATATTGTATAAATGTAATAAAGTCTATAAATAAAATTTGTTGTAAAAGAATATATGAATTTAATTTGAGTTTTCAAAATTTTTTAATACTAAAGAATGTACATTGACAAAAAATGGGAAAAAAAAAACAATTATCTATATTTCTTCACCATTTTTCCCTTACAAAATGAATGAATATATATTATAGAGATATTTACCTATCCGTAATTTCCTCCTACCATCACGCCTACTATCTATCCACAATTCACTCCTACAATCACGCCAACACTCCCCCTCAAGTTGGTGCATATATATCTCTAATGTCCAACTCACCAAGTGAGTTGTAGAAACTCTTGTTGCACACAGCTTTTGTAAGTATATCTGTCAACTGATCTTCAAACTTAACGAATGGAAATCGAATTGTCTTGACCTCAAGATTTTGTTTGATAAAGTGTCGATCTACTTCCACATGTTTGGTCCGATCATGCATACCATTGTTTTTAGCACAAACATTATTCCTGGGATCTATTGCATTCATATTTAGATTATAACTTCCCTTGATCTTTCACACTCCAAATGTTTGGCGAATTGCTTTAATCCTTGTTAGGCAAACTGGTGAGACACTGCAATTTGAAGAGTGAATGGTGCAATTTATGTAGTAATATGAGCATGATCAATGATGCTTCTAGAATGCTTATAGTATTATGTTCATCATTTTCTACTTTAAGATTATGTTGTTGCCTTCTTCTGTAATTGTAGCAATGCTAAGTTAAATACCTTTCTTTTCATTCAAAAATGAATTCTATGTCTTTCAATATTGTGTCAACATTCTCATTCTTGTTTGGTTCATTGACATCGACTGCCATTTGTTCTTTTCAAAATTCATTTCTTCAAATAGTAAAATGATTCGTCAACTTAGTATCAATAGTTTTGTAGTGGTAGACAACAAAATGAAATATTAGTGCATGGAAGTAAGAAAATGTTTGTGTATAATATATTTTCCTTTTTATATGCAAATAATTTTCTGTATGTCAATATCATTTACTCACTATCACAATATAAATTATGATAAGTTATAGATAGGAAAATGATCAACTAAAATGTTATTTAAAATTTTAGTATCCAATACATAAAAAATATTATATTAATCACAACTATTAGAAAATGAAGCCTATAATGTATTCAAGGGATTTAAATTTTATATAGAGAAACAAAGTGGGAGTACAATTAAAATTTTCAGAACTGATAAGTAATAAGGTGCAAAGTATACTTTTTTTTTTAAGCTGCTTTAAACACTAATTGATAAGTCTAGAGAAAAATGGAGTGGAAAAAAGGAAGAGCAGGGTAATAATGGATATGCTCAATGATCCACTAAAAAATTTGCCTAACGGTTTTTGGGTAGAAGTCGTTACTGGTGCTATTTATGTTTAAAATTAGAAATAATTATGAGAAGATACCACTAGAAACCTAGACCAATCAAAAGCCAAATATTGAACATATTTGGGAGTTTGAATGCATTGTTTATGCTCATATGTCTAGTACAATTTGGAAGAAGTTGGATGATAAGGTAGAAAAATGTATTTTCATTGACTACAATCATGAAAGAAAAGGATACAAATTGTTTAATTCATACCGAGAAGGTGACTTTTGATAGTTAACCAAGATGTCACTTCTAATGAGGGATTGGTCTATTAAAGAGTCAAAATTGTCATCGAAGCGACGAGTTCAAAGTGTCTCCAATTGGTGACCCATCATCTTTTATAGTTTTGTCTATTCCACAAAGTCACCGAATCATCTGCAATATCAGCCCCACTTATTGGCCAAATTGTAGGATTATGTTATTGACAATGTTAAAGATATAACTAATGAAGATATTGCATTTTTTTTTCTTTATTTGCATATTGTGATCCCTTCCTCCTATGAAGTAACTCTTAATAATGATTGATGAATTCAAGTGATAGATAAAGAAATTCATGCAATTGAGAAAAATAATACTTCAAAGTTCATTATTCTTCGTCATGGCAATAAGCCTACTAGTGTTAAATGGGTTATAACTCTAATGGGGAGGTAGATTGCTTCAAAGTGTGTTTAGTAGCAAAAGGTTATAAACAAAAGGCAGGTATTGATTATTTTGAGGTGTTAGTACATGTTTCTTGGCTTAGTACCATGCACATGATTATTTCTCTTGCTGCTCATAATTCTTGGCAAAATTTTCAAATGGATGTAAAATCGACATTGTTAAATGTAGTTCTTGAAGAGGAAGTATATGTTAAAGTAACCTGCAGATTATGTGAAAAATGAAAAAGTGGATAATTTACACACTTAAAATTAAAGCCTTATATGGATTGAAGCAAGTCCCAAGAGTGTGGTATACACACACATTGATTCTTATTTCCTAGATCATGAATTTTAGAGATATTCCCGTGAGCATACTGTATATGCTAAACATGATTTGCAAGATGGTACTCTTACTGTATTTATGTGTATGATTTGATTTTTACCAATAATAATTGAAAGATGTTAGCAAATTTTAGAGAGGCCGTGATTCTTTCTTTTTTTTTTTCTTTTTTTTTTGAGATGACGATGTCTTAGGAGTTGAAGTTTTTTGGATAGATGATAACAGTGTCCCAAAAGAGTACTTTGGGCTATGTTTTTCATCTATCCCAAAATATTTTCTTGGTCTTCTATAAAACAAGTGGTGGTTGTTGTTTCTATAGCTTTGATGGAGTACATTGCGACTACTAGTAGTGCTATTCAAGCAGTTTGGTTGTGTGGGACGCTCAGTATATTACAACATCATCAGGGTGGTCCTACAAGGGATTTTTTTTTTTTTTTTTTTTTTAGGATAATAGGTTCAATATTGTTTTGACAAAAAGTTCAATTCTTCATATTGACATCAAGCTCACTATATCCGGGGCTTGGTATGTAACAAATAAATTAGAGTTGAATTTGTATTTGAAGACCAAGTAAATACTTTTCTAAAACTAAAAGAATTAATGGATATAATCAATTTTGAAGAACTTAGTTTAAGAGAGGCTATGAAGGAATGAACCAAATTTCCTTTTTATTTAGTTTATAGGTTTCCATATGTAGTCATGTGTCTAAACTCTAGGTGTATAAGGAGTCTTACATATATGTGTCCATATGATTTTTTGTATATGTGAAGAAAACAAATAACAATTGCATTGCTCCCAATTATTCTAAGGAAATATTCATCATCTACTATTCATATATATTTTTATCTCTTTAAAGATTCTTAGTGGGGTTGCTCAGAAACTTGAAAGAATCTTAATGGACTTTTTTTATGATCAGGTGCAAGGAAGAGATATCATCAAGTGGGAGGTGGTGTGTAGATCTACAGAGGTGAGAGGGTTGAGTCTTAGTCATTGTCTAATGACACCACCCTCCTATCTAAATGGTCATAGTGTCTTTTTAAGGGGATAAATTCCCTTTGGCACGAAGTTATAAAACGTAAATTTGGCTAACAAAAGAAGTGAGATGCAAATGTGAACTTCAGAAGTTCCTTACAATTTTTTGGTTCGCAAAGCTATTCCTTTAGGTCGGGTCTCCGATCTATTAGTACAAGTCCAAGGAAATGGCAATAAGGCTCCTTATCTATTCCTTATCATGGACTCGTAACAATTTGGCTTATGATATTAATATAATTTTTTTACATAATTGATGCATTTCTAAGAGTAAACATTTCACAAACCAAAAAGTTAGCTGGAAGTCCACATCTTTGGCTTGCCTTTCTTCCTTTCACAAAGCTCTACTCTGCTCTTGGAATTTTCTTTTAGAAGTCTTAAATGGAGCTGGTGAAGCTTTCTTATTTGCTTAATTGTTTATAAGGTCCATCTCCAAAAAGTGATAAGGCTCGTGCACAATTGTCTCTAGATGAGCATACAAACCATTCCAAAAGTTCCTGTTTTTGGCATGCTACCTGAGATTGGGTAGCTACGTTAAGTTACAAGTTGAATTCTTATTTTTTTTCTGCGATTTCCCCGTCCCAGTGAAGCTTCTTCTTTCTATTAAATAACAAAATAAATGCATATCATACACGTAACATGTCAGAAATTGATAGATATCCCCTGCAACCCCTAAGCTACCCAAACCAAATGATAAGGCGGTAAATTTGAATAAACATCCCAGGAAGTGCGGAGGCAGAGAGGTTACAACAGGGAGAAGTAGTAAATGACAGGGGGATTGTGCGCCTACTGAGTTAAAACTGTCACACAGAACTGAGCGACTGATAGATGATGACAATGCGCCTATAGGCAGCATGCACATCAACATCATCTAATTGCTGTAAGAAATTCTAGCCGCAATTACAACACAGATCTTGTTGGTCAGATATCCTCTAATTGAACCCACAACAAAACAACACACAACAAAAAGACAAAATAAATGGAGAAATTATGAAACAGATACATGGAAAGTCCTCTTTTTAAGAATAAAAACATGTCAACAGCTAATTTTGGATGCACCCTTTTTTTGTTGGGGATGGTCACGCTACGCTTCCCCAACCCCCGTCGAATGATTCTCCACGCCTTGCCCATCACTAAGGCTACCTTTCTCTGGTCTAACTTCTCCCACATTGGTCAGCTTCTCAGCACACATTTCTTTAATAGAGTCGGCGTCTGCTTTGGTCCCCTCTGCATGGTCCTTCTCTACATTTACACAGGTTCCCTCGGAAGCTTTAACCTCTTTCTCAGAAGATACAATTTCATCGGGCACCGGCAGCAGGGGAGGAGCTTCTGCATGCTCTTTATGCTTTGCTGCCTCTTTCTCAGCTTCATTAATAGTCCCTACCAGTTTCTCAGTTTCTTTCTTTTCTTCTAGCATGGGACTTGGCTGTTTCTCAGCTTCCTCTTTCCTTTCCTCCGGCTCACAAGTTGGCATCGAGCTATTCCTACCCTGCTGCTCTTCCTTTCTGTCAGAAGTAGCTATATTAGTATCGTCCTGGTTCTGCAGTTTCTCAATGTTTAAGTCATCAATCTTTTGCTCAGTTTTCTGCTCCGAGTCCTTCCCAGTGTTTACAGCTGTAACATCTGCCTTGGCAGTAATCTTGCCCTCACTCTGCTCACCTACAACTGCACCCCCCTCCTCGTCTTTCATTTCTACATCACTAGTTTTTGCTGCTTCATCAGTTTTATCTTCTCCAACCTCATCATCTCCATCAGTATCAACCTTTTTCTCTTCTGAGCCCTTCTTTGAACTTGATTTCTTTCGCACTTTCTTTGGAGGCTCGCTTTCTGGTGTCTCTGTTGCCTTTGATTTCTCACTTATTCTTGAAGAACGCCTTGGAGTATCACCTGTCCACAGGTACATTTGAGCAAGTTATACTCACAACTGACCTTTATAAGTGCCTCTGTGGGTGTGTGCGTGAGAGGGAGAGGGAATAATACCTGTCCCCCAGTCAAATTCAGAGGCAGCAGGGCCTCCTGGGTGAGATTTGAGAAACTGATTCAAATGTCTCTTATTTTTTATCTCCTCACCAGTTGGTGTAATAAAAACAATTTCATTCCTCCGAGGGGTTCCAGTTTTCTTCGGGGTATACTGCATGTGCAAGTGAGGGAAAGCATTCAAAAATAGTACTGATAAGCCAAATGCAGATGAGCAGACTGCTCTCTGCAAAAAATAAAATAAAAAATAAAAAAATGAAAACAAACAAATCACAATCAAGAATAAATGCTTGTCAAATGCTACCAGTTATTTCATATTTTGTACTACCATTATAAGTAACAACATGACATCAGCTGCAGGTTCCCTAAAACCATTTCCCTCTATGCTGCATGTGGATTCATGAAATTAAAGCCTTGGATTTAGAATTGTGTTGGACAAAACTCAAAACTTGGAATTCAAAGCGGCAAAAATTCCAATGTGTGTAAAGAAAATATCAAAGAAACCAAGTGTAGAAGAACAAGAAAAGTAGCCTCTTTAGAAGCATTAATTAAGAGCAAATGACGAGCAAGCGACACCAACCTCTCTGGTTACAATATGGCTTGAAAACTTGCCGAGGAAACAATTTTAGACAGTTCCCAGTAACAGAAACAATGAACTCATTACAGTTACAGTGTAATTGCGTTGTCACTGCATCTGAACTATTTCCCAACCACAAAGGCTGGAGAAATACAATGATCAACAATAATCTTCAACAAAAACATAGTACTGTACAAGCTTAACTGATTTCCCTTCAAGTTTTGCAATAAACATGAAAGGCATCCCCACTCTCCCCATCTAAGACTCCCCAAAGAAAAAACAACCCCAAAGTTTTTGAATAATAATTATCCAGCGATCTGTGAATAGTATGAACATTCCAAAACACGGTAAGTAGTCATTTAGGAGCACCAAATCTAGCAATCAAAAGGTTTTCCCCCTCCAACAAAATAAAGTTCATGAAGAGACGAGAGAAAAGAGTATTGCAAACTAAATGAGGACAAGTAGCCCTCTCTACTAATCAAAGGAAAAAGGAATAGTGTTCTTAAGCTTATTCAATTCCATGGTTTTAAATCACGATAGCAAGTAGCGTAATGTAACAGTAACGGGTGCAATGGGAAGTGGGAGTAACGGATGTTACATAACAGGAAGCAGGTGTAACGGCTGTGAATTTTTTTAAAGCACGCACAACCTTGTGCATATTAGCATACTTGCATGTCATAAGTTTTTTAACTCTTCTTAGAAAGAGTTTTAGTGTATTTTTGGATCCTTTAGTTCAACTAAGTTATTTGGTAAAGGCAAGAAGTTTACATTTGTTTTATACCACCATTGATAGAAAAATTTCGTGTCCGCGCATGTTTATACTTCTCATTTTTCTTATGTGCCATAAATTCTTATGTATGCTAAATTAATTAATAAAACAAAATACACTATACACTCTTAATCTATTAGACACATAAGACATACGAATAATACAAATATAAAATAACTAAAAAAGAAAGAAGGTTTAAGTTGAAAAATATAGAACATAAATATCAAATTATTAATATTATCAAAATAAAATAATTTCCTAACAAGTTAGTATTTTCAAATTGTTAATTAATGCATCTCTTGTGAAAATTTAAAAAAAATAGCGAATTTTGTATCATTGTCATCCTTATTATAATATTTCCCCCTCTTGCAACATAGTATTGAGAATGATTTATGAAAAGGGGGAAAAAGTGAGAAGAAAAAGTAAAAAAATAAAAAATAAAAATTTGGTGTAACAGTCTTGTAGCAGTTATGTAACGGCCGTAGCGGCCTTTATGTAACAGTCGCTGTCTGTAACAGCCGCTACGACCGTGATTTTTCTTCCTACCGATTTCGTGGTGTGTAACGATATTAGTAACCAAAAAAACCGTTACGTAACGGCGTTACAAAAAGGTCGCGACCGTTAATTAAAATCAATTCTCTTTGACCCTTCTTTCCTCCTAAGATTTGGTAAACCTAAATCCGTCTTATCCAAACGATCTTGAGCGATCCAATCCAAGTTATTTTCTTCATCATTAAATAAAGAAATCCCTTCTAAATCTACCATAATATTGAGCATAATTTTTTTAATAACAAAAACGAATCTATTAATGAAGAGAATAATTATAGCGAATGGAGGATAAGAAATACTCTCCATAAAAAGTTTATGCAGGGTTACAGAATTTTCCTTGTTCACTGTTTTGAACATCTCTTCATTCTTCAAAAGTTTATGCAGCTTTAACCCTTGATTGTATGTGCCATACATATTTTCAAAGATGTGTGTAAAAAAATACCCCTAGCACATTGCACTTTTAAGGCCTGTGATATACCCAAATCCCACTCGTGCTCCATGAATGAATGTTTTCCGTTATACGCAGTGTTGAGCACCAAAAATGGAGCAATATATTCAACCATAAATATATTATGTGCAAGCGGACCATCAGAAGTCTAATACTTGGTAATTCCCACTAAAACTTCAATGAAGCAACACCCCCCACCCCAAAAGGCAGGACACTAGTTTACTAATGCTTTTATATCTCTCTTATAGAAACTTCAATGGATCGATTCCACTTTCTCATGAGAAACTACTTCGGAAACTACCTTCCCCCCAACTCCCACATCTCTCTCTCCCACTTTGCATCTCTCTTACTTCTCCTTGCCGGATACTCTAACCCTCAATTTAGACAATGTTTCTCTCTTCATATCCTTATAGAGCTTTTCCCAAGCTACTCTCTGAAGCACACTCCCTTTTTTTCCTATGATACAATGTTTTGTTGTTCTACTTAATATGACATCTTCCACTATATTTTAGTTTGTCCTCCTTAATTCAGTCTTTCTACCCATGTTTCTTCCTATTTCTCGATGCTATAGGTTTGTCATCACCCTTATGGCTGCTGATTACACAATGCAGAAAAGGGGAAAAGGAAGCTCTTTGCAGCTAAACCTCATCACTTCTTATCATTTCCAATAAAGGAAAACTCTTAAAAAATAGATCCTCCATATACCTAACAATTTCTTCCCTGATTCTGAAATCTAAGAAGTTGGAATTAAATGAGGTTACAACCATGTTAAAATCAATTATTCAAAAAACTGCTAAACAAAAAATTTTGAATAATAATTTTATAGAGAAACCTTACAATGATTACCTCAATAACTCTCATTCAACACACACAGAGAACACTCATCATTAAAGGCAATTAAGGTGAGCTAGTAAAGCCTACGTTAGATGCAGACCTTCAAACCAACTGGACACAACAAACCTCATGAACCCCAATGACCAACTTATTTCAGATGGTACTTGGGCTTAGTTTGGCCCCTCTTGAGGCAGATGAAAAGGAAATTTTGGAAAAGAACGCATGAAAAGGAGCTTCTGAAAAAAATGTTTGTCCTTCCTGTGAAAGAAACATGAGTGTTTGGCAAGAACAAAGTGAAGCTGACCATCAGATTTTGGCAAACCAATTGTATGCTGGCTGAAATGTTTAAAATGACAAAAGTGGACATTTATGCAAGGAAATATATATAACGTGTGGATTATTTTGCAATACTCGACAAAATTAAGGACAGTGAATAATCTTGTAGAAAAAGGCAAGTTTTGGCTTTTAGAAGATCCAAATCCATAACCTACCCAAAAATCCAAAAGCCAGTTTTCTAAAAAAGTTTTTTTAAAAGCTCCAAATCAATAACTTTCTAAAGCAACCCTAAAATCCAAAAGCCATTTTTCTAAAAAAAGTTGTTTTAAAAGCTCCAAATCATTAATTCTCAAAAGCTACCCAAAAATCCAAGCGTCAGTTTTCTAAAAAAGTAGTTTACCAAACTTCCATTTTTTTTTTTTTGAAGTTCATTTGCAAAAGGGGGGCCAAATTTAACCTTAATACATTTTGAATAATTTCTCTCTCCAATACCCAGGGCCACTCAGGATCATTTATCATCATTTCTATTATTGGACAAAACAGGGGGAGTAGACTAAGCTAATATTGTGGGAGTAAATAACTTTTGCCCCACTCCAAAACCACCATGGACAATTAAGCAACAAATTTAATCATTTCAATTATTACACAAAAGCAAGGTTTATTAACTAACCAATTTTTGTCTCTTAAGAGTGCCCCTAGTTCACATGACCCCTAAACTGCAAAATGAGAAAAGGTTTCATAAAATAACCTACTGTTATTTCAATTAAAAACTTAAGAAATATTTTTTTCAATATTAGCAATATTAATAAAGTTACAAGAAGTGCAGCAACAGAGAGAGAGGGAGAGAGAGTAGAGAGAAGATTTTACAAGATTAACATTCAAAAGTAAATTAATATATAAATAACAGTTCTATGAAGTCCTAGCTCCCTTACACATCACTCTTGATTATAGTGGAGGAAGCCCACCAGGGTCTCTTGACATCAGACACCCATGACCCACCATTTATAAGCTAAACACAGTGCACTGTTTTTTTTGCCCTGGTGGTTTCAACTTCTTGAACATTCCCTTAAAATTTTTAAAATAGCCTTCTCTTTTTCTTCAAATATTCTTTAAGGCATGCTTTTCTCCATTAAACTCGTTGTCCAAACCCTCGCCCAAACAATAGCTAGTTGGAGTCTGATGCAGGGAAGTGTTTAAAATTTTGCTAAAAACTACCTAAAATCTTGCTACCAGCGCCAAACGTCAAAAAATAGCTTAAGCAATTAGGTTGTGGCCAACAATGAATGAGGTTCCACTTTTTTGCACTTAAGAGCCGCTTAAGAGGAGATGAACTCTTAAAAGTTTAGTGAACCAATCTTGTTTGGTCAACTTCTTAATTGATGTTGAATTACCTCTGACCGAACTAGTAATTTTTCCAGTGCTGATTCGATAAGAAGTCCATTCAGAGATGCTGTAGGACATTTTTTCCCCCTAAAAGTGTGTACTCCACAACATCCCACGACACACTTCTCTTTATCCCAAAAAATTTATCTTACACACATTCAGTAGTTAAGCAACCAAAATAATTCAGCATTCAACTTTAGAGACTTTTCCGTACTTTCCCAAAAAAAAAAAAAATTGTTAAAGCTTGAAGGTATCATTTCCAAAACTCCTGCTGAATTCAAAAATATAGGAAAAATGAAAATGACATAGGAATAACATATGGTGAAGTATTTGTTAAAATTTTATTTAAAAAAAGTTCAGACAGACTTTGGCCAAAGCAACAAAAGCACTAAAAATTAGAGCAAATTGGATGTAGGTGATCCCACACAATTCAAACTGATACTTATGCTGCAAACTGGGTATGAGACCTGGGTTCATGTTCCAGCAATGGAATCATTTTAATTTTTCTGATGTCAAAATTTTAGGGGCAAAGTCCCTAATCCACTTTCAATAAAGCTCTCCTTGGGATGGCTTTGGAGATTCGTGAAGAATAACCTTTGGAGGCAAGTCATTGCTTCAAAATATAGTCTTCTGCGTAAAGGTTGGGCCACTAAAGACTGGAGAGGAGCGCATGGTGTCGAACTTTGGGAATTCATTAGAATTTAAAAAAGGTTAGTAGGAATTTTTTTAACTTACATCAGCTTCTGATTGGGCAAAGGGATTATATTTTTCTTCTGGCTAATATATGGTGCATTCAATCTCCCCTTAGTACCAAATTCGCTTCTATCTTCAGTTTGGCTCATGAAAAGAATGTCATCTCCAAAATTTTTACTAAGGGAATATTTGGAACATTCCTTTGATTAGGAATGCTTTAGATTGAGGAATAGAGCAACTTACTGTACTTTTTTTATGGCTTATACAAAATCCACAACCGTGACACAACAAACAATCACAAGTAGAACTTGGACAAAAATGGCATGTTCACATCAGATCAAACTCATCCACCAGCAGGAATCATAAACAACTTCCCTTAGAGGCGTATCTGGAAAACAGCAGTCCCCACAAAAGTTGCTTCTTTTGTGTGGGAGGCAACACTGGGAAAATTCCTTACCGTCAACCTTCAAAAAAGGGGGCTGCCCCTTGTAAATAGGTGCTTCTTGTGTTTAGAAAGTCAGAAACTGTTGATCGCATCCTGTTGCACTGTCCTGGAACAATGTGAGAGCCGGTCATTTCCTCAATCAGGCATTGGTGAGCTATAGGTGGGACAATGGAAGGTGAGTTATGGGCTTGGAAAGGAATCCGCACTAGCAAGGAGAGGAAGAAATCCTTGTCTCTCATTCCCCTTGCCATCTTTTGGTTTGTGTGGAGGAAAAGGAATAAGAGAGCCTTTGAAGGAACGACAACGCCCCTACATGTTTTTAAAGACTGATGGATTACTACTGTTACTAGATGGCATAGGGGGTTGTCTTTAGTTGAGTCACTTGTAATTCTTTTTTTTTTTTTTTTTTTTTTTTATAGCAGGTAAGTCCATTGTTGTTTGTACATGGGTCGCATCCCCTAATAAAAATAGTTATTTTGATGTCAAACATGACTTCTCACATTGCTCACAATACGGAAGCACAGCCTTAGAAGGCCTCTTACTCTGCAGTAGATTGTTAGTGTTAGCTCTATTACAAACAACCAACCAAATAAAAGCCTTGATTTTAGAGGGAATGTTAGCCTTCCAAATACTACATAATATAAAGAAGACAAATTTTCTGAGATCAAAACTCAAGAAATATTTGCAAGGAAAATCCCCAAAGGCCCCAACCTCCATTTCCTCGGATCCTCCCTATTGGAAGGAAAGCAACCCTCCAATAACCTCAACGAAGATGCAAGTTCCACCACCTCTTTACAAAAATGAAAATTCCATGAAAAATCTCCCCCTTACAAATCAAAAATGAAACAGCCCATTATGTAACAAAGAAAGACGATACAAACATGGACACAGTATGAAAAAGAAATAAATAAATAAATAAATAAAACCATTACCGAACTCAAATTTGGTAAAAGAAATAAGAAGTGGATGCTAGCTACCCCTGCAGGAACTTAGCTAAGCCTACACCCAGGAACTTAAAAAATGAACAAAAAAAAAAAAATGGAATGCTAGAACCACAAGACTGAATAACTGTGACACAACCACCTAAACAAAAAAGAGCACCTTCCTATCCACCCATATGCTTAGGCACTAGCACAAGAGCCCCAAAACCCACCAACCTAGGATTACCACCCAGAGGAACCCCTAAGTACATCAAAGGCCAATATAAAGTGGCACAACCTGCTAAAGAAGCCAACTCCAGAGATCTATCCACACCCAAATTAATACCATCAACCCCACTCTTCTCTAAATTAACTTTTAACCTTGAAACACAATCAAAAAACTGTAAAATGGTAAGCTCATTTAAAAGAGACTCCCTATCCACTAATCAAAAAAGCAGCATCATCATCAACAAACTGAAGATGCTATGCTATCAACTACCCTACCCCTACCATTCTACTCAAACAATTAACTACCAAGCCAAATAAGATCCAGGATAATGGATCTCCTTGCCTAACACCCCTTAAATCCTTAAACCACAATTTAGATTCCCCACTAACACTAATAGGAAATGAAGCAAAAGAGAAACAATCCCTCATCCACGTCCTCCACCTATACTCAAGCCTATCCTCTCTAAAACCTTACCTAAAACATCCAACCAACTTGATCATAAACCTTTTCAAAATCCAATTTGAAAACAATACCTCTCATTTTACTCCTTTTTCACATCTTCCACAACCTCATTAGTCGCTAAAACAGCATCCACAAGCTGCTTAACTCATCCTATTTGCAAGCATCTTTGCAATAATCTTACATACAATGCCTAAGACGACAAATGAACCAAAAATCATTCACATTAATAGATCTACTTTTCTCAGGCACCAAAGTAAAGAAAGTTGAGTTACCCAAAGCTTTATCCCTATCCATCCCAAACACCACCTTTCTAAACTCACTTTCCAACTATTGATCTACAAAAATGGTATTCCAATCCAACACCTCTATCTAGGCCTACCTTCATCCCTCTTTTTAAGAAAACATATATGCAAAAACATCAATAAGCTCCTTAGCTATCACAACACAATCAGAAGTAACCTCTCCTTCTTTCACCTCCAACTCCCTCATAACACTTCTTTTCCTCTTACCATTGGCCAAAGTAAGAAAGAATTTAGTGTTACCCTCACCCTACCTAACCCACTCATGCTATGTCCAACTCCTCACTTCCCTAAAAGTTGCCTCCTCTTAACTCATTTTTTCAACAACAACCCCCCCCCCCCCCCCCCTTCTTTTTTTTTCCTTAACCTCCTCCTATACCAATAGATAGATCCCTCTCCTCTTTCCTATCTAACAACTCCAAATTTTCCCAAATGTTGTTTATCTTAACTCTATTATCTCCTTAAACTTCAATACTCCACTTATTCACCACATCCATCTACTTTTGGAACTTTCTCATGAACCTAATAATAGAATGGTTCGAATTGTCCTCTCTTTTGAGAGGGTCTTTCATTATATAGGCAAGACTGCTAGTTATACAAGGAAACTCAAATCTGTACATACTAATTACACAAAGTGATCTTAGGAAGCTATATATGGTCAACCAGCTAATTTACATAAAGCGATTTTAGGAAGCTATACACGGTAAGCTAAATCTCCTCTCCTATTTATGAAAATATATACAGCCTAGATTAATAGCTATTAACAAGGCATAATTTATGGTTTTCTATTGACAACCCCCCTCAAATTGATGTGAATTATCCATGAGCATCAATTTGTTTGTAAGAAAATTACGCCATTGCCGTGTGAGAGCCTTGGTGAAAATATCTACCACTTGAAGATTGCTAGACACATGAGGAAGAGTGATAGTCAAAGCTTCAAACGCCTCACAGATGAAGTTGCAATCAACTTCGATATGTTTAGTGCGTTCATGGAAGATGGGATTGGCCGAAATGTGAATGGCACTAGTATTATCCGCATGAAGAGAAGTAGGACCACCTAGAAGGAAGCCAAGTTCAGCCAATAGCCCTCGGAGCCGATGTATCTTGGCGCAAGCTTGGAATATGGCCCTATCTTCGGACTCAGTAGAGGACTTAGAAACACGGTCCTGTTTCTTGCTGTTCCAAGAAATAAGAGCCGGACCAAGAAACATACACCAACCCGTAGTAGAACGTCAAGTGTCACTAAACCCAGCATAATCAGCATCACTATATGCTACAAGATCAAGTGTAGTACCAGCAGGATAGAAAAAGTCCCCACAAAGCTGTGCCATGGACATAGCGAATGATTCGTCGAACTGCAGCCATATGAAGGTGCCAAGGGAAAGCCATGAACTGACTAACCTATTGGACTGCATAAGAAATATCAGGTCTAGTAATTGTAAGATAGACCAAGCTGCCAACCAGTGTACGATAGGCTACAGGGTATGATAACAAGTCACCCTCTTCTTTGCGCAGCTTGAGATTAAGTTCCATAGGAGTATCAAGAGGGGTAGAGTCCTGGAGACCAGCAGCAGCCACCAAATCCTGGGCATACTTGTGCTGTGACAGAAAAATACCACGTGAACCAGCAGTAATTTCAAGACCAAGAAAATACACATGAGATCCCAGATCCTTCATGTGAAAAAAGTCCTGTAAATACTGCTCTAATTGGGAGATCTGAACCGAATCAGTACCCGTGATGATTATGTCGTCAACATACGCCAAGAGAATGACAACACCAATCTCAGTTTTGCGAAGAAACAAAGATGCATCATACTTGCTTTTGAGAAAAGCAAACTTGAGTAGGATAGAAGTAAATTTCTCATACCATGCACGAGGGGCCTGTTTGAAACCATACAAGGAGCGATGCAACTTGCACACTGCCGAAGTAGGGGTGGAAAGTAAACCTGCAGGAGGATGCATATAAACATTTTCCTTAAGATCCCCGTGAAGAAAGGTGTTCTTCACATCCATTTGGTGGAAACCCCAATTTTGAGAAGTGGCAATAGCCAAAATTGTGCAGATTGTGGTCATTTTGGCCACCGGAGAAAAAGTTTCCTCGTAATTTACTCCATATTCTTGATTATTTCCAAGAGCTACTAAGCGGGCTTTATACCTGTCCAAACTACCATCAGACTTAACCTTAATAGAATAGACCCACTTACATCCAAGTGGAGTCACACCAGCAGGACAATCCACCACTTCCCAAGTCTTATTAGCCTCAAGAGCACATAGTTCCTCCTGCATGGCCTGCTGCCAGCATTTCTCTTTGACTGCCTATGAGTAACCAGTAGGAATAGCAATGGAAGATAGAGCGGCAGACAGTGCAGAAGTACCTGCCTTACGTGACGGGAATCCATAACAGTCAGGAGGACCAGATACTCTAGAGGAGTGGTGCAAAGGAGCATATGGCAAGACAGGAGCAGAAGGGGGCAGCACTGGAGGTCTCCGCTGGTATACCATGCCTGGCTGGAACCTTTCAACATGAGTACTAGGAGCCCTAAAAGAGTCATCAAAAGAAGGCAACAAAGCAACAGAAGACTCCGGTGAGGAAGACATAGGAAAGAACCATTGATTTTCAAAAAAGAGCACATTCCTTGAAACACAAACCCGATTAGAGTTTGGATCATACAATCAATAACCCTTTCGTGTGACACTATATCCCAAGAAGGCACAATGGATGGATTGGGCAGAAAGCTTGTTTCTGTCCGGTGGGGGAAGATGCATAAAGCATACACACCCAAAAATGTGAGGATTTGTATAGGTAGGATTGTGATGATAAAGCCTGAAATATGGAGACTCGAAATCCAAAACTTGGGAAGGAAGTCTATTTATAAGAAAGGTTGTTGTGGTAAGTGCTTCAACCCAAAATGTAGGAGGAACCAAAGACTCAATGAGCATGGTCCGGACAACTTCTAAAAGATGACAATTCTTTCATTCAGCTACTCCATTTTGTTGTGGAGTATATGGACAAGAACGTTGAGAAATAATACCTTTAGATTGCAAGAAAGAATGGAACAAAGACCATCCCACCTCCTATCAACCTCCTCATTTCAGGTATTCCCTAGCCAATGGAGAAAAGAATTGGATCCAACCACATATTTTCAAACCTTAAAGGCATAGGATCACACTAAACCTTTCTAGACTCTTTTAAAAATATAAACATGATTAGACATAGGCTTAGACAAAAATTGAGAAGGGTTTGGAAATTCATCTTCACACTCTCCATGAAATAAGAATGTATCTAATTGACTCATAAGTTGTAGTCACTCCATTCCCATCTCCAAGAAAATAAATCATTACTCATTTGAACATCACTTAACCCACACTCTACAATAAAATTATCAAAATTATTCATGCTAGAAGAAAACCTCCTGTTAATACTTGATATATATTGTCAGCCCCCAACCTAATAGCTTAAGCTTATAGGTAAAGTGGTAATCTAACATGGTATCAAAGCTAGTTACCAGGAGGTTCTGGTTCTAGTCTTGTTGCACATGTTTAAAAATTATTGTATTCCCTGTAATGGGTGTTATTTATCGAGCGTTTATCTCCCCATGTGCCGTTAGGACTGCATGTGCAGGGCGATGTTAGGGCTTGATATGCATTGTTTTGGCCCACAACCTAATAAGCTTTTATGGTAAGGTGGTAATCTAACACCTCCCTACCCC
Source organism: Malania oleifera (assembly GCF_029873635.1). NCBI lineage: Eukaryota > Viridiplantae > Streptophyta > Magnoliopsida > Santalales > Ximeniaceae > Malania > Malania oleifera. The sequence goes on from NC_080418.1 coordinate 124,414,459, forward strand.
CTTTCTCTCTAAGAAACCTCACCATATTAAAACCCCTCCCTCACCCCCCACCCCCCCCCCCCCAAAACCCTCTCTTCACAAAATAAATAAATAACTTAAACACTGGCCTAGATAGACCAGACACAAATGTAACCCACCACTAAACCCTACCACTACTACCTAACAACACAAATAAAGAACAGCAACCCACATGACTATCATCTAACAAATGGAGTGTCCCAGAACACCCCTCCTTATATCTCCCCCTCCCCCTCCATAATCTACCTTCTCAAGTTCAATTTCCTGAATAAAACCATATCAAGAACATTTCTACTAAAAACTTCCTTTATATGCCCTCTCTTCCTCACATCCCCAAAAACCTCTCGCATTCCAACTAATTATCTCACATTTTTACTATTTTACCCCCCTTATCTATACCCTTACCACCAGCCCCACCACACCCCCAAAGTAATAATAATAATAATAATAATAAATAAATAAATAAAAGAATTAGCTAATTTATTCAACTCCTTTGGAACCTTCTTTTTCTTCCTCTCATGGATCCTAGGAGTGACAACCACATTCAAATCCCTCCCTAACTCAAAACCGATACCCTCAAGGAGTACTTGCATGTCCATGATTAGTCACAGTGGTCCCTCACACTTTACTAGTTCAATTGCTAACATTTCCCCCTCATTAGCTTCCTCTCTTTGGCACAAGTTATTATCAGTAACTTCCAGAATAGGTAAAATACTTTTTTGAGAATTTAAGTGCCCATTGTTTTCCTTGTTCGTTCAATCTCAGCCTTACCCACACATCAATTTTAGAGTCAAAAACATTGGAAGTTCCAAATGATAAATATAGACCCAAGATCCCTCCTCAAGTACATTTTCTAATTGGTTTGATGTTCTTTAAATGATGAACACTAGCCTCTACTTCTTCAGCTTCTAGGTCCATCATCCCCACTTCCTCTTGCCCAAACAAAGCACAATCACCCACTAACAATATGCCTTCAGTGCACCCCTCAATAATTTTCTGAAATTAATCTTAACAACAATAACAATTGTAATAACAATAAATAATTATTATAATAATAACAATAACAATAACGAAATAATAAGAATAACAATACTAATATATTATTATAATAATTAATATAGATTCTAAAAATATAACAAGAAAATCCAAAAAAAAAAAGTAGTAGTAGTGGTTGTTGTTGTTGCTGCTGTATTCATAGCCCATAACCTAAAAGCTTAAGTTTTAAGCTTTTAGGTAAAGCAGTAATCTAACAATTATTATAATTATTATTATCATTTTTAAACAAATGTAAAAAAAACAATATATATATATATATATATATATAAAAACCAAAAAATGTATAAATTTTCAATAAGGTTGAATTGAAGTCATATATTTAAAAGATTGAAAAATTAAATATTTCCAAATTAGGGGCATTTTTGAAAAATGGATTTGTTGACACGCAGAGATTTTCCGATCAACAAAATAAATAGAACAAAGAACATTCACAGAAAAAATATAGACGAGAGATTTTACATGGTTCGGCAAGATTGCCTACGTCCACAGAGCGTGTACTTGAAGAAAAATCCAGTATGAAATGATGGCAGTACAAGATCTTATCAGACTCTCCCCAATCCCAGATCCCCTGTACACCCCTTCACTTGTCAAACTAGTGAAGAAAAATCTTTCTAGAGAGAAAGCCCCCTCTAGCTCTCCTTGCACAAAATGACAAGCAATCCACTTTTTTTCCCATGGCTTACAAACATATATATGACACCACACAACCATTGAATTTAGAGACAATCCAACAGCTGTAATAAAAGCCACAATAAATAAATAATAAAAAACATATTTTTTTAACAATCTCCACCTTGGCTTTTAATCACAACCAAGCACAACATTCCATCCCCACACTGTGGAATGCTCTGTCAACAATCAACAAGAGATTACATTAACTAAGTCCAGACAGTGCTTGAACTTAGTGTGGATCTTCAATAACTGGAACTTACCACTTTCAACCCAACCTCTAACTGCATGGTACCGCACGTCAATATGCTTCGTGCGACCTGATTCCTTGCCAAGTGGATCGCACTCTGACTATCATAGAATACATGTAACCGCATAACACCAACTTCCTGAATCAATCCAGTTAACGACAAAGCCTCCTTACCTGCCTCTGCCAAAGCTATGTATTCAGCTTCTGTAGTAGACAAAGTTGTAGTAGGTTGCAACATAGCCTTCCAACTAATGGAACCACCAGCCATGGTAAAAATGAAGCCAGAAGTAGACCTCCTCTTATCTAAATCATCTGCATAATCGGAGTGCACATAACCCTGAACATTACAATCATCAGTACTTTCAAACAAGATACCATAATTAGAAGTGCCGCGCAAATATATGAAAATCCATTTCACCGCATTCTACTTGGATTAGTCATCTATTTGCTTACCAAACTAACTGCATATGACAAATCTAGTCTACTACATACCATAGCATACATCAGACTCCCTATTGCACTGGCATATGGCACACTAGCCATATCTAACTTATCCTCATTCCATGCCAAGGATCTTTTTAGCTGCACCAAGATCCTTCATCTCAAACTCATCCTGTAACCTGGCTTTCAAGACATTCAACTCATCAGTATTATCAAAGGCAATTAACATGTCATCCACATATAGCATAAGGATCACATATACACCACTGTTAAGCAATCTAAAGTAAACACAACTGTCATAACTGCTTCTAACATACCCAATCCTCAACATATAAGAATCAAACCTCTTATACCATTGCTTAGGGGATTGCTTTAAACCATAAAGAGACCTATTCAACTTACATACTAGGTGTTCTTTACCTTGTTCCACAAACCCCTCCGGTTGCTCCATAAAGATATCTTCCTCCAACTCACCACAAAGGAAAACTATCTTTACATCCATCTGTTCCAGATCTAAATCATGCATGGCAACCAATGCTAACAAGGATCTAATAGAAGCATGCTTAACAACAGGAGAAAATATTTCATTATAATCTATACCTTCTTCCTATTTGTATCCTTTTGCTACTAACCTGACCTTATATTTTATCCCTTCTTATTCTTAAGTAGGTTCTTTCTTTCTAAAAACTCATTTACAACCAATCAACTTCCTGTCCTTGGGCTTCTGAACCAACACCCAAGTGTTATTCTTATGAAAAGACTCCATCTCCTCAACCATTGCTCCAAGCCAACTATTTCGTTCAGAACTCTGAACTGCTACCTGAAAATCAGAAGGATCTCCACTACTAGTAATCAAAGCAAAAGCAACTAAGTCCTCAAACCCATACCTGACTGGAGGCTTAACATTCCTCATTTCTCAGCCAATGGTTAGCCCTGTAGGCTCATGTCTATCACCTGTCTGAGAAATTTCCTGAGGAACTGTAGCCCGTCTCACTGTATCCTATGCAATAGAATCAATAACAATAGAGTATTACCCATACCTAAATTCTGAATACTATCCAGCTCCACCTGAATAGGTACTCTCGCTAAATCAGACTCCACCTTCTTATCAGCATTCTCCTTCGACATGGCTTCCTCATCGAAGACCACATCCCTACTAATGACCACCTTCCGTGCCATAGGATCCCACAACCAGTATCCCTTCACTCCTTGGAAACCAAGAAATACGCACAGTTTGGACTTAAGAGTCCAACTTTGATCTTTCCTGTTCCTACACATGCACATATGATGGATAACCAAATATTCTCAACACAGAGTAATCTACTGGCTTACCTGTCCATACCTCCTCAGGAATCTTGGAGTCAATAGCTGCAGAAAGAGACCTGTTTACTAGGTAGCATGCCATACTCATTGCTTCTACCCAGAATGACATAGGCAGATTAGCCTAAATCCTCATACATCTTGCCCTCTCTAGTAATGTTCTGTTCATCCTTTCAGCCACCCTATTCTGCTGTGGCCCAAGTGAAACTGTATAGTGCCTAATGATCCCCTCTTCCTTACAAAAGTCAATTAACTAGCTGTTTTTGTACTCCAATCCATTGTCAGATCTCAGAAACTTCACCTGTTTCCCTGTTTGTTTCCCTACCTGAGTTTTCCATTCCCTGAATTTACTAAATACCTCATTCCTGTGCTTCATAAAATACACCCAGACTTTCCTGAAAAAGTCATCAATAAATGAGACAAAATAAATAACACCACTATGAGACTGTACCTGTATTGGACCCCCATACATCTGAATGAATGTACTCTAGCACCTCCTTGCTCATATGCTTTCCTGTTCTAGAACTCACCCTGCGCTATTTACCAAACAAATAGTATTTACAAAACTTAAGCTTAGAACAAGAATAACCTCCCAATAAGTTCTGCCTGTGCAGCTCCTGCAAACCACACTCACTCATGTGACCCAACCTCATATGCAACAGAGTAGTATCATCTGCATTTGTATCTGAAGAGGTACTAGCTGCAGCTCCACCTGTCATTGTACTACCCACCATAGTGTACAAATTGTTCCTCAAATGACCCTTCATTACTACTAGTGAACCTCTAGCCACTTTCAGCACACCATCCTTAGCTGAAAAAGAGAACCATTACTGTCCAAAGAGCCCAAGGAAATCTGATTCTTTTTTAGATCTGGAACATGCCTCAAATCCCTGATGGTTCTAACTACACCATCAAACATCCTGATTCTGACCGTTCCAATACCAAGAATACCACAAGAAGCATCATTACCCATCAACACCGTCCCTCCAGAGATTGGTTCATAGGAGTCAAACCAGTCCTTGTATGGACACATGACAAAAGCACGCCGAATCCAAAGTCCAGGTATCGGCTAAGTAACTGGAACCTGTAGTAACAGCCAAAAGAACCCCATCAAAAACAGATGAACTACTCTCTACTTCAATAGCTTGCTCAGTCTTCTTCCTATTCTTTTCCTCTAAATCTCTTTTCCTCCTTAAACGGTCCTTCTTCATATGCCCTTCTTTCCCACAATAAAAACAACCACTCCTCCAGTTCCCATTCTTACCCTTAGACTTGGATCGAGATTTCCCTCGATTCCAATTACCCCTACTAGAACTCCTGCCCCGCTATTAGCTAGACTCACCCTTAGCCACCAACCCTTCTTCATGTCCTGGATAATCTAGTTTGTGAAAATTCTCACTCTCCAGAATGGCAATAGTCACCTCATCAACTGTAAGAGTCTCCTTACCTAGCAGTAGTGTGGTTTTCAAAGTATCAAGTGAACTGGGAAGCGAATACAACAGAATCAATGTTTTATCTTCCTCCTCAATTTTTACCTCAATACTCGGCAACTACGTGATTATTTTATTGAAATAATTGAGGTGATCTCTGAATTCTGTGCCCTCAGTCATTCTCAACTGATACAACAGTTTTTTCAAATACAGTCTATTAACTAAGGACTTGGACGTATAAATATTCTCCAATTTTTTCCAAAGCTCAACTGGTGATGTCTCATTCAACACACTGTATTTAATTTATGGAACTAAACTTAAGCGAATGGTACTTACCGCTTTCATTTCCAGCTCCTCTCATTAATCATCTGACATGATCTCTGACTTCTTGTCTTTCCCATACAGTGCCTTAATCAGTCCTTGTTGGACCAACACATCCTTCACAGTGCTCTGCCACAAACTGAAATTATTTTTTCCATTAAAGGGCTTCACCTCGAGCTTGGCCATCGAAGTACTCGCCATTTTAAAAAAACAATAATAATAATTTCTTTCCCCCTTTTTTTTTTCTCCTCTGACGTCAGCACCTATAAGGATGACGTCAGCGTGACGTCAACGCTCCATGGGGAGGATCCGCGCCTCGACCCGACCTATTCCGCTCAACCCAGATCCCTGATCCACTGCACATGCAACCTGCACGTGTTCTAGCTAACCCAGATGCTGACCCACGCCTTAACTAGGTAGGTTCCGCTTGGATCCGACCCGCAACCCAACCTCGACCCACATGTCAACCCGTTGTGTTCTGTACCTAACCCGATTCTGAATCCAGGTCTGTCACCCAATTCTGGCACTGTTCATCATGTTCTTCATCCGCGGAAAAAAAATAAATAAATAAAATTTTCCTTCCGAATTTTTTTTTTCACACCTTCAATTGAAAAATGATCCTCCTTCAATTGAAAAAAAATTTTGAAATAATTTTCCGGCACCTGATCTGAATCTGGGTACCTCAATTCGATTTTTCAATTGAAAAATTCCAAAATAATTTTCTAGCAACTGATCTAAATACGCGTACCTCAATCCGATCTGAACGAATCGCTCTGATCTTGAGCACTCCCGCGGAAAAACTATCCAAAAAATTTCTTTCGATCTAATCTGATCTATCACATCTGCACCCAATCAAAATCATGCTCTGATACCACTTATTGACGCGCAGCGATTTTAATCCTCCGATCAACAAAATAAATAGTACAAAGAACATTCACAGAAAAAATATAGACGAGAGATTTTACGTGGTTCGGCAAGATTGCCTACGTCCACAAAGCGTGTACCTGGAGAAAAATCCACTATGAAACGATGGTAGTACAAGATGTGATCAAACTCTCCCCAATCCCAAATCCCCTGTATAGTGTTCAACCCTTCACTCTAGTGAAGAAAAATCTTCCTAGAGAGAAGGCCCCCTCTAGCTCTCCTTGCACAAAATGACAAACAATCCACTCTTTTTCCCATGGCTTACAAACATATATATGACACCACACAACTGTTGGATTTAGAGACGATCCAACGGCTGTGATAAAAGCCACAATAAATAAATTTAAAAGAAAAACATTTTTTTAACAGGATAATTTTTCATTCCATTATTGCCACCAATGAAAACTAACAAACAATGTAGGAAAAGAATCAAAATTGCAATAACGACAGTAATTCTATGTCACTAACCAAACAAAATACTCGCATTCCAACAACCATTCCTACTTTGGTTCCATTTCTAGCTTGATTTTTCCTTTCTTCAATTACATTCCACGAATAAAACGGGGCTTAAGCTCTATGATCATTCATAAATTAATTTAATTAATTTACCATGCAGAAACCCCACAAATCTACCGCAATAATTTTTAGAAAATATTGTCAATTAAATTTCATATTTAAATTTTTAAAAAATTTATAGAAGATTCTAATAAAAAATAATCATCAAAAAGATACATTGGCATTTTGAGAGAAATAGGGATCACAAATTAATATTTTTTATCAGTAAAAAAAGTATAAATTAGAAGCGCATCAAGGGGTTGCAAACCAAAGTACAACAAATCAACCACCCTACAGGGCATCACAAAATCAAAAAATACATTTAACACATTTATTACAAGTCCACTATGCCAACTAGTAACCGCAGTAAACCATTGCTCTTTACTGAACTAAAGTGTCAAGATTGAATTTTTGAAAACTTTTTTATACCTCTCTTTCTGAACACATCAGAAAATTGTGAGATGAATGGGACTATGAGAGACAAAGCCTTCCTCTTTTTAGGGATCACCAAATTAATGCATAAATCTAATGATCCAAACAAGAAGGAAAAATAATTTTCACTCAAAACAAGATTGGAATAAAAAGCCTAAAATAGTCATGAAAAAATGAAGGCTAGAAACTGTTGAAAAAAGGGTTGGTGTGTTCGCTTAAACACACCAAACATTTGAACTTCCTAGGGCCAAGCACCTTTTCCCGCTGTCACACCACTTCAAGTTTCTAGACCTCAAGCTTGCTTACAAAATATACATAATGATGGGAAAAAGAAGGAGGGGGGGGGGGGGGGGGGGGGGACACCAACAATAAGTAGTTGCCAATGATTGCATACATTATGTCCTTATGCATTAAACATTTGAACCTCATATTATATTACTTTATTTTAGAATTATTCAATCTATGCTTTTGATATCTTAACATGTACAAACAATTTTCCAAGGTTTTCTCCCATCTCCCTTGCCACCCAAGCATATTATATAAATGCATACCATACATGCACATATATATATATATATATGTGTGTGTGTGTGTGTGTGTGTGTGTGTGCATATATATCCAACACAATAAAAATTCAAATGGCTTGGTAATGACCCCTCCAAACACAATGCAATTGGCTAATTACCTTCATTTGGCGTCATCGCGTCTCCACGAGTCCAAACAGTTTGCCAAGATAAGTTTTCGTACTAAAGCGTACAAACTAGGATCCTTGAGGGATGAGGTCACACCTAACTTCTCAATAATTTTTAGTGGAGAGCCTAAATCATGGTTTAGGGCTTCAAGGGGGTTTAAGCAAGGAGACCCCCTTTTTAAGAAAAAATCATCTTTTGTTTGTTCTTGCGGCAGATGTCTTAAGTAGATTGGCTCATAGGGTTACAGATAAAAGGGCTTCTTTTTTTTTAGATAAGAGACTATTGATAGAAGGTCTAAATGAGGGACAAGGTGGGGAATAAGGGGATTTTGGTATCTCACCTTCAGCTTGCAAATGATACTATTTTCTTCTTAGAAAAAGATCATAGGGAGTCTATTTTGAATGTGCTTTCCATCTTGCAATTATTCGAGAGGGTATCAAATCTATTTAGGAGTGCCTTTATGTGTTAATCCTAGGACAATGGGGTTTTAGGATCCTATGGTGGAGAAGGTGTCCAAAAGGTTGGATGGTTAGAGGCATGCTTTATTTTTCTCTAGGTGGGAGCATTACCCTAGTTCAAATTCATTTGGCTATTATCACTCCCTATTTCTGGTCTAATTTTTGAATTCTGTTAGGAGTGGCTGGAATTGTTGAGAAAGTCGTGGGAGAATTCCTATGGTCTAAGGTGAGGGAGAAGGATTACTTGGCTACTAGGGAGGTTGTTTGCAACACTAAAAAGGAGGATCTGGGTCTTGGAAAGTTAGCGTGTAAGAACATTGCTTTAATGGGAAAATGATTATGGCGTTTATGGTGTTTCCCTCAGAGGAGTCTTCCGTTCATGTCAAAGTAAATATAAGTAAAAATTTTTTGCCTTGGGTATGATGCTAATCTATGGTTGAGATGTTCTTGTGACAGTTCTCCAAAGAGTATTTCACAGTTATATCCTCTTTTTATTCCTTGTACAAAATTTATTTATGGGTAATGGGACTTGCATTCAGTTTTGGGAAGAAATATGGGCGGGGGTTCTTCACTTTGCACTTCTTTTGCTCACTCTTACAAACTATCCTCTTTGCATATTGACTCTATTTCTTCATTTTTTTTCCCTTTTTTTTTTTTTTTTTTTTGTTTTGAAGGAGGCGGCCTCATGCTTTTTTATTTTTGTAGGCTTCTTGAAGATAGGGAGGCCTTGCAGCTCACCTCCTTATTATGTTTCATTGGAGGGTAGTCTTCATTCTAGTAAGGTGCTATCATTCGTGGATTCTTGATTTCACTAGCAAGTCATACTGAGCATTTGACCCATAAAAACAAGTCCTTCAGACTACATATTTCTATTTGGAAAGCCAATTCCCTCACGGATTAAGGCTTTTTATATGGTTAGTTGTTCTTAAATAAAGTTAACACTAACATTGTTGCTAAGAGACCTTTCAAGGCTTTACCTCTGGATGTCTATTTTTTATGTTTTGATAATCCACAATCTGTCTCTCACCTCCCTTGCTTCTCATGGAGGGTGTGCAATATTTTTGGCTTATTTGGAGAGAGTGGGGTGTGTCCAGACTCCAGAGTTGAAGAGGGATTTTTTGGCCGCCTCATTTTCAGGTATTGGCAGGGTAAAGATAGGTCAGCTATGTGGAGGTGCATGATTTTTGTTGCTTTCAGAGCATTATGTTGGAGCAGACTACTAGTGTTTTACAGGAAAGAGGATGTCCTCTTTTTGTGCTTGAGATAAGATTCAGCATTTGGCCCAGTTGTCGGCTTCTGTGGAAGCTGTTTCAGAGTCGTCTCTTCTTCTGATTTCCAGTGTGATTGGCAAGCAGTGCTTATTGAAAGTTTTTTTTTTTGGGGGTCTATCTTCAAAGGAGTATCTCCATTTTCTACTTCTTGTTCTCTTTTCGATAAAATCACGGAAACACATAAAAGCACAAGTGGGATTGGTTACCAGGTTTGGGCAGGAGAGTGAATCAACCCAAGGCTGCAAGAAAAACGGGCAACAAGCAAGTCTCAAAATGATGACTAGTATTGTTCATCTCTGGCACGTTTTGTCCTTTATACAAAGAACCCATTCCCAATGGTGGAACTCCTCCTTATGCTTCCAATAAACCAAAAAATGAGGTTATGGGCAAGAAATCATGATGTAGGATAGGAATCCTTTTTTTTTTATTCCTCACCAGGAAGTAATATGAATTTATTAGAAGAAAAAGTACAAAAGCAAACATACAAGAAGGCAAAGACCTTTTCAATTATTTAACAGTTGGGGTCATTAGGACCACCAATTCTAGCTTTACATCAAAAAAATTATGAATAGCTTGATTAATGGTAGGAGAGGTTCTGTAATGGAGCTTAGAAATTTTACTTCTCCAATTTTTTTATAAACTGAGGCTGGTCAAAACTGCATTGCGAACCAGGGAGGAGCTGTGGTTTGTACTCTTGAGGGAACATATCAAGTTGGATTCTGTGTCCAAATCACGAGTCGCTCAGTGAATATTGAGGGGAGTGGAGGCATTGAAGTACAGGTCTCTTCAGAAAGAGCAGCTGAAAAGAGATGATTCCTCGACTCATTTGCAGAGTTGCAGAGCAAAAATTTCTGTTCAAGATAGTAATTGGATTTATGTGTTTGCTTTAATTAGTAGTAGGTTTGTGTGTATTTGGGGGTTTGTTTGTAACATATGTATCTTTTAGAGGTTTATTTATAATTTATTGTATCTTTAGGTGTTTGTTTGCAATTTTCCTGCATCTTTAAGGGTTGATTTGTACTTTTCTTGTATCTTTAGGGTTTTCTATAAATAGGGTGTGAAAACCATGTAAGAGGAAGTTTTTGAATTAGCACAAGTTTATTCCCCACTTGTATCTTCTTCTTCTTCTCTTCCAATTTCTGTCTTGGCCAGAATTCCTCATAACTGTTCTGCAAATGAACAAATGAGCAAACTCTTTGAATTCATACCTCACATATGGGCACATTCACACGCACATAGAAACATTAATTATTGCACGAGTATTCAGAATTAATTGGGTAGGACACATCACAAAAATGAGGCTCCCACTCTTCCTCCAGAGGTCCAAGGCAGTTAGTCACCTTCTCCAGAGATCACAACACCATACCAGCGGGCCAATCATATCAAGCCAGAAGGTAAAAACTACCTACCATCCTGAATGAGCCAAACAATAGTCCAATTTTATCATGAGGCGGCTTTCAGGTTGTCGGCCAACAATGTAAACCAAGCCTTGGAACCTTCTATATTGTGATCCACACCCTCTTACACAAGGTATACACAGAAATGATATATAAACGAGAATAAATAAAATTACTAGGAATTGAAACCACAATACCACACTAAGCTGTCTTTTGACGTAAAATCTTAAAACCTTTACGTTGTAGGCCAATGATATATGTCAAACCTAACACTTCACTTGATTGTCAGAATTGGGATCCTAAGTAGGATCGTTGGGGAGTCCAAAGGATGGGATCTTAGAATCGGATCAACAATCATAAGATTCTACTTGCAGTATTAAATAAATATTAAAAATTTATGTAGAGGAACTTTATGAAAATTCTAAAGAAAACAATCGGAGTGAGAAAGTGAGAAACTATCAGTGAAGTTAAATGACCTGTTGTATGCAGTAAGCTGCCAAAAAGCTTCTCTGCTTCTCTGACAGAGCCACTATAATTAGACTATTAGATTCATCACTTATCAAAGTATCAAAAATTCAGAACTCAGGCCACAAGAATAAGAAGAAGAAGAAGAAAGAAGAAAGAAAGACAAGAAGAGGAGAGAATTAGTTTGCTGTCTCATCTTTCAATGCTCTTCAAGAGAACTCAGCAGTCGAGGTGCTATCTGACAAAATTAGGAGAGAATCAGGGAAGAAGCCAGATCTCAGCCATCTGTTCCTATCTAGAGCTTGAGAAGATGACATATTAATGCATACATATTACTATTTGGCTTTTGAAGCTCTTCAAATGCCCTATGGTTGTCGAAGATCTGTTGTCCTTAATAAAAAATATGTATTAAGAAAGAGAATGCACAATCAGAGTGAAGATAACAAATCCTCAAAAAGAAAAGGGAAAAAAAAAAAAAGCAATGAACAAAAAGAAAAAAATAAATAAGAAATAATAAGAAATTTAAAAAAAAAACTGAAATTATCCAAGAAAGCTCCTCTTTAATCCCTTCCCATCATAGTTCACCGAACACTCCAAATTTTCTAATTTCCTCTGAACCTTCTTGGCCTTAGATGTACAACCATCAAGCCTAACTTCATTTCCTCAATCATCAAACAGCGTGAGGCCCAAGCTATCCAACAAATTCTGAGTTTGAATGTCTTTCTCAGCAGATTCTTGAACTAGAGTGGGCAGAATTCCATCTTTCACCATCTGTCTTTTTTAGAAACATCATCCTCTAAAAATATTCATTCCATCTAAACCTTCTAGTGAGAGAGGCGGCACAAAAGATAAATCCCTGAGACAATCAGAAGACAAGTTCAAGAAAATCCTTGCTGTTTCTGAATTTGATCCAAAAGTAAACCCTTGTCAAATTCAGAAATCTACTACTAACTACACCATCATCCTCCATAACAGCCCCACATCTCTTACCATCCTTACTTGTATTAATCCTCTCAATGACTGGCTCCTCCATTATACTTAAAATCACCTTTTGAATATCTCTTAAGAAATGCTTTTTTCTTTTTTTTTGCCACCAAACGAAGCCCAATTATCTTCAAAATAATTCCTCTTCTCAAAACCCAATCCCACTTCCTTCCGATGGGTGAAGACCTCTCAACTCTTCAATTTATTCGAGCTGACTCCCTTATCATCTGAATTCCCTTCCAAACCAACAATAAAGTCCTGATTTTCAACTCCACAAGAATTAAAATTCTTAGAAAAAGATTCCCCAAAATCCTGGAATCTTGCCTACTACCTACCATTCTTCTCCAGAATAGAAGATGCACCACTCGCTAGAAAATTAGTAAATTTTTTGCAACCCGCATATCTAATCCGCCTCCTTTTCTTTTTCGTTTTCAAAGCAACAACTTCTCTCCCTCTTGACCACCATAGATCTTATTTGAAGACAATCGAAGTGCTGAACCTCACACATCTTTCTTTTGTTTTGGGGAGAGATTAATTCCCGTAACCTCACAGGTTCTCATAAAAAGGCCCTTTTTTTACTGGAAACCTGACTAAGCATTTGGGTCTGCCCATTCAATTGGCCCTACAGCGCTTTATCCTTGCTGAATATTCTCCTTTCTAAACTGGCCCCAAATAGAATCAAAATTCTGCTCTTGGACCTCCTTAATCAACAAGTCCATCAAAAATTTTGAAAGACCTTTATTGCTCTCAAACAGCTGGCCCATGTCTATATTAATTGTCAAAGATCCAGGCCCAGCCCACCCAACCTTCTTCATCCCATCGTCCATTCACCCTATCCGCCTCTAGTCAAGACTCTTCCGCCAGAACTGTCTCCCTTAGCGGCTTCAATTGATCATACAGAGCTGTCGGCAGCATCTATTTACTATCAGCTCCATCAACGCCTAACAAACAAGAACCCACCAAAACATCGAACTCTTTCCCAAACAGAGACCACCCATCGCCTTTGGATCCTTTAGAGACTATCTCTTGTCACTCCAGTGCCCTAAGTCCAGGAATTTCCCTACCCTTGTCACATGAATCACAATCCAATAATCAACAAAACCCATCCATGAACTATGAAAACCCTATCTTAAACTTCCACCAAGAGATGAGAACACTTGTGAGAACCATTTTGCTGCAGCTGAAGAAAATTGCACCCACCAATTGCGCTGCCAATTCTTCTTGAGAAGGAACAAAGCTCCAACCTTCACTACTTTCTCCAATCTCAGATTGAAAGACTTCCCTTCGATCCGAACTTAACGTATCCCCATTGTCAATAACTAACAGAACTATGTTCTCGATTGAGAGAACAAGAAGTGAGAGAGAGAGTCCTTCGTGCGAGAGAGTGAGAGAGAGAGAGAACCATCGCAAGTCCTCAGATTAAATGCCGAAAACAACAATTCTGCAAGCTGATTGAACTCCAGAAGACCAGAACTGACCGAATACAAGAATAACTTTGCAAGCTGATCAAACAAGAACTCTGCAAGCTGCAGCTATCAAGACTTGAAGGGAGTTCCCTCCTATTGGATAGAAAAATGAACAAATCCCAGGTTCTATTTTGCCCTAATTTAAAGGATCAGGACCAAATTGACCAATAGAGCTCTCTTCTATTACAAAGAAACTATTAGGCCAATAAAAGTGCAAATGGGCCTTATCTCTAAAGCCCAGGCTCCAGGAACAAAAAAAAAAGCCACTCCAATTCAGTAAGTATAATTGGTAAGATCCAAAGTGGAACCACGATTGTATGATTCTACTGCAATTCCATCTGATGGGGATCAAGTGGGTAAATCTGGATCATCGGATTGTACATCCAGATTATGATTTTGATAAACATGCTTATTAGTCATCGTTATACCTTAATCTAAAAACTTAACCTTTTAAATCATGTGTTTGTTAACACCTTTATGGCCTCCAATTTCATTTATCAAAGCTTCAGAACAGCCCTCCATTATTCAGAATTTCCACATGTCGAGTAATGGACCATTTGAGCACAAATAGTATTAAACCATTGCTACTCATAAATCTAAAAGGGAGGATTATAAATATCATGCAAGAGAAACAGACAGAAAAGTATAAAGTGCCATCACCTTAACAATAACGACTTTGTACCTTGTGAAAACCCCACTAATAGGAACTTTTTCTTCGCATTTTCCAGTTTCTTTATTCCATCTCTTCTTTTACTGGGAATCATGCTCTGCAGCTTTGACATTATTTTGGTGTGATGACTTGCCATCCATCCTGGGTGTAAAAACAGATGCAATGCATAGGACAAGAGCGTAAGAAAATAAGTCGGCTGGATCCTCCCCAACTTTTCTGTATGGTTGCAACAGGGAAAGGCTGATAACAAAATCTTTGATCTTTGATTTTTGGGAGAAAAAATTATAATTTCCTCTAACCAGAGACGAAGCAAATATCGGTTAGTTTTACAAGTAATTAAGGTCATGAGTTCAAACTTTTGCCCTTCCTCCAACCAGTTTGCTGGACCCAGATCACTCTCCATCACGTTAGATGAGGATAATTATTTTTTTTTTAGATAATAAAAGAAGCTATATTAGATAGAAAGAATAGAAGGTACAACATGCAGGGCCAAGGAGTTTGCGAAATATCAGCAAAAGACCATCAAAGGTAAAAGAAAAATGAAAGAAAGCAAAAATCTCAAGATTAAAAAACCCTTTCCATCATAATTTATCGAGCTCTTCAAATTTGCTGACTCTCTTTGACCTCATATTTTGACTTTTGCCACCTTCCAATCGCACTTCTTTTCCTCTAAAATCAGTCAACTTTAAACCCATTTTATCATCTTGAGCTTTTACCCCCTTAGGAATCTCCTCCACCGGTGTAGTAGGCAAAATTCCATCCCTACACTATTAATTATTAACCAGCCCATCATTTTCAAAAATAGACACTCCCTCTAAACCTTCCAGCAGGGGAGACTTATGGATGGATTGCCAAATCATAGCATCCATGAGCTAGGACTACTCTTTTACCGTGAATCATGCTCTGAGGCTTTGAAACTATTTTGGTGTGATGGATGACTTGTCTTCCATCCTAGCAGTGAAAACATGAGGTAATGTATAGGACAAGAGTGTAAGAAAGTAAGTTTGCTGGATCCACCCTTAGTTCCTGGGATGATTGTAATAGTTTGCAGAGAAAGGCTGATAAAATATTTTATCTTCAATTATTGGGTGGAATGAAATTATAATGTCTAACAAGTTTCCTGGACTGAGATCATTCATTACCAACATCAGCCAAGGAGACATCTGCAAAACAGCGGAGGCTTTTTAGGCCTACAAATCACACGACCCGGAGTTAAGACTCTTAAGGTTACGGATCAGAAGGTTCAAGGTTCAAAAGTATGGGACAATTCATTTCCATCAGGAAGATTTTCAAAACAGGAGGTTGTCAGTCAGTGAACATTCTGGATGCAGATAAAGCCGCAGTCAAACGTGTACCATAGACTAAGGTTGAAGACTGCCATTAATATAACAACACTATGTAATTGTTAGAAATCAGAAATAAATAGAATATAATGAAGAAAATACAGCAATTAGGGTTAAAGAAAGAGAAGGAGAGGAAGGAAGGAAGAAGAACCAACGAAGCAAGTCATAGCTTTTTCATACAATTCCAAGTCAAACCTGTTTATATATATCAACAATTAGAAGATATGGACAAAAATAACCCCATATGCCTCCCCTAATTGCTAAATAATATATTCCCTTTTGACACTCCTTGAGATGGCGGTGTATAAATATCACACAACCCCAGCTTGTTACAAAAATTAGACAACAACAACAACAACAAAACCAAGCCTTAGTCCCACTAAGTGGGGTCGGCTATATGAATCTTTTTCCGCCAATTTATGCGATTATGGACCATTTCTTTTGATAGATTCAACGATATTAAATCCTTACTCACTATCTCCTCCCAAGTTATTTTAGGTCTACCCCTACCGCTTCTACTGCCCCCCACAATAACTAAGTCACTCTTTCTCACAGGTGCACTATAAGGCCTAATGTTGCAAGTGTCCATACCATCTGAATCGTCCCTCCCTTGTCTTATCTTCTATAGGAGCTACACCTAACTTACCATGAATATGTTCATTCCTTAATTTATCTTTTAATGTTATACCACTCATCCATCTAAGCATTCTCATCTCGGCAACTTTTACTTTTTGGATATTATGTTTCTTTGTCACCCAACATTCCGATCCATATAGCATAGCTAGTCTTATAGCTGTCATATAAAACTTCCCTTTCAATTTTAAGGGTATTCTACGATCACGTAGCACACTTGAAGCACTTCTCCATTTTACCCAACCTGCTTTAACTCTATGCATTACATCATCTTCAATTTCTCCTTCAGCTTGCATAATAGATCCAAGGTATCGAAATCTACAAGTGCTATTTATTTCTTCATCATCAAGTTTAACTTTGTCTCCAATATTCCCCCTATCATTACTAAAATTACATTTCATATATTCTGTTTTATTTCTACTTATCCTAAAGCCTCTAGATTCCAAAACTTCTCTCCATAATTCTAACTCAGCCTCTACTCCGTCCCTAATTTCGTCAATTAATACAACATCATCTGCAAACAACATACACCATGGAACATCCTTTTGAATACTCTTAGTCAATTGGTCCGTCACTAAAGCAAAAAGATAAGGACTCAAAGCAGATCCTTGATGTACACCTATGGTAATTGGAAATTCTCTAGTTTCTCCATCTATAGTCCTTACACTAGTCATTACTCCATCGTACATATCCTTAATGACATCGGTATACCTACAACATACACCCTTTTTTTCTAAAAGCCACCATAGAACTTCCCTAGGTATCCTATCATATGCTTTCTCAAGGTCAATAAATATCATATGCAAGTCCCTCTTCTTTTCCCTAAACTTTTCCATTAATCTTCTTAAAAGAAAAATAGCTTCTGTGGTATATCTCCCAGGCATAAAACCAAATTGATTATCTGAGATCTTCATTTCTAACCTTAATCTTTGTTCAACTCCACCTGTGATGCACTTAATGTCCTAATTTTTTTTCACACACAGCCGGTCCCAAGCCCGAGTTAAGGAGGAGGGTTGCGTTAGGTAGCTGACAACCAACGTAAAATTTGTCAGATCACTATGATATGAATCCTTACCAAATAAAAATTAGACAAGATAGGTTTAAATAAACCTTTGGAAAAACATCTCCTTACCGATTTGCAAATTCTACAAAAGGAGTCCTCAAAACACTGTTGAACACAACATCCCTCAAAAAAATTAGGGACAATGTGCTCCTTCCACTTATGAAACACACAATGACTAGCAACATAAATGGTTATTGATTATCACAAAACATAACTATAAGCTTTGTAATCGAGAAACACATCTCTAACATAACAAGATTTCAACAACACACTTATTAACAGTATGAATGATAGCAAATATTTTTATTTAGCATCAAATTGTTAGCACAAGAGGAATCTTCATGGTAGGCTACACATAGGTGAGCACCAACTTGACCTAAAAGCTTAAGCCTATTGGATCTTGGGCCCAACTATGTATACAAGCTCCCATCATCCACTCAATTTTTCTAATGTGGGACAAATTCACAAGTGGAATTCTTAACAATCTCTCCCTCACTTATGAGTCTCAAATGTTCTCCCCTGAACAGAAACTGTCTCCCTCATGGGAGCAAGCCCAATTCTCCAACAATTGCTCAAGTGGGTCTTACCACCACGTCTTACGTGCCTCGAATTGCATTCCATGTACTCCCAAACAATCCTACCTCCCACGTCTTCTGCTTCATATTTCAGGCCTAGATGATCCATACTGGCCTCGGTCACACACTTGATCCTCCAACTGTTAGCACGTCAGGAGAATTAGCTTCATCCCTTGACTTTTTACTATGTCGCTCGCCCAGAGTTACAAACCATAGGCTCTGATACCACTTATTGGCACAAGAGGAATCTTCATGGTAGGCTTTGATGCCACTTGTTGGCACAAGAGAAATTTTCAAAGCTCTCTTACCCTTAGGCAGTTTCACCAGCTCAAATGTATGGTTGTCATGCAAAGATTTAAGTTCATCTTTCATAGCATCAATCCACTGATCTTTGTAGTCAATTTCCATAGCCTCTTCATAATACTCCGGTTCTTCTCCATCAGTTAAAAGAACATACTAGTCAGAAGAATACCTTGTAGACGATTGTCGGTCTCTAGTAGACCACTGAAGTGGAACTTCTAGTGGATTCATAGGTGCTTGCGGTTGATCATCCACAACATCATCCATGGGAGCATTAAGTTCACCTATACCCCGTTGGTCATCATAAACATCTTCTTGCATGTCATTCTCAATTAGATTTGGCGAAGGTGTTAAAGGAATTGGATTCATGCCGGTCAAGTTATCACTACTCCATGGAACTATCTTCTCTGCCTTATCAATGTCTTCAATGGTCTGATCCTCAATGAAAACTACATCTCTACTTCTGACAAACTTCTTTTCAACTGGATCATATAATCTGTACCCAAAATCATCTTGACCATAACCAAGAAAGACACTAACGAGTTCGCATCTAACTTGAATTTCACTACAATGGTTTGTTTCTTGATAAGGTAACAAGATTGATTACCTCACAATTTCAAAGTCCCTATAATATTTATTATCAGACCTCTACCATGACAACTCTTGAGAACCTAAGGAGCATCCCAACATGGATGCTTGGGATTCTTAATAACCCAACTCACAAACCCTCAACAAATTATAAGTCAAATCTAGAAATAATAAGTAGATCAACTTGCCGACCAACTGCTTACTATGTCTTCAAAATTCAATCCAACATCGCTATACAACTTCTTATTGAGATCTATAGGAGCATCAACTAGATTAGTTCCCAAATACCAGTATCATTTAGCAAGTCCAACGCATATTTTTTTCTAAGACAACCCTACAATCTCAATGCCAAGAAAGTAACCAAGATAACCAGGACGTCTACTTGAAATTATGCTTGAAGCCAATGCTCAATATTTGCAATCCCACTTCAGTCACTACTAGCGATAATGATATCATTGACATAAACTATTAGAAGTACCACATGTCTCCTTTTCGCACACAGAATTTAAACGAGCAACATGAGAAAGGGTTTCAAAATAATCAGCACCATATGTTTGGATAATGCCCTTAACAATTAATCGAGGCTTAAGTCATTCACTAGAACCATGAGGATGATATTTGATGTAGACCCACCAACACTTGACCAACTCCTTACCAAAAGAAAGATCCACAAGTCACGTAACCCTAAGTAATCCAGGCATCCATTATATATTCACTTCATCCTTCATTCACCGATGGTATAGATTCCCCAACAAGAATCTAATAGGTTGAAGCAAGATTCAACTCAAACAAAAACTTGTTAGTCAAGAATACTCACTAACTCTTAATCATCTCAATGATGGAGCAAAGTACTTAGCAGATATAGAGTTCCTCCCCTTAGTGCTATAATACTTGCTAATGAAATTTCTTATATAGGATAAAGACAAGAGCTTGATTTCTATCTTCTGTGAAGCTTTCACAAAGATCATCTCATATGACTTTCATCCAATCTATGAAACATCAAAAATCATAGTCCATGCTATTCCACGATGAAAAGCAACTTTCTCTGGTCTTCATAATCCTTGGAGTTTCGAGATTAATACAATTATGATAGAGATCATCAGAACCCCCAATAATACACCACAAATCAACACAATGCAAGTCAACTAAATCGGCAGAGGACTTGCAGCAGCACAAACTAACAACCTTGGATGAACTAAAGGCATAAAGGAAGCACTACAAGATTTCAAGAGGCAGCCACGGCCATTGAGTTATACTTACAGAAGAAGGAGACAAATAGCAGCATTGACCAGACACCCACAGAAAAGAAAGCAATATACTAAGGCAGCCACAACTACAGAATAATAGTTACAGCAGTCTAAAATAAGCTGCGGACATAACACCATACCAGCATGAAGGAACAGCAACCACGACCAAAACAGAGGAAGAGCACATCATACACAGCATCCACAATCAATGAGCAGCAACTCCAGCTGAGTAATTGCGCACATGAATAAGGGTACACAAGTCTTTAAAAAAACAGCCCCAGGGCCCACAACCACAAAACTAAACATGGCATGTCACACCCAGCACCCTTACGCTCTAGATGAAAAAAGACTGCTTTCAAATTAAGAATAGAAAATAACCAAATAAAGCACCTAATAAAGGATGCATGCAACTGACACCAGAGAGAATTTGTCTGATTCAAGAGGGAAAAAAATAAGCTAACCAACAACCAGATTTTTCATATTAGAATGTGTTTATTGCTCTGATACCATGTTATTGCTCTGATACCATGTTAAAAATCAAAAATCATTGAATATTTGATGAAGAAAATACAGCAATAGGATAAAGAAGGAGCTAGTAGAAAGGGAGAAACAAGCAGAGTTTTTGTACAGCTCCAGGTCCCTGTTCAATAGTAATAATAAATGACAAAAAATCTCTGTGCACCCCATCTAATTACTAAAATAATATATACCCTTCTAACAATAATAAGAATGATTTTCAATTTTTATAAAGCAATGTACAATTAATGGATGAATAATACAAAGATAGAACTACCATCTCATATAGTTCCCCTCCCCTCTCTACTCATCTGAAAAGCAAATTGCCAAGTGCAAGGCCTTCTTGACTATAAAACTCTACTTTTGCATCAATTCTACAGTTTTTTTAATTATTAACACATTTGCTATCACCAATTTCTTAGGCTGCACTTGGGATCATGGATATTGGAATTAAAACCTTAGATTTGTTAATAGAAAAATAATGCAAAATCATATTGAATTTTTTTTAATTCTGCAGGACTCCAAATCCAAGCCTCTAACTCCATTTTACCAAACGCAATGTTAATAAAAATAGTAGATATGTGAAAGAGGCCTACAAACCACAACAAAACTCATATCTGGTTACAAAATAGCCCTGATTTTTTTTCTACTTTCCCTAAAACCATAAAAACTTGAAGCCCTCAACATCCCAAGATATACAAGTACTCAAGCGTTAGCATAAAAAGAATAAAAGACGGGCTTGAACCACCCTGATTTGCATCATTTTGCTATTTATGTATTCTAATAAATGCTGAAGGTTGTTATCATCATATAAAAATAGCAAAGCAATCAATTAGCAGGGTCAGCAAGGCCAGAACTGCTAAACATCAAGGCAACTTTTCCTTCCAAATTCTTGAGATGCCATGTTTGGTCAGAAGCTTCAAATGCATATATACTAAGTTTCTTATAATTTACTTATATAAAGTTTCTTATAATTTCCCTTTGTGCACAGAATCCCACAACTAAGAGTCATAGAGTCAATAATTCAACAGTCAAAACAACCAAAATAGCCATGTCCTGTCCTGAATCTCCTGATGATAAAATTTGGTGTTCTATCCCAAATTCCAAAATTTGACCCCTAACTTAGAAGCAGCCTGCCTGTTCCATAAATGGATGTAAGCCTAGGAAATAATGCAGCCTAACCAAGAAAGTAAAATGGGAGGCAATTGGGAGGATGTAAAACCTTTCAAGTTTCAACAACATCCCAAAAAAGAAAATATTTAATTCAAATTAGAAATTTGAACACACACACACAATCCACATTTGCTGCATAGCTTTCCCTTTACATAATTTACCTAACACAAGAAATCACACCTTCTAGGTACTTGAAGGTCACACGGTATCAATTCAAGAACTGCTATTATTTTTATAAGCTACTGAAATTTTAAGAGTGGAAGCATACTGAATTCCATAATCTCTAATTTAAAAGGAAAAGGTTGTGATGTCATTAGCCAAGCAATTGATAAAGTACAGAATGCTAAGATTTTCTTTCCTTTTTAACTAAATTTACTAGAATCAAATTTCAAGATTCTCAACATAAACAGTACTTCAAGCCTCACCTTTGCTTGGCAAAATGGAAAAGAACATTTTCACATCAAAAGAAGTTCTACCCAATAGCTACCAACATACTTCCCTGCATCTGAGCACTAGTGACAAGAACTTTAGAGACTGAGTGTGAAATGAACTTAGAAGTGGAGCTCAAACACTTGTTGTTACATTTCTAGAAAAACAGGTACATCAGCAGTTCTAAGGCATTATATATATATATATATATATATATATATCATACAACTTCAAACTTTGCAATAACACAATGGGAGACACTAAACAACTCTATTATTAAAAGAAAAAATACATATAAAAACCAAAGTTGCACATGAAGTGCCAAATATAGAAACAGGAAAAAAATACTCAGAACTGCATCTTTAATTCAATTATAACCGCCTCTTTCATTCAATAATTAGTAATACATGAAACAATGTCACAGCCACTAAAAAAGGACAACCAAAGCCAAATAATCTAGAATAAAATGCATGAACTCCAATCTTAACACAAATTTAACAAGCCACAAAGTTACAAATTAAGCATACAAAGTTACAAACTCTTCTACATATACAGATAAATTTATTTAAAAAAAAAAAACTCCACTCAAAGGAAAATTTCCTGACCACAAGGGAACAAACAGATAACAAGAAACAGAGCAAGACAACCAGAGCTAACTGAAAATTTTGACAAAGAAAATCAAACAGTGCAAATTGGGAGACAAACAAGAAGAAAGAATGAAGTCATGGAAAATGAGAAGACGAAAATAAAAGAATGGCGCTGTTTTGTCTAGCCTTTTGGAGCAGGAAACTACCGCCCCAATGCTCCTCCTTGTGATGCTCAAATGTGTTCAGGCTTGCCTTGTTCACCATTCTCTACCCTTAGCCTCTCTTTTATTGAGACAGTTGGAGGATAAACAAGAAGAACAAAGTCACATAAAATGAGAAGGTGGAGAACAAAGTACAGAACCAATTTTTTCTAGTCTCTGTGAGCAGGAAGCTACCATCTCAATGCTCCTCCTTGTGATGCTCAAACTTGTCCTAGGCAACCTCACTCACCATTCTCTACTCACACTCTCTTTTCTCCTCCTCCTCCCCCTCCTCTCTCTCTCTCTCTCTCTCTCTCTCTCTCTCTCTCTCTCTGTGAAATAATGAAAGAAAGTTATAAACCACCATAAATTTCAAACCAAACAAAAGAAAAACTCCAGCTTCTATTTCTTCTCCTAAAAATTAAAACATTAAAGACCCCATCATCCCAAGATTTATAACTACTCAAGGACAGGAACAAAAGGTAAAAAAGGGCTTGAACCACTCCAATTTCATCATTTTAATATTTTTCTGAATGTGCTAAATAGTATCTTAGTATAAAACATTTTAAAAGTGATGTTAGAATTCTTATGGATGAAAATTCTTATCTTTCAGCAATCCATTAGAGGATCAGCCAGGCCAAAACTGCTAAATATGCCAGAGAGAATGCTTAAGAAGCCAGTTATGGTCCAAGGCTTGAATGCAAATATACAAATTTTATTCTTTTCATTTAGTAAGAAGCCTTGTTAATAGTGCCAATGGTACAACATTGATTTACTCACTCTCTTTCACACTCGACCTGCAGACCTGCACGCCTGCATTTATACAATTTCCTTTCCCATAAACCATTCCAGACATAAAGCCATTACTTCAGCTATCAGAATTAATAAATAAATAAATAAAAACTGTGTCCTGATAATAAAACATGATGTTCTGATCTAAATTGAGAAATTTGACTCCTAACATAGAAGCAGTCCACATGGGTTATAATTGATGTAAGCTTCACTCATTAACAGCAATGCAGCTTAAGCAGAAATGTAAGATGGGATGCAAATGGACGCAAATAAAACATTTTCACAATGTCATTAGCCAAACAAGTGAACAAATACAGATATGTTGAAAAGGATGATTTTTTTCCTTTTTTAACAAAATAAACTAGTTGCTCAAACTTCAAAACAAGAGTTACGTTCTAGTGCTAATGACAAGAATGTCAGGGTTGGGCACTGTAAAGAATTTAAAAGTGGAATATGAAAATTTTGTATAATACTTCTAAAAAGACAGTCTGGACGCAATTCTTGGGCGTCATACAAATGCAAATGCAAAATTCGCAAACAACAGTGGGAGAAACCAAAGAACTAATTCGTCAAAAAAAAAAGTCAAACCAAAATTAAGTACAAACTGTGCCAAATATAGAATCAGGATTACAATCACTCACAATCAAGAAACAACATCCTTTATTCAATTACAACTGCTTCTTCCATTCCCTAACTAACAAAACAATAAAGAATAACATCGCCATGGAAAAGCACCAAGCCAACAATCTAGAAGAAAAAGCGTCAAACTCCAATCCTAACCAAAATTTAACAAACAAGAACTACAAAATCAAGCATACAAACTCTTCTTCCTACACAATTCAGCAAAATAAAATATACATAAAAAGACTTCAACCCCTGAGCAGACTCGGAGGGGAAAAAACCCTAACCACAAGAACAAACAGATGGCGAGAAACAGAACAAGAACAACCAGAGCGAGAAGAACAATTTGACGAAGAGAAATCAAACAGAGCTAATTGGAGCTCAAAACAAAAAGAAAGAGCTAAATCACAAAAAAAAAAATAGCACAAAAGGTCAAAGAACGGAACCAGCTTCGTCCAGCCTTTGGGAGCTGGAAGCTCGATGGAAACGACGTCATCTCTATGCTCCTCCTCAGGCTGCTCAACCTTGTCCTTGTCTACTTCGCTCGCCATGCTCGCTCTCTAGTCTCTCTCTCTCTGCTCTCTCTCCTCTCTCTCTCCCTCTCTCTCTCCCTCGCTCTTCGACACGAACCAAAAGAATCAGAGTTCCCGCTCTCTGCTCTCTCTCTCTCTCTCTCTCTCGATCTTTCTCTCTCTTCCCGCACGATCGAAGCACGCGAAATGAATAGTGATAAGAGTGCGTATGAGACGAGATGAATGTATTATTACTATTAGAAATGATTTTCTCGGTGGCTCTGTTTCTCGAGGATAGATGGCGTGCGGGGCGAAGACGAGCGGACGTCACAAGATCTACAAAGTGGATTAGAATTTGGGGATTGCGTCCGGAATTAACTGTTTTGGAAAGGATAGTTAAAGTCCGGTACGTCCGTGTGTGCTGGTCTACCTGCCTTTTTAGTGAATCTTGATTGAACTAGGGTGCACCTGCATGAAGTGCGGCGTTGGAAATGACCCATGGGTGTTCGCCACGTGTTTAAGAGACAACTGCTCCCTTAATTAAACTAGAAAGAAAAGGCAAATTAATTTTCTAAATACATGATATCAATGAGTTTTTTTTCTCATTTTATTATTATTTTATAATAAAATATAAAATAATACTTTATTTAGGATAAATTTTCTCATTTTGAGACTTATGTAATCTCGCAGTTTAGTCCTACAAGATTTTAACAAATCTCACAGATGGGTCTTGCAAGATTTGCATGGGACACTTTCCTTTTCTTTTTCTTCTTCACATGTTGCCTGCACCTACTTCTCTCCGAGCCTTCCTCCTCTGCCGACGAGAGAAGATCCAGTTCCCCCTCTCTACCCCCCCCGGTCGTCGTCCACAAACACCACGACTCTGTAGCAGCAGAAATTGGTTCACAATATCACCGTAGGAGTTGTCGTTGTAGCAGTCCACTAACATACAACAACTTTCACTAGCAAAGAGAATTAGATCTCCGCTTTGCTTCCAAGCCCCAATCGCTCTGTGTCTGTAGAAGTTTGCAATGCAAGGGATTGATTTGTCAGGGGTGCTGTCATTGGCGTGGGGAGTGGCGCAGCTAGAATGGGATTGATTTGTAAGTGCTACACTTACATGCAGACTGTCAGCTCCTACCTAGGTACCCTAGCTGCTATGTGCTACTCCCTACCCTTTATGGTTTGCAGTGCAGGGGATTGATTTGTTAGGTACCCTATTTCCATTCAAAAAATTTTTAAATGGTGTTGGGCATTTGCTCTTTTTATGGTTTCCCTTCATGGAAATGGAAAACAAACTCGAAGCTAGTCTTATCCAGATATATATTGCATGCTTTCTATTTAACTATATTCTTCTTATTAATTTTTGAAAGAACAATCAAAATTAAGCACCCCCTTAGTTGAGAAAAATAATTTTTATTTAAAATTTTTAGAGAATTAAAAAAATGCTAACTTATTTTTAAAAAAATTTTAAGATTCTCGAAAAAGTATGCTAAAAATAAAGTTAATTCATTTATTGTGCAAAATAATTTTTCATCTTTTAGTTTTGAGTTAAAAATAGTTACAAAAAATGATAACTTATTTTTTTATTTTCAAAAAAATAAAATTATATATGGTAGTAGGTCATTCATATGCATGCATGATACCCAAGTAGACTCTCTCTCTCTCAATGACGCCCTGAACCCACCAGGTGGGACCCGAGTGCCTTGCTGTTCAATCCTCCATCTCTGATACCGCCTTGTGACGCCCCGAACTCGCCAGGTGGGACCCGAGTGCCACATTGTTCAATCCTCAAATTCTGATATCATAATTAACGTACATGCAGTGAAATAAAAATAAATAACCTCAAATAAATACCAGAGTTCTATATAGTATCCCAAAAATGAACACTACAATATCAAGATATCCGTATCTACAACCAGTAGTTAAAACACAACGTCGTACAAATATATCTGTATATTTACCAGTATCTCACGGTACCCCAAAAAGAAAACTACAAAAAACAATCACAACACAAGCCTTCAAGCCCGATCTCCAGAAGAACTTGAAAAGTTGATAATTCACGACGGTGAGACACTTCTCAGTAAGGGTGAAATAAATTATAACAGTGTGTGGCAGATGAGTTATTATATATATATATATATATATATATATATCAAAAATAAACTGTTTCTCATATAATATCAATAATAGCTGAGAAAACGCATAATTAATAACATCACTGACATCTGATATCATGCACACATCCAATATGCACAAGTACATAATTTTTATGCAAGCGAAAGTCTCCAATGATAGGGAAGATTACCCGCTCATACAAGTAGTTTCCTTTTACTCTGGTACCTAAAAGATACGTACTAGAGCACTCACCATACTCAGTAAGCCCTCGGGCGAAGAATTACCTTGCCGCCAGTATACACGTCTTTATTTTTTTAAAGGCAAAGGTTTCCCAGGATCGGGATGATTATTCGCCAATACAAGTAGCATCACTTTACACTAATACTAAAAAACTACCTATCAGAGCACTCGCCTTTCTCAACAAGCTCCCGGCAATATGTTTACCTCGTCGCATGCATACACATGTATTCACAATATGCTATACCATTATTATTTTGTTATAATTAAATTCACATGCGCACTACACATCTACACAGGAATCCTGCATCTCATACTTCGTCTTTTAATGTCCTCAGTACGTGGCCCACACAGAGAACTGCGTACATATCAGTACGTGGCCCACACAAGCACCTACGTACTTCTTATCTACACGTGGCCCACACAAGCACCACTATCCACATAGGGTACATAACATGGCTCACACAAATGTCATCATCCACACATGATACATAACTAACCCACACAGACGCCATCATCTACACGGGATACATAACATTGCCCATACAGGTGCCATCATCCACACAGGATACATAACATGGCCTACACAGGCGCCATAATCCACACAGGATATAGCGTGGCCCACATAGACACCACTATTCACTAGTATCCAATCCCCATGACCTACTCGTAGTACATCAGTAGAACAAGCTCCTCAGTCCTGCCTATGTCCTACCTCATATAAATGATAATATGACGAACTCCTTGGTCTATCAACGTCATATCATGATTTATATCTAGGCAATATAACAACCTCCTTATGCCAACGTTACATTGTGATGCATACGAATAACCACACCAAGTGATTCATGCAGACACATCAACGCATTTCTACATGGGAATTCAACATATCAATACATTTCCACACAAAAATCAAACATAATAATTCATTCATCATGCCATAATTATTACAAACATCCCCATATGCAAGCCCAAATACCACAATAATTCATATTCAATTTATTAGGAAAAATTGTTCTCATGCCCCACGAATTTAATATCATATGCAATTATCCCCAATATAAACTTTAAATAAAATCATTATTTTGCAATACTCAAGCTGTTCTAAAAATCGTGTAGATACATACTAGGTTTCATATGCTCGTAAATAACCAGTTCACCTTAATAAAATACTGATATAATTTTATTTCCCCTTACCTGGTTTCCTAAACCACGCCTGCAGGGTTCCCAAAATTGTGCTTGCAGTGCTCACCCAAACCTTGTATTCTTAAAAAAACCCTACTTACATAGTTCCACCCCATAATGCTCAATATTCTAACATTTCCAAATTTACAATAATTAAATAACAATTAATCTCTAAATAACCCCCTTATCCTAGTTTTGGGGTTATGCATACGACAACCCCACGAGCAACCCGCCCTGCTAGACTTGTAAAGAATCATCCCTAATTCTCATGGTGGTGTCCGACCGTCAATTTGGCTTAAGATTTAAGAAAAATTGAGGTAAGAGTGTGAATTTACCTTATCCTAGGAGATATGCCTATGTCACTCCTACGACAAATCTATTCCAGTAGAAATGTCGGTGATGGAGAATGGAGCCCAATGGTTTTTTTTTATTTTCGATTGACAGAATATTTGCCGAGAAATTTTAGAGAGAGAAAGAGGTGGTCGTGGAGAGAGAGTTGAAGAGAGAGACGAATGCTCTTTTGACTTTTGGAATTCAAATTCCAATTGTAAGTTGCTTAAGAAGAAAACATACTTTCTATTATAATAAGATTATATACATATATATATATACTTTAACTAACCAAATAATATTATATTCCATCCACTAACTTAATAATATTATATTATTTAATATTACCATTATAAATATATGTATATATATATATATATAATAACTTATCCTTACATGTATTTAAGCATATATATATATATACACATAACCCTCAGATTTCTTAATTTAAGTAATTTTCTTAATAATGTTTTATTAATTAACTAATTAATAATTAATATTGTATTATTTATTTTTTGGTCGTTACATTCTCCCCTCCTTATAAAATTTCGTCCTCGAAATTTGTGAAGCGATAATTCTATATATATTGTACTATTAATGAATCAATCACACACCATGCATTTCGGTATACTCCACAATTCTAAGTAAACATGTGAATCTAAAATCAAATCAACTATTAATATAAAATCATACCAGCTCCTACACCACGAGTAGTATCCTTATCAGTCAGAACCATGGTATACACACGCGTCGGACCACCATAAGGCAATGGCTCATTCCCTTGGTGTTGATCAGGAGCGGGTGCGTTGTTCGGCAGTCCCCGACAATCACAGGCCATGTGGTTGTATTTGTCGCACCAATAACACTTAATACTCCTGGCCTGACATTCTCCCTAATGCCTTAGATTACAACGAGCACAATAAGGGTGTGTTGAAGCACCTTGATGTCCTCGATCTCTCCTATCTGATCTCTGACCCCCAACATCTTTGTCTCCCCTCCACGAGCCCTATCTGGCATCATCAGAAAAATTGGGAGGCATAGGCCTCTTCCTTTACTCTACCATATCTGCACTCCTCTACAAGCTTAATTATGCCACGGTGGCTTTATCCACCAACTTTGAAAAGTTCTGAGCCTTCAAGACTGCCACCTACTTGTGAATTCTCGGTTTCAGATCCCTCTCAAACCACCTCACCTTTTTGCATTCATCTAGAACCATAAAGGATGCAAATTGGGAGAGTTCCAAGAACTTCATAGCGTACTGTTGAACCGTGAGCTGCCTCTACTTCAATTGAAGAATTCCTTCGCCTTTGCAGCCCCGCTGGTGGCGGGAAAGTACCGATCGTAGAAAAGCTCCTTAAATTGACTTCAGGTCATATCCGTGGGTATTGCCCGTTGTTCCTCCAATAACTTCACTGCTTACCACCAGCGCTCGGTCTCCCCTGTTAGCTTATAGGCATTGAAAACAACCTTCTGTGCCCCAGTGCAAGACAACATTGCCAACATTTTCTCCATTTCTTGCACCCAGCTCTTCGCTACGAGTGGGTCAGCACCACTCGCAAATGTAGAAGGTTTTAGGTGAGTAAATTGGTCAATCGAACAGCCCTGGCAGGTGGGCAGTTCCGTCCTTCTGAGTCTCGCCTAATCTCTTCCTGAACCTGCCAAGCTAAACCTCGTAGTAGAGTGGAGGTATCGATCTCTCCCACACTGGTAGCTCGTACATTATTCTCCCTTACAGGATGTTAGCATTAACATCCTTTCCCTTGGAATCCATCCTGTAGACAGGACAAAAGCGAATTTAGAACCTTCATATCACATCAGGTACAACAACGAATTAGTTTAACATTTAAATCCTCAATTAAAACATCAAACAACCAGCTTATCCCCAAATCAACCTAACCCTCAAGTTCTAATTATGAGTTCCAGTCTCTCTGCTCAGAGACATCATCGTCAATGGATTTACCATGGTTTTCTGAAACTGGCCAGATTTAGAAACTCATAGAAGTCCATCAAGGGATTTCTGCCTCTAAGCAACGAAACAAAACTCAAAATCTCCTATCAATATCCTAATCTACCAATTCCTATCTTTATCCTTATTCGTTCATATACTCTGGTATTAATCAATCCTAAAGTCTGTAGAACCTATAACATAATCTCTGATACCACACTGCGACGCCCCGAACCTGCCAGGTGGGACCCGAGTGCCATGCTGTTTAATCCTCCATCTCTGATACCACCCTGTGACGCCCCGAACCCGCCAGGTGGTACCCGAGTGCCATGCTATTCAATCCTCCATATCTGATACTGTAACGACCTCAATTTCTGAATATGGAATGTAACATAATAAATGGAAAAGTCGACCCAAACCTATGGGTATCGGGGACACTTGTCAATCACAGCGGAAACTTAAGCAGCAGCAAGCATAAAAATCTAAATCATCCATCCATAAGCATAATACCAGAGTTTACTACAATATCATAATACTGTATTTTATATACATCATCATAAATGTCAAAATAACTCTAGGGTCAAACACAAAATAATTCTGACCCTAGTACAAAATCTCACTCTCCTAGCGGGGTAATACCACTGACTCCACGGCGGCTATGACCCGCCGGTCACTCAGGGTTTCCTGAAAATACATTTAGTTCGGAGGGTGAGACACTTCTCAGTAAGGGAAAATAAACTAAATATAGCAGTGTCGCAACATGAACATTTAATGCATACATATATAGTACATTTCTTATTTTCGTAAACGTTCATCATCTCATACTAAATAATCACAGGCTTTCATATTTTCTAATAAGTCATAACGTACATAAAACATATGTTATAACTGATAATACTGAAAACATACTCAGGATGAATCGTTAGCTGATGTCATGTATTACCCCCCATGACGGGTTGTGAAGCCCGAAGACGGGACCCAACGATGGCTGGCCGATCACCGCCAAATCAAATATGTCTGTAAGTACGATAGGCCCGCCACACCCTGGTCCGGACTGCCAGGTGGACGTCCACACTCTACTGAAAGCCACATCGACTATCCATCTCCCACTCCCTCGTGGAGTGGTTAGCACTAATCTGAACATAGATATCTGATCTATATAGCTATGGTACTGAGCTCCTGAACTGAACTAAATTAACATTCGGGTTCTGATAACATATAGTATATGATAATATAACATCTTTCATAATTTTCATAAATACGGCCTCGCGCCGAACATTTCATAAATACAGCCTCGTGCCGATCATCTCATAAATACGACCTCACTCCGAATCATACATAAATACGGCCTCGCGCTGAAATCATACATAAATACGTCATTCTGAAAATAATCATTTTATCATGCATTTATCAGAATCATAATGTACTGTATACTGTCATAACATCTCAAATCATATTGCATTCACATCATTATCATATCATAATATTTCTCCACGTAAAATAATATTCATGCCACACATTTGCTGTATAAAACCGTACATTGCATTTCAAAAATCATAATTTCTGGCATCTTATACATATATATACATTTCAACATAGTAGTAGTATTTTTCTCAAACGTACCTTTCCTTCGTAATTTAAAAATATAACACATGCTTTTTAGAAAATAACTTTTCTTATAAATAATAATAATTTGCATGAAAGTAACTGCTTTAGTTTATTTCCTTACCTGGCTACTGAGAAAGCCCCTAAAATATCCTAGTCTAACCCCCGTAGAACTTCCTGATCAATACACTGAAACTGAAAATTCTAAGTATTAAACCTCAGTATTTTTGTGTATATATCATTTCCTATAACTACCACAAGACCAAATTTGACTTAAAAAGCCTTACCTCAACTTAGAGATGATTTCCAACTTGCTTTTCACCAACGATCCGCTCTGGCAGATTTGGAGAGAACTTCCCCAAGAGCGTCGTGGTGACTTCGGATTGTCGATCCGGCGTAAATTTATCCCGAAATTGAAGAAAGAGAGAGAGAGGGCCGAAGGGGAGAGAGAGAGAGGAGAGAGTTAACTTAGTTAAGAAGCTAAAACTCGGATTTTTGATATTTATAGAACAGGGGATTCGTCAACGAGCCACGTCATTCATCGACAAATCCTTTAATAATTTCATCGATGAAATTTAGTCCTCATCGACGAGATTTAGTCGGCTCAAAACCTATCTCGGTATTTCTTCGTCGACGAAATTCAGTCTTCGTCAACGAATTCTCTTAAATCCTCGTTGACGTATACAAGGGATTCATCGACGAAGTCGACTTACTCCTTCTGTTACTGTTTCCATTTTGGGTTATCACATTCTCCCCTCCTTATAAAATGTCGTCCTCAAAATTTACTATTCACATAGTTTATCATCCCTTAGGCAAAATGGTCTACTTACTTTATTACTTACCCTCACTTGTGGCAGAGGAATATCATTGTTACAATTCAAGTTCTAGGAGATTACATATACCAAAAGAAATTTCCTCTGAAACTAAAAAATCACATACTAACTAAAACATTACATGTACCTACAAAGAACTATTACATATTTACACACATTTCTTAATTACGTACGGACTTCTTGGAACAATTGCGGGTATTTCTATCTAATCTGTTCCTCGAGCTCTCAAGAAGCCTCTTCTATTGCATGATTCCTCCATAGAACTTTTACCAGAGGAATCTTCTTACTATGTAGTTCCTCTTCTTTTCGGTCCAGAATCTGCACCGGTACCTCCTCATATACTAGTGAGTCACTGAGCTCTAACTCACCATAACTGATAATATGAAAAGGATATGGGACGTATTTCCTCAATATAGATATGTGGAATATGTCGTGCATCCTGGATAGTGTAGGTGGCAAAGCTAGCCTGTAGGCCACCGGCCCCACTCTCTCTAAAATCTCAAACGGACCGATAAACCTAGGGTTAAGTTTACCCTTCCTACCAAACCTCATAACTCCTTTCAATGGAGCTACCTTCAAAAACACATGATCACCAGCGTCGAATTCCAAATTCCTACGGCAATCATCGGCATAAATTTTCTGTCGGCTCTGAGCTACACTGATTCTTTCCCTGATAAGCTGAATCTTGTCATATGCTTGCTGTACCATCTCTAGACCCACAACTCGCCGCTCACCAGTTTCGTCCCAATACAAAGGAGATCGACATCTCCTACCATACAAGGCCTCAAACGGTGCCATGCCAATACTGGACTGGTAACTGTTATTATACGCGAACTCCACCAGTGGCATGAACTAAGTCCAGCTACCCCCAAAATCTAATACACTTGCACGAAACATATCTTCTAATATCAGTATCGTCCTCTCAGTTTGTCCGTCTGACTGAGAATGGAATGTCGTGCTAAATGATAACTGAGACCCCAGAG
Organism: Malania oleifera; assembly: GCF_029873635.1. NCBI lineage: Eukaryota > Viridiplantae > Streptophyta > Magnoliopsida > Santalales > Ximeniaceae > Malania > Malania oleifera. The sequence continues at coordinate 124,449,093 of NC_080418.1, forward strand.
CCTCTTACAAGCTCCTCCAAAATCGTGATGTGAATCGTGGGTCTCGATCTGACACAATAGATACAGGCATCCCATAAGAACGAACTATCTCCTGATTGTAAATCTCCGCTAAACGGCTGAGGGAATAGTTGATCTTGATAGGGAAGAAATTGGCGGACTTAGTCAACCGGTCTACTATCACCCAAATCGCATTCTGGCCATGTGATGTCGACAGCAGCCCTGAAACAAATTCCATAGATATATGATCCCACTTCTACTCTGGGATAAATAGCGGCTGCAACTGACCCGCTGACCTCTGGTACTTAGCTTTTACTTGCTAGCATGTCAAGCACTGGGCTATATACTCAGCAATCTCCCTCTTTATACCACTCCACTAATAAAACTCTCGCAGATCTAGTACATCTTCGTACTGCCGGGATGAACTGTATACAAAGATCTGTGAGCCTCATCTAAAATAGTCCTCCTAATGTCAGCATCAGCAGGAACACACAATCTAGAACGGAACTGTAAAGCCCCATCATCTGAAATGCATAATTCCTCTCCCTGACCACCCTGCACTCTATCCATTACATCTACCAATTCTAGGTTTTCTTTCTGGGCGGCTTTAATTCTTTCCTGCAACATAGGCTGTACCACTAGACTGGCGATACATACTGGAGTATTACCCTCTATCAATTCAATGTCGAGTCTCTTTAGATACGGACCAACACCGTTAACCCAAATACAAAATACTTGTACCTGTTCAAGATACATAGACAACCCGCCCTAAAACAAGGACATACGGGTGTAAACCATACATAATTACAATGCAAATGTTGCGGAAAAACATAAACATTCATTGGGATTTCTACTAGACTTATATTAGAGCTTATTATTACATCCTTAAGTACATAAATCCAGACATAGAATATAACCTGTTATTACAACCCTCCAAAAAGGAACTCCATCTACGTTTAATACATGATTTGAATGCTTACATAAGTTAAACCAAAAATAATCCCCCAGGTCCCTCTATCTACGAGGACCGACGACCTGATGGACTTGAAAACAAAGGTTGTATAATGGGGTGAGACACTTCTCAGTAAGGAAGAAAGTGTTACAATAGTGTGTGACTGCATATATGCATATTTTCATACAAACTCATACATATGGAACATTTTTTTATAATACTGTAACATATAGGATTTTTCTGCACATTCAAGTATTTAAATCATGTATATGAATATTAGAACAACTACCAGCTTAGTATGACAAGTTTGCCTGTTTATCCCTCTGGCACGGGTTGTGCACTGATATCTCTGATAATGTCCTATTCGTACAGACAGTGCCAAGCATCTTCTATAGTCTAACCGCTCCCTAGTTTATTTTTACCAGTAGTTTACAAACTCCACGCAAGTCGACTATTTTAAGTACCCACACTGATCCCACATGTGTGGTTGTACTGTACTGCCAGCATCGGAACCGTGCTTATAATAGTTTAGAGTATTTTTCAACCCCATCATTGAAGTTTTTTTCGACTTCTTCACTGAAGTTTTTTTTTCAACTTCTTTTGGTAGCAAGTTGTGCTTCCAGTATCATATATACAATTTATGACAAAATATAGTAGCCTGTGCAATTCCAGTATTTTCACAAATTTAGATAATCACATCGGGTATAAACCGGCACATATCCTCTCGGTTTACCCTTTTTCACAGATACAGCTCGGTGTATAACCGGTCTCTGTTTTCCACATTTTTAGTATAATAAGTTGGAACTCCATTCCCATAATCCATATCAATAATATCAAATGTTCACAAATTCGTTTTCGTCCGTACATCACACTAATTTAAACAAAAATTCTCTATATAGTAAATAATATAATAAACACCATTTAAATAAAAATAAGGGATTCGGACATCTCCTATATACATAATAATACCAATAAAGAAGTTTTGAAACATTTGGAGACCATACGCCAAAATCCATACTTTTACCAAAAATCGAAAAATCGTAAAATCGGCATTTCTACTCGGTAGAATTTAGCAAATAAATAGTTAAATCATATATATAAGCATAACCTAACTTTTTAGCGGTTTAGTTTTCCAAAAATGTTGTTGTAATCAAATTCCCCTTACCTTAAACTTGAAACGAAACTATGTACAAAATGATCCAAATTGACAACCCGGGATCCTTAAAACCTAAAAACTATAGAACATAATCTTACTATAATTTTGACTACTATCCAAATATTCAATCGAAATCAAAATCGAAATCAGATCCTTATCTCGATTTTTGGGAAAACCCAAAAATCTTCAAAACAACAATCTTATCCGCTAAAGTTGTAGAACTTCCTTATCTGATCCACGCAAGAACTTTCGTTTTTAGAAACAAACATCGAACGGCGAAGAATCTGAGAGAGAGAGAGAGAGAGGATTTTCGTTGGTTTAGAGAGAGAAAGAGAGCTTTGGGAGAAACTTAGCTTTTAAGCAACCAAAATGGATATTTATAGGGTCTTTGACCGAGTCCAACTCGTCGACGAGGCGGCATCTTCGTCGACGAATCCGCCACATAGCTCGTCGATGAAGCCATTCCTTCGTCACCGAGCCCAATTCCGAATATTTCTATGACTTGCTCAGTATTTGCTCATCGACGAGGCTCTGAATTTATTCGATGAGGCTCTGAAGGTCTTCATCGATGAACGTGACTCCTTCGTCAACGAACCCAGCTTATTACGGGTTTGGGTCTCTACATCCGAGGATAGGGAATATTACCTGCCTGTACAAGTAGCTTCCCTTTGCTTTAATACCTAAAAGATACCTATCATAGCACTCACCTTGCTCAGTAAGCTCTCAGGTGAAGAATTACCTCGCCACCAGTATACACATCTTTATTTTTTTAAAGGAAAAGGTTTCCGAGGATCGGGATGATTACCCACCCATACAAGTAGCATCCCTTTGTACTGATGCTTGGAAACTGCCTTTTAGAGCACTCGCCTTTCTCAGCAAGCCCGCGACAATATGTTTACCTCGCCGCATACACACACATGCATTCACAATATGCTATATCATTATTATTACGCTATAATTAACATGCGCACTACACATCCGCAGAGGAATCATGCATCTCATACTTTATCTTCCAATATCCTCAGTACATGGCCCAAACAGAGCAATTGCGTACATATCAGTATGTGGCCCACATAGGCACCTACGTACTTCTTATCTACACGTGATCCACGCAGGTACCACTATCCACACAAGGTACATAACATGGTCCACACAAACGCCATCATCCACACAGGATACATAACATGACCCACACAGGCGCCATCATCCACACAGGATACATAACATGACCCACACATGCGCTATCATCCACACAGGATACATAACATGACCCACATAGGCGCCATCGTCCACACAGGATATAATGTGGCCCACACAGACACCACTATTCACCAGTATCCAATCCCCATGATGTAACGCTCCGAACCTTTAAACCCGAGTTCGATGCATTATACCTGATAATATCTTGATAAATCATAATCCATAACGTACATACACAGCGAAAAATATAAACATAATCTCCAAAATATTTCAGTATTTTCGCAAATATTCATCCCTCACAATATCCTTAAAACATAACGTCATAAAACATAAAATATAAATATTTACAACGTCAAAATAGTATCAACATATACCCTGTTTCTTAATATTCCTCAAAACTAAGTACCCTCGAGCTCCCTAAGACCAACCTCGAGGATGTCCTGAAAAAGAAACATTCATATTCGGGTGAGATACATCTCAGTAAGGGAAGAAAATATACATATTAAAATAGCGTGTGGCTAACATGAGGTAAATAGATATCATTTTAATTTCATTTGCAAATCATTAACATAATTCTGAAATCATTTTCTGAACCTAATCAAACACATGCAAAGATTTAGCCCATAAGATTACCCAAGGATAAGGATGATTACCCGCCCATACAAGTAGCACCCCTCTGCTCTGATACTTAGGTAACCCTAAGGTCACAATTAAAGCATACCAGGGTACTCACCTTACTCAGTAAGCCCTCAAGTGTTAACTTGATCTCGTACTCACACATTCAACAATAGTTTATTGGAAAAGACCCTAAGGATAGGGAAATCTACTCGCTCATACAAGTAGGTTCCCTCTGCCCTAGCACGTTATGGAACTACTGCCACATCTTAAGCTACTAGCGCACTCGCCTTCCTCGGCAAGCCCTCAGGTGAAGAGTATGTCTCACCTAATCGTAACATGTTCTACATACATATATACTTCTAAACATCATAATACATCATTCCTTTCTGTCATTATACATTCATACACATTCATTCATGCTCATAGCTTAACTTTGCATTTCGTTTCACTTTAAGTGACTCTTTCCCATTTGTATCATTCAAATTTGTCATTTCATTTCATTGTAGTGTCATTCCATTGTCATTTCATTGCATAACATTTTCATTTCATTCCTTCGTACTACAACTGGTCTTTAGCCATCATCAGTTAGTCCACATAGAAATGCGCTAGAATATGCTAACATGGCTGTCTTTCAGCTGTCTTGGTTTTACATGGTTGCATTTAACATACACATGTAACATTGTCCATATTATATTTTATTCTCAATACTTTACTTACTTAACCTGCATCTCATACATTTAATACATATATTTGCACAGAATCTTATGCTACACAATTTAACAGTAAGATTCATATACATTCCTGTAAAATAAGCCAACCCACATTTAACATTCATATGCTGAAATTATATTTCATTCCTTACTTAATATCCTCAGAAAATTCCTTTTCACTTTCATTCAATTACTTTCACATATACATAGCCATATAAACATCCCTAGGCTTAGAAAAAATAAATTTCATGGTTGGCAATTTAAATCCACATAAAAACATATATCTATATACATATATATATATATATATAAAACACATAATCCATTTTAATTCATGAAAAACCTGATTTAATATATAAATTTCCTCTTACTTGACTTTCAAACTACGCTGGCAGGATCCCCGAACCGATACCCGCAACGTTCACTTGGACCCTGAATCAAAAATCATAACCTAATTAAAATAAATTCCAATCAACTTAAATCTTAAGAAAAATACTTATTTACTATTTTCTAGACTTCAAATAACAACATTTCTTAAGAAAATGCCAAAATAAATCACTTACCCTGATCTTGAGATGTTTCCCAAACCCCTCAATCCAACGATCAACTCCTACAACCTTGTAGAGAATGATCTTACGAACCTAGTAGCGGTTCTGGATCGTCAAACCGGGTCAAAACCAGCCCGAGATTGAAGAGAGAAGGTGGAAAAATAGTCCTAGAGAGAGAGAGGTCGCATATTCTCGTTGAAAATGAAGAACTCTCTATTTATAGGCAGGGCTTCGTCGATGAGACACGTGGATTCGTCGACGAGGCGCTATAGAGACTTCGTCGACGAGAAAATACCTTCGTTGACGAAATTCAGAGTTCCAAATATACTTTCTCGGGATTCCTTTGTCGACGAGAAACTGAGTTTGTCAACGAGCTTAGAAGGACACTCGTCAATGAATACAAGACATTCGTTGACGAGACCGGTTATTTTCTTAAAAATTCTTCCTTTCTTCCCCTTATTTTCCCTTAATACATTTTATTCATTATATTTTCTAGTTATTTAAATTCCGGGTCATTACACATGACCTACTCGTAGTACATCAGTAGAATAAGCTCCTCAGGCCTGCCAATGTCCTACACCATATAAATGATAATATGACGAACTCCTTGGTCTATCAACGTCATATCATTTATATATAGGAAATATAACAACCTCTTCATGCCAACGTTATATTGTGATGCATACGAATAACCACACCAGGTGATTCACGCAGACGCATAAATGCATTTCTACATAGGAATTCAACATATCAATACATTTCCACGCAAGAATCAAACATAACAATTCATTCATCATGCCATAATTATTACGAACATCCCCATATGCAAGCCCAAATACCACAGTAATTTATATTCAATTTATTAGGAAAAATTGTTCTCATACTACATGGATTGAATATCATATGCAATTATCTCAAATATAAACCTTAAACAAAATCATCATTTTGCAATTCTCAGGCTGTTCTGAAAATCATGTAGATACATACTAGGTTTCATATGCTCGTAAATAACCAGTTCACCTTAATAAAATTCTGATATAATTTTATTTCCCTTTACCTGTTTCTTAAACCATGCTTGCAGGGTTCCCAAAACTATGCCTGCGGTGCTCACCCAAACCTTGTATTCCAAAAAAAAACCCTACTTACACAGTTCCACCCTAGAATACCCAATATTTTAACATTTTCAACTTTATAATAATTAAATAACAATTAATCTCTAAATAACCTCCTTATCCTAGTTTTGGAGTTATGCCTACAACGACCCCACGAGAAATCCACTCCACCAAACTTGTATAGAATTATCCTTAGATTCTCGTGGTGGTGTCCGATCGTCAATTTGGCTTAATATTTAAGAAAAATTGAGGTAAGAGTGTGAATTTACCTTATCCCTGGAGATCTGCCCACATCGCTCCTACGACAAATCCACTTCAGTATAAATGTCGGTGGCGGAGAATGGAGCCCACTGGTATTTTTTGATTTTCGATCAGCCAAATATTTGCTAAGAAATTTTAAAAAGAGAAAGAGGTGGCCGTGGAGAGAGAGTTGGAGAGAGAGACGAATGCTCTCTGACTTTTGGAATTCAAATTCCAATTATAAGTTGCTTAAGAAGAAAACATACTTTCTATTATAAAAAGATTATATACATACATATATATATACTTAACTGACAAAATAATATTATATTCCATCCACTTACTCAATAATATTGTATTAATTTATATTTCCATTATATATATATATATATATATATAAAATAACTTATCCTTGCATGTATTTAAGCATATATATATATATATATATATATATATATATACACACACACACACACACACATAACCCTCAGATTTATTAATTTAATTAATTTTCTTTATAATGTTTAATTAATTAATAAATTAATAATTAATATTATTTATTTATGTATTGGTTGTTACACTCTCTCTCTCTCTCTCTCTCTCCCTCTCTCTCTCTCTCTCTCTCTCTCTCTCTTTATGAACAAGTTCATAATCCTTAATTTGTATGTGAATATATATATGAACGTGGATAATTAACTAGCTTACACCATGCTGAGGGATGGAGTGAAAGTGTAACCAACTATCATCCCAGTGAGGTTGGCATATTAAATTGATCCAGGACATTGCTCCACCTGATCATGATTATCATTAATTATATTATATATACATTGAAAAAAAAAGTAGTGTTATATATATATAATATACATATATCATCATCTGTTTCAACATGCAAATCAATTATATACGTAGTAGTATAAAGATACATTATAGGTAGGGTAGGGGGTAGCAGGTAGTAGTTAGGGTACCTAGGTAGAAGTTGAAAGTCTGCATGTAAGTGTAGCACTTACAAATCAATCCCATCCTAGCTGTGCCATTCCCCACCCCAATGACAGCACCCCTGACCAATCAATTCCCCGCACTGCAAACTTATATAGATGCAGAGCGGTTGGGGTGCGGAAGCAAAGTGGAGGTCTGATTCTCTTTGCTAGTGAAAGTTGTTGTATGTCAGTCGACTCCTGCAACGACAACTCCTATAGTGAGCTTGTGAACCCATTTCTACTGCTACAACATCGTGGTGTTCGTGGACAACGATGGGTGGGCAGAGAGGGGGAGTTGGACCTTCTCTCGTCGGTAGAGGAGGAAGGCTTGGAGAGAAGCAAGCGCAGGCAACACGTGAGGAAGAAAAAGAAAAGGAGAGTGTCCCATTCAAATCTCACAGGACCAACATGCGAGATCTATTTAAATCTCACAAGACCATCCTGCGAGATTTGTTTAAATTTTGCAAGACCAAGTTGCGAGATTATATAAGCCTCAAAACGGGAAAATTTTTCCCAAACAAAGTATTATTTTATATTTTGGCGCTTGTCAAGTAAAAAAATGGAATGAGCTTTATTCAAAAAATAATGTATGCTACTAATATTAACCCATGATATTAACTTGAGCGATCTTGCACCATCATTTTTGAGTGATAATTATAATAAAATAAATTTTAAAAGATAAAACATAATATATTTTTAAAGATATATTTCAAGAAATTTATGGATGATCAATTATATTTTTTGAAATATATATGAGTAGTTATAGGGTTTTTTTTTTTTTTAAATTTATGGTTAGTTATAGAGACATTTTGGGAATATTAAAAATCAAACCAAGAAAAAGAATCACTTTTCTAATATTATAAAAAATATTATTTTAGAAAAAATTGTGGGCAATTAGGGGTATTTTTTTTTAGATATTTACAAAAAAAAAAATATTTGAATATTTTTAAAATGTATGGGTAATTACAGCCATTTTTTTAAAAAAATTTTTATGGGTAGTTATAGGAACATTTTGGGGATATTAAAATATATATGGGTAGTTTTAGAGATTTTTTAAAAATTTTTATGGGTAGTTATGGGGATAGTTTGGGGATGTTAAACACCAAACTAAGAAAGGGGAATTCCTTTTCTAATAGTAGAGATATTCATTCGTACGACAAGTTTCATAATAATAATAATAATAATAATAATAATATGTTAAAATTTATTTATTTAAAATATAATAGAAGGAGAGCACATGCAATCTACATGCCTAACTAGGATTAATTTTAACACACAATTTAATGCTAATCAAACATGGTAAAAAATCATCAATGTCATATTCAAGCGAAAGTCAATTTAATTATATCTATATTAAACAAAATATTAAATTTAATGGCAAAAAATTCAAATCAAGAACATAAAATATAATATTAAATAGTTGTCGACTTTTTAAGTCCGATCTTTATTTTGATGCTGACGAAACGTAGTGAACTTATGTGTGTATTTAGCATGTGAACAGATCCATATTTGGGATCACACATAAGGGACAAGAAAAATGGAGGTCAAGACGAATCTAAATATACATACACCTGGCGTACTCCATGAAGTGAAGAGCAAAATATCAAAAGAAGACATTTTATTGTATTACATTTAGTTTATAATTTGTTGGTTTGTAATAATAGTCTGTAATATTTGTATATCATGCATGATGGGGTATATAAGCTCAAAGAGGCCACAGTATGACCCTAGGAACCAATACTCATTAAGCTTAAAAGACATATGCTTGATCACATAGGGTTGTTAAAGCAAAGAGACCAAAACAAGACCTAAAAGCACAAATTTAGTGGTCTCGGTCGACCGAACTCTTGGTAGTATAAATGTCTCGATCAACCAAATCGGTCAGAAGTCAACATGTTGACTTCTCTCAATCAACTGTTCTGTTTTGGACAAACCATCCTAGGTCGACCAGACCATAAAGTGTCTAACACCCCAAACTACTTCATCAACCAAATATGTAGTTCAAGTTAGCCTTGGTCGACCAAACCTAGATGAGTAGCCGACCAAACTTTGCGTTGATCGACCGAACCCATGAAGGGTTCAGAATCGCCCTGAGATGGTCGACCAAACCTGTAGTTGAAATTTGCCTTGGTCCACCGAACCTTGTCCTTGGTCGATTGAACCTCTCGGGTTGGTCAATGTTTTACCGCAGGTAAACGAGATTATTTTCAACTAAACATGATTAAACTTTTCCCAAAATACTTCCAATATCCCCAACGGTTATAATTTTAGCAATATCAATATATACCCTTTATTTGTCTATATTAGTAAGAGATTAGCATATTAATTAGAAAATTTTTCTCTGAAAAATTTATTGTGCTAAATATTTCATACTCCCACCTTTTACAAGCATATTGTCAAAATTTCTTTTTTATACTCATTTAATTACATATTTTTAAAAAGAGATCATTTTGTTCTTCACATTCATTTTGCAAGCTAACAACTCTCTCGCAGTTGCATTGTTTGATATTGTTTTTGAGAGTCAGCTAAAGTTTTCCCATTGTATTTCATTCATAAATATATTATGGGAAAACTCTACATTTGCTTAAGAACTTGCATCCTTATTGCAAGTTTCAGAAGCTTGCATATTCCTTTTAATATATACATTACTTGCAAGCTTAAAACCCGAATATCTATTATGCTTAATATTTGATAAATATTGTTGAGATATTTGCTTAGGGGTGTAGAAATTCTTTGAATATTCATATTGCAAATATATTATCTTGAGATCAAAGGTCACACTCTCACATATACATATTAATACACATATTGTTGAGAGTTAACACATTGGTTAATGAATATCACTTGAGCTTAAGATGACATCATTGTGAGTGCATTGATTATATTGGTTGTATTGGTATATATCTGTTTAGTGTAAGAAGCATCTTTATTCCACACAAATATTTGATTATCAGCGGTATTCCCGATAAGTGGTCGGAAGAGGGTGACTAACCCTGTGAATAGTCCCAAATTACTCTGACTTGGTTAGGAGAGCACCGAATTGGTTCAGACCCGGTTAAGAGAACTAGGTGCACCATCCTAGTAAGGTGTTGTAAATGGTGTTGCTCTCCCATGAAGTGAGAAACTGGTGGAATCCTTGAGTTGCGACTTAAGGCGGGGACATAAGCAGTATTGGCCGAACCCCGATAACATATCTGGTGTTAGTTTTATTTTTCGCAATTTACTTTCTGCACTTGTATGTTAATATTTATTGTTCTGAATGTTTGATATACTAAGATTGCTTTAATTGCTTATATATTTGCTTAGTAGTTCATCTGTTGAATTGGTATGTGTTTTAGACAGACCCTAGGTTGTGGTATACTGCTGTTGGATTAGTTATACTTAGGAATAAATAATTTTAAATTTCCAATTCACCCCCCTCTTGGGAATATACCAAAGTCAACAATAGTATTTCCTTCAATGAAAAGGGAGTTTTATTCAATTGTTTTAATACATATTTTATTTTAAGACACTCGTAACACTCCTGCCTTTAAACTTCCATCTATCGGCCTATTAGTAGCAAACTTGGTACCCACGACAAATGGATTGTAAACTTTAATATTATCTTTGGTTTGTAGAATGTCTATTTTTATGAATAGATTGGATATAATGTTGGCCTAACAAGGCTTACGACTCTTATTTTGATGATAACAAATCAAGGGAATTTAATATGCTTTTAAAGTGATGATGTTTCAGGAATCAAGTATTTGAAAGTTCAAGATCAAGTAATCACAAGAGTACATTATACACCTACAAACAAGTGATTCAAAGAAAGTTCATATCAAAGTTCGACAAAGCTCAGATCAAAGTTCGACAAAGCTCATATCAAAGTTTGACAAATATTATGAAAGCTCAAAGAATGTTGAAGCTTAAAACAAGGTGAACTGAAAGTAAGGACATACATGAAGACTTCAAGAATTGAAAGTTTTAGTGTCTTAAGAAAGTCTTATGTAAGTACTTCAATTTAAAGTTCAATATGAATGCATTAAAGCTCTTTAGGAATAATAATGACCTAGAGACCTATTTTTAAGACCTTGAAAAATATTTTTCAAAGTTATAAATTAAAAGGCCCAAAGAGTAAAAAGAGTTGTATAAATAAAAGTCTTAAAAAACAAGTTTTTCAAATGCTCATGCGCCTAATAAAACTGGATTTGAACAAGACATGTGCCTTACCTTTTCAAGATAGGCGACTGCCATTTGAAACTTTTTAAAAGTTCAGTACGGGAAAGTTTCTAAATTTGGTTTGTTGGGTTCCAAACTTCGTGCAAACTTGGGAAACACTCCAAGTAAACTTGGGGAATTAGGAATACACTTTTTAAACTCTATATATAGCCCTAAGGCAAAGATTTTAAAATACCGAGAAATTATTCAGTAATTAAATACTCTTAAGTGCGCTCAATTCTTAAAGGTTATCTTGCTTCCATCTTGTTGATATTCTCTACTAAATTTTTTTTTTTTGAAATTCTCACACAAAAATTGAGCATAAATTCTGAATCTTTCAATCATAGAAAGATCATACCGGTGATAAGTTTACTTTGAGCTTCAATTTCATTGCATATTGATATTTACTTTGAAGTATACTTTGTGCTTAAACTTGTACTAACTTGATTTTCAGAGAGTGCTTCTTGTACACAAGAATTTTTTTCTTGTCTCTTATTTTATTAATGGTTCAGAGCTATTGGATCGTTATAACTAAGCATGGGGTATCGCTTGGAGAGGGGTCTCTACCCTAAAGGAGGATTGTAATCAGTTTGTTCCGCCCACAAAGGGACGAGTTAGTGGAATCCTTAGGTGATCTTGCCTAAGACAAAAACGTAGGTTGGGGATAAGTTGAACCTCATAAAAAATCTCGGTCTCACTCTCTCTACCCTTTTCTATTTAAATTTCAGCATACATACAAATTGTGTTTCAAAGTGAGGGTTTGTTGAAACTAAGATTGAAGAAGACCTTTTAAATCTAAGAAAGTACGTTGGTTAATATTGTGCGGAAACCTTTAAGGGAGTACGTTGATAAACCGCTTGCGAAAATCTTATTTAAAAGGTGCGCATAAAAGTCATACATACAGGGCTATAAGCTGAAAAATGGCAAACGCTGAAAATAAAGAAAGTGCAGCAAGTTTTCTCAAATCTTGGTTAAGTATTGTGGTTGATTGATTGGTTAATATCTGTGTTTGTGATTGATATTTGGTTTATGTTTGGATTGTGGTTGATTTAAAATTAAGTCATTCTTGTGTGTTTGCTTAAATATACAAAAAACTAAAAATTTGTAATAACACTTAAAAGAATTTTTATAAACTTAATTCACCGCCCTTTTGGGATAACACCTTAACTTTCATATAATATAAACATAAAATACTACATTAATGTCAAATACTAAGTAGAATTTCAAGTTACATTGAGCAACTTTTAAGTCTCATGAAATGGGTATAGATGATACACTCAATTTCAAAATTTTTGTTGAGGATAATTTGATGTTACATGTTAAATGTTACAATAAATAGTTAGGTTATGTTTGGTGTATTCCCTACGAAAATATTGTGTACAATAAGGATTTTGGAAATAGATATAATAGTTTTTTCGTATAGATTTTTTATTATTTCATCCAATATATAATGAGAAAGGAATGGACATTCATGAGACTTAAGAGTTGCTAAATGCATCTAGAAATTATAGTTAGCATTTGCCATTAACGTGACATTGTGTGTCTAAGAACTAATCTCAATAAAACCATAATACTCAAGTGTCAATGAGTTTATTACATATAGGCTTCGCCAGAGCTGCTTGTGACACACAAGCCAAGACACCAATCAAAAAATCGATGTATTTGAAACTAAAGAGAGTGGAATGGGTTTTATTCGTCAATTTAAAATCAACATTAACAATTACCTACAAAGGTGTAAAAAAACTACTATAAGTCAAAATTGATCAAGACCGAGTATACGCCAATGCTTCCTGACAGACATATATAGCAAATTAGTTCATTAGAGGCATCAAAGGTAAAAAGCATTTTGAACTCATAAGAATACCATGGATAGAGGAATGAGGATTTGAGGGTGATTTCCATATTAAATTTGTACCCACATGTAGAAGAGTCTATGGACACATAGTTAATGTATCCCTACTTATAAAACTTGGTCACTAGCAGTGAAGCATTAGTCAATAACAAAATGCACAAACAAGTTATTGTTGGAGGTGTGGATGTGCTTCTTCGATGGACATTTTTGGATTGAAGTGTCGAAATCAAGTGGCTAAACCCGGCATAAAGACCTGGGTAGTAAAACTCCTATTTTCCTTTTCCTGAGTGTCAATTTTGGGCATTTTTACTTTTTTTTTTTACTAATTTTGATCATCTCAAATGATTCGAAGTAGTCAAAAAGGATCATGAACAATTTAAGTGAATTTCAGACTTTCCATATGAAACCACGGAAACCCCTCTCCTTTCCCATTTCCTGGATTTCTACTCCTTTTTAACAAATTTTGGCAATTTTCGACGATCTAAGATGGTTAATAAAGGTTAGGAGCAATAATGATGAATTTTAAGTTTTAGAGACGAAAATTGAGAAAAATAATTATCTATAAAGTTGTACCCCCCCCCTTTTCTTTTTTTTTTTTTTTACAATTTTTCCCTTTTTGAAAATTTTCCATTTCGGTGAATTTTTTTTCAAAATAAATATTATTTAATTTTTTAAAATTTTCAAAAAGTAAGGGAGTGCATGGTTGCGCGTGCAAGCACACACAAGTAAAAATGGCTTCATTTTTTACTAGTTAACAATTAATAGCCAATAATCAAGGGGGCATGCATGATAGCATGCCCTTGTGTCACGGTCCGACTCTTTTCACACCGTTGTGAAGGGCTGTGCGGTGCTAACTAAAGCACTCTTGCTTAACTAGCCAGCCTATCGTTTCCTAACATTCATCCACGAAGCACTTTCATTAACATTCAATCAGATAGCAGCAAAAATAATAATCAATTCATGAAAGCTGTGGCAACCAAGCAGTAAACATTGAAGCAAACATAATTCATTAACAAATCCTCCTTTGACATGTTGTACTTAGCGAGGGAGGCAAGTAGGCTAAGCACGTTGACAATTGCTAGTGAGTTTTACAATGATTGATGAACACTCACCCTCCCCTAAAGAGGTTTTTATGTAATTATCATCCTGGCACTAGGAAACATCAAAGTGACCGAGGAGTCATACTGCCTTATTTGGCTTACAAAGACTCTACTAGCAGAAATTAACCCTACACTAGTATTTACATAATGGAAACCCATCCTAAGCACATGAGATAAGCGGTCACAGGCAAGCATAATGCCCTGAACAAGCTTAGCTTGTGACATTCTCCCCCACTTATGCGGTCGACGGCCTCGTAGACTTTTGGCGGTAGGTACACTTCAACTTTGTCCACGAATGACTTCAAATCTTCCGCATAAATCCAGCTGATTTCTTTGTCATCTAGGCACTTCTATTTCACTAGGAACTTTTGCCACTTCTTCCTTGAGGATATGAACTTTCTGTCTACAAGGATCTCTTCAACATCATGTCTGTCAGGTTACACTGTCTTCAACTCTGCGCTGTTTGACTGACTTCTGCTTAGGTTGTTGGTGTTGGCGATGAATGGCTTGAGGCAATTGACATGAAATTGCGGTCTTCTCTCCTGATTTGCCCACTTCTTCATCTTCTTAGAAGCTTTCTCCAGATAGGCTTGGGCAAAGTCTGCATTCCGTCTCCCTTCACTGGTGAAGATGTACGCCCTAAGACTCTTTCGTTTGTACGGCTCGCCCACTATGTGAGGTAACAACGGCAGCTGGCCTGTAACAAGTTCAAAAGGGCTCTTGTTGGTTGTTGAGTGCCTCTGGGCGTTGCCACAGAACGGAGCCACATCAAGTAGTTGCACGCCATTCTTCTGGTTGTCATTGACAAAATGGCACAAGTACTCATCTAACAGCTCTCTGAATCTCTTCATTTGTCTGTCTGTCTGTCGGTGAGAACTCGAAGAGATGTCAAGATGTGACCTGAATATCCTGAAAAACTCTGTAAAGAAGTTGTCAGTGAATATTAAATCTTGGTCACAAATAATAACTTGGGGAACACCCCAATGTTTCACAACAGTCACAAGGAACAATTGTGTCGTCTCCTCTGCCGAACAGTACTTTGGTGCGGCCATGAAAGTACCATACTTCTTCCGCTCCCCCTTGTCTTGTTGGCAAGTGAGACAAGTTTTGGTATAATCAACCATATCATCCCGCGTGTGCGGCCAATAATACCTTCCTAGTAGTCCTGT
This sequence comes from Malania oleifera, assembly GCF_029873635.1. Lineage (NCBI taxonomy): Eukaryota > Viridiplantae > Streptophyta > Magnoliopsida > Santalales > Ximeniaceae > Malania > Malania oleifera. The sequence goes on from NC_080418.1 coordinate 124,464,924, forward strand.
CATTGGAGTCATTCTCCGCGAATACCCCTTAACGAACTTCCTATAGCATTTAATAAGGCCAAGAAAGGAACGCAACTCCTTCACTGTCGTGAGGATCTTCAATTCTTGAATCATCCTTACCTTCTCCATACCCCTCCGGATACGACCTTATTCAATGACTTGACCAAGGAATTTGTTGCCCCGCCAAGCGAAAGAGAAATTCTCCTTCTTCACATTCAGACTGTTTCCCTTCAGCCTGTCGAACACCTTCTGTAGATGCTCTTCATGTTTCCTTTGAAACGACACCGATGCTCCCAACGATGTTTTGGAAGGGTGAACACATCCCGCTTCCACTTCATCAAGTTGCTTCGCCAACTCTACTATCTCTCGAGGCGCAATTCGACATGGCCCTTTAGCAGGTGGTTTCACTCCTGATAACAACTCGATCTCTTGCTCCACAGTCCGTCGTGAAGGCAAATTTTGAGGCAGCTTATCCGGCAACACCTCCTTATCCTCATCCAACACCGCTTGGATGGTCGTAGGCTCCAACTCTTGGCCTACTTCTTTGTCTACCACCACCGTGACTAGATGTGTCTGCTCACCCTGACCTAATCCTTCATTGAGTTGTATGGCTGAAAGGGACCTCCCATCGTCTCCTTTCGTTGCAACGACTTGCACCATGCATGAGTGATCTCCCATCAGACACAGGGAACCAGCCGAAGGCATCAGCACTGCCCTCGTCCCCATTAGGAACTCCATTCTTAGAATGACTGAATAGTCATCCAATGGCACCGCTGTGAAATTCGCATGACCTTCCCACTGTCCAAGCTTTATAGCCACTTGCTTGGCTACTCCCAGAGTAGGCTGGGCTACAGAGTTAACTGCTTTCACGCGTCCTATATCCTTCTTTAAGGATAAGTTGAGTCTCCCTGCTTCCACTTGCGAAACAAAATTATGAGTAGCTCCCGTATCCACCATAGCGCGAGTACTCTTCCCATTTATCCTCAAGTCCACAAACATTAACCCTTTTGCTCGTGTAACTTTCGGTATTTTTGCGTGCTTTTTCAATGCGTTCACCAACTGCATTGAACCAACCCTCGGGGCATCATCCTCTTCCCCATCGTCTTCCACTGCCTATTCTACAATGGAAGCCTATAAGGCATTAAGTGATGCTTTGTGAGGGCACTCAAAAACTCTATGAGGACCTCGACACAAGAAACACTCAATTTTACTCTTCCCCTTTCCATTGGGTGTGTTGAACCCTTGAGACGACAAAGCTTCCTGTGAGGTTGATGATTTAGAGTCGGCTCCCCCACTTTTGGGTTAGCCATTCTTGAAAGACTTTCCACTGTTTCCCTCTCTGCCAAATCGTTTGGACGAAGCGGTCTCATCACCAGCGTAGTCTGTCAAGCGTTCTACAGCCGCTTGTGCAGTTGACAAGTCTTGAACCCTTTGTCTATGAAGTTCAGTTCTTGCCCATGGTTTCATCCCCTCAAGAAAATAGAACAACTTGTCCTTCTCCGACATATCCCGAATATCCAACATTAAAGCAGAAAATTGTTTCACATATTCGCTGATCGACCCCGTATGCTTGAGATCTCTAAGTTTTCTCCTTGCATTATACTCAACATTTTCAGGAAAGAATTGGGCCTTGAGCTCTCTCCTCACGTCTGTCCAACTATCAATTACACAGTTTCCATTTTCAATTTCTCTGTACTTGGTACGCCACCACAGTTTGGCATCACCAACCAAGTACATGGTTGCAGTATCCACCTTTGCCTGTTCTGAGGCCATCCTCACAACGCGAAAGTATTGCTCCACATCAAATGAGAAGTTCTCTAACTCCTTGGCATCTCGGGCACCCCCATACGTCCTGGGTTCTGGCACCTTGGTCTTGCTGACTCTCGGAGTGTTGGAGTTCCCCATAGCAAGAACCATCACATTTACCTTTGCATCCAGATTTGCCATCCAGGCTTGCAAAGTTTCCACAGTGTGGCGAAAGTCCTCTGACATGTCGCCTATCAAACCTGCTTGATGTTTTTGTGATCCCATCACTTCATCAACAAGTTCTCTTATCTGGGCCACCTCCGCGGCCATAGTGTTGGTTGTTTCCTCAACCTGTGCTTCCAGCACGCTGATCCTCTCAGCATTGTTTGGTGCCATGGTCACTTACCAAAGCTTCCCAAATCCAACAATGAAGGCAATCGAATTCACGTAGCAACTCAACCTTGGGCTCTCACCAAGTGTCACCGACTTGGCTCTGATACCAAGTGTCACGGTCCGACTCTTTTCACAACGTTGTGAAGGGCCATGCGGCTCTAGCTAAAGCACTCTTGCTTAACTAGCCAGCCTATCGTTTCCTAACATTCATCCACGAAGCGCTTTCATTAACATTCAATCAGATAGCAGCGGAAATAATAATCAATTCATGAAAGCTGTGGCAACCAAGCAATAAACATTGAAGCAAACGTAATTCATTAACAAATCCTCCTTTGACATGTTGTACTTAGCGAGGGAGGCAAGTAGGCTAAGCACGTTAACAATTGCTAGTGAGTTTTACAATGATTGATGAACACTCACCCTCCCCTAAAGAGGTTTTTATGTAATTATCATCTTGGCACTAGGAAACATCAAAGTGACCGAGGAGTCATACTACCTTATTTGGCTTACAAAGACTCTACTAGCAGAAATTAACCCTACACTAGTATTTACATAATGGAAACCCATCCTAAGCACACGAGATAAGCGGTCACAGGCAAGCATAATGCCCTAAACAAGCTTAGCTCGGGACATTGCACGTGCTAGCCCACGAGCACACATGCAGACACGTGCGGCCAAACTAACATCATTTTTGGCAAAGATGGATTTTTTTTAAGGTGCACTCACTTGCCTATTTTGAATGGAATGTCGTCATTTTAATTCAAAAAAAAATAAAAAAAATATATTTAAATGGGGAAAACCCCAAAACAATGTTGTTATGGCTCGAGGCTTCTTCTACCTTCCCACTAAGTTTTTAGCATGTTTTAAAACATATTTTCATCCTTTTTTCTAAAAAAAAAAAAATTCAAAAATCATTGTTTCAACTCCCTTGACATCCCACTGCCTTTTTTGCCATTCTCACTCTCCAATCTCCCTCAAACCTGAAAATCCACCCAAAAAACCACTAAATCCTCCCTCTCTCTCCTTTTTCTTTCTAAAGTTTCTCTCCCTTATCTTACTATTTGATAAATTCCCACCAAGGGCTGTGAAAAGGGGAGGTCGAGCAGAAGATTGTTGGGATTTTTCTCCTTTTTCCTTGCTTCTTTTTCTTCTTCCTCCTTTTTCTTTCTCTCACACACAATTTTTTAGACAAATCTCCATGATTCTCTATTACATGTAAGTTTCTTTCTCTCCCCTTATTTTATTTTATGAAAAATGCATGATTTAATGTAGGTTTTTATATTTTAAGTGAAATTCATAAGTTTGCTTGTAGATTTTTACGAAAAAAAGGGTGTTTTAATGTGAATTGATGTGTTCATGCATAGGTTTTCATGTTTTGCATGTAAGAAATGTACATTTTGAATGGGTTTCATGAGTTTACATGTGGACTTCTATGAAAAAATGCTTTTCCATTTTAATTGAATTGTCATACTTGATCTTACACATACCTTCTTTCATGCGAGACTACTACATTTGAGTTGTCCTATATTAGATGATCAAAACATGTTTCTTTGTAATTCTTTTAGAGTCTAGATGCACTTAACAACCCCATGTTTAAATTAAACCTCTAGATCAGCATTGCCATCACTTATAAAAATAGAAACCAATTCATAAATCTACATTTGATTCAAATAGGTTATAGATTATTGCTTAAAGACATGTTGAGAGATGCATGTGAACTTTTATGGAAAAGAAATGCACACTTAAATGTAAATAATGAGATTCATGATTTACATTTTATGAAGAAAATGCATGTTTTTTTTAAAAAAAATGTAAATTTATGTCTTTAAGCAAGCTCTTAATGAAATACATTAATGATTTCATACCCATGTATCCATGCATAACCACGTGTTTTCATACCTTCATGTACTTTTTTACTCCTAATCGCATACTCCCAAGCTTTCATACTCTTATACATCATTACATGTTCTCAAACTCATGATTACATTACCTCCACATGCTCATGCATGACCAAGTATTTTCATAATCACACCTCTATATATACATTTGTGTCATTTTAAATCAAGATTATGTCACATATCCTCGTGCATTTTGCATACTTGTAAGATGTCCTTTCTTTTTCTTTTGGTTAACAATATTAATAAAAAAATGGAGGAAATAATGGGACTTTCGTAGGATAAATTTACCTCTATAAGGCCCATGAAAACCTTTTTCTTAAAATAAAAAATTAGAGTTGTTTTCCTTTCCTTTTCTTGAAGCGAAAATAAACCTGTCTTTACTAAAAATTAGATTTCTTTCTAAAATTTTTTCTGATATGATAACATTTTCTAGAAAAGGAAAAGGAAATGGAAATAAATATAGATTTTCCCAAACTATAATTTTCTGAAATGGTTTGTTTTTAAAAATAGGGGGACTCATTTTCTTATAAATTGAAAACAACTTCCTAATTTTCCAAACTCGATTTGTTAACATTATTATACTTCAACAAACAAAAATTTTGTCTCTAAAAACACGAATCTCCCCCAATTTTTCCCCTAAAATTGAGTTTCTTCCATTATTCACCCACTTTTCTAAAATACTAACTCTCACCGAAAGGAGATTCATTTCAAAAAAGAAAAGAAAAAATTCAAACTACATAAGCTTGATCCTAAACCCTAGGTTCGTAGTTAGCTTGCCTTGAAAGGGGTAAGTTCAGTCTAAAAGACTAAAGAATATACCTTTTTTTCTCTCAAACATGTCAAAATTAGTTTTTAGACCAAAAAAAAAAAAAACAAAAGGAAGAGTAGTGAGACCTCTGTGGAGTTTAGTCCTCCGTATAGGTCTCATAAAACACCAATTTCTCAAAATGGGAGGCACACATGCATGCGCACACATACTCACACGTAAAGGTGGTGATCATTTTAGTTGTTGTTAGGGGTGTTAGGAGAGTAACCATCATTTGTATGGTTATTCGACTACCTTCCCTACACACAAATAAACTCTCGAACCTAAAATTTACCCCTTAAAAAGAAAAGGAGAAATAAAGTGGTGACTCTGTGTTATTTATTTTAAGTGCTCTCCTTTTCTTTAGGGGCTTGCCATATGGTCCTTCTTCTATCGGTGGGCCTGGTTATGGATGCCCACATCGATAACTTCAAATTGGATTAGTCACACATTGATTGTCTAAGGGGGGGTTTTCTTCTACTTGCGTCAAATAACAAAGTATAATAGTTATTTTTAAGAGATGGACGAGAGTATAGGATATTCAAGGTTTGGTTGTCTAAGGGGGTTTTTCTTCTACTTGCGTCAAATAAAAAAATATAATATATATTGTTAAGAGATGGTGATTACGCGTGAAAACTGCGCAATTGGGCATCTTAACCCAAGCTTTACGGTTTATATTTTTAATTAAATATCCAAAATTGTCCAATATTTTAATAAAGTGCCAAAATCATCATTCTTGAACTTTATTGCACTATTTATGAAGTTTTGGTAATTTTTTGTTGCAGGAAAAATCTCGGAAACCAAAACTGACACCTGTTTGTATTTCAAATTTCTAGAGAAAGAGGAAAGGATTATCTACAACTTTCGTGTTTTGAGTTTTGTGAGAAACGGGCTCCAGAAGAGTCAGATTTGCGATGAACAGAGAATGAAAAAAATGAAAAAAATATAACAATTCGGGTTGGGTCAAGTTGTCGGGTCAGCTCCAATTGGGTTGGGTCAAACCGGGTCAAGTCTCTCACACGGATCTTAGGGCAAGCCTCCTCCTCTATTTATTCTTTCTTTTTTCCCCTGTTCTGGGTGTGCCCTGCGCACCAACACCTTTCCCTGCATCCTCTCTTCTTTTCTTGTTTTCTCTTCTCTTCTCTTCTTCTTCCCCTTCTCTCTTCTCTTTACCTTGATTTTAGTCCCGTCCTCTCTCTCTATTTTCTATTTGTCTTTCTTCTTCCCTACTCTTTGCTGTCTCTCTGCCCTTCCTCTTCCCAATACTTCAGCCTCCAGCACCATCACTCCGAATCCACAGCAGCCGGCAACACCAGCAACCCCCTGCTTTGGCCTTCATCACAGCCCACACCAGCAGTTCTCGAGCAGAGTCCCGAAGCCACGCACCAGCCCCTGTTCCTCTAGCCCCTGCTGGTACGGCAACAGCAATTTTTCCAGCGACCAGAGCTGGAACCACCAGCAGAACACATGCACAGCACCCTGCTGCCATGGCCGAAAGCCTCCATAGCTTCTCTCTCTCTCTCTCTCTCTCTCTCTCTCTCTCTCTCTCTCTCTTCTTATCTCTTTCTTTTATGTATGTTAATTATTTTTTTTTTATCTACAGAATTTTATTGAAGAACTTAGTTAATTAGTTTTGTTCTCTCCATCTTTCGTTCTCTTACTCTATTTTTTTGATTTGTTATTTAATTAGATGCTCATATTGATATAAGTTTAGTTTTTGGTATTTAATTTTTTATTGAAGTTATTTCTTTACTCAATTGAAGTTTGGGTTGATTCCAAAACTAAAAAAAAAGAGAATAAAAAAAATGTTATTGTTTCAAAGTTTTCCCAAAAATCACGTCTCTTTGTTGAAGCTTGATTAGTTTAGGTTTTTATTAAAGTTTGTGTTTTGTTTTGTTTTGTTTTTTTTCGTGTTTTGTCTTCGTTTAAATCGTTAATAGTTTAATTTTACTTCAAGGTCTTGGTTCGCGTTAAAGTCTTGATTTTTAGAGCATGATTGTGTTTGGTTGAGTTTCCATTCCTATGTGTTTTAATTCCGTGTCCAAAGTTACCATCTTTAATTAGTGCGTATTCTAGTATTTCCTTAAGTAGGCTAGGGTTTCCATTCTAATTTTTTAATTTAATGTATGCTAGTTGTTAGGGTTTAATTTGTGTGTTATTTAATTTGGTAAAAGTAAAATCAACAATCTTGAAGATACCCGAATCTGAACTAAGTTTAGTGCATTTTTAATTCGATTGGAAGAACGTTAAATTTGAGATTAAACGCATTCCCTGAGGAGACGATCTAGCTCTTGGGCTTAGTATTACACGATAGAACTCCTATCCTTGGGATAGCTTCCGAGCTACTCATTTTTTTGAGTGAGTCAGATGGACGGGAGTATAGGGTCTTCGGGATACCCTATAACATACACACCCATATCACCGTGCCTTAACTTCTATTTTACTACAAAGCTTTCTTTTTTCTTAAAATATATATATTTTAAGCAAACATTATATTAACAGTTGTGTTTGCTTTTGTTTTGAAAAATGAAATTTGGAGTATATTTTGGGGTTTATTGCTCAAATTTTTCAACAAAAATTCATTAACTTTATGGTCTTACATTACAACTTTAGCTATGTTTTCAAACCCAAAATTTGAAAAGTTGTCTCTTAGCTTTTACAACAATGACTAATTGCTTATTTTTTTTGGTCTTGAACTGTAGTTAATAGTTGGCAATTTATATGTCTATTTTTACATTACAACTTTAGCTATGTTTTCAAACCCAAATTTTGAAAAGTTGTCTCTTGGTTTTTACAACAATGACTGATTGATTTTTTGTTTTGGTCTTGAATTGTAGTAAATAGTTGGCAGTTTTTAAGTTTATTTTTAAAAAATAGCTAGTTGTTACTAATTTTAATTTGCAGCAATAGCTGTTTTTTGGCTAAATTATTTTTAGTGTTCACAGTTTTAATATTTAACATAATGGATTTAATTAACCCTTAGCACTCTTATGCAGTGCCTATAAAAAGGCATAGTTCATAGCTTTTTGGGATACACTTCTCCTTTCAACACTGCTCCTAACATGGTTGTCCTTTTCTATTTGCCTTTATGTACTCTGGATAAATTATTAGCTTATGCCTAAATTGAGTTCGACCCGCGTGCTTCTGATTTAGTGTGCATCTTACAAGTAGCAAAGGTTGTCGAATCCTAGAGACTAAACATCAAATACCTACATTGGGTTAGAGTTTGGTTTTGTGCTTGCCTTGAGATACTGCATTCACTTCACCTTCTTTCTTCTCCCTTTTAACAAAGTATTCTTCCCAGTAACTTGTTAAGATGATTTTAAAGCTGCGTAGTCAATCAACTTTCTTGGCTTTAGACTGTTTTCAATTCTTTCTCCAATAACTACAACTTGTGAAGTTGGACAAACTTTGTGAGATCAACTTATCACGATACTTTCATTGCTCCTGTAAAATTACTAACCATCTTAGTATCGGATAAAGGTGGATTAACTTGACCAACATACTTCCACTATCTCTAAGCATAATTTTTAAAGGTTTATGAGTTTTTTTTCCCCCAATGTTTCGGAGGCTCAATTAGTCTATGGAAATATCAACATTAAACTGATACTACTTTAAAGCAGATTAGCTAAGTGTCACGCCCCGAACCCTGAAATGGGACCCAGGGGTGAATTTAAGTTACCTAACCTGTCTCTGTATCAATTAAAACATTAAATGATACCACATACAAAGAGGGTCCGACCCTGTGGGGTGAACGGATGCCCTATATACATACATACACATATCCATACACATCAAAATACGCAGCGAAATACGGTCTTTCTTTACATCAAATTGTACCATACTAGAATCTATACCATACAGGGTTAAACATACCTACAAATACTATACATACCACGGGTGTCTACAAAATTCATCAGGACAACCCGGTTACAAAATTCGTACCTATCAGGTATTAACAGTGGCTAAACACACCCCCCGCTATCCGGATGCTAGGATGCTAGTTTCGGCTACCTGAAGGACCTGAAAAACATTTGTATATATTCGGGGTGAGACACCTCTCAGTAAGGGAGAAAACAGGTTATATCATTGTGTGACATACCAGTGTCATTTTCATACTTCATAACATATACATACGATACAGTTTGAAACACATACGTACAGTTTCAAAACAAGTTCCATACATTCCCATATAATTCCATACAGTTCCATTATTTCTACAAAACCATTCCAGTTCATACGATACTCAAATACATGCATACATACATATGGTTAGTGTCGTCACACTACTCACAACTGCACAAGTCACCTAGTCTCACAGCGGTTACGTTCCAACACATTAAACTACGAAGGTTTCCGACTCAGGCCCAATAGTGAATCCATTGCTACACATGCAACTACACAAGGTCACCTGGTCTAACCCCGATTACGTTACCATGTGCAAACTACGCTGCGTCAACCTAGGCCCATTGTGGTCCGTTGCTACATTCGGTGACCAACCGAAACATACTGGTGATATTTCGCACCTCGGATATAGAGCCGGCCACTATCGCCCATGGTAGTTAATCATTACAGGGCACAACGTACGGTAGTTAGTCGCCCCTAGCCGTTACGGCGTACGGTAGTTAGCCGCCCCTAGCCGTTTTTTACAGAACTTGGAATCACTTTGGAACTCACGTCCCTATACATTTCAGCTTACGGTAATAAGCCGCCACATAGCTGTTTTTCACAAATATCTGGAACAACATACAAACATACACACATACCACACTTATTTGGTTTATGGCAAATCATATCGTTTACAATTTCAAGTATACAATTTATGCAAATATGGATTACGGTCACCTCAATAATACAGTTTAAATAACATAAACAATCTTCCAATTAAATAAGAGATGATATCCGAAATTCCCAATTTTCCTGAAAACTATAACCCGAAAATTTCGTGTTTTCACCTGATAGATTTCCCCAAATAAGTAGTCAAAACATACATACAATCGTAGCCTATAGGCCTACCGATCCTGATTTCGAAAATGAACTAATATAAACAGAATCTCCTTACCTCAACTCGAAACCAAACCACGAACTCTACGGCCCTCAAAACTACGAACTAAGACTCCGAAATCTACAAATCACAATACTAAACATGCTTATGATCCATACTACTACACATATATAGAATCAGAAATGAAAATCGAGCCTTACCTTGATTTTGGCCCGAAACCTGAAATTGCTCGAACCGAGATTCCGATCCACAGAAGTTGTAGAGAATCCCTCCACGATCCTCGTGGTACCCTCAGATTTCCGATTCTATCAATGACCGGTAAGGAAATCTAGAGAGAGAGAGAGAGAGTAGAGAGAGTTTAGAGAGAGAGAGAGAGAAGCTTAGTGAAGAAGAAAACCCAAATATCCCCTTTTTAAGCCTTTGACCCGCCCGGTTTTCATCGACGAAAAGTACCTTCGTTGACGAAAAATCAAGAATTTCATCGCGAATGTCGGCAACCTCGTCGACGAAGTCTGATATTTAGAATTTTCCAGACCTCTCGGCTTCTCTTCATCGACGAACCTCTGAATTTCATAGACGAAAAGTCTACTGCCTTCGTCGACAAAATCTGTAGAAATCCCTTTATATTTTCCGGGTTCTTACAGTCTCCTCGCCTTACAAAAATTTTGTCCTCAAAATTTGAAATCTCTCATTACAACACATTCATAATACTACATACATACTCACTCTAAAGCGAAACCAAACTGTCATGACAGACACATACATACCAAGCTGTCACAATACATACATACTGATACCAAGCGGTCATCATCCATACATACATTCTCTAGAGGACACGGTAGCCATTTATACGCAGCCCCGTTACAATACATACGTACACACTCTAGAGAATACGGTGGCCATGATACCCAGTTGTTACCATACATACATACTCTATGAATACGGCGGCCATTTATACGCAGCCCCGTTATGATACATACATACATTCCCTCACTTATGGCGGAGGAAATACTGTGGTCACATACATACACGGTCTCAAAAGCTCACAATACTACAGGACTCTCCTTGAGACTAACCACTAAATACAATACGATAACAGAGGATTACATACATACATACTCATACTACCCTGCCATCAAAATACTACTCAAACAGCTGTAGATACTTCCGACGTATCTCCGTTTCTAGTTCCCAAGAAGCCTCCTCTACCTCGTGGTTTCGCCACAATACCTTTACTAACGGTATCTCTTTGGTACGAAACTTCTGAACTTTACGGTCCAGAACCTGAATAGGTATCTCCTTATACGCTAAAGTAACCCCAATTTCCAACTCATCGTAACTGACAACATGAGACGGATCCAAGACGTACCTTCTCAACATAGATACGTGAAACACATCGTGGACCTTTGAAAGTACTGGAGGTAATGCTACTCTGCAGGCTACCGGACCCACTCGCTTAAGTACCTCGAATGGTCCGATATACCTCGGGCTCAACTTGCCCTTCCTGCCGAATCTCATCACCCCCTTCATTGGAGCAATTCGCAAAAATACCTTACCTCCCACTTCGAACCCTAACTCATGGCGGTGAACATCCGCGTAACTCTTCTGACGACTCTGAGTTGATCTAATCCTCTCCCGGATCAAACCAACCTTCTCAGACGCGTGCTGCACAAGTTCAGGTCCTAAAACCTGACGTTCACCTACCTCATCCCAATACAAAGGAGACCGACACCTTTGACCATTCAAAGCCTCAAACGGTGCCATCTCTATACTAGCCTGGAAGCTGTTGTTATAGGCAAACTCCACTAGTGGCAGAAACTGAATCCAACTACCACCGAAGTCCAATACACAAGCCCGTAACATATCCTCTAAGATCTGTATCGTCCTCTCCGACTGTCCATCAGTTTGGGGGTGGAACGTTGTACTGAAAGTAAGCTTCATCCCCAATGCCTCCTGCAAGCTCTTCCAAAATCGAGAAGTAAATCTCGCATCCTAATCTAAAACAATGGACAACGGAACTCCGTGCATTCTCACAATCTTATGCACATACAACTGTGCTAGCCTACTCAAAGAGTAGTTAACTTTCATTGGTATGAAGTGAGCAGATTTTGTCAACCTGTCCACAATTACCCAAATAGCATTCTGCCCGTGAAGCACTGTCGGTAATCTGGTAACAAAGTCCATGGAAATATATTCCCATTTCCATACCGGAATAGGTAAACGCTGCATCGGCCCTGCCGGCCTCTAATGTTCAGCTTTCACCTGCTGACACGTTAGACACTGTTCCACAAACTGGGCAATATCCCTCTTCATACCACTCCACCAGAAGGACTCGCGCAAATCCCGATACATCTTCGTACTACCCAGATGTGCCGTATACAGAGAACAATGCGCTTCCTTTAAAATCGTCCTTCTGATCTCCTTGTCATTTGGAACACACAACCTGGTCCCAAACTTAAACACACCTCTGTCAGAGATGTTAAAATCCGCAGCCAAACCCTACCGTACTTTCCCCTCAATCTTTGCTAACTCTGCATCACTAGCCTACGCAGCTTTAATACGCTCAAACAAAGTCGGTTGGATTACCAAGCTGGCAATGAAGGCCTGATGATCACCAAACGTCAACTCTACGCTAAGGCTTTCCAAATCTTGTCTGATATAATGCTGAGCTACAACTATAGATACTGTTGTATGTTCTGACTTCCGACTCAATGCATGTGCTACCACATTAGCCTTTCTTGGGTGATAATTGATCGTACAATCGTAGTCCTTAATCAATTCTAGCCACCGCCTCTGCCTCATATTCAGCTCTTTTGCATGAAGAAATACCTGAGGCTCTTATGATTAGTGAAGATCTCACACTGTACACCATACAGGTAGTGTCGCCAAATCTTTAAGGCATAAACAACAGCAGCTAACTCTAAGTCATGCGTAGGGTAATTCTTCTCATACTCCTTAAGTTGCCGAGAAGCATAAACTACCACCTTACCCTGTTGCATAAGCACACATCCCAAACCTTTTAGAGACGCGTCACTATAAATCACGAAGTCCCCATCCCCCGAAGGAATGGTCAACACCGGAGCAGTAACCAGCCGGTTCTTCAACTCGAGAAAACACTGCTCGCAATCACTAGTCCAGTCATACCTCAACCCCTTCTTAGTCAACCGTGTCAGAGGTCTAGACAATTTAGAAAATTCCTCCATGAATCGACGATAGTAACCCGCCAGTTCGAGAAAACTCCGAACCTCTTGCACACTCTTCGGTCTAGCCCAGTCGACCACAGCTTCGATCTTGCTAGGATCAATAGAGATACCGCCCTCAGACACCACATGGCCTAAGAATGCGACCTGATTTAGCCAAAACTCACACTTCTTCAGCTTAGCGTATAGCTTCTTCTCTCGCAAACTCTGTAGCACTAACCTCAAATGGTACTCATGCTTTTCCGAACTCTTTGAATATACCAGAATGTCATCAATGAATACCACTACGAATCGATCTAGGTACTTATGGAAAACCCTGTTCATTAGATCCATGAACACCGCCGGAGCATTGGTTAACCCAAAAGGCATGACTAAAAATTCATAGTGGCCATATCTGGTTCGGAAAGCAGTCTTCGCTACATCCTCTGCTCTAACCCTCACCTGATGATATCCTGACCGCAAGTCGATCTTTGAAAAGAGCTGCGTCCCCTGCAACTGGTAAAAAAGATCATCTATATGAGGCAAAGGGTAACGGTTCTTCACCATCACTTTGTTGATCTCACGGTAATCAATGCACATCCGCATCGACCCGTCCTTCTTCTTCACAAATAGTACTAGAGCTTCCTAGGGCGAAACACTAGGTCGAATGAATCCCCTGTCCAGCAATTCCTGCAACTACTCCTTTAACTCCCGAAGTTCAGCTGGAGCCATCTATTACGGAGCTTTAGTGATCGGTGCCTTACCAGGCAGTAACTCTATTGTAAACTCCACCTCACGATCCGGAGGTAAACCGGGTAAATCATCTGGGAACACATCCGGAAACTCACTGACTACCCGAATGTCCTCGAGTCTCAACTCATCCGGCGGCGGTTCCTTCACACAAGTTAGGTGCCCCTGACAACCGTTCAAGAGTAACCTCCTCGCCTGTAATGCAGATAAGATCTGTGGCGTCGGACGCACACACGATCCCACAAACTCATACTCCTGTTTCCCAGGAGGTCTGAATACTACTACTTTCTTCCGACAATCTATCACCACATAACTGGAAAATAACCAATCCATTCCCAGTATAACAACAAAACCCAACGTATCATATACCACAAGGTTTGCTGGTAACAGTCTCTTCTGAATCACAACTAGGCAATCTTACTACAAACTGATACACTCCCAGTTGGCGTAATCACAGACAACATCTCATTCATCACATAAGTTTCTGCTTTGCACAATTTCACAAAACTAGCAGATATGAACGAATGGGTTGCCCCTAAATCAAATAAAACAATAGCTTTATCCGAAAGCAATAACATGGTACCTGTCACCACGTTCCCAGTGTGTTCCGCATCTGTTGGAGTAAGTGAATATACTCTCACCGGAGCCGTTGTCGGAGCTGTGGTTGCCTAAAAATTTCCCCGAGACACCTGATTACTCCCACGGTTTTGACTCTGTGCAGGCATAATTTTTCTCTGTTCCAGACAATACTTCGCCATGTGGCCCGATTGGCCACAGTTGAAGCAAACACCCCCTGAATGGCTGACACTCGCCTTCGTGCCATTTATGGCACTTCTCACACGGTGCGGAGGATGGATCCCCCTGAGAACTTAGCCGCTCGGTGTTCTGCTGACACCCGAAACTGTAGCTCTTCTTTTTCTTCCACGGTCCTTGCCAAGGACCACTCTGAGGACTAGAAGATACTGGCCTCTTCCCCTGTACCTGTACAACCTCATCTCCTTGAGGGTCGGTCTCAACTATGATGGCTTTATCCACCAGAACAGAAAAATCTCGGATCTGCAGCATCCCCACAAGACGGCGAATGTCTTTCCTTAGACCCTTCTCGAACCTCCGAGCCTTCTCGTGCTCATTCGGAACTAAGTATGGTGCAAATTGAGATAACTCGATATATCTAGAAGCATATCTCTGCACCGAAAAAGTCTCCTGCGTCAGGCCTGAAAACCTATCAGCCTTCGCATCCCGAATGGAGACCGAAAAGTATCTCTCGAAGAATACCTCCTTGAAGTGGCCCCACGTCATATCAGATGAACCAGCTCTCTGCCTCTAAAGCAGACTCACCGCTGTCCACCATCGCCCTGCCTCCCCAGCCAGCTGGAAGGTAGCGTACAAGACCTTCTGCTTCTCAGTGCAGTGGAGGACTCCCAAAATCCTCTCGGTCTTCTCAATCCAATCTTCTGCCACAATCAGATCCGGTCCTCCTTTAAATGTCAGAGGGTGCATGCGTGTGAACCTCTTTATGGTACACCCCACATCAATAGGAGAGCTCTCGCATCTCCTGACACTCCATCCAATTTCCCGGATCACCTGTCTCGCCATACTACGAGACACAGAAGGAGACTCATCACTTGCCGTCTCCTCGAAGCCACTTTCCAAGTTATTATCCTTGGGTTCCATGCTGAAAACAGAATAGGATTCAGTTAGAATCCCTACAACACATACAGTTAACACAATGATCTACACTAATCATGTTAACTACCTCCTGCCAAGTCCAGGTCTATCCTATCACACCGAAACGAAAGTCATCAATGATCTACCCTGCTTTTACTAGAATCGTCATCCTAGGAAAAACACGGAATACCATCGACAATTCCCGGTCTAGCTACCGAAAAACCCACAACCAACTCTACCCATATCCACGTCCTATACTCTAGTATGTACACATTAATACTCCTAATCAAGTCTACAAGACCTAATAACCTGGTTAGCTCTGATACCAAGCTGTCACGCCCTGAACCCTGAAATGGGACCCAGGGATGAATTTAAGTAGCCTAACCTGTCTCTGTATCAATTAAAACATTAAATGATACCACATACAAAGAGGGTCCGACCCCATGGGGTGAATGGATGCCCTATATACATACATACACATATCCATACTCATCAAAATACGCAGCGAAATACGGTCTTTCTTTACATCAAACTGTACCATACCAGAATCTATACAATACAGGGTTAAACATATCTAAAAATACTATACGTACCACGGGTGTCTACAAAATCCATCAGGACAACCCGGTTACAAAATTCGTACCTATCAGGTACTAACAGTGGCTAAACACCCCCCGCTTCCGGATGCTAGGATGCTAGTTTTGGCTACTTGAAGGACCTGAAAAATATTTGTATATATTCGGGGTGAGACACCTCTTAGTAAGGGAGAAAACAGGTTATATCAGTGTGTGGCATACTAGTGTCATTTTCATACTTCATAACACATACATACGATACAATTTGAAACACATACGTATAGTTTTAAAACAAGTTCCATACATTCCCATACAATTCCATACAGTTCCAATATTTCCACAAAACCATTCCAGTTCATACGATACTCAAATACATGCATACATACATATGGTCAGTGTCGTCACACTACTCACAACTGCACAAGTCACCTAGTCTCACAGCGGTTACGTTCCAACACATTAAACTACGAAGGTTTCCGACTCAGGCCCAATAGTGAATCCATTGCTACACATGCAACTACACAAGGTCACCTGGTCTAACCCCGATTACGTTACCATGTGCAAACTACGCTGCGTCAACCTAGGCCCACTGTGGTTTGTTGCTACATTCGGTGACCAACCGAAATATACTAGTGATATTTCACACCCCGGATATAGAGCCGATCTCTTTCGCCCACGGTAGTTAACCGTTACAGGGCACAACATACGATAGTTAGCCGCCCCTAGCTGTTACAGCGTATGGTAGTCAGCCGCCCCTAGCTGTTACGGCATACGGTAGTTAGCCGCCCCTAGCTGTTACGGCGTACGGTAGTTAGCCGCCCCTAGCCGTTACGGCGTACGGTAGTTAGCCGCCCCTAGCTATTTTTCCCAAAACCTAGAATCACTTTGGAACTCACGTCCCTATACATTTCAGCGTACGGTAATAAGCAGCCACATAGCTGTTTTTCACAAATATCTGGAACAACATACAAATATACACACATACCACACTTATTTGGTTTATGGCAAATCATATCGTTTACAATTTCAAATATACAGTTTATGCAAATATGGATTACGATCATCTCAATAATACAGTTTAAATAACATAAACGATTTTCCAATCAAATAAGAGATGATACCCGAAATCCCCAATTTTCTCGAAAATTATAACCCGAAAATCCTGTGTTTTCACTCGATAGATTTCCCCAAATAAGTAGTCAAAACATACATACAATTGTAGCCTACAGGCCTACCGATCTTGATTTCGAAAATGAACTGATATAAACAAAATCCCCTTACCTCAACCCGAAACCAAACCACGAACTCTACCGCCCTCAAAACTACGAACTGAGACTCCGAAATCTACAAATCACAATACTAAACATGCTTACGATCCATACTACTACACATATACCGAATCAGAAATGAAAATCGAGCCTTACCTCGATTTTGGCTCGAAACCCAAAATTGGTCGAACTGAGATTTCGATCCACAGAAGTTGTAGAGAATCCCTCCATGATCCTCGTGGTACCCTTAGATTTCCGATTCTATCAATGACCGGTGAGGAAATCTAGAGAGAGAGAGTAGAAAGAGTTTAGAGAGAGAGAGAGAGAGAGAGAAGCTTAGTGAAGAAGAAAACCCAAATATCCCCTTTTTAAGCCTTTGACCCGCTCGGTGTTTGTCGACGAAAAGTACCTTCGTCGATGAAAAATCAAGAATTTCGTTGCGGATGTCGGCGACCTCGTCGACGAAGTCTGATATTTAGAATTTTCCAGACCGCTCGGCTTCTTTTCGTCGACGAACCTCTGAATTTCGTTGACGAAAAGTCTATTGCCTTTGTCGACAAAATCTGGCTTCGTCGGCAAAATCTACAGAAATCCCTTCATAATTTTTGGGTTCTTACACTAAGTACCTCCACTTTTGAACTCAACTTTTGTTTTAGTAAGACATACCACTTTAGAGCTAGACCAGTTAGACTCTCATGGAACACGTGCAACAAATTTTTTTTTTATTCTTGGCATAAGGTTCCATGTTTGTGCATGCATTTGAAGATGGATCTTGTAGCATCCCTACCATTATACTTATGAAAATCTAGACCTTTAAATTTTCAGGTAAAACAATGTTAGTGAAAAAGCATAAATCCTTGAAATCTCCCACACCTTCTGTATGCCCTAAATTGACCTTTGTTGTTCCTCAATGCATGCAGTATGGTCCTTATCGCCAACTAATTGTCCTTCTTCCTCTTTTGGCTTAGTTAACTTGATTGGTTTAGTAGTGGCCCTTTGTCTAGTTACAGTGATGAAAATATGTTCTTGGGAAACTTGGGGTGGTAATGATGGCTATGCTTCATAAACTAGGTGATTTTTTTTTATGAGTTAGATTATATATGTATAGACTTTTATAAAGCCTCAATTCTTTTATCGAATGAAGAATCTTCATTTTGGCTAGATTTTGGCAATTCCATGCTTTGTGATTGAGCTATAGTGAACATAGGGTCACAAGCGGCTTGACAAGTTTTCCTCTGTAGAATTTTGATAACCCTATGAACATATTAGACAAATCAAGATTTATACAAAAAGAAAAATAATTATTCCATAAAGCACACATGAAGGCAAACAAGGTAGATTTCAGCTGCATAATTGATGGGGATTGGTTCGTATTACCTATCTCTTTTTCAGATGTTGTGACATGTGGACAACTTTTTGATGTCCACATTTCCTTTGCTGACATGATGACACGTGGACGACCTCTCGATGTCCACATCAATTCATAATTGTTTTTAGGTTTTGCATGGATTATTTGAAGATTTGTTTTGAAAACTTTGATTTGAAGACTTCTCTTGATAAAAGACTTTATTATTATATTTTGCTTGGACATTTCATTTCAAGACTATTAGGTGCGTGAAGACCCTATTTGAAGATCCAAGAGAAGTGTTGAAGCAAGAAGACCCATGTGGGCCCCACTCGAAATTGAGCCTCGATTGACTTTTGTTTTGTATTTAATGTACAACATTACAATACAACTTGCTTGCTTACATGTGTTTGTTCATAGAAAATTGTTCTTAGTAAGTTGTGTTTAGTGTTTAATATGTCTAGTAAGTTGTTAGTCTTAATTAGCTTGTCTCCCATGCTTGTGTGGGAAGTGCAAGTGTGTTTATTGTATTGTCCCCCAAGCTAGCTAATCTTGTCTCCCCATGCTAGCTTATATATACGCCTTCATTGTAATGAAAAACAGGAGAGAGTATTGCTATTGAATTAAAAAGGTATTTCCTTTGTTGAAGCATGTTAAGCTTTGTCCATTCCTTGTGATTGTATAGTGAGAGGCTATGTCATTCTCCCCAAAGATCAAGTGGTGAGAGACCACTATCCTATCCAGTGACTCAATCCCTATCCCACTTTCACGACTTCCCTCCATCACCCACATGGCCATCACCAAGATATACCCCACGACCACCAATCCACCATTCCATTGCTGCACACATATTAATATTTCAAAGATTACACAAAAGATTTCAAACGTGGTCTAACTTGTGTAGAACATCATCAAGTCATCAATCGTATTCATTGGTAAATTCAACTTTCATTTGAACCATTACATACATACAACAGTTCACCTCTTCATTTTATTTAAAGCTTGTTCTAAGGAATTTTCTGATGTGATATGAGTTTTTGGTGAATCATAATAAGTCATCCAACGATTTCCTTTGGTAAGGTTATTCTTTTCCTACCCTTTAAACTAGTTGTGAACTCCTATTTGAAGACCATCATCCCAGTTAAAAATTAGCCCTTGAATTCCTGCACTTTATTTACAATTCGTGGGAGTTCAGACAACTGACCCCAACAATTCAGTCGACCAAATTGCTACTACCACTCAGGAATTCTGTTTTGAAATTTGTTAGTTTTGGTGTATTCCCAAAAGGGGGGTGAATTGGGTATTCAAAACTTCCTAGGTTGATTTCAATTCCACAAGCAATAATACTCAACCTAGGGTATGTCTATACACACATAAACCCAAATGCGCAGATAAATGGTATGCGAAAATTAAATTATGCGCAACATTCACACTACAACATTCACGTGCAGGAACATAAATTGCGAAAATATAAAATAGTGCACACACGATATATTATTGGGGTTCAGCCAATACTGCCTACATCCTTGCCTCTAGCTTGCAAGCCTGAGGATTCCACTAATGGTCACTTAACAGGTGGAGTGGCACCAGTTACAACTGGGTCAATTAACGAGGCTGACCTCAACCTACAACCACACCTTACAAGGATGGTGCGCCTAACTTTCCTAACCGAGTCTAAGCCAATCTGAGACTATTCAATAGGGCTAGTCTCCCTCTTCAAGCCCACACTTGGAATACAATAATCAATACAGTACAAACCAAACCAGGTACAGTGATTGTGCTTCTCAATCAAGCAAATATGTACCAATTACAATCAATCAATGAACATAAATAATATAGGATTTATAAGCTCAGTGATGTGTATGTGTGCTATCAACACTCAGTAATGTATAATCTCAAATATGCATAAGAGTGTTTAAACAAGCTACTCTTTGAAACAGGATATAACAAATCTCAATATTAGATTGGGGTTTCAAAGAACAAACTCAAAAATATTCTCCTCAATGTAATAAGCACAAGAGTTGTTTGAAATAAAGCTTGTGATATACTTTGCACACAAAAATTATTGCTTAAAAATTTCGCAAAAACAATGCTGAGATCCTCAAGTTAATGAGTTTTCCTAAGTCTAGATTTATCAAGTTAAATACATGGGAAAACTCTTGCTTATCTCTCCAAAATCAATAACAATCAACAATAGCATAAACGAGAGTATTAAGTAATTTACAATAGAGGACTAGTACAATAAGAACTCTCATAATACTTGGATTGATCAAAGGGAAAGGAGTGTATGAGAGTATTTGAAGTTGTATAGGCAAAATAGGCTATTTGAATTCTAGAGGATTTTTCACCAATGATCTTGCTAATTTCATGCTAATTTTCACAAATGAACCCTATATATAGAAGTGGGTCAAATTATAATTGTTGGGGACACCAAGGTAATTCTTAATATTGTTTTAAAACCATTTAGAAATATTAACCTTGTTTAACCGTGGTAAAAATTAAAACAACCCGTGAGTTTTGGGTGGCTAATCCATGGTTCGGTTGCCCAAACAGACTCAGTAAAAAATGTTATTTTTGAAGGTTCGAGTGCCCGAGTCAAGTTTCGATTGACTGAACTGAGGCGATTTCCAAAAGGTCCATAATTCAGTCCCTTGGTCAACAGTTTGGTTAACCGAAGTCATGTGTTTGGTTGCCCAAGGCTATTTTGAACGTGAATTTCGGGTTGTTGAGTTGGTGGGAAAGGTCAGAGTTATGGTTCGGTCACTAAAGGACAATGCGGTCATTTAAGTTTGGCCGCCTGAAACCAATTCAACATTCTGACCGGCCAATGGTTCAATCGCCTAAAGTGTTTTGAGCACTAAGGGTTTGGTCGGCCAACCTCTCACAATTTTTGCCTATTAAATCCTATTCATTTTAATTGATTCCCCTGATAATGCAAATGATTATGGGGACTATTTTATATGTTTGTGTGTGGACTCATTCTAAGGTTTTTTGAAGCTATTTAACTTAGCCTAAAAAACCTAGCGTCGGTCGACCGAAGGGCCCTAAGGTCAATATGATCTTGAGCTTATAAGTACCTACATGCATGGTGCACATCAATTATTATAGACCAATCCTACTTTACTATTACAAACCCAAATTAAACATGATATAAATTACAACACAAAATAAATCTCTTTGGTCTTTAGTCTTCAAGTCTTCACGTGCCATCAAATGATCTTGCTAATATGAGCTTGCACACAAACTTGACAGACATTAAAAACCTTGTATTTATCATTATAAAAAATGAGATAAGACTCAAAAAGTCAACAAAATTCATTATGTGACTGAGGTCATTGGCTAATTCGACTAACTCGCTACATCCCATCCAGAATTTTGTTTCCAAATTCATCAGGCCACTGACCCTTAAGTTCAAGCAACTGAAGTCACCCGAACCTTTAGTTTTTAATATTATTTTACACTGTTTGAATCCTTGCTTAATTCTTGTAAGTCTTTTGTTAGCTTTGGTGTATTCCTAAGGGGGGGGGGGTGAATTGGAATTTTAAAACTTATTCTTAGGTTAAACCAGATATTAGCAGTATTTCATAACTTAGGGTCTTTCTAGGCAATCCCAAATACACAGATAAATATAATATGCGAAAATTTAAATCATACATATCATTTAGACTATAACATACACGTGCAGGAATATAAAATGCTGAAATATAAATAGACACACGATATGTTATCGGGGTTCGGCCAATACTGCCTACGTCCCCGCCTTGGCACACCCGCACTAGGGTTACATTATAAGGTCACTTAAGGGGTGGAGCGGCAGTGTTTACAACAAGGTCAATTAGTGGGGCTGACCTCAACCTACACCTCCAGAATGGTCTACCTAGTTTTCCTAACTGGGTCTAAGTCAACTCAGGACTATTCAACAGGGCTAATCTCCCTCTTCAGGCCCATGCCTAGAATACGACAAATATAGTACAAACCAAACTGGGTACAGTGATTGTGCTTCTCAATCAAGCAGATATGTACCAATTACAATCAATCAATGCACATCAATGATATAGGAATTATAATCTTAGTGCAAAATGTGTGCAATCAACACTCAAGATAATGTTTATACTCAATCAAGCATAAGAGTGTATGAACAAGCTAATCTTTGAAAATATATATATGAAAGTGTATCTCAATCAAAGCCTAGGGTTCAAAGATTTGCACCAAAATAAATCAAAATATCTCAACAAGTATTTACTTAATATTCAAGCACAAGAGATATTCAAAACTTAGTTTGTAAAAATATTTTTGGGCACACAAAAATACAAGCCCAAATGAGTCTTGCAATAACAATGCAAAGACTCACTTAGCCACATGATTTTTCCCACACAAGATTTTTCAAATTTAAATCGGTGGAAAAATCCTTTGCTTGACCCTCAAATAAAAATCACAAACATATAGGCAAGTGAGGGTTTATATAGGATAATGAATAAAACACTCACAATGTAAGATTTTTCAAATAAATGAAGGTATTTGAGTGTTATGGGCTTAGTATGAAAGAATAGGATTTGGAAATTTTTAGAGGATTTCTCACTAATCAATTTGCTAATCCCCTACTAATCCTCACAAATGAACCCTTATATTTAGAAGTAGTGAAAATTATATCCGTTGGGGATAAAATGGGGATTCTTAAATTTGTTTTAAACTATTTTAAAGAAAATAACCCAGTTTGACCATCTTTAACCTCGGTAAAAAAATAAGCAGCCTGAGAGTTTTCGGGTGTCCAGTCCAAGGTTCGGGTGTCCTAACAGACACAACACAAAAATGTGTTTTTGAGGTTCGATTGCTTGAAAAATAGTTCGGTTTGCTGAATTGAGCGATTCCTAAAAAAAACCGCAATTTGGGTGCCCGATCTGAAGTTCAATTGACCGAACTCACTTGCTCGGTCACCCGAGGCCATTTTGAATGCAAAGGTTCGAGCGCTCGGGTTGGTGAAAAGTATTCTGACAGGTGTTCGGTCGCCCATGGAAGATACATGCATTTTGATTCGGTTTACCGAATTCAGGACAACTTTTGACCCGTCCACGGTTCGGTCAACCGAGGCATTTTGAATTACTAGGTTTGGTTGCCAGAATGCCTTTATATTTTAACCCAAGGTCATTTTCTTTGCTTTAAAATTTTCCCTAATAATATGAGAACTATGTTAGGGCTTTGTGCACTTAAGTGTGGGAACCTAAGGTCCATCTAAGGTTTTAGGCATTTTACCTTAGCCTAAAAAAACTAGCGTCAGTCGACTGAAGTCTTGTCTAAGGTCATTTGATTTTCAAAGATGTGTACGCACCTAGGGTTGTTCTAAGGCATTTGAGCTTGTAGTTCCTACTTGCATGATAGGCAGATTATTAGAGACCTTTCCTATTTAGCTATTATAGATCCAAAATGAATAATAATGAATTACAACACAAAATGATTTTCAGGGTCTTCATGCTCTACTTCATGTGCCACCAAAGTATTTGCGAATATAAACCTGCACATAAACTAGATAGCCATCAAATACTCGAGTATTTGTCATTATCAAAACCGGGTGTGACCTATGAGGTCAACATCTTTACTTAAAAAATTTGAACGTCTATGTTTGGATAACAAATTTGAGAGAAAAGATTACAATATTGATATTTGCTAGCTTTAAATCAATTGTGGGAATATTGTTGCGATAACATAGAACTACATTCTTGAAATATTGAAATAACATCTTTTCCGCATTTAACTTGATTCCTTTGTAAAAGAACTCTTGGGACTTAATTGCTCGACAAGTCATACACCTTTTCAAAATCCTTGAACATGTGAAATATAACATAAGTTATGGTGTTTATGTTGATTAATTAAATTATGAATTTAAAGTGTCTTGAGTGTATGTGCTTGTGTTAGGGTTGAATTAGTAAGACTACGTCACCTTCCCCCGTCCTACATCAATAATCAACTTAGCATGTCAAATCTCTTAACGTCTTGATGTCGAACTGGCTCAAAAGCCTTTTATGAATCTTTAATCAATACTTGTGACATGTTATGCTTTCTATGTAATTAAACTCTATTGAGATAAGAAATATGAGATGCTAGAATTATTATACAAATGATGTCTATGACTCCATGTGTTTTAACATGTTCATCTCCTAACACCAAGTAGGGCTCTAATCCTAATGGAATAGGGATATAACTGTCTAGTGTATGGTTAGGCTTTAATCAACACAACATCTAAAGGATCCCAGCTTGTCTTCAAAGAAAACAAATTAAGTGAGAGAATTTTCATGAGACCCATATAGAGGATAAAACCCCATAGATGCCTATTACTTCTTCTCTCACCTATTTTATGAAAGACCAAAAAGCTCGAGTATAGGACTCACTAAGTGACATGCATAATGTTATTCTTGGTGGTTACATGATCCTAATTGTCATATTTTGATGATAAACATCCATTAGTGGTTTTAGGTAAACTAATCTTTGCATGTCAAGCTTTGATAGTTACAAACTTAAAGATGAAGTAACTCTTAACAGATTAGTCATCATTAAAAAGGGGGAAATTGTTAGCCTTAGTGGCTACATAATCATATTTAACGTATTTTGATGATATTAACCTATATGTAGTTCCAAGTTTAACCTATCTTTGTAGATCAAGTTAGTTCAGGTACAAGTGACAAAGACATGAAAATACTGGATCAAATGCAAACATCGAGTGGACATTCGAGTAGTAAAATCAAAGGGGATACTCACTCGGACTAACTCAAAGCACATCCGACAAAGTCATAATGTAATAGGGAGTGTTTGAGGTAGGAACTACTGTAACTCTTGCCATACTGTTTCATGCAAGATCATTAAGTAAAAGTTGAGCAAATGCATTTCATATTAGGTTATAAAGTATATAGGATATCATCAAACTTTTAGAACGAAACTTAACGAGTTTTCAAAGAACAAAACAAAGAGTTTTACATAAATATCTCATACTTACTATGTTTTCATAAGAGGCAAGTTTTAAATTATCCTAATGTTGTAAATCTTTTATATACTTGATCTTGGATGGGTTAAAACCATTTTTATGCACCTAAGTAAACAATAAAATAAAGTTTGTAAAGAAACAGGGCAAACCGTTGACAATTTGGCCTAGGTGCATCAATGGTTTTAGGCAGAAAGTTAAGTGGATTTTTGCTTAAGGAAACTGTCGATGGTTTGGGGAAAACCACCGACGGTTTGCATCAGGATTCTACACCAAACGACTAGTTTTCAAATAAACAATTAATTTATTAGCCCAACGATCGTAAAAACGTCTAGTAGCTCAATTTGCCTATAAATACAAGTCAAAAGACTTGTTTAAATATTGATTTAGTAATCATATATCATTTGCAAGCACGCTTCAATTAGATCATCATCTTGGTGCTCAATTTCTCTCTTACTCTTCAATCTTAGTGTGATACGCTACTTTGAGAGAGTTGTGTGAGGATTTTTATTGTATCAATTATCAGCTCATTCAAGGAGCATTTGTTTTGTAAATTATTTTCATCATCTTGTTGTATTAAGGTTCTTAGTGAACTTAGTTCAAAGGTTCTTGGTGAACTGAATTACAAGGATTCTTGGTGAACGCTAAAAGACTTTTGGTGAGTGAAAGGGATTTGTTCCTGTAATGTAATGGCTTCTCCTTCAGCGAAGGAGTTGTAATAGTGGATTGTGGAAATCTTAGGTGTGACTCAAGGTGCGGACGTAGGCAAGGGGCCGAACCGTGGTAACATCGGTGTTGAGATTTTCTTCCCTTTACTTTAATTTATATCTTGTGCATGATTTATATTTTGTACATTGTGATATAATCATTTATATCTTGCTAAGATTTTTATTTTGTAGAGAAAAGCGAAAATACGCAAAAGAGTCTATTCATCCCCCCTAGACTCGACTCTAGGGCCAACAAGTGGTTTTAGAGCTAGGCGCTTACATCATCGGAGTAACTTCTATAGGGGAAAGATCAAATGGCGTATTTTGTGGACACATCAGTTTCTCAAGCGAAATCCGTAAACAAAGTACCAGAGTTCAACGACACCAACTACTTGAATGATCATCTTTATTCAATCATACGACTAGGATTTATGGGAGATGATCTCAAATGGAGACTTCTCCTTCACAAATAAAAATGACAAGAATGAAGATATTCTGAATACGAGAATGGAGCTATCAATAAGCGAAAATAGGTTAGTAGAACTAAATTTTAAAGCAAGACATTGTCTTAACTATGCTTTGAGTGATGATGGATTTAATCGTATTTGCGGATGTGAAACCGCAAAATAAATATGCATGTTAGTTAGAGAATATGAAATGTTTAAAATAAATGAAGGTGAAGAAATTACATCCATGGTCACTCATTTCACACACCTCATAAACAACTTGAATGCACTTGGTATAACTTATTCATTAGAAGAGTATATTCAAAAAGTTCTCCAAAATTTACCCGAGCCATCAATGACCATTGAAGAAGCAAAAATCTAGAGAAACCTAAGAAAGAAATAGGTTATGCCTTAGATTCATCTAGTGAAGAAGATGAGGATACTGAGGATGATATAGCATTCTTTACAAAAAAACCTTAAACAACTCTTAAGTAAGAGAAGGCAGCAAATAGGAAGAGAAGAGTCAAGCAATAATAGCATTGAATGTTGTGATTGCAATAACATTAGGCACGACATGGTAAATTGCCCTCTAAATCAAAGTAAGGGGAATTTTCAAAATGGGGATCATAATGCCATGAATGGTTCTACTTGGGATGAAATCGATCGATTATCCACTGATAATGAAATAGAAAAGAAACACATTCTTGCTTCATGGTAGATGAGCAAGAGGAAGTAAGTTCTGATGAGGATGATTATGCTCCCTCTTATGATGAATTAAGGATCACATGCACTAAATTATATGATGAATTAGTTGTGGTCAAAAGAAGGAACAAAAATCTGGAGGAAAAATTGTCAAAATGCAAACTAAAGGAACCTCGTCTTTGTTCCCCCCTAAAAGAAGAAAATTTCTCCTTGAAAATGAAAATTAAGGAGCTTACCTCAAATGTTCAAATAGATCATGAAATTTTTCAAGAAGTAGGAAATTTGAAAAATCAAGTTGAAAATGTTTTAACAGAAAATATCCTCTTGAAAAAGAAAGATGAAGATCATAGTAAAGCTATTGACAAATTCACAAGAGGAAAAGAAAATCCCAATAAATTCTTAGGAGTAAAAAGAAATCATCTTTACAAAAAGAATTTAAGTTATGGTCCCTCTTATAAATCACATGGTTATGCCTCATCAAGCAAAAATAGGGTTAATAAGACAAAACCTTCACATGCAAACAAAACTTGCCTATATTGTGAACAAAAAAGGGACATTTGTTATTCTTGCCCTTTTAGAAGTGCTAGAGGCAAAGCAAAGAAGCTAGAATGGGTAGTTAAGAAAACCACCCGTTGGGACCCAAGAAAGAATGTGTACGTAAACAAACTACCTAATCTTGTTAAGCCATTGCTTCCTTAGAACCTAAGATTAGAAAATGGCATTTAGGTAGATCTAACCATACCTAGGTAAAAAGGGATTGTGATGACTAAGCAAGTTTATACAATGCAAAATGGGAAACATTTGTCACAATAGCGCTCAAAGTATAAAATCCCAGTTTATGCATAATAACTGTTTGATTACTATGCTAGGGACTTTCAAAATTAAGCCAATATGATGAGTCTAAATGATGAAATCCAATATGATATTTTAACTGTGTTTATCCTTGTTGATAGGTTAATTTCTCTTTAAAGTATTGGCTATAGCTTATGGGACAAAAGTAGCACGCACACCCTCACGAGCTCTATACTTAGGCTTGTTCCTTAGGACTAGAAAGGAATGAAACAATATGTGCTTTTGCAAAACATCAGCCTTCACAAGATATCATTCCTCCAAAATGTACAAGGTAAAGTGACTCAACTAGTTTATTTTTGGGTGAGAATAGAAACCTTGTATCTCTACTATACTTAGGTCTTGAATAAAGGTTCAAAAGCATGCTTTAGTGAGTAAATCCATCTCTTATGGACAATATATGTCTTCCTTAGTTACATAATTTGTTTTTAATGATGTTTGCTTAAATTTGGATACATAGTAAGAATATATTAAGCACAACATAATTTATCCCATGCATAAAGTTGAGTTTTAGGGAGGTTAATCATAACAACATGGGCACTACGCACCATCCAATCCTAAACTCATCTTTGAACATGGATGTTGTATGCTTGATCAAATCTCAAAGGCATTCTTAAGGCATGAAAATTCAGTCGTCACCTATGATCAGTATACCCAACTTTGGTAGTGAAAACCTTCTCAAATTCTAGTCATAAGCACTAATAGATTCTACAGTAGTTTTCTACTTATGAATACTCAAGAGCACACTTCAGTGCCAAATTTAAGGCATCTTCTAAGGTATTTGTGTTTTCATTAGATTGAGTATTCCTCACTCTATGCTTGACTTGCGCAAAAAACCCTTAACTAGTAGCATTCCCTTCCATAGGAAAGATTTACCAAATAATGATTAATTTGGTGAAGAATTTGTATTCATAGTATCTCAAATTGTTAGCATACTTTTAGTTTTAAGGGTACGTTCCCATTAGTGGCTAATCGGGAGAACATGTCTCCTAGTACCAAGAGCATTATTCAATAAATTTCCGTATACTCCTAAATGCTCATCGTTGAGTAGTAAGGACATTATTATCATGCTTCAATCACAAGCGTGAACTTTTTATGGAAAAAGTCCACTTTTGATTACTTTGGAATCATCATTGTACTGAATTAGCAAATAGCCCTCGGGCTACACTCAAATCTGATAAGCATCCCATACCAAGGTAAATATGACTCATTATTTGGATGCCGATCTGGAATCAATACCAAAGTAATTCAAGGAGAGGTTTGCTGGCCTTACAAGGCTTAAAATCTTGTTATCTTGTTTTGATGCTAACAAACAAGTGAAATTTAATATATTTGTGTGAGTAATGATATTTCAGGGTTCATATATGTGAAAGTAAGGTCAAAGTGCCCACAAGGATCAAATAGGATGGAAGCAAGGTCAAAGTGCTCACAAGGATCAAATGAAGCTTAAATGAGCCAAGACATGAATTACTTATTGTAGAACATGAGGACATGAATAAGTTGTTGAGAGTCAAGGCATATTAAAGTCAAAAGATCCAAAGAAAGGCAAAGTAAGAAAGCTTAAAGAATATGGAAGCTTGAATAAAAGATGGATTCAATCCAAGGACAAAGCATGAAGACTCAAGAACTTAGAATGTTAATATTTTAGAAGTCTCATGTTAGTGCTTTAATGTTTAAAATATCATTTGAAATATTTTGAAACTCTTAGGTTAACTTCTTAGACCTAGATACTTTTTAAAATACCTGAATAATATTTTTATAAGGTCAAAAATTATTTTAAAAAGGTTAGAATCATTTTTGGAATAAAGAGCACCAAAAAGATTTTTTTTCCAAATGCTGTCAGTTTTTATACAGCCACATTGATGTGAATTTTTATCTATCAAAAACTTATTATTTTAAATAGTGGTAAACATAAAAGTTGTAGTATTTTCTCTTAGCTTTCTTTTGAAATCACGAATACCTAATTTGGAGTTATACAGAAAAAGTTATGGCCAAAACACTGAAATGGGGTCACTGCTATCAGACATTTAAAAACTGTTCAACGGGCAAATATTTAAATTCTAATGTTTTAAATTATAGCCATTTGAATCTTCAATATTCTAATAAATAGGGAAATTCTTTAAGGAAACTTTTTCAAGTTTGAAAGCCTATAAATACATGGTTTTGAAAAATAATAAAAAAAAATGCTAAGAATTGAAAATTTTATTTTGAGGAGCTGAAAGTACTCTTGTTTCTTCCTAAGTTCTCTTGCTCACTCATTGAAAAATTCTTTTGCTGAGAATTCTGAAGTGCTGATCCTTCTTCCTTTGAATTCCTACTGCTAATCCTCTTCTAAGAAGGATATTGGTGAATTCTACACTTGAGCTTCATTCTATTTCCTATTGATATTTTACAATTAAGCATATAGTGCTGAAATTGTACTAACTTGCTCTTTGAGAGAGTATACTTGTACGCAGATTTTATCTTATGTTTCTTATAGTTCATTGACGTTCCAAGGTGTTTGGATCGTTGGCTAAGCAAGGAAATATTGCTTAGAGAGGCGGACTCTAGCTTATGTAAGAAGTGACCAAACGAGGGAATATCGTTTGGAGAAGGCAGGCTCTAGCCTTAACCAAGGAATGTTGTAATCAGTTTTGTTCCACCCGTCAATAGAACAGGTTTAGTGAATCCTTTGGTGGTTTTCCAAAGGTGAGGACGTAGGCTGGGTATAAGCCGAACCACGTAAAAATCTCCGTCTCACTCTCTCTTTCCCTATTCTTTATTTTCAGTTCATATACAACTGCGTGGATGATTTAAATATCTAAATTATACATACTATGCATATTTGGAAATCAAGTAAACTTAAAATTCAATTTTGATTTGGGTTGTGGAAACCGAAAGGGAGTACGTTAGTTACACCATATCTTGCGGAAACCATACGGGAGTACGTTACTTGGTTAACACCTCAAAGATAAATTTACCAAGAGTTTATTTGAATTCTAAATATTTGGAAAGAGTGATTGGATTTATTTATACAAGGCTTTACTTTAGTAAGCATAAAATATAATTCATAATCACAGGGCTTATATAAACAAACAAACTATCTCAAGATCTTATATTACCAAAGTGCTGAATACTTTATATCTTGGTTTGGTTGTTTGTTGTTTAACTTGTACTTGACAAATAAATTGATTGTTTGGTTTGAAGATTGTGTTTAATTGATTGGATAAAAGAACTAAGTTCTTGATTGATTAAGGAATTAAAAAACAAGTCAAGAATTGGTTAAAATAAATAAAAGAAGTTTAAGGTATTTTAAAAGGAATCAAAAGAAATTTTTAGAATCCAATTCACCCCCCCTCTTGGAAAGCTATTCCTAATTTCAAGGTTATCTTAACAAAGGACCAATCTACCTATGAATTTAGGATTAACTTTAGTTGAACACAGGGTTGCTTTGAGAATCAATAAATTGAATTTCAAAGTCAAAGGATGAAAAGAGATTTTTTAGATTATCATACTTGTTTATTCCCAACATCAATCCTATCAAATATCTTAGAGCAAATAATAGGTTCTCTAAATGAATGTTCTTAATTGACTAAGAACCTATTCACCCACACTCAACCATGAGCGTCAATGTATTTGTACAATGCGATTAGGTTTCAAGCATTCACAAATTTATGGTTGATTGAAAAATGAGAAAGTTTTTCCTTATAATTTTATTTATTCATTGTTGAAAAATCCTTTGTAAGAGTATCTATTCTATACTACCATTAAGAGTTCCACTCATAAGTACTCAATCAATCGTTGATTAATAAATTAAAATCGTATAATAATTATTCTTCATTATCATTCATTTTTCATGGGTATGTAATAAACTATGAAGGCCAATTCATTACTTCAGATGGTTTGGTTTTGCACCAAACCGTCGACGGTTCCAGGGGAAACCATCAATAGAAATCAATCGAGGTAGGTTGACGTTTTGGTTCAGCACATATTTGCCTCACCAACATGAAAACTGGTCTTAAAAAGCTTTTAGGTCTTTTTAAGTTAAATGAATAGTACCTCTATTTTTGATGATGATCAAAGGGGGAGAAGTTATGTGGTGTTTGGTATGTGGGGAGAAGTGTATTATAGATTGGTGTATTAAGTACAAATCGAATGAAAGTTCAGTTTACTTATTGTTTTATCTTAAATGAACTTTCTAATAATGTATTGCATGTTATAGCTCAAATGGATATGAAATATCTAATTGAATATTTTTATTTTGCATTATATGCATATAGTAAGGGGGAGTAAAATTTCATCTTATTCAAGCAATATGCATAAATTTAGGGAGAGCTTAAAATTATATCTCGTAAGAATACAATTAATTTGTCATCATCAAAAAGGGGGAGATTGTTAGCCTTGGTGGCTACATGATCCTAATTGTCATATTTTGATGATAACAACCCATTAGTGGTGTAATAACCCAAACCTAGAAAATAAAATAAAAATAAATAAAAGGAAAAAGAGGAAATAAATTAAGAGAAAAGAAATTTAAAAAGGGCATCAAGTAGGAACTCGTCAACGAACTTGTTATTTTCATCGACAAATGTCTTTCTGGGTCTCGTTGACGAGTACACGTGTCTCGTCGATGAGGAATTACCGAGAGTAGGGAAAATTCAGGTTTTTCAATGCTTCATCAACGAACCCAATGTTCTCATCGATGAACCTTTTAAATATGTCGAAGAAGGCCAAATTATAAAGTGACCTTGGATTATTTTCTTCCACAAATTTTTCCCTCCTCACGCCCTCTCTCTCTAGGGTTTGGCCTTACCACTTTATTTCTTCGATTCTGACTCGAATTTAGCCCGATTCGACGGTCGGAAACCACCATGAGGTTCTTGGGGAGTTTCCCTTCAAGTTAGCTGTAACATAAACTTGAGTTGGAGTTCTTGGTCACCACTCCAAAACAAGGGTAAGTAAGATTTTTTTAATATTAAATTAATTATTGGGAGTGTGTGGGTCTAGGAGATGTTAATGATAAATATTTTTGGGGTCGAATTGATTAAGTTAGGATTTGTGGATTTCAAGGTTTCGTTTTCGTTCGATTTAGGCGGAATTTCGAGGAACAGGTAAGGGGAAATAAAATTACAACTAGTTTTTATTTAAATTTGAATTGGTTATTTTCAAGTATAGGAACTGTATAATTATAGTATGATTTTTTGGATGGTTCAGCCAATTTAAAATAATGATTTGATTATAATTTATAATTGGGAAAAATCGTGTGGCATGAAAATAATTTTTCTTAATTAACGAGTTGTTAATACGGTACAATTGTGAATACCATCTATTTGTTTAGTGCTATATGGATGTGAGTATTGATTGGTTGTGGATACTATTTGATTTAGAATACTGATTAGATGTGAACATTGTTTCGTGGTGAATATGGGATAATTGTGAATGTTGTCTGTTGTGAGTGTAAATGTACAATGAAGTACGTAGCTGTAACGCCCCAACTTGGGTCTGCCAGGGAGCACTACCTCTCTACTCCTCCACCTGGACCAGACAATAGGGGGCGGGCCTTATCAGACTAATAACTGGCCCCATAGACCAAAATGTGTCTTTTTTAGTGTGTTTTGTCCTCACTCACACACTTCCTGAGAAAACTTCCTAGAAGGTAACTCATCCTAGGATTACTCCAAGCCAAGTGCGCTTAATAGTGGAGTTCTTATGGGACGGCTCCCAAAAAGAAAGGTACACCTTGTTGATATGGGTAGTAACATCAAATCCTTTTTAAGTCTTTCTTCCATGAGGAATCACGCTCTTCCCCTTTTATTAAACGCAACGTCCTCGTTTTGAACCCAAATTTCCAAACTCAAGCGAAGTGAATCTCATCACACTTCCGGTTAAGTAATCGCTCTGATACCATTTTGTAACGCCCCAACATCGCTCTTTCAGGGTGCACCTTGTTGATATGACTAGTAACATCAAATCCTTTTAAGTTTTTCTTCCACGGGGTATCAAAATAGCTGCCCTACGTGGGCCACGTACAGTGGAGTACGTAGCTGCCGTAGGTAGGCCAGGTATAGTGAAATACGTAGGTGCCCTACGTGGGCCACATATAGTGAAGTACGCAGCTGGCCTACGTGGGTCACGTACAGTGGAGTACGTAGTTACCCTACATGGGCCGCATACAGTGATATACGCAGCTGCCCTACGTGGGTCATGTATAAGGTAGTACGCAACTATTCTATGTGGGCCACGTACTGGGTTGTTCGCAGTAGCCTTATGTGGGCCACGTACTAAGAGGTATGTAGTTGCCTTAGGTGGGCCACGTACTGAGTTCAATGGATTGTATTGTATCCTATGTGAATGAACTGTGGTTCATATGTTTGCAGACTATATGGAATGATTGATGTGAATGTATGTGTATACTGGTATGTGAACTTAAATGTATAAATATTTATGGTAAAGTAAATCTCTCCTCTGAGGGCTTGCTGAGAAAGGCGAGTGCCCTGATAGTTGTAATGGTACCAAAGCCAAGGGAAGTTACATATATGGGCGTGTAATATTCCTTATTCTCAGAGACTTTGCTTATAAATATAACCTTGAGGGCTTACTGAGTAAGGTGAGTGTCCTGGTAGTTGTAATTGTATTAGAATAGAGGGAAGGTACATGTATAGGCGTGTAATCTTTCCAATCCTCAGGAACTTTCATTATAAACATTGGTTTTGTTTGTGTGACTATAGTTTGTGAGCGCCTTGCCAGTTCTTGTGGATTAATTGATGAGTTCATATTTTATATATGTATTAAAACTCTTCTGCCACACACTGCTATAATTTATTTCTTCCTTACTGAAAGGTGTCTCACCCCAGCGAATTATTATCTTTTCAAGTCCTTTAGATGATCGAGCTTAGAAAGCTCCAGGGCAGCGTTTAGAATTTTGGATACTTGTGAGTGGTAGTAACTGAAATGTGTATAATAAATGTTTTTTTTTTTTTTTTTTTTTTTTATAATTTCTGGTTATGTAGTATATGTGGATGGATACTCCTTTTGTGTTGTATATAGTACTTTGGTATTTTATTTGAGGTTGTTTAATTTTTTTCCGCTGTGTGAACTGTATCAGAGATGGTGATTGGTCTCATTACACCCTGAGTCCCACCTGGCGGGTTTGAGGCATGACAAAGTGGTATTACTAGAGTATAGGTTCAAGTTAAGATAAGGGTAAAAACGGGTAGATTAAGGTATCAATAGGAATTTGAGTTTTGTTTCGTAACTTGGAGGCAGAAATCCCTTTACAGACTTCTGTGATTTTCTGAATCAATCAATGGTTTTAGAAAATCACGGTAAATCCATTGATGGTGATGTTTCCAAACAGAGAAACTGAAACTTGGAATTAAAACTTGAAGGTTAAGATGATTGTGGTTAATTAGGTGTTGGATGTTTAATGGAGGATTTGAATATTAATATGGTTTCTTGTTTTATAACTGTGCCAATTATGTTAAGATGTGGAGATTTTAAACTTGCCTCTATCATATCTTCAGGATGGATCCCAAAGGTAAAGGCGTGGATGTTGGAGGGGAGAGCGAGATGGGGGTTTCCAGTGGAGATGAGGTTGAAACCTTCCGATTGCAGCGAGGTATAGCCCGACAGATCAGGGAAGAGATGAGGTAGGACCTCGAGGAATCAAGCTATCCACCAGTGAACCAGGGCTATTCGATCGATCAATTCACCCACCTAAAACCTTCTTCTTTTGCAGGACGTGCTGACCCAATGGTAGCTAAGAATTGAGTGCAGGAGATGGAGAAGATACTAACAGTGCTGGATTGGAATGAGAAATAGAAGGTTCTCTTCGCCACATTCAAACTGACAGGAAAGACCGAGTGGTGGTGGCTGGTAGTGAGGCTTTTGGAAGAGCAGTAGGCAGTACCTACTGTTATGACATGGAAGCATTTCAAGGAGTTCTTCTACGATCGTTATTTTCCTGGCACCACTAGGAATGCAAAGGCGAAGGAATTCTTCAACTAGATTCAGGGGCAACTCACTGTACTGCAGTATGCTGCGAGGTTTGTGGAGTTTTCTCGCTTCGCTTCTTTCATTGTTCCAGATGAATATAAAAAAGTGAGGTAATTTGAGAGGGGCCTGAAACAGAGAATCCACGAGTATGTGGCATGCTTACATATACAGAGGTTTTTAGAACTGGTGGATAAAGCCACCGTTGCAGAGTTGAGCCTACAGGGAGGTGTAGGGATGTCAGAGCAAAGAAAGAGACCCATTTCTCCCATCTCCCATGCTAATGCAAGATAGGGTTCATGGAGGGGAGACAGGTACACTGGGGGTCAGAGGCCAGTTAGGAGTGAACAAAGCCATCGGGGTAATTCAACACCCTCTTATTGTGCCAGGTGTAATAAGAGGCATTGGGGAGAATGCCGAGGCTGGGGTCCTATGTGCTACAAGTATGGTAAATACGACCATATAGCTCGAGATTGTCATGAGTTACTGGGTCAACACCAGAGACAACTGAGCAACACACCCACTCTAGATCAGAATCGGGAGAATAATCTCGTGCCACATGGCGGACCAGCGTGTGTCTACACACTTGCTCTAGCTGGAATTGACATCGCTAGAGGTGTAGGTAACGTGTTTATGTTTGAAATAAATAATCCGTTTTATTTAATTCTGGGTGATGCAATGGTTTACATGTAAGAATATATTGAAATGTGTAAAATGTGTGATAGAATATATGTTGATTAACGAATTTCGAGGATGAAATTTTGTAAGGGGGAGAGAATGTAATTACCCGAACCCAGAAAATAAAAGAAAAATAAACAAAAGGAAAAAAGGGAAATAAATTAAGAGAAAAGAAATTTAAAAAGGGCATCAACTAGAGACTCGTTGACAAACTTATAATTTTTGTCAACAAATGTCCTTCTAGGTCTCGTTGACGAGTACACGTGTCTCATCGACGAGGAATTACCTACAACAGGGAAAATTCAGGTTTTTAAATGCTTCATCAATGAACCTGATGTTCTTGTCAACGAATGTCCTTCTTGGATTCGTTGATGAACCTTTTAAATTTGTCGACAAATGCCATATTATAAAGTGACCCTAGATCATTTTCTTCCGCAAATTTTTCTATCCTATCGCTCTCTCTCTCTCTAGGGTTCGGCCCTACCACTTTATTTCTTTGATTTTGGCATGGATTTAGTTCGATTCAATAATTGGAAACCACCATGAGGTTCTTGGGGAGTTTCTCTTCAAGTTAGTCAGAGTAGAAACTTGATTTGGAGTTCTTGGGCACCACTCCAAAACTAGGGTAAGTAAGATATTTTTAATATTAAATTAATTATTGGGAGTGTGTGGGCCTAAGAGATGTTAATAATAAATATTTTGGGGGTCGGACTGATTAAGTTAGGATTTGTGGATTTCAGGTTTCGTTTTCGTTCGATTTAGGCAGAATTTCGA
Source organism: Malania oleifera (assembly GCF_029873635.1). NCBI lineage: Eukaryota > Viridiplantae > Streptophyta > Magnoliopsida > Santalales > Ximeniaceae > Malania > Malania oleifera. Next base: position 124,502,653 of record NC_080418.1, read on the forward strand.
GGAATAGGTAAGGGGAAATAAAATTATACCTGGTTTTTATTTAAATTTGAATTGGTTATTTGCAATTATAGGATTCGTATAATTGTAGTATGATTTTCCAGACGGTTCAGAGAATTTAAAATAATGATTTGGTTATAATTTATAATTGGGAAAAGTCGTGTGACATGAAAACAATCCTTGTTAATTAATAGGTTGTTAATACGGTACAGTTGTGAATACCATATGTTTGTTCAATGTTGTATGGATGTGCGTACTGCTTGGTTGTGAATACTGATTGGTTATGGATACTATTGATTGTGAATATTGATTAGCTGTGAACATTGTTTCGTCGTGAATATAGGATGATTGTGAATGTTTTCTATTGTGAGTGTAAACATACAGTGAAGTACGTAGTTGCGCTACGTGGGCCACGTATAGTGATATACGTAGCTGCCCTATGTGGGCCACGTATAGTGAAGTATGCAGTTGCCCTACGTGGGTCACGTACAGTAGAGTACATAGTTGCCCTACGTGGGCTACATACGGTGGAGTACATAAATGCCCTATGTGGGCCACGTATAGTGATATATGTAGCTACCCTACATGGGCCACGTATAGGGTAGTACGAAGTTGTCATATGTGGGCCACATATGGGGTTGTATGTAGTAGCCTTATGTGGGTGACGTACTGAGAGGTATATAGTTGCCCTACGTGGGCCACACACTGAGTTCAATGGATTGTATTGTATCTTTTGTGAATGAACTGTGGTTTATATGTTTGCAGACTATGTGGAATGATTGATGTGAATGTGTGTGTATACTGGTATGTGAACTTAAATGTACAAGTATTTATAGCAAAGTAAATCTCTCCCCCGAAGGGCTTACTGAGAAAAGCGAGTGCCCTGGTAGTTGTAATGGTATTAGAGCAGAAGGAAGTTACATGTATGGGCATGTAATATTCCCTATTCTCGGAGACTTTGCTTATAAATATAACCCCGAGGGCTTACTGAATAAGGTGAGTATCCTGATAGTTGTAATGGTATTAGAACAGAGGGAAGGTACATGTATGGGCATATAATCTTCCCAATCCTCGGGAACTTTCATTATAAACATTGGTTTTGTTTGTGTGACTACAGTTTGTAAGTGTCTTGCCAGTTGTTGGTGATTAATTGATGAGTTCATGTTTTATATATGTATTAAAAGTCTTTTACCCCAGTGAATTATTATCTTTTTGATCCTTCAGGTGATCGAGCTTAGAAAGTTCCGAGGCAGGGTTTAGAATTTTGGAGACTTGTGAGTGGTAGTAGAATTGAAATATGTATAATCAATGTTTTTTTAGAATTTTTGGTCATGTAGTTTATGTGGATGGATACTCCTTTTGGGTTGTATATAGTACTATGGTATTTTATTTGAGATTGTTTAATTATTTTCCGCTGCGTGAATGGTATCAGAGACGGTGATTGGTCTCATCACACCCTTGGCCCCACCTGATGGGTTCCGCGAGTGACAAGTGGTTCTAGGTAAACTAATCTTTGCATATCAAGCTTTGACAAGTACAAACTCAAATGCAAAGATCAAGTAAACACTTAATAGGTTAGACATCATCAAAAAGGGGAAGATTGTTAGCCTTAGTGGCTACATAATATTTAATGTATTTTGATGATATTAACCTATTTGTAGTTCTATGTTTAACCTATCTTTGCAGATCATGTTCATTCAAGTACAGGTGACGAAGACATGAAGATATTGGATTAAATGCAAAGATCGAGTGGACGTTCGGGTAGGAAAGAGCAGAGTTGATACTCACTCAGAAGAACTCAAAGCGCATCCAACAAGTTCGGATGATGATGATGATGATGATTATACTCCTTCTTATGATGAAGTAGTAAATAATTGTGCTAAATTGTATGATGAATTAGTTTTAGTAAAAATAAGGAAAAAAAAATTTGAGAAAGAGCTTGCTATGTTTAAACAAAGAGAATCCTCATTAAAAGAAGAAAATGATTCTCTTAAAAATGAGGAGTGTCGCGACGTTTCCGAATGCGAAATTGGGATGACTAAAAAATGATAATGAAGTGTGTGGATTTTGAAAATGTGATTTTCATGGAAAACAAAGTGTGTGAAGTTGCCACTAACCTTTTGAAGTGTGGTTAGAACACTTGATTACTACCCAATTAAGGGTAAAATCGGTCTGCATTACCAAAGTCGGTCTCGGGAGTTCGGTTACGCGAGGGGAAGGTATTACCCCCTACATGCCCGTTCTTACAAACGGTACCTAATTAATTAAAAATTATTTCATAATAAATTTGATAAGCCTTAGAAAATTACTCACTATCAAAAAGTGTAAAGAAATGTACAAAATAAAATACTATATAAGTATTCCCTCAGAACTGGAGCATACCATACTCCGAAGAGCTCAATGCCTCCTATTTGCAATCATCGGGATACGAAGATCAAGAAAATAGGGTACAAAAATACGCTCCCTGGATTTTGAATTTGTTTATAGAATTTTCTAAGTGTGAAAAATAATATTCCAGGAGGTTTTTGGAGTGTATTTGGGGATGAAAAATTTGCAACAAGATGAATTTCCAATCTCAAAATATTTTTATAATTTTCTACAATTTTCCTGAATTTTTATAACAATTTTAATATTTTCCCCAGATTTTGAAATAACGAAAGATAATTAAAGAAAAACAATGAAAATCAAGTCAAAAAATATTTTTGGCATTTTCCTATGATTTTTTTGAATTTTTTTGTGATTTTTTGAGTGTTATGCATTTTTTTTGTGGATTTTTGAATTTTTAAATGTATAAAAAAATAACATACCAAATAAAACAATTAAACCAGTTCCATACCAGTTCAAGGGACTCAACCGATTCGGGAATAAACCGGTCAAAGGGGGTCAACTAGTTTTAGGCCTGGTCAAGGTCATATGTGTCGTGTCTAGAGTGGTTGATGCATGCGAGTTGGGATCAATCGTGTGGCGCCATCTCGACTACTGATGAAGGGGAGATCTATTGATCCTCAAAAGGCTGCGTAGAGCTGTGCAGGTGGGAAGGTATGGATGCCAGGTGTCGCACGGAGGAGCAGGTCGTCATTAATGCTTCTGACGTATTCAATCCTCACCGTTGGTGCGGAGCGATGATTCAACGATTGCGGGGTGGCCACGTGAGGCATTGGAATGAAAAGAAGGCAGGGCGCCATGTGCGATATAGCAAATGGGGAAGTAGGCATCATGATGGGTTTGGGTGAGAGATAAAGAGGTAGTGAGGTATGGGAGAATCTGTGCGAGAACAATGAAGAGTGGAAAAGAGGAGCTGTGGAGAGAAATGAGTGTTCGTGAAAAAAAAGAATGGAGAATGGAGAGAGGGTAGAGTGGCCGAAGATGGGGTCATACAAGCTGGGAGTTATGATGATTGACGGAGATGAGGGAGATCCCAAGGGTAAGCTGCGAGAGACCGTACCTGCGGTGTGGAGAGATCGAGAGGGGCAGTGGGAGAATAGGCAATGATTGGTGGAGATTTCGGGCAGGGACGAGGTCTGTGTGATGCGATGAGCGGAGATGGCAGAAGTGCTGCTGCGACGACAATCTGTGGATGAGGCTGAGGGATGCTGTCATGCCTCGAACCTAAAAGTTGGACCCAGGGGTGAAAATGTAAACTAACCAGTCCCTGTATCAAACAAAACATCCAAATATAGAGGACAATAGATGAGGGTCCGGCCCCGTGGGGTTCCCAGGCACCGTATACACATCCATACATAACAGAATACATGCAGCGGAAACAATCATGCTATATACATGCAGTACTATACCAAAGTCTATACCAAGACAGAATCAAGGCTTCGTCAAATATCGTACAAAATGGGTGCCCAACATATCTCAAAACGGCAACCCGAACAAACACAAGTCCTAGCACTTACCTAAGCGCTACCCGCAGTACACTGATCACTACACTCCCGATACAAGGACGCTAGTTCCGGTTACTCGAAAGACTTGAAAAATATGTACGTACAGCAGGGGTGAGACAACTTTCAGTAAGGAAGAATACATGTTATATCAATGTGTAGCATTTGAGTGTTATCATGATGCGACATACACGCAGTTAAATGGAGTTCTAGTACTAATTTCACAACCGTGCATACACACACACACACACACATGATCAGCAATCCCGGTGTCGTCACACCCATCGGCCCGAAGCTGGCCTGTGACAGCGTTGGCCCGTAACCAACCCGCGAAACACGGCTCCATCAGCACATGGCTAGTCCCCGACTCCTATGGCACGTACCGGTGCTAAACTAGTGGATCCACACCCTTCGGCTTGATCTGTCAGAATAGGCTCACACCCTTGAATAAAGAGCCGGACACTCTCAGTACCTTGAACAATTCGAAACCACGTTCCTACTAACATTTCAACCGATCACACACACATGCATGCTCATATAACCAAACAAACTACACCCATTTGGTAATCTAAAATCATGATTTTCCAAACACATACAGTTTAAACAAGTCAATGCACGACCATCCCTATAACACAGTATAAATCAACATATACTTTGGATTTTTAACAAAACCAGGGATGCAGCCCATCGCCCCCTTTTTCCCAAAACTGTAATCATGAAAAACTCATAATTTTCTCCGTTAGATCCCCCTAAATGAGTAGTCAAAACACACACAGGACAGTGAACCACAGTTCCACTGAATCTGATTTCAAAAATAACCGATATAAACACAATTCCCCTTACCTTTTCCCCGAATAGAAGTTCCCAAACTCTAAGTTTGCTAAACAGCGAACCGAGTTCCAAAACCTACAATCAACAGTACTGAAGATACTCACAACTCCGTCCTCTACCAAACTATAGGATTAGAAAAGAAAACCGAGCTTTACCTAGATTTTAAGCTGAAACCCGAAAATCTCCGAAACAAGATTCTGATCCGTAGGTTTTGTAAAGAATCCTTCCACGATCCTCATGGTAACTTCAGATTAACGATTCTCGCGAAGAACGGCGAAGAAATCTAGAGAGAGAGAGAGTAGATTTTTAGATTTCTCAACTTAGAAGTAAAGAGAAATGATATCTATAGTCCTTTGACTTGGGCGTCCTCATCGACGAAATGGTGTCCTCGTCGACGAGGTCATATAGACAGCTCGTCGACGAGACGATGGATTCGTCGACGAATCTTGATATCTCCAATTTCCCAAAATCTCTCAACTTCTCATCGTCAATGAGCCTTTGAAATCTGCCAATTTCCCAATTTGCCCCTTTCTTATTTATTTAAACCTATACATCACGGTTTGGGTTCTTATAGATGCGAGAGTGGAAATCTAAGAGGGTCTATGAGGGTGATGAAGAGGATGGTGAGGAAATCGTGAAGGTAGCGGTGGTGCTGTGAGTGGCTACGAACTAGTGAGATGTCTTGGCTTTCACTAGTGGTGATGCGTGGCCGAAGCTAAGGTGGTGACGACGCCGAGTGAGGGGCCACCAGAACTGGTGAACGGTGGAGCTGTGTGTGTGAGTGATAGACAGAGAAGAGAAGATGGAGGATAACAGTGAGTGTGAGTGAATGTATGAAGTGCGTGAGTGAGCATGTGCATGGAGTGTGTGCAGGTGTGTGTGTGTTGATGTCTGCGAACAGAGTGTATCAGTGTGTTGTATAAACGGTGTGTGTTGTGGAGTGTATTAATATTGTGTGTGAGTGAGTGTATGAAGTGCGTGAGTGTGTGTATGAAGTGTCTGCATGGAGTGTGTGTGCAGGTGTGCATGAGTGTGGGCAGTGTGTGCAGCGTGTAGTGATTGCTGAAGATGGACTCGCGATGGTGCGTGCAGCAGGCGCGCAGGCAGAAAATCCGCGATGGGATTTGGTCGGCGATGAGGTTGGAGGACAGGTTGAGGTTGACTAGGAACTGGATTTGTGAGGAATGGCTCCGGCGAAGACGTTGCAGGAGAGGCTGAGGGCTTGAATGTTGGTGCAGTTTGATAAGAACGGTGAAATGGAACCCTTGAGGTTGAGATTGGTTAGGGAGAGCTTGTAGATTCGGCCATTGTTGCAAGTGGCTCCCAAGAGGTAGGAGGTGAATCCACTACAGGGTTGGCAAAGGTGGCTTTTGTCTAGTTCGGGCGGCTATTCGTCGGGTACTAGCGAACACATAAACACCCAGAACACCAAACCCGATCCCCCATCTGATATATATATAAAATCAAATAGAAATTTGTACTGCCAACCCCTGCAGATTATATATCTAATATCTCCTCCTCCTCCATCTTCTTTTTCTGGTTTTATGAAGACAATTTGAGAAAAAAAAAAAACAGGGGGAGAGCAGAGGGGGTGGTTGCTGCAGGAACAGGAATGTGAGTGAGGTAGAGAGAAAATCGGGTTCCCAAAAAGAGAAACAGAAAAACGCATAGAATTAGGATCTACATGATCAAGTGCTAAAGCAACCCCAGATTAGAAAGAGAAACCCAAAAGCTCACACAAAAATATATCTAAATACAAAGCAGGAGAAGAAGAGAGGAGATCACGATGCCAAATCTGAGCATCAGCTCTAACAAATTTTCCTTCGCCTGCCTGCGTAACTGAAGATTGTAACCGGCGATGCACGCGGGAGACCTCAACGGTAATGCTCGAATTCTTGCATCGATCACTGGACAGATCGGTTAGTTATGCATGCACCGAACGACGATTTGGTCTGAATCTACTCGCACGCGACATGCAATGGATCATGGCTGTAGGAGCTGAGAGGGGAGTGAGAAAAATGGGATAGAATGAGGGTGTCTCCGCCTGTGCGCGAGGGTTGCGAGGCTAGGAAGGGAGATCAGTGCTGTGTGTGTGAGTGAAGGACCTCTGCGAGGAGAGAACCAGAGAGAGATGTAAGCTTGAGAGTGCGGTGGATGGTGAAGGGAGATCAGGGAGAGCGGGAGATTGAAGATGAGGGTGGAGCGATTGCGTGAAGGTGATGAATGAACAATGCCTCCTCCTGTGCGTGGACAGTGAAAAATGAATCAAGGATCCCCCCCTATGTGTGTGATGTCCCTTGTGCACCAATGCATGCCTTTTTATAGGCTAGTTGGCATCTCCCTTTTTGTATGTACCCCCGTATTTTTTTGTCTGCACCCACTGCCTGTGCCTACTCAAGCATAATGTATCTTATGTCTATGTATTCTTTCATTTGGGCAGTGTTACTTTTCCCTTACCTCACACACTTTCATAATCTAACCGTAATTTCCCATGTCAAAATTAGACAGTTTTGCCCCTAAGAAACCTTTAAAATGACCTTGAGACTTCGGCTAAAGCACCCAGTTCTAAAATTAAAGGACCCACTCAATTAAAAATCTAATTAAAAGTTTGAAAGAAACAATTTCACAAATTAAATATTTAAAACTCATTTTTTAAACAAAATGGGACTTAATTCTGAAATTCAAAGTCAGAAAAATCAAGCTTTAAAATTAAAATTAGAATTAGAAAGGACTTAATTTTTTATTTTTTTAGAAAATAGGGACTCAAATCAACATACTGGGACTCACTTTGAAAAAATAAAACAAGTTCTGAAATTAAAGGGGCGGATTAAAGATGACTTCGGACTTGACTTTGAAAAGACATGGTTTATTTTGTAAACCTTTAAGAAAAGGGATTAATTTTGCAAATAAAGAAATTTTTATAAGACCCTAGAATACTAGGAGGCATCTTGAAAACTATTTCGATGCGTACAACTCTAAACGGGGCTCAAATTCCGAAAAGAACACAATTGAAAACAAACCGGGGCTTCCAATGACCATTGCTTGGACTTAAGGTCAGTTTCATTACACCAGGCCTTCTTAGGATCCCCTAGGTGAAAATTAGGGTGTCTACAAGGAGTTTGTTTTAAATTCTCAAAAGGAGCAAGTAAAAATAAAGAACTTGGAGGAAAAAATGTCAAAATGTAAAGGAAAACAACATTTTCTTTGTTCCTCCTTGAAAGATGAAAATGCCTCTCTTAAAAGGGAAAATGAGGAGCTTATTGAAAAAGCTCTAAAAGACCATGAAATTTTTCAAGAAGATGTGGGAAATTTGAGAAATCAAAATTTAAATATGCAAAAAAGTCCATTCACCCCCCCTCTAGACTCTATTGTATAATTCCGCTGCGGGACACAACATATAAACTCAAGGGTACACCCGGGCCGACAATTGGTATCAGAGCACTAAACGAATCTAAGGAAAGACCATAACCTATCCCATACATGGAGTTGAGCCTTAGTGAAGTTAATCATAACAAAATTGGAATTGAATGATCAAATATCAAATTGTTTCGCTCTTAAATCATCATTCATGAGTTTGGAAGAAAGCCAATCTTGTCATTTCAAATGTTATTTTTTAGCAAATTATTTGGCATATGTTTTCAACACATACTCACCTCACTCTTAAATCATCATTCATGCAAACTAATTTTAAGGGGAAGAACTTTTTAGCTTAATGATTAATACCTCTCTTTCTTTTTATGATTAAAGGGGGAGGAGTTTTGTGGTGTAGAATGCATATGGTTTGCATGAATATACCTCCAATAGATATGAAATATCTAGTTGAATATTTTTGTGCCTTATATGCATATAGTAAGGGGGCAAATGTTAGTCTTATTTAACATTGTAAACACCTCATTTTTACTCGGGGCTAATATTACAAAATTTTTATTACTAATATTATTATTATCTTTAAATATTATTATTATTACTTTATTATTATTATGATTATTTTACTATTATCATATTTACTATTATTATTATTATTATCATTAATATTATCATTATTTTTAAATCTTATTATTATTACTTATTTATTATTATTATTTTAATATTATTTTTATTATTATTACTATTATTATATTTACTATTATTATTATTATTATTATTATTATTATTATTATTATTATTATTATTATTATTATTATAACAAGAACAAAAAATAATAAAAATAAAAAATAAAATAAAAAATAAAAGAGAGATAAGAAGCAAAGGAGGGGCCGAAACCTAGGGCTCCTCCCCTCCTTCCTCTATAAAAGAGCACGGCTTTCCCATCCCAAAAACACACAGCCGGGGGCGCACGAAAAAAAAACCTATTTTGCTACAGCAGTGCTCTCGCGCACCCTCTTCTCCCCTTCCCTTTCCCTTTCTCCGCGTCTCCCTTTCCCTTGTCTCTCTCTCTCTCCCCTGCCATTATCTTCCTTTCTCTGTCTCTCCGGACCTCACTCTCTCCCTCTGTTTTCTCTTCTTTTCTTTTTCTCTATTTCTTCCCGAATTTTCTCCCTCAGCTTCTCTCTCTCTCCCCCAGCTCTCCTTTCCCTCGGTTCCCCTCCAACTACTGCCAGCACTCCCAATTGCTGTTGTTACCACAGACCCGAGAGATCTTCACTGCAGCCGACCGTGAACAGCTTTTCTCCGACTGCAGCTCCTGCTGGAACCCAAGACGCCACCATCCATTCCAACAGCCACCTTCTTGTTGCAGCACAAACCTGTGAAGCTCCTCTGACCAGCCTCGCACCCGCAGACTCAAGACCTTTTGCTATGCCTCTCGGAGCGGCAACCACCAGCCGCCACGCCGTCGTCGTCGTTCCCTCCCGCCGTCGTTGCCCTTGTCATCACCGTTTCTCGGCGAGACCTCACCTGCACAGCCGGACGACACCACCCAACTCCGGTGGTACCCCTACGGTAAGCCCCTATGTGTCGGCTACACACACCACACGCACACATGCACGCACACAACAACAACACACACACACACACACACACACACATGCATGCATTTTTTTCCTTTTCTTTCTCTTTTTTCTTTTCTTGTTTTAGTTTGTGTTGATATCTAATGTTTGGGTTTTCGTTGTTTATGGTATATTTAATATTTAATGTTTAGGTTTTCTTCTTATAAGGCTTTATTTAGTGTAATATATATTTAGTTTTCATATTTAAGCTTTTATTTTACACATTAAAGTGTTAATATTATGGTTGTGGGATTATACTATTTTTACATTTAAATATACATGTTTATTCTTTTGGTTGTCATTGTATTTATTAAAATATTTTAGGGTTTTCTTTATTGTATTATAGGTTTAATATTTAGGGTATTTGTCATTATCGTACGTATTTAGGGTTTTGTATGTTTAATATGTATTTTTAGGGTGTGGTTGTTATTCGGATAATATTCATATTGTAAGATTTTATCATGATGATATTTATTAATGTTCATATTGTAAAGTTTATATTATTTTAATATGTAATATGTATTCTTAGGGTTTGGGTGGTTATCTTATTGTGTTTCTTATGTATAAGATTTTTATTATCATAGTCTTGATTTCAATATGTGATATTCATATTAGGGTTTCTTGAATGTTGGTGTTATACGCATATTTAGGGTTTACTTAGTTGAAGATACGTTTAATGTATAATATACGCATATTTGGGGTTTCCATTGCAGGTGTATATTCATTACTTTGTTTTTTTCTTTATGTATATCAAGGTTATATTATTAGGGATGGAATGATTGGCTTTATCATTGAAATTTTGAGTACTATGATACTTACGTGTTTTAATGTATATATATATATATATATATATATATATATATATATATATATATTATTTTCTCTATTAGCTATTTGAAAATTTGGTTAACTACAAAAAAATCATAAAAATAGGAAATTAGGAGAAAATTTTGAAAATATTTTTGAATTGAATTTCACTGTTTTCTTTATTCGTTTTTTTTTTTCAAAAATTTACAAAATATGGGAAAAAATAAAACTTAAAAAAAATAGAAAAATAAAAAAAATCAAGAAAAATGTTTTGCGACTTGTAAATCATTTTTTGACACCATTTGAGTTCTAAAAACCTCCCAAACTAGTATTTTCATACTTAGAAAAATTCTATAAGATTTTAAAAATTTGGGAGTGTATTTTATTAAATATTTTCAAGTTTTATCCCTGTGATTGCAATTAAAAAGGGTACAAGCTCTTTCGGGCTTCACGTACTCCGGTTCTGAGGGAATATAAATTGTATATATTTTTGTTGGTATTTCAAAAATTCACTAAAATGGAGTAATTTGAAAGACTTTTTAAATTTATTTAGGGATAATTTCATAATTAATTAGGTACCGTTCGTAAGAACGGACGCGTAGGGGGTGCTCGTACCTTCCCCTCGCGTAACCGAACTCCCGACCCCAGCTTTGGTTACGTAGATCTATTCTACCCTTAACTGGGTAGTAGCTAAGTGTTTTAACCACACTAAAAGGTTAGTGGCGATTCCATTCCTATATATTTTCCTGAAAATTTAAACACCATTTTTTATTTCGCCACCACCGGGCACACGTGCTCCAAGACGTCGCGACAGCTTGACGACTCCGCTGGGGATCATAGAGAGTCGAGTCAGTAATTAATTAGAAATTATTCCGAGTTCAAATTTAATAAATCTTTTATTTGTTCCTCTTTTTGTGAATATTAATTGTAAAAATTTTCTTTCCAAATTTTTAGATAAGAATATTAATTGTAAATATTTTCTTTCCAATTTTTTTTTAGATAAGAATATTAATTGTAAATATTTTCTTTCCAAATTGTTTTAGATAAGAATATTAATTATAAATATTTTATTTCCAATTTTTTTAAATAAGCATAGTGATTGCAAACATTTTATTTCAAAATTTTTTAGATAAGCATAGTAATTGCAAATTTTTTAGATAAGCAAATTTTAATTGCAAATATTTTGTTTCCAATTTTTTTTTAATAAAGCATTTTATTTGTACATATTTTGTTTCCAAATTTTATCTGCAAATATTGTGTTTCCAAATCTTTTTTATAGATTGCAAATATTTTGTTTTCCAAAATTTTAGAATAAACGTGTTAATTATCTTGTTTCCATATTTTAAATAAGTATGTGATTGATTATAAACACTTTATTTCCTTTGTTGTTTGAATAAACATGTGATTAAGTGTGAATATTTTATTTCCATTATTAATTGAAAAGGCATGTAAACAATTGTAAATATTTTGAATAGACATGTGGATGGATGTGGGGTAAAGGGATTAGGTTGAGCTTGTGAAATCACACTCCCACGTGCTCTGTACCCAAGCTGTACTTGTTAGGGTTAGATAGGGGTGTAATAGCGTTTGTCTTTTCGTTGCTTAGACTTGATGAGACCCGTGAACCACCCTGCTTAGTGCGAGTTTTGTCTGGACCCCTATGGGGGAGGATGAAATTTCAAACTGAGGACATTTTGTCAATAGGAATAGAGCCTACCTATACATACTTGTCTATAGTTTTCCCTAACTAGGATAGAGTCATCCTGTAACATAGGTGCATCTACCTTACGTCGGGATAAGATCCTCATCATTCTCTATGTGACTTAATCCGTGTCTTTTGTATATATATGTTTTTGTGTTATACATTTTGCACCCATTTGAGACATGCATACTACTTAGTCATTATTCTGGAAAAGCCTAATAATGAGACCATAACCGATCCTTTAAAAAAAAAAAAAACTTGGTCTAAGCATTTTAAAAGACGGGTCGATCCAATCTTTTTCAACTAACTCAGAACCAACTCTTTTTTTAAAAAAAAAATCTTGGCCCGACCTTTTCCTAAACAAAAAACTCAATCCGGGCCTGATTTTCAAAACCGGCCTGATTTTCAAAACGGGCCAAACTCATATTTCAAAAGGGGGTTTCAGCCCCATTACTTAAAAATCAATGCCAACATTTTTAAAGCAATTCAAGCCCAACTCTCTTTAAACTCGGGCCTCGACCCATCAGAAAATAGCTTGAAGCCCATATTTTGGAACACCAGAGGTCCAAGTGCACATCAAAGTCCACAAGCTTGCGTTGAACAAATCTAATGGGTCAACTTACCCAAGTTAATCCCAAGCTCAGATCATAACCTAATCCTTCGTAGGATTTAAGGTACATGGAGCATCATCAAGGAAAGGAATGGTTGAGGGAGTAATTGAATTGAATTAGTGGTCCATCAATGGTCAGCTTAATCATGAAACATTTCATTAGTCGATGGGGATTTTTTCAAAATTCTGGCAAAGTAGTTATTTAGGTTACATTACATTCATGCATTCATGCATAATTTCACACATAGCCATGCACGATAGGCTACATGCATGTTCATATCCCTATGTGTATGTATTTTTGCACTAGTTATGTAACGACCTGAATAATAATGGGATTTAAATAATAAAGAGGAAGGGAAATGGAGACAGTAACAGAAGGAGGAAGTGACATTGCACTTTGGGAAGAAAAACCGTGGGGAAAACATCAGGGCTTCGTAAACGAATACAAGGGATTCGTCGATGAAGGTTTAAGAGAATTCGTCGACGAAGACTGAATTTCGTCGACGAAGAAATGCTGAGAGAGGTTGTGAGCTGACTGAATTTCATCGACGAAGACTGAATTTCGTCAACAAAATTTTAAAGAATTCGTCGACGAATGACGTGGCTCTTCAACGAATCTAGTTCTATAAATACTAAAAATCCGATATTTTAACTTCTCTAAGAAGCCAACTCTCTCTCCTCTCTCTCTCTCTCCCCTTCGGTTCTCTTTCTCTCTTTCGTCGATTTCGGGCCAGATCTTCGTCGGATCGACAATCCGAAGTCACCACGACCCTCCTGGGGAAGTTCTCTCCAAATCTGCCGGAGCAGATCATTGGTGAAAGCAAGGTGGAAACCATCCCAAATCCAGGGTAAGGCTTTCTACTCAATATTTGGATTTTTGACAGTTGAGGAAAGTGTTATATGCTTAGAAATACTGAACTTTAGTTCTGAGAAATATTATTTTCAGGGTGTTGAGTTGAGAATCCTGCGAGTCCGGGGCAGATTTTCTTAAGGGCTTTTCAGGAATCAAGTAAGGGGATAAACTAAGCTAGTTCATTCTGAGAAAATGCATGTATATATATGTGTGTGTGTGTGTGTAGCATTTGATTTCAAGAAAATAAATATATTTATATATATATGATTTATATTTGGAAAAATATTGTTAAAATGATGGTATATTGAATATGTGAAAAAGCTGTTTGTGTGGCATGAGTAGAAATGTTATGAAATACTGTTTTTTGGGAATATGATTATGATACGGATTTTTATAATGGAAAAAGTAGCGTACAGGTCGAGATTTTTATATGTTTTGCCGGCGTACGGGTTGTGCTATGTGCATGTGATTTGCCAGCGTACGGGCTGTGCTATGTTATATTTTGCCGGCGTAGATGTCGTGCTATGTGACTGTGATTTTCCAACGTACGGGATGTGCTATGGTTTGCCGGCGTACGGGCTGAGTTATGGATGTGATTTGCCAGCGTACAAACTGTGCTATGATTTGTCGGCGTACAGGCTGAGCTAGGATAAAATGTGTAGTACCGGCGTATAGGTCGATGATTTTCATGATATACATATATATGCAAAATGATATGATTGATCTGATAATTAATGATATGAGATATCCATGTATCACAGTTTTAGTATATTTTATATGATATCAGAACCTAGTTGGCTTAGTCTAGGCTAGCACTTGTACGGTACCTTTGCTATATGTCCATGGTCTTCGTGATCATGATATCTGTGTTAAAGCCGCTGTACGGAGTGGTGTGAGATTGGATGGTCGATGTGGTTATTAAGAAGTGTGTGTGATCGCCCTTGGTGTACGGACTAGGTCAGGCAGACCCATTGGACTTATAAACTACTATTGACTTGGCAGTGATCGGCCAACCATTGTCAGGTCCCGCCTTCGGGTCACACAACCCAATCATGTGGGGGTAATATATGACAACAACCAGCTAACCAACTAGGAATGTTTTTGTATTATACTTTATGAGATGAAATATGATTATGAAAATGTAGTATGTTCTGCCATGTTTTGATGATATATGTATGTTTTCCCAGATTTGATAAACAGTTACTGAACATGTTATGTATAGTATATGTAGAACACGGAATACTCATATTGCCACACACTAGTATTAGTTTATTTCCCTTACTGAGAGGTGTTTTACCCCTAAATTTTATAAACTTTTCAGGAGCCCCTGATAAGAGAGCAGGAAAAGCCCCGCTAATCTAGAGTCGTTTATCTACCCTATGTGAAGGGTAAGTTTTTGTAGAGACAGTTAGATTTTGTGGGAAATGTCCCTAGATATGATTTTTGGGATGTATGTACTGAGATACAGTGATTGTAGTAACTCTGGTATTTTGTGATATATGGTAATGAGATGTATATGTTTGTATGTTTCCTGCTGCCAAGGCTTTCGTTGGATGTTCTGATGTATCCTTGGTACCCACGGGTCCAGGTGGATTATGATCTGCTGAACTGGAATATGAGATATGTGGTATTGATTTTTTTATTATGTTAAAAAAAAATGTGTGGAAAATAAGCAGGTCGTCACAAGTTACACCCATGCATAAACACCCATTACATAGCATAATCATGCATTCCATGCTCAATTCCATAACCATGCATGCATAGTCATCTCCAATGAGTCAATAATTACATTCCAATTTTTTGTAAAACCATGGTCCAAGGTAGTATAATTGAGATATGGGATTCTAGTATTGAGCATAGCAAGATGATCTCACTACAGAGAAAGGTTAGGATCATGGGGACCCGTTGCGTGATCACAATAGGAATATAATAAATGTCAGGTTGGAAGATTGATTGGTATTCAACTTCAGAAGTGAGCTCACATACTACAGAAGTGATGTGCTTGATCACCTAAGGGTGATAACAAGAGGAATGCATCCATGCTTTTTATTTAAATCATTTTGAAATTGAATGAAATAAGAATGTCTTTCAGTCTCATATCATCCCACCCTTCTCGAATCATCACCCTGTATATGCCAAATTTTGTCTATTTTTGCTTGCATTTTGTGTAAGTGACGTAGGAAATGATTTTTCCAGTACAAAGGACTTGGAGCCAATAGTTAATTGTGGGAATCTATGAAATAAATCAAAAAAAAAAAAAAAGATGATGAAGGAAAAGCCTCCGAGCTAGAAGACCCCCACTTCAAGATGTTGTCAATAGCCTGGTTGGGATGTGGATTTCAAAATGATGAAGAATTGTAGGAGAAGTATATATAAATGACTTATCAAATTTTGTCATACATTTGTTTGATGAAGTTGATGAACAAAATCTCCTGTCTTTGTTATCTAAACTACGATTGGTGTCTTAAAGGTATAATGATTATATTATGATCAAATGAGGGGTGACCATCTTTGGTCAACTAGTATCCCTAAAAAGAACCAAATATTGATTTAACATTTATTAACCAAGTTGAGCCTGAATGTTAAACCAATTCTTTCTTTAAAATCAGTTCATCAGAAATTCAACCTGGGTTTGGGCCTCCTAGTATTTAACAAGTCATTTGAGACAATGGTCACTACCAAAATGATGGCAGGCCATTTTTATGCTACCCAAAAGAAAGTCAAAGAAGAAATCCCTTGCAAGCCCTTTTTGAGTCTGAAAAATTCAATTCTTAATTAACCCGTTAAAGGATCACACCCCACACTGGGGCAATTTTAAAAAATCAGTCTCAAATGGAATTCAAATGAAAATGAAGTTAAGGTTCTTTCATAAGAGGAAAAGCAAAAGTTGTGGTAAAAGAAGAAGAAGAAGAAGAAGAAGAAGAAGAAGAAGATGAAAAAGCAAAAGAAAAGAAAAAAGAAAGAGAAAGAAGAAAAAAAAAAAAGAAATAAGGGACATACTATATATGTGATCTTTGACTAACGAATACCCATGATGAGATTGATAAATTTTGAGCCTTATTTAAATATTTCTTTCTTTAACCCATACTCCTAGCCTGCATTATGGTCCAAATGAAAGTCCTGACCAAATTTTTATACATTGTTGTCTCAAATAATTTTTCAGATTCGATATTGAGTCTGAACTATGTAATGACCTGATCCTGATAAGGTACATAGGCAGCTTGTTCAAATGACAAGTTTGGTCGATACTTTGCAAATGCTTTGCCATTAACTAGGGTAGAAGATATCATTCGGGGAAGGGATTTTTTAGCCTTAGTTTTTTTGTTCTTGTTGAAACTTGAATCCTTAGCCTACATTTTGTCTTGTGTCTTAAAGTCTACCCTGAGATTGGAATATTGATCACACTACTTAATGAGACACTAGTTCTAATCCAAGATAGGAAGCTTGAAATAAGTCATGGAATACAATGCAAGAAAGAATTTTTGAATGGTGATACAGTAGAGGAGTTATGGTTAGGAGGATGATATGAAAAAAAAAAGAATATAAAAAAAAAAAAAGAAAAAGGGAAGGTTTGCCTATTAATATGATTCTCTAAGCCAGCAGCAAAGTTAAATCAGTGTCAAAGTACTGGTAAAATTGTTTCCTGTTAAACAAGCACAGAAAGTCCAGCAAAAACAAGAAAGTTTGTGCATTCTATTCACATCTTTAATGAGATTGAGTTACCTCATTTCATATTTATTTATTTAAATTTCAAATTGATTTTAAAACATTAAGGATGCAATCCAAAAAAGGTCCTTATTGAGAAAATGCAAGATGGACAAAATTAGTCACAGAACAATCTAATTGGGGCAAACGTCATGATAAGTTTCACGTGAGTTGATTCTTAGATTTGCTTATTCAAGAGGAATTTAACAACATGACAGTAAGCAGTTACATTTAACTTGGGCAAATTTCAAGTTGAGTTCCAGTGGAACCCCTTCAAACACCTTCTTATCAAAATAAAATATAAAAACGGGCTAGGATCATTTATAGATCCATTCAACAGAGGCAGATTTTGTGATTGATTTTCATTTAAGACAAGTCGACCACCTCCATTAAGAAAATCGGGTCAAGTTCAGTTATAGATCCATTTAACTGGGGCAGGTTTCAGGTTGAGTTTCAGAGGAACCGATTTAGGGACAACATAGCCAAGATCAGAGATTGAGTTGTTGATAACAGACACATTGGATAAAGAAAGTTCATGCATCATTTTACATTTCATGCATTTCCGTTGCATAAAAAGAAAAAAAAAAGAAAAGAAAGAATGCATACATGTCATATCATGCAACATGCATACATATCCCCATGTCTTGGTATCATATCAAACAACATGTATGCACCCCTGCATTCTAGCATCATAAGTAGCAACATGCATACACCACATAGCATCATTCGTTCACACTTGTCTTGTCATCCTTATTTAAGCAATTCATGTCTCGCAAAAAAATTGGGGCAACTGACCCAGGTACAAATCGATCCATTTACTCTGAGACTAAGCAACTGGCCCAGGTCTTAGTCAAGTCATCTACTCTGAAGTTAGGGCAATTGACCTTAGTCCAAATTTTAGCATCCACTTTGAAACTGGGGCACCAGCCTATAAGACCAAATTAGGTCATCTGGCTCTCGGGATCCTACACCTAAGCCTTCATCGTCAATTCGACAATTCATCTAGCTCTCGGGATCCTACACCTGAGCATTCATCTTCAATTCAACAATTCATATGGCTCTCGAGATCCTATATCTGAGCATTCATCTTCAATTCGACAATTCATCTGGCTCTCAGGATCCTATACCCGAGCATTCATCTTCAATTCGACAATTCATTAGGCTCTTGGGATCTTATACCTGAACATTCATCTTCAATTCGACAATTCATCTGGCTCTCAGGACCCTATACTCGAGCTTTTATCTCCAAGTCGAAAATTCATCAGGCTCCCGAGATTCTACACCTGAGCCATCATTAACAATTGGTCCAGAATTCCCATCGAATAGTCATCAGACTCTCGGAATCCTACATCTGAGGAGTCCTCGAGATCCTACACTCGAGCAATCAACAGACTCTCGGAATCCTACATTTGAGAAGTCTTTGAGATCCTACACTTGAGCAATCAGCAGGTTCTCGGAATCCTACATCTAAGGATTCCTCGAGATCCTACACTCAAGCAATTAGCAGACTCTCAAAATCCTACATTTGAGAAGTCCTCAAGATCCTACACTTGAGCAATCAACAGACTCTCGGAATCCTATATTTGAGGAGTTCTCGAGATCCTACACTCAAACAATCAGCAGACTCTTGGAATCCTAAATCTGACAAGTCTTCGAGATCCTACACTTGAGCAATCAGTAAACTCTTAGAATCCTACATTTGAGGAGTCCTCGAGATCCTACACTCGAGCAATTAGCAAACTTTTAGAATCCTACATCTGAGAAGTCCACGAGATCCTACACTTGAGCGATCAGCAAACTCTCAGAATCCTACATCCGAGAAGTCCTCGAGACCCTACATTCGAGCAATTAGTAGACTCTCATAATCCTACATCTGAGAAGTCCTCGAGATCCTACACTCGAGCAAACAGCAGACTTTCAGAATCTTACATCTAAGGAGTCCTCGAGATCCTACACTCGAGTAATCAGCAGACTCTTGGAATCCTACATCTGAGGAGTCATCGAGATCCTACACTCGAGCAATTAGCAGACTCTCAGAATCCTACATTTGAGAAGTCATCGAGACCCTACACTCGAACAATCAACAGACTCTCGGAATCCTACATCTGAGGAGTCCTTGAGATCCTACACTCGAGCAATCAACAGACTCTCGGAACCCTACACCTAAGGAGTCCTTAAGATCCTACACTCAAGCAATCAACAGACTCTCAGAATCCTACATCTGAGAATTCCTTGAGATCCTACACTTGAGCAATCAATAGACACTCAGAATCCTACATCTAAGGAGTCCTCGAGATCCTACGCTCGAGCAATCAACAGACTCTCGGAATCTTACATCTGAGAAGTCCTCGAGACCCTACATTCGAGCAATCAACAGACTCTTGGAATCCTACATCTGATGAGTCCTCGAGATCCTACACTCGAGCAATCAACAGACTCTCGAAACCCTACATCTAAGGAGTCCTCGAGATCCTATACTCGAGCAATCAGCAGACTCTCAGAATCCCACATTTGAGAAATCCTCGAGATCCTACACTCGAGCAACCAGCAGAATCCTACATTTGAGAAATCCTTGAGATCCTACACTCGAGCAACCAGAAAAATCTCATAATCCTACATCTGAGAAGTTCTCAAGATCTTACACTCGAGCAATCATCAGACTCTAAGAAGTCCTTGAGACCCTACCTCCGATTGATCATCCCTAGCGAAGTAACTACTTTTTAGAGATTCGGGATCTTACACCTGAGTACTTGAGTAGCTAAAGGATCTCGGGATCTTACACTTGATTGATCATCCCCAGTGGAATTGCCAAGCTGTCACGCCGTCCCAGGAGCGCGAGTGCCCCGGGGTGGCGAAATAAAAAATGTGGTTTAAATTTTTGGGAAAAATGGTGTAATGAAGTCGCCACTAACCTTTTAGTGTGGTTAGAACACTTGATTACTACCCAATTAAGGGTAGAATCGGCCTGCGTTACCAAAGTCGGGATCGGGAGTTCGGTTACGCGAGGGGAAAGTACGAGCACCCCTATGCGCCCGTTCTTACGAACGATACCTAATTAATTATAAAATTATCCCAAAGTAAATTTAAAAAGTCTTTAAAATTACTCCTTTTGTGAATTTACAAAATATATGAGCAAAGAAATTAATCACAAAAATATACATAATATATATTCCCTCAAAACTAAAGGTGCGCGAAGCTCGAAAGCTCGTACCCCTTTTTGAAATCATAGGGATGAAAATCGAGAAAATACTTTACAAATACACTCTCAAATTTTGGAAATCTTATAGGGTTTTTATAAGTACGAAAATACTAGTTTTGAAGGTTTTTGAAACTCAAATGGTGTCAAAAAATGATTTACAAGTGTCAAAATATTTTTATTGACCTTTTCTATTTTTCTAATTTTTTTTTACATTTTTCCACATTTTTCTGAATCTTGAAATAACAAAAAGACAATTAGTGAAAGTCAAATCAAAAATATTTTTAGAATTTTCTCCTAATTTTCTATTTTTTGTGATTTTCTGTATTTTACCGAAATTTCAAATAGCTAATAAAGTAAATAGAATAATACTAATACTATATATCATAACACTAATTATATATCCAAACCTCAATGATACAGCCCAAGTATTAACAATCAATCCAACCTTAACAATATACCCTAGTATGGAAATAATTAAACCTCACGTAAATCATATATAATTTACACAAAAAGAATGAAGTTATGGAAACAATTCGAATCATGAATCTAATTATGAAATATACACAAAAAAAAGTAATATGTCATAAGATGGAAACCCTAAAAATAAGTGTGGAAATAAATTGAATTCAATCAAGCAATATTCAATAATATGGATATCCTAAAAGTTAACATACATTATATGGAAACCCTAAAAACCAATATACAATAATATGGAATTCCTAAAATTAATACACAAGCTATATGGAAGTAATCAAACCCTAAACATGCAAACCAATCAAAACCCTAAATATAATACATATAAATATAAGCATGAAATAATTACAATGTGCAAACAATGACAATATTAAATAATATGCAAGCAAAGGTAGTATGACTTAAATAATACAACGACAATGTTAAACACAATAAAATACAACAACAATAATGTGGTTATGTAATATGACGATAACTTGAATATACAACATAAATATGCGATATAATATAACAACACAAATATACAATAATATATACTAACATACCAATAACATAAATACACAGTACTTTAATAATAGCATAAATATACGAAGTAAAATAACATAAATGTAGAACACCATAATAATCTGAACCAAGAGAATAAATAAACATGCAATATAAATATAGAACACCATGATAAAAACAATCTGAATATACCATAACATAAACATACCCTACAATAATAATAATATGACGATACAAAATAATAAATAATAATACAATAATAACATGAATATACAATAGTGATTTAATACCTACGAAAATTAACACACAATCCCGCATATATACAAAAGATAACCAAGTAAATAATGACATATATATATATATATATATATGGTAATAACTTAATGTTGCACAAAAACAAATACACCAAGAATACATACAATACCTAAAAATCAAACCTTGGGGATGGAAAGGATTCACAACTGTGAGGAGGGTGGTCTGGTGCGGAGGTTGTGGTTGTGTGAGGAACTGCAGGAGAGCAAGTCATGGAGGGGTAGCTTGCTGCTGTGGCTAGTAGCTGCGGCGGTGGCTACTATGGGTGGGTTGTGAGGTGCTGAAGAGGTAGTGAGGTGCTGGTCGTGGAGGAGCTGCAGGAGAGCAAGCCGTGGAGTAGCTGTGAGGTGCTAGTCATGGAAGCGCAGCCTGTTGCTGTGGCTGGGTTGGAGTTTGCATGGTCTCGCCAGAGAAGAGCTTCGCTGAAGGAAGGGCTGGCTGAGATGGAGTTGCTGGGCTCGGGTCTGTATTGTCGGATGTACTAGAGGAGGACTTGTGGCTGGCTCTAGAAGTGTTGCAGTACAGTGTAGCAGCAAAGGATAGGAGGAGCAGCGGAGGAGCTGCTCGGGAACCTTGACAGCAGCAGGCAGTAAGGAGAGCTTTAAATTATACCCTATAGAAAACACCAATGGTTTGCCATCATAAAAAAGGGGGAGATTATTAGCCTTAGTGGGTACATGAGTTTAATTTTCTTATTTTGATAATAACAACCCATTAGTGGTTCTAGATGAACTAATCTTTTCATGATAAGTTATGTTTAAGTACAAACTCAAATACAAAGATTAAGTCAATTATTAATAGGTTACATATCATAAAAAAGGAGGACATTGTTAGCCTTGGGGTCTACATAATCATAATTTATATGTTTTGATGATATTAACCAGTTTATTGTTCCTAGTGCATTCCTATCTTTACAGATCATGTTTAGTACAAATTCCAATGATGAATACATGAAATACTGGATCAAAGGCAAAGATAAGGCCAAGTTGACGTCGAATAGGAAAGATCAAAAGGACACTCACTCAGAAAGAACCCAAGCACAACCAAAGGAAGCTTAGTGTAAAATTATATGTAATGGGTGTGTTTTTTAGGTATTTTATTTTCTAACTCTTGAGGTTTTGTTTCTTGCATGATTTATGAGTAAGAGTTGAGCAACATGCACATGCATACTAGGACACATGCGTTTATAGGATTTCACTTAAATCACAAACTCAATATTCATAGTTTTCAAATATAAAACAATGAGTTTGTCAAACGAGTCCTAAACTCAAATATGTTTTCATAAAGGACAAGTTTTTAACATCTTGATTTTATAAAATATTTTCATACTTAGTCCCGATTGTGTCAAAACGTGTTTTATGTCCTAAAGCCTCAAGAAGGTCAAGTATACTTTTATAAAGGACATACTTAGCATATAAAATATCAAAATGAACTTTCAAATATGTTTTCATAAATAAGATACTTATATTCAAAGTAAATTTCATAAGGACAAGTTTTAAATTATATTAGTGTTATAATCTTTTACAAACTTGGTCCTGGTTGGGTTTAAAACCTCAGTTATGCACCTATCAAATTTCTAGAGCACCCTTCGGTATTTGACGCATAACTTTTGATAGAAAAGTCCAAAAACGACGCTCTTGGTGTCTATGGAAAGCAAAGAAAAAATACCACAACTTTTATGTTGATTACTTTTTCTAATTTAGGAAACTCGTCGATGATTGGGGCGAATGTTAACGACAGTTGATAGAGTGCTACTAGTCGACTAATGAGGGTCAATAGTCGATGAGTGACGTCCGAATTCAACCCCCAATGGCTAGAAAATGGTTAGTTCTGAAGCCAATCAAAGGGAGATCACTCCCAATGGTTAGATAACGTCTAGAATGATTTTTGGCTGTAAATACAAGTCCATAAACTTATTTAGTATTGGTTTTGGTGATTATACATCATTCTTAGTGAAAAATATTTTTTTATACAAAACCTAACACTTTGCATTGTAGTCATTCATTCACAAGTGCTCAAACTCTCTTGTTCTCTATTCATGTTTGAATCATTCCCTAAGAGAGTAGTGTGAGATTTGCTTGTAATTGATATTAGGTCATTTGTAGGGCATTGCTTTGTATTTTCCATATTTTTATAAGGTTCTTTGTGAACCATTTGGTGAAAGTTCTTTGTGAACCAAACTTGCAAGGCATCTTGGTGATCCTTGAGGCTCTTGGTGAGCACGGTAGGGATTTGTTCTCGAGTGTAGGGATTTGTTCCCGAGTTATAAGGCTTCTCTTCAAGTGAAAGATATTTATAGTGGATTGTGGAGTCCTTGGCTTGGTGCTAAGGGGTGAACGTAAGCTTGCTGCCATACCACATTAAATATTGGTGTTTAGCTTTCTCTCACCATACTCTTTAAATTATGTCTTGTGCTTAATTTACGTTTCATATATTGTGATATAATTGTTTGAATCTTGCCAAATATTTTGGTTTGTAGAGAAAATTGAAATACGCGAAAAGAGTCTATTCACCCCCTCTCTGACTCTATATACTCCCAGGTGGGACAATTAATAGTCCTATTTCCAATTTGATCTTCCATTGCTTCGTTCTCGATTGTGGAATTTTTCTTCTTCTTTTTGTTCAGACGTTGAAAGGTGCGTTTAATTTTAGGATCAAAAGGTACTAAATCCAAACTTTGAGTACGTCTCATGCATAACTTAGGAAGTCTGAAAATAAAAAGAAAAAATAAAAAAAAAGCTAAAAATTAAGACTACGACAAAGAAAAACCAAATTAGCATAGAACTAGTTGGCATCAAAAGTAATAGAAAATAAATAGTCCACGACAATGGCGCCAAAAACTTGTTGTGAAAATTTGCAAGTGCACGAAATCGTAACAAGTAATATAGTGATAAAAAAGGATGTAAAAGCCACGAGGACTATTTACCTGTTAACTATTGAAATTGTTCTAATTCTAAATTATTTAAAAAAATCAAGAAATGTGGTGGATTTTGAATTTGAAAAATAAAATAAAAAAAA
Source organism: Malania oleifera (assembly GCF_029873635.1). NCBI lineage: Eukaryota > Viridiplantae > Streptophyta > Magnoliopsida > Santalales > Ximeniaceae > Malania > Malania oleifera. Next base: position 124,527,540 of record NC_080418.1, read on the forward strand.
TAAAATTAAATCAACTAAATACTTAAAAAGAATAATATTTCACCGAATAAGAAAACACTAAGGCATCCGACTCACCTAACCAATCCAATCCCAAATCCTAATCATGCAATCAATCAATTATCATCCTATTTGACGATGAAATATTCTAACTTATCTAAGACCCTCTCTTGAGTAGAATTAGAATTACCCAAAATACGATAACCCGCAATATGTCTATGCGGATTTAAAAGTATTTGAGTACATTAAGATTAATAAAATTTCACAAAAAAGCCGCACAAATCACATTGGCACATTTTTGTGTTTCGTTCAATCCATGGCATACATCATACAAAGCTAAAGTACATGCATCATCTCTCGAATTAACATGCACAACAAATCATTCAACTATTGGCCAGATAATTGAAAGCATTAAAATCAATTATGTATTGTAGATACCTGAAGAATTATAGAAATTAAGTAAATAAAAGAAAGAAGAGAAAAGCATTTTTCAAAAGGGAATCAGCAGGGTCTCGTCGACGAGGGCAAAGTGTTCGTCGACAAGTAGTCTTCTTGGGATCGTCAATGTGGACTTGTGTCTCATCGACGAGAACTTACCGAGAGGGGTTTGGCAGCCTGAAGTTCATCGACGACGGTTATGAGTTCGTCAACGAACTCCCTTCATGAACTCATCAATGAGGTTACGTGCCTCGTCGACGAATCCGTATTTTATAAATACACTAACCTCGAGATTTCAGCGTGAATTTTTCATGAAAAACTCTCTCTCTCTCTCTCTCTCTCTCTCTCTCTCTCTCTCTCTCTCTCTCTCTCTCTCTAAACCTCATCTCTCCCTCCTTCTCTATAGATTTCCAGCTATATCCTTCGTCGATTCGACGATCGAAAGCTACCATGCTACTCCTGGGAAGATTCTCTACAAGTTCGCTAGAGTAGTTTGTTGGTTAGGCCAACTTGGGCACAATCCCGAAATCTAGGTAAGTTGGTTATTTTGAGTTTTATAAGGTATTTGGTATTTATGGATTTAGGAAAGTGTAATAGATTGAATAAATACTAAAGTTTTGTTGGGGAAAATGTAAATTTCAGGGTGTTGAGCTAGGAACACCACGTGTGTAGATTTGGGTTTAATTGTGAGCTCATAGTAAATCGAGTAAGGGGATAAATTAAGTCAGCATTTTTCATGAAATTATTTATTATTATAAAATATATTTTTTTTCAAGAAAATATGTATGTTATAGAACTATGTTTGGGAATACTGCTTTTGAACAAGGAAGTGGTTTTAACACATTTTATAAGAAAGTATGATTTTAGAACAAATTATGAGTTTAGTAGGCTACTTACATTTGTGTGGCATAAGTATAATATTTCCATAAAAATTATGTTATATTGAAATATTATGATTTTTCCAAGATAAATAAGTTATAGAAGTTTTCAGGAAAACCCTAAAAACAGTATAGGAATTATGGTTTTAAGATTATGTTAAATAGTGCAAGAATTTATGTTTATTATGTTATGAATTATGTCGGCGTAAATACCGTGATTTTTACGTTATGAATTATGTTGGCATAAATGCCGTGAATTTTTATGTTATGAATTATGCCGGCATAAATGCCGTGAATTTTTACGTTATGAATTATGTCGGCGTAAATGCCGTGATTTTCACGTTATGAATTATGCCAGCGTTGATGCCGTGATTATGTATGGTATGTAAGAAATCATGAAATATGTTTATGTCAAATATTACTCTAAAATATGAAACAACTATGTTTTAATATGGAATGTATTATATGTTATCAGAACTCGGACAGCTTAGTTTAGTTTTATAAAGCACGAGACCGTAGCTATATGTTCACATTTATGTTTATATTAGTGCTACCACACATCTTATGTAGAGTGTGGGATATGACAATCGATGTGGCTTTATGGGAGTGTCGTAGTTCCCCTGGTAGTCTGGCATAGGTGGAACCGGCTCATCGTACTTACACACTTATGTTTGACTTAGCATGATCGGCTAGCCATTACTAGGTCCCACCTTCAGGCCGCACAACCCTGTCATGTGGGGGGTAAGGCATGACAATAGTTGACTATCTATCTTTGGTAATAATTAAAGTGACATGGTTATATAAGATGATTTTTCAGTACAGAAATTTAGTACGTTAAACTATGTTATGTTAAATCAAGTTTTACTCAGATATGATACAACTGTTTATACCAGTTATGCATTATGTACTATTTATATGTATGTCACGAAAAATACTCATGTTGCCACACACTGATATTAGTTTATCTCCCTTACTGAAAGGTGCCTCACCCCAGCCATACAAACATTTCAGGAAATCCACGTAAAAGGGCGGATAAAGCTCCACAAGGGTAGGAGTTGGCCAAACTACCATATCAGAAGGGTAAATAGGTGAGATAGGGTCAGATGGGTTTTTGTGTGATTATGACCCTAAGATACTTTTGGGGTCTTTTTTGGATGACTGTATATATATATATATGACAGATTTAGTAGAACTTTGGTATGGTTTCTAGTGTTGTATGACATGTATGTAATTTTATGTTTTCCGCTGCTTAGGTATCAGAGTTGTATGATAGGTATATCCCTGGTACCCATGAGTCCAGGTTGATCATGATTATGACAATTTAGTAGGATGTTGGAATTATTAAAAATTTTTATTACGTGGTAAAATATATGAAAAATAGGCAGGTCGTTATAGTTTGGTATCAGAGCCTAAGTTGTTAGGTTCTGTAGACTCTAGAGTGTAGTGGAAACAATACTAGAGTATAGGAATAGGATTTTAGGTTTTGTTCTGTAGTTGGAGGCAGGACTTCTGTGGTGGTTTTTGTGTCTTTCCTAGGGTGACGATTTTTGGAAAGCCATAGTTAAACTATTGTCGGGTTGTGTTTCCGAAGTGTAGGACTGAATCTTGAATTAAGATAGAGATGTCAAGGTCGAGGGATAATATGAGTTTTAGTTAGATCTGTAAATTATAAGGATGGGGTCCCTAAGCTATGTTTATTATCTTTTCAGGATGGACGTGGGTAGTGGCAGTGCTCATGCGAGCGGTAGTGAGGGTGCAGGGCCCTCAAGTGCAAGAGGAGCTGATTCAGATGCAGCATTACGCAGTGTGGCTCAGCAGGTTATGGCTGAGGTCGCACGGAGCTCCAGAGAGCAACGAGGCCTGTCTGCAGGCCACAGGTACACAATAGAGAAATTCACCAATATGAATCCTCTGACATTTTCAGGAGGAGCAGATCCAACCACAATTAGGAAGGCTAAAGTGGAGGTGTTCCTAAATTTGAAGCATGGACAGCAAACAGTCCAACAGTACACGGCGAGGTTTATAGAGTTATCTCGCTTTGCCCCATACATCTCGCCTCGTACATCATACCTGATGAGGCAACGAAGGCGAGGCAGTTTGAAAAAGGTTTGAGGCGAGAAATAAACAAGCAAGTAGCAGTATTGAAAATACAGGACTTTGATGAATTGGTAGACAGAGACACTATGGCTGAGGCCGGTGAGAGGATGGGTGTGGAGGAGTAGGGGCAGAAGAAGAGGTCCACGCCTTCAGGCTTTCAGGAGGGATCTAGTTGGAGCCAGTGGAGGAGAGGTAATTATGGCAGGGGACAAAGATAGGAGACGAGAGGTCATGAGACTCAGGGTATGCAGATCTACCTAGTTTGTTAGATATGTGGAAAGAGACACTTGGGAGAGTGTCGAGTAGGAAGAGGCGTCTACTATTGCTGTGGTGTACTAGGACATTTAGTACGAGATTGCCCTATACCACTTGGTACCGCACCTGCTCCCAGATTGTGTCGAGGAGGTTACCAGGTACCTTGTGGAGGCCAATAGAGTAATGTAGCCCCAATGAGGGTTTATTCGTTGATGCCGGGAGATGCGGAGGCCGCAGACGACGTCGTGATAGGTACCTTTACTGCTTTATCATATCAAGCTATTATTTTATTTGATACAGGTGCCACCCACTCTTTTGTGTCTGTGGGATATTTTAAATTTTCGGGTGTTGAGACACAGTTATTAGATGTTGAATTGTCAATAGCAACACCGACAGAGTCAATGATGAGGTGTTGTAGGGTGCTTAGAGGTTACCCAGTAGAAATTTAGGGGAGAGTATTACTAGCTGACCTGATTGTGCTAGATTTGCATGGATTCGATGTAATAGTGGCTATGGACTGGCTGGCTACTAATCATGTCAGTATCGATTGTCATCTAAAAGAGGTGATTTTCAGACTACTAGGAAAGCCAAAATTTAGATTTGTGGGGTCGCGGTGCATTCCTCGCCTCAATTAGTGTCAGCCATGTAGGCGAGAAGACTACTTCTAGATGAATGTCAGCGGTTTAGGGCTTATATAAAGGATCTGACAGAAAATGAATTGATGCTTGTCGGTACATCAATGGTTAAGGAGTTTCCAAACGTTTATTCCAGAAGAACTACCTAGGTTGCCCATGTGTAATGAAGTCAAAATGATAAATATATCCAAAACAATAGTAGCAACCAAGAGTTAGTGTAAGAATTATATTTTAAATAAGCTTCAACCAATATTTGGGAGTTGTGTAATTCTCACTTGATGTTTGCGATCAGGTAAATTGGTTTAGAAATGTGATGTGATTATAATATCTAGACTTTGTCCTAATATTTTTATAGTCCATTTGTCATTAAAAAACATGTTTGTTTATTAAGTTGACCTTTAAATAAATAAGAGTCATGCATGACTTTAAAAAATGTAAGCCTTTATATTTTAATTTTAGTTTTTTACTATAGTCAACTATATATGTGGCTTAATTGCGTGTTAAGTCTTCAAAAGCTAAATATATTAATGGTGAAAAAAAAAGAATCTCAATAGATTTCATAACAAAAAATTGTAAATAAAACGTTTTTAATGGTATTCCAAAACTAATATTGTGCTTATTTTTATTTTTATTCTAATTAGTATATAATGTTAGTGAGATTGCGTAAATGACCATTTGACTAATTGAGTGAGTATTATTGTTGTTTTTTTTTTTTTAATTACTTGTGCTTGGTAATGTTTGATATATTTCATTATATTGGTGTTGATGTTGAACTTGCATAGATAGAATGTTAGGTGTAGCATAACTATATATTTTTGACAAAATTCATGGATGTGTTTTCTATTTTTTGGATACGCCGAGTTTCCTGTGCTTATGTGCCAAACTAATCCCACGCCTATGCCAGTCGTGCCCACATTCTTGGATGTGTTATTATTAGAACAATACATGGATTTAGTTTATATATTGATGTTGTAGACACCCAATTTTAACTGGGCACTTTTTTAAATAACATGCATGAAATAACAGAATACAGGAGTACAGGGATACAGGGAAATACATTAGGGGTAGGAAAATATAGTGGTACAAGGAAATACATTATAGGGAATACCAAAAAACATAAAATACAGAGGGGCCGAATAAAAGTTCCGTGCACAAGAATATCCCCATAGCATCTTTGTAGGCACCAGCATCCAAAACAAAAAGGAGATCAAACAATAAAGGAAATAAAATTAGAGGGATTCTGTAATTAATTAGAGAAAATTTCAAAGATTGAAATGTTTCTCATCATATCTTTGGCCAAGGACATAGAAAGAAAAAGACAATCAACTAAATCGCACGAAGAATGAGATTGCTTGCTGTAGGAAGGAAAGCAAATGCAAAGAATTGGATGAAAGGAAGGCACTAGGAAAGGAAAGCCTTATCTATTGCCTATCTTATCTAAGGCTCCAATCATATAAATAGGGGGTTCGCATAAGGAGAAGAACACACCAACACATCAAGAAGAAAGAGAGAAATTTGAGAGAAAAAGAATGAATAGGCAGCGTTATGAGTTTAAGGATAGGCTAGTGAAGTATCGAGGGTAAAAACACAAGAGAAAATAGAAGGGTGATTTCCTACCTTTGTCATAAAAGAAGGTAGCATAACCTAGTGCCCTATAACCCGAAGGCTTCCCTACCTACCAGAGAAGATAGACGCACAACCTAGAGGACCACTTGAACAGGGAAGTAAGAGCCCAGAAAGAGGGGCATGTGGGGATAAGAAGACCTAAAGGAGTAGAAGACGCAAGGTGAGTATGGCTATTTTTGGCTTTACTCTTCCATAGTTATCATATATTACAGGTACTAAGTCAAAAGGAGGAAGGGAATATCTCCTACGCAAGTATACACACAGAGCTCATTAACCATAGACCCGACCAACAGCCCCACTTTGCTAACCCAAGCCCAGAAGCCCCACTTTAAAAGCTCAGAAGCTCTATAACCCATCCATGTTTTAAAACCAGCCCATAAGATCAATTTTTTTTTAAAAGCCTTACAGCCCATAAGCCCAGTTTTAAAAAGCCCTAAAACTCACGTTTTAAAATCAGCCCATAAGCCTGGTTTAGAAAAAGCCCATAAGGCCCATGTTTTTAAAATAAGCGTAGTTTTGAAAAAGCCCTAAAGCCCACAAGCCCAATTTTAAAATAGCCCACAAGCCCAGTTTTCAAAAGGCCCACACCCAGTTTTGAAAAGCCCCAAAGCTTATGTTTTTAAAACAAGCCCCAAGCCCAGATTTGAAAGAAACCCTAGGGCCCATGTTTTTAAAACTAACCAAACCCAGTTTTGAAAGAAACCCCAGGGCCCGTGTTTTTTTTTTTTTTTAACTAACCAAAAGCCTAATTTTAAAAAGAACCCAAAATGCCCACATTTTTAAATAAAAGCCTGAACATACTCTTAGCCCCAAGCCTCATTCCTAGGGCCCATCCAAGTTAGGCCCAACAGTGAGTCTAAGTCCACCCATTCCCAAATCAAACCCAGGCCCCCCTCGAGGCTCGATGAGTCAACTCAGCTGGGTCAACCCAGCACTCACCCAAGTGGATTAACTCACCTGAGCCAACTCGAACCCTACTCATTAGTTCAAGGTGAGTTGTTGCACATGGAACCCCATTTAACACAGAATCTAGAACCAAGTTCAACTTAGGCACTATACCTTAAATCCAGAGCACAAAATCTAGAACCCTCAATCTAAGCACAAATCGAAAAGTAGAGGGGTAAAGGATATTGTTAGCCTTGATGGCCACATAATCATATTTAATATGTTTTGATGATATTAACCCATACGTTGTTCCTAGTGCATTCCATCTTTGTAGATCATGTTTAGAATAGGTTCAAGGGACGAATACATGAAGTACTGTATTAATGGCAAAGATCGGACCAAGTAGACATCAAGTAGGAAATATCAAAAGGACACTCACTCGGAAAGGAATCAAGCACATCCAAGGAAGCTTAATGTAGAATTGTATGTAATAGGGAGTGTTTGAAGTAGTATATTTTGTAACTCTTGCAATTTTGTTTCACGCACAATTTCTGAGTAAAAGTTGAGCAATTTGCACATACATACTAGGATACATGAGTTTATAGGATTTCACTAAAGTAACAAAACTACTCTTTCATAGTTTTCAAAGTTAAATCAAAGAGTTTGACAAAAAAATCCTATACTGAAAATATGTTTTCATAAGGGACAAGTTTTTAACATCCTAATATTATAAACTAGTACATACTTAGTCCCGATCTTAACAAAACATGTTTTATGTCCTAGAGCCTCAAAGAAAGTCAAGTATATTTTTATAAAAGGACATACTAGCATATAAGATATCAAAATGAACGTTCAAATGTGTTTTCATAAACAAGATATTTTATATTCAAAGGGAAACTCATTTCGAGAAGTATAAATCTTCATTAGACTTAATATATCTCATATATTTTTGACCAAGAATGTTTTAAATCAATAAAAGGCTTGTTGGCATGGAAAAATAAGGCATTAGTCGACTAATGGGGTGCATTCGTCGACTAATTAATCCAATAGCCTAAATTGAGTTTCTACCTAGGTCAATCGTCCACGAATGACATTGAACTGTCGAAAAATGGCAGTGACTCGTCGACGAATGTCATTGAATCATCGATGAATTTTTCCAGTAGCCAAAATAAGTTTTCAGCCCAGGTGACCCATCGACGAAAAGGCATGATTCGTCGATACCTAAGGGTGACTTGTCGATGATTGGGGTAGACTTGTCGACAATTAACATCAGAACCTGAACACCAATGGCTAGAAAATGGCTAGTGGTTGAGCCAATCTTTTGGATCCACTCCCAACAGTTAGATAACAACTAGAATGGATTTTTGGCTATAAATACAAGCCCATAGACTTGATTAAACAAGTTTTTAAGGGTTTACAAGTTTCTAGTGAAAAACATATCCTAAACATCAACCCTAAGCACTTTGCATCTTAGTTGATATTCACAAGTGCTTAATTCTCTCTTGCTCTATGATCTTATTTGATTCATTCCTTGATAGATTAGTATGAGGTTGGTTTGTAATGATATTAGCTAAATAAGGGGCATTTCATTGTAATCATCTTCTTGGTGTCATAGGTTCTTTGTGAACCAATTGGTGAAGGTTCTTTGTGAACCGAAGTGCAAAGCTTCCTGGTGAACCTTGCAGTTCTTGGTGAGCGGTAGGGATTTGTTCCCGAGTGTAGGGATTTGTTCCCGAGTGAAGGCTCTTGGTGAGCGGTAGGGATTTGTTCTCGAGTTATAAGGCTTCTCTGCTAGTGAAGGAGTTCCTTAGTTGATTGTGGAATCCTTGAGTTGGTCTCAAGGCATGGATGTAGGCTTGTTGCTGAACCACGTTAAAATACTGGTGTTAAGCTTTCACTCCCTATACTCCATTGTTTATATCTTGTGCATAATTTTATTTCATACATTGTGATATAATTTCTTGCATCTTGCCAAAATTATTATTTTGTAGAGAAAGTTGAATATACGCGAAATAGTCCATTCACCCCCTCTTGACTTTACACCCAGGCCAACAAATACTCATCTGGAGTTCCAGACATATCTGAGAGCCCCCTCACCCTTCGTATATATCCAAACCTGTAGAAAAGATCAGAAATCATTGGTTAAATCATTAAACTAGGGAAAAAAAATGAGGAAAAGGTGAAGAGAAACTAGCAATTATATCTACAGGATGAGATCAATGGATAGCATCATGGATCTAAAAGAAACTCGTAGATCAGAAAACCCTAAAAAGAGGGTGGGGTCTCGTAGGCAGGAGAGTGCTTCGTAACATAGGTGGGGAAGGGGAACAAACAGAGAACAGGTAAGGGAAATAAATAGAGAATAGGGAAAGGAACGGAGAACAGAGCAAGTTTGAAAAAGAAGGGAGAGGACTGGAGAGAGAGAGAGAGAGAGAGAGAGAGAGAGAGAGAGAGAGAGAGAGAGAGAGAGAGAGAGAGAGAGAGAGAGAGAGAGAGAGAGAGGAAAGTGACAAAAATGGTAAAAAGGAAAAAAAAAAAGGCTTTTATATTCAGAGATAGTGGACCACGTGTTACCCCAATGTTGTGACACGTGGCACAGTCTGGACCAAGGAAGGTGGGCCAACATGGCTCAAGATCCATAGTCTTATATGTGTTTTCTGTAGACAATCATATCTTAGGTATTGACACGTGTCAGGGTAATGTCAGCAATGATAAAAAAAAAAAAAAAAAAGGAGAAAAAGGGAGCAACTGGATGCTGACACGTGTCAGCGTGATGTCATGATAACGTCACCGTGCTACAGTGATTAAAAAAAAAAGGAAGAGAAAATGGGCCACATGTCAGGACAATAAGCTGACATGTGGCACCCACTAGATTGACCTGGTTCAAATTTGAACCTTTTCTTAATTTATTTTATTATATATATTTTAATTAAAATTTTATTTTAAAAATTAGGGAAAATTACAGAAAAATCACAAAATAATTTGGAAAAATAGGCAAAAAATTTTGGAAAAACATTTTGAAGTTGAGAAAAAATATTTTTTTTAGTTAGTTTGACTTGAAAAATGGAGAAATTTTCTTTGAAAAATCCTAGAAATATTTGGAAGAATGTTAAAATGCTTAGAAAAAATCTTTACAAATTTTTGAAAATTTTGGGAATCCTTTTTAAAAGATATTTTTGATGATTTTCTTGATTTTTGTGTAGGTGTGTCCTTATGATTTTAAAAAGGGCAATGGGTATTTTTAGACCTTACCTATATCGGCTCTAAGGATGGTTTTTCTAACAAGATCCCATCTCTTAGAGGTTTTATTAGACATTCCTAAGTCACACTTAGATTTTTTAATCTCCTGTTAATTTTGTACATTTATTCATTTATTTGTTTATTTATTTTAAAATGAGTTAATTAAAAAGTTATTAAATTTAATTTGGGGATAATTCTTAATTAATTAAGCACCATTCATAGAACGGGTGTGTAAATATCTTCCCCTTGCATAACCGAACAAACGATCCTAGTTCAGATATAAGCAAACTGAGACTACTAGTTCGTTGGCCTTGGTTTAGTCTAGTGACCAATTAAATGAGTAGTAATTAGGTGTTATAACCAAACCAAAGAAAAATAGGTTAGTGGCGACTCCAAATTCAAAATTTTTTAAAATATTATTTTATTCCCTCACTCCCCGAGGCCCGCGCTCCCGGGACATCACAACAGTATGGTGACTCTACTGGAAACATTAGAGAGTCGAGTCATTAATTAAATAGGAATTATCCCAAATGTGAATTTTTTAAGTCTTTTAATTATTCCATCTTATTTTGTGAATATTTTTTTTATAATTGTGAATTTTTGATTATATATACGTTTGAATAAGCATGTGTAAATATGAGTGATAAGTGGGGTTTGTGGGAATAGGCTAGGTATATGAATTCACACACATTTTCATGAGCCTTCTACTCGGGCTTCACCTTTTAGGAATAGAAAGGAGCATAATACCGTTAGTCCTCATGAGACAAGGTCTTTGGGGGTGCGTGAACCACTCTACTCAGTTTGAACTTTGTCAAAACCTATTAAGTACGTATAGGAGACATCTAGGGAACCTATTGTTAATAAGAAATAGAGATTGAACCACACTCATTTTCCTATAGTTTGTCTTCCCTTAGGATAGAGCCTTGATAAAAAATTATAAGTGATCATCCCACCTGGGGTTGGGACAGGAGCCTAATCCTTCTCCACGTGATTTAGTCCAGTTTTTTTTTTTTTTTTTTATATGTTTTAGAGTTCCTTTGTGTTGTTTCCTACATTATGCATCCATTTTAGACATGCATACTACTTAGTCCAAATTCTGGAAATCCTAAATCACCTTATGGGCAACCCATTAATGGTATTCGGTGAAGTCTAACAGAGGTTCGACAGTATTTTGGAATCTGATAGAGTCATTAGAAAAATAGTTGAATTGAAAGAATTGAGATAATTTAGGAAGGAATTGATGTGCAAGTTGGGGCGTTAAGCGAATCTCCAAATCATTGTGCCTTTAAGAAATTCCCACTAATCATAAAGGACTTTTCAGTTGCCTTGTCATGCTTTAACAGGTATTAAAAACAAAAAACAAAAAAAGTATGGCTACAGAGAAAGGAATGTCCGAGGAAGGAATTGAATGCTCAATAGATAAGGTCAACTTTTAGGAGTCATCAGAGGAAAATCAATGTGTATGCAAGATCTTGAATTGAAAATGTTGTATATCGAGAGTTGATTTATTTTTGGGAGTTTTTTTTAGCTAATAAGGTTTTTTCAAGAATTGTGGAAAAGTAGTTGTTTTAGGTTGCATTGCATTCATGCATTTCATACATAGTCATGCATGCATAGTTATAGTCAATGGGTCTTTACTTATGTTCCAATTACCTTCAAAAGCAGTACACTAAGGTAGTAGAACAAAAATTTGGAGTTCGAACATTATGCAAAACCAGACGATCTTTCTACATCCCTAAACAAAAAGGCCAAGATCATGGGTAAGAATTTGTAAAGTCGCATGGGAGGTATTAAGCAACGTCAAGAGGAGATCCATCCAAATTTTCAAAAATTTAAAGATCAATTGAATAAATTGATGGGGATACTCCCTACTACGAGCAAAGGAAAAATGTGCAATCTCCAGAACCCACAATTGAAGAAGATCCTCCATTTCCACCGAGATTTACACCTATTAATCCGGCGAATCTGCCAACTGGCTCGAGACCAAGTTCGTACCTATCTATCCCAAGGGAACCAGTCACAAGATTTCAGCCGAGGAGAAATGTGCAAGCATCACCAATCATCAATCTTGATATCTAAAGAAGAGGAATAGCGAGGGAAATGATTAAAGAACAAACCCCTAGTTCGAAAGTGAATCAAAAATATGAAGCCTCGGAAGAATGTTTGCGAGCTATAGAGGGAACAAGAACATTTGGGTCAATGGATGCTGTTGATCTATGTTTGGTACCCAACGTGATTTTACCCCCAAAATTCAAAGTTCTGAATTTCGTGAAGTTTGGTGGATCCAAATGTCAGTAACTCATTTAAGGATGTATTGTCAAAAGATGGTTGCACATTATGATAATGATAAATTGCTCATCCACTATTTCCAAGATAGTTTGACTGGGCAGTAATGGGATGGTACATTCATCTTGATCGAGCAAAGATCGCACCTAGAAGGATCTGGCTCATTCTTTCCTTGCCAATATAGGCACGTGATAGAGATAGCTCCAGATAGGTTGACTTTGAAGAATATGGAGATTAAGTCAAACAAATCATTTAAAGAATATGCTTACCGATGGAAAGAAATGGCAGGACAAGTTCATCCTCCGGTTGAGGATAAGGAAGCATTTTCTTAATTTGTCAACACTCTAAAAGATACATATTTTGGCCATCTTATCAGAAGTAATCACCACAATTTTTCAAATTTGGTAATCACCGAATAATGAATTGAGGGGGCATTTAAGATGGGAAGGATGAGCAACTAAGGTATCGGGTAGCGAACTACGCATTGAAGGATTGACTGGCAGTTGACTTTAGGATAAGAAGTGATGATGGAAAACTGAACATGTGTTTAAAGACCAGTGGGGATAGAATCAACAAAATCCCTATAAATTATCTTTATTCAAATTGTTTTGAGTTTTAGATTGAATAAAATGCATTTCAGTATCATTACATTACCTTGTGCCAAATTTTATTGCATTTTGTGTAGTGATACAAGAAATGGTTTTGCCAATATGGAAGACCCGGAACAGATAATTAGCTTTGAGAATCCATTTTTTTTTTTTAAAAAAAAGGGGCCTAATATATAGAGTACCCTTTAATGATATAAGTTTCGTGACTTTTTGTGGATGGTGTCTTATGAAAATTCTAATCATATTTTGATCAAATGATGGGTGGCAATCTTTGGCCAACTAGTGTACCCAAAAATAACCTAATAACGAGTTACCATTTGTTAACCCATTTGGACCTAAATTTAAACCAATTATTTCTTAAAGGCAGTTTTTCCAAATGTATTAACCGAGGTTTGGGCCTTTTAGTGTTTTATAATTCATTTGAGGCAACAAATATTCGCAAAAAGGATGACAGGCCATTTTTCTACTACCTAAAAAAAGAATCAAAGAAGAAATCCCTTAATAACTATTGAGCTTGATTTTTTTTTCTCAAAACACCATCCATGGATCATCCTCCACAGTGGGGTAATGACAGAACGATTAACATGAAACCCCAATGAAATCTGAAAAGATGAAAAAATCAAACCCCCCTCAAAAGAAAAAGCATAAGATGTAGTAAAAAGGGGGAAGCACAAAAGAAAAATGAACATAATAAGAGGCATGTTTCATAGGTGGTCCTTGGTCAAATTTTACCTTTGACAAAATTAATGATTTTGAGTTTTTTTAAATCATTTTCTTCTTTAACCTATACCCCAACCTACATTACGGTCCAAATGAAATTTCTAACCAGATTGTTACATATTGTTGTCTCAAATGAATTGCCAGACTCAATATTGAGCCTGAACTACATTATGACCTTATCCTAATAAGGTACATAGGTAGGTTGTTCAAATAACAAGTTCGGTCAATATTTTGCGTTATTTAGGGCATGAAATGTCATTTTGGGAAGGGATTTTTGACCCTTAGTTTCCATTTTCTTCTGAAAACCTCATCCTTAGCCCACGTTTCATCCTATGTCTTGAAGTACACCCTAAGATCACAATACAAATACCCAATAAGACACTTACCACAATTTAGGATTAAAGGGTTGAAATGAGCAAAATTAATTATGCTAAAAAAGAAAACGAGCCTGGGTTATCAAGATGAAGGGAAATCTTGAGGTGGTTGCCCATTGATGGGTTCTTTAAGTTGACATCGAAGCTATATGACGTTGAAATACTGGTAAAGCCACTTCCTGCTAAACCAGTACAGAAATTAGGTAAATTGACAATTTTTTGTATTTCACTTCCATACTTAAATGAGGTGGTTTTATTTGACTGCATATTTAATCATTTAAATTCAAAATGATTTTTGTTGGAGTTGAACACGCAGCGGAAGCATGCACAACTCAAACCAACCTAGAACACTCGGATTGATTTGGAACAATTGATGTAAACACACAATGATGAATATACGAACCAAGAAAGCACAGAAGTCATAATCACACACACAGAGTAATTGAAAACAATGAGCAAATACACAAGATTTACGTGGTTGGACAATGTTGCCTACGTCCATGGGAGCAACAACTGATTTTCCACTATATGATTTTTCAAGCTTACATTAGAGTTACAATAAGATGTATTTATATCAACCCTATGTGTACAAGAGACTCTAGGTCAAATCCCGAAGGTAAATCCCCCAAATCCCTTCAATCTATCAATCTTTGATTCGAGCTTCCATGTTTACGTTGAACCAAACCGTTGATGATTACAACCAAACCATTGACAATTTCAGACAAAAATAAGTTCCCCTATAGACTGCTTTGTTCGATGCTTCATTATGCTTTCCTTGTTCATGCGATCCATTAAAATATGAGCCATATCTCCAATAATCTTCACCTTGGTGAATATTCACCACTTAGGAGAAAAACAACTAAAAGTGTACCTGCTACTCCACCCTAGACCATGGATTGGGTCTGTCTCCCATCTAGCACCTAGAGACGTTAATCAAGTCCAAGCAATGCTTGAACTTGTCCGTTGTGACAGGCTTTGTCAACATATCATCTACATTATTAGATGTGCAAACATTCTCAAGCAAAAGTTTACCTAAAGAACCTAGTTCCCTGATCTTGTGAAACCGCACTTTAATGTGCTTTGTCCTCATATGATACACCTGATTTTTGCCAAGTAGATGACACTCTGACTATCACACTGCAGCTGAACTCCACCTTGCTAGACACCCAGCTCCCTGACCAATCCTATGAGCCACAACGCTTCCTTGACAGCCTCAACCACTACCATGTACCCTAACTCAGTAGCAAATAAGGCAACTACCGATTGTACCATAGACCTCCAACAAATGGGTCCACCAACAAGGATGAATACGTACCCTGTGGTAGACCTCCTATCATTCAAGTCTCTTACGTAGTCTCCATGCACATACCCCACTACTGATGGATCACTTTGTTGTCAACTGAGCATGATGCCATACCAAGTCGCACCCCTCAAGTATCTAAGAATCCACTTGACGACATCCCAATGCTGTCGACCTAGATTCAAAAAGAACTTGCTCACCATGCTAACAGTCTGTGCCAGGTCCGGCCTCATATATACCACGACGTACATCAGACACCTTACTTCACTGGCATAGGGGACCTTCGACATGTCACAAACCTCATCATATGTCTTAAGGCACTGGGCGATAGACAGTCTGAAATGACTCGCCAATGGTGTGCTTACCAGTTTAGTTGTAATGACCCAAAATTTCTATCCATCTTTTATCTGTTAAACTATATAACATAATCTCTAATACCCTGTAAACAAACATTTGTCACCTTCATGGCCCAGAGTAGGTGCCGTGGTAACCTGTGCAATCCCTGTATTTTACTTATGCATTGGAAAAACATAACACCCAAAACTTAACCCAAAATACACAATACCAGCGGTCCCACCTTTATATACATACACACGTATACATCATTTCTAAAAAACCCAAAATATTGTAGGCTCTACTATTTAGCCCAAGACTCACCCCACAACTATGCAGAATCAATCACCTCCTCTACCTCTGAGCTGGCCCTGCCCGCCTCTCTAGGTTACTTGAATATTAATAATGCTAGGGTGAGACACCTCCCAATAAGGAAAAAACATGTTATTACCAGTGTGTGACATATGAGTCTGTACATAAGTTATATTATTTAATTAAAACTGTAAATAGGATATCATGTAAAAAATATCAGTATAACAATCCACATTTGTCATTTAAAATATATTATTTTATGAGTTATCTATTCAAAAGTAGTTCTATCTATAATAAGTAATCTCTGTTTTCTGTGAATGCTATAATACATACATAACTCTAAAAACCTCCTCTGGATGGCTATATGTCATGATTTAACCCCTCATGACTGGGTTGTGTGGCCCGTAGGCGGGGTTAGACACTGGTTGGCCCTCCAATGTCAGCCTAACTGTATGAATCTGTATATGCCTCTAGCATGAAAGGCCCCACTCCACCTGGTCCGGACGCCATGGAGTCCTTTACTCCTGTGGCACAATCGGTTGTACCATACTCTATCTGAGACGTGTGGTTGCATTGTCTATACTGTATAGCTGCAGTACCGTGCTATGTAAATTGCTCTATTCCATCAAGGTCTAATACTATATAATACCATTTCTATATAAGATCTAATTGTGTTACCATGATTCTATGTTAATTTAGGTGTAATCCCAAGAAGGGGGTGAATTGGGTTTTTGAAAAATCTTTAAGTTTATTTTACCATTTAATCCCTATTTCAATATTTAACAAATTAATTGCAGGGGCTTGAAATTAATTCAAATTATTATCTCAATAAATTCTATTTTACCCAATTAATTATCAAGTGTGTATAATATAAATCAACATACAACCATGCAAAAGCTGATAATGAAATACAAGCGGGAATTAAAAAGATAAGGGAAAAGAAAAGGCAAACACGATTTTACGAGGTTCAACCAACCCAGCCTACATCCTCACCTTGAGCAACCCACTCAAGGAATTCTACTAAATTCCTGCTCCTTTAACCGAGACGAAACTTCCCTTACAATCCGCTACTTACAAGAGGCACAACTTCCTCCTCACCCGGTTCCCAACCCGAACCGTGATTACAATATAAAATTTCAAATTTGTAAAAAATCAATATTGCTTCTAACAAAGCTAGTGAGTACAATGAAAAACCTAACACATATTCATACGATAAAACTTGAAGTTCAGTATGTATGTAACGATGATATCATTATATGAATGATATGCTTTACAAATCAATCATTTAAATAAATATCTCCCAAATATGATTTTATAAACAAATTCTTTGGAGAAACAATAAGGTTCAATTTTAGAATACTTTAAGCAAGATTATAAAACAAGATCCATTCAAAAAGAATCTTTGATAATGCGCAGATCTATATTCTTACTATCAATAATCTGTAACGTTGGATCTTTGAATAAATAAATAGCTTTTAATATAGCGAAGATTTAAACACTATGTTTGAAAAATAATATCCCTCAATAATATGTATTTAGAGGTTCTTAGGATTTGCAATCAAATACTTCTTATACTAATCAAATAGCAACCCTTTGAATGAAGATATATTTAAAATTTTCTTCAATATTTTAGTTTTAAACAAAAGCTTTTCTCAAGTAGCGATCTTCCACAATATATATATAGATAATAACTCAAGATCAACTTCTCAAAATGAATATTCAATGACAAGTTTGTGAGATGAAAAATTCTTTAAGAACATGCAAACACTTAGTTTGATCACCAAACCTCAATTCCAAAGTTGTTTGCACAATAGTTGTTGGAACACCTTTTGAAAATCAACGTAGCCCAAGCTTTAATATGATGTAAACGCTTTGAAATCGCAAACAAAAGCTTAGTAATAAGTTCAACAATGTTCAAAGATGTGTATACATTCAAGGCTCCCAATTCTATTGCCAAAATTGAGGCACTAAGGTTTAGAGGTTGATTGTATAGGTAATCTCGGCCTTAGGATAAGTCTTGACCGTTGGATCAATTTGATCAAGTGTATAACCTGCGTGTTCTCTCACTAAAGATCAGATTTTTAAACTTCCTGCAAGTTCAGATGACTGAAGATTCGGGTTCAAACGTTTGATGTTCCTTAAAGCACTGAAAATTATAGTCGGGACACAGGGTCAGACGATTGAATTGAGGGTTCAGTCTTCTAAAGTCCCTAGTTCAAACAACTAAACTAAAGGTTCAGACGTCTAAGGGTGTTCTGCCTGTTCTGTGTTTCAGTAATTAAATCTTCAAATGATTGAACTAATTTTTCAGTCTTCTGAAGAAATTCTTAATACGTCTGAAGAAAAACTTCAGTCGTCTAAAATTGAATCTTCAAACTTTTGAAGGTAATCCTTAGTCATTTGGGTAGACCCACTTCAAAATTTTTAGTTTAGTTTTTCAAAATCATTTAAGCTCTCTTGCCTTAACCTCTTATAAAACATTTTCCAAGGTTTAAAAATAAGTTCTCTAAATCCATATTTAACCATAAAAGGTTTTCATGAGATGCATGTCTATATATTTTGAGCTTCTAACTATATCATATAGAATATGCACATACATCAATTCTAAATACTCATTCCCATGACGATCTTGAACTTGATGCTTGCATAAAATGTTTGCATCTTCATTCTTCTATTCTTCTTAGTTCCGTAACTTGTGTCAGGTTATATATATATATATGCTTTAATCCTCGTGGCTTCCATGACTTCATCACCTTCCGTGCATGCTAAGTAATGTTCTTGCTCACATTCTCAATGCACAGATCAAATACCAAGTGATTTGTCATTATCAAAATAGGATTTGACTCATAAAGTCAACATTCTATATCATCTGTATTAACCATGACGTTCTAAATCTCTGTAATTCTGTATAATCTGTCTTTCTGTATAATCTATATTTCTTTACATTCTTTATTTCTGTATGTCATGGTTCTATGCTCATTATATCATGGTTCTATAAAGCATTTTGTATAATCATGCCACTGTAAAACATTTTGTATAATCATGGTACTGTAAAACATTCTATATAAACATGTTTCTATAAAGTAGTGTATTACATGGTTCTTTATAATGTTGTATAAACATGGTTCTGTAAAATACTGTATATTGCAATTCTATATAACCATGTAAACTGTAATTCTATAAAACTCTGTATAGCCATAGTTCTGTAAATAAAATTGTATTTCATAACTCTATAAAAACTATATAATCATAAGTTTGTAAATCTGTATAAAATTCTGTAAATATTCCAGTATTTTTCTCATGTCACACAATTAAATAAAACTCCATAAATATAAAATGTAGTGCTGTATAATTTCCATGCATTATTTAGTTTAAAAACCATATTCTGTAACTCACATTCAAATATTTCAGTTCAATTTATTATTTCTCTATCTAATGCCTACATCGCGTGTAATTCCAAAGCCTGAAATTATATATATATCTCCTTGTCAATCAACTAAATATCCAGAATAATTATCATACCCACATTTCTAAATTATGAACTATTTATCATTTACCTGAGTTCCTAAGATGATACCCACGACGCCTTCTCAATCCATGCCTGAAGTGTTTGGAACCCCAAACCCTGAAATCGTAACACCCTAGTTTAATCATCCCAAACACTAGTATTTCAATATTTAATACGGAATATGGGCTCAAAAAAACCTACTAACCAAATAAACTTTAAATAACCCACTTACCCTGATTTTGGGATGGTGCCTGAACTCCTCAAACTAAAATTCTGCTCTGGCTAAACTATGGAGAATCTCCTCAGGATCAATGTGGTAGCTTCTGATCATCGAAATGGGGAGAAATAGAGTCAAATTTTTAGAGAGAAGGAGGAGGAACCAAGGGTAAAGAGATAAAGTAAGAGAGAGAGAGAGAGAGAGAGAGAGAGAGAGAGAGATTTTTCATGCTGAAACCCGATTTCGACATATTTATAGGTGACTTGACACATGGCCTCACCGATGAACCACATGTACTCATCGACGAACCGAAGAAGGGAGTTTGTCAATGAAGGTGAAGAGCTTGTTGATGAATCAATGGGTCTGTAATGCCCCCCTCGATATCTCTTCGTCGACGAATGTTAAAACTTAAAACTCATCGACGAACACTATATGGGAGTTCGTCAATGAAACCAGGGCATTCGTCGATGAACCCTGCTTTAATCCCCTTTTAAATTTTCATTCCTCTCTATTATTTAATTATTATAATTTTTGGGTCTTTACATTAACATTAGTCATGCTAAACCTTTCCAGAACCTTCTCCATATAGACGCCCTGAGATAACCATTGTCTCCCTGCAGCTTTGTCCCTACGAATCTCAATGCCAAGCATCCTCTTGGCTACGCTCAAGTCTTTCATGTCAAACATTTTTCCCAACATAGCTTTCAACCAATTCACCTCGATCATGTCTTTAGTAGTAATCAATATGTTGTCTATATAAAGCAACAGGAATATGAGAAACCCATCATCAAGACTCCTTAAATAGACACAACAATTGTACTCACACCTCCTGTAGCCCATATGGATCATATAGGCATTGAACCCTTTATACCACTACCTTGGAGACTCCTTCATCCTGTAAAGTGACTTCCTCAGTTCACAAACTAAGTGCACCTATCTAGGTTGGCAAAACCCTTCTAGTTGTGTCGTGTATATCGACTTCTCCAAATCACCATGGAGGAATGTCGTCTTTACGTCCATATGCTCCAGATGCATATCGTGTTGTGCCACCAGTCCCAACACTACCTTGATGGAAGTGTGCTTGACTATAGGGGATAAGATCTCATCATAGTCAACTCCCTTCCCCTATGAGTATTCCTTTGCTACCAACCTAATTTTGTACTTCTCTCTTTTCTTTTTTGAAACTGCTTCTTTCTTTTTGTATACCCATTTGCATCCATCTACCCGCTTCCCAGCTGGAAGCTCCCCCAAGTCCCATGTCTTGTTCTTATGTAGTGATTCCATCTCCTCCACCATAGCGCTCATCCAACTACCTTTCTCCTGGTTGTGCACGACCTCCTAAAATATAGTAGGATCGCCGCTACTAGTAACAAGGGCATAAGACACCATATGGCCAAAACCTTACCTGGGGGTGGCATGATGATGCGTCTGTTTCTGTCTATAGCTAAACTGCATAGCGGCTGCTTATCACCTGAGCTAGAACTCCCAGTGATCTGAACATCATCATCATCATCTCCACCCTGAGTTTCTGACTCCACCTACACCACCTGCTGATCTCTCAAGTTAGAACCCCATACATTTTTTCCCTGAGTCCCCAACTCCACCTAAACCACATGTCTATTACTACTGCAGTTTTCTAGCACCTGTTTCTTTTCTTCTTCTTAAGTACGTCTTAATATGAATTCCTCATCGAAAACCACATCTCTGCTTATCACCACCTTGTTTGCCGCTGGATCTTATGACTTGAACCCTTTCACATCATTTTGATACCCCAGAAAGATGCACTGTCTAGACTTCGCCTCAAGCTTTGATCTCTCATGTAGTAACCCAAACCCAAAAAATAAATTAAAAATAAAATAAAAAATAGAAATAAATAAAGGATAAAAAAGATAAAATGGTGAAGGAAAAGACAAAACCGTCATTGGCTTCCTCCAAAAATGCTCTCAGGATTCTCTGGCTTAGGTTTTCCATCGACGGTTTCAGGGTGGCTAAAAAAACCATCGACAGTTTAGTCTTCTGAGGACATTTTAAGAGCCAAACCATCAACGGTTTCCTGTGGGGCAGCTTACCTATAAATAGAAGTTCACTCATTTTTTTAGGAAAAATTATTTCCTCCCTCTCTTAGCTCTGAACTTCCCTCTCTTTCTCATCCCTCACGTGACTCTCTTTCATTTCTACATGCACCCGAAGCTACCCTCGCTCCCGGATCACCTCCCTCCTCTCTCGTGTTACCGGATCAGTTTCGACGGCAAGTGCAAAAAGCTAGGGTCTCGTTTTCCCGTTCGTTTTGGGCCGTTTTTGGAAAAACAGGTAAAGGGAGTAAGTTATACCAGTTTTAATTAATTTTGAACTGGTTAGTTTCGAGTATAAAAGTCATATATTTATATTTGGGGAAAAATCATATGGCATGAGAATAAAACTTTATTAAATGGTTGTGAATACTGTTCAGTTGAGTATACTGTTTACTTATGGAAACTATTTGTTTGTGAGTACTACTTGTTTGTGGATACTGTTTGATAGAGAATACTGCGTGGCTGTGGATTCTCTCTGGTTGTAAATACTGTCTAGTAGTGAATAATGTTGTAAATGCATTGGATGTGTAATGTGGTTCATGTAAATTGTGAATAGCATTAGTTGTGGTATGAGGAGGTTGTTATGTCGTACCTGATATAAATTACCATATAACGTTGGCAGTCGCATGAAAAGATTGTTATATGGTCATTTATATAAAGGGTTAAAACGTTGGCAGTGGAATGAGGAGTTCATTTTACCGATTTACTATGACTAAGGTTGTGTGTGTGAAATGGCAACCAATGTGGTTGTGAATCCCGTATGGATATGGACCCTGTATGGGTGTGAATGAAGTGTGTAGTTCCTGTGTGGATGTTCTGTGGCATTATATATGCAGATTCTGGGATATGTTAGTGTTGAATGTATGTGAGCTTATGTACACGTATTTAAATGCTTAAATAATTAGGGCGAAGTAAAACTCTTTGCCCGAGAGCTTATGGAGAAAGGTGAGTGCCTTGATAAGTATCAATTGAAGCCTCACTTGAATAACAAGGGAAAAGTTACAAATGGTATCAGAGTAGAGGGAAGGTACATGTATGGATGCGTAATCTTCCCTATCCTTGAGAACTTTCATCGGTAAATATTTATGTATGTATGTATGGATATGAATGTGTATTCTATATTATGGTGGATTAAGAAACGACTATATTTTATATATATTGAAACTCATCTGCCACACATAGTTATAGTTTACTTCTTCCTTACTGAGAGGTGTCTCACCCCGGCGTATTATTATCTTTTTCAGGTCCTTCAGGTGATCAAACTTAGAAAGTTCTAGGGGTGGAGTTTAGTTTTTGTTAATTTTGAGTGGTTGTAAGAACAGTTATATGTACAGTTTATGTTTTAAATATTGGTGATGTAATATGGAGAATTTGTTAGACTCCTTTTTGGGTTGTATATAGTACTCTTGTATTTTATTGGAGAATGTTTAATTATTTCTGCTACATGAATGGTATCAGAGACATGTGATGGTCTCATCACACTTCGGGCCCCACTTGGCTGGTTCGGGGCATGACAAAGTGGTATAAGAGCTTTAGATTATTAATACTAGAGTATGGGTTCGAGTTAGGATGAGGGTAGAAATGGATAGATTAAGGTATTGACAGGAATTTGAGTTCTGTTTCATATCCTGGAGGCAGAAATCCCTTGAAGGACTTTTGTGATTTTCTGAATCAGTCGAAGGTTTCCAAAAAACATGGTAAATCCATCGATGGTGATGTTTCCAAGTAGAGAGATGGGAACTTGGATGTAGAACTTGAAGGTAAGGATGGTTGATTTATGGGGATAAACCTTTGAAAGGGAATTCTGATAATTTAAGTATTTTAATTTGATGAATTGTGGTTAATTGGGTGTTGGATGTTTAATTGAGGATTTGAATATTAATCTGGTTTCTTGTTTTATAACTATGCCAGTTATGTTAAGATGTGGAGATTTTAAACTTGCCTCTATCTTATCTTCAAGATGGATCTCAGAGGTAAAAACGTGGATGCTGGGGAAGAGAATGAGTTGGGGGCTTCCAGTGGAGATGAGATTGAAACCTCCAGATTGTTACGAGGTATAGCTCAGCAGGTCAGGGAAGAGACGAGGCAGGACCTTGAGGGATCGAGCTACCCACCTGTGATGTAACACCCTGAACCCTTAAACCCGGGTCCGGTGCTTTATATCTGATAAAATCCCTAATATTTCATAATTAAACCATACATATGCAGCGGAAAACACAACTATGAACCTCAATCATACAAATAATACCAGAGTTTCCTTGTTCTATCCATAAACCATAATATCCTTCAACGCCTACATTTCCATAATTACATATCACCCAAAACATTTCAGTATTTTCATAATCATTCCTTACTCAACAACCTTAAAACATAAAGACATAAAACATAAATATTTACATTCCCCAAAATTAACATAGTATACACTTTTCTTTTTCTATTTCCCAATAATGCTATAAAAACCTCGAGCTCTCAAAGCTTGATTTCGAGGAAATCCTGAAAAAGATAAATTCATATTCGGGTGAGACACATCTCAGTAAGGGAAGAAACATACATATTAAAATAGTGTGTGGCTAACATGAGGTATATAGATATCATTTTAAATACATTTGCAAATCATTATCATAACATTGAAGACGTTTTCTAAACCTAAACAATCACATGCAAATATTTAACCTACGAGATTACCCAAGGATAGGGGTGATTACCCGCCCATACAAGTAACACCCCTCTGCTCTGATACTCAGGCAACCCGTCACAACTAAAGCATACCAAAGCACTCACCTTACTCAATAAGCCCTCAAGTATTAAATTGATCTCATACTCACACAATTCAACAATAGCTTTCCGGAAAATGCCCTAAAGATAGAGAAATTTAACCGCCCATACAAGTAGGTTCCCTCTGCCCTAGTGCGTTATGCAGCTACTACCACATCTGAAGCTACTAGTGCACTTGCCTTTCTCAGCAAGTCCTCAGGCAAAGAGTACTCCCCGCCCAGTCATAACATGTTCTACGTACATAGGTATTTCTAGTATCATAATATATTATCCTTTCTATCATTATTCAATCATACACATCTGTTCATATTCATAGCTTAACATTGCATTGCATTTCACTTTAAGTGACTCTTTCCCATTTGTATCATTCACGTTTCACATTTCATTTCATTGCATTGTCATTCCATTGTCATTTCATTGCATAACATTTTCATTTCATTCCTTCGTACTACAGTGGGCCTTTAGCCATCATTAGTTAGTCCACATAGAAATGCGCTAGAATCTGCTACAGTTAGTCCACATAAAAATGCGCTAGAATCTGCTAACATGGCTGTCTTTCAGTTGTCTTACATTTACATAGTTGCATTTAACATACATAGGTAACATTGTCCATATCATATTTTATTCTCCATACTTTACTTATTTAGCTTGCATCTTATACATTTAACATATATTAGCACAGAATCTCATGTCACACAGTTTAACAATAAAATTCGTATACATTCCTTACAAAATAAGCCAACCCATAATTAACATTTATACGTTGTAAATACATTTCATTTCTTATTTAATTCCTTAGAAAATTACTTTCACTTTCATTCATTTACTTTCACATATAGATAACTATATTGACAATCTTAGGCTCCAAAAACATAAATTTCATGGCTGGCATTTTAAACCCACATAAAAACAATTATACATAAATAACACATAATCCTTTCTAATTCATAAAAACCTGATTTAATACATAAACTTCCCCCTTACCTGACTTTCAAACTACACCAACAGGAATCCCACACAGATGCCCGCGGCGCTCACCCGAACCATGATTCAAAACCCTAGTTCCATTAAATTATTCTTAAATAAAATACTATTTAAATATTTTCTATGGCTATAATTTTCAAATTAATAGTTATACCCGCAAATATAACCAATTTACCAAATTTTCCAAATCCCGCTCTCGCTTTGGAGTGGGGCCTAGAAAACGTTATTTGAAAGTTTACCTACGCCAAAATGACGACATTCGCAACTAAGACCACGTGGTGGTACCCGATCATCGATTAAACAACATATTTACAGAGAAATTGGAAAAATGGGGAAAAGTTACCTTTCCCCAGGAGTAGTGCCTAATCCGTTCCCAAGACAAATCTGCTCCAGTAGAAATGTTGGTGGCGAAGTTAGGAATCCAACAGCACCTTCCATTTTTCGATCCGCCGTAAACTCGTCGAAAAATTGAGAGAGAGAGATGGAAATAGAGAGGCAACTGGCGCAGGAGGGGCGGCTTCCTCTGTAAAAAAAAAAAAAACAAATTCTTCCAGAAGCTTTGCTTTAGGAAGATAACTTTTACATATATATATATATATATATCTTATTTCAATTAGTTTTTTTTAATTATTTCATACTATTTCTTTTTATGTATTTATTTATTTAATACATAAATTTAATAATATTTAACTAATTAATTTATTAATAATTTTAATTAATTAATTAATTAACTTTATTTATTATTTTATTTATTTTTTTTCCAAATTATTTAATCATTTTAATTTTTCTGGTCTTTACATGTAAACCAAGGTTGTTCGATCGATCAATTCACCCACCTGAAACCCTCTGCTTTTTCGAGTGGTAATGACCCAATCATGGCCGAGACTTGCGTGCAAGAGATCGAGAAGATACTGACAAAGCTTAATTGCACTAAGGAACAAAAGGTTCTCTTGGCTACCTTCAAGCTAACAGAAGAGGCCGAGCGACGGTGGCAAGCAGTGAAGCTGTTGGAAGAGCAACAAGCAATACCCACGGTGATGACCTGGGACGTTTCAAGGAGGTCTTCTATGACTGGTATTTCCCCGCCACAACTAGGAATGCGAAGTGGAAGAATTTTTCAACCTGACTCAGGGGCACCTCACTGTTCGGTAGTACGTTGCTAGGTTCATAGAGCTTTCTCACTTCACTCTTTTCATGGTCCCAGATGAATATCAAAAGGCAAGAAGGTTTGAAAGGGGTTTGAACTAGAGGATCCATGAGCATGTGGTAGTTTTTCAGATACCGAACTTCTCAAAGCTGGTGGATAAAGCCACTGTAGAGGAGTTGAGCATGTATAGAGGTGCAGAAACATCAGAGCGGAGGAAGAGACCCATGCCTCCCAGTTTCCATGCAGATATTAGATAGGATTCATGGGGGGGACACATAGATATTGCGGGTAAGAGGCTAGATAGGGAGGATCGAAGACGTTAGGGCAATTTGTCAGCCCCTGTTATGCTCGGTGCAATATGAGGCATTAAGTTGAATGTCGGGGCAGGGGTGTTAGGTGCTATAGGTCCAGCAGATATGACCATATAGCCTAGGAGAGTCAGGGACTGCCGAACAATACACCCGCTCCTGATCAGAACCAAAGGAACAATCCGGTGCCTCGCGGCGGCCCGGCACGTGTCTACACACTTGCCTCAGCTGAGACAGAAACTGCTAAAGGTGCAGGTAATGAGCTTATGTTTGGGATAAGCAATAATTTCATTTAATTTTAAGTGATGCAAAAGTTCACATGTTGGAGTATATTAAATTGTGTGAATGTGGTTAGTTAATGAACTTCTAGGTTGGTGAAAAATAATTCATTAACGAATTTCGAGGAAGAAATTTTGTAAGGGGTGAGAATGTATGAACCCGAAACCAGAAAATAAAATAAAAATTAAGTAAAAATAAAAGGGGAATAAATAAAGGAGAAAAAAAATAAGAAAACGGTGACGGACAGGACAAAACCGTCGATGATTTAGGCAACCCCAAAAAAAATCGTCGCTAGTTTCCTTCATAAATGCTCTCAGGATTCTCTAGCTCAGGTTTTCCGTAGACGGTGTCAGGGTGGCCAAAAAAATTGTCGACAGTTTAGTCTTCTACGGGAATTTTAAGAGCCAAACCGTTAATGGTTTCATCAAGCATAGAAAAGTCGTCGACGATTTCCTGCAGGGCAGCTCACCTATAAATAGAAGTTCGCTCATTTTTTTTTGGAAAAATCATTTCCTCTCTCTCAGCTCCGAATTTCCCTCTCTCTCTCTCTCTCTCTCTCTCTCTCTCTCTCTCTCTCTCTCTCATCCCTCATGTGACTCTCTCTCATTTCTACATGCACCTGGAGCTATCCTCGCTCCCGGATCACCTCTCTCTTCTCTCTCGAGTTGGCGGATCAATTTCGGCGGCGAGTGCAAAAAGATAGGGTTTCACTTTCCAATTCGTTTTGGGCCATTTTCATAAAAATAGGTAAAGGGAGTAAGTCATACCAATTTTTATTAATTTTGAAACTGTTAGTTTCGAGTATAAAAGTCGTATATTTATAGTATGCTTTTCTGAACGGTTTAGGCATTTTTCAAAATGATGATTTTGAATATAATTTATATTTGGGGAAAAACTGTGCAGCATGAGAATAACCCTTTATAATTAAATGGTTGTGAATATTGTTCATTTGAGAATACTGTCTGCTTATGGAAACTGTTTGTTTGTGAGTACTACTTGTTTGTGGATACTGCTTGATTGAGAATACTACCTAGTTGTGGATTCTGTTTGGTGGTGAATAATGTTGTAAATGCATTGGATGTGTAATGTGATTCATCTAAATTGTGATATAACGTTGGCAGTGGTATGAGGAGGTCGTTATATCGCACCTGATATAAATTACCATATAATGTTGGTAATGGCATGAGAAGGTCATCATTAGTCATTTATATAAAGGGGGTAAAATGTTGGCACTGGAATGAGGAGTTTGTTTTAACGATTTACTATGAACAAGGTTGTGTGTGTGGAATGGTAACCTGTGTGGTTGTGAATCCTGTGTGGATATGGACCCTGTGTGGGTGTGAATAAAGTGTGTAGTATTCTGTGTGGATGTGTTGTGGCATTGTATACGTAGATTTTCAGATATGTTAGTGTTGAATGTATGTGAGCTTATGTACATGTATTTAAATTCTTAAATAATTAGGGCGAAGTAAAATGCTCTGCTAAAGGTGAGTACCCTAATAAGAATCAATTGTAGCCCCACCTCAAACAAAAAGAGGAAAGTTACAAACGGTATTAGAGCAAAGGGAAGGTACATGTATGGGTGTGTAATCTTCCCTATCCTCAGGAACTTTCGCCCATAAATATTTATGTATGTGTGCATGGATATGTATTCTCTGTTGTGGTGGATTAAGAAACGACTATATTTTATATATATTGAAATTAATCTTCCACACACTGTTATAATTTACTTCTTCCTTATTTTATATCCTCTTCGGGCACTTGGATTTTATGTGCCCCTTTTTACCGCACTTAAAACACTGCACATCCTTCCTCTTTCTGAATTTGTACTGAACCCTATGGCAACTCGATCCAGCCCGAGACTTGGCTCTACGACGATCCTGATTTTTCTTCACTATAAGCCCTTCACATTGAGTATTATCGTCGCTGACATTCTTCCTCTGATGGAAACTCAACAGAGCACTCGTGATATCCTCCAACTCCAGGGTTTCTTTCCCCAAATCAAAATTATAACCAGGTTCTCATACGTTAGAGATGTAGACAGGGAGTTCAACAACATCAACGCTTTGTCTTCATCCACGAACTTCACATCAACCCATTTCAGTTCACTGATGATCTAATTGAAACCGTTGATGTGTTGATTCAGATCTGAATCCTCTGCCATCTTAAGCCAATAAAGACATTGCTTAAGACAAAACTTGTTCGATAAAGACTTGGACATGTATCGGCTCTCCAGTTTCCGCCAAACTGCCGTCGGCGATTCCTCATCTATAACATGGTACATCACGTCATTGGCCCAATGCAATCCGATAGTAGCCACAACTTTGGCTTCCAACCCCTTCCAACTTGTGTCATCCATGTCATCCGACTTCTTTCCGTAAAGTGCCTTCACTATACCTTGTTGCACCAACATGTCCTTCACCCTCCTTTTCCAAAGTCCGAAATTCCTCATTCCATCGAACTTACCGACATCAAACTTTGCCGAAGAGATCCCAGCCATTGCGAACCAGTAGCTCTAATACCAATTGTTGGAGTTGAACATGTAGCGGAAGCACGCTCAACTAAAACCAACCATGAAAACTCAGATTGATTTGGAATAATTGATGCAAACACACAATGATAAATATACAAATCAAGAGAGCACAAAAATCACAATCACACACACAGAGTAATTGAAAACAAAGAGCAAAGACATAAGATTTAGCGGTTTGGCAATGTTGCCTACGTCCACGGGAGCAACGACTGATTTTCCACTATATGATCGTTCAATTAGGGTTACAATAATATGTATTTACATCAAACCTATGCGCACAAGAGGCTCTAGGTCAAATCCTCGAGGAAAATCCCCCAAATCCCATTACACCGAACCAAATCGTCAATGGTTACAGCCAAACCATCGACAGTTACAGCCATACCTGTAACGACCTGATATTTGACTAGGTTTTTTTTTATTTTTATACTATGACATTTAACATGCTCTGATACCATACTGGATTAAACCTAATCATCAACCTAGGCAGCGAGAAGCAGAAATCAAATAAACATAACCATGTGTAATTATATACAATACCAGAGTGCTAAAGTGTTTCCCAAAATATACATATAAGTCTGTTTTTCCAAAATACCCTCAACTGGCTAGGGCTACACAAAAATACTCACACTACTGTCAAGGCAATACCGAGGCCCCTCTATCTGCAAGTCTGATCTGTTCGCCTACCTAGATCACCTGAAAAATGTTAAAGTAATTGGGATGAGCCAACGCTCAGTAAGACGAAATATGCTATTACTAGTGTGTGGAAAATGAGTTACTATGATATGAAAATCTGTTTCTATAAAATCATGTATAACTGGATCTGTAAATACAGTACAAGTGATAGAAACCACCACCATTACCATGTTGCTTAACATATCAGTATTTTAGGTTACTATTTAAAATACTTCTAATGTACATAAGTATATTCTCTATCTGTGTAAATCTGTATATACATAATAATAACTGAAAACTTCCCTGTGGATAACTGTGTGTCATGATTTAACCCCTCATGACAGGGTTGTGCGGCCCGTAGGCAGGATCTACCATGGCTGACCGAATAGGGTAAACCAATATACTCCCTCGGTTTGATTTACCCTCCTCAACCCATATCTGATGGGTAGCCTATCCACGTCAGGGCACTATATGATCAACCTACTACCACGTACTATCTAAATAGGTGGTTGCACCCTAAATTGAATATCTAGAGCTACGGTACCGTGCTCTGTAACTGTATGGTCCAACAGGGTCTGATACTATATAATATATCTCTATATACAACTATCTGATTTACCATGATTCTGAAATAACTGTATTAGCCATGACACTGTAATAAACTGTAATTGTATCATCTGTATTTCTGAACTGAACTGTAATTTGTAAGTCATGGTACTGAAACTGTATAATCATGGTACTGATAACTGTATAATCATGGTACTGAAAACTGTATAATTATGGTACTGAAAACTGTATAATTATGGCATTTTGCAATTACTATAAAAACATAACCACTGGTTGTATGTGCTGTAAATCATATCCTGAAAATACTGTAAAACATGTTTCTTTACTATACACATATTCTTAAGCCACACAGAAATTTTAAACATATTATACATAAATGATAAACTGTATAAATTTCTATCGTGAATAATCATCTGATAAAAACGAATAGTTTATACTGAAACATAGTAAAATTGCCTAGCATAACATATTTCCCTTACCTGATTTCCGCTTAAATCCCCCTACTATAACGGGTCCAACACCCGCAGGGTTCTCCACTTAGCACCCTGAAAACCATAAATCCCAGAAAAAAAAAAACATTACTATTTCTACATCTATTACATTTCTTACAACTATTGGAAACTCAAATTCTGAATAAAAGACCTTACCCTAGATTTGAGATGAATTCCAACTTCATCCCACCGACGATTCGCTCCAGCGGACTTGTAGAGAACTTCGCCAGGAGCGCCGTGGTGGCATCAGATTGTCATTCCAGCGACTGACGGGGTCGATATCGAAGGAAGAAGAGGGAGGAGCCGAAGGGGGTAGAGAGAGAGAGACTACGGCAAATTTCTGTGATTAAAATTAGTTTAGGACTATTTATACTATGGGCTTCGTCAACAAGCCACGTCATCTCATCGATGAGTCCTTAAGTAATTTCGTCGACAAACCTTACCCTTCGTCAATGAAATTCAGAGTAGCCCAAATTCTTCTCTCGATATCTTCTCGTCGACGAGTCGTAGCTTCGTCGACGAGGTCCTCTTATACACTCATCGACGAACTCCTTGTGTTCGTCAACGAGGCCCTGTGGAAACTCTTTCGAGTTATTCCATCCAAAATGCAATGTTGTCGACGAAGTCAGCTGCCTTCTTCTATCACTGTTTCCATTTCTCGCCCTCATTATTATTTAAATACTATTATTCTTTGGGTCACTACAATATCGCCAATGAATACAGCCAAACCGTTGACAGTTTCATATAGAGAGAAGTTCCCCTAAAGACTGCTTTGTTCAATATTTCATTATGCTTTCCCGGTTCATGCGATCCACTAAAATATGAACCACATCTCCAATAGTTTTAAACACTAAGAGCATAATCTAGAAATAAATAACGTGGTCAAAAAAATTCAATGAAACTCATTTCCAAAGATTCTCAAGATGAATATGTCCATAGTTTTCCTAAGACAAAGGATGCGCCAAGTCCTGAGACGGCAAAAGGCTTGGGGCATTCACATCAAGAAATACAGTTGAGGTTTTCTGCATCATATCAGCACTTTATAAATCGTGGCATCAATAGCAAAAATTGAGGTTAAGATATAGCAAGGCTGGAGTTACAGAGTTTTGTTCTCCCATAAGGTAGGTGTCAGAATCTCAGATAAAAAAAGGTTGTCATGCATTGCATGCACAACATCAGAAATGATAGGAAACAATAAGCATACATATCATCATATCATACACACACTCATTCATGACATATATGTATTCTTACATAGGCTTTGGATATCCATTTCCATTCCTACTTAGTCAAATCCTTATTCCTCATGAATTCAAATAGTCAGAGTTCTACTTTGGAACATGGGGCATTGTTATTGGTGTAGTCCCAAGAAGGGGATGAGATGGGTGTTTAAAAAATTTAACCTAATGCTTTAACAATTTTAACCACGGTTTGAGCAAATGATATAAATACACAAATGCAATCAATATTCACATAAATATGAACAAATATGAATATACTCAAATTAAAGAGATTAGGGAAGAGAGAATAAAATCCATGTTTTTACAAGGTTCGGCAATCCTTGCCTACGTTCTTGCCTTAAGCAACCCATTTGAGGATTCCACTATGCACTCCTTCAATAGGTGGAGAAACATCTCTCTTTTAGTAGGCGAGGATGTCTTTTACAAAACTCCTTCAATAGGCGGAGTCGCCTCTCTTCTTATGTAGGTGAAGTTTCCTCTCTCCTTTGCTTGGGCGGAGCACCCCAACCCTTCACAAGGCCGAGTCGCCCCTTTCCTTTCAGTAGGTTGAGTTACCTCTCTCCTTCAATGGGCAGAGACGCCTTTACAAGTGGAATCAATGAAAATGAAGTATGAATAGTACTCCTTAATTAAGAGAATAAGTACATTAAGAATACCACACTAATACACTCTCAAAAGATTATAAATGAAGCTCAAGGAGTAACTAGAAGGTCTCCCTTTAATCAATGATTTTCAAGAATGAATTTTCAGCAAGAGGGTAAGTGTGCACTTGAAAAAATGAACTAGAAAAGCAAAGTGCTTGAAAAGGATTTTCAATCAAGATAAAAAAAAAAACTTAGATGTGTATAATGAATGCATATATCTCTTTTCTTCTTGCTAAAATAAGTTAAAAACCTTGTATTTATAGGCAAGATGGTCTACTAGCCATTTTATGGCCGTTGGGCTTTTAAATATAATTTATCCTTTCGAACTAGCTGTTTTATGGCCGTTGCATCAATCTACGTGATTGTTGATCGACCGAATTGCTGGTTCGATTACCCGAGTTTTCTGGGCAATTAATTCGGTCGCCCAGATTTCTGAGCAATTTCACCCGCGAACACCTTTCACTATTTAAAGCATAACTTTTGCTAGAGAACTCCAAATAGAGTGATCTTGGTATCAAATGAAAGCTAAGAAAAACTCTCACTATTTTTGTGTTGAATACTTTTGAAGATGGGATGTTTTCTATAGATAAAATTGCTTATTAATGCGGCAGTAGAAAAAAATAAGTGGATTTGAAAAATCTTATTTTGAGGTTTTTCATTCCAAAAATGATTTTAACACTTTGAAATAATTTTTGTACATTTATAAAATGATTTTCAATGAAATATAGAGTGTCTAGGGTCGAACTAAGGTCACCTATAAGTTTCTTCACATAATCAATGACAGTGTACTTACATAGGTCCTATTTGCAAAATATATGAAATAAATTCTTTAAATTCTTCAAACGTGGACTTCATGAGCTCCACAAATATCTTCATAGTCTCCAGTGTACGCTTCATGACTTTCCAATTTGCATCTGTTATTGTACTTAATACCTTAATCCCTATAAACATACTTAGTAGCACAATTAGATGCCTTGGTTTGTCATTATCACAACAGGATGAAACCTAGAAACGCCAACAATCTCCTCCTTTTTGATGATGACAAAGAAGGAGTAAAATGAGGTAACCTTGACAAGACCCCCCCTCACAATATGCATAAAATAAAAATAACTAATGTAAAGCATGTAAGGTATATTGAGATTAAGACTATAATTTTTCAATTTATACTCATTTAAGCTCAATTAGCTTTCAAAATGTATTTTGCTCATTGTTCTCACAAATTTAATCATATTATGGTTTTGCTTATAATTCTCCCTATTTTGACATAATTAAAAGGTGTCATCTAAACATGATATCTTCAAAAATTACAATGTGGCTTTAGAAGAATTTTCAACTATTTCTTGTATATTTTGACTTTTGATTTTTATAACATAAACTTAAATTTCATAATATTTCTAATACCACATGTCATGAATGCTTTTAATTTTTCATCTTGCAGCTAGAACTTTTCTTTAGATATAATCAACAGATACGATTTCCATGTTTGTTCCAAGTTCTTTTCTTGCCATAAAATGTCCATTTTGTTCTAATCTCACCCAACTTTTGATTTCAAAGCATAAGATTTCCATTTTTCTTCTATGCTCACCTAGCTTTTGATTTCAAAGCATAAAATTTTCAATTTTTTCTTCAACACTCACTTAGCTTTTGATTTCAAAGCATAAGTTTTGCAATTTTTCTTCTATGCTCACCTAGCTCTCAATTTTGTTTTTAAGTTCTCCCCTTTTTTATCTAAGTCCAACTATTTTGCATTCTGCTCAACATTCTCTCCCTTTTCGATCCAAGATTATTTATTTTTGTAGTTTTGCTCTGAATTCTTCCTAAGATTATTCATCTTGTATTTTTGTTCTAAATTCTCCCCTTTTATCTCAAAAAAAAATTTAACATTTAACTACATTATCTTCCAAAAATGATAATATTGTTCTAACATAATTTTCAATCATGTTTTGGAGTAATGAAGTCATTTTAGATGCATTTTCATTTAAGAAATGATTACAGCATTCATCGAGTCATAGGTATGATCCAACCGGTATAACAAGCCATATGTATTCATAAATCCATAAAAGTTCAGGTCATATATAAAGATATTCTATTAAGTTTCTTCCCCCTAAGATTAAGCTCATTCTCCCCCTAATATTAAGTTCTTATTCTTTTTGCTTTCTCCATAAGATCATTCATTTTTCATTTTTGTTCTAAATTTTCCACCTTTTTATCTCAAAATAAGATCTCCATTTTTCAAAACTTTATTTAGCTTTCAATTCTCCCTATCATTAAAAGGAGTCTTATCATTATTTGCATTTAACCAAAAGTTTGAAGCCTAAAACACTTTCTTATATAATCAATGCAAATAGTCTCCATGTTAGTCCAATAATAACCAACAATTATAATCTTTGGTTTTGGGTTTCCCATTTATCAGTTGGAGCGCTTCATGGGAGTTAAATCAATCCCTATATACAGGTCAAACCTTGCTACAGAGACTTGCTTTGTAATATGATGCACTATTTCTAAGACTTTTTTAGTTTAAACACTTCATTTGTTTTCTTTGCCTAATTTCCTCAAATTGAGTATTATCCCTTTAAATTTTGAGTGTTCAAGTGAGGAGAGAAAGACCTAAAGATTTATTTTTCAGCGTGGGGGTAAGGGTTTTAAAAACCCGAGTAGCATCAATTTGATAAAACTTAAAAAAGGCAATATAATATGCAAATGGCTTTTAAATTTATCTACTAGTGCGTATGTTTCTTTGAAATTGATACCTTCTTCTTGGTTGAAGCCTAGTGCAACCAACCTAACTTAGTTGCAGCCAACAACACCATTCTAATAATATGAAGCTCTAATTGATTGATCAAAGATTGAGAGCTTATAAGGGAATATGGATAAATACTCTTAAAGAATAACTTAATGATGAATTCAGTAGAGTATTCAGAAGAGATTTTTTTTTTCCTTTCTTTTAACCATGTCACGACATCCCAGAGCGCGTGTGCCCTAGGGTGGCGAAATAAAAAATGACGTCTAAATTTTCTGGAAAAACATAGGAATAGAGTCGTCACTAACCTTTTAGTGTGGTTAGAACACTTAATTACTATTCAGTTAGGGGTTGAATGGGTCTACGTTACCAAAACTAAGGTCGGGAGTATGTGAAGCCCGAAAGAGCTTGTACCCTTTTTAATTGCAATCATAGGGATAAAACTCGAAAATATTTAATAAAATACACTGCCAAAATTTTGAAATCTTATAGGATTTTTCTAAGTATGAAAATACTAGTTTGGGAGGTTTTTAGAACTCAAATGGTGTCGAAAAATGATTTACAAGTCTCAAAACATTTTTTTCGATTTTTCTTATTTTTCTATTTTTCTAAATTTTTATATTTTCATATATTTTGTAGTTTTTTAAATAACCAAAAAAATGAATAAATAAAACAGTGAAATTCAATTCAAAAATAATTTCAAAATTTTTTCCTAATTTTCTATTTTTATGATTTTTCTGTAGTTAACCGAATTTTCAAATAGCTAATAGAGGAAATAATATAATACTAATACTATATATATATATATATATATATATATATATATCATAACACGTAAGTATCATAATACTCAAAATTTCAATGATAAAACCAATCAATCCATCCCTAATAATATAACCTAGATATACATATATATAAAAAAAAAACAAAGTAATGAATATACACCCGCAATGGAAACCCTAAATATGCATATATTATACATTAAACGTATCTTCAACTAAGTAAACCCTAAATACGAGTATAACACCAACATTCAAGAAAGTCTAATATGAATATCACACATTGAAATCAAGACTATGATAATAAAAATCTTATACATATTACAAGATAACCACCCAAATCCTAAGAATACATATTACATATTAAAACAATATAAACTTTACAATATGAACATTAATAAATACCATCATGATAAAATCTTACAATATGAATATTACCCGAATAACAACCACACCCTAAAAATACATATTAAACATATAAAAACCCTAAATACATACGATAATGACAAATACCCTAAATATTAAACCTATAATACAACAAAGAAAACCCTAAAATATTTTAATAAGTACAACGAAAACCAAAAGAATAAACATGTATATTTAAATGTAAAAATAGTATA
The DNA here is from genome assembly GCF_029873635.1 of Malania oleifera. Taxonomy (NCBI): domain Eukaryota; kingdom Viridiplantae; phylum Streptophyta; class Magnoliopsida; order Santalales; family Ximeniaceae; genus Malania; species Malania oleifera. The sequence goes on from NC_080418.1 coordinate 124,565,101, forward strand.
ATCCCACAACCATAATATTAACACTTTAATGTGTAAAATAAAAGCTTAAATATGAAAATTAAATATATATTACACTAAATAAAGCATTATAAGAAGAAAATCTAAACATTGAATATTAAATATACCTGCATAAACAATGAAAACCCAAACATTAGATATCAACACAAACTAAAACAAGAAAAGAAAAAAGAAAAAGAAAAGGAAAAAAATGCATGCATGTGTGTGCGTGTTGCTGTGTGCGTGCATGTGTGCGTGTGGTGTGTGTAGCTGACACACAGGGGCTTACCGCAAGGGTACCGCCGGAGTTAGGTGGTGCCATCCGACTGTGCAAGTGAGGTCTCTCCGGGAGACGGTGACAGCGAGGGCAACGACGGTGGGAGCAAACAACGGTGACGGTGTGGTGGCTGGTGGTTGCCGCTCTGAGAGGCGTTGCAGAAGGTCTCGGGTCTGCTGGTGCGTGGCTGGACAGAGGAGCTTCACGGGTCTGTGCTGCAGCAAGAAGGTGGCTGCTGGAATGGATGGTGGCGTCTCGAGTTCCAGCAGGAGCTGCAGCCAGAGAAGAGTTGCTCACGGTCGGCTGCAGTGGAGATCTCTTGGGTCTGTGGTAACAGCAGCAATTGGGAGTGCTGGCAGCAGCTGGAGGGGAACCGAGGGAAAGGAGGGCTAGGAGAGAGAGAGAGAAGCTGAGGAAGACAATTCAGGAAGAAATAGAGGGAGAGAAAAGAAGAGAAAACAGAGAGAGAAAGAGAGAGAGAGAGAGAGAGAGAGAGAGAGAGAGAGAGAGAGAGAGCGAGGTCTGGAGAGACAGCGAAAGGAAGACAATGGCATGGGAGAGAGAGGGAGACAAGGGAAAGGGAGACGCAGGGAAAGGGAAAGCGAAGGGGAGAAGAGGGTGCACGGGGGCACTGCTGTAGCAAAGTAGGTTTTTTTTTTGTACGCCCCGACTGTGTGTTTTTGGGATGGGAGAGTCATGCTCTTTTTTTTTTGGATTCGTCCGGGTGTCCACAACCGTCAACGACGCCCGTTTTACGGTCCGTCGCACCAGTCGTGACTAATCCCATGCCCACGTGACAGCAGCCCCACACCACCACGTAGGAGGTAAACTCAGGCGCTTGCCGCAGGAATCGAACCCGGGGTGGGAGAAATCCCTGACCTCGTGAAAGGCAATCCCGAAATCTGCCCTTGCCAACTGAGCTCAGCCCTGGGGCGAGTCATGCTCTTTTATAGGGGAAGGAGGAGAGGAGCCATAGGGTTTCCGCCTCTCCTTTGCTTCTTGCATCTATTTTTTATTTTTTTTTTCTTTTATTTTTTATTTTTTTATTTTTTTTATTTTTTGTTCTTGTAATAATAATAATAATAAAATAATAATAATAAATAAGTAGTAATAATAAGATTTAAAAATAATGATAATATTAATGATAATAATAATAATAATAATAATAATAATAATAATAAATATGATAATAGTAAAATAATCATAATAATAATAAAGTAATAATAATGATATTTTAAAAATAATGATAATATTAATAATAATAACAAAGATAATAATAATAATAATAGTAAAATAATAATAATAATAAAGTAATAATAATAATAATATTTAAAGATAATAATAATAATAATAATAATAATAATAATAATAATAATAAAAATTTTGTTATATTGGCCCCGGGTAAAAATGGGGTGTCTACAAAACCAATTACATTGCACAAATACTTTGAATTTCATGGTTGAGTGTAGGTTTCTTTATCATAAATATAATAAGATTTTTCTTGTGATAAGATTGTAGAAGTATTACATATGTTTTTATAGTGAAGAACGAGGAGTTACCCTATATAAATATTTATCAAGTATTTGATAGAGGGTTGAGAGCTAATTAGGGAGTTTGGACTTTTTAAAAAAGCATAACATTTTCATGCTTGTGGATTAAGCATGATGAGAATGTCCTTACTATTTTGAGCATTTAAGAGTATATGAATTTTTTTTATGATCAATGCTAAGGTATTTTTCACAGATTAAGCATAGAGGGAATATTTTATTACAACTTGAATTCCTTAGAAGATGCCTCTAATTTGATTATAGTGGGATGTTGTTAATTTAGGTATAATCCCAAGAGGAGGGGTGAATTGGGTATTTTAAAAATCTTTAAGATCATTTACCACTTAATCCCTATTTCTATATTTAACAAATTAATTGCAGGGGTTTGAAATTGGTTAAAATTATTATCTCAATAAATTCTATTTTACCCAATTAATCATTAAATGCTTGTGAGGCTATTGAACATACATACATGCAAGATAGGTAATGAAATGCGTTGCAGAAATTAAACGGAGTAAAGGAAGAGAGAAGGCAAACACAGTTTTTACGAGGTTCAGCCAACCTGACCTACGTCTTCGCATTGAGCAACCCACTCAAAGATTCCACTAAATCCCTGCTCCTTTAACTGAGACGGAGCTTCCCTTACATCTGCTACTTACAAGAGGCACAACTCCCTGCTCACCCAGTTCACAACCCGAACCGTGATTACAATATAGAATTTCAAATCTGCAAAACAACTCAATATTGCTTCTAACAAAGCTAGTGAGTACAATGGAAAACCTAACACATATCCATATGATGAAACTTGAAGCTCGGTATGTATGTAACGATGTAATCGTTATATGAATGATATGCTTCACAAAATTTCTCTTTGATCAAATCTCCCAAAATAATTATATAAGTAAATGCTTTGGAGAACTTAGGGTTTTAGTTCAACTTACTATGCAGGAATACCAAATGTGATCTTATTAAAAAATTTGTCTTGAATATTATAAAGATCTAGATCAATAAGTTTTATTCCAATATCCAAAACACAATATGATATTTGTATGTGAATATGTATATATATATATATGACATGTGTTCCAAAGATCAAAAACCTAATATAATATTTTTTAGAAAATATCCCTCAATAATATATATAGTTATGAGCTATAAGGATATTTAATGAAGTGATTTTGTAATATAAAAATGTCGAGTCTTTAAATGAATACACACTTGAATAAAAAATATTTAACCATTGGCAAAACTTTTCTCAAGTAGTGATCTTGTCAAAACAATCTAAATGTACATAAGTTCACTCAAGATCAATCTCTTAAATAATATTCAATAAAAGATTTTGAAATAAAAAACTCTTTGAGAATAAGTATTGATAAACAAATCAATTTACCAAACCTATACCAAGTTGAATGCACAATAATCGCTAGAATGCCTTTTGAAGATCAATATAGCCTTAGCTCAAATTTGAAGTATAAGCTTTGAAATCCCAAGCAATAATTCAGTAGTGTGTTCAATCCTCTCCCAAGTGCTAAACGTTCAATATACTCAATCTTATGCCAAAAGTTGGGGCACTAGGGTTTAGATGTTGATTATATAGGTAACTGTACCCTTAGAATGAATCTTAACCGTTGGATCAATTTGATTAAAAAATAACTCTTGTGTTCTCTCACTAAAGATTAAATTTTTAATCTTCCCGCAGGTTCAAACGACCGAAAAGTAGGGCTCAGACAACTGAAGTTCCTTAAAGCTTCGAAAAATTGAACTGGACACAGGGTTAAACGTCTGAAGTTGGGGTTCAGACTTCTGAAGTTGCGAGTTCAGACGACTGAAGTCAAGGTTCAGTCTTCTGGTGTGCTTCTGTTTGTTTCTGTGTTTCTCCAATAAATCTTCAAACGACTGAACTTAATATTTAGTCTTCTAAAGAAATTCTTTAGACGACTAAACTTAAACTTCAGTCTTTTGAAGTTGAATCTTCAGATGACTGAGCGTATACTTCAGTCTTCTGAAGTTGACACTTCAGACTTCTGGGCAGGGACTTCGGTCTTTTGAACAAAGCACTTTCTGGTTTTTTCATTTTAGTTTCAAAAATTTGTTTTGCTCCCTTTCTTTACTGTTTTATAAATTATTTTTCGAGATTTTAAAAAAGTCTCTAAGTCCATAAATATCCCCCAAAGATTTTCATGAGATGCATGAATCCTAAGGTAAGTCTAGGATAAATTTTGAGCTTCGAATTAAATCATATGGAATATGTAAATACATTCAATTCTGATACTCATTCCTATGACGGTCTTGAACTTGCCACTTGCATCTTCATTCTTCTACTCTTTTAGTTCCATGGATTGTGCCACGATGTATATACTTTAATCTTCATGGCTTCCATGACTTTCTAGTCTTCCGTGCATGCTAAATATTGTTCTTGTTCACAATCTCAATGCACAGATCAAATACCAAGTGATTTGTTATTATCAAAACGGGATTGAACTCATAAAGTCAATAGATGTCTTTTAGGAAACACTGGCAAATTTTTGCTTAAGAATTGACCATGATAATCAGTGCTTATAATCAAATTTAGGAAGGTTTTACTAGTAGAGTTTGACAATCTGAATTATAAGTGATGACTGATTTTTCATTTTTAAATTTTGATTAAACATTAAAGTTCCAAGATGAGTTTAGGGTTGTATGGTATACAGTACTTACAATGTTATGATTAACTCCCCTAAATCTCAATTATGTGTGATGGACAAAATATGTTATACTTTAGACATTCATATTTAAGCGTATATATAGCATTAATAATTATCTAACTAAGAAAGACACATTTCTCCATCGGAAGTGGATTTTCTAAAGCATGCTTCTGAGATTTTATTTTAGGGATGACCTAGGTTATTTATCCCATAAATACAAGGTTTCAAAGAAAATTCCTTATTGTAATCCTCTAATAGGCTAGTTAAGCCATTAACCTTTACTTTGGACATTTTGGAGGAATGATGTCTTTTGGATTTATGTAGAGACAACTGTCCCAATAAATTAGATGCTTTTTCATTCCTTTCTAGTCCTAAGCATGCTATCTTATTCCTTGAATTATAGCCAATACTTTCATATATTAACCAATCAACAATGATATATACAGTTAAAAGATCATATTGGATGTATATTTGAATTTCTCATGTTGGTTTACTTCTCTAAAGTCCTCAGTATAGTAAATGCATATACTATGATTTGATATCTTAAACACTATCCACTATCCAAGTACTTAGTCATCACTATCCCCTTTTACTTTGATTCTTATTAACTAAATAATCCTAAGATCTAAGGAAGAACAATTCTAAAAATTATGTAATTCGTTTTGGTACACATTCTTCCTTGGGTTCTAAGGGGTTTGTTTTCTTGACAACCCATACCATTTTCATTTTTTTGCCTCTAGCACCTCTAAATGGGCAAGTGTAATGAATGTGCCATTTTTTTTCACAATATAAGCATGTTTTGTTTGAGGGATTTGGTTTGTTAATCCTATTTTTGTAAAAATAATCATGACAATAGGAATTAGAAGAGGAACCCAAATCCCCTTTGAAAAAATTATTTTTTTTAACTCCTAAGGATTTATTTGAGCTATCCTTTTCACTTGTAAATTTGGAGATTATTCTAGAATAATCTTCCACCTTTCCCTCTAAACTAGTGATTTTCAAATCCTTTTCTTTTTCTAAGGTAGCATGGGATTCTTTTAAATCTTCTAATTATTATGTCAAACTTTTATTTTCATTTCTCAAAGTTATGTTCATTTTTGACATCTTTATTAGAATCTTATGAACCTTAAAGAACTCCTTTTGTATTTCTTCATAAGATGGCATGCTTTCATCAATAGATTCATCACATGATTTATCATAGAATTCATCACAATAATCATCACATGAATCATTAAATAAGGTAGAAGGATGGATGTCTACCTCTTCATCATTTATGGTATCAAGCAACAATTTGCCGCTTCTTGATCACTTGAGTTCAGATCATCCCAAGTGGTAGCCTTCCTCTCTTCGGTTCCTTCATATGTATTTTCTAGTTCTTCCCAAATTTCCTAAGCACTTTGACATTTCATGATTGTATTAAATTCATTAGTATCTAAAACACAGTATAAAATATTCATGACACTAAAATTGATTTGCATTAATTTAATGTCATTATCGTCCATTTCATTTTCTAGTTTGGGAATTTCACTATTATTAATAATTTTCATTGGCACAAAATTCTCTTGAACAATTACTCTCCAAGCTCTCCAATCCATTATTTGCATAAAAATGCTCATTCTTTGTTTACAGGAGGTGTAATTTACAATACAAAACATTGGAGGCCTTGTAGAGGTTTGTCCCTCACAAAACGAGAATACACCAATATGTTCCATGTGATCTTTATACAAAAAGCGGTTAAGCTTATTGTAACCAGACTCTGATACCAATTGTTAAAAATGGTGTAGTCCCAAGATGGGGGTGAAGTGGGTGTTTAAAAAATTTAACCGAATGCCTTAACAATTTTAACCACAGTTTGAGCAAGTGATTTAAATACGCAATTGCAATCAATATTCATAACAAATATAAACAAATATAAATATACTCAAATTAAAGATATTAGGGAAGAGAGAATAAAACCCATGTTTTTACAAGGTTCGACAATCCTTGCCTACATCCTTGCCTCAAACAACCCACCTGAGGATTTCATTATGCACTCCTTCAATAGGTGGAGAAACCTCTCTCTTTTAGTAGGCAGAGATGCCTTTTACAAAACTCCTACAATAGGCGGAGTCGCCTCTCTTCTTTACATAGGTGAAGTTTCCTCTCTCCTTTGCTTAGGCGGAGCACCACGACCCTTCACTAGGCCGAGTTGCCTCTCTCATTTCAGTAGGTGGAGTTACCTCTCTCCTTCAATGGGCAGAGACACATTTACAAGTGAAATCAACGAAAATGATGTAAGAATTGTGCTCCTTAGTTGAGTGAATAAGTACAATAAGAATACCACGCTAATACACTCTCAAAAGATTATGAATGAAACTCAAGGAGTAACTAGAAGGTCTCTCATCAATCAATGATTTTCAAGAATGATTTTTTAGCAAGAGAGTAAGTGTGCACTTGAAAAAATGAACTAGAAAAGCAAAGTGTTCGAAAAAGATTTTCAAACAAGATTTTAAAAAAAAAAAACTTGGATGTGTATAATGGATGTATATCTCTCTTTTCTTCTTGCTAAAACATGTTAGAAACCTTGTATTTAGGCAAGATGGTCTATTAGCCGTTTTACAGCTGTTGGGCTTTTAAAAATAAATTATCTTTTGAAAACTAGTCATTTTATGGCCATTGCGGCAATCTGCCGCAATTTTCAAACGATTGAATTACTAGTTCGGTCACCCGAATTTCTGGGAAATTAATTTGGTCGTCGGGATTTCTGGACAATTTCACCTGCGAACACTTTTTAGCATTTGGGGCATAAATTTTGCTAGAGAATTCCAAAATGGGGAGATCTCTGTATCAAAAGAAATCTAATAAAAAATCTCACAACTTTTGTGTTGAACATTTTTGAAGATGGCATGTTTTTTATAGAGAAAATTGTCCATTAATGCGGCACTAGAAAAAATAAGGGGATTTAGAAAATCTTGTTTTGGGTTTTTTCATTCCAAAAATGATTTTATTACTTTGAAATAATTTTTGCACATTTATAAAATAATTTTCAATGAAATATAGAGCGCCTAGGATCCAACTAAGGTCACCTATGAGTTTCTTCACATAATCAATGATAGTGTACTTACATAGGTCCTATTTGCAAAATACATGAAATAAATTATTCAAATTCTTCAAGTTTGGACTTCATGAGCTCTATAAATATCTTCATAGCCTTTAAGCTTAGTCTAAATATGCTCCATGTTCATAGCTAAACATCATCGTCTTGTATGCTTCATGGCTTTCCAATTTGCATATGTTATCGTGCTTAATACCTTAATCCCTATAAACATTTTTAGTAACACAATTAGACGCCTTGGTTTGTCATTATCAAAACGAAATGAAACCTAAAAAAGCCAACAATTGGTCCTCAGATCTAAGTGATTTTCAAAAATGATTTTCAAATACTGAGGTATCGATCCTCAAATCCAAGTGGTTATTGCAAAAATATTTTTTGAATACTGGGGCATTGGTCCTCAAATCCAAGCAATTTTTGCAAATGTATTTTTCAAATACTGGGGCATCACACCCACAAATTTCAAATAATCACTTTCAAAGTTGACCTGACTATTTCATTCATTTGAGTTGTCACATTTAAATTGCCTGACTATCCCGTTCATAGGAGTAGTCACATCCAAATTGTTCTAATTATCTCATTCATTCGAGTGGTCACATCCAAATTATCCAAACTACCTCGTTCATTCAAGTGGTCACTTCCAAATTGTCTAAATTGCCATTCATCCAAATTGTCTTGATTACTATTCATCCAAATTATCTTGATTATCATTCATCCTAGTTATTTTGACTATCTCATTAATTCGAGTAGTCTTGTATCGGTTATCTCGTCCATTCAAGAGTTATCATCGAAGTTATTTTGACTATCTTGTTCAGTTGAGTAGTTAATCTGGCCACCTCAAAAAGGTATGTCGCATTGTGGGTTCCCAAATCTAAGTGGTTCCCTTCTTTTGACTATTTTGAAGGCATGTGGCATTGAGAGTTCATAAATCCGAATAGTCTTGGCTGCTTCGTAGGCATGTGGCATTGAGAGTTCCCAAATCTTAGTAGTCACGTTCAAGTTATTTTGGCCATCTTAGAGGCATGTGATATTTATAGTTCCCAAATCTTAGTGGTCCCATCCAAGTTATCTTGGCTATTTTGGAGGCATGTGGCATTTAGAGTTTCCAAATCCGAGTAGTCCCCTTTCATGTTATCTTGGCTACCTCGGAGGCCTGGGGTATTGAGAGTTCCCAAATCTGAGTAGTCATCTTAAAAATTGTTTTGGCCATCTCAAAGGCATGTGGCATTTATAGTTCCCAATCTGAGTGGTATCATCTAAGTTATTTTGGCTATTTCGGAGGCATGTGACATTTAGAGTTCCCAAATCTGAATAGTCCCCTTTAAAGTTATCTTGGCTACCTCGGAGGCCTAAGGCATTGAGAGTTCCTAAATCTGAGTAGTCATCTTCAAAATTTTTTTGACCATTTCAGAAGCATGAGGCATTAAGAGTTCCCAAATCCAAGTAGTAGCATTCAAAGTTGCTATAATCATCCTGGCTTTGATTGAATATAGATTGAGCTAACATCAACAAGTCAACCTGGAATCACATGCATCTTTTCTATTTATGGCCTGATATAAAATTTGTGTGTTTTATCTTTATAGGCTTGTTACTAAAAGATAATAGAGGACGACTCCTACTATCATCTCAAAGCAACAAAGCTACAAAGAGGGGTAGTTGTAGACACCCAATTTTAATAGGGCACCTTTTTAAATATCATTCATGAAATAACATAATACAAGGGTATAGGGATACAGGGAAATACATCAAGGCTAGGAAAATGCAGGGGTATAAGGAAATACATTACATGGAATACATAAATACATAAAATACAAAGGGACCGAATAAAAATTCTGTGCATAAGAATATCCCCAAAGCATCTTCGTAGGTACTTGCATCCAAAAATAGAAAGAAGATCAAGCAGTAAAGGAAATAAAATTGGAGGGATTCTGTAATTAATTAGAGAAATTTCAAAGATTGAAATATATCACATCATATCTTCGGCCAATGACTCATAAAGAAAAAAAGAATCAGCCAAATCACACAAAGAATAGGATTACTTGTTGTAGGAAGGAAAGCACATGCGAATAATTGGATGAAAGGAAGGCACTTGGAAAGGAAAGCCCTATATGTTGCCTGTCTTAGCTAAAGCTCCAATCCTATAAATAGGGGGTTCACTGAAGGAGAAGAACACACCAACATATCGAGGAGAAAGAGAGAACTCTAAAAGAAAAAGAATGGAGAGGCAGCATTGATTGTGAGTTTAAGGATTGACTAGCGAAGTCTCGAGGGTAAAAACCCTAGAGAAAATAGAAGGGTGATTTCCTACCCTTCTTATGGAAGAAGGCAGCACAGCCCAGTGCCCTGCAACCCGAAGGCTTCTCTACCTACCAGAGGAGACAGATGCACAACCCAGAGGACCACCCAAATAGAGACGTAAAAGCCTAGAAATAGGAGAACACAGGGATAAGAGGACCCAAAGGAGTAGAAGACACCAAGTTAGTATGACTATTTTTGGCTTTACTCTTCTATAGTTATCATATATTATAGGTACTTAGTTGGAAGAAGGAAGGGTACATCTCCTATGTAGGTATGCACACATAGCATACTAACCATAGACCCAACCAATAGCCTCACTCTGCTAACCCAAGCCCAGAAGCCCCACTCTAAAGGCCTAGAAGCTCCGTAGCCCATCCATGTTTTAAAACTAGCCCATAAGATCAGTTAAAAAAAAAAAAAAAAGCCCTACAGCCCATATGTAGGAACCCGAACCCAAAAAATATAATAAAATGAAAAAAAGGGAGAAATAAAGGAAAATAAAAGAAAAACAAGGAATTTGGTAAGGCAGGACCAAAACCGTATATGGTTTTCTAAGCAGGAGAAAAATCGTCATCAATTTTGGGTCAACAGGGCGAGTCAACCACAAAACCGGCAACAGTTTTGTGGAGACAGGGGAAACCGGCGCCAATTTTTCTCTGGGCTTGCTCACCTATAAATAGGTTTGAGCTCATTTCTTTAAAGAATTTGAAATCTCTCTCTCTTCACTCTCCTAGGGTTTTAAAACTTTTTCATCATAAAGCCTTTCCGAGCTCATCTTTGCTTCCCGGTTGTCTCTCTCATCCATCGTCTAGCAAATACACGTGTTTTCACTAGTTGAAAGTTCTAAGGTTTTGTCGTTTCGAGCTGTTCGGGTATGTTTTCCGTAAAAAGGTAAGGGAATTTGTTTACATCAGTTATTTTTTAAATCTAATCCGGTAGAACTGTAGCTTATGATATTATGTATGATATGACTGCTTATTTGAAAAATTCCACCGGTGGTATTGCTGGTTTTTTTGATTTTACGGTTTTGGTAAAAACTAGGGTACGACCTCCATTTTTCCTAAAACTCATTTCTTTGTATTAAACCTAAAGTAAGAGGTGCTTGGAACCCTTGTTTTCAGTTTAAATTATATTTTACGAACCATATGCTATACTTTTGCTTACTAAGCCAAATGAGTGTGACATGAGATGTTAAATGGAAATATACTGAACTGAGAAATATGATTATGAGATATGGGAATTGGAGTTCCAAATTGTTATCAGGAAATGTAGAAAAGATATGTCGGTTAAATATCGAGAGATGTAAGTACCAAGGTTAAACCAAGAGCTGTGTGTGCCAGTTTATACCAATGAATGAAAGAATGAATGAATGAATTGTGAAAAGTATTGAAACTGCTTAAATTCTTTATGAATGAAAACAAGTTATTGTGCTTTCGATATAAATTGTATATATGATATATGAACCGCTCGAGAAAGCTTGTTACCAAGAGAGCACGATACCGTTGCTAGCATGAGAGATACAGTGCAACCACATGTTATTCTTGAGTGTGGGTATCTAAATAGTTGACTTGATATGAAGGGCCATTGGTTGACTTACAGATCAGGGTGGTGTAGGTCAAGTCGGACTGGAGAAAGTAACGTGACTAGCCTAGTGACCCTAAGTCTAGATCAGAGCATTATAAACGCATAACCCGTGTCATGGGAGAAGTAAATGGTGTAGTTATGATGTTTCAAAGCTGAGATGAATTCATTATGCATATACATGATTTAAAAAATAAAATGGGTGAAGTTACAACTTTGAGTACCGAGCCGAGGGATCGTACAGTGTATGGGCTATACCCTACTCCAACCTCGGGGACTCTCGCTTGTAATGAGTCGAATTATCTTATGCAGGAATTATATATATATATATATATATATATATATCTCTTCTATATTATAGGTTTGTGAATGATTTAAATGTGTAACTATTTTCTATTGGAATAAACTCATGTAGCCACACACTAATGTAATATGATCTACCTTACTAAGAAGTGTCTCACCCCAATATACAAATCTTATTTCAGGTCCTATAGGAAACCGATTCTAGCATTCTATAGGGATTCTGGAGCATAGTTGTTTTTGTTAGTTTATGTAAGTTCTTGTATATGTGTTGGGCTTTGGCCAGGTTGTCTTTTTGGGAACTATAATGGCAGGTTATGTTTTTAGCACATATGGATGTACGTGAGGAAACAGTTAGAAACTCTGGTAAGATTTATTAGATGATGTATGTTTATGTTTTCCGTTGTGTATGATTATGTTGATTAGTATGGAACACTTGATTTCCCTTATTTGGGCGGGTCATTTATATGTGGTATCAAAGATACGTATGTTATGTATGTATGGTAGCACTCCGGGCCCACTTATAGGGTTGGGGTGTTACACCATAAGCCTGGTTTTAAAAATCCCTGAAGCCTATGTTTTAAAACCAGCCCATAAGCTTGATTTAGAAAAAGCCCCAGAGGCCTATGCTTTTAAAACAAGTCCAGCTTTAAAAAGCCCTGAGGCCCACAAACCCAATTTTAAAATAGCCCACATGCCCAATTTTTAAAAAGGCCCACGCCCAGTTTTGAAAAGTCCTGAAGCACACATTTTTAAACAATCCCTAGGCCCAGCTTTGAAAGAAACCCTAGAGCCATTGTTTTTAAAACTAACCAGGCCTAGTTTGAAAGAAACCCTAGAGCCTGCATTTTTTTTTTTTAACTAACCAAAAGCCCAGTTTTAAAAAGAACTGAGAAGGCCCATATTTTTAAATAAAAGCCCAAATAGACCTTGAGCCCCAAGCCTCATTCCCAAGGCCCATCCAAGTCAGGCCTAACAATGGGCCTGAGTCCTCCCATTCCCAAATCATACCTAGCCCCCCTCGAGACTGGGTGAGTTAGCTCACTCGCCGAGCCAACCCGAACCCCACTCACTAGTTCGAGGATAGTTGACTCACCTTGAACCCCATTTGACTCAGAATCGAGAACCAAGCTCAACTCAAAGCACTGAACCCCAAACCCATAACACAAAATCCAAAAACCCCCAATCTAGGCACAAATCGAAAAGCTGAGGGGTAAAGGATACTCATCTAGAGTTCCTAACAGATCTGAGAGCCCCCTTACCCTTTGTATAAATCCAAACCTGTAGAAAAGATCATAAATTATAGGTTAAATCATTAAACTGGGAAAAATAAAGGGAAAAGCTGAAGAGAAACAATCAAACAGATTTGAGGGATCAGATCAAAGAATAACATCACATATCTGAAAGAAACTTGCAAATCGAGGAACTCTAAAAATAGGGTGGGGAGTAGGCAAGAGAGTGCTTCGTAACATAGGTGGGGAAAGGGACAAATAGAGAACAGGTAAGGGTAATAACAGAGAACATGTAAAGGTAGTAAACAAATAACAAGGAAGGAGAATGAAAAGAGAATAGAGAAGGTTCAAGAGAGAAGGGAGAGAACTAGAGAGAGAGAGAGAGAGAGAGGAAAGTGAAAAAAATAGTAAAAAGGAAAAAATGGCTTTATATTTGGAGATAGTTGGCCACGTGTCACCCCCATATGGTGACATGTGGTGACACGTGGCGCAGTCTAGACCAAGGAAGGTGGGGCAACGTGGCTCAAGATCAACCGTCCAATATGTGTTTTCTCTAGATGGTAAGATATTCGCCACGTCAGCAATCTGTGTTTCAAGAATAGAGTCAATCGAGTGTTGACACGTGTTAGGGTGATGACGAGAGTGATAAAAAAAGGAGAAGAATAAAACGTGGGCTAGGTGTCACCACAGTGGGTGGACACATGACACCCACTAGGTTGACTCAGTTCAAATTTAAACCCTTATTTTATTTTATTTTTATTTATTTTATTTTTATTTATTTTATTTATATTTTTAATTAAACTTTTTTATTTCAAAAAATTAGAGAAATTACAAAAAAAATTACAAAAAAATATCAAGAAAAATAGGAAAGTATTTTGGAAAAATATTTTGAAGTCCAAAAAAATAATTTTTTTTCAGTTATTTTGACTCAAAAAATGTAGAAAAATCTTAGAAATATTTGGAAAAATGTTAAAATGCTTAGAAAAATCTCCACAAAATTTTGAAAAATATGGGTATATTTTTTTAAAAGATATTTTGGATGATTTTCTTGATATTTGTGTGGGTGTGTCCTTATGATTTTAAAAAGGGCAGTAAGGTATTTTTAGACCTTGCTTGTTCGGCTTTGAGGGGGGTTTTTCTAATAATATCCCCTTTTTTGGAGGTCTTATTAGACATTTATAAGTCACGCCAGATTTTTTAATCTCCTGTTAATTTTGTACATTTATTCATTTATTTGTTTATTTATTTTAAAAGGAGTTAATTAAAGGGTTATTAAATTCAATTTGGGATAATTCTTAATTAATTGGGTACCATTCATAGAACGGGTATGTAGGGGGTGTGAATACCTTTCCCTCACATAACCAAACTCCCGATCCCAGTTCTGGTATAAGCAGATCGAGACTATTGGTTCCTTGGTCTAGGTTTAGTTTAGTGATTAATTAGATGAGTAGTAATTAGGACTTCTAACTGCACCAAGAAAAAATAGGTTAATGGTGACTCAAAATTCAAAATTTTAAAAAATCTTATTTTATTCCCTCGCCTCCTTGGGGTCCGCGCTCCCGAGACGTTGTGAGAGATGTTAATATTTGGATGAATATTAAATTAAAAGTTAGCTTAAAACCAACTATATCCCTTTTATTAAGATGCATATAAATATGACTTCATTTAAATTTATGTGGCAATAGTCTTATGACTGTAAAAGATTTGTAACGTAAAGTTGAGTGTGGGATTATTGAAAAGGGCTCTTTGATTGATAAATTTCTTCCTTTAAATTTTATGTATGTTAAAAATTGCAACGCTTTGGAAAGTAGTTGTAAACTTACAAGTGTAGAAAAAAAAAACGTTCTTGCACGTTACTTTACCAACGAGTTGGAATAAGATGCGGGTCTCCATTCAAAAACACTATATTAGACAAGTTGTATCCTCAAAATATATGAGGCAATCATTCTTTGTGTATAAAATTAGAATAATAAAAAATGAGCATATATTTAATAATGAAGGACCACATAATTAAAAGAAAAAAGAAAAATATTTCACTAGGTTAGTAAAAAAAGTGTTAATTTACATCTTACTATCTTAATTTATATTAGTTTATACTTATATATATTTAAAAAAAAAAAAAAAGCATCATAAGAAACATGCTAATGGTCAAAGATTGAGAAACACTTATTGAAAGTCTCATGTTTGTATGTTGGATATGTGGCTCATATTGAGTGGAATGCATGTGTCGGGAAAGTATGGTGAAGCAAAGAACAAGGAAGGAGGCTGCAAGAAGGAACCGTCGATGGTTAGGTCGATAGTTGCATCGATGATTAGGTCGACGGTTTGCTCTCGGTATTAAACCGTCGACGGTTTGCCTGAAATTGTCAATGGTTTCAGTCTTCAGGATTGGGCCTTGGTATTGAACCGTCGATGATTTGCCCAAAACTGTCGACGGTACTGTTCGGTGCAGATCATAGATTTTAAATCGGGAGATCAGTAGATTGGGAGATTTCAGAAGATTTTCCTCCGGGGATTAATACAATAGTGTTTTAGATACAGTTTAAGTTTTCTATATGCATAGGGTTAGAATATAAACAATATTTTGTAACCCTTGATGTAAACTTCGACTTATTGATAGTGAAAAACAGCCGCTTGCTCCTGTGGACGTAGGTACATTGTTGAACTACGTAATTTCTTGTGTCGTGTATTCTTATTGCTTTATTTTATTCTCTTTATGACTGTTTATTTCCATATTCATTCATCGTTGGTTGTTGCATTGCTTGTTTTGATTTGATTTGTTGGTTTTCGCTCCGCATTGATATACTACCACTTTTTAGAACATTGTATCTTTGAAGGATTGAGAAAGGCGTGTAATGAAAATAAATGAAATAAAAAGGTTATTTGATGGTAAAATACTTATTATTTTATTACATATTACATAGATTTAGAAAATCAATTTTGTAACGTCCCAAAAATTCAGCTATATTTTTTTTTCCACATAAAAATAATAAAAATAATTCTGATACCATAAAACATAAACTAAATTAATCCATACCCCAAAGGAAACCGGGGATATACCTGTCCATACATACATGACAACTATGCAGCGAAACCATGACTTATTCAACCTTATATACAATACTAGAGTTTTACTGTCACAAAAAAATACACATATACATCCCAAAAAAGACCATAAATATCCTAGGGTCATACCTCCAAAAGTCCATCCTGATTTCAACCCACCTACTTACCCTTCAGTCAAGGTAGCACTATCAACCTCCTTTATCTCGGAGCTCGGTCCGCTCACCTGCCTGGGTTTTCTAAAATGTTTGTATTGCTGCGGTGAGACACCTCTCAGTAAGGGAGACATACTAATATCAGTGTGTGACAACATGAGTATTATTGTGTTACATACATTTACTGTACATGATAAACTGTATATAATAAGTAAAGAAAATATGTACATAGTTTAATTGAGTTTGAAAAGTCAGGTAAAATTGTTCTATATAAATCTGAATAAATTGTAAATCAACATAGCATACTGTATCATACTAAATTTCTGTATACATATAAATCATCTACTATATCCGTATATCGCTAAAATTATACCATGGATGGATAACTGTATATCATGAATTCACCCTGTATGATTTGAGTTGTGCGGCCCGTGAGCTAGACTTAACTCTGGTTGGCCTACCAGGCTAAGTCAAACATGACATAACTACGCACGATTGCCCACCCAACCTGGTTCGCCCATCTTGCTCTCCGCAACACTTCTCGGGTCGGCACACGGTGGGTATCCTGGTCTCTGCAACACTTTGGCGCTAATCGGCCTCTGACCCAACACTTTTTGAATAGTGTGGTTGCACTGTCAGCTAACGCCAACCTGGTCTACTCATCCTACTCTCCGCAACACTTCTCGGGTCAACACACAAGGGTTACACTGTCTGATTTGGCTAGCTAGCTACGGTACCGTGCTTTGTAATCTGTTCTGGTGCATCAGGGATCTGATACTATATAATACTATGTCCGTATATTACTATTTTACCATGATTCTGTATAGACTGAAATATTGTGACGTCCTCAAAATTTCTCCATTTTTTTTATAAATATCTATATATCCATACCTAAGCAGCGAAAATATAAGTCATACAACCACATATACTATACAACACTAGAATTCTGTACATATAGACTATAGCCATAAAACATTTCCCTCCGGTATCATCTACCTCAAAAATACATCTCTGTGCAAAATTTACCCTACAACTAGGGCAACAAAGTAGTCACTCTATCTGCGAGCCTGCTCTATTCGCCTAACTGGCTCACTTGAAAAATGGTAAAGTAATAGGGTGAGACGACGCTCAGTAAGTGGAAATAAGGTATTATTAGTATGTGGTGACCGAATCGTACAACTATAACATTAATATATAAAATTGCATGATCTGACAAATCTGTAAAACACATGTATAATAGCTTAAAACATTTGTATCATCTGAACTTTCTGTCATTCATATTGTTATATCATACTATATATGACAAAAGCTGTAAAATTGTATACATATACATATCTATGCTCTTTCCTTGGGACTCTATATGTCATGATTTGACCCCTCATGACAGGGTTGTGCAGTCTGCAGGTGGGATTTAACCTGGTCGGCCCTCTAGGTAAGTCATCATACTCTACGCTACCTCAGCCCGACCAAACTGCATCCACTCCTAAGCTTGGGACTGGCTGCTACCTCGTCAAACTGGCCCCCTCAACCCAGTGAACTGGGGAGCTGCATCCTCTCCAAGCACAATTTGACGGTACCCACACACTATCTAAGATATGTGGTTGCACTCTATCTATATTAGCAACGGTACCGTGCTCTATAAACTATATCTGTCTGTAATCTTCCCATAGGGATATGATACTCTATATATATATATACTCTTTTTACTGTTTTCATTATGTTTCCAAAATAACCATAACACTAATAATCTGTATTGTAAACACTGTAATATCTGTAACATTTTGATACTATAACTGTATAATCTGTCTATATACTATAAGTGTTATGGCATTTAGGAAGACATAACATTCTGTAAATACTATATATACTGATCTAAATAAACATCTGTGTATGTATATATATCCATCTGTGAAACTATTTGAATAAAAGTGTATATGTACATGCATCTGTCTGTATAACATCATATATTGGGAAATATATATAAAATTCTACATCAAATAATATCTACTCAGGCCACACATACTTTATAATCTCATATTTTGTAAAAATAATATAATAATTGGTATATAACAGTAAAATTTCTATTAATATAATCAAATCTCCTAGTATAGCATATTTCCCTTACTTAGTTCTTGAAAAACCCTTACTGAACTCTGGCCCTACACCCGCACGGTTCTCCACTCAACACCCTAAAAACGACAGCCCCCAGAACAAAACATCAATATCTTCTTGCATACAACATTTCTTATAATTGCAGGGAAAACATATTCTGAATAAAACACCTTACCCTGAATTTGGGATGAATTCCAAACCACTTCCACCAACAATTAGCTCCAGTAGTTTGGCAGAGAACTTGGCCGGAAGCGTCGTGGTGGACTCAGATCTTCAATTTGGCGAGAAATGGGGCCAGGATCAAAGAGAGAAGGTGAGAGGTGCGTTTTTAAAAGAGAGAGAGAGAGGGTTTGCGCTGAATTTTCATCAAAAAATTCGGGTTTCAACTATTTATAGGGCCGAATTCATCGGCGAGACACATCATCTCATCGACGAGTCCTTAAGTAATTTTGTCAACGAACCCTACCTCCTCGTCGACGAAATTCAGACTGCCCAAAAACCCCTCTCGGTATCTTCTCGTTGACGAGGCGTGGCTTCGTCGACGAGGACTACTTATGCGCTCATCGACAAAGTCCCTGTGTACAAATCTTCCGGGTTATTACATTTAAAGTGCATCGTTACAAATATCATGATTCTATAATATCTGTAATAATACTGTTTCATGATTTTGTATAAAATATGTCATAATAATAATATTTCTGAATATCTGTTATAAATATAACTAGTCATGGAATTAACGTCGACTGAATATCACGGCATCTGCGCCGGCTGAATATCATGGCATCTATGCCCGTTGAATAACACAGCATCTGCGCCAACTGAATATCACGACATCTGCACCGGCTGAATATCATAATATATTGAAAATATAATTTATGTATTGTTTATAGTTTTTCTAAAAATTGTCGTCAATTCGTGCATGTACTGTGAATTCTTAAAATATTATGACATACGATTATTTACAATAAAACTTCTACTCATGCCACACACAAGTGAGTACTATTTTGTAATATATTATCTAGCCTAGGAAAACATATTTTGCTAAAAAAATAATATTAAATCTATTTTCAAAGTTTTCTCAGTTCAACATAAGTATTCCCAAAAACTATACTAATTCATATATATACCTTTATGAATCAAATACTATATATTCAATGATAAATTTACTGAAAATACCTAACTTAATCTATTTCCTTACCTGGCTTATTGAGAGGCCTACCAACAACCCTAAATCCACGTCCCATGACGTTCGAAACTCAAAACCCTGAAATTACATTTTCCTCAAACTAATCAACTCAACCACTAGAATATTTCTCATTTAGCATTTCCTAAGTCCCATATACTCCAAATTAACAATTAAACCCTAAAATACCTTACTTACCTTGGTTTTATAGTGGTGCCCCGAAACCCCAAATCGTGATTCCGCTCCGATTAAGTTGAAGATTTCCTCCTTAGATCCTTGTGGTGGTTCCTGATCATCTAATTGGACTTAAACAGAGCTGAAATCAAAAGGAGAAGGGAGGGGGTTTCGCAGGAGAGAGAGAGAGAGAGAGAGAGAGAGAGAGAGAAATTAGGTTTTGATTTAACAAAAATGGCTCGTAGGTTCTTTAATTTCAACACTACAGAGAAAATCGTCGACGGTTTTCTGTACCCCTCACAAAACCGTCGACGGTTTGGGTTTTTAACTCGCTCTTTAATCGTTTTAGTGTAACCGGCCCGTAGTAAATACAAAACCGTCGACGATTTTTTGTGCCCCTCTCCAAACCGTCGACGATTTGGTTTTCACCAAACCGAATTTCCTCCTTTTCCCGTTTTCTTATTATTTAAATTTCTCAGGTCTCTACAAATTTGGTTTTATGCCTGGGAGATCTACCACATAAGGTATTTATCTTTTAAGAAGATCAATGGAAAAGTTTAGGGAAAAGAAGAGGGAAATTTGATATTTATTGACCTTGAGAAAACATATGATAGGATACCTAGGGAAGTTCTATGGTGGGTTTTAGAAAAAAAAAAGTATATGTAGTAGGTATACCGATGTCATTAAAGATATGTACGATGGAGTAATGACTAGTGTAAGGACTATAAATGGAGAAATTAGAGAATTTCCAATCATTATAGGTGTACATCAAGGATTTGCTTTGAGTTCTTATCTTTTTGCTTTAGTGATGGACCAATTGACTAAGAGTATTCAAAAGGAGGTCTCATGGTGTATATTGTTTGCAGATAATATTGTATTAATTGACAAAAATAGGGACGGAGTAGAGGCTGAGTTAGAATTATGGAGATAAGCTTTAAAATCTAGAGGCTTTAGGATAAGTAGAAATAAGACAGAATATATGAAATGTAATTTTAATGATAGGCGGAATATTGGAGACAAAGTTAAAGTTGATGATGAAGAAATAAATAGCACTCGTAAATTTCGATACCTTGGATCTATTATGTAAGTTGAAGGAGAAATTGAAGATGGTGTAATGCATAGAGTTAAAACAATTGGGTAAAATGGAGAAGTGTTTCAAGTGTGCCCTGTGATCGTAGAATACCCTTAAAATTGAAAGGGACGTTTTTATAAGACGACTATAAGACCAGTTGTGTTACATGGATCGGAATGTTGGGCAACGAAGAAACATAATATCAAAAAAGTAAAAGTTACCAAGATGAGAATGCTTAGATGAATAAGTACTATAACATTGAAAGATAAATTAAGGAATGAACATATTCGTGGTAAGTTAGGTGTAACTTCTATAAAAGATAAGATAAGAGAGGGACGAGTAAGATGGTATGAACACTTGTAACGTAGGCCACATAGTGCATTTGCGAGAAAGAGTGACTTAGTTACTGTGGGGGGTAGTAGAAGGGATAAGGGTAGACTTAAAATAACTTAAGAAGAGATAGTGAGTAAGGATTTAATATCCTTAAATCTATCAAAAGAAATGTTCTCTGATTACATAAATTGGTGGAAAATGATTCATATAGTCGACTCCACCTAGTGAGACTAAGGTTTGATTTTATTGTTGTTGTTGTTGTTCTAGATTTTATTATAAAAAATATATAATAAATATTTTTATTTTTACATTATGTTTTTGGTAGATGGAACGTGAATGACTTTGTATTTTTTTTTTCACATATTTCTTTATTTTAGTAAGTTTAATATATTGATTTTGATGTCGAACACTTTGATTGATATTTGCAAATTTTAATATCAAATTGATTATTTTGTTATTTAAACTCCAATCTTTTATGTTGATTAATTATTTGAATTATTACTAGTGCAAATAAATGCAAACTGATTTGAAGATTGTGCATATGAAAATTTTTCTTTCACGTCAAAAAACACTTGTTATGTCCAAAAAATTAAGAAACTATTACTAGGTTTTCAATAGCTGACAAATCACCAGTATTTTGATTTTTCATTGAATTGAAATAACTATCGATGACACCAAAATTTGTGAAGTTGTTTTTCATGGTTTGCATATATTTGACGTCCATGGATTAAAAATAATTGTAATAAATTTTAGTTCGCTCTAAGAAGGTTGTTTCGAAGTATATAGAATTACATTAGAATTTTATAACTTAAATATATATATATTATCCAAAAAAATAAAAAAATACTAATAATATTTCAAAAACCCATATTTAATTACACAACTTAAATGTGACAATTTAACATAAATGAAAACTAAAAGGCCACTTTATTAATTGTTTCACATTTAATCTCACATATCACTTAAAAATGACACTATTTAATAATAATAAATGGCTCTCACATGATTTTTATTGGCTTACTTAAATTAAAAAGATAAATTTTAAATAAAAATAAATTATTTAAAAATACTTGAAAACTTTTTCAAAATGGTATTTTGATTTTCATTATTTAGATTGAATTTTACGCCAACTTATATTTAAACTAAAATTACAAAATGTTTATAAAGTAGTCATATAATTCATATAAAATTGTTAAAATGGGTTCAAAATCAAATCATTTAAAAAAAGAAAAAGCAGAATTAACTTTTAAATATAATATCTTAATTTGATATTAGCACATTTCCCTATAAAATCAATTGTGCTATAATTAAAAGAACTTTATGCTTAAATATAAAATATGATATTTTATAATTTTTTTTTCAAAAATTTGACCCTTGCAAAGCTCACTGAGTCTTTTTTTAAAATGCTTTTTTTTTTTTTTATAAAAAAAGTTATGTACAGTAATGGTTTTATAAAAAAAAATATATAATTTGCTCACTATGGTCTAATTCTTGGATAAAAATAAATGTATGAATTGTGTGATTATGATAATTAAAAGTAAAAAAATAAAAATAGGGAAAAGGAAAAGCAGGGAGTGCTGCCTGACATATCTCCGCATATGCTTCTTTGCTTTGTCTTAATTTCAATTTTTTTTTTCCGTGAAAATGAAAAAAATAAAATTATTTCATTTTATTTTCCCTCCTTCAATCTTCTTCACAGAAAAGCTCCACTTGTTTCTCTGCAAATCCGCCAGTCACTCTCTTTCACTCTTTCTCTCTGAGTCTCTGTATGTTCAAATGATCTGCATGTCTCTCCTTCTCCATCTTTGAACTTCCTTGCACACTCTCCCTCTCTCATGGACGGTCCCTGCGCAGAAGATTCTTCACAAAGCCTCGCTACAGACGACGGCCAACGAGTATACTTCGTGCCTCACCGGTGATTCTCTCTCAAGTCTCAACTCACTTCCATTTATGTTTTGGTTAAACCAACGGAATTTAAATCCAGCTCGATTCGATTCGATTCGATTCGATTTGATTCGATTTGGATAGGTTTTCTTCTTGCTTTTTGTTGTTCTTGATTTGGGTTTTATTGATGGAATCTATGCTGAAGGTGTCTTGTTGTATCGTGTGAATTGGGTTTCAGGTGGTGGAAAGAGGCGCAGGACCCTGCATTGGGGGATTCGGATGCGAAGAGAGGGGTACTGTACACAGCATCATCGGCGTCTACGTATATGGGGCCTATGAAAATCATCAACAACATTTTCAACTCGGATCTTATGTTTAATCTCAGGAGAGAGGAGGATTCTCGGCAGAACAATGACAATGGTGAAGTGGGGGTCTCCGGCCGGGACTATGCCTTAGTTCCCGGGGAAATGTGGCTGCAGGCCCTGAAATGGTGAGTGTTTAGATTCCTTTTTTTCACCTTTTTCTTTACTTTCTAACAATTGTCTAGTTTTGGTCACGCAGAAACTAGCGTCTGTTGGGTACTGCCATCTGTGCTTCAGATGCAGTTGGTTTTCAAGCTGCAAGCATGAGTTTTGGGTTAATTGGGTTATTGAAATTAATTGAAGCAGACAAAATAAGATTTTTTTTTTTGGCGCAATAAATGAGGGGGTTTTTAGCATATGTTGGATGCTAGATGTGATCTAGATGCTATTGATTTACAGGCAGGATCATGAAATTTTTGGGTTAATTGGGTTTTGAAATTTGATTGAAATAGCCAAAATAAGAATGTTGTTTTGCAATAGATTTGAATGGCAGCCCCTCGTTATTAGATGCCATTGATGCATCAGGTGACATTGCCTGGGAATTGGAACGGGTTGCCAATGAGTTGCTAAATGGGCTTTTGAATGCTTAGGAATTGGAATGGGTTGCTTAAAATGGATTGTCAATTATCTCTTCACGATTCCTATAAAATAGATAGTATATATTTGATTGAAAAATAGGATGGTGTTTGTTAAAATGATTCTCAAGAGACAAAGATTCTGCCTGTGCTTAATATCACAATTCTTGATGAATCTCTATTTACTTTTAATCATAATAAACAATGATCAAATGTTTACTTGGAAGCCAATTGAAATCAAATAACTGGGGATTCTTTCAATTTGAATAGCACATTTTTTTTTTCATGCCAATGTTTGTATTTCCAGGAGTAGAATATTTTTGCATGTGAGTTGTTGTTTGTTTTGTTTTAATATTGCCTATGCTTTTGAGCATTTGTTTCTGTTAGCGTAAGCTTGTGAGTTGAGAATTTCATTTTGGATGTATTTGGGCGTCTAATGGTATCTAAATAGCTCTAGTGTGTTTCTTGTGGCAGTTGAACATCATGAAATACAAATATCCATTTAGCCTTTAGAAAATATAGGAGACACATCCCATTTATTTATGCATCTGGAAGGCCAAAATCCCCCCCCCCCCCCCCCAAAAGGGAAATCAAGGCCTTTATCTTGTTGGTTTTGCTTAATAGAGCCAATACCAATAACTTGTTGCAGAGTAGGAGACCAATGAAGGAATTTGCTCCAAGTGTCTGTGTTCTTTGTCATAACAGCTCAGTAACAGCATCCCATTTATTTCTGCGTTTTGATTTTTCCTAGAAAGTGTGGAATAAACTATTTGGTTTAATGGAGAGATCCATTCCTTGGTGTTTGCTGGTTTGGGAAAAGATCCATTACTTGGCGTTTCTTCGGTATGTTGGCAATGAGTATTTTAAAGGAGTGAGCCTCTTCAGATATTCAATGGGATTGGTGTTACTGCTGGCTTTATTTTGTGTGCTGTGTTTTTGGTTTGTTTTATTTTCTTTCTTGTTCTATTTTATTTGCATTTCCTATCTGGTTTGCCCTGATTTTTTCTAGGGGGATGTCTTATTCTCCTTTTTGCATATTCCTAATATTTTAATGAGATTTCATCTTTTTCTATAAAAGAAAATGGAGACGCATCTTCATGAGAACTCAATATGAGATGCTTTCTTGAAACATCATTCTCAAGTTTTTCTTCACTGCCTATAAGTTGTGAGATTATTGCCATTTTTCAATGCATTTCCATTGTGAATAATGATGGAACTGGCTGATTAGTAAGAGCTATCTAGAACTCTAGATGCTCATTGGCTTATCAGTTTGGTAGGGCCTGTTTAGTTGTGAAAAACAACATTCATTTTCCATTTCCAGTTTTACAAAGAATTACAAAAATGCCAACGTGTTTCCTGTTTTCCAACAATTATCTGGAAGAACTTGGAAACAATAAAAAGATGTCTTCCAACTGTCCCATACAAACGATGAACTGTTGGAAAACGAAGAGACATACTTGTAATTCTTTAGAAATCTAGAAATAGAAAATGAGAACTGTTTTCCACCCTTAGGTTTTGTAGTGGCTCTTGTTTCTTTGCCTTATTCCTGCCTTTTAGAGGTGCGACGTATGCCTCTGGATGCAGCTTGTGGAACATTGTTAGTTTGGCTTTGACACACTAAACAAGGTTTTTATTCTCTTCTAACAAGTATTGTTCTTCTGTCCTTTTCAGGCACAGTAATTCTAAAGTTGCTATGAAGGAGGGGAGAAGCTTCTCAGCTGCAGAGGATGACATGGCTGATGTCTATCCATTACAGCTCAGGCTTTCAGTTTTGCGGGAGACAAACTCACTGGGGGTAAAAATAAGCAAAAAGGTTAGCTTTGTTAAGTGATTATTTTTTTTTTCTTTTAAATTTTCATTCCCTATGGTCTATTTTTATTTCCAGCTTATGTAATACTTTAATGGCCTATGGATGTTCTGTTATGTATGATATTTATACAAGTTGGCTCCTTAGACTGTGCTTTTCATAATTTTTGTTTAAAACATGGTTTTCAACTTTAATTTGATCTAATTTTTAAAATATTTTTCAAGAAGAGGGAGCCTGAAATTATGGAAAACATACATTTTCCCATTGAAAATGTAAAATTTAAGAATGAAAATCCATTGGGAATTGTGTTTTTTAATAGTTTATGGATTTATAATATACAATGTAAGTATGTGGTCATATATGAGGTCCAAAATGCATTTATGATGTGTAATCTTTGTGACAATCCTTTTGAGAAATTCTTTTGGGAATTGTCCTTCTAGTATGACAATAAACTTTAGTCTTTTAGTGAACCACATGGAAACAAAGTTTGGTATGTTGCATTCATTTTATTCATTTGAAATTGGTACATTGAAGAAATTCTTTTGCAAATCATCTTTCTAGCGTGACAAAGAACTCTAGTCTTAGTATGTACCATAATATGATCTTGCATTATTTTCTTAAAATTTAATTGACTTGAAATAGGTAGATATACATTGGAAGATTTTACTTACTAGTTGAACATGTTTGCTTTATAGGAAGTTTATAATTGTTATGCAGTGTTGATGCGAATGGCGTAGCAGAAACACACAATTGAATTCGGAAACAAGTAATGCACTTGCTCAATGATGAATATACGGAAACAAGTAATCACTCACAAAGAGAATAAACGAAAGCAATAATCAAAGACACAAGATTTACGTGGTTCAGCACTGTGCCTACGTTCACAGGAGCAGCGACTGAATTTTCACTATCATAATGTCAAGCTTATATCAAGGGTTACAAAATAATGATTATAAACGAACCTTAAGTGTACAGAAACCTTAGAACCTATCTAAATCATTCCTGTAGCAATCCCCGGAGGAAAATTCTCCAAACCCCCCAATCTTTTGATCACCAAATTCAAAAAACCGTAACCTGCGCCGAACGAAACCGTTGACGGTTATAGGGAAACCGTCGACAGTTACTGCAACCTACTTCCTTGTTCTTCGCATTACTATGTTTTCCTCGGCGTATGAGTTCCACTCAAATATGAGTAACATCTTCAACAATCTCTAACTTGGCAAATATTCACCACTTAGGAGAAATCTGAGAGCAGAACCCGCTGCTCCACTCGAGATAGTAGATTAGGACCGTCTCCCGTCTAGCACCTGGAGACGTTGATGAAGTCCAAGCAATGCTTGAACTTGTTCGTTGTGACAGTTTTCGTCAACATACCAACTGCATTCTCATACGTGTGAACTTTCTCAAGTAGAAGTTCACTTGAAGCAACTACTTCCTTGATCCTGTGAAACTGCACGTCGATGTGCTTTGTCCTCGCATGATACACCTAGTTCTTAGCCAAGTAAATGACACTCTGACTATTACACTGCAGCCGAACTCCACCTTGTTGGACACCCATCTCCTTAACCAATCCCGTAAGCCACAACGCCTCCTTGGTAGCTTCAGCCACTTCCATGTACCCCGACTCAGTAGTAGATAAAGCAACCATAGACCTCCAACTAATAGGTCCTCCCACAAGGGTAAATACGTACCCTGTGGTAGACGTCCTGTCATCAAAGTCTCCTGCGTAGTTAGCATCCAGGTACCCTAGTACTGATGGATCACTTTGTTGCCTATTGAATATGATGCCATATCTGGTTATATCCCTTAATTACCTGAGAATCCACTAGACCGCATCCCAATGCCGTCGACCCGAATTCGAAAAGGACTTGCTCACCACGCTGTTAGCCTGTGCCAGGTCTGGCCTTGTACATACCATGACATACATCAGACACCCCTCTACACTGGCATAGGGGACCTTCGACATGTTACGAATCTCATCATCCGTCTTAGGGCACTGGGCGGTAGACAGCCTGAAATGACTCGCCAACGGTGTGCTCACCGGTTTAGCATTAGCCATGCTAAGCCTCTCAAACACTTTCACCACATAGCCGCCCTGAGATACCTGTAGTCTCCCTAGAGCTTTGTCCTTGCGATTTACCTCAGTCATGTCTTTAGTAGCAATCAACATGTCGTCAACATAAAGCAGTAGAAATATGAGACCCATCCTCAGGACTCCTCACATGGACGCAACAATCGTACTCACACCTCCTGTAGCCAATATGGATCATATAGGCGCCAAACCTTTTGTATCACTGCCTCGGAGATTGCTTAAGCCCGTAAAGTGACTTCTTTAGTTTACAAACTAAGTGTTCCTGTCCAGGTTGGCAAAACCCTTCTGGCTGTGTCATGTAAGTCAACTCCTCCAAATCACCTAGAGGAATGCCGTCTTTACGTCCATCTGCTCTAGATGCATGTCATATTGTGCCACCAGTCGCAACACTACCCTGATGGAAGTATGCCTGATCACGGGAGAAGATTTCATCATAATCAACTCCCTTCCTCTGTGAGTATCCCTTTGCTACCAAGTAAGCCTTGTACTTCTCTCTTTCCTTTTCTGAAACTGCTTCTTTCTTCCTGCACACACCTTGCACCCAATCGCACTTTTCGTAGTTGGAAGCTTCAGCAAGTCTCACGTCTGGTTCTTATGCAACGATTTCATCTCCTCTACCATAGCACCCATCCAGCTACCTTTCTTCTGGCTGTGCACGACCTCTTGAAAGGTAGTAGGATTCCCGCTACTAGTGATAGGTGCATAAGACACTAGATCGTCAAAACCGTACCTGGGGGGTTGCTTGACGATGCGTCTGGGTCTGTCTACAGCTATACTGCGACGCGGCTGCTAGTCATCCAAGCTAGAACTCCTTGTGTTATGAATTTCATCATCTTCACCTTGAGTTTTTGACTCCACCTGCACCGCCGGCTGATCTCTCGAGCTAGAACTCCTTGCATTTCTGCCCTGAGTCTCCAACTCCACCTGAATCACATGCCCGTTGCTGTTGTGATTTTCTGGCACTTATTTCTTTATTTCCTCATGAGTATGCCGCAACATGGCTTTCTTATTGAAAACCACGTCTCTATTGATCACCACTTTATTTGCCACTAGATCCCACAACTTGAACCCTTTCACACCTTTCTGATATCCCAGAAATATGCACCGTTTAGAATTCGCCTCAAGCCTTGATCTCTCCTCACAAGGAATGTGCGCATAGCCTGGACACCCAAATACTCTCAATCCGGAGTAGGCTATCTCGTTACTTGTCCACATCTCCTCAGCAACTTTCTCATCTTGTGATGTCCTTGGTGATCTGTTTACCAAGAAACAAGCCATACTAACTGCATCAACCTAGAAATTCATAGTGAGCCCAACATTCAATCTGAGGCACTGAGCCCTTCCAGTTAGGGTTTGGTTCATCATTTTCGCCACACCATTTTATTGTGGTGTCTGACGTATTGTAAAATGTCTCCTTATGCCATGTTGCTCGCAAAACTCTTTGAAACTCGATTTCGTGTACTCAGTTCCATTGTTTGTCTTGAGGAACTTAATCTTTCTCTCGGTCTAGTTTTCCATCTCAACTTTCCACAGTTTAAACTTAGCAAACGTCTCGATTTGTGCCGCATGAAGTACACCCAGACCTTCCGTGAGTAATTATCGATGAAACTAACGAAATACACGTCCCCCTCGTGATGCCACTCTCACTGGCCCCCAAATGTCCGAATGAATGTGGTCCAGTATTCCCTCCATCTTGTGCGTGACTGTCATGAACTGAACCCTATTATACTTCCCAATCACACAGTACTTGCAGAAATCCAACTTACATGATTTGACCCCCTTCAAAAGATTTCTCTTGTGAAGTTCTTTCATTCCACGCTCACCCATGTGCCCTAAACGCATATGCCACAGAATAGTACTATCAGACTCAGACTTCGCAACTGCTGCTCCACCTACAACTGTAGTACCCAGCAGTGTGAATATATTACCCGGTACTCTTTTCCCCTTCATCACGGTCAGAACGCCCTTGTTCACCTTCATTATCTCACCTTCAGATTTGTAACTAAACCTGTTACAATCTAAGGTGCCTAATGAAACCAGATTCTTCCTCAACTCCGGTATGTGCCTAACATCACATGATGTCCTCACCCGACCATCATACATCTTGATTCTGATATTCCCTGTCCCGACAACTTTGCATGCAGCATTCTTTCCCATCAGATTGGAACCAGAACTCACCAATCTG
Source organism: Malania oleifera (assembly GCF_029873635.1). NCBI lineage: Eukaryota > Viridiplantae > Streptophyta > Magnoliopsida > Santalales > Ximeniaceae > Malania > Malania oleifera. The sequence goes on from NC_080418.1 coordinate 124,595,105, forward strand.
TACGTAGTGAACCAGTCTTTGTTGGACGTCATATGATAAGAACACGCCAAATCCAAGATCCAAGAATCTGCGAACTCATCCAACGCAGATGAAACTGAGAGCATATCACCGTCACTGCTCCCAAAGTCTCCTTCTACTACATTCGCCGTGTTTGATGACCCTTCTTTGTTTTCAGCATTCCCATTATTCCTATCTGTACAATCGGGTTTTATGTGCCCCTTTCTCCCACACTTAAAACACCGCATATCCTTCCTCTTACTAGAATTGGACCGAGCCTTATTGTTGCTCAATTCACCTCGAAACTTGCTCCTCTCACGATCCTGATTCCCCTTCGCCACGAACCCTTCACCTTGTGAATTCTCATCGCTGGCCTTCTTCCTCTGATTGAACCCCAACAATGCACTCGTGATATCCTCCAACTCTAGGGTTTCTTTCCCCTATGTTAGAGTCATAATCAAATTCTTGTATGTAGGAGACGTAGGTAGGGAATTAAGCAGCATCAGTGCTTAGTCTTCTTCCTCGAACTTCACATCAACTCGCTTCAGATCACTAATGATCCAATTGAATACGTTGATGTTCTGAGTTAGGTCCGAACCCTCTGCCATCTTAAGCCAATATAGTTTTTGCTTAAGATACAACTTGTTCGTCAATGACTTGGACATGTACCGGCTCTTTAGTTTTAGCCAAACCTCTGCTGGCGATTCCTCATCCATGACGTGATACAACACGTCATTGGCCAGAGATAACCTGATAATAGACACAGCTTTCGCTTCCATCTCCTTCCAACTCGTGTCATCCATGCCTTTTGACTGTTTTCCGTAAAGAGCCTACACCATACCTTGTTGCACTAATAGGTCCTTAATCCTCCTCTGCCAAAGTCCGAAATTTCCTGTTCCATCGAACTTGCCAATGTTGAACTTCGCTGAAGAGATCCCAGCCATTACAACCAATAGCTCTGATACCAATTGTTGATGCGAATGGCGTAGCGGAAACACACAATTGAATCCGGAAACAAATAATGCATGCACTCAATGATGAATACACGGAAACAAGCAATCACTCACAAAGAAAATAAACAAAAGCAATAATCAAAGACACAAGATTTACGTGGTTCGGCAATGTGTCTACGTCCACGGGAGCAGTGACTGAATTTTCACTATCACAATGTTAAGCTTACATCAAGGGTTACAAAATAATGATTATAAATGAACCCTAAGCGTACAAAAACCTTAGAACCTATCTAAATCATTCTAGTAGCAATCCTCGGAGGAAAATTCTCCAAACCCCCCAATTTACTGATCACCAAATTCAAAAAATCATAACCTGCTCCGAACGAAACCGTCGACGGTTAATGCAGAGAGCTGAATCTTGCAGACTGAACTGAAACCGTTTGACAGTTATTGCAACCAGGTTCCTTGTTCTTCGCATTACTATGCTTTCTCCGGTGTATGCGTTCCACTCAAATATGAGTCACATCTCCAACATGCAGCATCCGCAATTGAAATATGGCCTAGGGATCTTTTAATCTAGTAAGTAAACCTTTTTCTACATTGCTGGAAGTATGTGGTCAGATTTTCTCATATTTTTAAGGGGATGTTTTAAAAGGCCCGCTTATAATATCTTTAATTAATAAGGCCTCATATTTACTGTTATTGCATTGGTAGCAAGTTTAGCACAAAACTTTTCTGAATATTTATCCATCAAATTGTAAGGTAAACCATTGCTTCAGCTATCGTGATTTTCACTTGCTTGGACATCAAACTAGGTAAATATTTCATTATTTTGTGTGGGAAGAGATTTTTCCTTTTTTATTTTCCCTGAACAGTTGAAACTGGGACTTAGTTCGAAACAACTTCAACTGTAACTTCAGTTATCATCGTGTCAAGTTGGGGTTGGTGAAGCAATATTTTCCTAAGGGAGGGTTGGAAGTGAAAAAGGTCTTGTTAATTTCAACCAAGCCATCCTAGGGTACAACTCTGAGATTTATGGGGAAGAGAGATGCTCTTTGGAGGTCGGTTGTTCTTGGTGGATTCTTTCTTCTGATGTGATTCTAGGAAACAACACTGGAGATTCATGGTGACGAGGGATGCTCTTTGGAGTTGGGTTGTTATTGGTGGATGCTTCTCTTATGATGTGATGAATTCTGTGGAGAGGGCCCTCTTAGTCCCCACTTATTTTTATTATTTTTTTTATGCGTTGGCTATCCCTTAATAGACTTTGGTTGGGGAATATTTTCAATTGGAGAGTATTGTGCACTTGTGCTTTGTGATGCCCTATTTTCTTAAGAGATGCACATTGAGACGGGGAGGAGTTTAGAGCATTCTTTCTAAGGCTCTGTGGGGTCGTAGTAAGGGAAGGGTTTAAAATCAAGCTTGTTGCAAGTTGGGTAGCAGTGGACACTTCTTGGACAAATCCTTGATGAAGCTATGCTTAATGGAATTATGATATGGTTCATAGGGATGAAATGTTTTTTACTTTTTGTGGAAAGCTCTGTTGAAGGTAATTTGGAAAATTGAGGAACTCCTTAAGGTTTCTTTCTTAACACGGGAAGCCATATGGGAGTTTATTTTGACCATTGATGATTTACTGTGTGCTCCTTATGGAAGAGAGAGAGGGAGTATGCAAGTCTTATGTTCCTTCATTGCGTTATGGCTGGAAGTCTTTGGGAGATGGTGTATAGCCTTAGTATGGGTTTGTGCAATGCCAGTAAGAGTATATTTTCGCTTGGAAATGTCTTTTTGTGAAGAAAGACGAGGAAAAGGCTTGGAGTTTCATCTTTAATATTTTTTTTGGAGACATGAATTAGAGAGCTTCTGAAGGATAAGAATTATATTACCTAGCTTTGAAAGTCAAACAGATCAAAATTTCTTCAATTTTGGGAAAATGTTTTTTTTTTCTTGGTATTTCTAGTGTTTTGATTATAGTAATTTTTTTTGACAGTTTAGACTTACAATTGATGGGGCACATTGTGGTATTCTAATTATAATTTAGTTGGTGGGGATTTTTGTTGCTTTTTTTGTGATATTTTTCTTTTTGGGTGCTTTCTGATGCTTATATCATTCCCCACTGTTTAGTGAAACTTTCTTCTTTGCTGATTGAAGAAAAGCTTTTAGGGTGTGTTTGGTTCAGTGGCTAGGCTAGGCTATGCTAGGCTACGGACCCTTAGCCCATGTTTAGTGCAACACATAATGGGATGGACTGGCCAAGAGTGGGGGTGGGGGGGCAGCTTAGGCCATTTACACGGCATAGGGCTTGCTAGGTCTCGCCCACCGGTCAGAAGCAGCTAGGCCAGCTGGCTAGCCCGAAAAATCTAGAACAAGGACTGCCCTTCTATTTCCTTGCGTAGTCCAAGCTTGGCGCTGCCATTCTATCTCTTTTTTGTTGGCCAGTTGTTGCAGCCCTTCGACCTCCAATCGTCTTCTCCGGCAATTTTTTCATGAGTTCCTCTACTATTCTTTTTTGCTCAACTTCTCATTTGCTCGCCTCCGGTTGTCTTGTCTGGCCATTCATTGCCACACCTCTTTCTCTCTGTCTATCTTATTCTCTCTCTTCTGCTCAGATCTGGTTGATCTCCTTGTTTCTCACAGTTGAGCAAGGCCAAAGGAAATGTAGAGAGTGCTGGGAATTCCCTATTTTTTTTGAAAGTAATTTTGTACTATTTTGGAAAATGAATACAATCAGGAATTTAAAAAATATATATACGTATCTATATTCAATTTTACAGGTTGCTTAATCAGAATTATAGTTTCTCAGAAAACGAAAATTTAAAGAAAAATAAAATTATATATATATTTTCATTAAAGGGCATTTTGATCTTTTAAATCATTAGCTTATCCAATGTGTGTTGCCACAGACATATTATGGTATGCAATTGTGGCATACTCTCTTAGCCAGTCGAGTCTTGTCCAGTTCTATCCTGTGAACCTTAGCCACTGAAACAAATGCACCCTTACTGTATAATTATTAGGGTCAATTGTTTTAAAAGACTCCATCAATGGTCTTCTCAAGACAAGGCATCCTGATAACGCCTCAAGGCTTATTCTAAAATGCCAAATCCCAAAAAGGCCTAGACAGTAGACTATAAGGCTTACATTTGTATAAAAGGCACACCTTTTGCACCTTTTCAATTGAGGCTTGCACATTTTGGGTGTGCAAATCTTAAGTTAGGTTGGGTTATAAAATCTTAATCACATATGGTTATATGAAAGGAATGTCCTAAAATGAGTTGATCTCTAGAACTCCTGAACCGCAACCTTTACAAAATAATTAAGAGTTGCATCATAGATCATAAAAATTGTTAGATTACCACTTCACCTAAAAGCTTAAGCTGTTAGTTTGTTGGCCAACAATGTATATAAAGTTTTAACACTCCCCTGCACGTGCAGCCGAACAGCACATGGAGAGATAAACAAATGAGAACAAACAAGAAATTGCACCCAATACAGAGAATACAATAATTTAAAACACCACATAATAAACCTGGGCAACAAGACTTGGAAGGTAGGACCCTAGGATCTGGCTCTGATACCATATTAGATTGCCACTTTACCTAAAAGCTTAAGCTGTTAGGTTGTGGGCCACCAATGTATATCAAGTTTTATCAAAAATAATTTGACCTTTGTAAAGTTACAACTATCTCTTAACATTATTTACTTAATGAATTCAAAATAGTGTTATTTGAATGGCCAACAAGTAGTTTACAAATTATATTTAACTTTTTAAATTTCATTTGTAATTTTCTTAATTTTTCTTTGTTTTTAGAAATATATGTATTTTATATACACATTTTTATCCAAAAAATAAAATTCTCAAAAACGGCTTATGCTTCAACACCTTGCCTTGTATGGGTTGAAACACCTCGCCTTGTGCCTTTACATTTTAAAACCTTGATTAGGGTCAACCATATTGTTTGAATCTGCCTGATCATCCTGTTTATCAAAAGAGCATGAAAAGGTAATTTGATCATCCTAAATTAATGTTGTGTAATAGTAAGGAGGTGCAATGAACTGCTCGGTTGTGATCCCGTATTTTAACTAGTCACTACGTAGCATGTAGAATGTGGCAAATGAGTTGAGTTCTAAACTTTGTTGGGATCTCATTTTTTGGTGTTAAAATAAAAAAAAAAAACAACACTGCTATATTGACATGTATTTTGGTTTTTCATCAAATATGGATGACCAAAATAAGTTGCTTTTTAGAATTTAAGATACGTGGGTTACATTTTTAGTTCATATGTTTTAACATACAAGGATTTCACAGAGATAAATATGATCCAATAAAATATATGATTGTTACTTAGGCATTGCCAATTGAAGCCTAATCTAGTGATTTAAATGTGGATTGAGAACGAGGTTATAAAGTTGTGAATAAATAATTTTGCGGTGGTATTGCAAAATTTAAGACAATTTGGAAGGAAGAAGAAAAGCTAATTTTTCTTTTTTATCTTAACTTATATGTGTATTTAGGGTGTTAATATGCAAATATTTCACCAAGGTTAATATGCATTGTTGTATAGGCATTGCCAATGGAAATGTATAATCTTGCACTATTAAATGTGGATTGAGGTCTGGATTATAAGTTCGACTAAAGTGTTGTGGATGATTGGGTTAGGAAAATGACGACTTGTAGCAAGAAGTAAATGATAGTGATCTTTGTTATATTAGTGTATGATTGTTAGATAATGTTCCTACTCATAGAACTTGTTTTACATGTCATAAAAAGTTTTTTTTCATTTTTTTTTTTAAAGGACAATGCAGTTGAGCTCTTCAGAAGAGCCTGCAAGATCTTCAACATTGAGTCTGAGCTGGTAAGCAATCTAAGTGATCACATTTTTCCCTTTTAAATTTGACCAACGTATAATTTCAATCATAAATGAATGACGTTTAAACTTGTTTTATTCGACAGTTACGCATTTGGGATTTTTCTGGTCAGACGACACTATTTTTTGCAAATGACAAAATAAAGCTTCCAAGAGACTGTCAACGGCAGTCAGATCAGGAGGTAAGTGGCAGATGTTTTGTTATGAGTTTATCATGTTCTTCTCATCAATGACTGCATGTTTTGTTATTAACTTCTATATGCATTGAGAAAATGTACTCTTACATCAAACCTAAATAAAATACTAGTTTCACTTGCTCCTTTCTTGAAAATACTATCAAGAAAACCATGGTTGTGGGCCAATTAAATTTCTCTACCATAATAGCTTGAATCATAAATGGCAGCTGATGCGCATTATTTCTTTTAAATTATGAGCTTTATATATATTTGGAATTTGGTTAACCCAAATGATTATGTTTTGAATGAGAAAACTGTGTTGAAAATGAATATAGGAGTAGTTGATTCAGTGATCTTAAAGTTACTTTGTTATATATACATCTTTTGGATAAGGTTGATCACCAACCATAACACTGTTATCTTGTTTTTCTTGATTCAGAACCAAAGCTGGCAGTACGTATACTGTTTGTGGTGCATGCATAAATGTAGCTATTTTATTTGTTTGACATTGCATTTGAGAACTGAGCTTTTTTTGCTTCAAAGGTGCACTAATTTTCTGAAATTGAAGTCTGCAAAGGGTCTAAATACTTTTCCTCTGTTTCCTTTTTTTCACCCACCATTCCTTTCCTAGGTGTAAAGTTTAAATAAGCTGATATGAAACTGTTCTTGCTCAATGTTACTTATTAACGCTTTATTTGTTTTGTTTTATTTTTTCTTGTTGGTGCAGCTTGTGGCTTTCTTTTCATGCTAGACCATTCCTGCACAAGAAAAAATGATTTATTAATATCAGACTATCAGTATCAAAATTTAGCTGAGCTGATTACAAATTTTTCGCTTTTTTTTTTTCCAAAATCGTAATCCAAGAGAATTCAGCAGTTTTTTAACAGTTGATAAACTGTAAAAAGCCAAAATATCTTCATTTAGTTTTTTTTGTTGGTTTTCTAGGAGATGTGCTTTGCTTTCCTTTTCCAATCTTCAGGATTTGAAGTTTGTTTCCGTGTAGTGGGTTGTGGGATGTAACTTGGGTTATGAGTCAAAATAGGATGTAGGATCTAATATGGGTTACGATTCAAAAGTCTCATTCCTATTTCTACCCAATTGAGTATGAGAAGGCATTTCATGTACTTGTTCATAGCCTGTTACCAGCTCTTTATTTTTTTTATTTTTCCTTTTGGTCATTCTGTTGGATAAAAATTGTTTGCTTCCTTTTGGAAATTTTTTAACAGCTTCTCCAATCATAAAATGTATAAGCAAGTTACCTTTTTGTAATTTTTTCCTTTGCTTTCCTTGGGAGGGCAAAAGACACTCACCTCTCCTGAGGTTTGGCAAAAAGACAGGGACCTCCCCCGAGGTTTTAAAAATTCCATTGACCACCCTTGAGGTTTCAAAAATGCCATAAACCTCCCCTGAGATTTGCTAAAAAGACACAAACCTCCCTTTGTATTTTCAAAAAGACCAATCTTTTTGCAGGGAGGTTTGTTTCTTTTTGGTAAACCTCAAGGGAAGTCCTTGGAATTCTTGAAACCTTAGGGGAGGTTAGTTTCTTTTGTCCTTCTTGGGAATTAATGTAGGAAAAGTAACGAAGTCAACTTTCAGCATCTTCTTGAGCTTCTTGTTGATGTTTGGTCAGCACATTTAATACCATTCTTGATATCCTGAAAGTATACTTAAAATTTGAAGTAAATTGTTGATATCTCAATATATAGTCGGTATCTAAATTTTGTGATTTTCAGTCTGAAGAAAAAATAGCTACTGTGGGTGTTGTCAAATGATGTACTATGACTGATATATTGATAATATCAAAGATATTTCAGTCTATGGAGGTATTGATTAGTATTATTTAGTTCTATCAATTGATTGATCTAAGAACTTCCTCCATGTGTCTTTATTCTTTTTCTGTGCAAAGACAACAGAGGGATTCATGGCTTGTTTCACATATTTTAGACATGCTGGTGCTCAATCAACAGCAGGGTTCATGTTATAATTTTCTAATCAATTCACTGCAATTGGTCTTTTGTTTGATTCTTGTGATCATTTTTTTTATAATGATAGTTGTAGTTGCTATTTTGCCTTATAGCCAAATCACAAGTGCACATAGTTTTGAAATCTTTAAAAAGAAATTGAAAAGTAAAGGATACAAAATGGAACTACAAATAAAAAAAAAGAAAAAATTAAAGAATTTTCATTTAACTTTTTGCTTCTTAATTTGTATTCCTATTTGACTCTCTGATTTAAGAAGTGCTTCTTCTTTTATTTGGTGAATGCAGTGCTAGTCTTCTCTTATTTGCAGAAGCTACAGTGAGGGTTGGAAGATCGCAGAGGAATAAGGGTTTTAAGGGCACATGAGCATTTATTGGTGGTTTCAATGCCTCCAAAGGGTAGTACATGAAAATAAAAAAAATGAAAAACAATTGAAAGGGATTGTGCTCTTTATCTCTTTTATATAGTAGATGACAGAATGCAGAGGAATAAGGGTTTTAAGGCACTTTAGCATTTATTGGTAGTTTCAATGCCTCCACAAGGGTAGTAATGAAAAAAAAAATTAAGACAATTGAAAGGGATTGTGCTCTTTATCTCTTATATATAGTAGTCAATGTGTAAGCTAATAAGTACTGTTAACTTATACCACCTTATACGTTGCCTGCATATTTATTTATGGGCATTGATAAAGCTTGATATACATTGTTGGCCCATGACCTAACAGCTTAAGCTTTTAGGTGAAGTGGTAATCGAACATGGTATTAGAGCTGTGGTTGCTAGTGGGTCTTAGATTCTAGTCTTGTTGCCTGCATTTATTGTCTAGTGGTTAAAAATTATCTTATTCCCTGTAATGGGTGTTATTTTTAATTGTTTATCAATCAATGTGCTATTGGGCTGGATTTGAGGGGGAGTGGTAAAGCTTGATATACATTGTTGACCCACGACCTAACAGCTTAAGCTTTTAGGTGAAGTGGTAATCTAACAAGTATAAATTTAACTAGAATTTGACAAGTAATAAAAAAGGGCGGCCTGGTGCACAAAGCTCCTGCATATGTGGGGTTTGGGCAAGGGGCGGACCATGATGGGTCTATTGCATGCAGCCTTACCTTGACAAGCATAAACTTGTCAAATGTGCACTCTTTGATTAGAGTTATATGAATTATTTCTTTTTAATGAAATCTGTTTGAAAGCAGCCGCTCTGTGCAAATGTACTGATGTATAGATCTTTCTATGGTTTATCCCTATTAGGACTTTGCTTGCCAGGACTAGTATTGCATAGTGACAATTTTTTATTTTTAAATTTGATTGAATCTGTACTTTATAGTTGTCTATTTGAAAGCATGGCTGCTAAGTCAACCAGTCATAAGGCCAATTTAAATTTAGAAAAGAAGAATCTGATAATGTAGCTGATTTCACATTGATCAGATATTTAGATGCCATATATTGATGATAGACTTGAAATTTGGCACCAATTTTCAATTAATTAAAGATTTTATGAAATTTCATGTAAAATATCACACCTTCGCTGTAGTCACTATAATGGATCTGGATCAGCCTAGTTATTTGCCTGACCTGGTTATGAATTGTCTAATGAGGCTTTTAGGTGTCAATCAAACCTTCGCTATATTCACTATAATGGATCTGGATCAGCCCAGTTATCTGCTGACCTGGTTATGAATTGAGCCACAGGCCATAGGTTGGGTTCATTCTAAATATTCACTATAATGAGGCTTTTAGTTATCATTGAGCCACAGGCTGTAGGTTGGGTTCATTCTAAATATTTTTTCCCCCAGTTTTGAATATTGTTGAAGAGGAAGAAGCATTAGCTTCTACGAGCAGCCACCAGGTGACCATCGTCACCACAGGCTGCTGGCAGCTTCTGTGGCGTGCTGCACCTCATCCAGCTACCTCTTGCCATTGCTGAAACAAATGTCCAGATTGAGAAACCTTCAAATATACTGACACACCACAGTCACCTCTGCTGGAACTCTTGCCAACAGGAGCATCTGCAGAGTTTTGCATGAGCAGTTTTCTGAGCCCTAGTGCAAGCAGTGAGTGTCTTCAGAGCCCTACCTGATGGACATGATCTCGCCGATGGACCAGATCTCGCCGAGGCCTTGCTGATTCGAGCCACTCCAAGCTCCAAGGAGTATTTGCCACTTCAGGGCCCTAGCCTGCTGGGCCTCCCAGCTTTGTTCTATTGTTCTTCGAGGCTTCGAGTTCTTCATCTTCGTGCTGCAAGAAATCGTCAATTTTTTTAAACAACATGGGCTTTATCTTTCATTTGCGAAACAACTCTCAATCTTGCATGAATACGACCATGGCTGTGTTAGCAGGAGGTGATGTTAAAGCGCTTGGTGCAGATCGAAGGAAAATCCTTCAATTTGATATTGGATGAGGAGGAGGAGACCCCTTTATTGTGTATGTTTGAGAACAATATCTCTCAAAATATGTGGGTTACATTCATGGAGGCAGTTTCCTAGCTTGCTGATGGTTTATCAACTTTCATTTGGCTAGAAAGGGGCTTCAGAAATGTTTGTAAGGGAAATCTTCGCTGCTGGATGGCGAGTAGGTGGACAAGGGTGGGGAAGTTTTGGAGTTCAGGGCCGAGAGGGAAAAGGTAAGAATTTTCCAGTGTTTATTCCTGGAGGCATAAAAGGAAGGATGGAAAATTTTTGCTAACAAGTTCTACGAATTTGTGATGGAAATTCATCTTGATTTTGAAGAAGCAGGTGTTGCAAAGCACTTCAGCTCCTGGATTTTGGAGTCAGGTGGTGATGGAAAGAAAGAAAGGAAAAGGCTGCTCAAGTAGTCTACAATCAGAAAAATTGTCTTCGGTGCAGGGGTGACTTGTGATTGAAGGAATTGGGGGTGCCGTTACCAGATTACTGTGCCGCTCAATTGGAGGAGAATGTCCATAAGGTGCAGGGATCTTGGGTTTTGGTAGCCGCTGCTAGTCTTGCAGAGGAGGCTAGGGTTGGAATCAGGGACGATGAGGTTATGAAGTCTGAGCTGGGTTCTGGTATTCATCTTGGATTTGGGCCAGATATGTGAGAAAGGTGTTTCTTCCTTTTTAACAAAGTTTGGCCTCTTAATAGAACAGGTCCAATGTTTAAACAAGAATGTTATGGGCCTTTCTTTGGATTCAAAAGAAGGCTCATTCAACAGGCACTTTCACACATGGGCCTCCTCTCTAAAAAGGCCAAGTGCAAGGATATGGGTAATCAGGCCCTTCCCTTGTCCGACCATGTTACTGAACAGCTCTATTATCGTAGCCAAAATTCAATGAAGCCAGATATGGGAGAGGCGGGTATCCAGCCAAATGCTAATGAAATTCAAAATCTCTCTCCAGTTCTCAAATACAAGCCTAGAATGGATCAACATTCAGAGCATAATCAGGACAAGTTTAGCTTGGTTTTGGAAACTGATCGTGATGGAAATGATGATAATAATAACTCCCAGATTGGTTGCTGATTCTGGTTTTGCAGAAGGATTAAATGCTGGTGTCTCTTGGAACAATAAAAAAAAGAAGCTGGATTCAAAGGAAACTTGATGTTTCTGGTTTCAACTCTGAAAAATCTAGGAGTCCTAAGGTGCATGCTAATCAGAAGGATGCTCTAGCGGGTGCAGAAATGAGGAAATTATATGAAGCAAAGAGAGCATTCGGTTGAGATAAGGCCAAAGATTATAAGGAGATATTTTGAAGGAGAATTGAGTATTGTGGAAGATACACTTGCTAAGATGAAGGATATAGAAAGTGATGGAGTTAGCAAGGAAAAGGAGGCTATGATATAATTGATAAACTGTATTTAAAAATGTGTGATGCTGGTGGAATTGAAGTGTGCTTTGATGGGGGTAAGTTCAACATGAAGAAGGGTCAAAGGGGGCTAGCAAATTTAAAGTGCTCAGTGAGCTACGACAAAAAGAGATTGAAAAGGGGTTTTCTTGGTTAATTGTTCTATTTGTTTATTTTTTGTTTTATTTTAATATTTTTTAATATATTTTAAATATTTTTATTTTGTTTCTTCTTTTTATTTTTTTTGGGTGGACTTCTTGCCCACTTAGGTTGTATTTGTAACTTCTCTTTCTCAATCTAACACACCTTTTTTACTATCAGAAAAAAAAACAGAACAAGTATTGTTGAGAGCTCATTCACTGCTATTTTTTTACTGATGTTAAAATGGAGGATCTTTCTCTCTGATTGGCAGCATCATTAGGCAGTGACCTGTTTGCCACATAGGATATTAGGTCAATGGCAGCTTCTAGGTTGATTCAGTTCTATTGGGCATTTTCATACCACTACACATTTTGATTGTTGTAACTTGCCTAATGATTTTCCTTACCATTTTCCTATGTCATGTATATGTTAATTGATGTATGGGCATTACTTTTTTGTCACTTTGGGTCAGATTCTTCTGGAGTTGCAAATCTATGGGTTGTCAGATTCTATGAAATGCAGAGAAGGAAAAAAAGATGAAGTGGCATTACAACATCCTAATGTTGTAGGTTCTGGGGCATCAGTTATGATTAATGGCAACTCTAGCAATGTGAGCTCTTGTTTTCCTCGGACCCATTCTTTAGCAAGCGCTGGTGAAGCTGGTTCTTTGGGGTTGACAGGATTACAGAATCTTGGAAATACTTGTTTCATGAACAGTGCTGTCCAGTGCTTAGCACACACCCCAAAACTTGTTGACTATTTTCTTGGAGATTACAGTAGAGAAATAAACCATGAGAACCTCTTGGGTATGGAGGTATGTTATTACTTGTTCCATGCTCGTTTTAAGTAGTGGTGTAGCTGGTTTTTTTTTTCCCCACTGAACTTGTTTCAGTGAATTCCTTACCAATGCTTGGAGTATCTGCTTTTTCCACATCATTATTTGGTATTAATTTCTTGGCTAGGGCGAGCTTGCTTTAGCATTTGGAGATCTTTTAAGGAAGTTATGGGCTCCTGGAGCAACTCCAGTAGCACCAAGAATATTTAAGTCAAAGCTTGCTCATTTTGCTCCTCAATTCAGTGGCTTTAATCAGCATGATTCGCAAGTCAGTGAAATTCTTGCTCTCTGAAGAACTGTTTTATCTTTTCTTCCTTTTCTTTGAAAACAGGGGTTCATAAGAGTTGTAAAATTCAAACATGCATTCACACATGTATGTATGTATGATAATATTCTGAAATTAAAGAGTTCTTTTACTGTAGGAGCTTCTTGCTTTTTTGTTGGATGGACTCCATGAAGATCTGAATCGTGTAAAATGTAAGCCTTACATTGAAGCTAAGGATGGAGAAGGTCGGCCTGATGAAGAGGTAGCTGATGAATATTGGCAGAATCATTTGACTCGCAATGATTCTATCATTGTTGATGTATGCCAAGTAAGTCTATTTTTCAGGTTTTCTCTGCATCATTATTCTAAATCTGTGTATGCAATGAATGTGGAAATTTACTACGGCACACATATGTAATGATCTTTATAGCGCTTCAGTTGTACTTGGCACTGCTTTTCAGAGTCTGGTATATATATATGCTTCATATGGTTTTAAAATTTTTTAAACTTGAATGCATGAAATTTTCAACAACTTTAATGATTAATATCTCAACTCATATACAAAGATCATAAGCATGAAAATTTTACCAGAATTTATTCGTTGAAAAGTTTTTGGTTCTATGCTATAGTAAATGGGTGCGTTGTAGACCAATTAAATGATCAGGGTTGGATCTATGAACATAAATCTGTTGGCAAATATTGGTCATGACCTGGGCACTTGTACTAACAAATTGAATATGCATACATGTTGAAATTCTGTTGATTGCAATCTTTGTATCAGGTTAGAGTTTGGGAAGTTCGTGATAAATTGCCTTCATGTATACCTTGAGCGGATTTGGATTCAGTCTCTCCCTCATTCCCTTTGCCATTTTCTGGGCTGTGTGGAGAGAAAGGAATAGAAGAGCCTTTAAAGGAATTATTGCTCCTATTCAGGCTGTCATGGACCATTGGAATGCTATGATCTCTAGCTAGCATTCTGGGCTAGTTGAAAGGGACTCCTTTGTAATCTTTGATTTTCTTGTTACTTTTCAGAAGGGGTGTTTCTTTCTTGTTGTTTCTTTATACTTGGGTGGCATCCCCTTGATGCCTCGTTTTATAACTTCTCTCTGCTGATAAAAAAAAAAGAGGGTTGAAGCAATATAACTTGTTTATGATAATTTTATTAGATTTACGATCTCACTGGCCAAAACTGTTATGCTGCAGGGACAGTATAGGTCAACACTAGTTTGTCCTATTTGCCAAAAGGTTTCTGTTACATTTGATCCATTCATGTACCTGTCATTACCTCTTCCTTCAACAACAATGCGGACTATGACTTTGACAGTCGTGAGTACTGATGGAAGTGCTCAGCCTTCTCCATTTACCATTACAGTGCCCAAGCATGGAAAGTGTGAAGATCTTATTCAGGCCTTAAGCATTGCATGTTCTTTGGGGGTTGATGAAAGTTTGCTGATTGCTGAGGTATATTGCAATTGTCGTACTCCCATAAAATTTTCTCACATGCTAATGCAGTTCAATTCGTACTCGACATATTTACATCTATATATTTCAATTTTGATCTCTTTAGCCATGAATTCTCTGCAGATATATAACAGCCGTATTATACGTTATCTAGAGGAGCCAACAGATTTGTTATCCTTGATTAGAGATGATGACCGATTAGTTGCGTATCGGTTACCTAAAGATATTGAGAAAGCCTGTTTGGTCGTGTTTATGCATCAACATATGGAGGAGTAAGTTAAATCTGCCTCTTAGTTTGATAATATTTAGTTTACAGTTTTCCTACTGAATTTAATTTTCATTGGCATGCTACCAACTACCAACTTCTAGCTCTTTTTTTTTTTTTTTTCATTTTTCTTAATTAAGAGAGATATGTTTTAAGATAGAAGAAAATGGAATTACAAACTAATCAAGTTATAATTTATATCCCATTAGTAGAGGTGGTCTTAAATGAAAAAAAATTGGGGATGGAAGAAAACAATATATAGCACATCTTACAATATGGCGTCTCTGCCTTCTCAAAAAAGAAGGGCAAAAATTGGGATTAAGAATTTATTGGAAATAATAGTTCCTTCTATTTGAGAAAGTTTGATTTTAAGATTCTATTAGCAAGAACATAACATATCTCCATGTGTTTGATGTTTGGAGCTGAAAATAAGATGAGGAGTTTGGGAGATGGGGGGACTTTATCAGCATTTCATTTTTGAAGAAGGAAGAATAACCATTAATCCTAAACAGAGGAGATTCTTGCAATCAATACATATCATTTTATAATGCATTGTTTTTATTATTTAGTAAAATTTGTAGTAACAATATTATATGAAAATTTTCCTGAAACCTAATTTATGTTTTTCAAGTTTTTTGTAGTATATATTTGTCACTTTATAAATTCAAATCGGTGGCTGGTGTGAATAATTATTGGAAGGTAATATATATTCAACTTTTAAAATGAAATGACTGTATTTGAAGAAGAAAAGATAAAACATTGGGATAAAAATTTAAATGCAAGGATCATGAGCTTGTAGCCTAGTGGCTCGTCTCCTAATTTCCCATATGGAAGGTTTGGGTTTATATACCTTTTTTCATTTTTGATAAAAAAAAAAGGTATATAAAGGTCAGATTAAGAGAGAAGGAAAAACAATCAAGAGAGTACAAGAAAAGTTCTCAGCTAAAGAACTAGAAAAACAAATCTAGAACGAAAAAAGAAAAAAAAGAGAAAATAACAAAAGGTTTTGTAGACACCTCAATTTGTCCAGGGCTTATATAACAAAATTTAACAAATTTCATTTCATGAAAAAAAAAAAAATACAATAAAATGAAATACAGGAAAAATGAAAATATAGGGAAAATTTTGAATACAACAATTTTACATTGAAAAGAATAAAAACAAAAAAAAATACAAAAAGGAAAAATAAAAAAAGAGTTACTCTCCAATTCCATGCTGGCACCTGCATACACGCGCAAAGGAAGGAATTAGGAAAATCAGCAATAAAGATTGATCAATTTGTTTCTTAATATGATTGATCCGCAATAAATATTGAGTGACCTGTTTCTTAATTGGATGGATCTGTTTTTTTATTTGATTGATCAAATTTAAATGCTCCCGAGGCGCACATGGAAGGAAATCAACAATAAAGATCAAGTCTCAATGCTCCCAAGCCTATAATGGAAGTTTTTCTTGAGAAGGATAGGACACACATGGAAGGTTAAACAATTACGAAATCAGCAATAAAGATTGATTGATTTGTTTCTTAATTTGATTGATCTGTTTTGATTTGATTTTAAATGCCGAGCAATGCTCCCGAGCCTATAAATAGAGGCTTTCTAAGGCACTCAATGACAAGATAAGAAGACAGACAGAGAGACAAAATCATGGAGAGAAAAAGTCATGTGAGCCATTGTGAGAATTCTAATTGAGGGTGAGTAATAGAGAGTGTGAACTGGAGATACTGCGAGGGAGGAAAAGGAATTCAGAAAGCTATTGAAGGAATTCAAGAGGATAGGGGAAATTGCAAAGTTGGAGGAATCGAAGGCTTAAAGAGGAGATTCAGGCAAAAAGAGTGGCAGAAAAGAATCGAAGATGGGTGAGAAGACTGAAGGAGTTGAAGAACTAAGGTTGGTTTTGTTTTATTCTCATGTTTTGTTTTGCTCAATTTTTGTTTTCTTAAATTAAACAAATCCAACAATTTAAAAATGCAAAATTTTGTTCTGAAATTGACCTGACTCAGTAGATTAGATCCAACCCATTGACTTGACCCTTCGGACTGGGTCCAACCCATTGACCCATAACCCATGACCTACTACCCGGAGTTGACTTGAAAGCCCAAGACCCAAGTCCAATTTGGAACTGGGTCCATTGCTCAATTCCCTTAATTAGACCCGAAAGCCCATCAAACCAAGCCCCTAGGCCTGCCCCGGTTAACAAGCCCAAAGCTCAAGTCTCAGACCCAATTGGCCTTCAGCCCCACCATAGACTAGGCCCAAGCAATCAAACCAAGCCATTAGGCCTGGCTTGGTTAACAAGCTTAAAGCCCAAGCTCAAATCCCACGACCCATTAGCCAAAGCCCAAGCCCAAGGCCTAAGTCTCGGACCCAATTGGCCTTTAGCCCCACATAGACTAGGCCTAAGCAATCAAACTAGCCCAATCACAGATTCGACCCAATTGTACCTAACCTGACTCAACACTAAAACTAACCAAAGCCCAAATTAAACCCGGACCAAACCCAAGCCCAAGCCCAAACCTAACCCAAGCCCCTAACCTAACTCTAACCTAGGGTTAAACCTAACTTAGGTCAAGTCAATGAGCATGTTTGGCTTATGGGAAAGTGGTGGAAAATTTTGAGAAAAAAGGAACATTCAAAGTAAAAAAAAAAAAGCAAAGCACACTTCTCTTCACTAGCTGCAGGTTTGGTGCTCCCTTCTCTGGTTCAAACTTGCAAAACCAAAAAAGGGAGGTGAGAACTTAAAGCAAGAAGTAAAGAAAAATAGGAAAGAAAGAAAGAGTAGGGAGAGAGAGTCTGTGAGAGAAGAAGAAAAGGAACTATAGAGAGATATGGGATAGAATAGGAATCAAAAGAGAGAGAGAGGGTCTTCGAGAGGAGAGGAAAATAGAGAGAGAGGAAGAAAGAAAGAAGAGAGAGAGTTTGTGAGGGAGGAAGAAGTGAGAGAAACAAAGAGAAAGGAGGGGAAAAAAAGGAGAGAGAGAGTCTGTGAGAGAAGAAGAAAAGGAACTACAGAGAGATATGGGAGAGAATAGGAATCGAAAGAGAGAGAGAGGGTCTTCGAGAGGAGAGGAAAAGAGAGAGAGAGGAAGAAAGAAAGAAGAGAGATAGTTTGTGAGGGAGGAAGAAGTGAGAGAAACAAAGAGAAAGGAGGGGAAAAAAAGGAGAGAGAGAATAGATGAAAGGGGAAGAAAAAAAGGGGGGTTTTTATATGGGAGATAGTAGAACACGTGTCATCGTCCGTATGGTGACACATGGTGCAACCAGAACCAAGTGTATATGGGAGATAGTAGAACACGTGTCATCGTCCGTATGGTGACACATGGTGCAACCAGAACCAAGTGTTTGGAAGGCGACGTGGAGCAATCTCAGCTGTCCGATCTGTGTTTTCTTTGGACGGTCGTACTGATGCCACGTTAGCAATCCGTGTGAAACTTTTCGAGCTACTTAGGATTTGCCACGTGGCAAGGTGACATCAGCCTGCTGCAAAAAAAAAAAAAAAAAGAAGAGAAAAATAGAAGGTTGCCACATGACAGGGTGACGTTAGTGTGACGCCCCGATTTTTCATACATTTTTTTCCCCCCATAAATCATCAATAATAATTAAATCATACACATCAGATATCAAGCATCACATCGGCCACGTCAACAACTCTGATGCCATGCACACAACCCGACCCACATTGGGTACCGAGTAAACGGGCACTTTATTCACATTAACCTAACAGTGGAAGACATAATGTACATACCATCCAGAATACATTACCCAGAGTATCAATATACATATTCACACATTTCTATCATACCCAAAAACAACATAACTCTAGGGAAATTACACCTCCCTAGTCCAAAACTCACTTTGTATATCAGGGTATCCGCTCCACACTATCTTGGAGCCCTATCACCTGGTCTGTCTTAGTTTCCTGAAAAGTTTAAATAATTTGGGTGAGGCACATCTCAGTAAGACGGAATAAATTATTTATAATGTGTGGCAATATGAGTTCAATTATAACACATTTTACTTTTCAAATCATCAATTCATCTGAGAAAATTCATTGATATATATACTCATAATCATATAGATATAAAACACAAACTTTTATAAGCTTTAAAATCATTTCTCAAGCTCTTTCGTATACAACCCATATTTACTAGCGAAGTTTGTGAGGATAGGGGAGATTGCACGCTACATGCAGCTCCCCTATGCTCTGATATCGTTTGTATCCTTACCCGATTAACTCGGGTTCGACTACAACTGATACTCATTAGGACACTCATCTTACTCAGTAAGCCCTCAGGCGGAGAGTTTTACTTCGCCTCAATTATTTATGTTATTAACTCACACATATCCATTTCCATTTCCATTTCCATTTCATTATCCAGCACATGAGTATCCTTGGTACTAGTACCAACATCGCGTCTGTAACTCATGGCTGCCTTGAGGATCTCTTTTCCACGCCATGCTTCCCGCCTTGGTCAGGGTTGTGCATCCTGAAAGCTGGATCTAACTGCGGTTGGCCTACCCAGTTAGATCAAAATAGAAATCTATCTATGCGTTTGCAATACGACTGACCAACCTATAGCCCTGATCCGGACTCAGGGGGCACAACAACTCTACTAAACGGCTCAGTCGACTACCCACACCACACTCTCCACGAGATCATGTGGTTGCACTAATACCTCACTAGCAATTGTATCGTGCTCAATATCACAACCCATCATTATAACCATCCATCAGGGTTATCATTACCACATAGCCACAATCATTATGCGATATTGACATTTCATCATTTACATTTCAATGATCCCATTGCAGTTTTCGCACTTTGCAATGTTCACATTTCCTAGAATTTACAATCAGTATTCTCAATTCAGTATTTATATTTCAGAAATCACATTTCAAATTCCATATTTCAATATTCATATTGCAGAATTTACTTTGCAATATTTCCATTTTTAATATTCACATTTCATCTCATACCAATATATATATCATTTCACACATTTTAGCATTTCTCAATAAAGCATTTCATTATTTTTCCAATATACATATCCATGTTTCTCTTTTCGTCATTTCTCAAAAAACTCTTCAATATACATATACATATATTATTTCCATTGTTTCTCAATAAAACAATTCTCACTTTATAATCATTTTCTTGTAAACATATCAATGTTTCACATATCAGTATTTCTCAGAAAATACTCATTAATATTTATCACTTTTCATCACCTCTTGTATTTCAGAAGCCAAAACACCACAATTCAATATAAATCATATGCCACACAACTTTATCTGATATTCATATCATAATAATTTCAGGCCAAATATCATATACTCATTTTCACGTATTAACTAAATCAATAGTTTTCAAAATAACTATAATAATTTATTCCCTTTACCTGGTTTCTTGAACTACGCCTGCAGGGATCTCGAAATTTTACTCGCAGTGCTCATCCGAGCCCTGAATTCTAAAAATCCTACTTACTCAATTCTACTCCAAAATGCGCAATATTTTAGCATTTCCAAATCTACAATAATTAAATAACAATTAATCTCTAAATAACCCCTTTATCCTAATTTTGGGGCTATGCTTACGACTACTCCATTAGAAATCCACTCCGCTAGACTTGTAGAGAATCATTCCTAGATTCTCATGGTAGTGTCCGATCGTCTATTTGGCTTAGGATTTAAGAAAAATTGAGGTAAGAGTGAAAATTTACCTTATTCCAGGGGATATGCCTACGTCACTCCTACGACAAATCCGCTCCAGTAGAAATGTCGGTGGCGGATAATGGAGTCCAGCAGTATTTTTTGATTTCCGATCGGCCAAATATTTGCCGAGAAATTGAAGTGAGTGGGAGAAAGAACAATGAGAGAGAGACGACGTTGAGGGGGGGGGGAGGGGCGTCTCTGCTTCTCTGCAATTCAAATAGCAGATGCATCCTAAAGGAAATCCTTCAGGAAGATTTAAACTTATTATATAATATATTATAATAATATTATATTATATACTTATATATATATTAATATTATAATATAATACAATATAATATTATATTAATTATTATTATTTAATTAATTAATTATTATTTTTTTTTAAATTTAATTTTTTTTTAGGATCATTCCACTAATCTTGTTTAACTATTTTTGGGGTTATTACAGTCAGCTTGTTGCAAAAAATTCATAAAAAATGAGAGAAACATAAGGTTGCCACGTGGTAGGATGACGTTATGCTAATGTCAGCCTGCTGCAGAAAATTCAAAAAGAAGAAGAGAAAATCAGAAGGCTGCCACGTGGCAGGTGATGTTAGGACAATAGTAAATTCAAAAAAAAAAAAGAGAAAAGAAAAAAGAAAAAGAGCCATGTGTCTCCACTCTGGGTTGACACGTGGTCCACTAAACCCAACCATGTTGAGCCTGGTTCAGATCGGTTGAGCCGGTCCGATTTTCTGAACCAGTTTATTTATTTGTTTTATTTATAATTGATTTTTAATTTTTTTGAAAAAAAATGAGAAAAAAAAAGAAAATCCGAAAGAGATAAGGAAATATCAGGAAAAATATTTTAGAAAATCAGGAAAAATAATAACCAAACATTTGAGTTATTTTAACTCAAATAAAAAAAAATGAAAAAAATAAAAAAATAAGGAAAAGTCTTTAAAAATCCCAGGAAATTTTATAAAAATGTTGGAAAACTTCAGAAAATTTCTATAAAATTTTAGAAAAATCTAGGAATGTTTTAAAGACCTTTTTTGCTTAAATTTGGATACTTTTTGTGTTGTGTGTCCTAATTATTAACTAAAGGGTAGAGAGGTATTTCAGACCTCACCTATTTTAGTTCTGAGAGGGGGGTTTATCTAACAAGATCCCCTCCTTTGGAGGTCTTATTAGACATTCCTAAATTGCACTATAGTTTTCATTTTCCTTTTAAATATCTATTTATTTATTTATGTATTTGTTTGTTTGTTTATTTTAAAGGAGTTAATTAAAGACCATTAGATTCAATTTAGGGATAATTTATGATTAGTTAGGTACTGTTTGTAGAGTGGGTGTGTAAGGGGTGCTGATACCTTCCCTTCGCATAACTGAACTCCCGATCCCAATTCTGGTTAGTACAGACCGAGACTACTGATTCTTTGGCCTAAGATTAGTCTAGGAGACCAATCAACAAGTAGTAATTAAGTGATCTAACTACACTTAGGAAAATAACAGGTTAGTGGTGACTCCATCAAATTTTAATATTATTATTATTCGCCATTCAGGACCCTTTCTTCGAGATGTTGCGATAGGTTTAACTACCCTTAAAGGAAGGCGTGTATGACTTTTTGTGGTGCTAGGGTGTGTGCACATTTACCTATTTGAAAAATGGTAAATGCAAGAAGTGTACTTGGGTAATTCTCTCTCTAGAGTCTTTTCTCAAGAGGAAAAAATAAATTTAAAATAAAATGTAAATGTAAACGCAAAAGTTTGGGACAAAAAAGATACAACAACTTTTTTGTGCCATTTTAATCTGTTAATGCTTATTTAGTCTTTTTGCATTATTATGTGTTAAGAGTTTTGTTTGTAATAAGTGTGAGTAAGTAAGGGTATTATGGTCATTCTTATTATACTTACATATATTATAAATAGAGGGAGAGACCTATCATTGAGTTTAAGTCTTCCATTTTACCTAATTACTCAACATGGTATTAGAGCGTGATCCAAACTAAACCCTACTCTCCTCAGCCGTCGCCAGAAAACACCATTCCTGCGGCTGTCCTTCCTAGATTCACCTCCATCCCATATTATTTCACAAAACCAACCATACACCTGTAAAAAGAGCCCCTTGACGACTCACCCCACAAAACCTCATCACTGGAGGAACCCCCACACGCCCCCATGCGCCAGCTAAATGCCGACAAGGTCGACCCCACGTGCCGGCACGTGAGTGAATCTCTGACCATGTTTTTTTTTTCTTCTGCCATGCTCTGATTCCTTCTCTAGACTATATTATCAAGCTGTTAGATAAGTTTTTTACTAAAAAATTCAACCTTTTCCGACTATGCACTTGCGGAATTTCGTTAATGTTTGTTCAAGGCTTCTGAAGGCTTCTTTGTGAGTTTTTTTGGAGCCGTGGCAGCATTCATATGTTCAGTTATGAGTCTGTGGCAGTGCTATATCCATCGGTGAGTTGTTCACCTCGTCCGTGGCAGTGCGGCACTCAAGGAATGGTTGTTTGATGCTTTGTGAAGCTGTTTATCAATTGTTAATGAGTTTATTGAGTCTGTAACTGTTGGATTTGCTGTGTTTTTTGATTCACTATTCTAATTCCTTCCATATACCAAAATATCAAGCTGTTGGGCATGTGTTTTTTTCTCCTAGATCCAATCTTTGTTGTGACAATGCACTCATGGTAATTTGTTAGTTGTTGTTCGGTGTTAGTTACGGTCATTGGTGACCTTCTTGGGGCAGTGGAAGTGCTCATAAGCTGGTTTTTTTTTTTTTTTGGTGTGAGGCTGTGGTGGTGTTGCTTTTTTGGGGCTGCATCTGAGGTTGTTGGTGATTTGTTCATGGTAGTTTTGGTGGTTCACCTCTTCAACTGTTGCAGTGCTAAATGTTGCTTTCTTGGGGCTGCATGTGAGTTTCTTGGTACTATGGCATCCTTGTACTGATTTATTTGTGGCTTGTTCATTGTGGGTCACCTTGGTTGTGGTTGTTCCAATTGTTCCAGAAATTAATCTTATGATCATTGGTCTGAGTTTGTGAATGTTGGGATGGTGTTTGCAAATTCCAAAAGTATGATTTCTTTGTTAGTAACTTGTTTGAGTGAACCACGTAGTGTGACTATATTAGAGGAGTATTCTAGGTTTCTGTAGTATCAATTGTCTTAACTTATCACATTGCTTCTTTTGCCCAGAAAGGTAATCCTACAGTTTGCATGTTTTCTGGTATCCTTCCTACTAGTCCTTGGATTATTGATTCTGCTGCCACTAATCATATAATTGGTGCAACCAACTTCTTTTCTGATCTCCAATATCCTAAAAATCTCCCCCAAGTTACCCTTATTGATGGGTCCACTACTGCTGTTTAGGGGATAGGAACAGTAAATCCTAATCCTTCTATCTTATTTTCTTCTGCTTTATACATTTTTAAATCTCCTTTCAATCTTATGTCAGTTAGTAAGCTTACAAAGTCACTAAATTATTCTATCACATTCCTTCCTGATTTTGTGGTTATTCATGATTTGAAGACGAGAAAGACAATTGGCTTAGGACGTGTGGCTTGTGGACTTTACTACTTTGAGTCGCCTTCTCCACCCATTGCCTGCACAGTCGCAGCTACACCACTTCAAATACATTGTCGTCTTGGTCATTCATCCTTGGATAAGTTGAAACAACTAGTACCTACATTGAGTTTTGTGTATAATCTCGAGTGTGAGTTCTGTCAATTGGGTAAGCATCATTGTGTTCCCTTTGCTCCCTAGGTTGACAAACGGGTGGTTAGTCCTTTCATGCTTCTCCATTCTGATATTTGGGGTCCTAGTCGCGTGACATCAAAGTTGGGGTTTCAGCACTTTATTGCATTTGTTGATGACTACTCTAGGATGACTTGGTTATATTTAATGAAAGATCGTTCTGAGTTGTTTAATATCTTTTGTGCTTTCTGTTCCCAAATAAAGACTCAATTTGACATGTTGTTTAGGATATTTCTTAGTGTTAATGCTAAGGAGTTCTTTAGTATCCAATTCAGTACTTATATGACCAACTTTGGTATGATCCATCAGTCCTCTTGTGCCCACACTCCATAGCAAAATGGAGTTGTAGAGCAGAAAAACAGACATATTCTTGAAGTCACTTGTACCCTATTGTATCAAATGAATGTCCCCAAAGTCTTTTGGAGTGATGCTCTGCTCACAACTTGCCCCCTCATCAATAAAATGCCATCCTTTGTCCTTGGTGGTAAAATTCCATATCCAATTATCTTTCCTAAGGCTCATTTGTTCTCCTTTCCTCGTGTATTTGGTCGTGTGTCTTTTGTCCATTAGTAATCTCCTGGAATGTATAAGTTGGATCCTTGTGCTATAAAATGTATTTTTTTGGGCTATTCCTATACTCAAAAGGGATATTGATGTTATAGTCCTACTTTACATCGATTCTTTGTCTCTGTTGATGTCACCTTTTTTGAGTCTACACCATACTACTCCGATTCCTTGAATTTGTTGACCTTGATGAGTCTTCCCTTCCTCTATCTTGCCTTCCAGATCCAAGCCTAGTATCTGTGCCCAATCCTCCTACATCTTCATCTAGTTTGAGTAATTCTCATTGCTTGAATCATCCCAATTTGCAGGTATACACATGGCAACTCAAGGGGGGAGTGCCTCCTCTAGCTACTATTGTGTTTTTAGTTCCCTCGTTGGATGGTCTTATTTCTCGTGATGTTGATCCTCCAATAGCTGTTCGAAAAGGTAAACACACTTATACCCAACGTTCAATCTCTAATTTTGTTTGTTATGATTTCGTGTCACCCTTATATAACTGTTTTGTTAGTACTCTGTCAAGATCTATTTTTGAAGCCCTATCACATTTTGGGTGGAGGAAGGCAATGGTTGAAGAGATGCGTGCACTACATGATAAGGATACTTGGGATGATACCTCTTCCTCTTGATAAGTCTGTGGTTGGTTGACGCAGAGTGTACAATGTGAAAAGTCAATCTTGATGGTTCTATGGCTCATATGAAGGCTCGCCTTGTTGCTAAGGGGTATACTTAGGTGTATGGTTTGGATTATTCAGACACATTCTCCCCGGTTGCTAAACTTGTCTCAATATGTTTGTTCATTTCTTTAGCCACCACTTGTCATTGGCCTTCACACCTTAGATGTGAAGAATGCTTTCCTACATGGTGATCTTCATGAGGAGTTATATATGGACCAAACCCTTGGGTTTGTTGCTCAACGGGAGTCAGGCTTAGTACGTCGGTTCAAGAAGTCATTGTATGGATTAAAACAATCTCCTAGAGCATGATTTAGCCATTTTAGTGTTGTAGTACTTGAGTTTGGCCTTCATCGGTGTGCAGTAGATCACTTTGTATTTTATCGTCATACTCCATTGGACATTTTTTTGCTCATAGTATATGTGGATGACATTGTGATCATTGGTGATGATGATCGTGGCATCCAGGACTTGATGCTTTTTCTACAGAGTAAGTTTTAGTCCAAGGACTTGGGACCATTGAAGTACTTCATGGGTATAGAAGTATCGAGATCTTGTACGGGAACTGTCTTGTCACAGAGTAAGTATGTTCTTGATCTTTTAGATGAGACGGGGCTGTTGGGGTCTAGACTTGTTGATACACCCATGGATCCCAATAGTAAGTTAATGCCAGATACGGGTGATTTGTTGCCTAACCCAGGTCGGCAACAGAGATTTGTTGGAAAGTTGAATTATCTCATAGTCACTCGACTTGATATATCCTTTGCAACAAGTGTTGTGAGTTAATTTCTCGATTCCTCGAGAACAAGTCACTGGGATGCAGTAATTCGCATTTTGAGATATCTCAAAGGTGCATCAGGTAGAGGTCTCTTATATCAGGATTGGGGTCACACTCATATTTAGGGATTCAGATTGGGCTGGATCACCATCCGATTGAAGAACCACAACCAGTTATTGTCTCTTTGTTGGTGGTAATTTGGTGTCTTGAAAAAGTAAGAAACAAACTGTGGTTGCTAGGTCGAGTGCTGAGTCAATATGGGGCAATGGCGCACACTATGCGTGAACATGTTTGGCTCAAGAATTTGTTGAAAGAACTAGGTTTTCCACATTCTCAACCTATGGAATTGATGTGTGATAATTGAGCTACTATTCATATTGCCTCCAACCTAGTCTTCCACAAGCGGACAAAGCACATTGAAGATGATTGTCACTTTATTTGAGAGAAACTTGTACAAAAGCTCATTATGACCACTCATGTGAAGTCTAAGTTTTAGCTTGCTAATTTGTTCACTAAAGCCTTGGGAAGTGCTTGTATGAAATTCATTTGTAACAAGCTAGGAGCATACGATATATATGCTCCAGCTTGAGGGGGAGTGTTAATGGTTATTTAGTCTTTTAGCATTATTATTATTATTATTATTATTATTTTGTATTAGAGTTTAATAAGTGTGAGTTAGTAAGGGTATTATGGTCATTCCTATTGTACTTACATATATTATAAATAGAGGGAGATACCTATCATTGAGTTTAGATATTCCATTTTACCCAATACTCAGCATAATCCAATATTTTTTTGGACTAAAACTATGATGAGAGGTGTTTTTAAAAAGTAAGAAAGTTGACACTGTTCTAATTAGAAGGAAAATAAATAAATAAATAAATAAATAAAGTGGAATTCAAGTGACATTGTATGGCCTACTATGCCTTGAGAGCTAGATGGCAAATGATTGAGGTGTGGAAGGGAGATCTAGGTTTCAAATCTTGCCAAAATGAAAAGAGAAAAATCCTTGAGGCTGACAACTGTTTTGCAAAAGAATGTGTTAAATTTGGGTTTTTAGGTTTGAAAAATAATTAAGTTATTGGTGTTTGAGGGTTGAATAGTAGCATGGAGATTGAAGAGTAAGGGTCTAGGCAATTATATCTTTAATGCTCAGTAATCTTACTAATTACCATGAGTGTGTTCATTCCTTAATTTATCTTGTAGAGTTATAAACTCGTCTATCTTGCATTCTCATTTTAACAACTTTGCTTTTTGGATATGCTGTTTCTTTGTTGCATAACATTATGATTCATATAGTATAGCTTCCTTTAATGTATCGAAATTCTGTTATAGTATAATATTAGACAACAGGCCCAAAGGAATCTATTTTACCAAATTTGCTTTAATTCTTTGTATTACATCTTCAATTTCTCCTTGTGTAATGGATCTGAGGTATCAAAATCTACTAGTGATAATACTTCCTTGACCATCAAGGTTAATCTTTTGCCCAATATTTCTCCTAAAATAACTAAATTTATATTTCACATGTTCTGTCTTATTTCTACTTATCTTAAAGCCTCTAAAGTCTAAAGCTTCTATCCATAATTCCAACGTAGATTCTACTTTAGCTCTAGTTTCATCAATCAAGGCAATATAATTTGCAAACAACCTAAGCCATGGAACTTGCTAGGGCTGTGCAATTGTTGGTACGGTGTATTAACTGAATTAAGTAAAAAATTTTGGTTAACCATATCCCTTAACTGAACCAAACCAAATTGAAGGGTATAAGTGAATCCTCACCCGTCCGAATTTTATTTGGGTTAATTTGTTTAGCCGAAATTAATTGAAAATATGATGCATTTCAAATTTTTATATATATATATATATATATATATTGTAGAAATCCCATGTATATTGGAGAGATCTTGTGTATATTGGAGAGATTTAGGGGGTATTTATTGTATATTATTGAGTGAGATTCTTTGAGGAGATTGTTTCCATATTTAGAGTAGAGATTGTATTATAAGTAGTTTGTATTGGCCTGTACAAAATAATTCAAGAAATAATTTGCTGGACGATGACCGGGATGGGATTCTCAGAGACCGCCCAATCTTGTGTCGCAAAGCTTCAATTTCACCAATGTCTTCATCATCAAGGATGATTCCTTCCATGCCAAAACCCTCTCCAAGCACGCAAGAGAGAGTGATCCTTGAGTTGTCTCAGGCGGACACGAAGTAAAGAAAGGCCGAGGACTTGTCTGGTTCGTTCGAGAGATTGCCAGAGAGGCGAAAATACAAAGACCTGGAGACTGACAGGCTTGCCCTAGAGGCCGCGGATGAGGGCAAAGTCGAGGTGAAAGCTGGCAGCCGAGGAAATGGAGTTCGGGGGGGATTCTCGACAGCGGAGCAGATGGGAGTAGAGAGTGGAGACAGGCCGAATCCGGTGTCAAACACTGAACCTGACCTCTTTCGTGATGACGACGCTCTCTTGCTCCGAATTGTTGGATCGCCATTTGGGGGAAAAGCACTTCTGAGGCCTGAGGTAATTTTTCCACATAACGGGCTAACTGAGGTATTTGCTTCTTCCTAAAAAATTTCTTTGGGTTCTTTAGCCCAAAGAGGCA
The DNA here is from genome assembly GCF_029873635.1 of Malania oleifera. Lineage (NCBI taxonomy): Eukaryota > Viridiplantae > Streptophyta > Magnoliopsida > Santalales > Ximeniaceae > Malania > Malania oleifera. The sequence continues at coordinate 124,623,909 of NC_080418.1, forward strand.
ATTTTTTGCAAGCCTTGAGTATAACTTCTAGATCCAAAACTCCTTGGATTATTGATTCTGGTGCTTCTGACCACATGACTGATGTTTATCATCTTTTCTCATCATATTCATCCTGTGCTGGAAATTTGAAAGTTAAAATTGCAGATGGATCACTCTCGTCTATCGCAGGTAAAGGGAATATTGAACTTTCTGACTCCATCACACTAGAGTCCGTTCTTCATGTTCCTAATTTATCCTGCAACTTACTATCCATTAGTCAATTGACTAAGAATTCCAATTGTTCTTCTAAATTTCTTCCCTCCCATTGTGTTTTTCATGACCTATCATCGGGAAAGACAATTGGCAGTGCTAAGAAGTGTGAGGGACTCTACTACTTTGAGGAGGCGAATGTGAGTGAACAATGTAAAACTACTATTTGTGATTCTGCATCTGTTTCTAGGGATAGTGAAATTTTGTTATGGCATTCTAGGATGGGTCATCCAAAATTTCAATATCTAAGACGTTTATTTCCTTCCATTTGTTCAAATAAAACGTCTTCTGAATTTCAGTGTGAGATTTGTGAACTTGCAAAACACCAGCGTAATTCCTTTCCAAAATCCACATACAAACCATCCAGACCCTTTACTATGATTCATAGTGATTTATGGGAGCCCTCACGCTCTCTTAATCGCACTCACACGAGATGGTTTGTTACTTTTATTGATGATCATACTCGTATTTGTTGGGTTTACTTGTTGAAAGATAAGATTGAAGTCCATTCTATTTTTGTCAGTTTCCACTCCATGATTCAAACACAATTCCAAACTCACATTCAAATTTTACATACTGATAATGGCACGGAATATTTCAATGATATCTTGGGACATTATCTTCAAGAAAATGGAATTGTTCATCAAAGTTACTGTGTAGATACCCCTCAACAAAATGGGGTTGCTGAACGTAAAAATAGGCATATTCTTGAAGTAGCTTGGGCATTCTTGTTTACTACAAATATGAAAAAATATTTTTGAGACGATGCCATTTTAACAGTTACATATCTCATTATTCAAATGCCTAGTCGAGTTCTTTCTTTTACCACTCCTCTCTAGAAATTCTAGGAATGTTTTCCCAACTCTCGGCTCCACTCCAATCTCTCTCTGAAAATCTTTTGATGTACTGCCTTTGTTCATGTTCATGCTCACAATCGGGATAAATTGGAACCTCGTGCCATTAGATGCGTTTTTATTTGTCACTCTCCTACTCATAAAGGCTACAAATGTTATGATCCTATCACAAAAAAAATTGTTTGTTAGCCTTGATGCCACTTTCTTTGAAACCATTTCTTACTTCCCAAAGCCCTCTCTTCAGGAGGAGAAAGGGAGTGAAGATCGGTTCTTTGATTTCTCTGTTGGTGAATTTGTGACATACACTGAGTCTACCATTGCATCATTTCCTGACCTGTCATGTACAAAAGACCACTTAAAATCAAGGGGAGATGCAAAAAAACAAAATAACACTGAAATACTTGTTTACTCAAGAAAGCCAAACACAAAGAACAGGGAGAATCTCATACCTGAGGCACCAAGAGAGTTGGAACTGGTGATAACTTCAAGAAATCATGAGTCCACGCCCAATCCTGATCAGGTAATAGATGGCCATGAGCTCCCTTCTAATAAGCCTGTACCTGATGGCATTAATTTACCCATTGCAGTTAGAAAACAAACTAGGTCATGTACTCAATATCCTTGGTCAAAATACATGTCTTATAAAAGTCTGTCTACAAAATATCGTGCTTTTACTTCTAACCTTGACAGGATAAAAATTCCAAAGAATATCTAGGAAGCCTTGAAGATTCCTGAATGGAGGGAAGCTGTAATGGAGGAAATGTGGGCTCTAGAAAAGAACGGAACTTGGGACGTTATGAATTTGCCGAGAGGGAAGAAGCTAGTTGGATGTAAATGGGTCTTCACAGTGAAATATAGAGCTAATGGGACAGTTGAACGGAATAAAGCCCAATTTGTTGCAAAAGTGTTTACACGGACTTTATGACATTGACTACACGGAGACATTTGCACTAGTGGAAAAATTGAATACAGTTTGGGTCCTCCTATCCTTGGCAGCCAACTTGGATTGGCTACTGTAACAACTTGATATTAAGAATGTGTTTTTAAATGGCGAGTTACAAGAAGAAGTGTATATGACGATACCTCCAGGTTTCAGTAAGAGAGGTGAAGAAAACAGGGCTTGTAAACTCAAGAAGTCCCTGTATGAACTCAAGCAATCTCCTAGAGCATGGTTCGACAGATTTGTGAAGGTAATAAAAAACCAAGGATACCAACAAGGCCAATTAGATCACACTATGTTTTTTTATCAGTTTGAAAGTGGTAAGAAAACAATTCTGATTGTGTATGTTGATGATATAATCCTAACTGGAGATGATACAATGGAATTGGAAAGATTGAAGAAAGTCCTCGCTGCTGAGTTTGAAGTTAAAAGACTTGGGACAAATGTGATAACTTTTTAGGAATGGAAGTTGCTAGAGCAAAAAAGGGTATCAGTGTCTCTCAGCGAAAGTATATCCTTGATCTCCTAATCGAAACTAGCATGCTTGGATGCAAACCTAGTGAAACCCCCATTGAAGTAGTAAAGAGAGTTGAAGACTGCGGAATATCAGTGGAAAATGAGAGGTATCAGAGATTGGTTGCTAAACTCGTCTATTTATCACATACCAGACCCGACATTGCATTTGCAGTTAGTGTGGTAAGCCAACACATGCATTCACCCAAAAAGACTCACGTAGATGCTGTGTACAAGATCCTTAGGTATTTCGAGGGTTCTCCGTGCAAAGGACTCTTCTTCAAGAAGTGTGAAATCAAAGAAGTATAAGTTTTCAAAGATGCAGATTGGGCAGGATCAACAGAAGATAGAAGGTCTACCATCGGATATTGCACCTTTATATGGGAAAATTTGGTGACTTGGAGGAATAAAAAACAGAATGTAGTGGCTCGAAGTAGTGCTGAGGTTGAATTCAGGGCAGCTGCACAAGCATGGATCGAAATTGTGGTCGCGGGTAACGTTGTGTAATGGTCGCAGGTGTTGCGGGTTGCAAGTGTTACGTAATGGGAAGCGGGCGTAACGGTCGTGAATTTTTTCCACGCATGCACAACCATGCCAAAATCGAAAAATAAGCATGAAATCCATTAATACATGATTTTTAATGCATTTTGAATCATTCAACCTACAAATGCTTTTTAATAGGTATTATGATTTTTATATTAATTTTAGTACGCTGTTTACAAAAAACAGCATATTTTTGTTGTAGTTTACATTACTTTAATGAGTAAAAAGATATAGACATGTAATTAAAATGAAGAATCAATTAATTAAAGTCATAAAGTTACTAATAATGAATCAATAGACTTAATACTCAATATACACATTACACATGAATTTAAAAAATGATTAATATCTAAATAGTTGAAAATACATGAATACAATATTACAAATTTATAACATAACACATGTCACCACCAAAAAGAATGATGTGGAGGGTCTTCATAATTTGCATCTGTATCTTGAGATTGGGATTATAAATTGTCTCCCCACCCTTGTGGAAATACATAGCTGAATAAACCCAAGTTTGCGTCATTTCATTGTTGCTCTTGAAAATGTACTGGTGGTGAAAATCCAACCAATATAGGGTGTGCATAATCTCCTCTTTGACCATATCCTCAATAATGTCCATAAGGGTAGTGTGTAGAAGAAGACTCACTAGATCCTGAGATTCCTGATCCACTAGGATAAAAACGTGAGTCACGAGATGCATAATGTGGATATGCTGGATGAGATCCATATGATTGTAATGATGAACCATCTAAACCAAAGTCGCCAAAACTACGAACCACGCCATATGAATTTTCAGCAGAATCACTAGGGTCACCACAGACACTCCTTCTTCTGGGTTGTGAATATTGGTTCCCTAGAGGAATACCTAAGTCATAATTTTCAGGTATGTCATGTACTTCATAACGATCAGAAGGATGTATATCCCTTACAAATGATGTTCCTATGTCATATCCATAATTATATTCTACACCGCCGCCTCTACCACCACCACTACCACCCCCCTAACCCCAGCTCCAGCACCACTATTACCATCATCATCACTTGGTGGGCTTAAACCAAGATTGTTATCATTTTGTGTACGTTCAGGACTTGAACTTGAATCATCATGCACATTTATTGGTGGTTGATCACCTCCTTCTGTAGTACCACCAACTTCTTCATTTAACCAATTTAAATTGTCCTGACCGTCGAGTAGTGGTGTCGCTCTCTCCTCTAATCATTGACTTAAAGAATCATCTTCTTCGAAAATGTAGTCCAAATTGATAGGATTGAAACCCCCTTCAATTTCTCGTTGGCTTCTTCTCATTGTACGTTTTAACTTTAACCTCATGTTGTAATGTACGAAAACAAGTTTTTGTAGTCTCATGTACTTTAATCTATTTCTTGTTTTCGAATGGATGAGGCTAAAGGTGCTCCAATTACGCTCACAGTTTGAAGCTGATGTGGTTTGGCTAAGAACTCTGATTGCTATTCTTTGGAGCTCAGGAGCACACAAGCCATAATGAATCCACCATTCGGCTGCATGAATAATTAAAAAGAGTTTTATGTCAGTGTAGCGTATATTTCAAAAGTCAAATTTGAACATAAAGAGAGAAAATAGAGCCATTCATCCATTATTTAGCTATATAGCCTATATTTACCTGGATTTGTTTGTTTCACTGCCCTTTGAGCCAACGGGGTTCCAAAAGTCTCTTGCCTATCTCGATATAGCAACAACTAAAAAAGGATGATTGTGAAATATAATTAATTAATTAGATGTATTAATAATTATTCTATAAAGTATTACAGAATACTAGAACAATTCATTATTTAATTTAATGGAACCAATACTTACTTGTTTAATAGCCTGAATTTGAGTATCTATATTGGGTACCAACTTGGTTATCACTTTTTAAACTCCATCCATGACTTCTCTAGCAACTTCAGGAGGGGGTGGGGCACCATAAATAAATTGTAGGTTCAAAAAATATCTTACAATTAAATTTAGAAACATATTAATCAATAGTTTTGTAATGCAACTATGCATAATTTAAAAGTTAAAATAATAAGAAATTGTATTTGATTTACACTTACCAGCAGCGTGCAAATCTTGGTGCAACTGAAAACTCTACCGGTTCTCAATAATTTTCCAATAGTCTTTGTAAAACCAGCAATCTTTCTGAATGGCCAACTTCACCCTATCAATTGCCTCGTATATGAAACCCATGCTTGGTTTTTCATCACCATCAACCAATTTAAGAACTTTCACCAAGGGTTTTTGCACTTTAATTATATTAGAGGCCTTTTGCCAAAACTCTTTCCCTAAGATAATCTTCTTCGAATCATATGCTGCGCCTAATTTTGCTATTCCAAACCTTAAGTTTTTCCAAGCATCAGATGTAAACATTTCTCTTAATGCTTGTTTATGCCTGACAATAGTCTCCAAAGTAATGAAGTTGGTGGCAAATTGAGTGATGGCACGACAAAGTAACTCTCTATTATTTGTGAATTTCTTCATGAAATTCACTGTCTATGCGTGGTTGTAAATAAATGAGATTATTGTTCTTGCATCTTTTAATACCTTCTTCATGTTACTTTTCTTACCAATATCTTCAAGAATAAGATCTATGCAATGAGCTGTGCACGCTGTCCAATAGAAATTGAGTCTCTTCTGCATTAATAATTTTCCTCCTGCCTTCGTTGCAGCTTCATTATTAGTAACTACTTGGACAACATTCTCTTCTCCAATTTCTTCAACCATCTCGCCCGTTAATTTGAAATGAAATTATAGATTCAATAATTACTACTATTTAATTAAAAACATGCAAGTCCATAATACTATTTCCATATACAATTAAAGTTAGAAAATTACCTGAAATAATATTCAGCTGTTCTGCTTGGCACATCAAAGGCATCAACTGATTTATAAAACACGGTGCCTCTATCGCAATAAATTAAAAAGTTTATAATGTGTTTTCTAGTTGGTCTTGACCAACCATTACACATAAGGGTTACACCTCTCTCCTTCCAAATTCCAGCAAAAGAAGCTATATAATATTTCATTTCTTGATACTCTTGCTCCAAATAAATTTTAGATATCTTATAGGGTGATGAACCCTTCACCCCCTTTCCAACCTCTGCGGCAATATCAAGCATAGGCTGCATAAATGGAGAGTCAGTTACATTCGCTGGAATCCGATTATAAATTAGGAATTTTCCAACTGCTTTTCCTAATTTACTTCGTAAACCTTTTAGTAACTTAGTATTGATTTTTGGTTATTTTGCACTCTTGCTTCTTTCTAAAGTAGGATCCACTGCCTTTAGTGTAGCTTCAGGGGCTTCAGGATTGATCCATTATCATCCACTACCTCCAGCTTCTCGACCACTATAAGATCGAGCTCCTGCTCTATTGAAACCACTGGTAGCACCATTGCCAGAGCCACCTCCTTTTTCATAAATATTACCCCCTCCAGTTGTTCTTGCTTGAAATCTTTGTCTCTTTTCCCATTGTTGCTGTGATCGTATGCTTTCTTGTCAAGCAAATCTCATACTTTCTTCTTCCAAGTCTTCTTCATCGCTCAAATTCTCAAAATCTCCTCTAATTTGGGCTTCTGCTTCTTCTTGCCTTTTTTGTTTATCTCTTTTCTTCTCAGCATACTTTTGTAGATATTTCATCATTTGTTCTCTTACTTGTGTGGTCACATTTGGGCATCTAGCTACTTGACCCTTTTTATGTGCCAAGTGTTGTTTCAAGCGTGTAATGCCCCCTTTAATTATCTTCCCACATAACTTATACACATAATAACATGTCTATTACCGTCTACCACAGTACCAAAATGCCATCCAATATCCTCACTAGGTAAGTTCTCATTTCCTCTATCACGTGATATATTGATAGACTTAATTTGATGATCTCTACACAAAATATAGAGAAAATACAAAGTTACAACCTTTCTAAAAAAATGATAGGTATAATATAATTAGTAATTTAGTAAATATTAAATAATAAGTACTAAATAGTCCTTCTCATTTTAAATACTTATTACGTAAAAATAAAATATAATATTTAATTAAAAATAATAAGTAATGTTTATTTAAAATATTTAAGTAAAAAAATTATAAAATATTAGATATTTTATTACAAAAAAAATATATTCCTTTATCTTTAAAAATATATTTTCATTATTTTTTATAACTTGATTTTATTTTCATTTATAACTATATGAAATTAACATTGTAATTTTAAAGGTGAAAAATACTTTTGCTCTACTTTCATACACATCACATCATCACTAATAGAGATCCATACAATGCAATTTGACTATTTAACTTTTTAAGCATTTTCTCAGTATATGGATTAAAATAAAATTTTTCTACAAATTCTAGTAGTAAAAATCAGAATTATTAATGTATTAACTATTAGGTTAAAATTTCGTTTATTAAGTTATCAATTTTTACTTTATTTGATAACTAAAAACAAAAAATAGATCTTGTAAAGATTTATTTTACTTAATTTTAAATTTAAGGTCAAAATGATGTTTTAAAACTTAAAAAATATTAATAAACAGGAAATATGTGATGGAAGTAGATTTTCACAATTACCTTTCAAAAAATATAAGACAATTAAAATATTTATAAATTAAGAAAAAATTATTTTACATAATTATTATTGATTTCTAATTTTATACTCTATTAAATTACTTTTTTTAATTCAATTTAACATACATAATTTACAACAAAATATAATTTAAAAAAAAAAACATAATGAAAAGTTTAAGACTTAAGTGCAGTGGGTGTTGAGTGTTGACTAATTTTTTAAAGTTTATCTCATACGTCGGAGATGAGCAAAGAGTCTGAGACCGAGAGGGGAAACTCAGAGGAGTCTCGAAGTCTTGAAGGAGTCAAAGCACGAACGGCCGATGACTCCAAGCTCTGAAGCTGGAATCGAAGGGCTGGCTGGTGGCGAGTGGCAACGACTGGCAGAGGGAACTGCAGAAGGGCTATCGGCGACTCGCAAAGGCGGCGGAGCTGCTGCAGACCTATCGCCGGTGACTCGCCAAGCTGCTGCAAGTTTGCAACTCCTGCAAGGCTGCGAAGATGAGTAGATCTGCTCACTCTCAGGCTTCGAAGAAGTGAAGCCTTCTTATTTAACTTCGGCCAACAAAATTTCAAGGTAAGTTTTTTACTTTGTAGTTTGCTCTTTGAATGTTAGACTTAGATAGTTAGATTGAATGGCAGATAGGTGGTTGGGAGAGGGGGAAAGCAGCGCTGCAGCAGAAATCCTGCTTTAGGGATTCATATTTCTGCAAGCTGTTGGCCATGTAACGGTCCGTAACGGACCGTTACGAAGTGTAACGTTGGGTAACTACCATTACGGACTATTACGGAGACGTAACAGCCGTTACGGCTATGAATTTTTTCCGAACCGCATTATCGGCCCATATCAATTTAGGGGCCTTCGATTTCTGTTACATCTCGGCCGTTACGCTACGTAACGGTCGTTATTTAAAATCATGTGCACAAGGGATATGTGAAGGACTGTGGTTACAAAAACTCTTGGAAGAATTACTGATCCCGGTGAAATTCCCTATCAAACTTTACTGTGATAACAAAGCAGCCATCAATATCTCTTTCAATCCAATTTAACATGACAGGACTAAGCATGTAGAAGTGGACTGACACTTTATCAAAGAAAAGGTTGAAGAAGGAACCATTTGTATGACGTATGTACCTACCAAGGAACAAATTGCAGACATCTTTACCAAAGAGTTTGCCCAACAGAGTTTCGATGATTTCATTTGATTAATATCTATGATCCAACTTGAGTGAGATTCTTTTAGGAGATTGTTTCCATATTTAGAGTAGAGATTATATTATAAGTAGTTTGTATTGGCTTGTACAAAATAATTCAAGAAATACAGAAAATTCTAACCTAATTTCATATATATATATATATATAATATAAATAAATATATTATATTTATATATAATATAAATATATAAATATTTATAATATATATTTACTTATTTACATATATATTTATACTTTATATATTAATATATATACATTTGGTTGGTTAATTCGGTTAATCGAAAAAAAATTCTCGTAAACTAAACCGATCAGTGAACATGGAAAACTAAATTTCATAAAAAACTAAATCGAACCAATTGAAATTCAAATCTTAACTGAATTGATTTAATCGATCTTCTTAGGTACGATCGATGAATTTAGTATTCATTGAATACTGCTCAACCTTAGGACTTGTCTCGTAGGAGATAGCCCAGTGGTAAAAGTGTAGGACTTTCTATGTTGGATGCCTTGGGTTCAGATCCTAGGCATAGGATGGGAGATGGGCTACCCGCCATTGTGTAGCCTAGGCGTAGTGTGGGCCTCCAATCAACATATTCCATGAAACCTCAATTGGTATATTATTTAAAGTTCATCCATTACTAAAACAAAAAGATAAAGAAGTCCTTTGATAGACTGATGTACACTTGGAAATTCACTAGACTTGGAGATTGGTAGTGCTAATACTAGTTATTATTGTCTTGTACATATCCTTAAAGACTTCTGCATATCCTCTACTAAGCTACTGTATGCTCCTTTCTTTTCCTAGAACTCACGACAGAACTTACCTAGGTACCCTCTCATATGTTGACTCTAGGTCAATCAAAACCATCTGCAAGTCCTCCTTTTTACTATACTTTTCCAATAATCCTCTTAATAGATATATAGCTTCTGCATTTGATCTCCTAGGTATAAAACCAATTGATTGTTTTGAAACCCACATTTCTGACCTTAGTCTTTATTTAATTACCATATCCCAAAGTTTTATTATGGATAATACCATGACAGTTATTACAATTTTATATCTTCTTTGTTTTTGTATATAAGTGCTAATGTGCTTTTTTCTCCATTCATTTGGCATTTTCTTAGTCCTTATAATTTTTTATTATGCATAATACCATGACAGTTATTACAATTTTATATCTTCTTTGTTTTTGTATATAAGTGCTAATGTGGTTTTTTCTCCATTCATCTGACATTTTCTTAGTCCTTATAATTTTGTTAAATAAATTAGTTAGTCATGCTATTTAATTATCACTTGGGGATTTCCAAACTTCAATTGGTCATCCTCTTCAATGCATTCTTGACTTCATCAAGTCTAGTTTTGTGAATAAATCTTGAAGTTTAGTCTTTTCTTCATTTGTTAATTTTAAGTTTGAGCATTTTACTTAGTTTTGGTTAAAAAGCATACTAAAATAAGTTTGCCTTTTAAAAAAAAAAAAAAAACATATCTTTAACTAAAACATTATCGCCATCACTTTTTATACATTTGATATTACCTTGTCTATTCAATTTCTTTTTCTAGCTTTAGCAAGTTTCGATACATCCAGTTTGGTGTATAAATTATAGTAGGCTCTAAGTTTAGCTTGACTAACAACCATTTTTGTATCTTTGCTTGCTTCTTTATACTTTTCAAAGTTTTTCATATTTTTTCATTTTTGCCATGCTCTAAACCGCAATCTTTTCGGCTTAAGTTTATGTTGGATGTCTTGATTCCACCACCAACTCTTTTACTAATGCATCTTCCTCTTGATTCACCTAAAACTTCTTTTGCTTTCTCTTTAATAGAACTTGCTATTCTATTCTAAAGAGTTCTTTTTTTTTTTAATAATATTTTGTAAAAAAAATTTCTTTTAGGATAAGAGACGACAATTTATAAATGTCCAAAAAATAAAGCACAAGTTTGGGAGGATGAGTAGTCCTCACCAAAGATCCAAAGAACAGAAAAAACAAGAGAAATACATGTATTTACTTGCAAAAGTGCTGCTTCCAATCCCTTTTGAGATTGAAAACGGTAACATGCCCCAACCCTCCTCCCTCCCCCGGACAAAAGAAATGAGAAGAGTGCACCTATAAGGAAGCAAAAAAGATCACTCTATCCCATAGTAACCAAGAGCAGGTTGTGCAACGTGTGGCTTTTAAAAATTCTATATTTCTCTCAAATCTCAATCCACAAGGTCCAAAGAATGCAAAAACTGCTGCACTTCAAAGAGCTCTTCCTTTTCTATTATTGCCTAACCCCTATACTTAAGAAGTAAAAGCTCTCCCACCTTCTGCTGCACCACCCTCTCTTCCCCTATGTAGGAAAAGAGAGCATCCAAAGCTGCATTTCCACCATGCAGTGCATCAAGAGATGAGAGCATTTGTTAATTTCATTCAAGACACATTATACACATGTTGGGATTGAGAGCCTTGTAGGGCGAAGCAGATCATTTGTGTTAATACTTTCCAGGATCACAGTTAGGACAAAGGTCTGAATCTTCTCGGGAACCTTAGCTTGTCAAAGGATGTGGTTCCAAGGGAAGAGGAGTACCTGAAGAATCACCCTCTCACACTGGCTCTTCCTCTTTATAAGAAGGAACATAATGGGCCAGCAAGGAAAGTACAGTCATGAGCTCATTGACCTCTCTTTCATTGAGATCCTTGAAAAGTGGAAATCCCATAAAGAGGAAGCCCTCTCAAGAGAAATGAAAGAGCTGATGGGAGTGTTATGTTATTAAGAAAGTTTAGATAGTTGAGGTACCTTCAGCTCCATCAAAGTCTCATCCACCCACACATGATCCTCCTAGATACAAACCTTCTTACCACTACCCACCTTGAATTGGATGAGAGGAAAGAATAGACTAGCCACCTGGGACATGAATTTCCAAGGTCACACACGTGAAGTTATACTACTATTTCTTGTTTCCTGAAGAGTGTTTATCTCTAAGTTGTCTAGTGATCGTCTTTATCATTTTTTAATCCTTAAGTTTTCTTATATTTTCTTCCTTTAGCTCCCACTACCTAGTTCTCTTGTGTTGATCTATGTTACTGTTTCTCTTCCCTTTTTTTTTAGTGCATATATATCTTAAACTAAAACTCTATGTTGTGTAATTAAGCTTTCACGTGGAATAATTTTACAATCCTTACATGATAAACAATCTATCCTCCTACTGAAAAAAAAATATATTTTGATTTTATTTTTGAAGGTTATCAAGTTGTCTTCTCTTCTCTTCTCTTTAGGTGCTTGTTCATTGTTATTAGATCATATCACGTAGCAAACTCTGAGATGGACTCATTTTCATCTCCATATCCATGTCCTCCATGTATCCTCTCATAACCCGAATTGTACTTTCCAATGGAGAGTAATCAAATCTGCTTCTATGAATATTTTCTCTCTTTGTGATATCCTACTCTTTTAACATCTACAACACTATATTTAGGTTTCTGCCTACAATGATGCCTACCCCATTCTTTTAAATTTTTTGAGGGCATGTCACTGTCTGAACTTCAAAGGGATTGGAGGGCAGCGCTTTGCAATTAGCTAGTTCCCTACTCTTTTAACATCTACAACACTATATTTAGGTTTCTGCCTACAATGATGCCTACCCCCATTCATTTAAACTTTTTGAGGGCATGTCACTGTCTGAACTTCAAAGGGATTGGAGGGCAGCACTTTGCAATTAGCTAGTTCGTGGATGATGCTTTATCCTCTTATTTTTTATTTTGTACTTTTGCTTAGTTATTAATGGATTTTTGTTATCTAAACTGATTCTTACTGCATTCTTATCTTTTATTTCCTGGGGTGCCAAAGTTTAAATCATATTTTTTGAACTTCTTTTTACTTTCTTCCCTATCCTCTTAGTTTCCTGTAGGAAAATTATGTTAAGTTTTGTTCTAATCATTGCGTCAACTACCTCCATGCTTTTACCCCTTTGGATCCCTATACTATGTTTTGCTAATCTAACCCAAGTTGTTCTCGAACAAGCTTCTTTACCCACCCACATCTAGGATGACGTAGGAACCGTTACATATTTGATACTGTAATTCAGCACCAACATAATGCCTTGCTTTGGAGTGAAGGCCTAGCTGACCCTAGCCAATTTTTTACTACACTTGGGTGATAAAGTGCGATACATTGCTTATAGAGGACGCCCTAGTGATTTTTTTTTTTAAAATTTAAATTTTATGGAGGGGTGCAACATTATGATTTCCCAGGATGCCCCAGTGAAAGTAAGGATTTATATCATAGAGATTTGACAAGTTTTACTTGCCAACTACCTAATGCAACCCTTTTTGTTTACCCAAGCTTGGAATAGACTATGTGTGGAAAGAGTTGACACTATGCATCACATGCATAGTTGTGCTCAATAATCTTAACTCTAAAGCTATTAATCAATTTTTTTTTTTTTTTAGATACTTTAAGTTTGTTTTGGTACAGGGGATCTTATTTATAAGATCTTGTCAACTATACGAGTTAGAAAAAGGACTTCTTGGAAAAGGAGAGGAAAACTGGAAATTTTTGCAAGTGATGGTTCTCGATCTTGCTTTTTCTTCTAGGTTTCTTTGTTTGCTTTGATGGGTTTGTTGAAAACTAGCTATGGAGGAGAATCCATAACTCGTTGCAGATTGAAAGAAGCAACTGGACAAGGTTGCGGAAGAGGGCTTTGAACATCTGGAGGAGAAGATCTCAGAATTGTAGCCAGTGGACAAAGATTACTTATCGGCTGCTAGATGGGTATGAGAGTGTTTTTCTTCAGTTATATTGAGATTGGAGCAGTTCATTTGTTATAGGAAGTATGGAAGGATACAATATTTTGAGTGGCGATTAAATCATATCAGAAGGGTAACTTTCTGGATGTGGGTCTATGTTTTGAATGGCAAGGGATATTCAATCTTTTTTTGTGCATGGGGAGAGTTGGCAAAGGTGTATGCAAGTGTTGCAGGCGATTTTGTGATTGGAGAAGATGAATGAGCCACAAGCAAAGGTTGTGGCTCAATCTTTTAGGGATTCATGATAGTTGGAGCTAGAAGGAGGTAACCTTTGGTAGTTTGGAGGCAACGAAGGGTAATTGGGGATCCTGGAACTATGGAGGATTCCAACCCAATTGGTGCATGTTGGAGTGGTGGCGGCAGTTGGAGGTTTTGGGGAAGCTAGGGTTTGTGAGGGAAAGGGGGGTGGCAGCGGAGTGTGGAGAGAATTTGGAGTGGGTCGAGCTAGGGATTCATAATATTACTGTACACTTGGCCTAGTTATTAGTAGGGGTACCGACGGGTGACCCATGACTTGCCCGTTTAAACCAGGTTTGGGTTGAGGCAAGCTGACCCGTTTATAAATGGGTCAACCCGAACCTGACCCGTTTATCAAACAGGTTAGGCGGGTTCGGCTCAGGTCACCTGACGGGTGACTCGTTTGTCTGCATAATATATATATATATAACTTTATATTCTAACCCTAGCAGGCAGCAGCAATGTAGGCGGCACTTTGTAATTTTCAGAGATGTAGAACGATTGAATGAAAGCTGGGTGGGGCGGTATCTGCTTCTGCTGTTCCGTGAAGCAGGATCTTCATCCCAACTCTTGACTGAGGACCTCATGGACCAGCTCAAGACTCAGCTTGCCTAGGAGTTTCTTGAGATGATGAGGGGAAAGTGCTTTGAGAAGTGTATCACAAAGTCGGGGTCAAGCTTAAGCAGAAGTGAGAGCAGTTGCATATCCAGGTGTGTGGATCACTACATTGAAGCCACTGGAATCATTAGCAGAGCTCTTTTTAGTGCACCTTTCTAGAAATTGATGGAGGGGGGAAATGGGTCCTTTCAGCTTACAGGAAATGAATAGGCTGCTTATGCAGCACCAGCAGGTCCAGCATGTGGCGCAGAAGCCTCTCCCTCCTCTCTGTTTCTCGCCACTGCTCTCCCCTCTGCAGATCCTCTCGCCTCTCGCCGCTGCTCTTGCCTTGGGCCTCTGCAGATCCTCTCGCCTCTGTTCGTCTCACTCTCAGTCTCAGTCTCCCTCTCACGGTCTTACCCTCAATCTCCCTCTCGATTCTCACTCTCAGTCTCCATCTCAGCTCTCACAGTCTCACTCTCAAATGTCTCAGTTTCTCTCTTACTTTGAGCTGTGCAAACATATATTTTTTTAAATTTTACGTTTTTTTTAAGATTTAATAAATAAAATAAGGAGTACTTTTTTTTTAAAAAAAAATTAAGAAATATAAATTATTTTTTTAAAATGGGTCACCCATTTACGACCCGTTTATTAAACGGGCGAGTTTGGGATCTTTGGGTTTATATGTTAGTCACCTGTTATTAAATGGGTCAGCTTGAACCTGAACCCGTTTATGACCCGCCCGAACCTGACCCGTTAACCTGTTTGCCACCCCTAGTTATTAGGAAATAAACCTGTTGGTCATTTATGTGGGCCAGCACATTACCTCTATTAGCTAAGCTGGTCGTTCCTATTGTGCTTGTGAGCTCATATTAAGGGCCTCAAGGATGGGCGATGGTCAAGATTGGAATGCAGGGGCTATTAAGGGAGATATGGCCCATTTGCAAACAATAGATGGCAATGCATTTGATTGGGCCCAGAGTAAGATTTCTAAAACACAAGGGAAATCATGTGGCCTGAATGGACTGCCTTAGTGCTGGAGAATGGTAGATTAGATGCTTTTTCTTCACAGATGCTTGGGAGATTGGATGCTTCTTCTTTGCAGGCACAGGGGGGTTTTGATGCTTCATCTTTTTAGGTGCCAGGGAGATATATTGCACCACCATGGCAGGCCCATGTCACTGTCCAGCAGAATTTGGGGGTCCAATATACTAGTGGAGAGGGAAAACAGAAGAGTACATCCCAAGCCCAACAAATATCACAGCAGAATGGGAGTGTGGATGAGGCTCATGCAGCGGAGGGTTTGGAAAAGATGGGTACAGCTCTGGTTTCAGCCAAAGCATGCAGGTGGAGGAGAAATAGATTCGAGGCACGTCTTCTTTTGTGAGAGATGTTAGTGCAAGAGAAGGGGGAAAGAATGTTTTGAATACTGATGAGTTTTCTGGAGGTGTTTCCATGGATGTCAGGCAAAGGTTTCAGGGTAGCAGGAAGTGCTGATGGAGGTAAATTTTGTTGCTAATCAAGTTGGAGATTAAGACGGTGCAAGTTCTAATACTGCTAGAGTTGGGGTGAATGGAGTGACAAAATCTCTGGTTATGCGAAAGTCAGTAATATCAAAGATATACTTGTTGGGAGCAGAAGAGCATTAAAAAAAGGAACTCCTCAGTTGAGAGGCAAATCACCGCAGGTGCGAGCGTAAGTTTTTGAAAGGACATATCAATGATAGCTTTGTATATTGAGGAGCTTTCAAATGGGTTGAAGGTAGATGCAACAAAGAAGGTTAGTGAGGAGAACCCCATCAAGGAGAAGAAGAAATAGGGTTATGTATATGATTATAAGAGTGTGCTGGATGGTGATTTTGATTGTGATGGATCATGGATGGTTACTTATAGATGAGGTCGGTCTGTGACTAATTTGGGTTTGGACTTTGGATTAGGTTCTTATTTATTGGGTGATTTACCTATATTTCTCCATCTCCAATGGATGCTTTTTTGAGAATGATGGCAAGGAAAGGATAAGATTGAGCAAATTGAGGCTGGTATTTTGCCTACCCTTGGGTCTTGTTTCCAACATTTGTTGGATAAAATGGGTTTATTGATAGCTGAACCGGTGGGTAAGAAAGTCTGTTTGGATGGCTAAGAAGGGACAACGGGAATTAGTTAATTTGGAGTGCTTTACTGACTATGATGGAAAGGAATTGAAAAGGGATTTCTTTTAGGTAGCATTTGTTAGGTTTCTTTTGAATGGTGGACAATACTGTTTGGGTTTGTTTTTTGGTTCTCTTTTTTAGTTTTCCATATTGAGGATTCCTTGTCATCTATCAATTGTATAATTCTCTCTCTCTTAATATAACTTCTTTTTATTTATACGAAAAAAGGAAAAAGATAAGGGAAATTACATAGTTCCTTCTATAAGTATTTGGAATCATTTATTTAGTTTTATTTGGGGGGCACTGGGTTTGTCCTTAGTTGGCTATCATTAGTAATTTGTGCCTTCTTGAGTTTTGGTGATTTTGAGTATAAGGAAAGCTCTTTGGAGGCTTGCTGTTTTTGCAGCTATCTGGTGTATCTAACAGGAGTGTAATGGTATTTTTTATGGTTCTTATACTTCCGCCTCTTTAGTTTGGTGTAGAGTGGTCGTCCATGCGTCGTTGGTGCTCTATATAGATCATTTAATATTTTACATGCTAGATTAGATACGAAAGAAGGGGAAAGAGACATATTTAAACTTGCTAGAGCTAGTGATAGAAAGAGCAAGGTCTTAGGTAATGTAATGTAAAATGTATAAAAACTAAGGATGATATTGTGTTGATTAAAGAAGAAGACAAAAGAAAATGGTGAAGTTACTTTAGTAAGTTGTTTAATGAAAACTAAGTAGAAGACTTAAATTTAGAATTGACAAATGAGGAAAAGACTAAAAATATGAGATTTATTCACAAAATTAGAGTTACTGAAGTTAAGTTTGTATTAAAAATATGAAAAATGGAAAAGCTATAGGACCAAATAACATCACAATTGAAGTTTGGAAATGCTTAAGTGATAACGAAATTATATGGTTGACTAATTTATTTAATACGATTATAAAAATTAAGGGGCTGTTTATCACTATAAAAAATTACAAAAATGAAAACTAGAAACGAAAACCAAAAACCAAAAATAGAAACTAAAAACCAAAAACTATCAACTTGTTTTGTTAATAATTGTAAAGCTAAAACAAATTAAAAAAGTTAATTAAAAAAAGCTCATTTTTCATTTCTAAAGCAAATAATATTATAAAAATATGATTAAAATTATAAAATTACAAAATAATACAAATTTACAATATTATAAAAATAAAAATATTATAATTATATTTACTTAATTGTTATATTTTCAAAATTTACTTTACAATAACAATATTATTGTACATGACAACTGGAAAATAGTAAAAAAAAGTTTTGTAATTGGCTTTTATTATTCATTATTTATTTGAAATTTATGTATATTTTATTTTAATTATATTTTATTTATATGATCATTTTATTTAATTTTAATTAAAAAGCTTATATAAAATGAATGATTTAATCCAAAAAAATTATTTTTTCATATTAAAATTTCTAGCAACAAGTTACCAAAACAATTGAAAACTATAAAATCTAGTTTCAGTTTTTTTGTAAACAGTTGAAAACCAACAATATAAACAGAAAATTAACAATATAAACAGACGCGTTATTACATTATGTTTCTTCACTATGCTGAGATATAAACATAAAACAAAAAACAACAATACTAAACATGCCCTAAGAGAATGCGAAACAAATGGAGGAAAAATACTTTAATACCTATATACAAAAATAAAGTAGATATTCAAGATTGTGATAACTATTGTGGAAATAAACTTAAGAGTCATACAATGAAGCTAAGGGGAAGAGTAGTTGAAAAAAGAATAAGGTTAGAAATGAGGGTCTTAAAAAATCAATTTGGCTTTATGTTTGGGAAATCTACTGCAGAAGTTATATATCTTTTAAAAAGATTAATGGAAAAGTTTAGGGAAAAGAAGAGGAACTTGCATATGGTTTTTATTGACTTAGAGAAAGTGCATGATGGGGTACCTATGGAAGTTTTATGGTGGGTTTTAGAAACAAAGGTGTATATAGATGGCATATTGATGTCATTAAGGATATGTGTTGGATTAATTACTAGCATTAGGTTTACAGGTGGAGTGGCTAGGGAATTTCTAATCACAATTGATGTACATCAAGGATTTTTTTTGAGTCCTTATGTTTTTTCTCTAGTGATGGATGAACTTACTAGGAGTGTCTAAAATGAGTTCCATGGTGTATTTTGTTTGTAGATGATATTGTCTTGATTGATGAAATTAGGGGTGGAGTAGAACTTAATTTAGAATTATGAAGAGAAGCTTTAGAATCTAGAGGTTTTAGGATAAGTAGAAATAAAATATAATATATATGAAATGTAATTTCAATCATAGTATGAGGAATATTGTCGACATTGTATTTTTTGTAGGGGTTTCTTCGATTGATTTGCAAAGGGACTGGAGAGCTTTGCTTCATTTGTCTTGGGATGTAGTCAAGTTCTTTTTGCTTTCCGTTGTTTCTTCCTTTCTTATTTTAATAAAATTATTTGTTCACGTGTGGACCCCAACCCCTAGAGCCCACCTAGCGATAGAATACCTTTTTGTTTTGAAAATGTTTTTAAGTTTTTAGAAAAAAAAAAATGATTTTATTACTAGGGAAAATGAGATTTTTTTTGGGAATTCTAAAAATTTTTAGTTGAAAAGTAGTTTTGGATTTTAAGTTTTTTTGTGAGATAAATGAACCAGAGTCCCTCAGTCATGCAAATCATGTGATAGGAGCCTTGGGTCATGAGCTTCAAGTCCCTGCCTCCATATGAACAACAATCTTGTATAATAGGAATTGCTCTACCTTAGTGTATGGACTCCCACGCTTTTCATGGATAGCAGGGAACTAGGTTGGACTGTTGCTCCTTTGTTTGCTATAACGATAGGGGGGACTTGGGGCCATCATCCTAAGCAAACTAAAGTTGGACAATAGGAATCCATTAATCTATTTATGGAGTTTCCATATTTTATTTTTAAGAAATATAAGCTAAAAAAAAAAAAAACTTTATGCTAACTTCAAGACTTGGAAATGCATCCTAAGGAAGACTAGGATTTTGGAATTAGGTTTGAATGGAGAAGGCTAATGAACCCCATGGGGGACCCATTAAGCGCCTCAATCTGCCCTCTTTTGTCTTCTATTTTGGCAAATTGGCAATGAAAATATCCTTGAATTTTAATGCATTATTCAAGCTAGGAAATATCAACTCATTTTGATTTACAGCAAGAAATCTCCAATCAAGCAAACAAAGCAAGAAATTTTCCTTTTGGACAATGATTCTGCTGTTGCACCTCTGTAGAAGGCCCGAGCTGAGCTGGTCATGGGGGAGTAGTGGAATAGTTAAATTTAGAAAACAAACTGGAGACTTTTTTGATCATGGGGTGGACTTGGGCATTTAGTAGCAAATTGTCTACTTATCCTGATTTGGAATTGGGAATTAAATCCAAAGCAGTTCATATCCTGGTGAAGGAGGTGATCAAACTTGTCCTAGTTGCATGCACATGCACATGAAATGCACACACAATATTTTATGATGTAAACACATTGTAATGCAAAGAACAATTCACATTATCAAATTCTCATTATAGTACAAGACCACATTACGTGTGAGAATTTAGTAGTGGTGGAGGAAGATTTACCTCATTTGAAAATCGTTGTCAAAATCTCGCTTTGAGGCCTCTTTGACCTTCCTTTGAGAATCCTTGATGATTGATCTTCAATGCTGAAGATTTTCTTCAAATTTCTAAGCTTTATGCTACTTGACCCAGAGTTTTTTCTCTTTCTTTTCTTTTTCCCCCCGTTCTTTTCTTTTGTAGGACCCTTTCTAGTGGTACTCGATGATGGATGGGGCTTTGAAGGAGGAAAAAAAGGTGGAAAGGGAGTTTGGTCTCAGAAATGAACCAGAGGGGAAATTAGAGGCACCAGCGTGGCAGGTGGTGCCTACTTGGCTGGTTCTGCTGTTTGACCCAATTTCAGGTCCTTTTCCTCTTCCTCTTTGTCATTTGGACGCTTGGCAAGTCATGGACAGATAGGGACCTAAATGCCTTGTTTTTGGCTTCAAGAAAGTTGCTGTGGCTTCCCAGAAATTTCAACTATGCCTCTTTTCAAAAAAAAAAAAAAAAAAAAAAAACTCTATTATTGCTAAATTGCACTAACCTTATTTTTGAGAGTATGAAATTTTGACTTTGGATTTGAATTTGTGTGGATTTGGACAAAGCTCAAAAATCATATTGAGTTTTTATCAAGTCCAAATCTAAGCTCCAAAAAGTGCCCAAGACCCCTGAAAATAGGTGAATTCACTTTTAATTTTTTTTCCTTTGCTTTTTGGCTGCACCCTTGTGCACTGGTTTGCTATTCATCAAATTATCTTGTTTGACTATTGATAAGAAGGATTTGGATCAGAGAGAGAGAGAGAGAGAGAGAGAGAGAGAGAGAGAGGGAGGGAGGGAGGGAAGGAGGGAGATTCCAAAGGCCTCCTCTTACAGACAGGCGCAAGGGAAAATGAGGAATAGGTCAACCATTGACACCCAATTCAACAAATTAAGGGTCTGGGTTGATTATTGACACAAAAGGATTTGGATCAGAGAGAGAGAGAGAGAGAGAGATTCCAAAGGCCTCCTCTTATAGACATGGGGAAGGGAAAATGAGGAATAGGGTCAACCATTGGACCCAATTCAACCAATTAAGGGTCTAGGTTGATTCTTGATACAGAAGGATTTGGATCAAAATGAGGAATAGTGTCAACCATTGGCACCCAATTCAACAAATTAATGGTCTAGGTTGACTTGATGCAGAAGGATTTGGATCAAAATAGTCCTTTTTGTGCTTGAAATAATCTGAAAAAGAAATAGTAAAGACAACACAAAGAATGAAAATAGTAAAATCTATTGACTCGGATTTCCCGTCCATTCCTCTCCTTTACATTTTCACTCCCACTAACAGACTTGGAGTTAGATTTACAACAAGCATCACCTAAGCAATTCCTTTCCCAAAACCTTTGGATCTCAAGTTCATGGCTTTGCCATGGTGGCTAAGTCTATTCAGGACTATTGGTGATGATTTCCAGTAAGATGAAGCAAGCCTTAAGCTAAAGAGATTCCACAAGAGTCATTGGATGAGCCTTGATTACTCTATTCTACTATTTTCAATCTTTTTTGTTTATTCTGTGCTTTTATGGACCTTTGAACATGGTTGTAAGTTGGAACAAAAGCCTGATGAAACCAAATGGAAAATTTTGATTTTTGAAGAACTTCTGTTTTTTACTAAGTTGAAGAGCAAGTTTCGAATTGTTTTGTTAATTGAAAAAGAGGAAAAAAGATATTGGAGTTATATTCAACAAGGGTGTTTATTGTTTTGCTATAGTAACTCTTTCAAAGGATGTGTTTATTACTTGTAGTATTCATATTTTCATTTCCCCGTGTGGCTTCATTATTTGATGCTTGTATGTACCTGACATCATATAAATTGAGATTCACTTGACATCATTCTGACTGCAGTTGCTTATCTTTTTCAGTTGTCAGTATTATATTTCTCTTATGATTACAAAGAAAGTGTAATTTATTAAAAATAAATTCATGAAATCTTCAGATTTTAAAGGATGCTTAGTATCATGTGAACTTGTAGAGATGATGGGAATTGTTTGATATCATCGCGAACTTTGGGAGAGGGTCAATAGATTCTACCAGATTAGAAAGCAGGATGGCAGGAACCAATAGCTCGGTGCTGCCCAGGAGGCTTGGTGCTCCCCAAACACTGAACAGCATTTAGGAGAGTGCTGTACCCCCTGCTTCGCCCCATACCAGTAAACAGAGGGGGTGTATTCCTCCTTGCTCCCATTTTTTCACAGATTTGTTAATTTCCAATTTTCACTATTTTTTGGATTGGGAAAGTGTATTTTGACTGAAAATCTTCAAAATTTTTCATCTATTTTTGTCTCTGGATTGCACCCCATATCTAGGTCTATTTTGGTAGGCTTTTCTTATGCCAAGGTTGGTCATATTTGGGTTTGAATGGGTTTGAATGAAATCGTGGCTTATCCCTATACGATTTGGGCTTGGGCTTAGTTTTAATTGTGAAGAGGCTCAAAATGGGGTGTCTGCATCTATTTTATCTTATGATGGGCCAAATATATTATCTTTTTTTTTTTTTGGTTATTCATGCATTCAATTTTATTATCTTATGATTATCAAAATGTCCGTATGTTCATTGTCTCTGTGTTAGTTTGCCTAATATTTCGTGTAACTTTATTTCATTTTATTTTATTTTTGTGGTTATTTTCTCCATCCCATCAAAACTCTAATAAACACGTTATTGTCAGGCAGTACATCCATGGGAAGCTGTCGTCAAGTTTTAAGGGATTTGGAATTCCTCTTGTGGCGAAACTTTGTAATAATGTTGATGGATCGCATATTCATAACCTGTATCTTAAATTACTTAGTCCATTCTTAACACAAAATGAAAATGCCTTAAAAAAATATGATAATTTTGGAAGCACAACAATTGAAGAGGTTTCGGAGAGCATGAATCCCAAATTGGATGGAGTTGACTCTGGTGATGGTAAAGGGCTTGATTCACCCTTCGATGCTGAATTCCAGATGCATTTAACAGATGAAAAGGGAACTGTCAAGAACTCCAAGATATTAATGAATGAGCCACTAATAATGGCAGAGATGCCCAGGCGGTTGAATGTGCTTGTGTGTTTGCCAGACAAACAGATTGAACAGTATGATACCCAACTTCTTAGCTCATTGCCTGAAGTTTTTAAGTCTGGATTTTCAGTTAGAAGACCTCAAGAATCTGTTTCTTTGTACCAATGCCTTGAGGCATTCCTGAAGGAGGAGCCTCTTGGGCCAGAAGATATGTGGTTAGTCTGTACATTCTTAAGCTTTCAACTTTAACTTTGTAAATACTGTTGCATATTGATAGCTATCATTTTTCCCTGAGACAGTGTTTACATTGTTTTAGTCAGCTAGTGGTTCAGTTTTTCTTTGGTGGTTTATTCCATCCTTGTCTCTGTGAACTGGTTTGATTTTTGATAGAGAATTAACTATGTGTTTGGTACATAGGAATGAAATGTTGTTGAATTTATAACTTTGATTTCTTTATGTTTTTTCATTCAACTCCTTTCGATTTCATTCTGCAAACCAAACATGATGTTAACAGTCTTCAGTCATGTACTGTTAAAATGTTGGACATAGCTTCTTTAGCTATTTATGTTTTACATCCAATGCTATACTGCCAAATTCAGATTTTATTGTTGGACTACTCGTGAACATATTCATCATCAGTCAAGTGTGCTTTTTGTTTTGTTTTTGTTTTTTTGTCTTTTTTTTTTGTTTTTTTGTTTTTGTTGTTGTTTTTTTAAAGATTAGCATTCCTATAAACTTATTATTGAATTCAAATTTTAATGTCATTGCATTTACTTAATCCTTTTTGTTGCCTTTTAACTTGTACTCTGCTTGGGAGGGGGGAGTGGGGAGAGAAGGATGAGCATGTGTATACTGTGTGCATATATATATTTGCCTAGGCCATATCGATTTTATCATTTATCTATCATGACATTTTTGTTTAAGCTACAATTGCTCTAGCTTAATTTTTATTGAAATAGCTCAGCTTATCCTTTTGCTTAATTTTGATATACCTTCCCAGCATTAAAATCTCTTTTGTGGCATACCATATATGTTTACAGGATTCGTTGCTTCTGTTAAGTTACATGTGTTTGTCATGTTTCTCTTACCTTGTAGAAACTGTTGCCTTTTGTATCTTTCTTAATGGGGGTATTATCATCGCTATTTTAGGTACTGTCCTGGTTGCAAGAAGCACCGTCAAGCTAGTAAAAAATTAGATCTTTGGAGACTGCCAGAGATTCTGGTTATTCATTTAAAGAGGTTCTCATACAGCCGGTTCACAAAGAACAAGCTGGAAACATATGTGGACTTCCCAGTTGATAATCTTAATTTGTCAGCATACATTGCCCAGAAGGATGACCAGTCTCCTTACCATTACATGCTTTATGCAATTAGTAATCACTATGGAAGCATGGGAGGTGGTCATTACACTGCATTTGTCCATGTAAGTGGCATTTCATCTTGCTCATTTAAAAAAAAAAAAAAAAAAAACTAAGGTTGAAGTTGGTGGTGAACTTTTTGATGCTTTCCTTTCTCTTGTAGTCCATATCTTATTTATTGACATTCAACTTTAATCTTCAAATGGACTTGTATGATTTGATTTTGCTATCAATATCAGTGCATGTAGCATACATACCAGAACACCACATGTAAAACTTGTATTCTTACCCTGCTTCATTACTGTTTGTAATTTTTTTAATACTTTTTCTTTTGTCAATTGGAGGCCCACATGGGCCTCGGTTACACTATGGTGGTAGCCCATCTTATTTGCCAATGCCTATCCTTATAAACCGAGTATGCAAAAATTCGACGTTATCAGACCTATCAAGCATTCCATTATTTAGGGGTCTCTTAATTAAACTTTTAGATGTTCCCATAATGTCTATTCCTTGGTGTAGAGTGGAATAGGATGGGAATGTAATGAAAATTGTATAGAAATATAATAATTTAGAAAAAATCTCTCATGCAAAAGTTTGTGTCATTCAATTCAACATGGATAGGAATACAAATAGAATAGGAATAGACATTCCTGTGATAAATTTGGGAATAATTATTTTTTTGCTATTCCATATTATGGATTCATAAAAATTTTTGCATAACAAATCCTTATATTAGGACTGTTCTATTCCAAGGAATCAACTTTCTCTGAACCAAATGTGACTAATTTTTATGCACTTATGGAACCTTAATAGACTTGCATGATCTACATGTGCAGAATAGTATATTTGTAAGTCCATCCATTGGTTACATGGAAATTGATTTGATGAAGAGCTTCAGAGTGGTGTAAGGATAACTAGTTTTACACCTGGCTCATTGGAACACTTTTCAGGGCATTGCAATAATCCAAAGCATGCAACAGTTTGGTGGTTATGTTCAGTTAGTGATGTTGATTTTGATACCGGACACCCCTGCATAACTTCCCATACTATCGTTTCTTTTTATCAAATCTTACTCTTGGCATGACTTTCAGGTACTCCTTTTAGAGGAGAAAACGGTGGTTAATGCTTCTTGGATCCCTTCCCCATATGAGTTGTGTATACGTGGTTTCTTTGTGTCTGTTAAAAAGGAAACAACAAAACAAAAATTGTGCCAATTTTAATCTGAGTGGTGTTTTAATTCAGCCCTGAAATACGCATATTACTTTGATGAAGTTGCTAGCAAGGTTGTGGTCCTGTACCCATTAACTTTGATTACATTCTGTTCTTAATTTAATTCATATGAATATTACACCTCAGTGTTGTTGGGAGCTTGTTGCCTGTCCATGTGGTCTACCTCAAATTGCCTGTAGTAGGGCACCTGCAAATCCCACTCAATGGGCTTGAGCATGGATGTCACATGTCCACTGCACCAAAATCCCAGGCTGCTTGACTTATACACTATTATGATTTTATCTTAGGCAATATTGTGTGCCAGTCTGATATCAAATAAAACTGGTATGCCTTCCACAACTTCAAATTGTGAAATCATAATGCAGAGTCTCGGGGAAAAATTTTGTGCAACAAGATCAATTTAATAAATATGAAAGTGGTGGCTCTTTTAAGTTCTTGCCCTGCTGCATAAATTTTGTGCTTGTGAATTTGACTTGGTTCAGTCAGAGTATGTCTTTTGTCTTTGTTGTGATGTAGCACGGGGGTGATCGATGGTACGACTTCGATGACAGCTATGTTAATCCCATCAACAAGGAGAAGCTGAAGACTTCAGCTGCTTATGTGCTTTTCTATAGGAGAGTTGCAGATGTGTGAAGGTATTGATTGTTGACAACCATATTGAAGCTAGAGTAGAGTTACAAATTCTTTCTACAATTTTATCGTCTCTATTGGAAGTATAAGTTCTGTATGGTGGCATTTTTTTGTCCGCGGGATTATTTGAGATTTGGATTGTAGAGTTTGCTGGATAGATGAAAATGGGAGGGGGAGGTTATAGACTTAAAGATGGTACTGAGGAAGACTGTAACATAGTGGCAACCAAAAGAGGCAGAGTCAAACCAAAGAGGCTATCTTTTAGATCTGTTACCCTTTTGTAAACAAAAAAAATTCTCTAACCATTTTCTTTTGGGGTAATTTTTAGAATATAGGAAATTTTCTAGGAGGGGATTGCCTCCCACTCTTGTGGAAGTGTATTTCTTGACTTGTGTATCTGATGAATGTAGTTGATGAATTTCACTTGTTTGAAGTTTCATTAGCCGATTTACTATTTTGGTTTTCACTCTGAATGTTGCCCAACTAATTTCCCTTTGAATTTGTTTCTTCTCGGCTTGCAAAATCAAATTGCGAGGAAGATGGCAATCACATTTGCCAAAAGACTGAATATTGTTACTTCATCTGCTGCTTATGTTCTTGTCTTTCATTCTAAAATAAATTTATGCTAATTTTTCAAGATGCAGCTCCAGCTCTCTCTCTGTTTCTCATGTTAATTCAGATGATCATGGACCAGCTATGCAACTTTAAAAATTTTTCATTAGGTTTCCAGAAAATTTTGGACTCCTGCTTCGCAAATTTAGGCAATGTTTGGTCAAACTTTTGGGGGATTTAGTGAAATTGTTAAAGCCAATCTAGGCAATTAACAAAAAATCTAAAAATGAATGAAAAATATATATTTTTTGGCTGCCAATGCTTATTTCCCTATCCGCATTCAGGAAATCTTAAGATTCTTCACACATTTGATTATCTTTTCTAGGGAGGATAGCACCGCATTGCATCACTTTCCTTTTAGCTGATAAGTTGTAGCTGGACCACTACACAGTGACTTGTCTCACTCTCACATCACTCATTCTGCACCCTTCACAATTCTGCACTCTATTTTTTAAGTGAAAGAATGTGGCACTCATCCTCAAGGATCCCATGCTATGTTAGATCCATGTTTAGAGTCTCTTGTGATTTGAATCTTTAAAATTTCAAGTTTGAATCGACTATCTTACCATTGAATATTAGTTTACCCGAAAAATTTGTTCATTGAAAATTTTCCTTTTGATAACGGAGTAGTTAGGGATGGCAAAACGGGTCGAAATTCGACGGGTGACTTGTGACCCGCTCGTTTAAAATGGACTTGGGTTTATGCAAGTCAACCTGTTTATAAAGAGGGCAACTTGTGATCCACCCGTTTATAAACGTGTCAAGCCGGGTTTGGGTCGGGTCACACTAAATTGAAATTTTTTCTTCTTCTTCTTTTGCTTTTGCTATTTGGATAACAAGAGGATTTTTTTTCTTTAAATGTCATTTTATATGAAAATTTTAAAAAACGTTCAAATAATAAACAGGTGGGGTTAGGGTTTGCATGGTTGTGACCCATTTACGATCCGACCCATTTATCTAGCCCGCGAATTCATTTTGTCGTAAAATTGACTAGCTATGGCTATATCATGTGCGTCCATTTAAATACATAATGTGACAACTCAACACCGACTGGCCCAGACGTTGTACTACTGGGAGGGGTGAAAGCTCTTATTTGTTATATACTAATGAGTGGAGGCCAACTCTATCACATCTGTCTTGTTTATTTTATTTTATTTTATACTATGGATCTGTAGCAATGTCTGGAGGATCATAAACTGCCTAGAGAAGGGGCTCAAATGTGCTAAATAATATCCCACTTTCTTGAACTTGATAATAAATTTTTGAAAAGATAAAGTGTCTTAAAAA
This sequence comes from Malania oleifera, assembly GCF_029873635.1. NCBI lineage: Eukaryota > Viridiplantae > Streptophyta > Magnoliopsida > Santalales > Ximeniaceae > Malania > Malania oleifera. Next base: position 124,652,310 of record NC_080418.1, read on the forward strand.
TTAAATGTGTATGAAGGTGCGTTGAGTTTTGAAATCTCAAAAAATATTCAACGTTCAAAAGAGATTTTGTAATTTTTGAAGAAAAAAAAAAATTGCATCTATTTACTAAGTTCAAAGAGAAGTTTGAAGACAAATCAATTGAATCAGAGGGACTATTTAAGGTGATTTAGAGTCACCCTTATAGTGTCCTTTATGATAAATTTGGATTGTACTACTTTGATTGAATTTTTGATTGCTTGTTTTTGTTCTCAGTTGTTCTCTTTCTTTTGGCCTCTTGGCCCCTAAGTATGCCTAGGTTGATCTGTATCTAGCCATTGTCTAGTTTTGATTTGATCTTTTGATTGGGAACTTGACTTCCCCTTGCCTGGGTATGCCCATTGTATATTGTACATATCCATTTTGATTAATACAATTTACCATTAACTGATATAAAAAAAAAGAAAAGAGAAGTTAGTATTTTGTACCTTAATTTAAATTCTAAATAAGTATTTAACTATTTCTTGATGTTCATATTTTACTTATTTTATTTATTTAATCTCTCTTTACTTCTCAACAACAACTTCCCCCTTTTATGTGTCATTGCGCATTTTGGTTCATTTTAATTTGGTAATGGGTATAGTGATATTAACCTTCATTTGCGTCCCAATTGGAACTCACATATATTGATGTTGATCACTAATGTACAAAATTGAACTCTTTCTAATTGAATTAAACTATCTTCTTATTCTCTTATGAGATTAATACTTCTATCAACCATGGGTGACACGTAATACTATATCATGATGATCAAAAGTAGATTGTTGTGATACATCTTTCAATCAACTAATGTACTTGATTTGAATCAATAGGGTATGAAATTACTATTACGTTTTAGTATATTCTTATGTCCATTATACTCATTATGTTACTATCACATTGTAATATATTCTTCTGCCCAATATAATCAGTTTGACTCCTTAAATTGGCTTGGAAATTCTTTTCTAGTCCTTATTTTAACTTGTTCGAAAACTTGAATAAGTTGTATTAGAAATAGTGATATTGGATATTTTGCCTTCTTTGCATTGAGTGTAAATCATATATTGTACTACGATCTATCTCTATACTTAACCATTAATCATAATCCATGTTTTTTTTTTTTTTTTTTTTTTATTTTTAATTTTCTTAGTTGTAAGTACCATATATAGTGAAAATTCGAAGTTCAAATACATGACAACTATGAAACCTTAATCTAGGTTTAGTATACAAAACTATCAAAACCTTAGGTCTAGGGTTAATTAGTTCATTAAATTAAAATTAATAACATCTAATTTATAATAATAAAATTTCATTTAGATATTATTAATAATGTCACACTTGGTGTACTTGTTCTTTAAGAAGCGCTCATATATATATATATATATATATATATATATATATATATATATATTTGTATACAAGTACCTTGAAGACAAGTCACTTTATGAGATAGAGGTAATATAAGCTAATCTTTGATTTTTAAACCGTCAATGCCGCTAACTCATAATTATATGATAAAAATATGAAGAATTAAGTTCTAAAAAGCATAATTTTCTTATTCTTAACTTCCTTAGAACACATATTTTTGAACATAAATTCTTATGAGTTATTCAAGAAAATATTTATATATCATAACTAATTAATTTTCCTTTTGATACTTTCAAATAGTAAAGTATTTTTTTTGTTCAATAATAGGAAAAGGGAGAAAAACAATAGTTCCTATGTTACTTCACTCGCTAAAAATAAACTCTGGAATTTTTGTTTAATTTTCATATTCTCTCTCCCAAAGTTTAGATGACTAGCATCATATCATATCTGTAACTTCAAAATTGAAATTTGTAATCAAGGACATTTCAAATTTTAACATACAAGAACTAATATATGAGAGGCGTGTCAACAATTAGTTAGTGGTCAATGACTATTTCCATGAACTCAAATAAGGGTTGGCGGGAAGTGACATGGAGTGATGGAGAAACAAGTTTAAGTGGATGACACAGGAGTGACACATGACCAATGATTTTATAGGAGCTATCAAGTACGGGGAGGAGTAAAGAAAACATTATTCATGAAAATGCTATTGAGCATGATTTTAAAGTATGAGATTTTAACTTTAGAAGTTATAAATTTTAAAACTATAAGTATAGTTTGAGGTTAAATTATAGTGCAATATAAATAGACACTCATGTTTGATTGGATGCATCAAAATAATTGAGTTTAACTTTTTTTTTTTTTTTTTGGGTAGGTCTAAATTTTCAGTTCTTGAATAAAAGATTCTCATAGATTCTTGAGTCATCACCATTAGTCTACAAATAATATATTATAATTAATTAAGAGATATATATATATATATATATATATATATATGTATACGACTGTTCAATGACATAATTATGACATGAGAGCACAACCCATTGACTTGGACAAGTGCCAAGTGTCTCCTTTATTGGTGGATGAACAGGAAAAGCTTCATTATTTCAGAAGAGGTTTCATTTCATTGAGGCAAATAGATGGAGCAAGGGTTTGACCATAAAAGGGAGAGGGAGATAAAGGTGGATTATGGGATGGGGCGTAGTGTTATCAAATCCCAAAGCACATAGAAAATGGAAATCTGAAAGGATCTCCATCCACCATATGCATTGATGTTGGCAACCACGAAAAGGCTACTCTATTCATTGCTGCCTTCACTTTCTTTCTTTCTTTATCTTTATCTTTTTCTGTTTTGTGTCTGAGAAGTGAGAGGGCGCTGTTTCACATGCCTCTTCTATGCTTATGTTGACATGACAGATGTTCCTCGCATTTTATTTTTTTTCCAAACAGCAATTAATATCAGCAACATGACTTGACATTTCAGATTCTGCATGTAAGCCCCCAGCTCCCCATCCCAACAACAATCATCTCTCTCTCTCTCTCTCTCTAGCATTCTGTGCAAAAGATTATTATTTTTATTATATATTTAAAGTACATTAGATTAAAATTACACAACGGAATAGTCAATTTGCCATTTTAGAAGAGGAGAAATGGGGTATAAGTTTGGATGCCTACCATTAATGAGTCCTCACCTCATGTTCCTCATGTTTAAAAAACAAAAGAAGTAAAAATTTGGTTAATAAGGAAACAAAGAGTTTGAGATAATTTAGGCATAACAGCGGTTGAAAACAAGATAAGATCGAGAGGAACGACTTAGATGATTTGATATTTGAAACACAAGTCTAGTAGAGCACTTGTAAGGAAAAGAGAGTTAGTTATGATTTCTGGCATGAAAATGTAGAAATAACAATTGAGAAAATGTTGCAGAACAAAAAAGGCTTTAAGACACGTTACAATGTTGTTTTTCTTAAAATGTTATTTGCCCCCCACCAGATCATTGTGTATTGAGTCAGCAAATACGTATGTTTTCAGGATACAATGAAGTCTAGAATATGATCTAACTGATATCAGTTTGCGTTATATACAAATGAAAAACTGATCACAAATACCCTTAGAACAATTCGAACAAATTTATGAAATTCTATTCTTGTAGAAAATAGAACTCAGGAAATATAATTTATGAAAGCGTTACGAGATAAAGAGAAAGAGAGAATGATTGAATATTTCTATTATTTTTGGATTTAATTCTGTCTTTAAATAGACATAATTATGCATTTTTTGAAAGGTTACATCCATTCGCGAAGCAAAATTTTGAAATTGACCAGGCGTCGACCTAGTCGCACCCTGATCGAGCCTTGTTCGACACGGTTTGGAATATATTCAATTCTTTATTTGTGTTCAGTAGACCTGGTCGCACTTCCTAGGTCTCCTAGTTGCGTTCTGGTCCAGACATTTTGGAAAATCAATTATTCTGATCTTTAGATTAATTATACGGTTAAGATCGCACCATGCCACTTGATCTTATAAAAAAATATATAAGATTAATTTTAAGCCATCTTATCATGATCAACGGTCACGATCTCGCCACTAGCACCCTACATCATTAGTTTGTATGTGAGCAACGTCAAAACAAACTGACTCATTTATTCCATTTATAAATAGAGGATATATGAGATATATTAGTATATGCGTGTGTGTGTGTGTGCGCATGCTATAATCAAATTTTATTTAAATTTTTTCAACATTATTTGATTTGTTGACTGTGATTAGTTCGAATTCTTTTAAATAGGTTATATGAATAAAATTATAGGACAGTGTACTGGATAGATCTTGGTCATATGGACACATGAGAGAGAGAGAGAGAGAGAGAGAGAGAGAGAGAGAGAGAGAGAGAGAGAGAGAGAGAGAGAGAGAGAGAGAGAGAGAGAGTTAAAGTAATTTTAATTTTTCTAAGTGAAAAACCAAACATAAAAAAGCAATATCGATCAAAACTCACTTGGGTAGTTGGACCCATTAGTATGATAGCACATCAATTTCAAATTTATGCCAACTTCCTAGAAATGGGTAGAGTTGAAAAACTTTCTCTAAGGGACGAAGTAGGACTTATAGGTTATAAATGTTAAATCTTAGGACCGGCTAGAGTTTCCTAGCTCTCCTTCTACCATTGGTTCTGCATTAATAGTATACGAAAATATGCTTTATCGGTAATTTAATATTTGATATGTTAAAATGAAAATACAATAACAATGGAATAGAATGAAAAATTATATTATACAAAATTATGAAGGCTGATTCTATTATATTCCATTTTATTCTATTCTTGTTTAGAAAAAAAAAAAAAATCAAAAGCTTTGATGCATATTACCAAAATAAAAATAAGATGAGTGAGGTTATCTCAGATAGAAAAATTTAAAACTAGTAAAGCCTCATGAGTTTATAAGCAATGGTAGATCAAGGGATTAGATTGAGGGGGATGACCATACCTTAACTTCCAAACTTTTAGATGTTACTATCATCTTAATGTTTTTGAGTTTATTTAAATAACTATTAAAAAGTAAGTAGTATAACAAGAGTTATACAGATAGTAGTCAACTTCCTAGAATTATCGAAGGTTTGTATAAATTGGATAAGATGGGTACGACTTATATGAGGTATGTTTAGTTGGTTTCCTTTTGGTTTTGATATAAGTTTGTTTTCTTTTTTTGTTTGGTTTGATGCATGATGTGTTTTATTGGTTATTATGTAAGCCCCAAGTGTCGTTTTGTTTCCATGGTATTCTTCCGCCATAAGTGAGAGTTATTAATAAACTTGGTACGGGGCCGCTATGTGGGTGGCTTCCAGCTCTTTCCAAATAAAAAAAAAAAAAAAAAAAGAGAGTTGTAACCTTTTTTAAAAATCTACTCAATTCTTATATCAAATCTTGAATCTAATATCTTTAGTGATTAAAGTTTTGTGGTATTTCTCTAAATCCTAAAGAATTGTAAACTATAATTTATAACACTCAATCTCATTAGTACTACCAAATCCAATTCAGGTGTTTACTCAATTAGTGAATTTTCAAGTTCAACCAACCCATTTTAAAATATCAAGCGAAGGCATAAGGTCTTGATAAAATCTATAATATAAGAACATAATTAGTGGTGGGCATGGTTTGATTTATTGAACCATTACACCTGAACTGTTAATTGAAACAAAGTTCGTTAGAAAATTTGAATTAAAATCAATCGTTTAAAACGGTTAACCAAAATTCGGTTAACTAGTTTTTATACCAATATCGAATGGTTAATTGAACTGTACTATTAAGTACAAATCAAAATTTTATAGTCACTACAATAATATTTTTCTTTCATAATAATCAATATGTAATTTTAAAAAATTCAAAATTAAAATTTAAGCATGAATCGTAGTGCAATACAACTTTTTTTTTCAATTTAAATTATTAAAATGTTATAATATATATATATATATATATATATTATATTGGTACGCCTAGGTTAATTAATGTGGTTATTAAATAGGCTAAATTGATAACAAAAAAAATAAATAAAAATTAACTGATTTCGTTGTTCGTTTTTCCTGTTTGGTTCGATTGTTCGATTTTTCTTGCCCACCCCTAAACATAATTAAAGCATCCTATGAAAGATGTGTAAGATATTCTTTTATTCTTTTTTCCCATCAAATAATAAAACTCGAATCCTTCACCAAACCTCAAAAAATACAGTTTCTTTAATTTCATGTTTTCTAAGCGTTTCATACTTCAAAAGATTTTTTTAATCAAGACAATGCAATAAATTGAAATAAGGAAAATTGAAAAATAACACTTAATAAAAATAATTTTAATAAAATATTTATATTTCTTTTTTACTTCTCAAAGAATGGAGTATAGAAATTGGCTAGATTTTGATAATAACTTTGTTTTATAACTTTATGTAATTTACCCTTTAATGAATATGTTTTATTTTATTTTTTTTATTATATATTACATGCATTTTTTATGAATATAATACATATATTATTTACTTGATACAGTAACTTTTTCATTTCATATGTAAACAAACTAAAAGCATGTTAAGGCTAAAGCTCATGCAAGAAATAATTTGTCAAGTCTGATGGAAGGTGACCATTGCAGTACTTCTGAACCAAACTCCATTAACTTCATTGAAGCCGAAGCTTTGCTTTCAGTACCCTTCTTCATTCATTTGAGCACAGAGAGAGAGAGAGAGAGAGAGAGAGAGTTTGTGTGTGTGTGTGTGTGTGTGTGTGTTTGCCATTGGAGTGGTTCTCTTTCAAACAATATACATTTGGCCTTTTTGAACAGAGCAAAAGAATATTATCATTTCGTTTGCCAACCTCACCCTTTAAAGCTGCTTTCTGCATCCTAACGTGCTTTCTTTTCATCTGCCATCACTGCATACACACAAACATATGTATGTATATATAGACACAGACACAGACATATATCATAAAATTATTTAATATTAATGCGTTTCCTTGCCCCCCACCCTAATTTGGTTAGTTATCATCTGGTGTTTTGCTTTTGTTTCATACGATAGTATACCAGAATGGTTTTTTTTTTTTTTTTTTTTAAATATTAAAAATACTTTTAAAAAAATATAAAATGTGTGACATATATTGATATTTTTTTTTCTATTTTCTAACAATATTTATGTAGAAAAATTAGAAAATAAATTTTTAATTATTTTTCAAAATTTTTATACAAACTAATATTAGAAAACTCGAAAATAATGGAGTATTTATTTATTTTTTTGTAATTTTTTGAAGAATAAAAATAAAAAAAATTATTTTTCACAATTGAACAAATCATTAATATTTATTTGAAAAGTATTTTATTGATAGGAGTTATGATTTGATCAACCCTAATAGCTAAATGGACAGGTGAAAACAAGAACTATATATATTATAATTTTTTCTTAAAAAATCCTTCTGTCTTCATTGTGGAAAATAATTTATTTGATTAATTAGATAAATAAATTTTATAAGCAAACTGTTTAAAATATTGATACATAATTCATTTGTTTATATATCCTACATAATCCAAGTGCATTGCTAGATAATATTTTTGTGTAAGTTTTACAGTATTTTTTTTTAAGAGGTAAAGATTGTATTAAACTGAAAGAGCATACAAGCTCAAGCCAGAAGTTCGAGAAATGGAAAAAAACTGCCTCTCACGTACAACACCAGAATTTAAACCATAAGAGAGACTCCCTGAATATCAAAAAAAACAAAACAACCCCTCTTTAAAGCAACCACAAGCTTACAACATCAACCAACATAGAGCAGCGATCAACACAACAAGCATCAGCCAGTAGAACCTGAGCTGAAGGATGCTCAAGTGCTTCCAGCTAATACATTGAAACTAGAGAGCTGCATGGGACAACAAGCGATGCCTCAGAGTAGCGCTGCAGAAGACAAGAAAAAAAACCGCACACCACTGGAAGTGCCTCCAATTAACCTCCTAATTCAAACAAACTTAATGCATTGAAATTCTTCTCAATCCAAGTTCGAGAGAAGGGGGGAGGACCTAGACCAAAGAAAGAGGCTAGCAAAGCATCTAGAAAGTACTTTAGAGGTTGAAGAGAAGGACTCCCTAATCAAGATCCTTATATTTCTTTCTTTCCAAATCTCCCAACAAACAACACCCATAATGGTCGCTCTAATGTTCTTCAAGAATCCTTTGAGGCTAGTAGAATTCCATAAATTGTAAAATGAGCTTAGCTTAAAAGGCATGACCAAGTGCAATTGCAAATAACAGCAAATGGAGGCCCACAAATTCCTACTGAACTGATAATGAAGGAGAAGATGGTTAACGTCCTCATAGTCCTTGCAAAGAACACACATCGGGGCTAAATTCCAACCTCTCTTTTGTAAATTATTAACTGTCTAAATTCTATTATTCATTGCCAACCAACAGAAGAAATTGACCTTTGAAAGGATGAAGATGTTCCAAAGCTTGGCAACCAGTATAAGGCATCTGAAACAAATTTTCTGAGAATGAGTTTTGTAGAAACTGGCAACCAAGAAAATTTTAGAGGTGTTGAGTTCCTAGAAACAAGAATCAAAGAAGCCTCTTCTGATTGAAAGTTTATAAATCAACTTCAAAAGCCCAACCATTTGATTCACCTCCTTTCTTATAATCTGCCGATTAAAAACCAGATCCTAGAAGGGTATGTCATTGGGGAAATGCAAAACGTCTGCAATTTTTACCTTTTTCTGAGTCACCATAGCGAAAAGGTTTGGGTAAATATTTTGAATGGTGTCCTTGGTGGCCCATTTGTCGGTCCAAAAGTTTGCTTTTCTTTTGTCACCAACCAAAATCTTCATGTGCTCCCACATGTTCGAATTTAGTTTGAGGAAATTTAACCATAGATTCCCTTCGATGGGTCTTGAAATCTTGGGAGAGTACCAAATGGAGGTACTGATTCCATACTTTATACAAATCACCTTTTTCTAGAGATTCTAGAAAATCTCCATATTCATTTTTTAAGAAGAGTTTTATTCATGATCTCCAAATGTTTGATTCCAAGACTGCCCTTATTTTTGGGATTGGGATGAGTCATCGAGCACCATTTGACAAGGGGATATTTAAAACTCTCGACGGAGCATGGGTCGAGGCACGGATCCTCCCCATGGAGCGCTGAGGTCATGCTGAGAGAAAAAAAAAAGAATTTTTTTTTAATGGCAAGTACTTCGACGGCCAAGTTCAAGGTGGAGCCGTTTAATAGGAAAAATAATTTTAGTCTGTGGTAGAGCACTGTGAAGGATGTGTTGGTCCAACAGGGACTGATTAAGGCACTGTATGGAAATACAAGAATCCAGAGACCATGTTAGATGATTAGTAGGAAGATCTGGAAATGAAAGCGGTAAGTACCATTTGCTTAAGTTTAACTCCATAAATTAAATACAATGTGTTGAATGAAACATCACCAGCAGAGCTTTGGAAAAAAATGGAGAATACTTATATGTCCAAGTCCCTAGTTAATAGACTGCATTTGAAGAAACGGTTGTATCAATTGAGGATGACTGCGGGCACAGAACTCAGAGACCACCTCAATTATTTCAATAAGATAATCACGCAATTGCTGAGTATTAAGGTAAAAATTGAAGAGAAAGATAAAGCACTGATTTTGTTGTATTCGTTTCTCCATTCACTTGATACTTTGAAAATCATACTACTGTTAAGTAAGGAGACTCTTACAATTCATGAGGTGACTACTGCCATTTTGGAGAGTGAAAATTTCTACAAACTAGATCATCCGGGACATGGAGAAGGGTTGGTGGCTAAGGGTGAGTCTAGCCAACAATGGGCCAGGAGTTCTAGTAGGGGTAATTGGAATCAAGGGAAATCTTGATCCAAGTCCAGGGGTATGAGTGGGAACTGGAGGAGTGGTTGTTTTTATTGTGGGAAAGAAGGGCATATGAAGAAGGTCTGTCTAAGGAGGAAAAGAGATTTAGAGGAAAAGAACAGAAGAAGACTGAGTAGGTTACTGTAGTGTAGAGCAGTTCATCAATTTTTGATGGGGATCTTTTGGCTGTTACTGTAGGTTCTAGTTACTTAGTCAATACTTGGACTTCGGATTCAGCGTGCTCATATCATATGTGTCCATACAGGGATTGGTTTGACTCCTATGAACCAATCTCTAGAGGGATGATGTTGATGGGTAATGATGCTTCTTGTGGCATTCTTGGTATTGGAACGATCAGAATTAGGATGTTTGATGGTGTGGTTAGAACCATCAAGGATGTGAGGTGTGTTCTAAATCTGAAAAAGAATCTGATTTCTTAGGCTCTTTGGGCAGTATCTCTTTTTCAGTTAGGGATGATGTGCTGAAAGTGGCTAGAGGTTCACTGTTAGTAATGAAGGGCTATCTGAGGAACAATTTGTACACTCTAGTGGGTAGCATAGTGACAGGTGGAGCTGCAGCCAGTACCTCTTTAGATACAGATACAGATGATACTACTCTGTGGCATATGAGGCTGGATCACATAAGTGAGTGTGGTTTGCAGGAGCTGTACAGGCGAAACTTACTAGGAGGTAATTCTTGTTGTAAGCTTAAGTTCTATAAATACTGTTTGTTATGTAAACAACGCAGGGTGAGTTTCAGAACAGGAAAGTATACGAGCAAGGAGGTGTTGGAGTACATTCATTTAGATGTATGGGGTCCAGTATAGGTACAATCTCACAGTGGTGCTATTTATTTTGTCTAATTTATTAATGACTTTTTCAGGAAATTTTAGGCGTATTTTTTGAAGCACAGGAGTGAGGTATTCAGTAAGTTCAGGGAATGGAAAGCTTAGGTAGAGAAGCAACCAAGGGAATAGGTGAAGTTTCTAAGATTTGACAATGGATTGGAGTGCAAAAACAGCCAATTCATTGACTTCTGTAAGGAAGAGGGGATCACTAAGCACTATACAATTCCACATGGGCCACAGTAGAATGAGGTGGCTGAAAGGATGAATAGAACATTACTAGAGAGGACAAGGTAAATGAGGATTTAAGCTAATTTGCCTAAGTCATTCTGGACAGAAGCAGTGAGTATAGCATGCTACCTGGTAATAGGTCTCCTTTTGCAGCTATTAACACAAAGGTTCCTGAGGAGGTATAAACAGGTAAGCTAGTAGATTACTCTTTGTTGAGAATATTTGGTTGTCCATCGTATATACATGTGTAGGAACATGACAGATCAAAGTTGGACTCTAAGTTCAAACTGTGCGTATTTCTTAGTTTCCAAGAAGGAGTGAAGGGATATCAGTTGTGGGACCCTATAACACAGAAGGTGGTCATTAGTAGGGATGTGGTCTTCGATGAGGAAGTCATGTTGAAGGAAAATGCTGATAAGAAGGTGGAGTCTGATTCAGTGGGAGTACCTATTTAGGTGGAGCTGGATAGTATTCAGAATTCAGGTATGGGTAATACTCAAACTACTGTTGTTGATTCTATTGCACAGGATATAGTGAGACAAGCTATAGTTCCTCAGGAAATGCCTCAGACAGGTGATAGACATGAGCCTTACATGGCTAGTCACCGGCAAAGAAAGGAGAAATGTAAAGCCTCCGGTCAGGTATGCGTTTGAGGACTTAGTTGTATTTGCTCTGATTACGAGTAGTGGAGATCCTTTTGATTTTTAGGAAGTAGTTTAGAGTTCTAAACGAGATAATTGACTTGGAGCCATGGTTGAGGAGATGAAGTCTCTTCATAAGAATGACACTTGGGTGTTGGTTCAGAAGTCCAATGATAGTAAACTGATTGGTTGTAAGTGATTTTTCAGAAAGAAAGAACCTACTTCAAAATCAGAAGGGATAAAATTTAAGACCAAGTTAGTAGCAAAAGGATACAAAAAGGAAGAACGTATAGATTATAATGAAATATTTTCTCTTGTTGTTAAGCATACTTGTATTAGATCCTTGTTAGCATTGGTTGCGATGCATAATTTAGATCTGGAAAAGATGGATGTAAAGACAACTTTCCTTCATATGAGTTGGAGGAAGATATCTTTATGGAGCAACTAGAGGGGTTTGTGGAACAAGGTAAAGAGCACCTGGTATGTAAGTTGAATAGGTCTCTTTATGGTTTAAAGCAATCCCCTAGGCAATGGTATTAGAGGTTTGATTCTTATATGCTGAGGATTGGGTATGTTAGAAGCAGTTATAACAGTTGTATTTACTTTAGATTGCTTAAGAGTGGTGTATATGTGATCCTTATGCTATATGTGGATGACATGCCGATTGCCTCTAACAAATACTGATGGGTTGAATGTGTTGAAAGGCACGTTACAAGATGAGTTTGAGATGAAGGATCTTGGTGCAGCTAAAAAGATCCTTGACATGGAAATTAGGAGGGACAGAGAACAGAAGAAGCTGTGGTTGTCACAGGGTAAGTATATCGAGAAGGTGTTGGAAAGGTTTAACATGGATAAGGAAAAACCAGTAAGTACACCTCTAGCTGCTCATTTTCAGTTGTCTGCTAAACTGTGTCCTTCTACTGATGAGGATAACTTGGATATGACTAGTGTGCCCTATGCTAGTGCAGTAGGGAGTCTGATGTATGCTATGGTATGTAGTAGACCAGACTTGTCATATGCAGTTAGTTTGGTAAGAAAATATATGGCTAATACAGGTAGAATGCATTGGAATGTGGTGAAATGGATTTTCAAATATATGCGTGACACTTTTGATTATGGTATCCTATTTGAAAGTACTGATGATTGTAATGTTCAAGGTTATGTGGACTCCGATTATGCAGGTGATTTGGACAAGAGGAGGTCTACTTATGGCTTTATTTTTACCATGACTGGTGGTTCCATTAGTTGGAAGGCTATGTTGCAACCTACTACAGCTTTGTTTACTACAGAAGCTGAATACATAGCTTTGGCAAAGGCAAGTAAGGAGGTTTTGTGGTTAACTAGACTGATTCAGGAACTTGGTGTTATGCAAAATAGGTTACACGTGTTTTGTGATAGTTAGAGTGTGATCCACTTGGTAAGGAATCAGGTCTACCACTCTCGCATGAAGCATATTAATGTGTGGTACCATGCAGTTAGAGGTTGGGTTGAAAGTGGTAAGTTTTAGTTATTGAAGATCCATACAGATGGAAATGCTGCACATATGCTCATGAAGCTTGTTACATTAGTTAAGTTCAAGCATTGTCTGGACTTAGTTAATGTAGTCCCTTGTTGATTGTTGACAGAGCATTCCAAAGCGTGGGGATGGAATGTTGTGCTTGGCTGTGATTAAAAGCTAAGGTGGAGATTGTTAAAAAATGTATTTATTTTTATTTATTTATTGTGGCTTTTATCACAGTCGTTGGATCGTCTCTAAATCCAACGGTTGTGTGGTGTCATATATATGTTTGTAAGCCATGGGAAAATATAAGGATTGTTTGTCATTTTGTGCAAGGAGAGTTAGAGAGGGGTTCTCTTTAGGAAGAACTTTTCTTCAATGGGTTGAAGGTGAAGGGGTGTACAAGGGATCTGGGATCGGGGAGAGACTAATCATATCTTGTACTGTCATCGTTTCATAGTGGATTTTTTTGCAGGTGCACGCTCCGTGGACGTAGGAAACCTTGCCGAATCACGTAAAATCTCTCATCTCTATTTTCCTGTGAATGTTCTTTGTGTGATTTATTTTATTGATCGGAAGATTAAAATCGCTGCGCGTCAACATTTTTCCAAAGGAAACTTATTTACAATCTTTCGATGAGAGTAACAATCCTTTTTTGCAAAGGGAAAATTGACATGTAGTAAATGGGGAGGTTGGAAAGCATTGAATTAATCAAATTTAGTCTACCTCCCATGGAAAGAAAGTTTGACTTCCATGTAGTGCGAGTTTTCTAGGCATTTTTTTTTTCTTTCTAAAATCAGGTTCCAAACATGCCAACATGTTATCTTTGAACTCAACGGGATACCGAGGTAAAGAGAGGGGAGGGAACTCGTTAAGCAACTCAAAATATCTAATGCCTACCTTTTAATCTGCATCCAAAATGTTACCGATCGGATACATTCGACTTTTAGACAATTTAATTTTAGACTCATAACCACCTCTAAGCAAAGCAAGATTGCCCTTAGATTTTTGAGTTTCGATGAGGAATTACTGCAGAAAATTAAAGTGTCATTGGCGAATAAGAGATGCGAAATGTTTATGGAGTGTGGTCAGTGGTGGATACTCTGAACCCCATGATGCCCATGATATTGCTACAACAATTCCAATTAACATGGTCAAAAGCCTTTTCCAGGTCAAGCTTGTAAACAATGCTTTTTTTTTTTTCTAAGAGCCAGTAGCCCCACACATAGTGGCCCCATCCCAAATTTATTAAAAAACCTTTACATATGACGGAGTAATACCGTAGTTACAACCTTGAGACTTGGGGATTAACAAAATCAAACCTTAAGAATCTAAAATTGACTTAACCAACTTATTCAAAACCAATAAACCAATGACCAACAACCAGACAAATAAATAAGAACTATACAACTATAAGTGGAAAACGAACAAAACTACGGAAGATCTCGAGAAATAAACCATCCATTGCAACCTTCACAACTACCAGCACAAAACATCACGAGCGCAAGGAAGGAAATCCCAACAAATCCAATCGAATCATTCCCCTGACTTGCTGTGGAAGATCATCTTGGCAACTATATGATCGAGATATACCAGATTCACCTTACTTGGCAAAGAAATCCGAACTTTGATTCGCCTCTCTATAAACATGTTCTAGTTTGTAATGTATGCCTCTCAATGCAAAAACAAGCTCTTCCCACAATTTCCATAAGTTCCAAGCCGAAAACTTCCTAGAATTAATCCACTGAACCAACAAAGTAGAGTCATAAGCAATCTCCACTTGATCAAATCTAAGATCTTTGCACAGATTAATCCCTATGATAATCGCTTTCAATTCAGCCATATTATTGGTTCCATAACCCACTAATGAGGAAAAAGCTGCTGTAAATAATCCTCTTTCATCTCTTATCATGCATTCACAACCACAATTATTTGGGTTACCTCTAAAGCTTCCATCCACATTCAATTTAACCCAACCTATCCCAAGTTTACCCCATCTGACTACATGAGGAAGACGAACCCTCACATTTTTTACTTGCATATCTAAAGCACGAAAGACTGCAATATTCGTGCAAGAAGTAGGTACACATTTTGTTAACTTATTCGAAATGGATCTCATCCAATATTTAATATCAAACCACACAATTCTCACTAAATCATGAATTGATTCCATCCTGACTCTACATGGACGAGTCCAAAGTCTCCAAATGATGAGACTAGGTATGAGACCTACCAAAATGCCTAAGTGTGAGGCCCGTCTTGCACAACTAAACCAAAATTTAACTCTGGCTTTCCATGTGTTCGTTGCCATACAACTAACACCCAATGCCACCGCTGCTTGTTTCCATACCTCCTGAGCAAAAGATCCCGTGCAAAACACATGGTCTAGGGATTCAATCTTCGCATTTGAACAACAATCACACCAAGAGGCCATCTGAACACCTACTTCTTGAATACGAGTATCAGCCGGATGAAAAGGGAACCAAGACTTCCACATACAATTTAACACCCATTTTGGCAGCATAGGATGCCAGATCCATTTTGAGACTAAGAATTTCTCTTTACACTCCCTTATAATTTCCCAAGTACTTGCCGTGATAAATTTTCCATATGTTGAAGGTTTCCAAATTACTGTATCTGGACCCTCCTTGCAAGAAATAGCAGAGTTCATTACTTCCTCAGCTTGTTCTTCACCCAATAGATCCACTAATAAATCAACATTCCACCCATCTCTATCCCAACAATCTCATGTTCGTAACTTATGGTTTCTAATTTCCTGAACCTTAGCACAAAGGGGACCAGAGGCTAACCATCAATCAAACCAGAAAGAGGCCAGCCCTTCTTTAATTTGAACACGAACATGCTCCAATACTTCAGGTATCACACGTGCAATCGATCTCCAAAATCTAGTTCCTTTATTGGGCTTCATTTCTCTCAAGCGTTGTCTATTATTCAAATACTTGGCTTTAAAGAATTGAGTCCACAAATTATCCATAGTTAACAATCTCCACACAAACTTCATATGCAATGATTTTTTTACTTCATCAAAATCTCTAATACCCAAACCATCCTCACAAATAGGCTTACATATATTAGGCTAGGAACACCATTTCCTTTTCCTCTTATCATTTACTCCACTCCAAAAAAAAATTCGATAACAGATAATTTATCTTTGTGAAGAAAATATTAGGAATGTCAATTACTGCTAATTGATGAACCGCCATTGATGATAATACATGCTTAATTAAAGTTAAGCGGCCCTTTTGATATAAAAGCTTAAATTTCCAACCCGCTATTTTTTCCTTCAATTTAGAAACTAGAGGCTCTAAAATACAGGCCGTAAGACGACCCGATACTAAAGGAACACCCAAGTATATAGAAGGGAACCCTCCTTCCACAAAGCCAGTCATCCTTAACAAGGATCGCTTCCGAGCATAAGTAATTCTCTTTGACAAAAAAAATACTTGACTTTTCTTTGTTTATCATTTGACCAAACCAATCCTCATAATTCTTAAGAGTCTTGATAAGCATTCGAATGGAACTTCTCTTACCATTGGCAAAAATAAGAATGTCATTTGCATAGAGTAGGTGAGTTACCAAAGGTGCCCCACGAGGATGATAGCAAGCCCTTATCTTATTCTCCATAAAATTTTTCTTTAGAAGCCGAGAAAGAACTTCTTGCAAAATAATAAACAGATAAGGAGATAGAGGGTCTCCTTCGCAAAACCCTCGAGAAGGTTTAAAGAAACCTTTATAAGTGTCATTCATCATAATAGAGAACCAAGGAAAGGAAACACATTCCGCCACTAAACCCCAGAATCTCTGGGAGAAACCAAAGCTTTTCAGAACCAAGTTTAAAAAATCCCAATCAACCGTATCGTATGCTTAGTCATGTCAACTTTGATCATTACATTACCGCCATTAGACTTCTTATGCAGTGAATGAACCATTTCTTGTGCCAATGTAATATTTTCAAATATACTTCTACCGGAAATGAAAGCTCCCTGCTCTGGAGAAATCAATGAAGACAATAAACTTGTCATCCTTGCAACAATAAATTTTGAAAATTTTTTGTAGATAACACTACAAAGACTAATAGGCTTGAACTTGTCAAAACTTTGGGGATTCAGAACTTTTGGGATTAGAACAATGTAAGATGCAGAATTAAATCTAGGAAGAAGAGACCCAGGAAAAAAATCTCTAGCTGTATCGATTACCTTTTCTTTTACAATATCCCAACAATCATGGAAAAAAGCTGAACCAAAACCATTCGGACCTGGGCTACTATTTCTCGAGATAAAAAGAATAGCATCCCTTACCTCCACCTCGGATGGTGCATGACATAAAGCAATATTCTCCTCTTCAGAAACCATAGGAGATATAATATCATCAAGGTAAGCTGTTCAATTGGGTCCTACACGTGTTAAGAAAGTTTGAAAATACCTTACGACACTCTCATGAATAGCCTTCATAGAATCCAACACTTCTCCATTCGGAAGCTTCAATGAGTGAATCATAGCCTTCTTCCTCTTTTGGTTCACAAATGCATGAAAGAACTTTGAATTATTATCCCCCGCCTCTAACCACTTCTTTTTGGCTTGCTGAGAAATACAAATCTCCTCCCTCTTTTCCCATGCTTCCAACTCTTGAGTTTAGAAATGAAGAAATCTTCCTTAATTTCTAGCAAATACCCTTCTTGAAGCCGAGTCTCTAAAACCTCCATACTTTCCTCCAGTTTTTTAATGTTTTGATGCACATGTCCAAATACCTGCCGGTTCCAATTTCGGATTGCAACTTTCGTATGCTTTAATTTAGCAGTAAGTCTAACTAAACCCGTGCCAAGGAATTCCTCCCTCCAGGCTTCCTTCATGCAAGACTTAAAAAATTGATGAGTGCTCCACATTTTCTGATACTTGAAAGGAGAAAGACCATATCGATGCAAATCTCTATGAAATCAAATAATCAATGGGTTATGATCTGAAGTCCTCCTATTTCCATACTCAAAATAAATATTTGGCAAAGATTGGAGAAGAGTCGAATTATAAAGGACCCTATCCAATTTCGCCCAACTCCGAGAATGTCCACTATGACCATTACACCAAGACATGTTGCTGCCAGAAACAGTCTAATCCATAAGACCACAGTTATCCAAGCAAGTATTAAATTCTTCCATAGCTGATAACGACGATCTTATGACCACCAGTACGTTCCGAATCTAAACAGATGATATTAAAATCTCCCACCACTAACAAAGGGAAATCATCCCTCTTTACAAACTCCAAATCATTCCAAAGTTCCCAGCGATCTGTTTGACAACATTTAGCATAAACAAATGAAACCAAGAAATTCAGGTCCGCAGAACATAAAATACCCAAAATAACTTGATCAGACATATGTTGTAACTCAAAGTGCACTTCTTCTTCCCAAAACATCCAAAGTTTACCCCCCACTGATGCATTCGCATAAAAATTCGAAAAATTTAGAAAGCCAACTTATCGCAACATCAAACTTTTATCAGAAAATGGCTTTGAAAGAACCAAAATAGAAGCCGAAAATTTCCTCATTAACTTTTGTAAATGACTTTTAGACGTGCCTAAACCTTGCACATTCCACATTAGAATTGTATTAATCATAAATCAAGTTTCTTTGGACGGGTAATAACCCGTTGAGACTTCTTCTCACTTTACCCATTAATATCCTTCAACTTAACAAGTGGAACATGTAAATCATTATTCGAACAATAACCTTTTTCCAATGGGAGTTTCTCCAAAGTATTTGTCTCCACCTCCTTATCCGATTCACAATTATGTAGGACATACCTGGGCATGATTGTACACTCTTGTTCTAAGATTTTTGAGACCATGTTACAAGATGCCATCAACTGATCACGCACTACTATAATATCTTCTACTATCAAAATATCGGCGTCGGGAGCACCCAAGACTGGTTCAACAATCTCCTCCCTCTGCTTAATCTCATACTGTTTTGTGTTCATCTTCAAAATATCTACTTTAGGCCTTGATACTTCAGGTACAAACTCCCCCTCTTCCATCTCACTTTGTGGAACTGTCTCAACCACTGGCAAAATTTGTGATGTCGTTGCACCTTCTTGAACATGATCCACCTTTAAAAGTTCTTCAACAATGCATGGATCTATCAATTCTCTCAGAACTTCTTTCTCTTTATCCAAATGCTTCACACGCCAAACTTCTCATCGATTTTCTTGTCTAGTATTTTTCGTATCCTTACTTCTATCCCCAAATTTCTGTTTCCTTTCACCTACTTGACATACCACTTTGGAATGCCATTTTCTATGACATTTCTCACAATAAAATCCTTACTTTTCGTACCTCACTTCTTGCCAAATTTTTTGATTTACAGAAACAACAATCGGGAAAGTATCCACCTGATCTGCCAATAAATCCACCTCCACGCACATTCTCGCACCCATAGCCCTAGTTCAGTTAAGCGTAGCACTGTTAATTCCTAGATATCGACCAAACCACGTGGCTAGAATTTGTAAACAATCAGGCTTGTACATGTGCATAGGAAGATCAGAGAGAAATAACCATTGAGGGGCCATGGATGGTTCCTGTTTCAAATTGAAATCCTTTGTCCATCGAAAAAGACAAAATGGGAACCCAGCCAAAGTTCTTCCTTCACGTGACTATCTATGAAGAAAATCTCGTTCATTATTCATTTGAACCAGTACGTGAAAATCATCCATGAAACTAACAGAAGGGATTTCCGAAAGGCTTGAAGACTTTATGATATTCAAACGGATAACGTCAATGGATGGCCTAGAGTGCAAAATTTTAAAACAAACGCAAACCAAAAATCTTCCGCCATTTTGTTCATCTCAGCTTCAGAGAAAATGAATCCAATATCTCCATCTGCATCGACAAGATATCTCATGGTTAGTTTGAAAGAGGAAGACGACGGGTTAACAGCATGAGACCGTGATACTACATGGGCTTATGACAAAAGTCCTGAACCACCTTTAGAAAGAGGTCTCACTAGTGGAGGACCCACCAGGCGGGCACTGCCATCGAAACCCTAGGCCCGTAAGTGCCTAAATGAACAAAAAGAAGGAAACTGTGTGTCACAAACAATGCTTTCATATTTTAATAACCACACTATTCAATTAGATGCACTAATGACTCTCCTACTCACCAAAACAAATTAAATTGATCAAATACTATAAACCTAACAATTACTAGTAGTTGTCGTTTTATTAATATATAAATATTAATTAAAATACCAATGCTAGAATAATATCCAACTAACATAATTTTTTATCTTCATGTTAAGTATAGTGACTCCCTTCTATTTAGAAAGATAACCTACTTGAAGCTTGTAAATGGATAAGAGGTTCTTTGAGGATTATGAGAGGCTCAAATGTCAGGTCTTAAGCTATGTGTTTGAGACAATACATAATCTCATTATATTATTATATAAGGGCATATTTATCTCTTCACATAAAAGGGTAAACACATAAAACCAAGGATTGAAATCCTAAGGTAGTTCTCCTCATAGTATAATTGAGATTAATTTTCACAACAATTCAATGGATGCTGGCACAATATTGTTCATGAACCACGTAATTTACTGAGTTTTTTTCTTATATTTTTCTTTTTTCACTTGCCCTAGCTATGTGTGTGCATAATCTTATGATATATTTCTTGACACTCTAATTGCACTGAAATTTGGAACATATTACTATTATAAGATGCTAATGTAACCTAACAATTAAATATTCAAAATAGTCAAATCCTACAAAATATTAAGTTATTAAAAGATATTGTAAACAATAAAATTTTTAGAAAACATACATATAAATGAATTTTGATGATGTATAGAATGAGATTCTGACATCAATTTGAGAGTTGAGCAAAATTCTATTTTATAAGATTGAGACTTGCCTAGCCAAGTAGGTTTTTCTATGAACACAACTAAATACTCATGAGCTAGAATAAATGCATGCGCATACAGACCAGGACTTTTTTTTTGATTATTAGTTAAAAGAACTTTCGTTAGTTTTTAACTAATATTATTTGGTCACAACATTATGGCATTCACGTACTTAAATTTAAATATTCAAAACAAGAATACACGAGCAAATATCAGAGAGAGAGAGAGAGAGAGAGAGAGAGAGAGAGAGAGAGAGAGAGAGAGAGAGAGAGAGAGAGTTGATGGAAAAATGCAGATTATTCAATGGTACTCTTTACTTTATTACATGGTATTCAACACATATTACATGCAAAGAATACTAGTTCCTTCACATATAGTAAGGTTTTGGAGATTTGAAGATGCAGTTGATGGAAAAATGCAGATTATTCAATGGTACCCTTTACTTTATTACATGGTATTCAACCCAAATTACATGTAAAGAATACCAGCTCCTTCACATATAGTAAGATTTTGGAGATTTGAAGGTCATACAGTTTGATTAGGAGAGATTTCCACCAATCTCAATACGTAGTTTTCTCTCTCTCTTTATATATATATAGGCAATAAGTTTGAAGCAGTACTGCTCATGACGATGATAAATAAATACATAATGCATATATGGTATCTATATAGTAGCTAGCATACATTTTTAAATAGGTAGCTGCTAGTAGAATCCATGAGACTTTGGAGCCCCTTGATCTCCTTCAAATGCCTCGTTCAACTTTGACTGCTTGTTGCCTTCAAGTTTTAGCCCAAACTGAATGTGAGGGAAATGCGCCCACTGGCAAATACACAACATACACCCATTCTCTTCATTAATCCTCTTTAATATTCCTTACCATTTCTATATACCATTCATGCAAATATGTGTGTGTGTGCGTGTGTGCTCGCACTCGTGTACGCAGTTTTCAATTCCCACCACATATATCCATACCCATGCAGTCCCTATATATATATATATATATTGCTAATTCAGTGAACACATGCATCATGAATATATGATAGCTAGCTGAGTTTCTAAACTATATCTAAATGCCTAAAAAAAGATCTCATAATTCTGTTCAGCAAATGACATTTAGTTAATTCGATATGCTAGAAATGAACACGAAATTGGGGCAAAAAAAATTAATTTGAATTCATTAATTGTATTTTTCAAATCAAAATCGCAATATAGTTATCATAGATACCAAACTCGGCCTAACCGAATCAACCACGTTCACCTCAGTACTTCTAATTTAATGAGTACATGTTTGAGGTCTTCGGATCGACTTGTTGTAGAAGATGGCTCTAATGTATCTTTTTGGAATGACTGTTGGGCGATGAACAATCACTAGGATTCTGTTTGGGTTAAAGATTTTCTTTAAGACAAAAAAATAATTAGAACGAAAAGTAAAAATTTATGCCTCAAATATGAATGACGTATAAAATCAAACATGCATGAAAAAGAGGGTTGTTTAATTTGTACTTTTTTTTTTTCCCTTTTCCTTAATACTTTTCAACTTCCAAACGAGACTGATTCCGATGAAGCACTTTCTTGCAATGCAGAAAAAGTGTTCTTACTGTATGATCGAACTACGGGGATGTATTGGTAAGCTAGGCTGGCTGCCTAGATTAACTCTGAATCAAAAGCTTCTTTCACATTTCACAAGCTGGATGGGCGGTACAATTAATGAGGAGGAATTTTAGAGAGAGTTGGTATTCAAGCACTACTCTCTGTTGCTTCTTTTGTGCATTTGGTTATATACTAAATAGTGAAAAATAAAATTCAACAAGAAAGAATCTTAATTAGCTAGACATAAGTTGTTGATTTGGTCAAAATTAGGGTGCCATTTTTTTTGGTGGAGTAAAATGGCAAGACCGATTGCTTTCTCCAATTGAACAGTTTTTATTGGCTAGGGCGGCGAAATGGGCAAGCTAGAATCATTGCAAGTGAGTAGTTATTAATTAGGTCTCAGCGGATTTAGTCTCCACAATGATCTCTAAGAAGGGTAGAGTGATCCAATATTGCTTAGAAACCACAAGGGTTTTTATCAAGCTGATCTAATCAGGTCTTCATACTGTTTTGGGTCCATGTATTTGGGTGGTGTATTTCTTGGGGCAGTTGTTGTCTTTGCTTACTGGATATATTATTAATGAAGTTTCATTATCATGTGTTCATGCCGATTAGAAATATAATGCTAGCTAGAAATGATTAAAACTTTGTAATATGTATACCTTGAAGCCTAAAATGTACATATATAGATAACTAAGCAGTCATTATAAGAAGATACATTGTGCAAGCAACAACAAATTTCACAAAGTCATTTATTCATCATCATTTTGTGAATGAAATCCTCAATTGTTTTTTTAGAATGCATGGTTCATTGGGCTCATACGTAGATTTCTTCTACTTCTTTTGGCATGAGAAATTAAAGTCATTGCTTCAATAATTAATTAACTAAGGTCCTTGAGATTGAAGGTGCTAGATACAGCTAGGAATTAGGAGAATTAAAGTGAAGAAGAACATGACTTGGGTCTAGGTCTACCATGAATGATGCATGCTGCTCTTATTGTATAGAGAAAATTCTGTCAATTAGCCCAAATTAGTAAACATGCATATAATTAATTACATGCATACTTCCTGATATTGAAGGGAAATCAAACCCTTCGCCTATGACCTTGACCATTTAACCAGGAGAGCTGAGTTTACCACCTGAGCCATCATCCTTGGGGGATAGCTAGCCAAATAATTAATTAAATATATAGTTGTTAGAATCAAGTAGTTAAATAACTTACATTCTTTGCTGCTGTGCTAAATGCTTCCCTGTGGCTAATTTCAGGATTACTGGCCTTTATCCTTTGGATTTCCTCCCTGTAAAATAATAAGTAGATGCATATATAATTTAACAAAACAATTTGTATGCAATCATGTAAACCTAGCTAGCTACCTTCCAGTTGGAAGACCAGCACATTCTTGCTAGTACTATTCAACATCTCCCATCACTTTGTGTGTATGTTATTATCAGAGAGAGAGAGAGAGAGAGAGAGGGGTTTAAGTCAAAAGAAGTTAAAAAGAACGCTGAACTTACTTAATAAACCGGTTGTATGCGGAAGGAATGCGTTGTCTCTTCTCTGGTGCTGTTTATTAAATTATGGCAAAAGTAAAAAATGTATATATGAGTGGAGTTAATTAATTAACATTTTAGAGCTGTTGTTTATTAAAAAAATTTAAAAAAAGAAGACAATAGAAACACTAACTCTTCTACAGCCTGCTCTACCAAATAAATAAATGCACTTAATCAGAACAAAAGCATATCTATCTATTTATATATAGTTATAATTGAGCCGGCAGATACAGTAATCGACATTTGGGGTGTATAGTACTAGGAGGTGTTCTTTGATAGTTTATGGAAATAGCCCACAAAACAAAAGATTGCTCTCTCATTCTTGATTACTGTGTCTATATATTTATGCATAGAGAGAGAGAGAGAGAGAGAGAGAGAGAGAGAGAGAGAGAGGCTCACGGCGTATGGGAGGCATTCTGGGTTGCTCAATAACATTCTGATGGGCAGACTGATAATCATATGGAGAGAACTTGTTGCATTTGGAAGATGATCCACCATCCTTAGTTAATATATCTTCAGAATTCACCTCAACTTGCTTCTGCAGCTTTGTTTAATTAATTTCTCAACCACAATACACACACACGCACACACATTTAACTTGTACTCGAACCAAAAGGGAAAAAAAAGAGCAAATATCCATTAATGAAGCCCTTCAAACAATAATTAATTAATTAAGAGCAAATAAATTACTATCCATTAATTTTTTTAGAGAAAGTAAATTCATTAAAAAAGGGGAAGAAACAAGCAAGCAGCTTGAAACTTCCAAGAAGACAAAATTGACAAGAGGCTACAAGCAAGGAGCTTGAAAGTTCCAAGAAGACAAAAGTGACAAGAGGCTAGGCCGAAGCCCCACAAGTTGGGATCAAGCTTAAAAAGAAAGAAGGCCCGGTACAAAGATCACCCCCAATTCTGATATATACATATACGAATATATATATATATATATATATATATAAATACCTGAAGATCTTGATGAAGAGGAAGTGTAGTTTGAAACAAAGCTCCCATATTAACAGCCAACAAATTGGCACAATGGCCACATCTCACTGTAACAATGGTGAACAAACTATTGCAAGGAACATTAACCTGCACCCATCAACGACAACAACAACAAAAACAATTTTTATTTATAAATTAAATTAAAATACATAAGCACAAAATTTGTCGTTAATTTCAATATAAGTAGCATAGCTTAATTATCACTACTCAGTGGAGTATTGCACAGAAGCAATGCAATAATATATATGAGGATCTCCATCATCTTTAGTCACCATTGATTGATAGAAAACCCAGTTTGGTCATTGATTAGGGCTTTTTTAATTGTGAAAAATATTTTGTATTTCAATTTTTTTTAAAAAAATATTACAACAGTACCACTTTATTCTTCCTTTTACAAACTTAGAAAAGAATAATAAATTTTTCAAAACTATACATTTAAATTATTGAACACATTATTTTCGAAAACTAAACACACTCTTAATTAATTAGTTTCTCCAGCTAGGTGCATTACATGAAAGCAAGAGAAAAAATTAGCTGGATGCAGGAGAAAGTTAAAGATGAAAATGGAATTGAAAGGAGAGGAGGTCTAAACTTAGAGATATTTAATTATTGTTGATTAAAGAAAAGCTTGTGAATTAAAGTGCATTGCTAAATTATGTTATATTTTACTTTACTCCATTAATGTCTATATATATGCAAGGTGATTAAGGTATGAACCAATTAATTAAAACAAATTTACCAGTAGGAGTAACCCTAAATGTATGTATATAGATGAGATCTAATTAAGAGGGCCTAGCTAGCTAACATTAATAATATGGGTAATTAATTCCGTGCTAATTTCAAAATAAAAGGCTACTAATTGGCATGTGCCTTTCTTCTTTCGGTGCACTGGGCTATCTGCCATGACACCCCTACCTATGCATCAAGAGATTAATAAAGAGAGAGAGAGAGAGAGAGAGAGAGGAAAGCGACGTGACTGGAACAGAAACCACAAAAGGAGATGAGCTATCAGCTATGTCCAAAATGGACGATTGGGAGCCAGTAGATATCACTGCTACCTCTCTCAAAAGCAGTTTCAGGTTTGAAACAAGCAATAACGTTATGATGAAAACAATTATACAGAAAAATAAAGCATCTCCATTGATTTTTCTTTTGCACCTTGCACCTCCATCTGTAATATATATGTTAACAGCTAGCTTCTTGTAAAAAAAAAAAAAGGTGAAAAATTGCACACCCTTTATTTGTGTGTACTGTGTATTTGTATGACATATGCATCGGTTGCTGGAGTTAGTCAGTGGGAACAGAAGAACCCACCGAGAGAGAGAGAGAGAGAGAGAGAGAGAGAGAGAGAGAGAGAGAGAGAGAAGAAGAAGAAGAGGAAGAAGAAGAAGAAGAAGAAAAGTTTTGATATATATAATTGCTAATGAAACATGTATGGAAGTGGGTATAGTTCTTAAAGGGTAGAAATTACAAAAGCTGCATGTGGGCTTCTAAATATCGTCTCTTAGGTATATATACATTCAGAATTTTAAGAACCCTAATCTTCTACCCACCAGCTAGTCCCTGGTACCCCCAAAATTAACCTGCTAACTCATATATATATATATATATATATATATATATATATGGGCGTGATTGGCATATATAGATATATATATATTTATATATATATATATATATATATATGGGCGTGATTGGCATATATAGATTTTTTGTCTGGTGGATTGAGCTGCACTGCCAGAACATAATATTTAATTGCTTGCAGTAGCTACCTTGTACTTGTTGCCAACATGAATGAAGGTAGTGGAGGGTTGGATCTAATGCATTGTACAAGGAAAAGGTAGATATACATACCCAGTTCGATCCTCATTTTCCTTCTTTAAAAAGAAAGAAAAAGAAATTAAGAATAAAGATAAAAGGAAAGAAAATTAAAGTAATTGGGTTATAAGAATTGATTTGTGTTGATGCAGTTAGAATAGTAGGTAGCTAATAGCTAGCCAAAGCATAAAGCTACTTTCATATCATATATATAATTTCTTTCTTTCATTCAAACTGGGCTTTGGAACCGACTTAATTTGCTTCCATATATTTGTTGGCTGCTCATATAATATATATATATATAAACTTACACGCAACTAAACTTGTTCAATTTCATAGACACGCTGTTGTTTCTTCCATATGTAGAGAGAGAGAGAGAGAGAGAGAGAGAGAGAGATACCGCTAGAATGGTGTTGCAGAGATTGCAGTGGACATAACAAACACGGTCTGAGGGGGTGTCCATTGTTGACATTTCAGGCCAGACTTGCTCTAGCTAGATCGATCTCAGCCTGAAGAATTTCAACTTTTTGTATATACCAAGATTGATTTATTGAACTTAAGGCAAATGGGAACAGTAGGAAAGAAGAGAAAATGATGCTCAATTCTCAGATCAGAGCGAGAGAGAGAGAGAGAGAGAGAGAGAGAGAGAGAGGGTGCAGAAGGAGAGAAGTATGGTGATGATGGCGGGGGAGTGGGAGTACGGATACAGAATAGTGCATATATATATATATATATATATTGTATGGTGGATTTTGAATTAATATATAGAGTTAGTAAGTGTTTGGGTGGGTAGGAATCGAAAAGCGGTTTCTTGGAGAAAGGTGGATTTATGAGTGAGTCAGTGAGTGAGAGAGCGAGAGAGAGAGAGAGAGTTAATAGAGAGTAGTGAATGAGTGGGTGGGAGGGGGGAGGAGGCAAGGAGCTAGGTCCCTCTGACCCAAGTTGGGGGCTTAGTTTCTAAGTGTGTAGCGGACGAGGGGGGCGAAGTTACATTAAATGCGTCAATGATCCCTTTGGAATGTTTAGCCCATCACACATCGCATTCCCTCCAGCTCCCTCCCTCCAAATTCTCTAAAACCCTAATAATAAACAGAGAGAGAGAGAGAGAGGGTTTCTTCGATCCCCTTGTCTCACTACATTAATTTCACGGACAACGCAGCAGCGGCAGCAGCTTACTGCTGGCTTGTAGCTGCTAGCTGCTAGCTGCTGCAGTTGCCATTATAGTTTACAGTATTCTTAGATTTTTTTTTTTTTTTTTTTAAGAGTTAAAAATTTGGGTGTTTTCGTCCGCAAGATGAGAATCTCTATCCAAAATTGTACCCTCTCATACTTATCCCTTCCCTCCAAAAGAAAAGGAAAAAAAAAAAAAAAACTCACTTACATAATCAATCCGATCCATAGGTTGAACCATTCAATTTTAGATTTTACCATTAATTCTTTATTTCTCACATCATTCTCTCTTAGTTAATACTGAAACTTCCAAATTACACATTGTTATATTAATGTTTGAATCCGCACAAACAACATTTTTCATTTTATTATGGACGTATATATTAATATAATATTATGTAATTGATAGGTTTTAAATCATATATTTTTAAAGAGACAATTTGTCTTATTCGTGGAATCTTTCAATATTTATTTGTAGAATAAAAAATATCCAAAGTGCAGCAGGTGGGTATGAATTTAGCTTTTCAGAATATCATAATTAGTAGAAATTCGAGAGGTTTGGAGTTTGCTAGCTCACTCTAAGTTGCTAACTTGTTGTATGCTTTGAAAACTAATAACACGAGTTTACTTTCTTGTAGCAATACATAGTTCAAAGGTCACAAGCTAATTAGGACTAAAGTTAGGGGTGGCAAAAAGGGTCATGATCTAATGGGTGGCTCGTTATCCACCCATTTAGGGATTAATGGGAGATGACCCATTTAATTATAAATAGGTCAATCCAAACCCATTCTATTTAATAAATAGGTTAGACGGGACTGAGTCGGGTACCCGGTCACTTTTTCTTTTTTTTTAAAGAAGAGCGACACCTTCATTTATTTATTGATAAACCCTGACTTTTGGAGAATGAATACCGTGATTACAAGACAATCAAAGGGAGAAACAAAAGATAAAACTTTAAAGGTCTACCAAAAAATAACACCAACATCTAGCCAATACAGGATTACAAATTGAAGCAAAACAAAACAAAATAAGGACCTACAAAACAAATCTCACGCAACAAAACAAACAAAAGATAAATAACATAAAGCATAAACCAAAAGTAACAAAAAATCAACTAAACATACCTCATAAAAGCCGTACCAATCTTCTCCAGTTTATACAACCCATTGATAACTCTAGGGAATTCACTGCTATTTGTAAACAAATAATTCCTCCCCATAGTACCTTGACGTGCCAAGGCATTTGCCACTTTGTATCATTCTCTATACCAATGCTTTATCGAAAAGTCTACTCCCTCCAATAAACCAATCCGCTGCTCTCAAAAATCCCACAAATACCACAAGGAGCACCGACTAGATCTTATCCAATTTACAATAATATTCAAATCACATTCAATATCAATATTAATATGACCCAAATGTTTGCAAATCTTTATTCCCTCCAACACAACTCTCAATTTAACTTCATTATTTAAACAATAACCAAAATATTTTGAAAAATAAAAAACAAATGAACCTGTATGGTCTCTAAGGATGCCACCATCACCCGCCGGCCCTGGGTTCCCCAAGTTACTCCCGTCCAAATTTAGTTTCAACTTCTCTTGCCCTGGTTTTAGTCATCTCACACATTACATTGTTTTCATTCTTTTATTCACAATTTACACTTCCAGATTCTGTAATATCCGAAAATCAACATCCTTTAACTAAGTCATTTCTGTCATGCTCTGGGTACTTGTCAGGTCACATGTTTACTTAAAAAAAAATATTTTATAATTTTTTTCTTTTCTTTGGGCATTTAGATAAATAATAATTTTTTATAATTACAAGTTATATATTGAAAATTTGAAGAGGAAAAAATGATACACAACATTAGTAATAGACTATATTAACATTATTTTTTTTTAAAAAATTAAATCATATTTTTTTCAAAAAAATTAAAGAGATGTATTGTTTTTAAAATTTTAAGTTTTTTGTTAAGATATTAATAAATAAAATAAATGGCTAAACGAGTGTTGTTTTTTTTTTCTTTTAAAAATTAAGTCATTTTTGGTGAAATGTTCGAGAAAAAATTAAAATAAATAAATTATATTTATAAATGGGTGCTTAACGGGTACCTACTTATGACCCGTTTATTAAACATGCGAGTTTGGATTTATAGCTTATTTACCCATTAATAAACAGGTCAACTTGAACCCAAATCCATTTAACCCTCACCCATTTATGTACCATTTAAAAGCGGCCGTGAACCCATTTCGTCACCCCTAACTAAAGCTT
This sequence comes from Malania oleifera, assembly GCF_029873635.1. Taxonomy (NCBI): domain Eukaryota; kingdom Viridiplantae; phylum Streptophyta; class Magnoliopsida; order Santalales; family Ximeniaceae; genus Malania; species Malania oleifera. Next base: position 124,682,584 of record NC_080418.1, read on the forward strand.
TCAATTTCGGCTGCAGTTTCATGGGAAATTTGGAACGAAAAAAATTACAAAACATTTAATGACAAAGCTTTAAATAATGTGATGCCGAAATGTAATGTATATGGAGCATGACATCACATTCCCACTTTTGCTTGCGTATGGGAATATTCTATCTCACGTTCCGAAAATGTTCTCATTCTTGAGAATGAATGAAAAGATTCTCACAAAATATGAACAACTTATTCTCATGCATCCTCTGTACATGTCTAAGTTTTTTTTTTTTTTTTTTCTTGATGACCTTGACTCCAGCCACCATTGTGCCAAATTGGACACCCTGGTGCTGCACCAAACTCGAGAGATGTTTAGTAGACCCCACCACCAACATCTTGTTAATATTTTGAGTGTGATGTTAGGGGCAACAGGCTCGAACCCTCAACCATGTGGAAGACAAGACCCTCACCTTACCACTTGACCAACCCCAAGGGGGTTTTGATATATGCATGTTTAAGTTTTATCAGAATCCTACTCTTTGGACTAGTTTTGATGGGTTAGACAACAATGTCATATAGTATATTCCTATCACACTCAATTGCTATATATTTAAAATAATAAATTACGAATACAATAAAAAATTATTATTATGTTATAATAATAATAGTTAATATTTAGACAAAATTGCTCCCTTAATTGATTATTTCAATGTTAATTTTTTAAATTTATGATTATTAAAAATGTTATGACATCAATGTAATTAAGTACATATTTTTAGTTTGTTGAGAATATGATTTTTTTTATTACATAGGAATTTTAGCCACCAACAAGTCGTTTGGACCCCCTGGTGCAGCACCAAACCTACGGATCATCGTCCTCCCCCTAGGTTTCATTGATCAAGTAAGGTCTGGAATGTAAACACTACTTCCGTGCATCAGTTGAACGCTCGACTAACCCAACCCCCGGGACACATCTCCATTACCATCCACGGTCCCCGCTGGCTCACAGAGTTAACTCTCACCATCCACGGTCCCAGTTGGCTCACAGAATAAATTCTCACCATCCACAAGTACCCTTGGCTCCATGAGTGTATTTACCTAAAATTGGATCCCCGATACTCCTTCTTACGTACTGATGTCTTTCGACTGTGCCATACTCATGGGGATAGAATATGATTATTCTTTATATATATAGTAGTCAATTTCTTAAAATGTTTGTCAAGATTCCAATATTAAAACAAACATTGACATGAGAATCTTGTCTATATTTCTTACAATGCAAACTAAATAAAAAATATATCAGTATTTAAGATGTGTAGTTTCTTTAGAAAATAATCATCAGTTTGGGAAGTTTAGAACTTTCATCTTGTAGAACTCAACTTCTAATTTTGGGAGGAATGAACAAAGGCGAGAGACAAATAACCTTTAGAGAGAGAGAAAAAAAAAAAAAAAAAGCAAAAGAAAAAGAAACCTAATTTTGAGCTATATTTGAACATTATTTGATGTTGACATTGTAATTTTGCTAAGATTTCTCAAGTAACATTGATTGCCCACTAGGTTTTGTTCTTTGACCTTACAGTTGGGCTTTACCTCCCAAATAGTTTTGATAGGCCTCTTTTACTTGTATGATAATTATGTCACTTCATAGCCAATGCCATAATTTCTAGTAGCATAGAAGGATATATAGTTTAGAGTGTTAGATACTAAAACTTATTTTCAAGTCTTACCTAACTAGTTTCCAAATAATAACTTTGGAAGTTTTTTAATTATCTATAAATTTTACTAATGCAATATATTAAAATATTCTAATTAATGCAAGGCAAGTTTGGCTCATTTTTCTTTAGTGGGTGTTAGCAAATCCAATTTAATCAATCAAACGTACTAAATAGGAATCAAGTTAAATTTTTTTGGACAAAAACAACAGACTTCTTTTGAGATATGACAAAAAAATAGACTTTTCCTAAAGTTTAAAATACAAATATAAACCTCCTCTTAGGTTTCAAAATACTTCCATAATATTTACAAATCTCAGGGGAGGCTCATGGAACTATTGAAATCTCAAGAGAGAAGTATGTTTATATTCTTTACGTTAAACATTAGGGAAGGTTCTTAAGATTTTTAAAACTTTAGGAAAGATCCACATCTTTTCAACAAGCTTAATGAGAGGGGAATTAGTGTCTTTTATCCTATTCTTAATTTTTTATGCAGGTTAAACATAAATAATGTCGATTTCTCACATTGAGATTTTGTTGGTTTAAATTGAACTAACTTTGATACAATAACCCTATTTTGTATTTGATTTGCCATTTTAACTCAAACGATAAGGACATGTTAAAAAATTTCTCCTTTTTCTCTTTTTGGTTTCTATGGCCTAGTCTTCCATAGCTTGGGGAGGGACTAATTAGATCAAAAGCCTCCTTTTAAGCTTAGATAAATTTGATCTACCTAGTCATTGTCATATGAAATTTGGGGGGGAAAAAAAAAAGAAAGAAAAGGGAAGTGACCGACACATGTGGAAAAGCTTTATTTTGGATTGGGAAGCTTTATTCCATTGAAAATATCTTATTCTAACTCACTTTCTCTGTTTTTTGATAAACATTTGAATCAAGTTGAGAGAAAATATGTATGTATTTTTTTATCTTATTAAATATTTTTAGAGTTAGATTATTTGTTATGATATAGACAAATAATTTGTTTAGTGGTTGCGCGACTAAATAATTTGACTTCAAAATAAAACAATACGTGAACAACTGTTTAGATCAAGGATTTTGCTTGGGAAAAAGAAAGGAAAAGAAAGAAAAGGAAAATAAGAAGGAAACTCATTTTCTCTTATGTTATTTTTCTCTATTCAATATGATAAAAAAATGAAAGTTTGTTTTAATATAATTAAAAATTAAGAAAAAATAAACATTAATAATGATGTGTAAAATCGAAATTTTGTTTATAGATTTTGTATATATATATATATATATATATATATATATATATATTTACTTTTCTCAGTAACCAAACATGAAAATGTACATTTCTTGATATTTTCATTTCATTTTCTCAATATTTTCTAAGTTCCAAACAGAGCCTAAGGGTGCGTTTGGATCAAAAAGTTTACGCCGGAAAAAGAAATGAAAGGAAAAAGAGAAGCAAACTCATTTTCCATTGTTTTTCCTTCCACGTTAAATACTATTAAAAATGAAAATTTATTTTAATATGATTGAAAATATGAAAAATTCAGATATTAATGGTAAGTAGAATCAAAATTTTGTTCATAAATATGATGAATTTTTTATTTTTTATTTTTATTTTCTTGATAATCAAATATGAAAAAAAAAAAAATTCCTTCATATTTTCCCTTTCCTCAATGTTTTCTCACTTCCAAACATACCCAAAAGGAAAAAGAAAAATTGGAATAAGCAAATTTGGGATTTCTCTTTCAAGGGTGAGGCAGAAGAGGATTGGACATATTTTGACATGAAGTGCAGAAGGAGAAATTGAAGGTAGATGCTGTCCTTCCCCCTGGGGACCAGCTAGCCTCTTCCATTATTGCACAGCTCTGCACCTTCAGACAAAACACCTTCACCCCATTTGGGCCACCCCCACCTAATTGCCAAAATCACATTTTGGGCTCTAATTTGGGCCCAGCCCATTTTCCATTGAGAGAACCTTTACAAATTTGTTTTTTTTCCAAATATTCATAATTTGATTTTGAAGGGTAATTATGGCAAGCCCAAGGTTAACCTACTTTTTTTTTTTTTTTAATGATAGATTATTTTATATTTTATAATAATTATGGTCAAAGACATATATGAGCATAGTTTTTACAGCATGTATTTTGTTACTCAACATTCATAAATTGTTACATTTCAATTTATGTGATCATACTTACAATAATTTAAAAAAAATATCAAAATAATTAAAAGGTTAATAATATTTTTATTAAAGAAAGAACTTATAAAATTAGTTGGGAATTAACTAATGTGATTTTTAACGACAGTAGATGTGAGTTTTCATCAACTAATTAAGTGGAAGAAATGCATAAATTTCTCTTTTATTATTATCTCAAAATCATTTGAATGTTTTTGTATTAAAATTTTAATGTGTGAAAAAAAAAAATCATTATCAACAAATGTGACTTTGTTATTTAACAATGATGAATTGTTTTCAAAATAATTAAATTGTTAATAATACATTTTCGTAGAATATAAACACAGAAACGCATGCAAAAGCTTTTATCAGCCTATAAAACTTCAATTCTAATTTTTTTAAAGGTAATTTTAGACTAAAAAGTAAACTAGTTATCGTAAATCAATCAAGTACTTTGATTTGTAGCTAGATGAAGTCATAAGTTATACAAAATTGCTTGAATTTTTGTAATTTTAAAATATATGGGAAATACCCCCAAAGAAATTAGGAAGATGTCAAAACTTTAGTAGCTCATAATTGATTGTGTGATTTGACATAAATAGAGTTTTTTTTTTTTTAACAAATGGTAATTATATGTAATTAACAAAATTCATTATTACTAGTTTTATTGTAGAATCATAAGTTCCAAGTAGAGGGATCAGTTATATGAGGTTGCAGCTCTTTCACTATACACTTATATGACTAAGATCTCCCAATTTGATGCCCAAAATGGGATCATTACCATGCTTAATGGGTAAATGCAAACATTACCTCACAAACGTTGACCTAAACAATTATATTTTGTATCATAGTGTTAGCATTGGTAGAGTCTTCAAGAGGAATTAATACACATGGGTAAGCACTGACTTAACCTAAAAGCTTAAATCTATGGTATCTTGGGTCCGATCATATATATAAACATTCATTTTTCAATCTAATTTTTTAATGTGTGGCAAACTCCCAAGTGAATTTTTCAATAATCTCCTTTTTTGGGCCTCAAGGACCACCCAAACTGCAATTTGTAAAGAGATAATGAAATTGCAATAAATAAAAGAACATAAAAAATTTATGTGGTTTGGAACTAGGCCTACATCCATATGTAATCCGACAAAAATTAACTAAGACTAATTAATTAGCCTTAAAGCAAGCTTGATACATATCGCAACCAAGCATTTATGCCAGCCCCTATGCAAAAGTGAACTTCCAACACCCTCTTCCTTCCTTGTTATTTAATTTTTATTTTATTTATCATTTATATTAGTAGAATCCCACCACATGGGCAGGACCAACTCAATGATGGGTGGAGGGGACTTACTCAGTCACTGGTTGTGATTGAACTTAGTGAGGATTGCACACAATTGCACACAAAACACTCAATTGATTTCAATAAATAATCTGAAACAAAATACAGAGCAATTCTCAAAATGCAAATCTCTCTTCTCACTAGTTATTATCTCTCTCTAAACCTCATATTACATTACACACACACACACACACACACACATACACACACCTATTTATAGTAATTGCTAGAACAGTAGGTTGGAATTAATTTCAACGGAGGTGGGCTGGTAGGTGGAGTAGGTTGCCTGCAACTTAATAGATTCAACATAAATGGCTAGGTTGGTGGAGCTGCCACCGTCCCACCATCAAGTTTAATCTTCAACATCCCCCCTTAAACTTGACTCTCCTGGTTTTGTCATTTCGAGCATTGTTTTCAGTCTTACAAAAATATCTTGCTTGAGTGGCTTTATGAAAATATCAGCAATTTGATCATACGTTCTGTAAGATATCAATTCCACTTCTTTCTTCTTGATATGCTCCCTAATAAAATGATACTGAGTATCAATATGTTTGCTTCTTTCATGGTAAAGAAGATTCTTTGCAAGTGCGATCGCTGATCGGTTGTCGATGTAGAGTTTTGTGGGGTTATCTCGAAGAAGTCTCAAATACTTTAGTACATTCCTGATCCATATACCATGACAAACAGTTGATCTGGCAGCAACATACTCAACCTCACATGACAAACAGTTGAGCTGGCAGCAACATACTCAACCTCACATGATGATAGCGTTACGATGGGTTGCTTCTTTGATGACTATGTAAATATTGTATCTCTCATTAAGAATGTGAATCCAGTTGTGCTTTTTCTTTCATTGAAATCTCTTCTCGAATCGCTATCTGAATAGCCAATAAGTTTGCAATAACCTCTTGATAAATAAAACATACCGTCAATGATGGTACCCTTGACTAGGGGTGTACAAAATTACCGAAAAACCAAAAATCGGACCGAAACCGAACCGAAACCATAAATGGTTCGGTTTTTTGGTTTTTGGTTTCGGTTGCGGTTTTCAAAAATAAAAAAGGTTCGGTTTTGGTTTTGGTTTCGGTTTTGGTTTTATGTTGAAACTGAACTGAAAAAAATCGAAAATCGATTTATATAAGATATACATATATATATATATATATATATATATATATATAAAATATAGCTAGTAAAAATATAGCATGCAATATAGCCATATAGCCACTATAGAAAAAAAAAATCCTCAATAAATTTTTAAGAACTTTATGAAAAATAAAGGTTATTTTTGTTAAAAGTGTCCAACAAATTTTATTTTGTTAAAATTATGAGTCCCTATAAAAAAATTAAAATGCTCAATAAATTTTCAACAATTTTATGAAAAATAAAGGTTTTTTTTTTTAATAAAAAAAATCGGTTTAAAACCGAGAAACCGCAACTGAACTGCAAAATTTTTGGTTTTCAATTAAAGCATAATTTCGGTTCGGTTTCGATTTTGGTTTGAAAATCCCAAAATCGAAAATTTTGGTTCTAGCCAAAACCGAACCGAACCGAACCGAACCGTGTACACCCCTACCCTTGACATAGTGGAGAATCCTCTTCGCTGCATTCAGATATGACTAGTCAAGAGTCTCCATGTACCTACTAACAACTCCAACTCCATAGAGTATGTCTAGTCTAGTGCACGTCAAATGCACCAAGCTTCCAACTAGACTCTTGAAATATGTGGGATCGACATCTCCTTACTCATTCTTTTTCAATTCCAATCCCGTTTCAACCGGAGTTGTCAAAGGGTTGCATTTTTCCATCCCAAACTTATTCAGTATTTCTTTTGCATAGTGGTTCTAGGAGATGAAGATTCCCTTCTTACTTTGCACGACTTTTATGCCAAGGAAATGAGCCATTTGGCCAATATCCATCATTTAGAATTCTTTGACCATGCTCCTCTTGAAAGGGACAAACATATCTGGATTTTTGCTGGTGAAGATCAGATCATTAACATATAGGCAGGTAATCAGTATGCTTCCGTACTTCTCCATCTTCATGTAGTGCATGCTCGTAGGGACACTTCTAAAATCCATTATTCTGGAAATAGTCATCAATCCTCATGTTTCATGCATGAGGTGTAGTAACCCGGATAATTATAGAAATTAAATAATAAAGAAAGGAGAGAGAAAAAAGAAATTTCAAAGGAGTACTCAACAGGGTCACGTCGACGAGCGCAGAGCGGTCGTCGACGAACAAGCTTCTTGGGCACGCTGACCTGGACACGTGCCTTGTCAACTAGAATTTACCAAGAAGGGTCTTTCTAGGGCTTGCAATTCGTCGACAAGGGTTAAGTGTTCTTCGACGAATCTCTTTTTGGACTTGTCGACGAGGCAACATTGTATAAATATGCTTAACTCGGGTTTTCAGCAAATTTTTCATGCAACATTCCTCTCTCTCTCTCTCTCTCTCTCTCTCTCTCTCTCTCTCTCTAAAATTGTCCTCCCCATATTCTCTCTAGATTTCTCACCTCATTACTCCCTGGTTCGATGATTAGAAGCCATCATGTTGATCTTGGGCAGTTTCTCTACAGGTCCGCTGGAACAGATTGTTGATTGGAGCAAGTTGGGCATCATCCCAAAATCAGGGTAAGTAGATTATTTGGGTATTTTTAGTTTTATCAAGCTTATTTGACTTTAGATTTTGAGTTATATGATAATATACTGGAGTTTTGTGAAGTAAAACTAAGGTGTTATATTTTCAGGGTTAGAGTGTTTTGGGACCCTCCAGTCATGGGTTGAGGACCCCAGCGGATATCTTTTCAGGAGTCTAGGTATATTATAATTTAGGAAATTATGAGTAGGTAGGTTTTGGAAATATGAGTATGATAATTTTTTGGAAAAATTCAGTGTTTTATTGGGGAATATGTTTATATGCATTATTGCAGGATTTTGGGTATAGTACGCCGTGAGCATGAGAATAGAGTTGGAGGCGAGCCTTCTAGTTAATTAGGTAAGGGAAATTTGCTAAGCTAGATAAATTAGAATTTTTGCCAGTAAAGATAGTATAAGATTATGGGTATTTTCAGAATAGATATTATACAGTTAAGCAAATTATATTTAATGAATTATTAGCTGTTGTGTGGCATGAATAATATGAGTACAGTACTGAATTTATACAAATGTTATAGAATCATGAATGGGTATACAATTTTATAGAATTATGACATACATGATATATAGTCATTTACAGAACAGATTATACAATATTTATTTCAAAGCTATGACTATCCAGTGTCTTACAAAATTATGTATTTAACACAGTTCAATAGAAAATATAGTATACAATTTTATAGTGAGCATGTTATATATAGTTTACAGAAATCAGTTATACAGTTTTCAGAATACCATGATATACAGATCTCAGAGCCATAACAAACAGATATACAACTATACAGATAAGTTATTACAGTAAAAATTCAAAATAGATAGTACAACTTATACACAATAATTATTCTAGTGTTATGGTTATTACAAGAGAAACAAAATCATGGTAAACAATAAAATACATGTATATACTAGAGTATTATACACACACACACACACACACACACACATACATACACACACACACACACACACACACACACACACACACACACATATATATATATATATATATATAGTATCAGACCCTGATGGACTATTATAGATCAGATACAGAGCACGGTACCGTAGCAATACAGTGGAGAGAGTGCAACCACACATCTTAGATAAAGTGTGACATTATATGGTCGATTGTGCCGTTGGAGAGATTGCAGACTTCTTGGTAATATGATCAAGGTGAAGGGGAGCGATTGCAGTGCTCCTTGGACAGACCCAGGTTGAGGGGCCAATCGTACCTTAGTGGAGTTTTAGTTGACTTATTCTGGAGGACCGACTAGGATCAAGTCTCGCCTACAGGCCGCACAACCCATTCATAAGGGGATTTGAATCATGACATACAATTATTCATCTAGGGAAGTTTCACAGCTATTATATACGTACAGAAATCAGTAGAATTATTTATAGTTATTAAAAGTATGTTCAAATAGAAAAGTTCAGTAACAGATGTATTTTAAGAAACACAGATGTGAGTTATACTGTATATCTTTGTTACATACCATTTAGGTTTAGTTATTTAGAGTATATTTATACTTTAGAGAAACTTTTATGTCACACACTAGTAATAACATATTTCATCTTATTGAGTGTTGTCTCATCCCAGTGATTTAATATTTTTCAGGTGATCTAACTAGACGAGCAGAACAGACTCGTAGATAGAGGAGTTATCAGTATTGCCCTATTTATAGGGTAAGTTATTTTGGTAGGTATGCATTTTATATAGATCCTAGAGGATTTGGTATCTAAAAATAGAGTGATGTGTATAAGTATTGAGAAATTCTGATATTGTATTTCTGGTTGTACACTTTATATTTTTCCGCTACCTAGGTATATGAATACGTTGCAAGGTATCAAAGGATAGGTTTCTTACTAGTTAGCGTCATTATTATGGGTAATAAAAAAAATTGCATGAAAAAAGAGGTCATTACAATTTGGTATCAGAGTCTAGGTTGCTAGGTTCTATAGAATTTAGAATGTAGTGGAAACAATACCAGAATATAGGAAAATGATTTAAGGTTTTGTTTTGTAGTTTGGGTACAAAATTTTCGTGGTGGTTAAAATGTCTATCCTGGGGTGACGATTTCAGGAAAGTCATAGTAAACTATTTTCGGGTTGTGTGTGTAACGCCCCAAACCCTTAAACTCGAGTCTGGTGCATTATCCCCAATAAAATCCTGTTAATCCATAATCCATAATATATGCAGCGTAAAACATATATAAAAATAATCTCCATATATATAATACTATAATACCAGAGTTTACTATTTCTATCTATCATCCATATTAACTATCCATCACCTGCATTTTCATATATACATATATCTCCAAAATATCTCAGTATTCACAATCATTCTTTTCTCAACAGACTTAAGACATAAAACATAAAACATAAACTTTATACAACCCCACAGTATTATCAGAAATATACCCTTCCTCTTTATAATCCTAAAAAACGCTATAAACCCTCGAGCTCTCTAAGCCCGACCACGAGGATGTCCTGAAAGAGAAATAGTCATATTCGGGTGAGACACATCTCAGTAAGGGAAGAAACAATATATTAAAAAAGCGTATGGCTAACATGAGGTTTATAAACATCAATAACATTTGCAAAACGTTATCATAAATACTGAAATCATTCTCTGAACCTAATCAATCACATGCAAAAGATTTAACCCACGAGATTACCTAAGGATAGGGGTGATTACCCTCCCATACAAGTAACACCCATGTGCTCTAATACTTAGGCAACCCTAGGGTCTTGACTGAAGCATACCAGGGCACTCATCCTATTCAGTAAGCCCTCAAGTATTAGATTGATCTCGTACTCACACAGTTCAAATAAAGGTTTACCAGCGAAGGCCCTAGGGATAGAGAAATCTACCTATCCATACAAGTAGGTTCCCTCTGCCCTAGTGCGTTATGTAGCTACTGCCATATCTAAAGTTACTAGCGCACTCGCCTTTCTCAGCAAACCCTTAGGTGAAGAGTACGCTTTACCCAATTGTAACATGTTCTATTAGCATAAATACTTCTAATAACATAATAAAATATTCTTTCTGTCATTACTCAACCATTCATATCTATTCATGTACATAACTTAAACATTGAATTTCATTTCACTTTAAGTGATTCTTTCTCATTTATATCGTTCACATTTCACATTTCATTCCATTATCATTTCATTGCCATTTCATTGTGTTTTCATTTCATTAATTCATACTACAGTTGCTCTTTAGTTGTCATCAGTTAGTTCACATAGAAATGTGCTATAATATGCTAATAGAGCTCCTTTTAACTGTCATCAGTTAGTCCACATAGAAATGCGCTAGAATCTGCTAACATGACTTTCAACTGTCATACATTTATATGGTTGCATTAACATACACAAACAACATGGTTCATATCATATTTCATTCTTAATACTTTACTTACTTAACTTGCATCTCATACATTTAACATATATTTGCACAAAACTTACATATACTCATGCCACACAATTTAGCAGTAAAATTCATACATATCCTTTGTAAAATAAGTCAATCCACATTTAGCATTTAAATACTGAAAATATAATTTCCATTTCTCACATAATTTGTCATAAAATACCTTTCACTTTCATCAATTTATTTTCTCATCTACATAGCTATATAAGCGGCCCTAGGCTCAGAAAACATAATTTACATGGTTGGCTTTTTATACCCACATGGAAACATGTATATATATATATATATATATATATATATATATATATACACACTTAAATAAAACATAATCCATTTTAATTCATAAAAGCCTGATTTAATATACAATTTCCCCTTACCTGACTTCTGAACTACGCCTGTAGGATCCCCGAACCGATACCCACGGCGTTCACTTGGACCCTAAATCAAAAACCCTAGTTTAATTAAAATAAACCCCAATTGGCTCAAATCTTAAGAAAAATACTTATTTAATACTTCCTAGACTCCAAATAACAATATTCGTTACGAAATTTCCAAAATAACTCACTTACCGTGATTTTGGGATGTTTTCTAAACCTCTTAAACCAATGATAAGCTCCTACAGCCATGCAGAGAATAATGCTACGAACCTCATGGTGGTTCCGGATCGTCAAACCTGGTCAAATCCAGCCCGAAATCGAAGAGAGAAGGCTAGGGGTCCTTTTTTTTTAGAGAGAGAGAAAGAAGAATCCTGAATTTTCTTGCTGAAATGAAAGAAAACTCTATTTATATGCAAGATTTTGTCGACGAGACATGTGGGTTCGTCGATGAACCACTGAAAAGACTTCGTCGAAGAGAAGATACATTCGTCAACGAAATTCAGAGTTTTAAATTTACTCTCTCGGGATTCCTTCATCGATGAGGAACTAAATTCATCGATGATCTCTATAAGGACACTCGTCGACGAAGATAGAACATTCGTTGATGAGACTTGCTATTCTTCCTCTTATTTCTTTCCTTTTCCCTTATTATCCATTAATCTATTTCATTTATTATACTTTCTAATTATTTTAATAATTTCTAATTTTTGGGTCATTATAGTGTGTTTAGGTTGCAGGATTGAATCTTGAATTATGATTAGAGGGGGCAAGTTAATTAGAAATATGAGATTTCAATTAGATATTAGATGTGTATGGAGATAGGATCCCTAAGTTATGTTTATTGTCTTTTCAGCATGGACCCTGGGGGAAACAACACCCACACTAGTGGAGATGATGGAGTAGGGTCTTCTGGCACGAGAGGCGGGGATTCAGATGTTGTATTATGTAGCATAGCTCAGCAGGTCATTGCTGAGATTGCTCGGAGCTCCAAGGAGCAGGGAGGTCCATCTACAGTGCAGGGCTGTACGATAGAAAAATTTACAAAGATGAACCCTTTAACATTTTCAGGAGTAGCTGATCCTACAATTGTTGAGAATTGGATGAAGGAGATAGAGAAAATATTGACGGTGCTCTAGTGCACCAACGAGCAGAGGGCCCTTTATGCCTCGTACAAGCTGATAGGCAAGGTTGAGAGATGGTGGGTAGCTACGAAGTTGTTGGAGGAACAGAGGCCTACGCCCGTGGATATGACTTGCAGCAGATTCAGGGAGATATTTTCGATAGATATTTTCCTGCCATCATCAGAGAGGCGAACATACAGGAATTTCTGAGCTTGTCCCAGGGATCAATGACCGTCTAGCAATACGAGGCAAAATTCATTGAGTTGTCGTGTTTTTGCCCTTATATGGTCTCGGATGAAGTTAAGAAGGCCAGGATGTTTGAGAGGAATTTGAGGCAGGACATTTATAAACAGGTGGTAGTTCTTAAGGTGCAGGACTTCTCAGAGTTAGTGGATAGGGCCACACTAGTAGAGGAAAGCAATCAGGGAGATGCTGGAACGTTGAGCCAGAAGAAGAGGTCTATTCCCTCAGGTTTTCAAACTGGGTCTAGTTGAGGCCTATGGAGAGGAGGTAGATTCGGTGGTGGACAGAGACATATTATAGGACATAGTGGATTTCAGGGTGGGCAGACTTATCCCGCCAGCCCCAGGTATGGTCAGAGACATTCAAGTGAGTGTCGGCTAGGTGAGAATGTCAACTACCGATGTGGGAGATCTGACCACATGGCTCGATCATGTTAGGGACTGCCGATCTATGCACCAGCCCCTAGACCGTATTGGGGTGGACATCAGGCTCCTTGTGGAGGCTAGTAGAGGAACACAACACCAGCGATGGTCTATGCATTGACGTTGGGAGATGCTGAGACTACTGGAGACTTTGTCATAGGTACACTTACTGTATTATCATATAAAGTTATTGTTTTGTTTGACACAGGTGCCACTCATTCCTTTGTATCGTCAGGGTATGTTAAAGTAGCGGGGGTAGAGGCATAGTTGTTAGATGTTGAGGTATTTGTAGTCACACCAACTGGATCTACTATGAGGTGTAGAAAGGTACTTAAGAATTTTTTAGTCGCCATTCAGGAGAAAGTACTACCAGCTGATCTCATGATACTAAATATGCAGGGATTTGATGTAATATTGGGTATGGATTGGCTAGCAGCTAATCACGCCAATATAGACTTCTATTAGAAAGAAGTGATTTTTAGACCCCTAGGTGAGCAAGAATACAGATTTGTGGGTACGTGTGTGCGCCTCGCTACAGCTAGTGTCTACTATTCAGGCGAGGAGGTTACTTCTGGGTGGTTACCAGGGATTTTTTGCCTACATAAAGGAGTTGCCAAAGGAGGAACTGTAATAGGCCAACATTCTAGTGGTTAGAGAATTTCCAGATGTCTTCCTAGAGAAGTTACTTGGCTTACCACCAGATCGGGAGATAGAATTTGCAATTGATCTATTTTTAGGGACGACACCAATGTCTAAAGCACCTTATAGAATGGCTCCAACTGAATTAATAGAATTGAAAGACCAACTACAAGAGTTGTTAAATAAAAGCTTTATCAGGCCAAGCATGTCGTCCTGGGGGGCACCAATCTTATTCATGAAAAAGAAGGATGGGACCATGAGAATGTGTATTGATTATAGAGAAATAAACAAAGTAACAATTAAGAATAAATACCCTCTTCCTAGAATCGACGATCTATTTGATTAACTCCAAAGGACCCAAGTCTATTCCAAGATTGATCTTTGATCCAGTTATCACCAAATGAAAGTTAAAGTAGAGGACATTTAAAAAATGGCTTTCATGACCAGATATGGGCACTACGAGTTTCTCATTATGTCGTTTGGTTTAACAAATGCATCGGCAGTGTTTATGGACCTGATGAATCGGGTGTTTCATTAGTATCTGGACCAGTTTTTTGTGGTTTTTATAGATGAAATACTAGTCTACTTAAAGAGCTTTGAGGAACATAAGCATCATCTGAGGTAGGTGTTGCAGGTACCGAGGGAAAGAAAGTTGTACGCGAAATTCAAGAAATGCGAATTCTAGATGAGGCAGGTCACCTTTCTAGGGCATGTGATCTCTAGGGATGGTATATCAGTTGACCCAGGCAAGATAGAGGTAGTGGTAGATTGGGCGAGGCCAAAAAATGTTCAGGAGTTCAAGACTTTTCTAGGGTTGACAGGGTATTACCGACGCTTTGTAGATGATTTTCCAGACTATCAAGTTCCTTGACTTGGCTCACCAAGAAGAATGCGAGGTTTGAATGGTCTGATGAGTGTGAGCAGAGCTTCCAAGATTGAAACAACAATTGGTTACTACCCCAGTGTTAGCTATTCCATCAGGAGATGGTGTATTTGTCATTTACAATGATGCGTCTCAAAGGGGGCTCGGGTGTGTGTTGATGCAGCACAGGAGATGTGACGACCTACTTAATTTCCACATTTTTTTTATAAAATTCAATATCACAAATCTTAACGCAGTAGATCATAATCCACCTGGACTCGTGGATACCAGGGATACATCAGAACACATAATAGAAGCCTAAGCAGCAGGAAACGTAAATCATAAACACCTCATTGTATCATACATCACAATACCAGAGTTACTACAATCACTGTATACATAAATACACAACACTTAACCCAAAAAGATGTCTTAGGGCCATTTCCATAAAATACATCCGACCCTATCAAAATACTTACCCTTCTGGAAGAGCAGACCAATCGTACTAGATCAGTGGGGCTTTACCCGCTCTCCTATCAGGCGCTCCTGAAACGTTTATAAAATTTAGGGGTGAGACACCTCTCCATAAGGGAAATAAACAATTACCAGTGTGTGGCAACATGAGTATTCCGTGTTATACATATACCATACAGAACATAATCAGTAACTGTTTTGTCAAATTTGGGAAAACGTACATATCATCAAAACATGGCAGAACATACTACATTTTTATAAACATATTTCATCTCATATAATAATAATAACACAAAAACATTTCTAGTAGGTTAGCTGGCTGTTGTCATGTATTACCCCCACATAACTGGGTTGTGTGGCCTGAAGGCAGGACATGACAATGGTTGGCCGACCATTGCCAAGTCAAAAGTATAGTCTATAAGTCTAATGGGTCTGCCAGACCTGGTCCATATACTAGGGGCGTTCACACACTTCTTAAAAACCACATCGACCATCCAACCTCACACCACTCTGTACAGCGGCGTTAACACAAATATCATGATCACGAAGACCATGGACACATAGCAACGGTACCGTGCAAGTGCTAGTCTAGACCAAGCCAACCAGGTTCTGATACCATATAACATATATTGAAACTGTGAAACATGGATATTTCATGTCAATAATTATCAAATCAATAATGTCATTTTGTACATATATATGTATATCATGAAATCATCGGCATGTACACTGGTATTACACATTTTACCATAGCTTGGCCCCTATGCCGGTATTACATATTTTACCATAGCTCGGCCCGTACGCTGGCAAATCATAGCACAGCCCGTACGCTAGCAAATCACATCCTTAGCTTGGCCCGTACGCTGGCAAATCATATCATAGCACAACCCGTACGCTGGCAAATCACATTCATAGCTCGGTCCGTATGTTGGAAAATCATATACATAGCTTAGCCCGTATGCTGGAAAATCATACACATAGCTCAGCCCGTATGCTGGCAAGTCATATATAAAAATCTTGGCTCGTATGCTGATTTTCCCATTATAAAAATCCGTATCATAATCACATTTCCAGAAAACAGTATTTCATAACATTTTATACTCATGCCATACTAACAGATTTTTCATATATTCAACATACCCTCATTTTCAACAGTGTTTTCTCAAATATAAATCATATATATGAACAAATTTACTTTCTTGAAATCAAATGCTATATATATACATACATTTTCTTAAAAAGAACTAGCTTAGTTTATCCCCTTGCCTGATTCTTGGAAAGCCCCTAAGAAAAACTGTCCCACACTCGTAGGGTTCCTAACTCAACACCCTGGAAATAACATTTCCCAAAACTAAAGTTCAGTATTTCTAAGCGTATGACACTTTCTACAACTGCCAAAAATCCAAATATTGAGTAGAAAGTCTTACCCTGGATTTGGGATGGTTTCTACTTTAGCCCCACCGACGATCCGCTCCGGCAGATTTGTAAAGAACTTTCCCAGGAGCATCATGGTGGCTTCAAATCGTTGAACTAGTGGAAATCCGACCTGAAATCGAAGAGAGAAGGAGGAGGGACCGAAGGGTAGGAGAGAGAGTGGTGTTGCGCAAGAAATTTTGACAAAAAAAATGAGTTTTAGGCCTATTTAAACTGTGGCCTTTGTCGATGAGCCATGTCACCTCATCGACGAGGTCAATACAAAATTCGTCAACAAACTCTGCCCTTTGTCGATAAAATTTAGAAACCCCAAAATGATCCCCTCGGTATTTCCTCGTGACGAGCCACGTCACCTCGTCGACGAGCCCAATAATATTTTCGTCGACGAACACCAACCCTCGTCGACGAGCTCCTGTTATACCCTCATCGACGAGCCCCTTGTATTCATCGACGAGGAGTTGAAAAAATTCCTCGGGATTCATCCTTTCCAAAATGCAATGTCTTCGTGTATTGCCTCCTTCTGTTTCCGGTTTCCATTTCCCTTTCTTTTATTATTTAAATACCATTATTCTTTAGGTCGTTACAAGAGACTTATTGCTTATGCATCTAGGCAACTTAAAGAACATGAAAAGAACTATCTTGTGCATGATTTAGAATTAGCTGTAGTGGTGTATGAGGTTTTTGGGGGAAAATGTGAAATCTTCACAGACCAAAAAAGTTTGAAATATTTTTTCACCAAAAGAACTAAATTTGAGGTATAGAAGATGGTTAGAACTTATTAAAAATTATAACTGCACTATTAGTTACCATCTAGGAAAAGCAAACGTGGTGGCTGATGTACTGAACTGAAAGTCAGTGGGAGCAGTATTGTCAACAGTGTAAATTCAGCACCTTATCCAGATCGATTTGGAGAGGTTGGGTGTGGAG
The DNA here is from genome assembly GCF_029873635.1 of Malania oleifera. Lineage (NCBI taxonomy): Eukaryota > Viridiplantae > Streptophyta > Magnoliopsida > Santalales > Ximeniaceae > Malania > Malania oleifera. The sequence continues at coordinate 124,700,345 of NC_080418.1, forward strand.
CTGATAGAGGGTGATCACCAGGCATTCATTGCCAACCTGGTGTTACAACCTACGTTGCAAGAAAGAATTAAAACTACCTAGAGGAATGATATCGAGTTGGTAAAGTTGATAGAGAAAGTGCAAGATGGACAGGAGAAGGATTTTAACATATTAGATGACGGAGCCCTGTGGTTTCATACTAGACTATGTGTTCCTGCAGATGTTGAGATTAGGAGGACTATCTTAGAGGAGGCACACAGATCCCTATTGTAACGACCCAAAAAATTTTAACTATTTAAAATAATAAAAAGGATAATAAAAGGAAAGAGGAAAATAGAAGAAAGGGGGAAAATAAATTGTAAAGGGAAATAAGCAAGCGCTCATTGACGAACTGGATTTTCTTGTTGACAAGCAATTTCCAGAGCCTTGTCGCTGAGTTGGCATGTCTCGTCGACGAGGATTAACCGAGAGGGTTTGAGTTATTCTGAAACTCGTCAACGAGTTCATGGCCTTGTCGATGAGTGTACTTCATGGGATCGTCGACGAGTCCACGTGTCTCGTCAACGAGGCCCTACCTATAAATAAGAGTTCTTTCATTTTTCAGCGAGAAAATTTTGAATTTTTCTCTTTCTCTCTTTAACCATGGCTCATTTGTCTTCTCTCTTCGATTTTGGGCTGGATTTGAGCCAATTTGACGATCTAGAACCACCATGTGGTTAGTAGGATCATTCTCTGCAAAGCTGTGGGAGCTGATTGTTGATTTGGAGTTTTGGGAAAATATTCGAAAATCAGGGTAAATGAGTTATTTTGGAGTTTCTTTAATGAATATTGTTATTTGAAGTCTAGAAAGTATTAAATGGGTATTTTTATAAGATTTGAGTAAGTTGGAATTTTTGGAATACAGGGTCTCGTTCTGTTCGGTTTAGGCAGGAATCCTGAGGAGCAAGTAAGGGGAAATATTTTATAACAACACTTTTATTAATTTTAAATCGGCTAATTTTGGGTATAAATTTTACATATTTAGGTTTAATTTTCTGAATCGCGCAGGTATTGTAAATATTGTCTTTAAATTATATATTATATTGGGAAAAATTGTGTGGCTTGAAACCATTTTTACTAATTAAATGGTTATGAATACTGTAGAATGATGAATCATTGTGATTACGAATGTTGTTGGGTTGCAAACTCTATTTGGTTGAAAATACTGGATGAATGTGTATACCATGGTAGTTGTATGGATGTGTTGAGTGATTGGTTTTGCTATTAGTTTGTGTTGAAGTTCATGTAAATTCCAATATAACGTTGGCAGTGGTATGAGGATGTCTTTATATCATACCTGATATAACCATCATATAACGTTGGCAGTGGTATGAGGAGGTCATTATATGGACATTTATATTGGGAGGTAAACATTGATAGTAGTATGAGGAGTTTGTTTACCTATTTACCATGAATAGAGTGGTTTGTGTTGCGTCCTGTGTGGACCAGTTCTGTGTGTAAACACCCTATTTTTACCCTAACCAAATAGAACAAGGGGTCCTTTCTCATTGTATTATTATTATTATTATTACCTTATTTTTATTATTATTATTATTACTATGATTTTTATTGTTGTTATTTATATTATTATTTATATTATTATTTTCGCTATAATTATTATTATTATTAATTATTTTCCTATATTGATATAAGTAATTTATTATTACTATTATTTTATAATTATTATTATTATTATTATTATTTATTTTCCTATATTGTTATAAGTAATTTATTATTATCACTATTATTTATTATTATTATTATTATTATTATTATTATTATTGTTATCATTATTATTATTATTATTATTATTATTATTATTATTATTATTATTATTATTATTATTATGGCTTGGTGTAGGGTTTTTATTAGAAGCCTATATATAGGCTCTTTCACACATGCACACAGGAGGGGGAGGCACAGCCGGAGGGCGCAGACCAAAAAAAAATAAAAATAAAAAACCTCCTTTTGCTTCTTCTTCTTCCGGCGCACCTTGAATCCATCCTCTCTGCCTCCCTCTGCCTCTCTGCTCATCTCCCAAAATCCCTCTGTCTCGCCCAGCCGGCTGTCTCCATCTTCTACAACAACCCAGCCACGACCACACTTCTCACTGCAACCACCGAGTCTGCTGCCAGCCGAGGCCCGAGCACAATTGCAACTCTCGGCCGACCCTCCTCACGAGATTCCCAGCCAAGGTCCCTCTCCTTCTGCCCCGCTCCTCGCCTCTCACAGCTAATACCTCACGCCCACAGCTCTGGCCACTCCTTGCTCCGGCAAGCCTCTCCAACAACAGCCGTCCGCACCAGCATTTGCCAGCAGTCACGCTGGATCACCCGCCATCGCCGCCGAGAAGTACAGCAGCCTAGCCCAGCCCAGCCCCGGCCTCTCCTCTGTCCGTCTTCTCCCCACGGCCACGCACAGCAACTCAGCAGCTCCGTCATCGTCCTTGCCGTCGTCGTCGCCCTCTTACTCTCGCCGTCATCGTCGCTGCCACACCAGCTCCTGCTCCCGGCGAGATCCTCCTGCTTCAAGCTCACGCACACAGCACCTACACATACACACACACACACACGGCTCCTACTCCAAAGGTAATATTTTTGGGTATTATATTTGTGTTTGTTATATCCTCATATCTATATATATATATATATATATATATATATATATATATATATATATATTTATTTATTTATTTATTATTATGTAATATTGTATATTCACATTATTGTTGTTATATTGTGGCTGTAGTTCAGTGGTGAGAATTCTAGGCTATTGCCGGTAAGTGATTTTGTATTATTTAGCATGTATTTTTAATTGATGTTGTATTATTTAACGATTTGTATTGTTTTAGTATTATTTTACATTTTGTTTTATATGCTAGTATTTATGCTTTTAAAGGTTAGGATTATCATGTTAATACGGTTTAATTTTTCTTGTAGTTTATTTGTGTTATTTAAATTCGTTTACGATCTTGGTTATGATTGATTATTATTTAAATCATTTCATATTTTATATTTAGGTTTGTTTAGGATTTTGGTAGTTTTCATGTTTTTAGAAGGTTGATGATTTTATGTTAAGTATTGTTTTAGGGTTTGAGTTATTTTCCTATTACTATTGGTATTATTATTGTACATTGATTTATGTCCACATCATTGCATTTCAATTTCTAGTGTTTCTATATTATTGAACACTCTTTGATAAAATTAAATTTATTTCCATATTTATTTTTAGGGTTCCCCTCTTGTGGCATATTGATTTCTCTATAGTTTGTGAATATTTCCTATTAGATTCATGACTTGAATTGTTTCCATAATTTATTTCTTTCTCTTTACGTGTTTATATATGGTATATGATTTGTTGGGTTTAATTATTGGGCTATATTATTAGGGATGGATTGCTAATACTTGAGCTTTATCATGGAGATTTTGACTGTTATGATATTTACGTGTTATAATATATAGTATTAGTATTATATCATATTCTTTATTAACTATTTGAAATTTCGGTAAAATACAGAAAAATCATAAAAAATAGAAAATTAGGAGAAAATTCTAAAAATATTTTTGACTTGACTTTCACTATTTTCTTTAATTATATATATATATATATATATATATATATTTTGTTATTTCAAAAACCTCACAAGCTAGTATTTTCATACTTAGAAAAAATCCTATAAGATTTCCAAAATTTGGGAGTGTATTTTTGTAAATTATTTTTGATTTTTATCCCTATGATTTTAATGCGGGGCTATGAGCCTTCGGGCTTCACGTACCTTAAGCTCTGAGGGAATATATATGTATATATTACATTTATTTATTTATTTATTTTTCATGTGTATTTATAAACTCATAAAAGGAGTAACTTAAAGACTTTTTAAATTAACTTAGGGATAATTTTAAATTAATTAGGTACCGTTCGTAAGAACGGGCGCGTAGGGGGTGCTCATACCTTTCCCTCGCGTAACCGAACTCCCGACCCCAGCTCTGGTAACGTAGGCCTATTCTACCCCTAACGGGGTAGTAATCATGTGTTCTAACCACACTAAAAGGTTAGTGGCGACTCTGACATTCATATTTTTAATTGAAAATTAAAATTGATTTTTAATTGCGCCACCCGGGGCACACGCGCTCCGGGACGTCGCGACACTGTGTGGACATGTATGTTGTATGTATAACAGTCCTGTGTGGACCAATTCTGTGTGGACATGTATTTTCTATATGGATAAGGGTCTTGTGTGGATGTTGTGTTCTGTGTTTTTATGGACCTTGTGTGGGTATGATTACCTGGATACATAACCTGAGGGCTTACTGAGAAACGAGAGCGCTCTGGTGATAGCACCAGAGCAGAGGGAATCTACTTGTATGGACGGGTAGACTTCCCTATTCTAAAAAATTATCAGTAAAAATATTTATATATGTGAGCATATGATTGGATGATAGAGAAGTTGACCATGGTGTGATTATGAACGTGTTATCTTGGCTACTATTGGATTATGAATGCGTTTGTATGGATATTTTAATTATATATGAAACACTTCAGCTACACACTATTGTAAATTATTTCTTCCTTAATGAAAGGTGTTTCACCTCATCGATTTATCAATCTTTTCAGGTTATCCAGGTGATCGAACTTAGATAGCTCTAGGGCGGGGTAGTTTTTGTGAGTTGAATATATCAAAACGGATATGTATTTAGTTTTATGTTTAATATATTTTAATTCTGATTTTGTATTATGAGGAATGATATTGTAATTATATGGATCTGCATATGTAAATATAGAATTCTGGTATATTTTGTTTGAGGTTATTTAATTATTTCCGCTGCATGAATGGTATCAGAGATGCGTGATCAGTCTCATAACACTCCGAGCCCCACGTGGCAAGTCTGGGGCTTTACACCTATACACCGTGCATTCAGGTAGTACTAAAATATATCGGGATTTGCAGGAATCCTTATGGTGGAGCGACATGAGAAGGAGATTGCCTAATTCGTGAAGGAGTGCTTGACATGCCAACAAATAAAGGCTGAGCACCAGAGACCTGCAAGGCAGTTGTAGCCACTCTACATCCTTGAGTGGAAATGGGATCATGTATCCATGGATTTTGTAACAGGGCTACCATCAGTGCGACAGCGACAAAACACTATTTAGGTGGTTATAGATTGACTGACGAAGACCACTCACTTCATCCCTATCAAAGTCAACTATTCTATGGATAGGCTAGCAGAGTTGTACATTTAGGAGATAGTGCGCTCCTATGGTGTGCCTATATCCATAGTCTTAGACTGAGATCCCCAATTGACGTCATGGTTTTGGAAGAGCTTTTAGGAGGCTATGGGATCATAGTTAGCATTTAGCACCGCTTTTCATCCCCAGACTGATGGGCAGATAGAGAGGACGATTCAAATACTTGAGGATATGCTATGTGCATGTGTGTTGGATTTTGGGGGTAGTTGGACCCAGTATTTGCTGCTAGTCGAGTTTGCATACAATAATTGTTATCAGGCGAGTATTGGGATGGCACCTTACGAGGCTTTGTATGGTAGGAAGTGTCGTTCTCCATTATACTGAGATGAAGTGGGAGAAAGGCGATTTTTGGGACCAGAGTTGGTGCAGCAGGCATACGATAAAGTCCGACTAATTAGGGACAGAATCAGTGCAGCTCAAAGTCGGCAGAAGAGTTACACAGATACTCGCCGCCTAGAGTTAGAATTTGACGTGGGGGATCAAGTATTTTTGAAGATAGCTCCACTGAGAGGAATTATGAGATTTGGGAAGAAGGGTAAGCTTAGCCTTGGGAACATTGGTCCATTTGAGATACTCGAGAAAGTGGGGTCAGTTACCTACATGGTAACTCTACCCCTAACTCTATCTTGATTCACGACGAAATTTCATGTTTCCATATTGAGGAAATGTGTCTCAGACCCTTTCCACGTGATCGTTTATGCAGAGATAAAGCTCAGAGATTCACTGGAATATGAGAAAACACCAGTATAGATCTTAAACAGGAAGGAACAAGAATTACGTACCAAGAAAATTCAGTTAATGAAAGTCCTATGGAAGAATCATGCCATAAAAGAAGCTTCGTGGGAGCTTGAGGATGAGATCAGACAAAAATACCCACACTTGTTTAGTGGGATACAGTAATAGTCAGTATTGTTCAAATAACTACAGTTTTATTTTATTCAGTACAGAGTGATAAAGGTATAGTTGTATTTTAGATTATAGGATAGGTAGTGTTTTGGTTTTGAGAGAATTTTCTTTTATGAGTATATTTGTAATCTCCTAGAACCCTAGTTGTAACCATGGTATTCCTTCGTTATAAGTGAGAGTAAGTAATAAAATAAGTAGCCATTTTGTTTCCAAAGGATGGTGTTCAATATAGATAGCAAATTTCGAGGACGAAATTATATCAAAAGGGGAGAATGTAGTAACCTGGATAATTATGGAAATTAAATAATAAAAAAATGAGAGAGAAAAAGGAGTACTTAGCAGGGTCACGTCGATGAGCGCAGAGCGTGCGTCGATGAATAGACTTCTTGGGCTCGTCAACGTGGACACGTGCCTCGTCGACGAGAATTTACCGAGAGGCCTGTTTTCAGGGCCTGCAATTTGTCGACGAGGATTAAGTGTTCGTCGACGAATCTCTTTTTGGACTTGTTGATGAGGTGACGTGGCTCATCGATGAGGCAGCATTGTATAAATATGCTTAACTCGGGTTTTCAGCGAATTTTTCATGCAACATTCCCCCCTTTCTCTCTCTCTCTCTCTCTCTCTCTCTCTCTCTCTCTCTCTCTAAAATCGTCCTCCCCATCTTCTCTCTAGATTTCTCATCCCGTTACTCCCCGGTTCGATGATCAAAAGCCACCACGTTGATCCTGGGGAGTTTCTCTACAAGTCTGCTCGAACAAATTATTGATTGGGCCAACTTGGGCACCATCCCAAAATCAAGGTAAGTAGATGATTTGGGCATTTTCAGTTTTATCAGGCTTATTTGAATTTATATTTTGAGTTATATGAGAATATACTGGAGTTCTGTGAAATAAAACTAAGGTGTTATATTTTCAGGGTTGGGGTGTTTTGGGACCCTGCAGTCATGGGTTGAGGACCCTAGTGAATATCTTTCCAGGAGTCCAGGTATATTATAATTTAAGAAATTATGAGTAGGCAGGTTCAGGAAATATAAGTATGATAATTTTCTGGGAAAATTCAATGTTTTACTGGGGAATATGTTTATATGTATTATTGCAAGATTTTGGGGATAGTACGCCGTGAGCGTGAGAATAGAGTTGGAGGCGAGCCTCCCAAGTAATTAGGTAAGGGAAATATTCTGTAGCAGATAAAAGTAGAATTTTTACTAGTAAAGATAGTATAAGATTATAGGTATTTTCAGAATAGATATTATACAGCTTATGCAAATTATATTTAATGAATTATTAACTGTTGTGTGTCATGAGTAATATGAGTACAATATTGAATTTATACAAATGTTACAGAATCATGAATGGGTATAAAATTTTATAGAATTAAGATATACAGGATATACAGTTATTTATAGAGCAGATTATATAGTATTTATTTCAAAGCTATGACTATCTAGTATTTTATAGAATTATGTATTTAACATAGTTCAATAGAAGATATAGTATACAGTTTTACAGTGAGCATGTTATATACAGTTTACAGAAATCAGTTATACAGTTTTCAGAAAACGATGATATATAGATCTCAGAGTCATAACAAACAGATATACAATTATACAGATAAGTTATTACAGTATATATTCAAAACAGATAGTACAACTTATATAGAATAATTATTCTAGTCTTATGGCTATTACAATAGAAACAAAATCATGGTAAACAGTAAAATACATGTATATACCAGAGTATTATATATATATATATAGTATCAAACCCCGATGGACCATTACAGATCAGATACAGAAGATGGTACCGTAACTATACAGTGGAGAGAGTGCAACCACACATCTTAGATAGAGTGTGACATTATATGGTCGATTGTGCTGTTGGAGAGATTGCAGACTCCTTGGCAATATGATTCAAGTGGAGGGGAACGATTGCAATGCTCCTTGGACAGACCCAGGTTGAGGGGCCAATCATACCTCAGTGGAGTTTCAGTTGACTTATTTTGGAGGGCCGACTAGGATCAAGTCTCGCCTACAGGCCGCACAACCCTATCATGAGGTGATTTGAATCATGACATATAGTTATCCATATAGGGAAGTTTCACAGCTATTATATATGTAAAGAAATCGGCCGAAATATTTGTAGTTATTAAAAGTATGTTCAAATAGAAAAGTTCAGTAACAAGTGTATTTTAAGAAACATAGATGTGAGTTATACCATATATCTTTGTTACATACCATTTTAGGTTCAGTTGTTTACAGTATATGTATACTTTACAAAAACTCTTATGCCACATACTGGTAATAGCATATTTCGTCTTACTGGACGTTGTCTCATCCTAGCGATTTAATATTTTTTTAGATGATCTAGCTAGATGAGTAGAATAGGCTCATAGATAGAGGAATTATTAGTATTTTCCTATCTATAGGTTAAGTTATTTTGGGAGATATGTATTTTATATAAATCCTAGAGGATCTGGTATCTAAAACTAGAGTGACGTGTATAAGTATTGAGAAATTCTGATATTGTATTTCTAGTTGTACACTTTATGTTTTTTCGATGCCTAGTTATATGAATATGTTGCAGGGTATCAAGGACAGGTTTCTTACCAGTCAGTGTTATTAGTAAGGGTAATAAAAAAATGATAAAAAATGAGGTTGTTACATGAGGTGCCTGCTTTAAATCATAGAGTGTTTTTTTCAACCTGTACACTCTATCTTCTTTGCCCTTCTTCACATATCCAGGTGGCTGATCGATATAGATCTCTTCTTCTAGAGAAGCGTTCAGAAATGCTGATTTCACGTCCATTTGGTAAATCTTCCATCCATTTTGTGTAGAAAGTGAAATTAGTAATCTAATGGTTTAAAGCCTGGAAAATGGGGCAAATATTTCTCCATAATCAATCCCTTCTTTTTACCTGTAGCCCTTGGCGACAAGTCTTGCTTTGTATCTCTAGAGTTCTCCTTGAGCATTCTTCTTGGTCTTGCAGACCCATTTCACGCCAATTGTTTTGCAGCCCTTCGAGAGATTTGTCAGCTCCCAAATATTATTCTTCTCATTGGATTGAATCTCCTCGTCCATCGCTTTTCTCCATTTATCTTCTTCATTAGCCTCCTCAAAGCTAACTAGGTCGCTGGTCAACAATAGACAGTATAAAGTAACATACTCTTCTATAGATTACGAGCTCCTTTAGGCCTCATGTATGAGATTTCACTCTCAATTGGTGATGGAGTTCCATTCCTCTGTGGTGAATGGAAATCGTGTGGTGGTGTCTGCACTTTAGGAACTTGTGACTCAATAGACACTTCTCTTGTCTATATGGATTCTTCTCCTTCAAGCGTCAATTCTACATCTTTGGAAGATTCAGCCTAGTCCCTCTTCTAGGATTCATTTTCTTCAAAAATGACATACCGATTGTGAATAAATTTGTTGTTGATGGGATTGTAGAGTTCATATCCCATGGTGCTGTCCTCGTATCCAACAAGGATACACTTCTCTCCTTTGTCTTCCAACTTTGTCATTCTTGCTTTTGGGATCTTGGCTTAGGCTGTGGAGCCAAACACTCTAAGATGACTCACACTTGGCTTGTGAGTACTCTAGACTTCATGTGGTGTCTTTGTATCAAGGCTCTTCGTAGGACACCTGTTAAGCAGATAGACTGCACATGACACTGCTTCTGCCTAAAAACTTTTTGGCATATTCTTATCCTTTAACATGCTCGCGGTTATGTTAAGGATAGTGCGGTTCTTCCTCTCAACTACATTGTTCAATTGAGGAGTGTATGATGGTGTGAACTGTTTTTGAATCCCTTGTTGCCTAAGGAATTCTAGGAAAGCTTCATCCTTGTACTCTCTTCTTTGGTTGGATCGCAGTGACTTAATGTGATAGCCACTCTGTTTCTCTGCAAGAGCTTTGAACTCTTTGAACTTGTTGAACACCTCTGACTTCCTTTTTAGCAAGTAGATTCAAGTCTTCCTGCTGTAATCATCAATGAAAGTGAGGAAGTATCGGTTCTATCCATTTGAAAATGGTCTCAATGGACCACACACGTCTGTGTGTACAAGCTAGAGCGACATCATAAATCTCTAGTCGGCTTGCTTTCCAAAGTTGTTTTTGTGTTACTTGCTCAGAAAACAACTTTCACATATCATATTTGAGTGGTGGATGTTGGGTAAGCCTTTCACCATCTTCTTTCTTCCCAACTGTTTCAAACTTTCAAAGTTTAGATATCCGTACTTAAGACGTCATAACCAGTCTTTGTCTTTGATGATATTGCTTAAATAACTTGGCGTATCATGTTGAATGGTGAGCAGAAACATTCGATTATTTGCCATTTGTACTCGAGTAACCGGCTTTCCTCAAGCATCTCTTATCACCCTTTGCTTATCTCTAAGGCTAATTTGGTAGCCTTTTTCCACAAGCTTTCTGAGACTCAAGATGTTAGTCTTCATGTCTAGCACGTAATAGATATTGGAGATGTAATCATGATCTCAAGACTCCTGCTTGATCAGAACATCTCCTCTCCCTCGGACTAGGACTTCAGAATTATCACCAAAAGAGATCTCCCCCTGAACTTTCTCATTAAGTTTAATAAATAGGTTCTTTCTACCAATTATATGGTTGCTGGCTCCAGAATCGAGATACCAAACACTTTGGTCATGGTTTGAGCTGTGCGCCATTAGCATCAATGACTCTCCATCTGCATGTTCAGTTTCGGCAAGGTTAGCTTCCTCACTAACCTTTTCTTATTGTCGTTCCCAACACTCATTACTATAGTGTTCGTACCTGTGGCAGTTGTAGCACTGAATGTTTCTCTTGTCTCCGTTTGGGTGGTTATTGTATCCCCCTATTCTTCCTAGTCCTATGCCTCGTGGAACATAGTTTGATTGTGTCCTTCTCTAGTCGGACCTCTTCCGCCTTTGTTGCCTTCTCTGGATTCAAAATTTTCAAAACTTCTTCCACGAGATCCTCGGCCTTGTCCTCTTCCTCGCTATGTCGTCGCCCTTTTGTCGTATCTATTTGTAATAAGGTACAACTTCATTTGGAGGGCTTGCTTCAGTGCTTTATCTTCACTCCTTCTATTGACTTTCTGCTCATGGGCTTGGAGTGAGCCCACAAGTTCTTCTATAGACATGGTTTCTATATCTTTTGTTTCTTCTATAGTCACAACAATATAATTAAATCTTGACTCCAAAGTTTGCAAAATTTTCTCACAAATTCTCTCTTCTTTGAGAGTCTCTCCATTTCTTCTCAATTGATTTGATACTACCATAACTTATGTATGGTAATCAGCAATAGATTTAGTAGATTTCATTCTTAAGGATTCAAAATCACCTCGTAATGTTTGAAAACGAATCTTCTTCACTTTGTCTGTACCTTTGTGTGTTTGATGGAGAGAGTCCCAAACTTCTTTGGATGTCTTGGCGGATTATGGATTTCTCCTTGCAATCCTTCTTTCGATCAGCTCGTAAGATCATTTTTTGAGCATCAGACATAGATGCTTCGGCTAGCTTCTTTTGATTGGGCTTCTCTGTACCCATCTTCAACGATGTCCATGACATGCTGAGCACCTAATAGGGCTCTCATTTGAATAGACTAGTTGTCATTGTTCTCCCATATCAGCTTTGGAATCACCGCTTGTGCAGTACCATTCACCATCATATTTAATATATCAAAAAGCAGAGTGATGGGGATCGATTTTGGCAAATATGATGCCACCAATGTCTTCAGGAGGTCGAAAAACCTTAGGAACTGGTCTTAGGTTACAACGAATTGGTTTAAAAATTACTGAATTGGCTAAAAGAAGTTCTAAATTGGTTTGGAAGGCTGGTTTAACCTAATGGCCAGTTGATGGCATCAATGAGTGTCGTTAGGGCCATGTGGCATATTCTGGGCATGCCGCGTGTCTATGATTAGATGCAAGTCGGTCAGCCGGGTCAGGTTATGCTCGCAGGTCACAGGTTTGGGTTGTTAGTTGTAGAGTCGGGTTGCAAATCGAGTTTTCGGGTCAGATTATGCTAGTCGGGTGAAGACGATGCGTGAGAGCGTGTGCGGTGCATGACTTCGTCAGTTAGCACTCTCGCCAGTGCATGCAGCGTGTACTTATGATGTAGATTCAGCTGGTGGCACGTGTGAGCACGTGTATAGTTGTCCAAACTCCGTTTGAAACGTGGTTTTCATCTGTAGACTCATCTCGACGCGAATTTCAAAATGGTATGCTCAAAAATTAATTTTGAACAACTTCGAATCTGGGAGAAAATTTAAATTTCTCTTTGTTGGCCTCTGTTTAACGAATTTCAGCAAACCTGGCCGCTCTGATACCATTGATAGGTGGAGGGGACTCATTTAGTCACTGGTTGTGATTGAACTCAATGAGGATTGCACACAATTACACATAAAACACTCAATTGATTTAAATAAATAATCTGAAAAAAAATACAGATTAATTCTCAAAATAAAAATCTCTCTTTGCACTAGTTAATGTCCCTCTTTACACCTCATATTACACTACACACACACACACACACACACACACACACACACACATCTATTTATAATAATTGCTAGAACAGTAGGTGGGAATTAACTTCAACGTAGGTGGGTTGGTAGGTGGAGTAGGTTGCCTACAACTTAATAATTTCAACATAAATGGCTGGGTTGGTCGAGTTGCCACCATCAAGTTTTGCTGCCACCATCCCACCTTCAAGTTTAATCTTCAACACTCAACACATAACTATCCTCAGGGAATTGCCATTATATTTCATTATGCTATGATTTTTTATACACTTTGTATGTAATTTAATTGAAAAAAAAGTTTCTTTTCTATAGTTATTAATTTGGTAGTTACAAGAGTCCATGGGTAGCATGAGATCAAACTGCTAGTTATAATAGTAACAATCTAATAACTACAAGTCTTACATAGAGGGATTAGCTATATAAGGTTGTAGGCCCTCTAGTATGTATTGGTGTATAATGCTATGATCTCGCGTTGGTGTATAGTGCTATGATCTCGTGTTCAGCATGCACTAAGGAGATCTTAGTAATATAAGGACACATTTACGTTCTAATTTTGTGAAGTTCCTTTAATAAGGTGAAACCTTGATGTCTGATGGGCCAAAGCTGTCAATACATTGCTAATACTAGCTTGGATCATTATATTTGACGTCATAGTTATCTTGGGGGTACTACTATATATGTGGGTTGTATTTCATTATTTTGTGATTTTTTTATACCCATTATAAATACTAGAACCGAAAATAAGTTCCATATGTTCAACAATTGTTGACTTGTTGTTAGAAGAATTATTGTTACCTCATTGAATTCATTAGAAATTTTTATAATACACAAACACATCTTCTGAAAATGTTTATTGAATGATTATATTTGAAGAGGACTAAGCTGGGAAGGTGTTAATGGTGGAGAAGCTTTAGCAAATGATAAGACTAAGGTAAAGATAAGTTAAGTAGAATAAGTTAGGTATTTGCATATAAAAAATGAATATCTTTTGAAAAGGTAAAGGGTAGTGAAGAGATGATAACTTATGAGTGTTTAGGATCTTATACCAACCCTTTTAGAGGTGTAGGGTTCCCTATCAAGTAAGGGATACCTTACTAGATAGCAGAACATGAATTTTCTACTTTAAATGGATGATTTTGAATTTTGAATCAAGGTGGTTTTGAAGATGATGGATGAGGCAAATCCTACACTTACTAAGATTTGGGGACTAGACGCTTTCCTTGTGTCTCTTGAAGACAATGAGTTAATAGAATCTACCAAGGTTATTTCTTCTTTCAATTAGGAAGATCTCCATGCTTAAGTTGAAAATGTTCCTACCCAAACACTTAAGTGTATAGGCTCTTAGGTTCAACCATGTGTATAAGTACCTATTTTTCACTCTAATATTTCAATGCGAGACAAACTTATAAGTGGATTTCTCATTGGGTCTAAATGACCACCTACATTGCAATTGGTAAAGAGATAATAAAACTACAATAAATAAAAGAACACAAGATATTTACGTGGTTTGACACCAAGCTTACGACCATATATAGGTAATTCAATAAGAATTAACCAAGTCTAATTAATTAGCTTTGAAAGCAAGATTAATATGACAATCAAGCATTTATTCCTTCCATTTTATTTTATTTATCATTTGCATTAGTTGAATCCCACCACATGGGTATGTAAGACCAACCCAATACATAGCTATCCTTAAGTTATTGCCATTATATTTCATTATGTTGTGATTTTTTATACACTTTATATGTACTTGAATTGAAAAAAAAAAAAAAAAAAGTTCCATCTTTTCTATAATTGTTGACTTAATAATTATAAGAGTTGATGGATAGCATGAGAAAATATGTAGCACCCCAACCTGGGTCTGTTAGGGAGCACTACATCTCTCCTCCTCCTCCTGGACCAGACAACAGAGGGGGCGGGCCTTATCGGACTAATGATTGGCCCCACAAACCAACACGTGTTCTTTTTTGTGTGTTTTGTCCTCACTCACACACTTCCTGAGAAAACTTCCCAACTGGTCACCCATCCCAAGATTGCTCCAAGCCAAGCACACTTAACTGTGAAGTTCTTATGGGAAAGCTCCCGAAAAGAAAGATGCACCTTATTGATATGGATAGTAACATCTAATCTTTTAAGTCTTTTCATCCATGGGGTATCACAAAATACTAGCGACTAGTTATGACAATAACAATCTTGTAACCATAAATCCTATTTGCAAGGACTAGCTATATGAGTTTGTAGGTCCAATATGTATAGTGTTATGATCCCATGTTGAGCATGTACTAAGAATATCTTTTTATATAAGGATGCATTTATGTTCTAATTTTGTGAAGTTCCCTTAATAAGGTGAAACCTTGATAACTATTGACCTTATAGGTCATATCTCGTTTTAATCATGAAATTTTTTTGTGTATCTAATCTATGCCCTGAGTTTGTGTGCAGGATTAGTCCTGCATGATTGGACAAAATCTTATATCATATGGAGGCACATGGTGACTCAAGGAAAATGAAGACAAAATTGTTTACATCTGTATTTTATATTTTTAATCATTCGGGTCTGTAATAATAATCAAATGTCTGTAATAATAAATGTATGGCATACATGGTAGGAACTATAAGCTCAAAGACGTTAGATCAACCCTAGGTCCCTACATAATCATTTGGAAAAGTTCCCTCTTTTCTACAGATCATAATAATGCAAACAGGGGAAACTTTTCTAAAAAACAAGACCTAGTTGTTAAGTTTGAAAGAACTTCAAGCAACCAAACCTTATGCATTGAAAAACGTCTCGGTCGACCGAATAGGTAAAAAGTCAAAAACGTTGACTTGGCTCGGGCAACCAGCCCAAAATGAATGCACTGTTCATGGTCGACCGAACCATATATACTGACTTTTTCACCTACCCCGGGCACCCGAACCTTAAGTTCAAATATACCTCGGGAGACCGAAATGAGAAGTTCGACAGACCGAACTATGAACTAGGTGACTGAACCTCGATAACATATCTGGTGTTATCTTTTCTTTACTTGCTTTTCTATACTGTGCATGCTTGGTTGATTTACTAGTGCAAATTTAATTTACTTGTATTTATTAGTTTATTTTTATATATGCTCTAGATTGACCCTAGGTTTGTGAAATATTGCTGTTGGTTATTTGACCTAGGTGAGAAAAACTTTAAAAATTCAATTAACCCCTCTCTTAGAATTACAATAAAGTCAACAATTGGTATTAGAGTCTAGTTGCTTGGACTTAACCATTTTTCTGTAGAAAGATCAAAAGGGCTCATCATACTGTAACCCCTTTTCCTGAGGGATCCTCGTCCACACGTCCTCCTATTTTCAATGGTGTGAATTACACCTTCTGGAAACAAAGGATGTGTATTTACCTTCAAACTGTTGATTGGAAGGTGGGAAGAGTTGTCTAAAGGAAATTTTGTCTCCATGAAAATTGAAGATGAGGTTAGAATACCCAAGACTAAGAAAGAATACACTGATGATGATATGAAAGCTGTAAGTATAAGTGCAACTGCAATGAATATCTTATACTATGGACTTGATGTAAATGAATTTAACAGGGTTATGGCATGCTCTACTACCAAGGAAATTTGGGATAAGTTAGAGGTGACTTATGAAGGCACTAGAGACGTCAAGGATGGTAGAATTGATATGTTGATTAGTGAATATGAAGTATTTAGGATGAACACTAGTCAATCTATTCAAAGCATGTACACACATTTCACTCATATCATTAACTCACTACATGCATTAGGCAAGACATATCTTGCATACAACTGCTTTGAAAACATCAACTAATATGTCTAGTGATTGTAGTGAACCAGAATCAAGAGATGACATGACTATGCTTACTAGAAAATTTAGTAGGTTCTTCAGAAAGAGTAGTAGGTCATATTGAAGGTTTATAAATTAAGTATCTAAAAAGGGAGAACCAAGAAAAATAAAAGAAAAATCAAATGCTCCCACTTGCTACAATTGCAACAAAGTCGGGCATATCAAATCAGATTGCCTGTTGTTGAAAAAGGGATCAAAGAAAAAGAAGAAAGCAATGAAAGTCGGCACATCGTGGGACAAAAAAATAGTGATTTAGACACTGACGATATTGACTCTGAGGTTGCTAACCTATGTTTGATGGCACACGATGATGAGGTGTGCTTAAGATCGTCCTCATCTAAGGACAAGTGGTATATGGATAGCGACTGTTCACGACACATGACTGGTGATAAGGCCAAGTTTGCATTCATTACTCCTAATGAAGGAGGGTTCGTGACATTTGGGGACAATGCAAAGGGAAGAATCATTAGAGTAGGTAAGGCTGGTAAGGAACCTTCCCTTGTTATTGATAATGTCTTACTTATTGATGGCTTAAAATATAATCTACTGAGTATTAGTCAATTGTGTGATAAAGGTTATAAAGTATCCTTCGAAAATGACAAATGTATTGTTGAGAATAAATCTGATAACAAAGTTTTATTTACTGCTGATCATCATGAAAATGTGTACACCACCAGTTTTGATAACTTAGCTTCATAGCATTTGTTGGAATTGGTGTATTTCCAAGAGAAGGGGGGTGAATTGGATATTTAAAATTTATTCCTAGGTTAAACTAGACTCCACAAGCAGTATTACACAAATCCAGGGTCTTTCCATATAATGACAAATCCAATCAAACATTCAAACAATAGACATAAACATACAGGTGCAGAAAGTAAATTGCAGAAAATTAACAGACATTAGATATGTTATCGGGGTTTGGCCAATACTACCTATGTCCCTGCCTTTAGCTCGCAAGGCCGAGTATTCCACTAATGCTCACTTAATGGGTGGAGTGACACCGTTTACAATCAGGTCAATTAACGGGGCTGACCTCAACCTACAACCGTACCTTACTAGGATAGTGTACCTAGCTTTCCTAACCGAGTCTAAGCCAATCCGGGACTATTCATAGGGCTAGTCTCCCTCTTCCGATCATACGTCGGGAATATAACAAATAATCAAATAAAATATTTTGTACAATAAAATATGCTTCTAATACAAGTATATGTGTACAACACTACAACTCAAAATACATTCACGTATGATATGAAAATAAGCTCAATGTGAGAATGGTGATTTTTCTCAAAATAACTTTTTGGAATCTTTGTGTAAAATGTATGCAATGAATATTTCAAAGATTCAAGCCCAAAAGGTCTCTTCCCAAAAGATTTTCAAAAACCTTGTTCAAAGGAAGTTAGGGTTTTTGTTTTCTAATGATCTTACAAAATAATGCACATCAATGTAAGCACAAATGCAAGAAGACTTTCCCAGCACAAAATATATGTGCTCAAGTCTTTCACAGTAGCAAATATAAATTTTCTCCCAATAATATTTATCAATAAAATATATGGGAGATCCAAGAAGCTAACTCTCAAAAATAACTTTTCATAAAGAAGGAACAAGTGAGAGTATGAGCTTTGGATGAAGAAAATAAATGCCCAAAGATGAATTAAATGCTCTCTTCAAAATGATTTTAAAAACCAGGAGTGTAAAGAGAGTATGAGTAGTATGCTTTGAAAAGATTGGCAGTATTTGAGCAAAAAGAGGAGTTTGAGTATAAAAAATTTCAGAGAAATTTTCTTAATGGTTTTTGCTAATCTCTTCCTAATTAAGACAAATGAAAGGGTATAATATAGACTTGAGGAAAAATATGGCCGTTGGGTACACGGAGGTCATTTTAGAAAAAGATTAATGATGTTTAATTAAAATTAACTTTATTTACCTGCGCTAAAAAATTGACCAACCTGAGAGGTTTGTGTAAAGACCTGCTTAATTAACTGGGTTATTTTATATATATACTATGACATATAAGATGCTCTGATACCATTCTGGGAGTAAACCCAATCATTAGCCTAAGCAGCGAGAAACGGAAATCACATAGATATAACCATATGAAAATATATATACAATACCAATACCATACAATACTAGAGTACTAACATGTTTCCCAAAATATACACATATATCTGTTTCCCAAAATACCCTAAACTATACTGGATATACAAAAATCCTCCACAATACTCACTTCACTGATAGGGCACTACTAAAGCCCCTCTATCTGCGAACCTGGTCTGCTCGCCTACCTGGATCACCTAAAAAATGATTCAACATTGGGATGAGCCAACACTTAGTAAGACGAAATATGTTATTATTAGTGTGTGGCAAATGAGTTACAGTATTATGAAAATATATTTTCATATAAACATGTATAACTGAATATGTAATTACAGTATAAATCATAAAATTCACCCCATTTCCATGTTGCTTAACATAACAATATTGTAGGTTACTATCCACAATAATTCTATTATACATAAGTATGTTCTCTGTTTCTGAAATCTATACATATGTAATAGTAACTGAATGCTTTCCCTGTGGATAATTGTGTCATGATTTAACCCCTTATGATAAGGTTGAGCGGCCCGTAGGCGGGATTTACCCTGGCTGGCCAACTAGAAATAAATCACCATACTCCATCGGTCTGATCTGCCCACCTTAACCCATATCTGATGGGGATCCTGTCCACGTCAAGGGCCTAGGTGATCGACCTACTACCACGTATTATCTAAATAGGTGGTTGCACTCATAACATAACATAATATCTGTAACAAAGGTATCGTGCTCTGCAACTACATAGTCTAATAGGGTCTGATACTATATATTATATCTCTGTATACAACTATCTGATTTACCATGATTCTGAAATAATCGTAATAACCATGATGCTGAATAAGCTGTAACTGTAATTCATACGTCATGATACTGAGAACTGCATAATCATAATACTGAGATTCATATAAACATGGTACTGAGATTCGTATAATCATGGTACTAAAATTCATAAATCATGATACTGAAATTCATAAAATCATGGTAGTAAAATTCGTATAATCATGGTACTGAAATTCATAAAATATACCCCCGTATTATATTCATATTCTCAAGCCACACTATACTTTAATACATAATTTTCATAATTAAATTAACTGTATAATATTTCAAAATTTCATAGCATAGCATAGCATATTTCCCTTACTTGACTACTAAAAAGCCCCTATGGTTTACTGGCTTAACACCCGCAGGGCCTGAAAACAATATTTGTTAGAACAAAATATCAGTATTTCTTTGCTTACATCATTTCTTATAACTGTCATAAGGCCAAAAATGGGCTAAAAGGCCTTACCCTCAATATGGGATGAATTCCAACTTTATTTTCCCGACAATTCACTCCAGCAGACTTGCAGAGAACTCCGCCAGAAGCATCGTGGTAGCCTTAGATCTTCGATCCGGTGAGGAACAGACCCAGAAACGAAGAGAGAAGTGAGAGAGGGACGTAGAGAGAGAGAGAGAGAGAGAGAGAAGAGAGAGAACGGTGTTGAAAATGGATAAAAATATGGTTTTTTAGCTATTTATAGGGCCAGATTCATCAACGAGACACGTCATTTCATCGATGAATCCTTCAGTAAATTCGTCGACGAAATTCAGAGTAGCCCAAACCGTCTCTCGGTATTTTCTCGTGGACGAAACCCTGCGTTCGTCGAAGAAATCCTAAAGACCTTTGTCGACGAAATCCTGAATACCTTCGTCAATGAAACCCTGTGTCCATCGACGAAGCTTGGCAATTTTCCTAAAATTATGATTATCCCCAAAATGCAATGTCGTCGATGAATTCTACTGCCTCCTTATGTTCTTGTTTTCATTTTCCTCCCTCTTTATTGTTAAAATAATATTATTCTTTGGGTCACTACAGTTCGGTCGACTATCTCACTAAGTTCGGTTGACTAGGGCATTTTTGAACTACAGGTTCGGTCGACCATTCAAAGGCGATTCCTAACCCTCCGAGGTTCGGTCGACCAGACTAAGTTTGGTTGACCAAACTTCATGTACTTTGATCGACCAAGTCCTTTTGAACCTGGAGGTTTGGCCGACGAGGGCGTTGGGGTTTCCCCCGTGTCGGTTCGGTCGACCAGAGCGTTGCAGCTCATTTTGTGATCGGTTGACCGAAGGGTCAAACCGTTGACCCTTGGGAGGTTCGCTCAACTGAATGGTTCTGCTTATTGAAGTTTGGTCGGCCGAATAAGCCAATTTGAGCATTTCAGTCCTATACTCTTTATAAGATTAACCCTAGTCACATGATAAGTAATTCTAAGTCAATAAGGAAGTTTTTCATATAGAATTATGGGTCCTACGGTCAGTTTAAGGCCTTTAAGAGTTAACTCAAAAAATCTAGCATCGGGTGCCCTAAGGTCATTCGGTTCCCTATGGTCAAACTATAGTCTTATTGAGTTTATTCATATCATGCATGCAGATGCAAATATTATAGACCCAAAATAAAAATACCAAATGCATTTACATTTAAAATAAGTGTCTTCTTCTTCTTCTTCCTTTGCTCCTCAGATCATGGAATACGCTAGATGGTATGTGCTCGTTTAAGGTCTTTCTGGCTTCCACTTCACTTCATGTGTGTGATCTAAATGATTAACTTGTTCAAGTACTTGAACACACACATTAGTAACATGCGGTTTGTCATTATCAAAATCAGGGATCAAACTCAAAAAGTCAACAATCTCCCCCTTTTTGATGATGACAAACGCATCAGAGGAAAATGGGGTTTAGCCTAAACCGGCTTCCCCTAAGAGTATGCATAATTTAAAAATAAAAAATATAGATCAAGCATATTCACAAAACAAGATATCTCAAATAATATGCATTTAGTTTTGATAGTAAAGCACAGACATACATGTATGTAGCTCAACAAACCTCTCCTCCTTTTGGTCAAAGAAAGATTCAACATTTCGTTCACAAAAATTCTCCCCCTTTTGTCATCAGCAAAAGGGTTAAGCTAAGTGAAAAAAATTTGGTCATTAAAAACAAAGTTAGTGAAAATTAAGGTGTAGTCTTGAGAGGGGGGGGGGGGGGTGGGGGGTGAATTGGATTTTAAACTTTCTTTTAAATCTTTTTAATGAATTCTTAACTTGTTGTTGATTCTTCAAACTTTTAGCAAAAACATATTTATTTATTTAATCCACAACCACACAATCATCCAATCATTCAAGTAATCAATCAATCAAACCAATCAACCACAATTTGAAAGCAAACAACCAAACCAAGATGAAAATATATAGCACTTTGGGTAATGTAGGAACGTAAGATGGTTG
The DNA here is from genome assembly GCF_029873635.1 of Malania oleifera. Classification (NCBI taxonomy): domain Eukaryota; kingdom Viridiplantae; phylum Streptophyta; class Magnoliopsida; order Santalales; family Ximeniaceae; genus Malania; species Malania oleifera. Next base: position 124,722,239 of record NC_080418.1, read on the forward strand.
TTTGTTTATATAAGCCTTGTGGATATAAATTTGAAAACCTTGTAGAGAATGTAATTTTTTTCTTAATTTAATATTCAACAATTCAAATCCCAAACAACTCAAAATTTAAATAACCTCTTAGTTAATTTTTCTTTGGGTGTTAACCAACCAACGTACTTCCTTTTGAGGTTTCCGCAAAAGTTTGATCAACCAACGTACTCCCTTTCGGTTTCCGCAATCCCATATCAAAATTGAACCTTAAGTTTATTTAACTTCCAAATTACGTAATTTGTATGATTACCAATTAAACCATCCACACAATTTAAATATGTTGAAAATAAAGAGTAAGGGAAAGAGAAAGTGAGACCGGGATTTTTACAAGGTTCGGCTTATACCTAGCCTACGTCCTCGCCTTTGGCAAACCAACAAAGGATTACTAAAATCAGTTCCTTTGCAGGGCGGAACAACACCGATTACAACACTCCTTCAGTAGGCTAGAGTCCGCCTCTCCAAACAATGTACCCTCATTTGGTCACTCCTTCAATTAGGCTGGAGCCCTCCTCTCTAAGCAATATCCCCCTGCTTAGCCAACGATCCAAAAAATATTTGGAATCATTAATCTACAAGATATAAATCAAATAGATGTGTACAAAGAATGCTCACACAGAGAGCTGATTAGTACAAGTTAAAAACTAATATACTTCAAACAAATTCACAATATGGAAGTATGTAGCTTAAGTAGATATCACCGTAAGACTTCTTTCTAGGTTGAAAAAAATAAGAGTCGACTCAGAATTTTCTTGATAAATTCATAGCAAATCTCAGTAATGAAACTCAGAAATTGATTGCACAAGAGAGCTTTGAGAGAATTGGGAGATTTGAGAGCAAGAAAGCTTGTTTACTGTATTTTCTTGGTGTGTTTAATCCTTAGCCTTGGGAGGTTATTTATAGATGATAAATCAAGTATATTTTGTGTTCCCCAAGTGGCTTAGAGTGTTTCCCAAGTTTATAGAAAGTTTGGAGCACAAGAAATATAAGTTTGAATTTAAAAACTTTTAAAAAATATGACTGTTAACAGTGTTCAGACGTTTGAACTTTCGAGTTCAGTCGTCTGAGGTGGTTCTTCCTCTTTAGAAAAATTTCAGAAAAATCTTCAGATGTATGAAATTAATCTTCAGACAACCAAGGTCAAGGGTCAGACGAACAAAGTGTCCGGTTCAGTTTTTTGATGTTCCGCAGTGAACAGTGTTCAATTGGCTGATAACTTTGACCCCGCTTCTGTATTTTAGTGATAACTTTCTATACAACTTCAAATTAGGTATTCTTGATGTCAAACGAAATCTAAGAGAAAATTATACAACTTTCATGTTGAACACATTTTAAAATAAGTATTTTTTGATAGAAAACAATGCACCTCAATGCGGATGTAGAAAAAATGATAGCATTTGGAAAAACCTCTTTTTAGTGTTTTTCATTCCAAAAATAATTTTAAACTTTTTGAAGTATCTTTTCACCTTATAAAAATATTTTTCAAGTATTTTAAAAGGTATCTAGGTCCGATAAATTAACCTAAGAGCTTCTTGTATCCATATTGAAATCGAATGAAGTATTTACATAAAATTTTCTTAAAATTCCTTCAACTCTTGAAGTCTTCATATATGTCCTTGCTTTGAGTCCATCGTTTCTTCAAGCTTTCAATGTACTTTAGGCTTTTGGTAAGTTCACTTTAATATGCATGCTCTCATAATCTTCGAGCTTTGTTTAAATCATCTTTAAATCCATGTTTTAACTCTTTTAAGCTTCATTTGATCCTTGTGAGCACTTTGACCTTGCTTTCTCATATATAAGCCTTGAAATCATTACTCGCACAAATATGTAAAGTTCCACTTGTTTGTTAGCATCAAAATAAGATAACAAGATTTTAAACCTTATAAAGCCAACACTTAGCTTAAGAGAAACATCCCCATTTGAAAAACATTCCCCCCCTTTTTAACATTTAAGCGTAGAAAAAATTCTCTCCCTTTATCATATAGTATTTGGGCATGAATAGTTTTGTAACCAAAGAATATGACATTTAAGCACACAAGCAAGAAAACAAGACAAGTTGCATGTAAAATCATTTTCTTGCCATAAAAAAATATATGTAAATAAATATGTATGTGCGTGTGTATATATACCCCCCCCCCCTTTTACGATGTTGCCAAGAGATACTGGGGGTGTGCTTGCTAAAAAAGAAGATTTTAATTTAAAGCAAACAAGCACAAATTTTCTAGTTGGTCAATTAAGCACATACTAAAATATAACCAGAAAACCACAACCATAATGATCATAAAAATTTAACAATCACATGCAAGATCATATGACAATTCAAATGACTGTGGCGAATCAGCATGTTTCAAATTATGATTTTCAATAAGAACATTACATTTAAGCACATGTCACACATAATTCAAAAAACATCTAAACTAAACAAGTTGATGAGATAAACTTAATTTTGGATGCTCCCCCTATCGATTTGAATCTTAGCTTAAATGAAATAAACTACTTATACTAGTTAAAGACTAACTTCACTATGCTTAGTAGTATAAGCAATCACATTAATTCTCTCAAAATGAATATACTGGATAAAGATTGATTTACTCTATTATGCAACCAATATAACCATCCCTATAGCTCACACATGCATTGGAAAGTATGTATTAAGGCATGATTTAATGTTCACAAACCAATAGCAGTCCATATCAGATCATTAAACTTTAAGTACTAGATATAATGATCAAGGTTTTTCAGAAGAGCGTCAATATTTCAAAAATCGAAATGATGCATGTGAGTATTTTATGCTTTTCCTCTAGGGATGGAGCTGAGCTGCCCTAAATATTCTCAATGATTATGTAAGGATGAAATTTAATATTCATTTACTTTTCACTCATCATTTCAAAAGGATTTTAACGTTTATTTTATCATAATTATCTTTGTACAAGGTTTTACTTTGGGAAAATTCTTGTCAAAATTTCGGTAGCATGCCATCTAAAAATCAGACATTTTCCCATAAAACTTGTACTTGATAAGTTGTTTTCAACAGATAGATCATATAAATCACACAACAACTTATAATTCATTACCAGCATGCAATTCACATCAACTACATCCGTCATGCGGGAGGCATTCTAGACTAAGCATGCATTCTAGTAGTATAATCAACTTAAGATATTCAATATAGCTCAATAGTAGTTCGTGCTAGGAAAATATATAAACTATCCATCAAAGAACTTTTAACCATTTATTGAATCATGAATAGTGTTGTAATGCTACACACATATAGGCATGTAGACATAAACGATATAAGAATATGAAAGCATTTTAATTTATATAGATATGAAGGATAAATGCTCCTCTTGAGTTATGTACTTATCCATTCTATGCCTTTTTCATCTCAACATATCTTAGCCAAGGATTTTAAAATTTTTAATGGTTTGATCTTGGCGATGAATGCTTTAGGCTTATCAAACCAAAAAGTCACAATGAATATTTGTTAGGATGATAAGCCAATGTCTGCCTCTTTTCTTATGAATCTCAATGCGTGTGAGAGGCATAAGATTAAATACTCTTAAGGATTAAAATTTCTATTAAGTTCGAAGAATATTCATTATGAATGGACATGATTCAAGATACTAACATGAATTTGAATGTGTCCAAACCATCTTACTAAAGAGCATTTAGGAGAATATAAGTTTTGTGAACAATGCTCTTTAGTGAATGGAATGTATCCTTTAGATATGATTATAACTATGAGCAAAGATACGAGCCAAGGAATGGAAAATATTTTACCAGATATGGTCATGGAGTGGTAAAGATTCATTATGGATAGGATAAACCAACATTAGAGGACTTATGATTTAAACTCAAAGGGAAAAATTTTATGATATCTAGATGAAGACTTGATTCCTTTAGTGGATGCCCCTAATTTGGTTATGAAAGGAATTACTTTTAATTAGCACTAGTATAACAAAATTTAATCATTATTAGTGCTTATACCTAAAGTGATGACTAGATTTTGATTTAATCTTTTCATATTCAAAAATGAGTTTAGGGTATAATGATATATGATATAAGATAGATCCCTAATACTCAATCTTGTGCAATGGACAGTAGTGGCTTAACTTAAGGTATTATATTTAAGCGTCATGTCCAATTGGAAGTAGATGCAGATACTATGTTTATATAATTTAACCCCGAACCACTCCCTAAGCCTACAATCATCACAACCCTTAAACCTAAGAACTAAGGAAAGATTAAAATATTTATATAGTTTCTATCGAAATATGATCCTCCTTAGACTCTACGGAGTTAGCCTTCATGATTACCCACAACGTATCTTTGTCTAAGCCTTTAGCACTTCCAAGTAACCAATTAAACCATACATGCCACATAGTTTTGCAATAAATGCAGGAATTGAATATACATAAAAGGTTATTCTTATTTATTCTGTTTTTATCTAATGAGGCATGATTGTGGGTTTGATATACAGAACATGAACCCTTTTTGAAAATATTTTTCATTTTAACTGCGAAGGGTTTATTATGATTATTTTTTTCAGTTTCAACTTTGATTATACCTTTAGAATAATGATTACACACTTAAATTGCGTAATTAGGTGCTTTAATTCATGCATTACGAATTATATTTTTTATTAAAATACCTAATTACTCTGAATATTCTAACATTATGTTCTATTTATAAAATTTGGGTTTATTGAGTAATGTATGAAATTTTGGTATTTTTTATTGTAGGGCAACTATTGGAAACTAAAACCGATGATACTTTGTAATCTTGCGTAACTCTCTCATCTGATCTCTGATTCAGATGATTCAGGATACCATAGAAAGATAAGAAAACATTCTACAATTTTCTTGTTTTGCATTTTGTGAAATACTAGCTACATCAAAGTCAAAATCAGACATGAAGTTACCACACATTGTTTTATGGACTATTTCGACAATTCTCTGTAATCTGGGTGTAAATTTCACGTCCAAGCTCTAATCGAGATGATTCAAATTTCTAGAGAAAGCTAAGAAATAGTTCTACAACTTTTATGTTTTGAGATTTGAGAGTTATTGACTGTAGGAGAGTCAAAATTGGGATTGAAGGTGGAGGGCAAAACATGTACCTTTGAAAAAAGAAAAGAAAAGAAAAAAAATAAAATAAAATAAAATAAAGTGTGATGTGACCCGGTCATGCAGCCGGGTCATCTTAGAGCAGCACGCTGAGTGAGGAGCAAAAGAAAGAAAAGGAAAGAAAGAAAGTAAAAGAAAGAAGAAAGAAAGGAAAGAAAAGGGAAGTTGGAAAAGTCAAAAGGGAAGGAGACATTTTGTTTAGGTTTTCTTGGTGGGGGGAGCCGGGCAGAAGGTTTGAAGAGGAGGCATGCACTGGGGCTGAAAATAGGAGGGTTGAAAAAAAAAATATTTTTTTGGTGATCTTTCTTGTGATTTTCTTTTAGGGGTGCTGCGAAGATACACACACGATCAGTAAAGGAGAGGTGGCCGTGCGCAGAAAATTAAAATCTTTTCGAGAATTGGAAGAAGCGAACAACGGCAGTGTTCGGGGTGTTCGCGGCGCACAACGGCGGTGCTACGAATGTTGATTTTTTCTCTACTCTCCAAATAAAAGAAGACATGATGAAATCTTTATTGTTGAATTTAATTTTCGAAATGAACTAAAATTTTGTATTCTAGGAAAATGATGTAGCCAGTTTTGAACTATGCTTGCTCATTGATGCTAATCTAAAATAGTTTTCATTAATGTTTGTTTGGGTTATTTTGCGCTTAATGCTTTTAATTAACTGACCATTAATTAAATGATATTAGTCTTGTGATTTGCTACCGAAAGGGAGAATCATAGGATAGATATTGGATAATTCAGCGTAGGTAAATATAGAGATCGAAAGACTTGCATGAACCTACGTAGCATTAAAAATCAAGAGTCTTATTGAGTTCTTGCATTATTAATTTGCATAATCGTTTGTTAAATAATAAACAAGAATAGGTTCTGATTGACTATCGAAAGAAGCTTTTGGAAAAATTGGAGATTTGCTAACAAACAGAGAATACGAATTTGAATTGGCTAGATGAGCAAAGCATAGTGAGAAACTAGGTGAAATCGGTTTCCTAGAAGTTTTCACCATCAATAATTTGATATGCGGCGTCCAGTTTTAAATTCTCTTGAATAGTTTATTTAAAGTAGCTTTGTTTAAATTTCGCAGTCTAAAATTAATAGTTTTTGTAAATAAAATCAAGGTTATTATAAATTTAGTATTTGTTAAAATTAAGACATTAACCCCTGATGACGATACTGTATACATCATTATATTATAAAACTATGATACTGTGCACTTAGAGTTTGCACCGATCAAATAATCATTTATCTCTTTCTTTAAAAAGATGATTTTCAAAATCTTCTCAATCTTTTTCTTTTCAAGAATAGCATGATAATCTTTTAATTCATCTAATTGCTTTGCTATCTTTTTATTCTCGTTTTTCAGAAATTATTTTCTACTTAAATGACTTTATTAGAAATTTATTCATTTTCAATAAAGTCTTATCTAGCTTTTCATACGAAGGTATGCTTTCATTTATCAATTCAGCACGTGATTTGTCATAAGATACATTATAATTATTATATGAATCATTGCATGCAATTTCAGCAGTATTATCACAGGGAATATTAGATGATTCTCATATGACATGACAAGGCATTCAACATTAAGAATCATCGCATGCATCAATAACAGAATTATCATAACATTCAACAGATAATTCAGCATTTGACATATCACAACATTTAACACAAGAATCATCTATCAAGAAAGAGAGAAAATCATATACCTCTCGTTCTGTTATTGCACTCACTTTGTGATTTTCTACTTCGAGAACATTTGAGCTTGATGCTTCCAAAGTGGTGGTCTCCTTCCCCTAGGCCTCTCCATACTTCTTTTTGAGCTCAATCTAAATCTCCTATGCACTTTTATATGCCACAATCTCAACAAAAATATTAGAATCTAATGTAAGATACAATAAGTCCATGGCATGTGAATTTGCATGCGTTAAATTATTATCATTTTCTACTGGCATACAAATTCCTTTATCAATCACTTGCTAGACCCTCCAATCCATAGATTTTATAAATGTGCTCATTCTAATATTTAAGGCGGTATAATCAACATCACAAAATAATGAAGGATTGGAAGGTGATCATCCCTCGCCGAATGGGGATACACCAATTAGAGCCATTGCAATCTTTAGCAAAACACGTTTAAGCTTTTTGCAACGAGACTCTGATATTAATTGTTGGAATTAGTGTATACCCAAGAGGAGGGTGAATTGGATATTTAAAATTTCTTCCTAAATTAAACTAGATTCCACAAGCAGTATTACACAAATATAGGGTCTTTCTATGTAATCACAAATCCAATCAATATTCAAATAATAAACATAAACATAAAGGTGCAGAAAGTAAATTGCAGAAAATAAACTAAGACTAGATATGTTATTGGGGTTCAGCCAATACTGTCTACGTCCCCGCCTCTAACTCGCAAGCCTAAGGATTCCATTAATGCTCACTTAATGGGTGGAGTGGCACCGTTTACAACCAAGTCAATTAATAGGGCTGACCTCAACCTACAACCACACCTTACTAGGATGGTGCACCTAACTTTCCTAATCGGGTCTAAGCCAATTCGGGATTATTCATAGGGCTAGTCTCCCTTGTCCGATCATACGTTGGGAATACAATAGATAATCAAATAAAATATTTTGTACAACAAAATATACTTCTAATACAAGCAGATGTGTACAACACTACAGCTAAAAATACATTCACGTATGATATGAAAATATGCTCAATGTGAGAATAGTGATTTTTCTCAAAATAACTTTTTGGAATCTTTGATTAAAATATATGTAGTGAATATTTCAAAGATTCAACCCCAAAATATCTCTTCCCAAAAGATTTTCAAAAAACTTGTTCAAAGGAAGCTAGAGTTTTTGCTTTCAAATGATCTTGCAAAATAATGCACATCAATGTAAGCACAAATGCAAGAAGACTTTCCCAATACAAAATATATGTGCTCAAGTCTTTCACAGTAACAAATATAAATTTTTTCCCAATAATATTTATCAATAAAATATATGGGAAATCCAAGAAGCTAACTCTCAAAAATAAATTTTCACAAACAAGGAACAAGTGAGAGTATGAGCTTTGGATGAAGAAAATAAATGCCTAAAGATGAATCAAATGCTTTCTTCAAAATGATTTTAAAAACAAGGAGTGTAAGAGAGTTTGAGTAGTATGCTTTGAAAATATTGGAAGTATTTGAGCAAAAAGAGGAGTTTGATTATAAAAAATTTCAGACAAATTTTCTTAAAGATTTTTGCTAATCTCTTCCTAATTAAGACAAATGAAGGGGTATATATAAACTTGGGGAAAAATATGACTGTTGGGGACATGGAGGTCATTTTAGAAAAAGATTAATGATGTTTAATTTAAATTAACCTCGTTTACCTGCTGTAAAAAATTAACCAACCCGAGAGGTTCAGTTGACCAAATTTGAGGTTCGGTCGACCATCTCACTAAGTTTGGTCGATCGGGGCATTTTTGAACTACAGGTTCGGTCGAACATCCAAAGGCGATTCCAAACCCTCCGAGGTTCTATTGACTAAACGAAGTTCGGTTCAGCGAACTTCATATACTTCGGCTGACCAAGTCTTTTTGAACCTAGAGGTTCGGTCGACCAGGGTGTTGGGGTTTCTCACGTGTCAGTTCGGTCGACCAGAGCGTTGCAGCTCATTTTGTGGTTGATCGATGGAAGGGTCAACCATTGACCCTAGGGAGGTTCAGTCGATCGAATGGTTCTGCGTATTGAAGTTTGGTCGACCAAACATGCCAATTTGAGCATTTCGGTCCTATACTCTTCATAAGATTGTCCTTAGTCACATGATAAATAATTTTAAGTCAATAAAGAACTTTTTCATGCAGAATTATGGGTTCTACGGTCAGTCTAAGGCCTTTGAGAGCTAACCCCAAAAATCCGGCGTCGGGTGCCCTAAGGTCATTCAGTTCCCTATGGTCAAACTACGGTTTTGTTGAGCTTATACATATGATGCATGCAGATGCAAATACTATAGACCCAAAACACAAATACCAAATGCATTTACATTTAAAATAAGTGTCTTCTTCTTTTTCCTCTGCTCCTCAGATCATGGAATACACTAGACAGTATGTGCCCTTTTAAGGTCTTTCTGGCTTCCACTTCACTTCATGTGTGTGATCTGAATGATTAACCTGTTCAAATACTTAGGCACACACATTAGTAACATGCAGTTTGTCATTATCAAAATCAGGGATCAGACTCAAAAAGTCAACAACATGTAAGATGTTTTTCTGCTAAATGAAGCAAGATGGTTGTGGCATAGGCGTCTAGGGCTTGCTAGCATGGATCTTTTTTCAAAACTTGTGAAAAAGGTCTTAGATAAAGGCTTACCAAAAACACCTTTTGTGAAAGATAAAATTTGTGATGCATGTCAAATGGGTAAGCAAACGAGGTCAAGTTTTAAGAAAAAGAAAATCATATCCACCACTAGACCACTTGAAATGCTACACTTAGACTTGTTTGGTTTTAATCAAGTTCAGAGTCTAGGAGGAAAATTGTATGCATTTGTAATTGTAGATGATTTTTCAAGGTTCACATTGGTACTATTTCTTTCACATAAAGATGAATCATGTGAACAATTTACTAGACTTTGTAGAAGAATTCAAAATGAAAAGGGATATAAAATTACACATATCAGAAGTGATAGGGGAACTAAATTCAAAAATGATGGCATTGAGAACTATTGTGACCTAGAGGGTATATCTCATAATTTCTCTATACCTAGGACCCCACAGTAAAACAGTGTTGTAGAAAGAAAGAATAGGTCCTTGTAAGAAATGGGTAGGACAATGCTTAATGAACATAAATTACCTAAATATTTCTGGACTGAAGTAGTGAACACTGCTTGTTATGTAATGAACAAAGTATTAATTAGGCCCTCTCTAAATAAGACTCCCTATAAGTTACGGAATGACGATAGACCAAACATATCTTATTTTCATGTCTTTGGCTATAAATGCTTTGTACTTAGGGATAATGAGCACCTAAGAAAGTTTGACTTTAAATCTGATGAAAGAATTTTTATAGGTTATTCTTTTAACAATAGAGCGTACAAGGTATTTAGTAAAAGAACATTAACTGTTATTGAATCCATTCATGTTGTCTTTGATGAATCTAATCCTTTTTCAAAAATAGATAATAAAGATGATATTGAAATTCAAAAAGGATTAGATAAGCTCTCCATTGAAAATAATGTAGATAAAGATTCAAAGATTAATGATAAATCCATTGAAGATAATAACGTTGAAAATGAGGTTCAGAACTTCCTAGAGACTGGAAATTTATTTGGAACCATTCCTTAGATCAAATCATAGGTGAACCCTCGCGTGGTGTTTCCACACGGTCTTCCTTAAGAAACTTAGTTAGTCATTTTGCATTCTTATCTTAGGAAGAGCCCAAAAATATTAAGGAAGCCATAGAGGATGAATCATGGGTAATGTCTATTCAAGAAGATCTAAATCAATTTGAAAGAAGCAAAGTTTGGACCCTAGTTCCTAGGCCCGACAATCACACTATGAAACCTAAGGTGTAGTCCCAAGAGAGGGGGATGAATTGGGTTATTTAAAATTCCTGAGAGTCTTTTTATAAGTTCTAGATTTTTTATAATCTTTTAAAGACTTCTTATATTCTTGTTGATTAGGCAATCCACACAAACACTTACTTCAACTATTCAATCTGCAACCACAACATACACAACCAATTAAATAACTATTCTAGCCAAACAAACATCATACAAGTAATTAATATTAACTTTGCAATATTCAACAACCCTGTTTATGAATGTGCAAGTCCTGTAGTTGGCCTTTGAACTGAAAATTAAAATAACATCCAACCCCTTTTTCAAAATTAGAATTTAAATAAACTTTCGGCTAATAGGTTTTGGGTTGTTAACCAATCAATGTACTCCCTAGCGGTTTCCGCAAAAAATTGATTAACCAACGTACTCTCTTTCAGTTTCCGCAAGCCCAAGAACAAATTAGGCTTTTTTTATTTAACTTCCAATTTGTGTTGTTTTTATGATTGAAAGAATTATAACATCCACGCAGTTTATATTTTGCTGAAATTTAAAGAGAGTAAGGGAAAGAAAGTGATACCGTTGCTTTTACGAGGTTCGGCTTACCCTAGCCTACGTCCTCGCCTGAAATCAACCACCTAAGGATTTCACTACATCTTGTTCCTTCTAGGTGGAACAAAAATCTTTAAAATAACCAACCTCTTTTTCAGGAAGGGAAACCTCTCCAAGCAACAACCTATGCTTGGTCCAATGATTCAACAATACCTTGAACCGTCAAAGATTTAGTAGAAAGGAATAGATATCTGTGTACAAAAACACTCTCAAATAAAGAGCAAGTTGTACAAGTTAAATCCCAAATCATACTTCAAAACCAAAACTAAATAGAAAATGTGAACTCAAGGTTTAGAAGTCACCAAAGTTTCTTTCTTATTGATATAAGAATTTTAGATGCAACTCAGAATCAGAAACCCTTTTTAATCCAGCAATTTCATAGAGTTTTCCCCCAACAAAGATGTGATCAAGAATGAACTTTAGAAGAGTTTTAGCATAGAAATCATGTATTGCTTGAATGTATTGTTCATTTAGTAATGAAGGTATTTATAAACCTTTTTAAAAGAAAAGTTTTCTCATTTAACATGAAGCACTTAGGTAACTTTTCAAAAAAATATTAAATTATAAAATTAATTTTGAAAATCTTTCATTTAGGTAACTTTTCAAAAAAATATTAAATTATAGAATTAATTTTGAAAATCTTCCATTTAGGTAACTTTTCAAAAAATATTAAATTATAAAATTAATTTTGAAAATTTTCTCGCAAGTTTGAAATTAAAAAATTCTCTGCAGAGTCAGTCAGCTGACTCACTTGACTGGGTCATTGACTCACTCGACTGGGTCACTTTTTGCACTAGTCAGTCAGCTAGGCAGTCTTCTCTTTTCAAATATTTTCTATTTCTGATTTTTTTAAAATCTAATTTACTTGAAAAACTTAATTATAATTTTTCAAAATCATTTTCAAGAGTATTTTTTTAAGTGCTAGTCTCTAAGTTTTTGTATCTTAAGGAGCTTCACATATCTAAATAGTGATGACTTGAAGTACTTATAAATATTCTTCTAAGCATGAACTCCTTAATCACTAAGTCTTGCGACCTCTTGAGGTTCAGTCTTTACTTTAAGGTCTGCTTGACCTTTAAGCTATTCATGTATCTTTTATTTCTTTAATGCTCTGAAAAGTTTTCATTTGATTGACTTTGATCTCCAGCTTACTTTCATGATTAATCGTGGGTGTCCTTTTACTTAGACCTGAATTAAAACCACTCAACAACGTATGTTAAAAAATCCTTCATTTTGTTATCACCAAAATAAGATTGAAAAGCTCAGTTAGGCCAACACACTATTATTGGAACCAAATGGGTTTATGAAAACAGAAAGGATGAAAATGATGTAGTGACTAGAAACAAAGTTAGGCTAGTGGCCCATGGGTATAATCAGGAGGAAGGAATAAACTTTGAGGAAACTTATGCTCCCGTAGCTAGGATGGAATCCATTCGCATGCTCTTTGCATATGTCACTTTTAAGGATTTTAAATTGTATCAAATGGATGTCAAAAAGGGCCTTTTTGAATGGTTATATAAATAAGGAAGTCTATGTAGAACAACCACCAGGATTTGAAAATCATAAATATCCTAATCATGTGTATAGGTTGTCTAAAGCCCTGTATAAATTAAAAAAAGCTTCTAGAGATTCGTATAAGATACTTAGTAGCTTTCTTTTAGAAAATGGATTTACTAGAGGCAAAATTGATACTATACTTTTCATCAAATCTAAAAATGATCATATGCTCTTTGTACAAATATATGTTGATGATATTATCTTTGGAGCTACAAATGATGAACTGTGTAATGAGTTTGCCAAATGCATGCAAAATGAATTTGAAATGAGTATGATAGGTGAACAAAGTTTCTTCCTAGGACTCCAGATTAAACAAGCCAAACATGAGACTTTCATATGCAAATCAAAATATGTTAGGGACTTGCTCAAGAAATTTAATATGGAAGATGGTAAAATTCTAGGAACTCCTATGAGCTCTTCCACTAAACTTGACAAAGATGAGCAAGGCATCCCTGTTGATGTCAAACTTTATCGTGGCACGATTGGTAGTATCTTGTATCTTACTGCTAGCAGACCTGACATTATATTTAGTGTTTGTATGTGTGCTAGATTTTAGGCTGCACCTAAGGAGTCTCATTTGTTAGTAGTTAAAAGGTTACTTAGGTACCTTGTTGGGACTATTGAGTTAGGTTTGTGGTACCCTAAGCAATACTTCATTGAGATTGTTAGTTACATGGATGTTGACTTTGCCGGTAGTAAAGTAGATCAAAAAAGCACAAGCGGCACTTATCACTACTTAGGACAATCTCTGGTTTCTTGGTTCTCCAAGAAACATAACTTTATTGCCTTATCCACAATCGAAACTGAATATATTGCGGTTGGAAGTTGTTGTGCTCAAACGCTTTATATGAAGCAACAACTTATGAACTTTGGGTTGCACTATAACACGTGTAACGACCCAAAAATTATTTCATTTTCATAAATTTTTTTTATTTATATCAATATATTTTACTTAAATATCTCTGCTATAGACTCTAGGCCTCAGATAGGCACTGAAGTATTTTTATAGATAGTGGGCATACCTATGCAACGGAAAAACATAAATCACATAAACACATATATACATACCATACCAGAATCCAGTAATTTTCCATATTATATTTACGTATACTAGTATCACCTCCCTAAAACTCAAACCTCCCTGTATCAACTTACCCTAAGTATAGAGCAACCAAGGGACTCTCTATCTGCGAGCCTAATCTGCTCGCCTAGTTGGCTCACCTGAAAAATGTTAAAATGATGGGATGAGTCGACACTCAGTAAGTGGAAATATGCTATTACTCGTGTGTGGCGACCAAGTTTCATGTCAATAATAATAACATAGAAACTGTAAAGCTGGCAAATCAGTAAAAATATCTTTTACGTTTATTGTAGCTTAAAATAGAACTGTATCATTTGATCTTTCTATTCTTCATACTGCTATTATCATATTATATACATCAAATGCTGTAAAAATTGTATACATACATACATACATACATACATATATATATATATATCTATGCTTTTCCCTAGAAATCTGTATATCATGATTTGACCCCTCATGACAGGGTTGTGCGGCCCATAGGCAGGACTTAACGTTTGTCGGCCCTCCAGGTAAGTCACTATACTTTACACTACCTCAGTCCGGGCAAACTACATCTACTCCTAAGCATGGAATTGGAACTATTACCTCGTCAAACCAGCCCCCTTAACCCAACTGGGAAGTGCCATCCTCTCCGAGCATGGTTTGATGGTACCCACACACTATCTGAGATATGTGGTTGCACTCTATTCTGTATATAGCAACGGTATCATGCTCTGTAGACTGTATATGTCTGTAATATCTCATCAAAGATCTGATACTATAATTATCTTTGTTGTTTTTATCATGTTTCCAAAATAACCATAACATTATAATTATGTACTGTAAATACTATAATATCTGAACAACATGTCTGTAGCATCTTGATACTATAACTATATATTATGTTTGTTTAAACTGAGTGTTATGGCATTAGGAAAACATCATATTTTGTAAATACTGTATATACTGATCTAAGTAAACATTTGCGTACATATATATATATATATATATATCTGTCTGTGTAAATATCTGAATATATATTGATATGAATAAAAATGTCGATGTACATATGCTCGTATATACTATATAACATGATATTCTGAGAAAAACTGCATAAGTTTCTATATCAGATAATATCTACTCAGGCCACACATTCTTTAATACTCTTATTCTATAAAACTGCATAATAAATGGTATACATGCATACAAAATCTCTAATAATATAAGTAAAATCTCCTAACATAACATATTTCCCTTACCTAGTTTTTGAAAAGCCCTCACTGAACTCTGACCCTACACTCGTAGGGTTCTCCACTCAACACCCTGAAAGCGACATGCCCCAGAAAAAAACATCAGTATTTTCTTACATACAATATTTCCTATAACTGTAAGGAAAGCAGATTCTAAATAAAACACCTTACCCTGAATTTGGGATGAATTCCAAACCAACTCCACCAACGATCAGCTCCAGTAATCTTGCAGAGAACTTCACCAGGAATGTCGTGGTGGCCTTAGATTTTTTATCCGACAAGAAACAGACCCGAAATCGAAGAGAGAAGGGGTAGAAGACGTTTTAGAGAGAGAGAGAGAGAGAGAGAGAGAGGTTTTCTTGCGCTAGAATTTTATTAAAAATCTGTGTTTTCACTATTTATAAAGTCGGATTCATTGACGAGACACGTCATCTCGTCAACGATTTTTTAAGGAATTTCATCAACGAACCCTCCTTCCTCATCGAGGAATTTCATACCGCCTAAAAACCCCTCTTGGTATCTTCTCATCGACGAGGCATGCCTTCGTTGACAAGGCCTCCTTATGAGCTCTGTGTAAATCTTTTGGGTTATTACAATATGGTTCCAATCAAATGTGATAACACTAGTGCAATCAATATTTCAAAGACTCCCATCTCACAATCACGAATCAAACACATTGAAATTAGGCATCATTTTATTTGTGATTATGTGCAAAAGGGGGATGTTGCACTTCAGTTCGTGTACACTAATGAACAGTGGGCTGACATTCTCACAAAACCTCTTCAGGAGGATAGATTTACATAGATTAGACGTGAGTTAGGTTTAATGCATAGTAGAGATGCCACCTAGAAATATGATAGAGTGCACAAACTGAGGGGGAGCTATTTAACTTTGAAAACTGCGATACTGAATAGTTAAGTCTATCATTGCTATAATTCCTACTTTCTGAGATTAATTGTGTTATTCATTTTGCACCATATGGTTATTCTATCTCTTGGATGTTGACAGTTATATTTATATTAATTGTTTTATCCATACTGAACTGTTTGACTTGATTGTTGTGGATTATTGTAAACTTGAAATTAATCAGGTCCTTGATGTACATATATTTTTTTTGGGAAATGCTCCACTTTCAAATGACATGCTGCTGAAATTTCTACAAAAATTATTTTCCCAAAACTATATCTTGTATGACCATTATTCATTGCGAAACCTAAGGTGTAGCACCAAGGGGGGGTGAATTGGGTTATTAAAATTTCTTTTAAATCCTTTTATGAGTTCTTAACCTTTTATAATTCTTTCAAAGATTTCTTGACTTCTTTTAGTAATCACACAAAGGCTTTTGTTCAATCCACAACCACAACACAAATAAACAATCAATTAACTACTTAAACCAATCAACCACAATATAAGTAACCAATCAATATAAGCTTTGCAATTCTTTTGACAATATTTAGCTTGATTGTTTGCAGCCCTGTGTATATGAATATGTAAGCCCTGTAGAGAATGCAATTTTCTTTTCAATTGATAATCAAAATAACATCCAATCACTTTTTCCAAAATCAGAATTCAAATAAACCTTCAATTAATAGGTTTTGGGCTGTTAATCAATCAACGTACTCCCTTATGATTTTTGAAAAATATTGATTAATCAACGTACTCCCTTTCGGTTTCCACAAGCCCAAGAACAAATTAATCTTTGGTTTATTTAATTTCCAATACACGTTGTTTTTATGATTAAGAGAATTACAACATCCACATAGTTTATATTTTTGCTAGAATTAAAAGAGAATAAAAGAAAGAGAGTGACATTGTTGTTTTTATGAGGTACGACTTATCCCCAACCTACGTCATTGCCTTAGGCAAACCACCTAAGGATTCCACTATACATGTTCCTTTCCGGGTGGAACAAAACCGTTACAAATAGCCTTTTTTCAGGAAGAGAAACCTCTCCAAGTGACAACCCACGCTTGGTCCAACAATCCAAATCAATCTTGAATCGTCAAAGAACCACTAAACAAAAGTAAGAATCTGCGTACATGAACACTCTCAAAATAGAGCAAATTTGTACAAGTTAGAGCACTTAATATACTTTAAAGAAAATACTAAATAGAAAATACGAAGCTTAAGATTTAGATGTCACCAAAGGTTCTTTCTTATAGATAGAGAAAAACTTAGTTGCAAATCAGAACCAAGGCTCTTAATCAACTAGCAATTTCGTAGAGTACTCCCAGCAAGAGTGTAAGCAAGTATGGATTTAGGAGAGTATGGACGTAGAATGCTTTGTATTGCTTGAGTGTGTATTTTCATTGAGCAAGGGAAGTATTTATAGACTCTTTTGTGGAAGAGTATCCTTATATACCAAGTTGACTTGGAATGTTTGGTCAATATCACAAAAGATTTGAAATCCTAGAAGTAATTTTGAAAAACTTCCCGTTTAGTTCGAATTTCAAAAATTCCGCGGAGTTAGTCGGCTGACACACTCAATCGGGTCAAATTTTGTGCAGGTCGGTCGGCTAGACAGGCGGCTAACACTGTTCTGTCTGTCCAAAAATTATTTCAATAAATAGTCAGTCGGCTGAGTGAACATAGTTCAAAAATGGTCAGTAGGCTGGACAGACTAGGGTGTCAGTCATAATCCTAGTTCAAATTGTCAGTGGGCTGGGTAGGTTATTCATTCTTTATGCTTGTCAGTTGGCTGGCTAATCTTTAGTTCAAACACGGTCAATCGACTAGACAGACCATTCTTTTTCAAATATTTTCATTTTTGATTTTTAAACTCTAGTTTATTTTGAAAAACTTAAATACAACTTTTTCAAAATCATTTTCAAGGGTTTGTTTAAGAGATGGTCTCTAAGTATTTTGATCCTAAAGAGTTTCATATATTTAAATAGTATTGGATTGAAGTACTTACAAATATCTTTCTAAGCATAAACTCATTTAACTTTAAGTCTTCAAGTCTCTTTAGGTTCAACTTTACTTCAAGTCCCACTTAGCCTTTAAGCTCTTCATTTCTCTTTTATTGCTTCAATAGTTTGAGAAGCTTTCACTTAATTGACTTTGATTTCTAGCTTGCTTCCATGATCATGAGTGTTGTTGTATTTAATCCTGAAATAAAGTCACTCAACAACACATGTTAAAATATCCTTTATTTGTTATCATCAAAACAAGATTGAAAAGCCTTATTAGGCCAACAATCTCTCCTTTTTTGATGATGAAAAATGAGGTTCAAAGATGAATGTTTCTTTGAAAAAGCTCCCCCTCACTATCAGCATTCTTTCAATATATTAAGCATGTAACATCAAATACATATAGTCAATTTTCTAAAAGTCAAATGCAAAGATATTCAATATGCAAATAGTGTACTCAACATGACTCATCATACGCTCAAACATAGCATTTTAGAATCCCAAACATAGCATTTCAATATACTTAACATACTATTTCATGTCATGGCATTGTTGCTTTCTAAATACATACTTAACTACATAACATGGCATCTTTACTTTTCCCAATTTCTCCCCAACACAAGTCATACTAAGCAATACAAGCAAAGCAACCAAATGAAGTGTTTTGTCATGCAAAATACCAAATTACAGTAAAAAACTTACAAGATTCAAGTTTTGAAGGACAAGAATAGTAAAAACATCAACTTTCATCAGCAGGATGATCATCTACATCTTGTTCATTCCTTTCTTCTTTGTATGAGTCCTCTCCTTCTTCTTCTTCGAAACCATGCTCTTCTTCTATGCCTTCCTTATCATCATCCTCATTTTCTTCCGCGGAGTCCTCGTCATCATTCCCATCATCACTGGTAGGAGCTGAACTGATATCCATAGGATCAATGGTACGAAACGAACTAGCTAAATTTTTCTCAATGCGGCTCAACATTCATCAAGCGAGGAGTAATTTGTCTGAAGGGAAGAAAAGTCGAATTGGAGAAACTGAAGCCCGATTTGCATGATTTGACTAAAAGTGGTGAATTATTGATAAAATGGAATAAACCATGCGGGAGTAGTAGTAATAAGGGGGTTGTCGTACTTGACTTCCACTTCCCTTTAGAATCCAACCATACTCATACTTTTTATAACCCGTTAATTTGAGAGTTGTGGAATTGAAAAAGCAATAATGGGTGCGTTTTACAAAGAAATCAAAACATGAGGATATTTGGAGTTTGGCAAAAAGTTGATTAAAATTCCTCCATAGAGAAGGGTGACGTGTCATGCTTCCACTTGAGATATCATCCATTGAAGCATAAGACTCGGTAAGTCTAGTTTCTTGCCCTTGAGCAAGCACCAGAGGACAAAGCAATTGACATAGGAGATATACGTACGCGTGTGATCCAGCTTGAGGAAGTATATTATATGTGATGATTTTTTGTAAAATTTGAGCTTGAATATTCAAATGTTTATAGAGCGAAGGATTGTCAAAAGAAACAGGCTTGGTATCCAATATCAAGGGAAGGAATTCTTCTAGAGTGAAGGCCTATTCTAATATCCAAGAAGTACTAAAAGGAGGTCATTCAAAGTTCCCTTTGGTGATTTTAAAAAATTTTGCAAGGGATTCGGAAGTGAGAGAGATGAATTTTCCCATCACCTTGGTCAAAAGTCTGTTTTCTTCCTTAACAAGATTTGCGTAGAAAATTTTTACGAGGTTAGGAAAATGTCCTTTGGCTTGATACACAATGAAAATTTTCCATCCTAGTGTCTCGAATAAGGAAATGATATGAGGGAAATCAAGTGCGAAAAATGAAACATCAAGGATTTTACCTAGGATAGGATCTAACGTGCTTAGATGATTTCGATAAAAGTTCTTGGTGTGTGGGACTATGAACCATTGCTTGATTGAAGAATCTTCAATGTGTTGAGATGAGGTGGAGGGTTTCTTACTTCCTACAGACTTGATCCTCAGCATTTTGGAACTTTTCTATGGAAAAACAAAGGTGGTTTTGATAAGGCAGTGGAAGATTTTTGGAAATGGAAGACAAGAGTTTGGTGATTTTTGGAAGAGGAGGAACTAAGGAATGGGAGAGAAAGAGAGCATAGGAGAGAATAAACCCTAGGTTAGTTGGCTGACCACTCGAATGGCTCAGGTCTTTATAAACAAGTCTCAGGTTTTTTTGTCAATCAGTCGGCTGACCTCAGGGTCAGTTGGCTGACTGGTCTTTGTTTCAGAAAAATAGCTCAATTAGTCGACTGGGTCTTGGGTCAGGTGGCTGACTGTAACCCTCTTCTCATGTATTTGTTCAGTTAGTCAGCTGGGTCTTTGGTTAGTCGGCTGACTGTTGATCTTTTCTGAAATTTTGATTCTTTACATAATTTCTCTACTATGTAGTAGACAAAGCTCTCTTCTAATTTTTATGAATATTTATTTTGAGAGAGGTTTAGTGAAGATATCAGCACATTGATCATTTGTATTGATGAATTCAAGAGTTATATCTTTTTTTCAAACATGATCTCTTAAAAAAATGATGTCTTATGTCAATGTGCTTGGTTTTTGAGTGTGAAATAGGATTTTTGGATATGTTTATCGCACTCATGTTGTCACACTTAATTGGTATAGTTATGTATTTTAAATTAAAATCTCTTAATTGCTATTTCATATATAGTGTTTGTGCACAACAACTCCTGGCTGCTACATATTCAGCCTCAGCAGTTGATAGGGCCACAAAATTTTGTTTCTTTGAAAACCAAGTTACCAATGATCTTCCTAAAAGGTGACATGTGCCACTGGTGCTCTTTTTTATCAATTTTGCATCCAGCATAATCTGCATTTGAATAACTAATTATTTCAAAGCTGGTGTCTTTTGGATACCATAGTCCTAGTTCAATTGTGCCTAATAAGTATCTTAGAATTCTTTTTATAGCAACTTGATGAGATTCCTTAGGTTCTGATTGAAAACATGCACACATACACACACTAAACATTATGTCGGGTCTACTGGCTGTTAAATATAGTAAACTTCCAATCATGCCTCTATAATACTTTATATCTACAGGTTTTCCTTTCTCATCTTTATCTAGGCTGATGGAGGTACTTATAGGGTTCCAATGGGTTTACTATTTTGCATATCAAATTTTTTGATAATTTCTTTTATGTATTTGAATTGACTTATAAAAGTCTCATTCTTTGCTTGTTTAATTTGTAGTCCAAGAAAATAGTTTAATTCTCCCATCATGCTCATTTCAAATTATTCTTGCATACATTTTGCAAATTCTTTACATAGATGTTCATTAGTAGCACCAAATATTATATCATTTACGTAGATTTGAATTAAAAGTATGTCATCTTTCTTGGTTTTAATGAACAAGGTACTATCAATTTTTTTCTCTTGAAAACTCCTTTTCTATTAAAAATCCACTTAGTCTTTCATACCAAACCCTAGGGGGGTTGTTCAACATATACCTCTTCATTAATATACCCATTTAAGAAGACACTTTTAACATCAATTTGGTATAACTTGAATTCTTTGTAGGAGGCATAAGCTAAAAGCATCCTTATAGCTTTCATTCTAGCTATAGGGGCAAAGGTTTCATCATAGTCTACCCCTTTCTCTTGGTTATACCCTTTAGCTACAAGTCTAACTTTGTTCCTAATGACTATACCATTTTCATCCTTTTTGTTTCTAAATACCCATTTAGTTCCAAAAATCGAGTGATTTCCAGGTTTGGGTACTAATTGTCATACTTTACTCTTTTGAAATTGATTTAACTCTTCTTGCATAGCAATTATCCAAGAGTCATCTTTAAGGGCTTCTTCAACATTCTTAGGTTCATCTTGAGATAGGAATGCATAGTGATTACATAGATTCTTTAAAGAAGATCTAGTAGTTACACCAGTAGATGGTTCACCTATAATTTGATCTTGACAGTCATTTGTTACATACTTCCACTCTCTTGGTAATTCAAGATTTTCTATAGGTTTATCTCTTGAGGTTTCTTCATTTTCTTCCTTAATTTCTAGATCATCATTCTTTTTGAAAATATCATCATTTTCTTCATTTTTTAACTTCTTTTGAAAAAGGGTTTGATTCATCAAAGTTTACGTGAATTGATTCAATAATGGTTAGTGTTCTTTTGTTGTAGATCCTATAGGCCTTACTATTTGTAGAATATCCTAGGAAAATTCATTTATTCGATTTAGCATCAAATTTTCCTAAGTCATCTTTGTTATTGAGAACAAAACACTTACACCCAAAAACATGGAAGTAAGTTATGTTAGGCCTTCTCCCTTTCTATAATTCATAAGGTGTTTTGTTTAGACTTGTTCTAATAGAAATCCTATTAATTACATGGCAAGTTGTATTTACAACTTCGGCCCAAAAATACTTGGGTAAGTTATTCTCATTTAGCATAGTTCTTGCCATTTTTTGAAGGGTTCTATTTTTCCTCTCAACAACTCCATTTTGTTGTGGGGTTCTAGTTGCTGAAAAGTTATGGCTTATACCATGATCATTGTAAAATTTTTCAACGTTCTAAACTCTCTTCCTTGGTCATTCTTAGGTTTGAGACTTTGTAACCTTTCTCATTTTGAAGTTTCTTGCATAGAGTTATTAGCAAATCACAAGCTTCATCTTTGTTAGCTAAGAACAGTACCCATGTGTATCTAGAGTAGTCATCAACAATTACGAAGACATATTGTTTTCCTCCTAAGCTTTGAGTTCTAGTAGGTCCAAATAAGTCTAAGTGTATGAGTTCTAGGGGTCTATTAGTTGATATATGTTTCTTCTTTTTAAAACTTGTCTTGATTTGTTTTCCTTGTTGGCAAGCATCACAAACTTTATCTTTGATAAACTTAATATTAGGCAACCCTTTTACTAAATTATTTTTAGAAAGCTTGGATATAAGGTCCATGCTAGCATGTCCTAATCTTTTATGCCAAAGCCAACTATTTTCACTCATGGCAGCCAAGCAAGTTACATCTTGAGAAATTAGGCTATTAAGGTTTATGCAATACACATTATTCATTTTATGTGCTCTGAATAGTATTACATGATCCTTAAGATTTTGTATTATACATTTGTCTTTCTTAAAGATTATTTCAAATCCTCTATCACTAAGTTGACTAATACTTAATAGATTATGCTCTAGACCGTCCACTAGCAAAACATTATCAATAGTGAGTGAGGAATCTTTACCTATTTTACCAATTCCGATAATTTTGCCTTTTGCGTTGTCACCGAAGGTTACGTATCCTCCATCCTTTTGAGTGAGAGAAGTGAACTTTGATTTATCCCTCGTCATATGTCTTGAACAACCACTGTCCAAGTACCATTTTTCTCTAGATGGAGCGGACCTAAAGCAAACCTACAAGAAAGGATTTATGTTGTTACTTTTGGAACCCAAACTTTCTTAACTCTCTTTAAGTCTTGTTTAGTTTTAGTGTTTATCTTCCATTCATTCTTTACTTTGATGTATTTTTTTCTTGAGTGGACAATTAAACATTATATGTCCTTTATTTTTACACATGTAGCAAGTAGTATGCTCATAAATGTTTGTCGATGAAGTATTTGCATAGTGTTTAGATTGATTTACAAAATATCCCATAAACAAGTTTTTCTTTCTTTTGTTTGGAGTTCCATTGTAACCAATTCCTTCTTTATTGTTAGTCATCCTTTGTTGTCCTACCATTTTTTTCAAAGTTTTCTTTACCTCTATTAAAGTTGTAAATAATATTTTCCTTATCTTGAATTTGGTTTTTAAGGTCAACTATTTCTAGTTCTTTCTTGACATCTTCATTCACTTGAGACTTTACCAATTTTTGAGACATGTCATTTACTTTCTTCTCAAGCTCATCAATTTTTAAGTCTTTTTCTTTTTCAACAATTTTTGAAGATTCAAGCTAATTTCAAAGGGATTCATTTTGTTGTTTTAAAATTATGTTCCTTTTTGAGACCTTGATAAACTTATTATGAAGAGAGAATAATTCAACTTGAAGTTCTTTATAAGAGGGCATACTTTCACATGAATCATTACATGATTCAACACACAAATCGTCCGAGAAGGAGTAACAAGAGTTTACCTCTTCATTGTGTGCCATGAAGCACATGTTTGCAACTTCTTGTTCGCTGAATTCACTTTCTGATTCCCTTGAACTTGTATCGTCTCATGTTGCTTTCATTGCAGGCTTCTTTTTTCTTCTTTTCCTTCTTGAGCTGATGGCAATTCGGCTTGATGTGTCCGGACTTTTTACAGTGATAGCAAGTGGGAGGTTCATTTTTGCTCTTGTTTTCCTTTTTACTATTTTCACCTTTTTCAGTTTTTGGCCCTCTGAATTTTCTAGAGTATTTTTTGTTTCTTTCGAAGAATTTTCCAAGTCTTCTAGTTATAAAAGCTAATTCTTCATCGTCTAATTCGCTGGAGTCATTATCTTCTTCACTTGAAAGTTTTTTCAAGGCTTTTAGAGTTATAGACTTCTTATTTTTATTTTCAGTGTTTCTACCTTTTATAGCCATTTCATAGGTTAGAAGTGATCCTATGAGTTTATCTAATGAGGTTGGTTTGAGGTTTCTACCTTCCGTTATAGCTGTGGCCTTTGGTTCCCAAATAGGTGGAAGTGCTCTTAGAATTTTCCGAATCATCCCATGGGTGGAATATGTTTTTCCTAAGGCACTTAGTGAGTTTATGATATGTGTGAACCTAGTGTACATGTTTTCTATGGTTTCATAGGAATTCATCCTAAAAGCTTCGTTTTCATTAGTCAACATATCAATTCTATTATCTCTAACATCTATTGTGCCTTCGTAGGTTACTTCCAATTTATCCCAAATTTCTTTTGCTATTTTACATGTCATCACTCTATTGAATTCATTAGCATCAAGTGCACAATAGAGGACATTTATTGTACTAGAATTAACTTGCAGCATTTTGTGATTTATTTCGGTCATCTCCTTGTCTTCCTTAGGTACTTCTTTTCCATCCACTAGTTTAGAGGGGATTAGGTTACCATTTGTGACAACCTTCCATGCCTTCCAATCCATTCTTTGAAGGTAGATTCTCATACGTTGTTTCCAGAAGGTGTAGTTAAGTCCACAAAAAATGGGTGGTCTAGTTGAAGATTGACCCTCACCAAAGGGAGCTACTCCTATTTGTGCCTTCTTAATCTTTTGTATAGCTTCTTGTTAGAATTTACTATAACAAGGCTCTCATACCAATTGAAACCTAAGGTGTAGCTCCAAGAGGGGGAGGGGTGAATTGGGTTATTAAAATTTCTTTTAAATCATTTTATGAGTTCTTAACCTTTTATAATTCTTTCAAAGATTTCTTGACTTCTTTTAGTAATCACACAAATGCTTTTGTTCAATCCACAACCACAACACAAATAAACAAACAATCAACTACTTAAACCAATCAACCATAATATAAGAAACCAATCAATATAAGCTTTGCAATTCTTTTGGCAATATTTAGCTTGATTGTTTGTAGCCCTATGTATATGAATATGTAAGCCCTGTAGAGAATGCAATTTGCCTTTCAATTGATAATCAAAATAACATCCAATCACTTTTTCCAAAATCAGAATTCAAATAAAATTTCAGTTAATAGGTTTTGGGTTGTTAACCAATCAACGTACTCCCTTACGATTTTCGCAAAATATTGATTAGCCAACATACTTCTTTTCGGTTTCGGCAAGCCCAAGAACAAATTTAGCTTTGGTTTATTTAATTTCCAATACACGCTGTTTTTATGATTGAGAGAATTACAACATCCACACAGTTTATATTTTTGTTGGAATTTAAAGAGAATAAAGGAAAGAAAGTGACACCGTTGTTTTTAAGAGGTTCGGCTTATCTCCAACCTACGTCCTCGCCTTAGGCAAACCACCTAAGGATTCCACTATAACTGTTCCTTTTCGAGTAGAACAAAATTGTTACAAATAACCTCTTTTTCAGGAAGAGAAACCTCTTCAAGCGACAGCCCACGCTTGGTCCAACGATCCAAATCAATCTTGAGTCGTCAAAGAACCACAAAACAGAAGTAAGAATCTGCTGTATACAAGAACACTCTCAAAATAGAAAAAATTTGTACAAGTTAGAACACTTAATATACTTCAAAGCAAATACTAAATAGAAAATACGAAGCTCAAGATATAGATGTCACCAAAGGTTCTTTCTTATAGATAGAGAAAAACTTAGTTGCAAATCAAAACCAAGGTTCTTAATCAACTAGCAATTTTGTAGAGTTCTCCCAGCAAGAGTGTAAGCACGTATGGATCTAGGAGAGTATGAACTTAGAATGCTTTGTATTGCTTGAGCGTGTATTTTCATTGAGCAAGGGAGGTATTTATAGACTCTTGTGTGGAAGAGTTTCCTTATTTACCAAGTTGACTTGGAGTATTTGGTCAATATCACAAAAGATTTGAAATCCTAGAATTAATTTTGAAAAACTTCCCGTTTAGTTCAAATTTCAAAAACTCTGTGGAGTCAGTGGGCTGACTCACTCAACTGGGTTAAATTTTATGTAGGTTAGTCGGTTCGACAGGTGATTGATAGTGTTTTGTCTGTCCAAAAATTATTTCAATAAATAGTCAGTCGGCTGACTAAACACAATTCAAAAATGGTCAATCGGATAGACAGACTAGGGTATCAGTCGGCTGACTAATCCTAGTTCAAATTGTCAGTCGGCTGGGCAGATTTTTCATTCTTTATGTTTGTCAGCCGGTTAGCTGATCTTTAGTTCAAATATGGTCAGTCGGCTAGGCAGACCATTCTTTTTCAAATATTTTCATTTTTGATTTTTAAACTCTAGTTTATTTTGAAAAACTCAAATACGATTTTTTCAAAATCATTTTCAAGGGTTTGTTTAAGAGATAGTCTCTAAGTCTTTTGATCTTAAAGAGCTTCATATATCTAAATAGTATTGGATTGAGTACTTACAAATATCTTTCTAATCATAAACTCATTTAGCTCTAAGTTTTCAAGTCTCTTGAGGTTCAGCTTTACTTCAAGTCCCACTTAGCCTTTAAGCTCTTCATTTGTCTTTTATTGTTTCAATATTCTGAGAAACTTTCACTTGATTAACTTTGATTTCCCGCTTGCTTCCATGATCATGAGTGTTGTTTTACTTAATCCTAAAATAAAGGCACTCAACAGCACATGTTAAAATATCTTTCATTTGTTATCATCAAAACAAGATTGAAAAGCCTTGTTAGGCCAAGACATTGCTTGCCTATAAGATCTTATCTTTTCCACCTTGTCCCTTTTGCTGATGCCAAAAGGGAGAGAAGTAGGCAAAACTGGGGTAAACAATTTGATTGCATGTCTTCCTTTCCTTATATGCTTGAGCTTTAAAATTCCTTTATGCATATTCTCAGGAGGAGCCTTTCATGGCTATACTTACTTTTGCATGAATTATTTGTCATCATCAAAAAGGGGGAGAATGTTGACCTTATAGGTCATATCCCATTTTGATCATGACAAATTTTTGTGTATCTAATCAATGCCATAAGTTTGTGTGCAGGATCAGTCTTGCATGATTGGACAAAGTCTTATATCATATGGAGGTGCATGGTGACTCAAGGAAAATGAAGACAAAATTGTTTACATTTGTATTTTATATTTTTAATCATTTGGGTCTGTAATAATAATCAAAAGTTTGTAATAATTCATGCATGACGTGCATGGTAGGAACTATAATCTCAAGGATGTTAACTCGACCCTAGGTCCCTACACAATCACTTGGAAAAATTTCCCTATTCTACAAAGCATAATAATGCAAACAGGGTAAACTTTTTCTCAAAAACAAGACCTAGTTGTTAAGTTTGAAAGGACTTCGAGCGACTGAACCTTGTGTGGTGAAAAATGCTTCAGTCGACTGAATAGGTAAAAATTCAAAAAATTGACTTGGCTCCGGCGACCGCCCAAAAAGAACGCACTGTTCACGGTCAACCGAACCATATATACTGACTTTTTCACCTTCCTCGTGAACCTTGCATTCAAATATACCTCGGGTGACCAAAATGAGAAGTTTGGCAGACCAAACTATGAACCAAGCGATCTAACCTCGATAACATATCTGGTGTTATCTTTTCTTTACTCGCTTTTCTATACTGTGCATGCTTGGTTGTTTTACTTGTGCAAATTTAATTTAGTTGTATTTATTAGTTTATTTTTATATATGCTCTAGATTGACCCTAGGTTTGTGAAACACTGCTACTGGTTATTTGACCTAGGTGAGAAAAACTTTAAAATGTCAATTCACCCACCTCTTGGGATTATAGTAAAGTCAACAATGCCTAATGTGCCAAAGCAGTAATACATTACTAGTGCTAGCTTGGACCATTATATTTAGTATCATAGTCATTTTAAGGGTACTACTGTAACGACCTACAATTTAATTGGGTTATATATATATACTATAACATTTGAAATGCTCTGATACCAAACTGTATTAAACCCAATCATCGACCAAAGCAGCAAGAAGCAGAAATCAAATAAACATAACGATATGTAGTTACATACAATACCAGAGTGCTAAAGTGTTTCTCAAAATATACATATATGCCTGCTTTCCAGAATACCCTCAACTGGCTGGGGCTATATAAAAGAATTCCCAAAAATACTCACACTACTGTCAGGGCAATACCGAGACCCCTTTATCTGCGAGCCTGATCTGCTCGCCTACCTAGGTCACTTGAAAATGTTAAAGTAATTGGGATGAGCCAATGCTCAGTAAGATGAAATATGATATTGCTAGTGTGTGGCAAATGAGTTACAATACTATGAAAATCTATTTTTATATAATCATGTATAACCTGATTTATGAATAATATACAAATAATAGAAACCACCACCAGTTCCATATTGCTTAACATATATGTAATTTTAGGTTACTGGTCAAAATACTTCTAATGTACATAAGTATATTCTCTATCTCTGCAAATCCATATATACATAATAACAACTGAAAACTTCCCTATGGATAACTATGTGTCATGATTTAACCCCTCATGACAGGGTTGTGCGACCCGTAGGCAGATCTACCATGGTTGGCCGACCAGGGTAAACCACTATATTCCCTCAGTCTGATCTGCCCTCCTCAACCCATATCTGATGGGGAGCCTGTCCACGTCAGGGCACTATACGATTGACCTACTACCACGTATTATCTGAATAGGTGGTTGCACTCTGTAAACTGTATGTAGCTACGGTACCGTGCTCTGTAATTGTATGGTCCAACAGGGTCTGATACTATATAATACATCTCTATATACAACTATCGGATTTACCATGATTCTAAAATAATTGTATTTACCATGACAATAAAATAAACTGTAAATGTGTCAACTGTGTTTCTAAACTGAACTGTATCTGTAAGTTATGGTACTAGAAACTATATAATCATGGTACTGAAAAATGTATAATCATGGTATTTAGTTGTCACGCCCCGAACCCGGAAATGGGACCCAAGGGTGAGAATATATTCTAACTTGTCCTTGTATCATAGAAATCATCCGGATACAGTACAAAAGATGAGGGTCTGATCCTGTGGGGGTCCCAGGCACCCTAAACACATCCAAACACAATTATATACTCAGCGAAAAAACCATACATACATATGCAGTACCATACTAAAGTCTATACAAGAGCAGACACAATGCTCTATCAAAACGTACAAACGGGTGCCCAACACATCCCAAAATGGCAACCCACCAAAATTACAGTCCTAGCACTTACCTAGCGCTAAACGCGGTACACCGGCCACTACGCTCCCTACACCAGGATGCTAGTTCCGGTTACCCGAAGGACCTGTAAAAATGTACGTACAGCAGGGGTAAGACACCTCTTAGTAAGGAAGAACACAGGTTATATCGGTGTGTGACATTTGAGTGTTATCATGATGCAACATACATGCAGTTGAATGCAATCCAGTACTAATTTACATAGTGTATACACGCACACACAACACATGATCAGCAATCTCGGTATCATCACACCCTTCGGCCAGAACCCGGTTCGCGACAATCCGGCATTGGCCCGGCAAACCTGCGAA
Organism: Malania oleifera; assembly: GCF_029873635.1. Taxonomy (NCBI): domain Eukaryota; kingdom Viridiplantae; phylum Streptophyta; class Magnoliopsida; order Santalales; family Ximeniaceae; genus Malania; species Malania oleifera. The sequence goes on from NC_080418.1 coordinate 124,752,411, forward strand.
GCACAACGCCACTGGCACATGGCTAGTCCTCAACTCCCATGGCATCGTACCAGTGCTAATTGGTGGATCCACACCCTTTGGCCTGATCTACCGGTATAGGCTCACACCCTCGGATATAATGCCAAACACTCTTGCCTATGTGGCAGGTGATAAACACATGCCCTCGGATATAGAGCCGGCCACTCTTAGTACCTGGAACAATTTCGAAACCCAGTTCCTACTAGCATTTCAACATATCACACACACATGCACGCTCATATAACCAAACAAACCACACCCATTTGGTAATCTAAATCATGGTTTTTCAAACAAATACAGTTTAAACAAGTCAAGGCACGGTCATCCCAATATCACATTATAAATCAACATATACTCAGTTTTCAATAAAACCCGGGATTCAGCCCGTCGCCCCCTTTTCCCCAAAACTATAATAATGAAAAACACATAGTTTTCCCCATTAGATCCCCCCTAAATGAGTAACCAAAACATACACAGGACCGTGGACCATAGTTCCACCGAGTTTGATTTCAAAAATAACCAATATAAACATAGTTCCCCTTACCTTTTCCCCAAATAACAAATCTCGAACTCCAAGGCCCCTAAACAGCAAACCGAGTTCCAAAACCTACAAATCACAATACATAATATAATCACAAAACAGTTTCTTAAAAAACCACCGGATCAGAATTGAAAACCGAGTCTTACCTCAATTTTTCGCCGAAACCCGAAAATCTCCGAAATGAGATTCCGATCCATAGAAATTGTAGAGAATCCTTCCACGATCCTCATGGTATCTTTATATTTCTGATTCCAGCAACGATCGGCGAAGAAATCTAGAGAGAGAGAGAGTAGGGAGAGGCTTAGAGAAAGAAAGAGACAGAAATCTAAGTTACTTAGTGAAGAAGAAATGAAAATTTCCTTTTATAGCCCTTTGACCCAGCCCAATTTCGTCGGCGAAATAGTGTTCTCGTCGATGAATCCTTCATTGACTTCATCGACAAATCGGTGGCCTCATCAACGAATCTGAGATTGCCGATTTTTCCGAGACTCCTCAGCTTCTCCTTGTCAACGAGTCTCAGAATTTCGTCGACGAAATCTGGCTTCGTCAACGAATTTTGTTCTTTTACCAAAATGTCCCTCTCTTTAAATATTTAATCCCATTTATCACGGTTCGGGTTCTTACAATCTCCCCTCCTTACAAAAATTTCATCCTCGAAATTTGTCATCTCTCATTCATAAAGTCATATTTGTAATACACATATACGATTTACCAACAATAAACTGGTGACTACTACAGCGCAGTCCCATCATACACATACACCTACATACCCTCACTTATGGTGGAGGAATACCATGGTTACATATACAACAGTCTTAGGAGTTCACAATACACACACACACACACTCCCGACAACTAACCACCTATCCCAACCCACAGTAGGATCATGTACAAGTGCTCAAAACAACTGTGGATACTTCCGACGTATTTCCGTTTCCAATTCCCAAGAAACTTCCTCAACCTTGTGGTTCCACCACAATACCTTTACAAATGGTATCTCTTTTGTATGAAACTTTTGAACTTTACGGTCCAGAACCTGAATAGGTATCTCCTCATACGCTAAAGTATCCCCAATTTCCAACTCATCATAACTAATAACATGTGAAGGATCCAACACGTACCTTCTCAACATGGATACGTGAAACACATCATGGACCCTCAAAAGTGTTGGAGGTAATGCAACTCTGTAGGCTACCGAACCCACTCGCTCAAGTACCTCGAATGGTTCGATATACCTCAGGCTCAGCTTGCCATTCCTCCCAAATCTCATCACCCCTTTCATCAGAGCGATAAGCAGAAATACCTTACCTCCCACTTCAAACTCTAACTCACGGCGGCGAACATCTATGTAACTCTTCTACCAACTTTGATATGATCTAATCCTTTCCCGGATCAAACTCGCCTTCTCAGATGCCTGCTACTCAAGTTTAGGTCCTAACACTTGACGTTCACCAACCTCATCCCAACACAAAGTAGATCGACACCTTCGACCATACAAAGCCTCAAATGGTGTCATCCCGATACTAGAATGGAAGCTATTATTATAAGCGAACTCTACAAGTGGCATAAACTGTATCCAGCTACCACCAAAGTCTAACACACTCGCTCGCAACATATCTTCCAATATTTGTATAGTCCTCTCCGACTGTCCATCAGTATGGGGGTGGAACGTTGTACTGAAAGTAAGCTTCATTCCCAGTGCCTCCTGTAAACTTGTCCAGAATCAAGAAGTAAACCTTGGATCTCGATCTGACACAATGGACACCGGCACCCCGTGCATTCTCACAACCTCATGCATATACAACTCCGCCAACCTACTTAAAGGATAGCTAATTTTCATCGATATGAAATGAGTAGATTTCGTCAATCTATCCACGATCACCCAAATAGCATTCTACCCGTGGAGTACTGGTGGCAATCCGGTCACAAAATTCATGAAAATATGCTCCCATTTCCACACCGGAATAGGCAAAGGCTGCAACGGCCCTGCGGGCCTCTGATGTTCAACTTTCACCTGCTGAGACGTCAAACACTGTTCTACAAATTGAGCAATCTGCCTCTTCATACCAGACCACCATAAGGTCTCGCGCAAGTCTCGATACATCTTTGTACTACCAGGATGTACCGTATACATAGAACGATGCACCTCCTCTAAAATCGTCCTTCTGATCTCATCATCGTTCAAAACACACAGTCTTGTCCCAAACCTTAACACACCTCCCTCAGAGATGTTAAACTCCATGGTCAGTCCCTGTTGTACCTTTTCCATAACCTCTGCCAACTCTGCATCACTAGCCTGCGTAGCTTTTATACGCTCAAATAGGATAGGTTGGACCACCAAACCAGCAAGATAAGCCTGATGATCACCAACCACCAACTCTATACCCGAGCTCTCCGCATCCCATCTGATGTGACATTGAGTTACAACCGCAAATATAGCCGTAGGCCTTGACTTCTGACTCAATGCATTAGCCACCATATTAGCCTATCCCAGGTGATAACTGATCGTACAATAATAGTCCTTAATCAACTCTAGCCACCGCCTCTGCCTCATATTCAACTCCTTCTATGTGAAGAAATATCTAAGGCTCTTATGGTCAGTGAAGATCTCCCTCTGCACCCCGTACAGATAGTGTCGCCAGATCTTCAGTGCATATACCACAACAGCCAATTCCAAATCATGCGTAGGGTAATTCTTATCATACTCTTCCAATTGCCGAGAAGCATACACTACTACCTTACCCTGCTGTATAAGCACACATCCCAAGCCTTTCAAAGATGCGTCGCTATAAATCACAAACCCACCATCCCCCGAAGGAATGGTTAACACTGGAGCAGTAACCAGTCGGTGCTTTAATTCCTAAAAGCACTACTCGCAATCACTGGTCCACACAAACTGAAGTCCCTTCCTGGTCAATTGTGTTAGAGGTCTAGACAGTTTAGAGAAACCCTCTACGAACCGACGATAGTAACCCCCCAGTCCTAGAAAACTCCGAACTTCCTACACATTCTTCGGCCTTACCCAGTCGACCACAGCTTCAATCTTGCTAGGATCAACCGATATACCATCCCCAGTAACCACATGGCCTAAAAACGCAATCTGACTCAACCAGAATTCACACTTCTTCAACTTAGCATACAACTTCTTCTCCCGCAAAATCTGTAACACTAACCTCAAATGTTCCACATGCTCTTTTGTACTCCTCGAGTATACCAAAATGTCATCAATGAATACCACCACAAACCGATCCATATACTCATGGAAAACCCTATTCATCAGATCCATGAACACCGTTGGAGCATTCGTCAACCCAAATAGCATGACTAAGAACTCGTAGTGGCCATATCTGGTTCAAAAAGCAGTCTTCGCTACATCCTCCACTCTAACCCTCACCTGATGATATCCTGACCACAAGTCAATTTTTGAAAAGACTCGCATCCCCTGCAACTGGTCAAAGAGATCATCTATACGAGGTAAAAGATAATGATTCTTCACAGTTATCTTGTTAATCTCACAGTAATCAATGCACATCCACATCAACCCATCCTTTTTTTTTCAAAAATAGTACTGGAGCTCCTCAAGGTGAAACACTAGGTCGAATGAAACCCCTATCCAGTAATTCCTGCAATTGCTCCTTCAACTCCCAAAGTTCTGCTGGAGCCATCCGGTACGAAGCTTTAGAGATCGGTGCCTTACCGGGCAGCAATTCTATCGCAAACTCCACCTCACGATTCGGAGGTAAACTAGGTAAATCATCTGGAAACACATCCAGGAATTTGCTGACTACCCGAATGTCCTCGAGTAGGTGCCCCTTGCATCCATCCAAGAGTAGTCTCCTCGCCTGTAGTGCCGACAGAATCTGTGGCACTGGACGCACACACGATCCCACGAATTCATATTCCTACTCCCCAGGAGGTTTGAAAACTACCACTTTCCTACGACAATCGATCACGAAATAACTAGAGAACAACCAATCCATCCCCAGAATGACATCGAACCCCTACATGTCATATACCACAAGAATCGCCGGTAGCAGCTTTCCCTGAATTTCCACTGGGCAGTCTACCAACCTCTTCCTACAGAAAGATACACTCCCAAATGGCGTAGTAACAAATAACACCTCATTCATGTCTTGAGTCTCAACCCCACATCATCCCATAAAATTCACAGACACAAATGAATGGGTTGCACCCGAATCAAACAACACAGAAGCTTTATTCGAAAGCAATAATAAGGTACCTGTCACCACGTTACCTGCATGCTCAGCGTCCGCTGGAGTAAGAGAGTATACTCTGACTGGAGCTGTATTCGTCTGAATGATCCCCCGAGGTATCTGATTGCTCCCTCGATCCCCACAAACTGCAGGAACATCTCGCCTCGATGCACGACAATCACGAGTCATGTGACCTGGCTGGCCATAGTTGTAGCAGTTACCCTCAAATGACCGGCACTCACCCTCATGCCGCCTGTGGCACTTGGTACAATGACCACTGGTATGGCTCCTCTGAGAATCCTGGTGCTCGGAATTCCGACGGTATTCCAAGCCCTTACTCCTCTTCTTCCATGATCCCTGACGAGATCCTGTCTGAGAACCAGAAGGTACTGTCCTCTTCCTCAATTCCTAGTCCACTTCGTCCTCTAGAATACCGGTCTCAATCACCATGGCCTTATCCACCAACACCGAGAACTCGCGGATCTGAAGCATACCCACCAATCTGGGTATATCCTTCCTCAAATCCTTCTCGAACCTCAGAGTCTTCTCATACTCGCTCGAGACCATACATGGTGCAAAGCAATACAACTCTATGTACCGAGCTGCATACCCCTGCACCGTCAAACTCCCTTGAGTCAGCACAGAAAACTCATCTACCTTCGCATCATGCATAAAAGTCGGGAAGTATCTGTCGAAAAACACCTCCTTAAAACGGCTCCACGTCATTTCCTTAGGATCAGCTCTCTACTTCTCCAGCAAACTCACCGCAGTCCACCATCAACCCGCCTCCCCAGACAGCTGGAAGGTGACATAAAGGACTCGTTGCCTATACGTGCAGTGCAGGACCTCCAAGATCCTCTTAGTCTTCTCCACCTAATCCTCTGCTATCGTTGAGTCAGGTCTTCCAGAGAACATCGGAGGATGCATGCATGTGAACCTCTCAATGGTGCACGCCGCAGAAGTAGGAGAGCGTTCGCGTCTCCTCACACTCCGCTCGATCTCCCTCAATACCTGCCTCGTCAAACCTCGAGGCACAAAAGGAGTCTCATCACTCGTAGTCTCCTCAGAGCCATTTCCCAGGTCATTATCCTTGGGCTCCTTTTTGCAGCACAATAGGAATATATCAGTATTCCTACGACACATACAGTTAACACAATGATCTACACTAATCGTGTTAACTACTCCCTGCCAGGTCTAGGTCTGTCCTATCACACCGACACGAAAGTCATCAATGATCTGCCCTCATTTTACTGGAATCGTCATCCCAGGAAAAACACGGAATACAATCGACAAATCCCGGTTTAGCAACCGAACAACCCTCAACCAACTCTACCTATATCCACATCCTAAACTCTGGTATGTACTCACAACTAAGCCTAACCAAGTCTACAAGATCTAGTAACCAGGTTTGCTCTGATACCAAGTTGTCACGCCCCGAAGCCGTAAATGGGACCCGGGGTGAGAATATATTAACCTGTCCCTATATCATACAAATCATCCTGATATAGTACAAAAGATGAGGGTCCGACACCATGGGGTTCCCAGGCACCCTAAACACATCCAAAAACAATTATATACGCAACGGAAAAACCATACATACATATGCAGCACCATACCAAAGTATATACAAGAGCATACACAAAGCTCTATCAAAACGTACAAACGGGTTCCAACACATCCCAAAATGGCCACCAAAATTACAGTTCTAGCACTTACCTAGCGCTAAATGCGGTACACCGGATACTATGCTCCCTACACCAGGACGCTAGTTCCAATTACCCGAAGGACCTGTAAAAATGTACGTACAATAGGGGTGAGACACCTTTCAGTAAGGAAGAACATAGGTTATATCAGTGTGTAGCATTTGAGTGTTATCATGATGCAACATACACGCAGTTGAATGCAACTCAGTTCCAAAACAGTGAACTGAGTTCCAAAACCTACAAATCACAGTACAGAATATACTCACAAAACAGTTTCCTACAAAACTACTAGATCAGAATTGAAAACCAAGCCTTACTTCGATTTTTCACCGAAACCCAAAAATCTCCAAAACAAGATTCCGATCTTTAGAAATTGTAGAGAATCCTTCCACGATCCTCGTGGTAACTTTAGATTTTCGATTCCAACAACGATCGGCGAAGAAATCTAGAGAGAGAGAGAGAAAGAAATCTAAGTTACTTAGTGAAGAAGAAATGAAAATTTCTCTTTATAGCCCTTTGACCCGGCCCAATTTCATCGATGAAATAGTATTCTCGTCGACGAATCTTTCATTGACTTCGTCGACGAATTAGTGGCCTCGTCGGTGAATCTGAGATCGCCGGTTTTTTCGAGACTCCTCGGCTTCTCCTCATTGACAAGTCTCTGAATTTCGACGACGAGAAGAACAAAGGCTTCGTCGAGGAAATCTGGCTTCATCGACGAATTTTGCTTTTTTACTAAAATGTCCCTCTCTTTAAATATTTAATCTCATTTATCACGGTTCGGGTTCTTACATCTGTAATTACTATAAAACATAACCACTGGATGTTTATTCTGTAACACATATCCTGAAAATACTGTAAAACATGTTTCTTTACTATACCCATATTCTCAAGCCACATAGTAATTTTAAACATATTATACATAAATGATAACTGTATAAATTTATATCATAAATAATCATCTAATAAAAACATATAATTTATACTGAACATAGTAAAATTGTCTAGCATAGCATATTTCTTTTACCTGTTTCCTGCTAAAAATCCCTTACTATAACGGGTCCAATACCCGCAGGGTTCTCCACTCAACACCCTGAAAACCATAAATCCCAAAACGAAACATTACTATTTCTACATCTATTACATTTCTTACAACTGCTAGAAACTCAAATTCCGAATAAAAGAGCTTATCATGGATTTGGGATGAATTCCAACTTCGTCCCACCGACGATCCGCTCCAGCAGACTTGCAAAGAACTCTGTTAGAAGTGTTGTGGTGGCCTCAGATCGTCGATCTGGCAACTGACGAGGCCAAAATCGAAGAGAGAAGGGGGAAGGGCCATAGGAGAGAGAGAGAGAGAGAGAGAGAGGACAGGCTTTGCGGTCGAATTTTTGCGATTAAAATCAGTTTAGGGCTATTTATACAGCGAGATTCTTCAACGAGTCACGTCATCTCGTCGACAAGTCCTTAACTAATTTTGTCGACGAACCTTACCCTTCATCGACGAAATTTAGAGTAGCCCAAATTCTTCTCTGGGTATTTTCTCGTCGACGAGACGGGATCTCGTCAATGAGGTTCGGAAGAACCCTCGTTGATGAAACCCCTGTGTTCGTCAATGAGGCCTTGAAATTGTTTGAAATTATTATTATCTCCAAAGTGCGATGTCGTCGACGAAGTCTACTACCTCCTTTTGTTCCTATTTCCATTTTCCTCCCTCTTTATTATTAAAATACTATTATTCTTCGGGTCACTACAACTACTATATATGTGGGTTGTATTTCATTATTTTTTTATTTTTTTTACCTCTTATAAACACTAGAATCAAAAATAAGTTTGATACGTTCAACAACTGTTAACTTGATGTTAGAAGAATTACAGTTTACCTCTTTGAATTAATTAGAAATTTTTATAATACACAAACACATCCTTTGAAAATATTTATGGAATGATTACATTTGAAGAAGACTAAGTTGTGAAGGTGTTAATGGCGGAGAAGCTTTTGAAAATGATGAGGCGAAGGTAAAGATAGTTTAAGTAAAAGAAGTTGGGTATTTGCATAATATAAAAAATAAATATCTTTTGAAAAAGTAAGGGTAGTGGAGAGATGGTAGCTGACAAGTGTTTGTGATCATTTACCAACCCTTTTATAGGTGTAGGGTTCCCTATTAAGTAAGGGACACCTTACGAGATAACCGGACACTGACTGTTCTATTTTGAAGGATGATTTCAAATTTGTATGAAGGTGGTTTTGAATTTGATGAATGAGGGAGGTCCTCCATGTACTAAGATTTAGGGGCTAGACCCCTTCCTAGTGTATCTAGCTTAAAGACAACGAGTTAATAGAGTCTATCAAGGTTGTTTCTTCTTTCATTTAGGAAGAACTCTATGCTTAAGTTGAAGATGTCCCTCTCTCTCTCTCTCTCTCTCTCTCTCTCTCTCTCTCTCTCTCTCTCTCTCTCTCTCTCTCTCTCTCTCTCGTGCACCCACATCATGGATTATGTGCAGCTTTTATTAACACGATTTCTTTTTTTTTTTATATATATATATATAGAGAAGAAATCATGTTAATATATATTTTGTTGCATATTTTCCCTTTCTCTAATTTCTTATGCCTTTACAAATTTACTCAAAACTTTTGCACTTACTTAAGCTCAACTCCCTTTGTCTCATTCAATAACCCTTATTCCTTGGAAAATTTCTAAGTTTCTTCAAGCTTAACACCCCTTCTACTAGAAGCACAACTTGAGGAAAACCCTCCAACATTTAATCTAATTGCTAAAACTACTATTGGGTTTACTTCTTTCTTAGGGATTTTTTTTTCTCTTTTTTTCAGATACATATTATGATGTAGTTACAAGCAACTGTTACATTGTTACTTGAAAATTAGTTAGTAGTTAATCAGAATATAGGGCTCACAAAGCTTCTCCTTTCTTACACAATAATCATTATGTGTCTTTCTCAACTATATGTCATTTTTCCCTAACAGCATGTGTCTCAATTAAGTTCACTCAATCAAATAATAATAATAATAATAATAATAATAATAATAATCCACAAATAGTAATACTTAAGAGAAAATTACACACACAAAAAATGAGAAAATTCTTTGGGCATGCAGTTGTAAAAAGCAATTTTTTATTTTTAAATTTTCAAATAATTACAAAAAAAGATTATCTTACTTTCTAGTTTTAAGATTTATGTAGGAAGTTTAGAAAATAATTGTAGGAGTGTCAAGCTTGATCTGGGACAGATCTGAGCCATCCACGCTGCTACAGATCAAACGGTTGCTGTGATGTTTTATTTGTTAAGGGGACATTGTTGTAATTTACTTTATCCTTCCTTTAGTTGTAGAATTGAACAGCAAAGCGCAAGGGCGCAGGATCTGGGGGAGGCGTCTTCGCAGCTTCAGGAAAAACAGCAGCACGAGGGGGGTTCTTGACAATTCTTTTTGCAAGTTCAGAGGGTAGCAGCACCCGAGCGCAAGAGAGGGTTTTCAGTGGCTGTGAGCGAGAGCACCTGCAGCTGAGGGTTCTTCAGCCGTGCGGGAGAGTGAGGCCGCACCAGAGAAGGATTCGGCAGGAGTTGGGTGCGGCTTCCCTTGCAGAGCCATGAGGCTTCTTCCTCCACCAACCGCGTGAGAGACACCTACAACCCGAGGAGGCCATCACCGCCGAGAGAGAGCACCTGCAGTTGAGAGAGATCCTTCGCCTGCGCACGAGAGAGAAGGAGACGGCAGGAGGGCGGTCAGTGCTAGGTATCTCCAACGGATGTGTACGCAAGGGTAAGTGAAGGTAAAGACACATATTTGATTTCTTGGGAGGGGTTTCTTGTAGGGAAATTTGGGAGAACAATAGGAAGAAACCTAGGGTTATTCGCAGGTGCGAAGGGTAGATTTCTTGGGTTGTTCTTGGACTGATTTTCAAAAGAGATTGGTAAGACAAGAAAGGGTAAATCTGTGTGTACTTGTATTTATTTCCGCCAGTTTAATATAGTGTCTCTGGAGGTGAGTTTTTGCCGTGGATGTAGGCCAAGTTTTGGGCCGAACCACGTAAATGTGTTCTTGTGGATTATGACTGTGTGATTGACATGTTTATGCTTTGCTGAATATTATTTGGTGAACGTACATTTTTCTTGATCAGGCTCAACACACACGCTCGTCAAAATAAACAGGTTTATGTTTAGGTGTTATTGTGGCTGGTTTGGAATTAATTAAAATCTGAAAATAGAATTAGCAATCAGCTGAAATTACACACAACAAGTGGTATCAGAGCCTGGTTATGTGATGGGGACCGTTAGGTTTGAAATAGAAAAATTCACCGGAAAGAATGACTTTGGTTTGTGGAGGATTAAAATGCGTGCCATCTTGGTACAATAGGGGCTTGAGGAGGCTCTTCTTGGAGAAAAGAAGGGAGCATCCACTTCACAAGAGGGGAAACAAGATTTTCCCTCCACTGACAAAATGAAGCCCGAAATCCTCCAAAAGGCACATAGTGCCATTATCTTGTCCTTAGGAGACAAAGTGCTCAGGGAAGTTGCCAATGAGGATACGACAGCTGGAGTGTGGTCAAAACTAGAGAGTTTGTACATGACAAAATCCCTAGAAAATAGACTCCATAAGAAGATTAGACTCTAAACCTTTAGAATGACCCCTGGAACATCGATTGATGAACATTTAGATGAATTTAATAAAATTCTTTTGGATCTTGCTAATATTGATATTAGTATAGATGAAGAAGACCAGGCAATTCTTTTATAGAGTTCTCTTGATTCCACATATGACCATATTAAAGAAACTATGATGTATGGGAGAGAGAGGTTGACTTTAGAAGATATGCAAGCTGTTTTGCACTCTAGGGAATTGCACACTGAGTTTGAGTCTAAATTAGGGTCAGGGGAAGGGTTAAATGTGAGAGGTAGGTCTAAAAAGAGGAACGAGAAAGGAAAAGACAAGAGGTCTTAATCAAAGTCTAGGAGCAAGGCACTAAAGTGTTATGCATGTCACAAGGAAGGACATTTTAGGAGGGATTGCCCTGAGAGGAAAAATGGTGCAAATGTCACCACCTCTGAATCAAAGGCTAAGGCAGCTGTAGTTTTAGATGGGTATGATAGTGCAAAAATGTTGAATGTCTCAGATAGAGATTCGGGAAAAGAATGGATACTAGACTTAGGATGTTCAGTCCACATGTGTCCATTGAAAAACTGGTTTGAGTCCTTTACATGCTTAGAAGGAGGTCATGTTATCCTAGGAAACAATAAGTCATGTAAAATACAAGGTATTGGGACTGTGAGACTTCTAATGCATGATGGGATGGAAAGAGTGTTAAGAGATGTGAGGTACATACCTAAGCTGAAGAGAAACTTGATTTCTCTTGGTAACTTAGATAAGACAGGGTACACGTTTAAGTCTGAAGGAGGTAGCCTAAAAGTTTGTAGAGGTTCACTGGTAGTGATGAAAGTGGTGCTAAAGAATGGGCTGTACACCTTGGTAGGAAAGACAGTGATGGGTGAGGCTTCACCTATCAATCATAGGGTAGAAAATTAGGTTTCCTTGTGGCATAGTAGGCTAGGACATGTTAGCCTACAGCGCCTAAAGGAGCTGGAGAAACAGGGGCTCCTTGGAGATAGGAAACTTGAGGAATTGTCATTCTGTGAGGAGTGTGTCTTGGGTAAATCTACTAGGGTTAGTTTTAAGAAGTCCACTTACGCCACAAAACAGACTCTTGATTACATACATTCAGACTATTAGACACTCTGATACTAGTGACCCGCAGCTTGAGGTGGAGCATCCCTCCACTTCTCATAGCCATTTAGAAACAGATGCTGCAGTTTTTGAGAAGCAAAACTCAGAAACGGAAACCTCTGAATTAAGTAAAACTTACCTTCTAGCACGGGATAGGGAGAGGAGGGTCATAAGACCTCCTTAAAGGTATGGGGAAGCTGATATGACAGCGTTTGCTCTTTCTGTTGCTGAAACAGAAATTGAGGTGGAGCCTAGGACTTTTAGAGAGGCCATGAATAGTAAAGAGGCTGAAAAATGGAGTCTTGCAATGCAAGAAGAAATGGAATCTCTAAATAAGAATGAGACATGGGTGATGGTACATAGACCAGAAAAACAAAAACTCATAGGATCCAAGTGGATCTTTAAGAGGAAAGAGGGAATCCCTGGAGTTGAACCACCTAGGTATAAAGTTAGGTTAGTGCCTAAGGGATTTACACAAAGGGAAAGGGTAGACTACAATGAAATATTTTTCCCCTGTTGTGAGGCATAGTTCTATTAGAATTCTATTATCCTTTGTTGCTGTACATGACTTGCATTTGGAATAACTTGATGTTAAAAAACTGCTTTCTTGCATGGTACTTTAGAAGAAACAGTTTATATGCAACCTCCCGAAGGCTTTGTTACGAAAATGAATAAAAATCAGGGATGTTTATTAAAGAAATCTTTATATGGGTTGAAATAATCACCTAGACAATGGTATAAACGATTTGATTCTTACATGATTCAAAATGATTTCTGTAGAAGCAATTATGATGGTTGTGTTTATTTTAAATCATGTGATAAATGTCATATATATTTGTTATTATATGTTAATGACATGTTGGTTGCTTGTCGAGACATGGATATGTTAAATCAAGTTAAGTGCATGCTCAAATCTAAATTTGAAATGAAAGACTTAGGACCTGTTAAAAGGATACTTGGTATGGAAATAACTAGAGAAAGGAATAAAAAGCTTCTCTACTTGTCTCAAAAGTCTTGTATTTCAAAGGTATTAAAAAGATTTGGAATGAGTCATGTTAAATCTACTTCTATTCCTGTTGCACAGCATGTTAAGTTGCCTAGCAAACAGTGTCCTGAAATTGAAGCTAAGTCACTGTTTATGAACAGAATACCTTATGCTAGTATGGTTGGTAGTGTAATGTATGCTATGGTGTATTCTAGACCTGATCTATCTTATGCTATGAGTTAAGTGAGTAGATTTATGAGCAAACCTGGAAAACCACATTGGTATGCTTTGAAACAAATTTTTCAATACTTGTCTGGAACAAAACAGTAAGGATTAATATTTGGTAAAAAGGATATGCATTGTGAAATAGGATTAAAAGGATATGTAGATTCTGATTATGCTGGAAATCTAGATACTAGGAAATCTTTGTCTGGTATGGTCTTTTGTTTTTTAGGTAGTGCTATTAGTTGGACTTTGGATGTGATGACTAAAGTAGTACCTAAATCCAAGTTTGAACATTGTTTGAATTTTGTTAACCTTGGAAGCTATTAGTATTTTGTTTTGCAGGAACCGTCATAGGAGATGCTAAGGAGGTGCAAGGGTTACAAGCTTGCCAAGGTGGAGAATTGTAGGAGTCTCAAGTTTGATCTGGGACAGATCTGAGCCGTCCACGCTGCTGCAGATCAAACGGCTGCTGTGATGTTTTATTTGTTAAGGGGGCATTGTTGTAATTTACTTTATCCTTACTTTAGTTGTAAAATTGAACAACAGAGCGCAAGGGCGCAAGACCTGGGGGAGGTGTCTTCGCAGCTTCAGGAAAAACAGCAGCATAGGGGGGGTGGTTCTTGACAATTCTGTTTGCAGGTTCAGAGGGCAGCCGCACCCGAGCGCAAGAGAGAGTTTTCAGCGGCCGTAAGCGAGAGCACCTGCAGCCGAGGGTTCTTCGGCCGCGCAGGAGAGTGAGGCCGCACCGGAGAAGGATCCGGCAGAAGGTAGGTGTGGCTTCCCTTGCAGAGCCGTGAGGCTTCTTCCTCCACCAACCGCGTGAGAGACACCTGCGACCCGAGGAGGCCATCACCGCCAAGAGAGAGCACCTGCAGTCGAGAGAGATCCTTTGCCTGCGCACGGGAGAGAAGGAGAAGGCGGGAGGGCGGTCGGCACTGGGTATCTCCAACGGATGTGTACGCAAGGGTAAGTGAAGGTAAAGACACATATTTGATTTCTTGGGAGGGGTTTCTTGTAGGGAAATTAAGGAGAATAATAGGAAGAAACCTAGGGTTATTCGTAGGTGCGAAGGGTAGATTTCTTGGGTTGTTCTTGGGCTGATTTTCAGAAGAGATCGGTAAGACAAAAAAGGGTAAATCTATGTGTACTTGTATTTATTTCCGCCGGTTTAATATAGTGTCTCTGGAGGTAAGTTTCTGCCGTGGATGTAGGCCAAGTTTTGGGCTGAACCACGTAAATGTGTTCTTGTGGATTGTGACTGTGTGATTGACATGTTTATGTTTTATTGAATATTATTTGGTGAACGTACATTTTTCTTGATCAGGCTTAGTACCCACGCTTGTCAAAATAAACAGGTTTATGTTTAGGTGTTATTGTGGCTGGTTTGGAATTAACTAAAATCTGAAAATAGAATTAGCAATCAGCTGAAATTACACACAACAATAATAAATATAATTTCAAATTTTCTTGTACAAGCAAAGGAAATTGTGCAATTTGTGAGTCCTTCACTCTTTGTGTGTGTGTGTGTGTGTGTGTTTGCAGGGTTTTTGTATTCCTTTTATTTGTCCCTTACTCTCATTCTCTTCTTCTTATTCTTGTTTTTCACTCTTATTACTTGTCAAGTACATAATTGCAATTAGTTTTATTAATAGTCTATGATTCAACTTGTATTAATGTACACTTTGATTAACATGCAATTCGTCATTTTCCCTCTTTTATGAGTTGAACGGAACGTGAGCATTTTTCATCCTTTGAAATTTAAAATTTCCATTCCTCTCATTTGAATGACCGAAAAAGAATAACATGTAAGAATTTGGCAATCTACTAATTTTTTTATTCAAGTAATAAAATATTTATCTTTCAACTCCTTTTTTTTTAAATTATAAATTTTTAAATATGACAATCCAACTAAATGTTATATGTCATGAAACTTTATTCAAGTATTTAAGTTTTCATTCAACATTTTAAAATTAGATCATTCTCATACACCTTAAACTAGTTAATAAGAAAAAAATATAACAAAATAACATGTCCAAACACTAATTTCAAACAAATTAAAATAGATTATAACCTTTGTTCAAATGTGGACCAAAATTTAGTAACAATGGCACAAAGAATTCCACACACACACATATATATACATAATTTGGTGTGGATTTGGAAGAAACTTCGTATAATTTAATATAATATTTTGTCCAAAAATTCATATAAATCCAAATCTAAAATTTAAATTTCATGCTCCCAAGTCCCGAATGCAGGTAAGAGTGCTTTTAAGGATTCAATATTAATAAACAAAACCTGAAAAATATAAACAAAACAATCTATCTTAGTGTAATATTTTACTAGCATATGGCTTTTACTTTTATCTCCTTAATCGCAAATCCAAGGGTTCGGGCTTTGAGTTCACTAGCCCAAGATCAAATGATCTCTTGTACTATGTTTGGGAGCAAAAATTCAAATTTTACATTTAGATTTTAATAAATTTGTATAAATTTTAATATAATTTTAGATTATTTTTTCTCCATATCTAAATTCAAGGCTTCTCGAAACATAAGAGAAAAATTGGAAAATAAGGAGAGTCCGGTGGCACATGCCGATCTGCCCGCCCACCCGTCATCTTCCCACCTAACCGTTTTTCTCCCTGTATCAACAAATGCCACTGCTATCTTCCCTCTCCCCTCGCCCGCCTTTCTCTCCCGCCGGCGAACTTCGTGCTTCAGGCAATGTCTCCAACACGTGCTCTCGCCGTCGTGCTCCTCTTAGTGGCTATCTACTGCGGGCTCGATCCTTTCAAGCACAGCCCCGTATACGACTTCCCTGACTTCGAGGCGTTCAAGGTGGACATGCCCCCGTGGTCGGAGGTTCCCATCGAGAAGGACGGCGAAAATCTGTTGCAGAAGTCGGAAATTAGGTTTTTGAATCAGGTGCAGGGGCCGGAGAGCATGGTGTTCGATCCTCAGGGCCGTGGGCCCTACACCGGTGTCGCTGACGGCCGGATTGTGTTCTGGAACGGCGAGGCGTGGACTGAGTTCGCTCACACTTCGCCCAATCGGTGAGTTTGCTCAAGTCTTTAAGTTTTTGCTCTTTCTCTGTTTTGGAAGCTCTGTTCTTTCTCTGGTTCGTGCGAGAGAGATGACGATGATGGTAAAAAAAAAAAAATTAAAAAGCTTGTTAGTTCTGACATTGGAGGGATTCGTCCAATGTTCTAGTCTTGCAGTAGGGGATAATGTGGAATGATTTAGGGAATAGCAAGCTTTTGTACATTGCTGAGTTTGTCTCTGGGATTTGCCAAAGCAGAGATACACTTACTCTAATTTAAAATTGTTTGGGCAGTTGGGGTTCTGAGTATAAATTCAAACAAAAGAACTGTGATTTTATGGTTTAATAATTCATTAACTTTAAGATGATATTTACCACTACTCAAACGAGATTATTGCAAGAAAATATTGCAAATTTCCTCTAGAATACAAGAAAACCAGCAGGCAGCAAACAAAAATATTTCTCTTCAGAAAGTCTCTACAAACACTTATTTGGCTAGGAAAGAAAGAAGAGAGAGAGTAAAACGAATTTTGATTGATTTGATATGTTTTACAGTTTTACTTATAGGACTAAACTACTGATTAATTTCCAGTGACTGTGTCATGGCAGTCATATTATTTGAAATTTAATCTCTTCAAAACATATGAAGAAATTAAATGTAGAAAATGATATATTATTTGTTCAAAGGCACATTTATCATTGGTGGAACACTTCACACCATGTCAAGGGCCATGCAGTACTAATTGTAGCACACAAGTTTAACTAGTCAGTCAAAAGTTAGCAGTGAACTTCCCACATGAATACATTCACAAGCATCAAATATGACACTGTGATTCATCTTATTACACCTCCGTAAACAATGTGTGTTTAGTGAGCAAGTAGGCTAAACACATTTACAATGGTTAGTGAAATTTGCAATGATCCCCTAAAGAGCTTTCTATGCATTCCTACTCTAACACAAGGAAACATCATTATGCATGAGGATTCATAATTACCTTTTTTCCTGGGGCACTACTTGTTTTGAAAGTTAAACCCTACAATACAATTTACATCTTGAAATGAGCACAAGACAAGACAAGTAGGGCTGCTAACGAACCAAGCCGAGCCAAGCTTTGCATGCTTAAGCTTGTTTTATGAGCTGAGTTTAGACTGAACTCTAATATACTTGCTCAAGCTTTTTATTGTGCAAATAAACTAGCTCAAAAGCCCTTATCACAAATAGTTTGGTTCTTTTGGGACCTCTCACTCTGAGAGGTAGGAGGCTCTTAGGGTTCTATTAGGAAAAAAGGTGAAAAGGGGCTCTTAACAATACTATTTTAGAGTTCTTTTCCCCCGTTAAGCTAGCCTATTTGCCTATGGCATTGGCCCTATCACTAAATTTAGGTTATGGAATTGGAGCTAAATAAGCCCTTGCCCTAATAATTAATTCCTACTTTTAAGCCTACTACAATTATTAATCCCAATTCGACCTTATTAAACTAGCTCATAAATGAACCTAATTCAAGTCTATTAAACAAGTCCAATCTGAGCTTATAATCGAGTTGCGCATGAGTTGAAACAAGTCAAGCCCATTCACGTTTAGGTTCGGGTTGTTTATTAAACGAGCTACAAAATTGGACTTGGAAATTGTTCATTTATATAATGAATGAGCTCAAACAAGCTCTTACCGAGCTGAGCTCCCGAACCCCTCGTCAGTAGCTTGGTTCATTGGCATAAGGTCCTGAAAATCTTAGCTCATGACATTCTTCTGCACTTCATGGTCAACATTCTGATGGTTTTGCTCTCAGAGGTCCTTCCACTTAATTAAGAACTTGTGTAATTGTCATTTTAACAATGTGAGCTTTTTATCTACAAGGATCTCTTCAACATCTATTCTATCAGGTTGCTTGGTCTTTAGGGGGGTGGGTTTCTATCATGACTAACTATTTTGAATTTTTAGTGCCAGCATAGAATGGCTTGAGGTAGCTGATATGAATTACAAGGTGCACTCTCATTCAAGCCCTAGGATAAATCTTGTAATAGTCTTCCCAATTTTGGCCAAGATAGGACTAGTCCTTCGTATCGAAGTATCCTTGTTACTCAACCCCATAGTAACCTGATTTGTTTTAGATGAAACTTAACAAGCACCAGGTCTCTCACGTTGAAATGCAACTGTCTTACCCTTTGATCTGCCCTTTTCTCCATCATAGCTGGCTCTAGGTGGGCTTGGGCAATCTCCATATTTTATCTCCATTTTTACACTCTCGAACTCCTTTGCTCATCCACTATGTGAAGTAATAGCTCGTAACAAGGTCCAAGGGACACTTTTTGGCTGTTGATCCCTTTTGGGCATTGAAAAATAATTGAGCCATGGCAAGTAATTGCACCTAATTCTTATTGTTGGCTTCGATGAAAAATGTTGCAAGTATTCTTCTAGTAGTCCATTGTGTGACTGTATTTGGCCATCACTCGAGTAACAACTTGAGGAGATGACTAGCTGTGAATCTAAGATTTTGAAAAGTTTTGACCAAAAATTTCTCGTGAAATATCATGTTTCAATCATTGATGATGTGAACACCCCCATAACTCACAATGTTCTTGAAAAACATGTTGACTACCTATCTATGACCACAAGTATAGACCCTATTCACTTGACTCCAAGCAAGTAAATTATGAAGTCAAGTGAGACACTCTCTCACGGCAAGAAAGGGCTCCAGCTGCACAATCTTCATCTGCTCAACCTTGTCTCGTTGACAGGTGAGACAAGTTTGGGTATACTCAAATCACCTCATCTCACGTGCGTGGCCATTCCTAGTGCCATCCTTAATGGCCAGCCCTCATGGTATCGTGACACTCCCACAACAGTGTCTTCCTAGGCAGACCGAAGAGAATGAATTTTCGTTCTCTGCATCCAATATTCATAATCCTTGGACTCTGGAGATGGAAGAGATGCAGCAGATACTTGGACTTCCTTTTTGCATTAATCCCATTAGTAAACATTAATTGCTGCCTCAGACATTAATAGATAGTTGGAGAATCCAACCAATTTCATGGTTGTGTTTTGCACACTAACAGTATTACCAGAATTTGTCTTTGTAAAGGCCATTAGAACCACCCCAAAACACCACATTGGCACACACAAGTACCAAGAATCAACAACACAGCAACAACGCAAGGTCTGGCAGCACACAGTAGCAGAAAATAGCACTCCAGAACTTCAAAGGTCTAGAACTTCAAGAGGAAGCTACAATCATAGAACTAGAGTTACATTATAAGGAAGAACAAACATAAATTATATCTCACTGCCAAAGTTGGCTTTGACCACACAGAAGAGAGTGGACCACCACTAACAATTACAAGCTCTTAAACAGCAGTGCACACCTAATAAACAACCTAGCAACAGTTAGAAGCATATGCAGGCATGACCAGGAGCTTGTGTGTGCTGGCAACATCGTAATAGTATCATTACTGAACAATCAATTAGAGGAAGCATCATATAACAACTGCATTCTGCAAGAAACAGCATGTGATTGTCTTATATCAGCAGAGTGAGCAGGCTACC
This sequence comes from Malania oleifera, assembly GCF_029873635.1. NCBI lineage: Eukaryota > Viridiplantae > Streptophyta > Magnoliopsida > Santalales > Ximeniaceae > Malania > Malania oleifera. The sequence goes on from NC_080418.1 coordinate 124,772,417, forward strand.
AGGAGACAAACAACACCCACGAGAGTTGCTCACAGCTCAGAAGAGGATACAAAACCCTAAACAACCAGAGAAGAGATCTTGATTTTTAAGAGTCGACAAGGGAGAGAAAGGAAGAGTGGAAGAAAGGAAGAGAAGTTCAGCACTTCTTGCAAATCAGAAATAATTGAAGTATCAATGAAGAAAATACAGCACTTGAGATTAGAGAGCGTGAAGAGAAGAAGAGAAGAAATGAGAGGAAGAAGATAAGTTGGCAGTCTCCTGGAGCTTATGTACAGTTCCAAGTCTACCCTCTTTAATTATTAATAATAATAGGACATAAGGGACAAAATTTCCCCTTTCAGACCACCTAATTACTAAAATAGCATATTATCATCTGACAGATTTTAATCTCTTTTCATTTTACTTTTTAGTTTTCTTTTTTAGAAGGAGTGTTTTTTATTACTCTGTCTTGTAACTTACGTGTTAATCTTCTTTTTCATAAAAGGCTCCTCATTCTTACTCATTTTTTCCTTTTTAATTATAAGAAGGCCTCCTAGGCTTGGGTGATCCTGGGGTTCACCCATCCCTCATCCCAAACTTCCTCATGGACCTCACCCCATCCTAGGATTTGAAATAAAGTAATTTCTTTTTCATTTTTTCTGTCGTCAGGTCTTTCTCCATGCAAATGAATTTATACTTCAAAAAATGAATTTATATTTATTTTACTTTTAAGAAATATGCCATTGCTATTCATTTTTATTACTATAAAAATATATATTCTGTTGACTCTGCTTTTGTCCTCTTCACTATTATCAACTTGAGAGAGGATTTTCAGAAGATGTCTTTATTGTCATTATTCTTTATCGAAGAATGGTCTAGAAATCTTGATATTGATGTTTTTACTGCTTTGGATTCCATTAGATTTTAAGAAATCATTGCAGAACATTTTTATTTGTTGCCTTTTATGTTGTTTAGATTTTTTTTTTAATTGTAAGTAAGAATAGAGTTCTTTATCTCTAATTCATTTCATTGTTTAGTAGTGTATGTATAATCATATTTTCTATAGTATATAAGTTATTTGTTGAAATTTCTATTTTTTTCCCCTTTTTATCATGGCAAATTTTTAAAGATTACTCTAGGAAATAATCCAAGGTTAGAAACTGTTAGTCACTTCACGTATCAGTTCAGATGACTTTGAAAATTACATCTGAGGGAAAAACTCAACATATAAATTTTTTACAAAATTTGGGACAACTATTTAGATTATTTAAAATTTAAGTAAAAACTTAAAAATTATTACCATATAATATAAAATGAATCTTTATAATCAATTAAAACTTAAGGATGTAATTATGTAAATAAGTAAGGTCTTAATACAATTTAGGCCCCAGTTTCAATTCCATACTGTGTGCTCTAGCTTATTTAAAATGTTCTGAAAACAAGTTGAGGCCTTGACTGCTTTGCAGCCTTGGAGTCCTAATTAATTGTCAAAGGTTCAGTTTTATCAGTAATTATGTTAAATGCATAGGTGGTATGAATTGAAAAGAAAGTAATAGCTTGAAAGGTGTTTTAGGAATTTTTTCAAAGATTTAAGTCCAAAATGAGAGAGCATCATAATGTTGCTTGGGCATTTGTATCTTTTATTTCAATCTAACTTGTCACCTGGTATGTGTGTTGGTTTACATTCTTGTCCTTTTTTTTTTTTTTGAGAGAGAGAGAGAGAAAAGAATTTATCTTGTTTTGCATTGTGAAAAAAAATTTAGAAAATGAATTTCTATTTATTTTAGGATATTTTAGAATATAAGAAATTTAAAAATGAAGGAGAGAGTGTATGATAAAAAAAAAGGAAGAGACTTTATTTGGAGAGATGGAGAATTTAGAAAGTTAATTAAAATGTTAGGGAGGGGGAAGGAAAATTATTGATACAACTAATATGTTCCTAGACTACTATTTTATTAAGTAGAAAAAACATGCCAACAAATAGGGTGTGGCCAAGAAAAATTTTAAGTTTTTTTTATAATTTTAAAAAATGAGAATTTGGTTTTGAAGGCCAGACACTACACTAATCTCTTTTTGTATATATAGTATTGAAGCCTAGTCACCTCTCTCAAATATTAGTTTGGGTTTTTAAAAGAAAAAAAAAAAAAAAAGGCGTGCAACCCGATGACTTCCCAGGAGGTCACCCATCCTAATACTACTCTTGCCCAAGCACGCTTAACTGCGGAGTTCTAATGGGATCTGGTGCATTCGCTTGTTGAAGGGTAGTCATCCATTTTTAGTGGTACAAGTGCACTTAAAAGATCAGTAGAACGGCAAATGTCTTATTTGAGTTTCTTCACGAGTTTGTGATATAGTGCAAAGGAGAGAGAGAGAGAAGCCCCATTTTACAGTACAATTGCATTTTAGTTTACAGAAAATACTAAAAACAAGAAAACTAGAAACAAGCTCCTACGACACCTATTTACAAAAGACCCCCATAAGCATAAGCCTACTAATTAATTAAACCTAACACATTTTGGTTCACAACCCCCAACCAGCCCTTGACCCTATCTTTGGAATCAGCCTTCAAATAAGGTTAAGTGATATATAAGTGTGAATAAAGGCATATGACAAAACAATAGAGCCTTCATAATCCAGCATGCATACTCATAAAATTGCATAGACAAAACCATAAAAAACCTCAGAATCATAAAGTTATGCCTCTAATCACCATATGGATGAAGAAAATGCAAGCAGCAATGGTTGATGAAAGAGTTTACCTTGTGGTGCTTCGTAAGTTAGCATGACCCCATATTCATTATCTTGGATCAATTGTTTATGAGTGAAGTTGGTGGATGAAGTGGAAACTGCTGTTAGTCAAGAAATAATATATTCGCTAAAAGTGTTTTGGCTGGATGAAAATGTACAAATGAATTAGTGGCAATGTAACAAAAGATAGAATAGGAAATGAATGATCTTGTTAGATGGTTCAGGCATGTGCAAAGAAAACTAATGACTGTGGGGAGGATAGTTATACAAAGTGAACGCAGAAGCACATGCAACCATGGGAAAGTAAAAAGATTTTGAAGAGTCAAGGTTAGAAGTGTCTATGTAAATTATACATGATACAGGCAGAAACATGTATGAAATTTTAAAATATAGCTAACACATAATATTTTCAAATAAATATGTCTGATGTATCTAACACATAGTTACAATAAAAGAATAAAGCCTAGCAAACCACGTATTAGCACAAACATCCAAAACATATTGTATTTAGCACAAACATCCAAAACATGGTGCATTTTCATTCTGAAATGCTAAATCTAATGATCCCAAGTTTTAATTTAATTTTTTTCATATAACATTTTTTTTATTAGTTAAAGTGGAAAATTATCACATTATAATTCTATCCTAATTCATTATTTATCAATTTCACAGAAAAAAAAAAAAAAAGATATCTTCTGAATTGTGAAACACTTCAACATCCTCCCAAAAATATACAAGTGTCATTAAATATTTTTCACCAATATATCTATATAAGTATACCCCTAACGTTTCACGTTTTAGAGTATGTGTCATATGACAATCCTGTTCTTGTTCAATGAACTGGAATGCTCCACATTCTAGATAAAATTGATTTTAACTTAATTACATGAAGGCAATTATTTCACGTAATAACTCTTGAGAAGTTGCAAAATTATGTCATAACTCCATCTTTACTTAATAAAATAAAATACACTTATAGGCATATGAGCAAATATAAGTATTTTGAGGTTTATGCTTTGTCAAAATAGAGTGAGGTTCTATCAAAGTTTTCTGAGAAGAGTAGAATTGAGGTTCTTAGATGGAAGCTTCACCTTGGATGGACATTCCTTTAGCTATATTATGGAGTGACTGAAGTTAAATGGAAGGTAATGAACAATGGCATTTAATTAAGTTGTGCAACATCTCTATGTGTTTGTGTTTGTGTGTGGGTGCTGGTGTGTGCGTGTGCGTGTGCATGTGTGTGTTTGTGTGTGTGTGAGAGAGAGAGAGAGAGAGAGAGAGCATGTGGGAATAAATTCTGAATATGTAAATGAATATATGTGTGTGTGTGTGTGTGTGTGTATATTTTTATTTATTTATTTGGCCATTTCTTGATATGTATTTCTGTGATGTGTGAAACAATGGTTGTGTGTCTATCACCCTATATGAACATAAGCATTTTTTGATGACTTGTGATATGTAGTTTGGTTTTTTTTCCATTTTAACCTTCTTCAAATCACTGCATCATGTGTCATCGAGTTAACGAGTTCCAATTTGGTGTTGATTGAATTGAAATGTTGTCTCATGCCAAATCTACTGGTCACATGCTGCTGAAATTTGGTAAAGAACTCAGTTTTCCTTTTTACTTTAATTTTTTTCCCTCATCTGTCAGGTATCTTGTATCTTGCTTTAAATGATTTTTCCCTTCCATGGATTATTTGGGATTCAGGTCAGAATTATGTAGCCCAAAGCCTTCACCATTGAGTTACTTGAAGAATGAGCACATATGTGGCAGGCCTTTGGGGCTCCGATTTGACAAGAAAACAGGTGATTTATACATTGCAGATGCATATTTTGGGCTGATGAAGGTGGGACCAGAGGGTGGGTTGGCAAAATCACTTGCAAGTGAAGCAGAAGGAGGGCCTCTGAGATTCACAAATGATCTAGACATAGACGATGAAGGAAATGTTTATTTTACAGATAGCAGCACTAAATATCAGAGGAGGTACGAGCTTAATGCTACACCTTTTTAATGTTAGGGCAATGCACATTTGATGTAATTCGATAATGACGAGGAAACCCCCCCCCCCCCCCCCCAAGTCTATCTTTCCCTCCCTCTCTTAACAAAATGGCAGCATTTATTTTTTGGTGCATATACCAAAAGTAAGAGAGAAAACGTTGGTATGAATGATTAAATGATTTAAAATCTCCCATATCCTATTATTTTTCTTTTGTTATTTCTGTTTGAATATGCATGGAACCAGATCTTGGTGTAATGCATGAGGTAATTTTTTTCTGCACATGATAAATATAGTGTTGATACCATTTTGCTGACCCATGAGATAATCTGACTTGATTGTTCATGTTCTCTTGCTATAGATGATTTGTCAATTTATAATATGGTTGGGATTATTGAAATAATGATAATTGTACCATATGTCTTTTTGATTCATAATTTTATTAATAAAAAGATTAATTATTCGAGCAACTTCTTTCAACTATGTTTAAATTTTTTTTCTTAAATCTAAAAATGAGGGAAAATTACTTAATTGGATTCCAAATCTGAGTGCTTTCGTTTCCTTATTTATAAATTGACAGAGGCTTCAAAAAAATTTCTTGTGTAGCTACTTTCTTCCTTTACCTCTCAAGGGTCTTCATTGAGATAATAAATGTAGAAATAAGCACCAGTTCTTTCTTAGATGTTCTGTGAGATCAAGAATCGCCAGGTTGAAAAATGCTAATCATCTCTGTTAATTATTTGACATTAATATAAGATTGCATGAGTTGAACTGTCAGTTGTAACTGCGGCATTCGCTCTCTTGGGTGAACCGAAAATATTGAATGGTCCAAAGAAAATATTGAATGGTCCAAAGAAGTGCTTACAATCAATGCAGAAAAGTTAATTCAGTTTCCAAAGAAGTGCTTACACCTCAGCTCAGCTCCTGACAATTCACTATTATTTTAAGAGCTTCAATCTGATTCCTGCAAGTTCTGAGGGCTGCATTGAGGACATATCTCATTTGGCCATTTACATGATGGAGATTTCTTCGGTGTTCAATGTTGCTTTCCCCATATGCATTGCTATCATTTTCTCACTGTGCCCTATCTCTTACTAAGTATTTTCTTTCAGGAACTTCATGCAGTTGGTTTTCTCTGCAGAGGATAGTGGGAGGGTTCTGAAGTACAATCCAGCTACAAAGGAAACCATTGTTCTTCTGTTGAATCTCCAATTCCCTAATGGCTTATCTCTGAGCAAGGACGGATCTTTCTTTGTCTTTTGTGAGTCATCAATTGGCAGGTGAGATTGCTATCCTTCCATTCAAAATATGTTCGACTTTTGACTGATGGTATCCATACCTTCATGGTTTTGCTCATTTTTGCATGAGCCCCACATATAGCTAGGACCTAGTATACACAGGAACCTAGATTTTATTTTGTTATTTAATTCCACATTTGGCCTTTAAAAAGAAAAAAAGAGCTGTCATTCCATACAAAATTTACTGGGTGAGTTGGAACCAAATTGAAGGAAGCATGCCTTTTAGTGCCAGCTGGCAGCTAGTATTCTATATGCATGGTGTTGTCTTGTTAATCTTTACGTTTGTTCACTGTACATAATTTCAATGGGACTGGAGGTTATTTTCAGTGAAAAAGGAAGGTACCACCCACATTTTAATGTAGGTTGAAAAGGTTTAACTTAAGAGGCTCAGTCCCTAGTAATTACATTTCCAATCATTATATCTTTTGTGTTGGCAGTTCCATGGGGAATGAGGCCTTTTACTACATTGAAAAATAGTTTAGTACTGTCACAATGCAAGGATGGGTCAGTATTCTGTTTTAAATATGACACTGCTCTTGTACTATACTGGGAAAACACGATATTTCCAAACATGGTGCACTGATGGGTAATTACTACAATGGCAGAGGAAGTAATGATGTTTTAGATGTTGTGCTCTAAATAGCCCGCAAGAAATCTTTCTATGGAGTATGAAAAGTCAGTCTAGTAGAGAAAAAAAACCCCAATGATCATCTTATAGTAATTGATGTATTTTAATTTCTGATCATGCAGACTGCGAAAGTACTGGTTGAAAGGCGAGAAGGCAGGAACTTCAGAAGTATTGGCCATTTTACCAGGATTTCCTGATAACGTGAGAACAAATGAGAGAGGAGAATTTTGGGTGGCAATCCACTGTCGCCGGACAATGTATGCTCACATGTGTGCGCGATATCCAAAACTTCGAAAACTCTTTCTCAGTCTACCAATTTCGGCAAAGTATCAGTACCTGCTTCAAATTGGGGGCCAGCTTCATGCTGCTGTCGTCAAATACAGCCCAGAAGGTAAGCTCCTGCAGATTTTGGAGGACACTCAGGGTAAGGTTGTTAGAGCAATTAGTGAGGTGGAGGAGAAGGATGGGAAGTTGTGGATGGGAAGTGTGTTGATGCCTTTTGTTGCAGTATACTCCTTAGAATGAGGTAAACATGAAATTGGAATGGTCGCGGACCAATACTGACTCTGTTTTTTGGTGCTCATGGCCAATATCTTATGTTGAATGATGATATAATAACATTTTCAAGATAAATTAAAGGGTTGGTTTTGGCTTTCTCTCTCTCTCTCTCAATTACTGGATTTCTTGCTCTTTTTTGGCAAAATGATTCCAGTTGATTCAAAACAATGAATGAGGTTGGAATTGGGAGTTTTTTTCCCCAAAATAATTCTCTTTTTAATTGAATATGTTCCAAGTTGATGCAATTGAGAAAATATTTCCCAATCATCCACTCCATGAAATCGAGTTTAGAAAACTGCAATGCCTTTATAAAAAAATAAAAATAAAAAAATGAAAGGAGCTTTCATAACTTGACTACCGAAGATTCGAGTTTTTCAAATAGTTGAGTTTATGGGACAAGATTTCATCTACTTATAATACATCATCAATTCCTATCTTCATCTGGCTGCAAGCTTTTTGAAAGGTATGAAGGAGGATCTCAAAGGTTAGGATTGTTCTTCTCCCAAATCAAAATCCACCTTGAATTATTTTTCATTTTTGTCAAGATTTTGTTCTAATTTTGTTGGGAATAGATCATTAACATAGCCTTTGTATAAATTATTATTGAGTTTTGAAAATTTTGAGAATTTTTTCTTGAATCTAATATTGATGAATGATGTGCTTCTTGATGAGCATTGCTTTTCTAACCACCGATCTATATTTGTTTTCTTTAAACCATTCACGTCGTGTGCATTTAACTATTTAATTCTTTACATTTGAGAGTTTTTTTTTTTTTTAAATCTTGTGCTTGGTGACTTTTTTGAAATGACTAATTGATTAACAGTCTTCAAATTTTGTATATTATCGAGTTCATGACAAGGTATATGCATGTTGTTAAACATAGACGCTAAAATGGTTGAAGTGGTGGTAGACATTCACTTTTTGGTGAAAATGGTAGCCTATGTTTTGATAGATTTTAACGAAAGAAGATGGAGGTGTTTGCATTACACTAGATCGACCTCAGAGTTCTTTGACCAATATAGGTTCATAAGAAAATTTTACTTAATTACCCACGCAAGCCCCGAAACAAAGTAATCGTCATCATCTCTCTCTTTCTCTCTCTCATTTTGGACTTAAGTTTCTAAAATTAATGGAAAAACAAATTATGTGACTGCAATGCTAACCTCAGACTATTTGAGGAAATTTTTTATTGAGTTTTTCCTTGTATATAATTTTCAAAGTTATCTCAATAAACAACTTCGCATGATTTTTTCGTTGTTTATTTTTAGTACTTAACTTGATAGTTAGTACAATGTTTCACCTTGTAGTTAACTTTTGTTAATATCTTGTTTTATGAAAGTTTTAGGATTAGATTTCGTAATAGCTATGCTTGATAGGGTCAATATCATTAAGACTTCAGTAGTTCTAGAATCGTTAATCCTACTAAATTTTAAAGTAACCCTTTTTATTTGACCATTTCATGTTCTTTGGCATCGTGCATGTATAGGTTGATTGAATTTGAGAAAGGCATGGATGCACAGACATATTTTAAAGGCACTATACCTGACATTGTTTGTGACAGTGATCAATTTAGATTTGAGTCGTCTTTCAATTCTCTTGATACTTAGCTTGCTAAAATATTATAACCACATTTTAAAGGCATGAACAAAATTAACAATTAGCACAAGGAACTAAACAGAATAAGTGGGACTTTTCCAAAAAAAATGTTGGATTTATGGCTCATATTGAGTGGAACGCATATGCCAGGAAAGCATGGTGAAGTAAAGAACAATGAAGGAGGCTACAGGAAGAAAATCGTCGACGGTTAAGTCGACGATTGTATCAACGATTTGCTCTCAGTATCAAATCGTTGACGATTTCAGTCGGGATTCAGTCTTTACTATTGGCCTCATTATTAAACTTTCGATGATTTGCCTAAAACCGTTGACGATATTGTTCGGCGCAGATCACAGATTTTGAATCAAAAGATTAGTAGATTGAGAGATTTCAAAGGATTTTCCTCTAGAGATTGCTACAAGAGTGTTTTAGATATAATGTAAGTCTTTTGTATGCATAGGGTTAGTATATAAACTATATTTGTAAATCTTAATGTAAGCTTGATGACTCGATAGTGAAAATCAGCTACTTGCTCCCATGGACGTAGGCAAATTGTCAAACTGCGTAATTTTTTGTGTCGTATGTTCTTATTTGCTTTCCCTTTTTTCTCTTTGTGAGTGATTGTGTTTCCGTAAATTCATCGTTGGTTGCTTGCATCACTTGTTCCGATTTGATTTTTTGGTTTCCGCTGTGCAATAGCATTCAAGCCACTCAACACAAAAAATTGGTATCGGAGCTATTAGTTACAATGGCTGGGATTTCTTCTGCAAAGTTCAAGATTGGTAAGTTTGATGGAACGGGAAATTTTGAACTTTGGCTGAGGAGGGTTAGGGACGTGTTGGTGCAGTAAGGTATGGTGAAGGCATTATATGGAAGGAAGCCGGAAGACATGGACGACATGAGTTGGAACGAGTTGGAAATGAAAGTTGTGGCTACTATCAGGCTTTGTCTAGCCGATGAAATGATGTATCACGTCATGGATGAGGAATCGCTGGCAATAGTTTGGCTGAAACTAGAGAGCTTGTAGATGTCCAAGTCTTTATTGAATAAGTTGTATATTAAGCAAAGACTCTATCGGCTAAAGATATGTTATTTATGGCTCTTATACTTCTGTTTTGATAAGCAAAGAATGAAGGAAGAAAAACATGAAGGGGGCAGAACAGTATGATTGATCGACGAGGAGCCTATGCTCGTCGACGAGGGAACAGCATAGGTTCGTCGATGAAAGTTATGGAGCTCATCGACGAACAATTACCAAAAGCATAAATTTTTTAGATTTTTGGCATCATCAACGAGAGTCCTATATTCGTCGACAGGTACTAGAAAGCTACAACAACAACGAGCATGTTGTTCAGGTGGAGTTGGAGACTCAGGGAAAAAGTGCAGGGAGCTTTAGCTTAGGATACCAGTAGTTTCACAACATAAACTGAAGCATAAAGGAGATTGTGATGCAGGTGGAGTTATAAACTCAAGGCAGAGATGACATCGTTCATATTGCAAGGAGTTCTAGCTCAAGAGACCAGCAAGATCACAATGGGCCTAGGTGCACTATCAGGCCATGCTTAGGTATGAGTTTGATGATCTGATGTCTTATGCATCCATTACTACCAACAAGGCTCCTACTATTTTTCAAGATGCAGTGCACAACAAATGGAAAAATAGATGGATGAGTGTTATGGTGGAGGAGATAGAGTTACTGCATAAGAATCAAATATGGGAGTTGGTGGAGCTTCTAGAGGGGAAAAGGGTGATAGGATGCAAGTGGGTAATTATTCTATTATTTTATGTGAACGACATGTCAATTGCTGAGAAAATTTTGACTGAGGTTAATCAATTAGGAACTCTGTTAAGAAAGGAATTAGACATGAAGGTTTTGGGTACGACCAAGAATATTCTTGGGTTGGAGATTTGCAAGTATAAAGGTACAAGGATATTGGGGTTATCTCAAGATGGTTTTGTGTATATAACTACAGGGATATTGTGGTTATGTCAGGGAAATTTTGTGGAGAAGGTGTTGAAAAGGTTTAACATGGTTAAACTGGTCACCGGTACAATATTGGTGAATCAATTTAATTTGTCTACCGCTCAGTACCCAAGGATAGATGATGATGTTCGAGATATGTCAAAAGTCTCCTACGCTAATACAGTGGGGTGCTTCGGCGGGCAATAGAGCGATCCATCAGTTATGAGATTCGTCGATGCAAACTACGCAGGGGACTTGGATGATAGGAGGTACAGTAGGGTATGTTGTGGGAGGGCCTATTTGTTGGAAGTCCAGGGTATAGTCTCAGGTTGCACTTTCAACAACTGAGTCAGAGTACTTGGCAGTAGCTGAGACTACCAATGTAGCATTGTGGTTTAAAGGATCATTCAAAGAGCTAGGTGATCAATTAGGTAGAGTTCTTATTACCATGGACAAGTTCAAGCATTGCTTGGACTTGGTTTACATCTCCAAGTGCTAGACGGAGTCCTAATCTACTGTCCGGGGTGGAGCAGTGGGATTATGCTTCCAGATTTTTCCTAAGTGGTGAATATTCGACAAGGTGGAAGTTGTTGGATATGTGGCTCATATTTGAGTGGAAAGCATGCGCCAGGGAAGAATAGTGATGCAAAGAACAATGAAGGACGCTACAGCAGGAAAATCGTCTACGGTTAGTCAACGGTTGCATCAACAGTTTGCTCTCAGTTACAAACCATCAACGATTTCCCTGAAATCGTCAATGGTTTCAGCCTACAGCAGGAATAGCTCTCCGTATTTAAGTGTCAACAGTTTGCCTGAAACCGTCGACGATTTTGTTCTATGCAAGTCACGAATTTTGAAGTAGTGATCAATAGATTGGGAGATTGCGAGGATTTTCCTCCGAAGATTGCTACAAAGGTGTTTTAGTTATAGTTTAAGTCTTTTGTACGCATAGGGTTAGTATTTAAATTATGTTTTGTAACCTTTGATGTAAATTTACAAGCTTTATGAATTGATAGTGAAAGTCAATCGCTTGCTCCCGTGGACGTAGGCACCTTGCTAAAGTTGTGTGTTATTATTGCTTGATTTTATTCTCTTTTTGATTGATTGTTAATTTTTGTATATTCATAATTGAGTGCGTGCATTATGTTCTGGATTGTTTCAAGTTGCGAGGTTTACGCTACACAATCGTATCAACATTTTGGGATCCAATGGCAAACAAGGTGGCAATCAGTGGAGACATGGTTTTTTATGTTAAAATCATGGTGCAACATACTTAGGTAGATGAAGATAAATAGGCACTAGAAAGCTACAGCAGAAACGAGCATGTTGTGCAAGTGAAGTTAGAGACTCAGAGCATAAGTGTAGAGAGCTCTAACTCAAGAGACCAGCAGTATCACAATATAAAGTGGAGCATAAAGGAGATTGTGATGCATGTGAAGTTACAGACTCAAGGTAGAGATGACATCATTCATATTGCAAGAAATTCTAACTCAGGAGACTAGTAGGATCACAATGGGCTCAAATGCACAATCAGGCCATTGCTCATGTTTGAATTTGATTATATGATCTCTTACATATTCATTACTACCAGCAAGGTTCCTACTATTTTTCAGGATGCGGTACACAACAAAGAGAAAAATAGATGGATGAGTGTTATGGTGGAGGATATGGAGTTATGACATAAGAATTAGATGTGGGAGTTGGTGGACCTTCCAGAGGGGGAGAGGGTGATAGGATGCAAGTGCAAGTGGTTGATTTTTCTATTGATTTATGTGAATGACATGTCAATTGTTGAGAAGATTTTGACTGAGGTTAATTAGTCAAAAACTCTATTGAGAAAGGAATTTGATATGAAGGTTTTGGGTATGGCCAAGAAAAATCTTGGGTTAGAGATTCGCAAGGATAAAGATACAGGGAGATTAGGATTATCATAGGGTGGCTTTGTAGACATAACTGTAGGGAGATTATTGTTATCTCAGGGTGGTTTTGTGGAGAAGGTGTTGGAGAGGTTTAGCATAGTTATTGCAGAACCAATCACTAGTATACCTTTGGAGAATCAATGTAAATTGTCTATCGCTCAATACCCAAGGACGGACGGTGATGTTCGAGACATGTCAAAGGTCCCCTACTCCAATGCAATGGGGTGTTTCGGCAAGCAATAGAGTGATCTATCGATTGTGAGATTCGTGGATGCAAACTATGTAGGGCACTTGACAGACTATGTTGTGGGAGGGTCTATTTGTTGGAAGTCCACGGTATAGTCTCAGGTTGAACTTTCAACAATTGAGTCTGAGTACTTGGCAATGGCTAAGGCTCGTAAGGTAGCATTGTGGTTTAAAGGATCGTTCAAAGAGTTAGGTATTCAGCTAGGTGGAGTTCTTGTTACCATAGACAAGTTCTAGCATTGCTTGGACTTGGTTAACATCTCCAAGTGCTAGAAGGGAGGTGGTCCCAATCTGCTGTCCCAAGTGGAGCAGCGGGTTATGCTTTCATATTTCTCCTAAGTGATGAATATTCGCCAAGGTGGAGATTATTAGATTTTTGGCTCGTATTGAGTGGAACACATACGCCGAGAAAGCATGGTGAAGCAAGAAACAAGGAAGGAGGTTGCAGGAAGAAAACCGTCGACGGTTAGGTTGACAATTGCATCGACGATTTGCTCTTAGTACCAAACCTTTGATGGTTTCCCTGAAACCATTGACGGTTTCAATTGGGATTCAATCTTCAATTTTGGCTTCAATATTAAACCATCAATGGTTTTTCTGGAACCTTCGACAATATTATTCAACGCAGATCACGGATTTTGAATTGAGAGATCAGTAGATTTGGAGATTTCATATGATTTTCCTCTGAGGATTGCTACATGAGTGTTTTAGATATATTCTAAGTCTTTATTAGGCATAAAGTTAGTAACTATATCTGTAACTGTTAAACTGTTGTAACCTGGGAAAAAAAATTAACATTTTTTATTAATTAATTAATTAATTAAATATTATTAAATTCAATTAATTAAATTAAGTAATATGATGGTTATATATATACTTATTCAGGAAGTAAGCTTTCTGAGATTGTAATTGAAATCAATTTCAATCAACCCCCCACCCTAGCTCACCCTCTCTCTCATGCCCCTCTGTGTCTCTCGCCCTCTCTCACCATCTCTCTTGCCTATCTCTCTCTCTCTCTCCTCAACTTCTTTCTCTCTCCTCGATTTCCTCTGCCAAATGTGCACCAATCGAAGAACGGAAAATATCCTTGGGTTCCAAATTCGATCACCAACATTTTAACCGAAGTGGATTTGTCTTAAGAGTGTCGTAGGCAACACTCCAAGGCTAAGGCAAGGGGAATAAATTATTTCAGGAATTTTTATAATTTAACTAATTAAATTGTAATATGAGATTATAGAAATTATATACACGTTTTTCTGAATATTGGCACATGGAAATTGGATTTTGGGTTATTATTATTATTATTATTATTAGTTGATTAAACTGACGTTTGTGAGCATAGGAATTTTTATAGTAATTGTATTTCAAAGTTTAACTGATTTAATTAAAGTATTTGATTTTTGGATTATTGTAGTAGATTTTCTCGATGATTTGATCAATTAAAATGATTGGTTTGACTTATTATGCATAATTTGTAAAAGAATTAAAGTGAGTAGGGTTGGTTATCTCTGTTTTCCTATTAAATACATATTTTGAGTTAGATAAATTGCGGAGATGATTAAACCTGTGTTTTCGGTAAAACAAATATTGAAAATAGAACGACCGGTTTTCCAATAGTCTATATAATTATAAGAAACACTCAAATCATGTGGCATGAGAAAGAATATTATTTTAATTAAAGTTATGAGTTTATAGTATAATATATTGATATACTGAAATATGTGGGTATTATACTATTTTTGGAACTGTGGAAAAGAAAGTAAAGTATAGGGTATTATTATTGTTAAATTGCACTGTATGGTTTAAAAACTCCGATGGACCTTAGCACGCTCGGTACCGTAGCTACCGTAATGAAGAGTAGAGTGCAACCACACGTCTCGAGAAGAGTGATGGTATTGAATAGTCAATTGGGCCAGTGCAGTGTAGAGTTCCCCCTGGAGTCTAGACCAGTATGGGAAGGCCAGTCGTACTAGCAGAGATAGAGTATAGTTGACTTAACCCGGTGGCAGGCCGGTCAAGGTTAAGTTCAGCCTACAAACCGCACAACCTGTCATGGGGGGAAGCATGTCGTTTATCCATTCGAGGAGAGTTCTTATATTCATATTTATAGATTTAACCAGAGTATAACAGAGTAGAGTATATGAAAACAAAGCATATGAAAACAGAGTATAATAAAGCAGAGAATTCCAGAGATTACAAATCATAGAGTATAGTTGCAAAAATATTTACAGTATACAACTTATAGTTGCAAAAGTATTAACAGCTTACAGTTTATAGTATTTATATAGGTGTGAGTTATAGTTTGCAGGTGAAAGTTATTTATAACAAAGTATTAAATGTAATTTATAATGTGGTATTACATGTGGTTGGGGCGAAGTAAACTCTCCGTCCGAGGGCTTGCTGAGTAAGGCAAGTGCCCTAATAGGTATCAGTTGTAACCATACCCAAACTAAATGGGCAAGGTTACATATGGCATCAGATCAAAGGGGCGTTACATGTATGGGCGTGTAATCTCCCCAATCCTTGGGAACTCTCACTTATAAAAGATGTCGCATATGTGAATATAGTCTATAAATGTATTAACAATTGTTGTTGTACCGATCTCACTTACGGGGCAGAGACTCCCCAGTTCAATTAACGGGATAAATCCAATCGATACAATAAAATTATTTTTGTACGTAAAAATGCTTCTAAAAAATACAAGTAGAAATATACACATTTAAGCTCAATATAAACACTCTGATATGATATGCAATAATGCTTAGAAAGTAAGGGTGTTTTTCAAAATAATATTCCAACCTTTGAAAATAATTTTTTTGATGAACACTCAAAGGTTTTGACCCTTACAAAATATTTTCCCAAAATTATTTTTCAAAGAATAACCGAAGAACCTAGGGTTTTGCATTCAACTAATTTTTGCACAAATAAAATATATATATATATATATATATATATATATATATATATATATATGATAAATATGTTCTCCAATAAAGATTTTTACAAATAAAAATTATTTAGAAAATCTAGGATTTAAGCTCACAAATATTTGTGCAATAGAAAATTTCTCCCACGAATATTTATGAAGAAAATAATCAGGAGAAACTTTAATCCAACTCTCAAAAATAATTTTGTGAAAGAAATAAAGCTTATGTAAGAGTAGATGATCTAAAGTAAATGCCCACACAAAAATTTCTCTTTCAAAAATGATTTTGCAAAAGTAATAAGTGAAAGAGATTATGAGAAAGTAAAATAAATTTGCCCCAAAGAAAATATTTTTCAATAAAATGTTGTTGGGGGAACTTTGATTAACAAAATATTTTGAGAGGATTCGGAAGTTAATCAAAGTTGCTAATATGAGCAAATGAAGGGTTATTTATAATTTTTCTGAAAAATATGACCGTTAGGGACATGCTTGGTATTATTAGAAAAGTTTCATTAAATTTTACCCTCAATTACTACAGTTAATTCTTGGCAACCCGAGAGATTCGGTTGCCTGGTCCTTAGGGTCAGTCGCTCGAATAGACACAAAGCCTACATTGGGTTCGGGTGACTGTGGATGAGTCCGGTTGGCTGAAGCCAAGGCGATTTCCCAACCTTCGTAGGTTCGAGTGCCTGGTTCATTGGTTTGGTTTGTTGTGCCTCAAAATTCGGTCGCCCGAGATTATTTTGAACTATAAGTTCAGGTAGCCAAGGCCAGTGGAATAGTCAATGACCAAGGTTCAGTCGACCGTAGATGATACCTTCATTTTTGTTCAATCGCCCAAGGCTTAGACAACATTTTGACTTTTTTTGCCAACAGAGTGTTCGATCGACCGAGGTGTTTATAACTAAAATGGGTCTGTTGATCGGGGCTATTAAAGTAACCTAAAAATCCAACGTCGGTCAACTGAAGGTCGACCGATGTTTGCCCTAAGGTCTATCTATGGCCTATCTGAGCATTAAGTCATATCATGCAGATGCATGCATTATTACAAACTAAAATATGAAAACCAAATGCAAGTACAATTGAAATAAATAAATGTCTTATTTCTTCTTTGCTCATCTCTTCATTGAATATGCCAGTATAATGTGAGCTTTAAGACCTTTCTGACTTCCATTTTCCTCTTCTATGTGTGCATTCTGAATTGTAAACCTATTCAAAACACTAGGTACACACATGAGACACTTGTGGTGTTTTTTAACATCAAAACAAAGATCAGACTCAAAAATTCAACATCACCCCATCATACAACTTATTTTTCAGGATCGTCTCATTATCGAGCCTAGCGAGCTCCAGAGTGGGGTGATAGTATAGCTTAGAGTGAGTGGTTATAGAACTAAAATGTATTTTGTTTATTTTTTTTTCTGGTTATACAATATGGATAGAAGGATACATCTTTTTTAGTTGTATAAATTAGTACTCTGGTATTTTATTTGAGGATGTTTAATTATATTCCACTGCTTAGATGATATATATGATATCAGAGATAGGTGAATGGAACACATAACACACCGAACCCCACTTGAAGGGTTCAGGGCATTACAAGTGGTATCAAAGATTTAGGTTGTTAGGTTCTGCAGACTCTAGGGCGGATTAATACCAAAGTATAGGTTCGAGTTAGAACGAGGATAGGAACGGGTAGCTTAGGATACTGGTACGAAATTTTGAGTTTTATTTCTTGGCCTGGAGGCAGAAACCCCATGATGGTCTTCTGTGATTTTCTGAATCAGTCGTGAGCTTCAGAAAATCATGGTAAATCCATCAATGGAAATATTTCCGAGTAAAGAGACAAGAATTTGAAATTTGAACTTGAAGATTAGGTTAGTTGATTATGAGGAAAATTCTTTGAAGGAGAATCTTGGTAATTTTTGTAAGAACCCGACCTGTAATAAATGGATTTAATATTTGAAAGAAGGGTAAAGTGGTAATTTGGGTAAGCTTCTTCAACGAAGCCAGAGTTCGTCGACGAAGTTCCTTCTGTTCTCGGCGATAAAATTTAGTGTCTCGTCGACGAGGAGATCCCAAGGGATTTTGGGAAAAATCTAGAACCTCGGCTCATCGACGAGGCCACCGTCTCGTCGACGAAGGTAATGGCGGACTTGTTGACGAGGACGCCAATTCGTCGACGAATTCACCTTTGTCAAAGGGCTATAAATATCCAAAAGGGTTGCTTCTAAGCTAAGTTTGCTTAAAAATCTCACTTTCTCTCTCTCTCTCTCTAGAACTCGAAGCTCTCTCTCTCTCTCTCTCTCTCTCTCTTGATTTCTTCACCGTTCGTCACTTGATTCGTAAATCAGACTTTACTACAAGGATTAGGAAAGGATTCTCTACGTTTCTAGCAAATCGGAATTTCATTTCGAGCGATTTTGGGTTTCGGACTAAAATCGAGGTAAGGCTCGGTTTTCGTTTCTAATTCAGAATATGTGTAGTAGTATGAATTGTAAGCATGTATTGCAATATAGTTTGTAGGTTTTGGAGTCTCGGTTCGTAGTTTTGGGGACCATAGAGTTCGTAGTTGGAATTCAGGTTAAGGTAAGGGGATTCAGTTTATATTAGTTTATTTTCGAAATCAGGATCGGTAAGCTTGTAGGCTACAATCGTATACATGTTTTGGTAACTTATATAGGGAAATCTATCGTGTGAAATATGGGATTATCGGGTTATAGTTTTTGGGAAAATTTGGGGATTTTGGGTATCATCTCGACTTTGTTTGGAAAACTATCTGTTTTGTTTAAACTGTATTATTCAGATGACTGTAATCCATATTTGTATAAAACTGAATACTTGAATTGAAAACGATATGATTTGCCGTAAACCAAATAAGTGTGGTATGTATGGTTGTATGTAATTGTTTCAGGTATTTTGTGAAATAGTTATTGTCGCGACGTCCCGGGAGCACGTGTGCCCCGAGCGACGAAATTAAAAATTATTTTTATTTTTAAGGAAAAACATGGAATATCGGAGTCACCACTAACCTTTAGTGCGGTTAGAACACATGATTACTACCCCGTTAGGGGTAGAATCGGTCTACATTACCAGAATTAGGCTCGGGAGTTCGGTTACGCGAGGGGAAGGTATGAGCACCCCCTACGCGCCCGTTCTTACGAACGGTACCTAATTAATTTGAAATTATCCCTAAGTTAATCTAATAAGTCTTTAAATTACTCCTTTTTGTGAATTTATAAATGCCTATGAAAAATAAATAAATAAATATATACATATATTCCCTCAGAACTTAAGGTACGTGAAGCCCAAAGGCTAATACCCCCGCAATAAAATCATAGGGATTAAAAATCAATAAAATATCTAAGAAAATACGCTCCCAAATTTTGAAATTGTATATAAAATTTTTATAGGAAAATACTAGTATGGGAGGTTTTACTATATATTAATAAGATAACAAGTTAAAATATTAAATTATCACAATGCATATAAAAATAGTAATGATAATAAGCATATCTATTAAAATATTACAACTTTCAAAACAGGCAATAAAATACCATATGTATATATATATATATATATATATATATATATATATATATATATATTAAAACACTCAAGATACTATGCAAGGTAATACCATCTATAAAAAAAAAAAAAAATACCTTAATAAGTGAAGCTAAATAATAATTATACCATAATATTATATACAATGTCATACTAAATATAATAGCAAAATATATACCAAAACACTAAACTTACCATAATGATTGATACCTTTATATGTAAACATGATAAAATATTAGAATACGAATACTAAATATCAGAAAATATTAATATCAGTATAGATAACACATACAATAAAGAAAACCCTAAGTAATTAAAATTGAACATACATCAACAATGAAAACCCTAAATAGCCCTAAACATATGGATTAAGTAAATAATTACAATAACTATTCTAGTTACGTATTAAACATGCAATAATAATATTAACAATCCAACGAATAAAATGAAAATAAACTTTAAATATCTAGACAAATTCCAACTATAAAAATTTCGCATTAAAGACAATTAACTTATATGAATAATACAATCAAAACTTACCCTGCGTATCAAAAATTAAAATGACTATAAAAATTATAAAAACCTATGTACCTGCATACACAAAGAAAAAAAACAAAAATCAAGACATTAGATATTAGGACAAACCAAAACTAGCAAAAATAATAATAATAATAATAATAATAATAATAATAATAATAATAATAATAATAATAATAATAATATTAACTAAATACTACAACAAATATTATATCAACATACACAAATACATAGCCTAGATATAAACATTAACTAAATATTACAGCAAATAATGTATTAATATACATATATACACATAGCCTATATGCAAATATTTAACTAAAAGTTACAACAAGTATTATATTAATATACACACACTAAATACCACAATAGATATTATTTTAATACATACCCACATGCAAATAAGAGAAAAGAAAAAAAAAATAAAAATAAAAACTTGAGCTTTAAGACTTAAAATAAAACCAATATACGTATATATATATATAAACCTAATTAAATGTATATAAAAAAAAATTAAACTTTACATGTACATGTATATATATATATATATATATATATATATATATATATATATATATATATATATAGACATATATATGTGCCTGCAAAAGTAAGCAACAATGTTAGTGTCTCAAATATTCCAAAACAAATAAAGATGTAAAATAAATAAATAAACAAGTAAATAAAAATAAAACAAAATTCATGTGTGTGACAGTGTGTGTGCTCTGTCCGTGTACAATGTGTGTGTGTGTATTGATGTGCATACAGGGAACTAACGGGGGGGTATCGCCGCGACTGAGGAAGACATGGGTTCGGGTCCTACTGTGCTGTGGCCGGAGCAAGGGAGAACAAGGTTGCAGCGGCAGAGGGTGGTGCTCGGTTGCAGTGAAGGGTGACTGGTGGCGGCTTGCAGGGGCTGTCTGGAGATCAGAGGCAAGCTGGAGACCACCAGAGGTTCGGGTTTGGCTAGAGACCTGCTGTGGCTGCCGGGCTCCAGGTGGTGTGGCCGTGGGAGATGGAGATGCTGCAGTGGTGGGGGCGTCGGCGACGGCACCGGTTGCAGGAACAGGGTTTGGCCAAGGAGCTGCTAGTTCGCTAGAGTTGCAGGGGGAGTTCACTGCTGCTGCAAAAGTGGCTCTGCTGGGTGGTGGTTGGCCGTGGCTTCTGGAGTCTCCTCAGATGGCAGCAGGGGGATGTTGGCGATGATGGTTGCTGAGAAGAGGATGGATCGCCAGAGAAGAAGAAGAAGCAGAAGGAAAGAAACAGATTTTTTTTTTTTTGTTTCACTGTGCGCCCCCAGCTGTGTTGTGCAGTGCAGCGCCCCCTCCTTGGCTGTCCCCTCTTTGCCATTATATAAAAAAATCTTAAAAACCCTAAAACAACTTCCCTTTTTTGATTTTCTTTTTCTTTTTCTTTTTTTTTTATTCTTTTATTCTTATGGTAATAATGAAAAAGGAAATAATAATAATAATAATAATAATAATAATTATCATAATAATATAAGTATCCATAAGATAATAATAATAAAAATAATACTACTATTAATAGTAAATAATAATAAATAATTATGGTAAGAATAAAAATAATAAAGATATTATCAGTAAAATAATAATAATAATAATGATAATAATACTAATAAAAATAGAGTAATAATACAAAAAGTAATAATAATAATAATAATAATAATATATCAAAAATAATAACAATAAAATAAATGGAAAACAAAAATAATTATAGTAAAGTAAAAATAAAATAAAGATAATAAAAGTACTAGTAATAATAATAAAAATGAAAAATAATAATAATAATGATAAAAATACTAGCAAAATAATAGTAAAGTACTAATAATATAGGAAAATAATAATAATAATAATAATAAATAAAAATTAAAAAATATACCCAAAATAATAGTAAGGTAACACTAATTATAATACTAGTAATGAACAATAATAAATAATACAAATAATTATAAGAAAATAATAATAATAAAAATAAGGTAATAATAATAATAATAATATAATGAGAAGGGACTCCTTTGTTCTATTTGGTTAGGGCAAAAATAGGGTGTCTACAGTTATGTGGTGGCTAATTACCGTACGCTGATATGTATAGGAGTGTGAGCTCAAAATGATTCCAGGTTTTGTGAAATCAGCTAGCGACGCTAATTACCGTACGCCGAAACAGCTATTTGTCGGCTAATTACCGTACACTGCGCCATGTACCGGTGTGACAATCGTGGGCGAGAGTGTCTGACTCTATATTCGAGGGTGTGAGATATCACTACGTATCCTGGCTGGTCACCGAGGGGTGTGAGCTACATGGTATTGGCAATGTAATCACTGTGAAGTTCGAGTTTCATGGAGCAGTTGCGTGTTGGCAATGTAATCGCTGTGAAACTTTGGATTTATGGAGTAGTTGCGTACTAGTGAGAGCTACATCGTATTGACAATGTAATCGCTGTGAAACTTCGGGTTTCATAGCGTAGTTGCGTATTAGTATGACAACACTGACCGTATGTTTTGGGTATCGTATGTACTGGAATGCAACTGTGAAAATACTGGAATTGTATGGAAATGTTTTCGAATTGTATCGTATTGTATAGTGTTATGTTTTGCATAAAATAACACTGGTATGCCACACACTAATATAACTTGCTTTCTTCCTTATTGAGAGGTGTCTCACCCCGAATGTACGTACAATGTTTTCAGGTCCATCAGGTAGTCGTATTTAGCATCCTAGAAATTGGAAGCGGGGGTGTCATTAGTTGTTGTTAGTACCTAATTAGGTATGAGATTTTTTAACCTGGTTGTCATGATGGTTTTTGTAGACACCCGGAATATGTACGGTATTTATGGGATTGTATACCTTAGTATTGTATGGGTTTGTGTATCCTAGTTTTGTACAAACTCTGGTATGGTATGTTATATAGATAGATGAAGCATTTTCCGCTGCGTAACTGATGAGTATGGATGTATATGTGTATGTGTATAGGGCATCAGTGTACCTCACGGGGTCGGACCCTCTTATTATATTGTATCATGTATTCTTGAATTGATACAGAGACAGGTTAGGTTACTATATTCACACCTGGGACCCATCTGCGGGTTCAGGGCGTGACAATTTGGTATCAGAGTTAACCAAGTTACTAGGTCTTGTAGACTTGATTAGGAGTATTGATGTGTACATTCCAGAATATAGGATGTAGGAAATGGGTAGTGTTGGTCGAGGGTTGTTCTGTTGCCAAACCGGGATTCATCGACGGTATTCCGTGTTTTTCCTGGAATGACGATTCCAGTAAAGGCAGGGCAAACCATTGATGGATTCGTGTCGGTGTGACGGGGCAGGCTTAGACCTGTGAGAGTAATAGTTGACATGATTAGGTTTATGATTGTGTTAACTGTGTACAATATAGGAATTCTAACCAATTCCTATTTTGTTTTCATAATGGATCCCAAGGATAATAACTTGGAGAGTGGGTGTTTAATGTTCAAATTGAAGATTTGAATGTTAAATTGGTAAGTTGTTCGAGAGAAATTCATAAGAGAAAATTTAAGTATTTCAATATGAGGATTACTAATAAACTCGAGCTACCAATCTTAAAGTTAGATATCTATTTAAAGGAAAATCTCAAAGTTGTGTTAAGTGATTGGTTAGCAAATTTCGAGGATGAAATTTTTTTAAGGATAGGAGAATGTAGTAATTCGAAAAAAAATTAAGATTTATTATTTATTAATTAATTATTATTATTAAATTGAATTAATTAAATTAAGTAATATGATGATTACATATATATATATATATATATATATATATATAATTACTTACTCTGGAAGCAAGCTTCTTGAGATTGTAATTGAAATCAATTTCAATCAACCCCCCAGCACACGCTCTGTCTCATGCCCCTCTGTATCTCTCGCCCTCTCCCACCATCTCTCTCGCCTCTCTCTCTCTCTCTCTCTCTCTCTCTCTCTCTCTCTCTCTCTCTCTCTCTCTCTCCTCTCAACCTCTTTCTCTCTCCTCGATTTCCTCGGCCAAACGTGCACCAATTGAAAAATAGAAAATACCCTTGGGTTCCAAATTCGACCACTAACATTTTAACCGAAGTGGATTTGTGGTAGGAGCGTAGTAGGCACCACTCCAAGGCTAAGGTAAGGGGAATAAATTTTGTCAGGAATTTTTATAATTTAACCGATTAAATTATAATATAAGATTACAAAAATTATATACACGTTTTTCTAAATATTCTAGCATATGGAAATTGGATTTTGGGATATTATTATTATTATTATTAGTTGATTAAACTGGCCTTTGTGAGTCTAGGGATTTTATAGTAATTGTATTTCAAAGTTTAACCGATTTAAATAAAGTATTTGATTTTTGGATTATTGTAGTAGATTTTCTGAATGATTTGACAGGCTAAAATTATTGGTTTGATTTATTATATATATTTTGTAAAAGAATTAAAGTGAGTAGGGTTGGTTATCTCTGTTTTCCTATTAAATACATATTTTGAGTTAGATAAATTATGAAGATGATTAAACCTGTATTTTCGGTAAAATGGATATTGAAAATAGAATGACCGATTTTCCAGTAGTTTATATAATTATGAGAAATAGTCAAATCGTGTGGCATAAGAAAGAATATTATTGTTTAATTAAAGTTATGAGTTTATAGTATGATATATTGATATACTGAAATGGGTGGGTATTATACTATTTTTGGAATTGTGGAAAAGAAAGTAAAGTATAGGATATTATTATTGTTAAATTGCAATATATGGTTTAAGAACTCTGATGGACCATAGCACGCTTGGTACCGTAGCTACAGTAATGAAGAGTAGAGTGCAACCACATGTCTCGAGAAAAGTGTTGGTATTAAATAGTCGATTGGGCCAGTGAAGTGTAGAGTTCCCCTGGAGTCTAGACCAGCATGGGAAGACCAGTTATACTAGAAGAGATGGAGTATAGTTGACTTAACCTAGTGGCAGGCCGGCCAAGGTTAAGTCCATTCTACGGGCCACACAACCCGTCATAGGGGGAAGCATGTTGTTTATTCATTCGAGGAGAGTTCTTATATTCATGTTTGTATATTCAACCAGAGTATAACATAGTAGAGTATATGAAAACAGAACATATGAAAATAAAGTATAACAAAGCAAAGTATTCCATAGATTACAAATCACAGAGTATAGTTGCAAAAATATTTACAGTATACATGTAGAGACCCAAAGAATTATATAAATTAAATAATAATAGAGGGAGAAAAAGGAAAATTCAAAAAGAAAGAAATTGCAGGGTTCGTCGACCAAACCGGAGCTCACTATTCAATTCGTCGCACACCACGTGTCTCGTCAATGAGAAATTACCGAGAGGGCTGTTGCAAGATCTAAAATTCGTCGACGAAAAATAAGAGTTCATCGACGAATTCTCTTCTTAGCCTTATTGATGAAGTAACATGTCTCTTCGACGAAGCCAAGTGTATAAATGGCTCAAACTCGGGTTTTCTAGTGAGATTTCTACTTGCAATTTTCCCTCTCTCTCTCTCTCTCTCACTAAAATCGTCCTTCACTCCTTCTCTCTTCGATTTCGGTTCAGTTCCTCGCCGATTCGACGATCCGAAGCCGCCACACTACTCTTGGGAAGTTTCTCTTCATATCTGCAGGAGTAGATCGTTGGTTAGACCAACTTAGGAACCATCTCAAAATTTGGGTAAATTAGTTATTTTAAGATTTATTAAGGTATTTGGTATTATGGGTTGAGGAAAGGTGTTAGATGGGTTTATACTGAAGTTTGTTGGGGAAAAATGTTAATTTTAGGGTGTTATGCTGGGAGCACTGCAGGTGTAGGATTGGGTGTTTTGTGGGCTTCTCAGTAAGCCAGGTAAGTGGATAAATTAAGTCAGTTATTTTTATGAAAATTTATTATTTTAAAACAGCATGTATTTACAGTAATTATGTATGTTATATCAGAATATTTGGGAATACCTCTGTTGAACAGGAAATATAGTTTTAAAATATATAATTAGAAATATATTCAACTTAAATATTCAGGTTAATATTATTTAAAATTGTGTGGCATGAGTATCATTTTATGAATATTATGTTATGGTAGATTTTCAGTAAAAGCATGTTTACAACAGTTTTTCAGGAAAACCATAAATAATACAAGAAATAATGGTTTCAGGATTTTGTGATAAACAGTACAAATTTCAGTTCAATATGTTATAATATGGTCGGCACAAGGTCGTGATTGATAGCCAGTGCAAGGCCATAATTATGTATGTTATTCGGTGCAAGGCCGTAATTATGTATGCTATTTAGCGCAAGGCCGTGATTATGTTTGATATGTCAAAATTCAAAAAAATGTTATCAATCTAGTTTCATGTTAAAACAGTATATGTAATCATACTATATGTTATCAGAACCCGGATGGTTTAGTTTAGATCAGTATTCAGGGCTCGGTACCGTAGTTATACAGTTTAGTTTTGACTAGTGCTACCACACTTGCCAGTAGAGAGTGCGGGATATGGATAGTTGATATGGCTTCAATGTAGTGTTGTAGACGTCTCCCTGACAGTCCGGACCAGGGTGGGGTGAGTCCATCATACTTACAAACACATTTGACTTGGCAGTGGTCAGTCAGCCATTGTCAGGTCCCACCTTCGGGCTACACAGCCCAATCATAGGGGGTAATATATGACATCAGCTAGCTATCCATCTTGGATAATATTTTAGTATTATCAATTATAACAAATGATTTTATAATAACTGAAATTCAGTATGATTTAACATGATTATGATTATGTATGTTTTATCCAGTATTATATCACCAGTTTTTTTTCAGACATGTGTTATGTATTGTTTATTTATTATAGTACGAATATACTCATACCGCCACACAACTAATATTAGTTTATTCCCCTTACTGAGAGGTGTCTCACCCCAGCTTACAAAACATTTCAAGGAATCGAGTTAGACAGGCGGACTGAGCTCTGCGTCGGTAGAGGCAATTCATACTACACCGGTGGAAGGGTGAGTTGCTAAGCTAGGGTCAGATGGTTTTCTGATTATGATCCTAGTTTTACCCCTTTTGATCTTTTGGGATGTATATATATATATATATTGACAGATTAGTAGCACTCTGGTATTGTAATTATTGGATGGTATGTATGTAATTTATATTTTTCACTGCTTAGGTGTTCGCTGTGTATGATAGGTGTATCCCCGGCACCCATGGGTTCGGGTTGATTTTTCTATATTGGTATTAGGATTATTATTAAGAATGATATTTATGCATGTGAGGAAAAAAATTAATTGTGGTAAAATAGGCAGGTCGTTACAATACAACTTATAGTTGCAAAAGTATTAACAGCTTACAGTTTATGGTATTTATATAGGTGTGAGTTATAGTTTGCATATGAAAGTTATTTATAGCAAAGTATTAAATGTAATTTATAATGTGGTATTATATGTGATTGGGGTGAAGTAAACTCTCCGCCCGAGGGCTTAGTGAGTAAGGCGAGTGCCCTGATAGGTATCAGTTGTAGTTACACCCAAATTAAATAGGCAAGGTTACATAAGGTATCATAGCAAAGGAGTGTTACATGTATGGGCATGTAATCTCCCCAATCCTCCGGAACTCTCGCTTATAAATGATGTTGCATGTGTGACTACAGTCTATAAATGTAGTAACAATTGTTGTTGTTGATTAACAATAGGTTATATTTTGTATACACTAAAACTCATGTTGCCACACACTAATAATAATTTATTCCATCTTTACTGAGAAATGTCTCACCCCATCATACAACTTATTTTTTAGGACCGTCTCGTGATTAAGCCTCGTGAACTCCATAGTGGGGTGAGAGTATAGCTTAGAGTGAGTGGTTGTAGAACTCAAATGTATTTTTTTTATTTTATTTTATGGTTATATAATATGGATAGAAGGATACATTTTTTGGGTTGTATAAATTAGTACTCTGGTATTTTATTTGATGATGTTTAATTATATTTCACTGCTTAGATGATATTTATGGTATCAGAGATAGGTGAATGGAACACATAACACCCCGGGCCCCACTTGGCTAGTTCAAGGCGTTACATAAATATTCCAGTTGGGAGTATATAGAGTCAGAGGGGGCGAGTGAATGGACTCTTTTCGCAGATAATATATTTTCTACAAACACAACAAAATCTTGGCAAGAATGCAAGCGATTATTTCACAATATATAAAATAAATTCAAGCATAGGACAAATAAAAGAGTGAAGGGAGAGAGAGCATAACTGTGACAACCCGAATAAAATGGAATTTAAATAATAAAGAGGGAAGGAAATTACCAGAGGACTCGTCGATGAGGGTATAAGAGAATTCGTCGACGAAGACAGGATTCGTCGACGAGAAAATACAGAGAGACGTTTTGAGCCAACTGAATTTCATCAACGAGGACTGAATTTTGTCAACGAAATTATTAAAGGATTCGTCGACGAATGACGTGGCTCGTTGACGAATCCAATTCTATAAATATCAAAAATCCGGATTTTTACTTCAAAGTTAAGCAAACTCTCTCCTCTCTCTTTCTCTTCCATTCGGCCCTTTCTCTCTCTCTTTCGTCGATTTTGGGCCGAATTTACACCGAATTGACAATCCGAAGCCACCACGACGCTCCTAGGGAAGTTCTCTCCAAATCTGCCAGAGCTAATTGTTGGTGAAAACAAGTTGGAAATCATCCCTGAGTTGAGGTAAGGCTTTTTAAGCCAAATTTGATCTTACGGTAATTATAGGAAATGATATACACGTAGAAATACTGAAGTTTAGTACTGGGAGTTTTCATTTTCAGGGTATTGATCAGGAAATTCTACGAATGTTAAACCATGATATTTTAGGGGCTTTCTCAGTAGTCAGGTAAGGGAATAAACTAAAATAGTCATTTTCATGCAAATTATTATTATTTATGAGAAAAGTTATTTTCTGGAAAGCATGTATTATATCTATAGATTACGAAGGAAATGTACGTTTGAGAAAAATACTGCTACTATGTTGAAATGTATATATATGTATGAGATGCCAGAAACTATGATTTTAGAATGCAATGTATGGTTTTATACAGGAAATGTGTAGCATGAATATTATTTTACATGGAAGAATATCATGGTATGACAATGATACGAATGGAATATGTTTTGAGAAACTATGAAAGAATACAGTACCTTATGATGTTGAAAATGCATGATAAATTGATTATTTTCATAATGATATACATATATGAAAATATTTCGGCACAAGGCCGTATTTATGTATGATTTTGGCATAAGTTCGTTTTTATGTATGATTTCAGCGCAAGGCCGTATTTATGTATGATTTTGGCGCAAAGCCGTATTTATGTATGATTTTGGCATAAGGCTGTATTTATGTATGATTTCGGCGCAAGGTCGTAATTATGAGATGTTCGGCACGAGGCTGTAATTATGAAATGTTCGGCACAAGGCCGTAATTATGAATTGATGCTATATTATCACGTATTATATGTTATCAGAACCCGAATGTTAGTTTAAGCACAGTACCATAGCTATATAGATCAAATATCTATGTTCAGATTAGTGCTAACCACCCCACAAGGGGGTGGGAGATGGATAGTCGGTGTGGCTTTTAGTGTAGAGTTGTAGACATCCACCTGATAGTCCGAACCAAGGTGCGGCGGGCCCATCGTACTTACAGACATATTTTTGACTCGGCAGTGGTCGACCAGCCATTTTCGGGTCCCGCCTTCGAGCTGTACAACCCGTCATGGCGAGTAATATATGACATTAGCTAGCTTTCATCCTGGGTATGTTTTCAGTATTACCAATTATAACAGATGTTTTATGTACGATATGACTTATTAGAAAAAATGAAAGCATGTGATTATTCAGTACGATATGATGAACGTTTACGAAAATATGAAATGTACTGTATATGTATAATTGCATTAAATATTTATGTTGCCACACAGCTGTATTTAGTTTATTCTCCCTTACTGAGAAGTGTCTCACCCCCGAACTAAATATATTTTTCAGGAGACTCTAAGTGACCGGCGAAGTCAACTGCTTCCTTCTGTTTCTGGCTGCCATTCCCCTTTCTTTTATTATTTAAATACCATTTTATTCGGGTCGTTACACTTGTAGAATGTAAGAATGAAAATAATATTTACAAGAGGATTAGTAGACATGACACAAACTATGAATGTAAGAAATTGCAACATCCCTCCCCATTGCAGTACGCTAGTCAAAACAATTGAGTGTTGCACCTTGGATCATGGACACAATTTGAACTTTGTAATACTATGATTATTGCTATGCATAGTTTACTAGCGGATTTGAGATTGTGTGCATAAAATGAGTGAATGGCCAACAGGTAGTTAACAATCTTATTTTGTTAAATTTGGAGAAAGACATTTTTCTCTATATTATTCGACATTTTTCTCTATATTATTCTACATTACAAGGGTGTATATATATACATGAGTCAAGGAACAAGATCCCAAATTACTCCTAAATATCTACTCTATAATAATTATACAATAATTAAAAAATAAAAAGTGTAGATATTTCTCTAATAGTCCCCCTCAAGTTTGAGCATGAAGATCCGTAATACCCAACTTGTGTGATAAGTCTTGGAAATGTTCACGACCCAAAGCTTTGGTGAAGATATCGGCAAGTTGACTGTGGGTAGGAATACGCTTAGTGAAGAAGAGGTTAGCCCGTAACTTTTCACAAACAATATGACAATCGATTTCTATATGTTTTGTACGTTCATGCAAAACAGGATTCTGGGCAATGAAAAGAGCCGCTTGGTTGTCACAATATAAGAGCATAGGCTGGGAATGCGATACACTAAGATCATTTAAAAGAGTTTTGAGCCATATAAGTTCATAGGTAGTGGAAGCAAGTGCCTGGTACTCAGTTTCGGTAGAGGAGCGAGAGACTGTAGTTTGTTTCATAGTGCGCCAGTAAATTGAACTAGTGCCCGGCTGAATGAAAAAACCAGTGGGGGAGCGGTGAGTGAGGGGACAACTAGCCCAATCCGAATCAGAATAAGCTGTGACTTGAAGAGTGTTGGTAGTAGGAAAAAATAAGCTTTGGCCTAAAGATGTCTTAATGTATCAAAGAACACGTATAGCAACATCATAATTTGGTTGTCTGGGTTGGTGCATAAATTGACTGAGAATGTTGACTGGAAATACAATGTCGGGATGAGTGATGGTGAGATATATCAAACGTCCAACGAGTTGCCAAAACAAGCTTGGATTGAAGAGAAAATCACCATTAGTATTATTGAGTTTGAAATTTTGTTCCATGGGAAAGTTGGTAGGATGAGCACCAAGATTACCGCTATCAGTGAGGATGTTAAGAGCATATTTTCGTTGATTAAGAAATATGCCAGTGGGAGAGCAAGTAACTTCGAGGCCAAGGAAATATTTCAGTTTACCAAGATCCTTTAGTTTGAAATTTTGAGCAAGCATGGCTTTGAAAGTACTAATATCAAAGAGATCATCGTCTGCCATGAGAATGTCATCAACATAAATAAGAGTAAGACTAAAAGACTGGCCCCGAGAGCGGGTGAAGAGAGAGTGATTGGCCTAAGATTGGGTGAAACCCTCAGCAAGTAAAATAGAAGATAATTTAGAGAACCAATTGCGAGAGACTTGCTTAAGCCCATGAAGTGATTTCTGAAGATGACAAACACGAGTCTCCCCCTGTTTGCAATAACCCGTTGGAGGGGTCATATAAACCTCCTCATCGAGATCACCATGGAGAAAAGCGTTGTTGATGTCCAATTGAAGGAGAAGCCACTTCCGAGCTGCAGCCACTGTAAGAACACACCTAACGGTAACTAGTTTAGCAATAGGAGCAAAAGTGTCATGATAATCCAAACCTTCTACCTAAGTGTACCCCTTGGCCACCAAGCGAGCTTTGTGTCACTCTATGGATCAATCGGCTCAAATTTTTATTTTGAACACCCTTTTACCGATAATTAGTTTTTTTTCTAGATGGAAGATTTTGAAGAACCCATGTTTGATTGCCTTCTAAGGCTTGCATTTCAAAAGCCATGGCATCACGCCAATGTGGGTATAGCATAGCTTGAGAATATGAGGTGGATTCAGGATATTAGGACATAACAGAAAGAAAAGCCAAATGTTGAGTAGAAAAATAATAATAAGATAAAAAAGAGGAGAGACAATGAACCGTACCTGAAGAAGATCTTGAAACTTGTGAAGCCATAGAGGACTTTGGTAAAATAGGGCAGATATAATCATCCAAGTAAGAAGGATGTGTGACAGCTCGTTTGGGCCGTGAAGAGATGGGCGGAGGGGGTGGTAGGGAAGGGGGTGAGGGTGAGGGTGTCGGTGAGGATACCAAGGGAGAAGGAGAGAGAGATTAGGGGCTAGGGGTAGGTGTGGTTGGTTGGTTAGGTAAAGTGTAGGAAGGGTGTATATCAGGAATAGGAAGGAGAAGGACTAGAGAAGATGTAGGAGTTGGAGGTATAAGATAATAGGGAAAAGCATTTTCTTCAAAAGTGACATCACGAGAGATGAAAATTTTTTTATTTTCAAGATCGTATACACAATAAGCCTTATAATGAGTAGGATAACCTAAGAAAACATATCAAAGAGCACGAGGAGAGAATTTATCGTGACGTTGGCGAGCGGTTTGGGCATAGCACAAGCACCTAAACACTCGCAAGTATGTATACGATTGTGGTTTCTAAAAAAGAAGCTCATAAGGGGACTTATGATTGAGGTTGGGTGAAGGAGTGTGGTTAATTAAATAAGTGGCTGTGAGAATGCATTCACCCCAAAAAGAGATGAGAAGATTAGCTTGAAAACGTAAACACCGAGTCACATTAAGAAGATGGCGATGTTTACGCTCGGCAACACCATTCTGTTGAGGTGTATCCACACATGTGCACTCGTGAAAAATGCCTTAATCATGGAAAAAAGTTTGAAGTGGAATGAATAGAAACTCTCTACCATTATCAATGGGCATGTGCTTAATAGTGCAATTGAATTGATTTTTAATGATGACGCAAATTTTTTAAGGCAAATGAAAGTATCAGATTTCATGCGCATAAGATAGACCCATGTAGCACGCGAGTAGTCATCCACGATTGTTAAAAAATAATGTGCACCAGAAAGTGAAGTTGTAGGATAACCACCCCATATATCACAATAAATCCGATTAAAAAAAATGTGCTCTTATTTATATTCAAAGAAAAAGGTAAACGAGTGTGTTTTGCTCTAACACAAACATCACAAGGAAAATGAGAAAAAGAAATATTTAAAGTTTTCGGAATACATGAAAGAAAGGGGTGACCAAGACAATGATTCCAAAGAGTGGTGTCAGAAACATGTTGAGAGTGGAAAACTGAGGCGGATGGAGGTTTATAGTGGTAAAGTCCATCCTATACTTCACACGTTCCAATCAGTCTCCTCGTTGATAAGTTTTGAAAAACACAAAAGGTAGGAAAAAATATAGCAACACAATTGAGATCAGTGGTAAGTTTGCTGATGGACAATAAATCAAATTTAAATGAAGGCACATAAAAAACATTAGAAAGAGAGAAATTAGGAGAAAAATGCATAGTGTCGGTATGAGTCGCAGGAACAATGTCACCATTTGGAAGCTTAATGGGGCATGGCTAATTAAGAAGTTTAATAATATCAAGAGAAGACAAATTGGAAGTCATATGATCGGAGGCACCGGAATCAACAATCCATTCAATATTTTATAAAGAAGCAGAATGACAAGAGGCAAGGTTACCAGCAAAATTGGTAGAGTTGGTGTTCAAGGGCGATAAAAGATCCAAGAGTTGACGGTATTGTTTGCTGGTGAGACCAGGGATAGCAATATCAGAAGAAGTTGAAGAACCTATGACAGTATTTGTAAAAACCCGAAGAATTAAGTAAATAAAGGAAATGAGAGAAAAGGATTTTCAAAGGGACTCAGTAGGGTCTCGTCGACGAACGCGGAGCGCTCATCGACGAGCAACCTTCTTAGGCTCGTCAATGTGGACTCGGGTCTCATCAACGAGAACTTTCCAAGAGGGGTTTAGCAGATCCTGAATTTCATCGACGAGGGTTACTAGTTCGTCGACGAACTCCCTTCAAGGACTTGTTGACGAGGTGATGAGTCTTGTTGACGAATTTGCACTATATAAATATACCAAACTCGGGTTTTTCAGCAAAAATTTTTGCATGAAACCCTCTCTCTCTCTCTCTCTCTCTCTCTCTCTCTCTCTCTCTCTCTAACCTCGTCTCTCCCTCCTTCTCTCAAGATTTTTGGCTTCGTCCTTTGCCGATTCAACTATCGGAAGCCGCCACGTTACTCTTGGGAAGATTCTCTTCAAGTCTGCCAGATTAGATTGTTAGTTAGGCCAACTTAGGCACCATCCCAAAATCTGGGTAAGTTGGTTATTTTAGGCTTATAAGTTATTTGGTATTTCTAAACTGAGGAAAATGTATTAGGTGAGATAATACTGAAGTTTTGTTAGTAAAAATATAATTGCAGGATGTTGTGCTGGGGAACACACGGGTGTAGATTTGGTTTAAATTGAAGGCTTCTTAGTAAGCTGGGTAAGGGGATAAACTAAGTCAGCATTTTTCATGAAATTATTTATTATACAGTATTTATTTTTAGAAAAATATGTATGATATGGAACTGTGTTTGGAAATACTGCTCTTGAACAAGGAAATGGTTTTAATACATTTTATCAGGAAATATGATTTTAGTTTAGATTTTATGTTGAAATATTATTTACACTTGTGTGGCATGAGTATGATTTTGCATGGAAATTATGCTATACCAAAATATCAGGTTTTCTTCAGAATAAGCATGTTATAGCAATTTTCAAAAAAACCATAAAAACGGCACATGAACTATGGTTTTGGAGTATTATGTTAAACGGTACAAAAATATCAAGATTCAGTATATTATGTTTTATTCATATGTAGATACCATGATTTATGCTATATGATATGCTAGCGCAGATGTCGTGATTTATATGATATGAAATGCCAGTGCAGATGTCATGATTTACATGTTATGATGTGTCGGCGCAAATGTTGTAATTTATGTTGGCATAAATGTCGTAATCATGTATGTTATGTCAAAATTCATGAAAATATGATCATGTCAAATATTCTATGAAATATGAAACAGTTATATTTCAAAATTATGAAATGTATTATATGTTATCAGAACCCGTATGGCTTAGTTTAGTTTCATGAAGCACGGTACCATAGCTATATGTTCAAGATCATGATTATGTTAGTGCTACCACACATCTCAGATAGAGTGTGGGAGATGGCAGTCGATGTGGCTTCATGGTAGTGCAGGTGTCCCACTGGCAGTCCGGACTAGGTGAGGGCAAGCCCATCGTACTTACAGACTTATGTTGACTTAGCGTGATCGGCCAGCCACTACTAGGTCCAGCCTGCGGACCGCACAACCCAGTCATATAGGAGTAAGACTTGACATTAGCTAGCTATCCATCCAGGGTATTATTTTAAGTATTGTACAGTTAAATAAGATGATTTACATGATTCAGAAATACCATATGATATGTTATGTTACGATTAATTATGTTTATTTAGAAATCATACAGACAATTTTTACCATATATGATTTATCTACTGTTTATATTTATCACGAGATTACTCATGTTGCCACACACTGATGTTAGTTTATTTCTCTTACTGAGAGGTGTCTCACCCCAACATTACAAACATTTCAGGAAATCCAAGTAGGAGGGCTGATAAAGACCCGCAACAGTAAAAGTTGACCAAGCTACCCTGTCAGAAGGGTAAGTAGTTAAAAATTATCTCAAATATTTAAAAATTATCATTCTTAAAAATTCTAAAATGCACAAATGTAATCCAAATGATATTAAACTAATTTTCATTCTAATCTATTCTTTCTATTCCTGCCCACGCACTTGCTACACCAAATTTTTGGTGCGCTCTCCAAAATTATCTATAATGTAAAATTATATTTGGGGTGGGACGACGCTCAATAAGTAAGAAAGATTATTATAAGTGTGTGGCCAAGATGAGCTTTCATAGTATTGTAATTTCGTAAATAACATTTGATACTGTAACTATAAAACTGAACTTATTAACTTCAAAATTGTAACTATAATTGCTGACCTAGTTGGTCATATCCCAATTTTGATAATAACAAATACATTTGGTACTAATGTTTGTACTAAGACTAGCATGCAGGTTCACCTTACGCATGTATTTGAACAGAAAGCTACATCATGATGGTGTTTGGTGATCACGTAGAAGAATGAAAAAAATTGTGTTATATTTGTAATTATTTTTATATTCTTCATTTTGGGCTGTAATTTAATTATGGAATGTACCTCAATATGGCTTGTAATGATCTGCATCATGCATGGTAGGTAGATATGCTCAAACATGACCTTAGTTGGACTTTAGGTTCCTACACATAGTGCACTAAGTCCTCAATATCACATAATTTATCAGGGGAATGAACTAGAGTATAATTGGACTGAAAGGGCCAAATTTTGTGAGTGGTCGGGCGACCGAACCTGGCAGTTCAAATTGCCTCGGTCGACCAAATCATGGATGGGTCAAAAGTTGACCTGAGTTTGGCAAACTGAACCAAAATTAATGTATCTTGCACGGGCGACCGAACCTGTGTCAGGATCTTTCCCACCAACTCAGGCACCCGAGCATCACGTTCATTTTACCCTCGGGCGACCGAACTTTAGACTGGGTACCTGAAACGCAGTCTTTTTAAGGAATCGCCTCATTCAGCAAACCGAACATTTTTTTTTCAAACACCCGAACCATGAAAATGTCTTTTATTATTGTGTCTATTGAATCAGCTAAACTTAGGCTTGGGCACCCGAAACTCTCGGGTTGGTTTTATTTTTAACCGAGATAAAAGGGGTTAAATTGGGTTAAAATATAAACTTGTTTAAAATATTTTTAATAATGCCCATTAAGTCCCCAATGGTCATAAAATTTCCCTTGCCTATATATACAAGTTCATTTGCAAAAATTAGCAAGGGATTAGCAAAATCATTAAGGCCAAATTCTCTCAAATTTGCAAAATCCTATTTTTGCCTATACTACTCCCATACACTCAAAAGCTTCAATTTCTTTGATTATCCAAGTGTTGTGAGTGTGCTAAGAGTGCTTGTGCTTTATTCCATATTACTTAATACTCTCATTTGTGTGGTTTATTGATTGATTTTTTGAGAGCTAAACTTAAGTTCTCGCACTTATTTTATCTAATAAATCTTGTGTGGGAAAACTTAGAGGCTTGTGGGTGCTTGCATTGATATTGCAAGATACCTTAGCCCTTATTTTTGTGTGTAAAATATTTTCCTAAGCTTGCATTCAAACATCTCTTGTACTTAGTATATTGAGAACATATTGTTGGGGTTGTTTGAATCATCTTGCTAGCATCTTTTGAAACCCTAAACTGATATTGTGATATTTCATACTGTGGTTCAAAGTTTGCTTAGAAATACACTCTAGATCTTGATTGCTTATCTACACTAGATTGAGTGTTTAGCACACATCATTAAGCACTGAGCATATTTACTATCATTTGTGCTTGCGTTATTATTTGAGCTATAATGTGGTATATATCTGCTTGTTTGAGAAACATATTTTTGTGTACGTAAATTTTCATATATTTGTTGTATTCCAAGCATGGGCCTGAAGAGGGAGACTAACCCTGTAGAATAGTCTTAGATTGGCTTAAACCCAGTTAGGAAAACTAGGTGCACCATCCTGGTAAGGTGTGGTTAGGTTGAGGTTAGCCTTACTAATTGACCTAGTTGTAACTGGTGCCGCTCCACCCGTGAAGTGAGATTATAGTGGAATCCTTGTGCTAATGAGCCAAAGCGGGAACATAGGCACTTTGGTCAA
The DNA here is from genome assembly GCF_029873635.1 of Malania oleifera. Lineage (NCBI taxonomy): Eukaryota > Viridiplantae > Streptophyta > Magnoliopsida > Santalales > Ximeniaceae > Malania > Malania oleifera. The sequence continues at coordinate 124,810,319 of NC_080418.1, forward strand.
ACCTCGATAACATATCGCATGTGCCGTTTATTCTTTCGCATTTTATATTATCGCACGTGTATGTTTTATTTATGATTGTATAGACAGACCCTAGGTTGTGTAATACTGTTGTTAGAATAGTTGACCTAGGGATAAATTTTTTAAATCTTCAATTCACCCCCCTCTTGGGATTGCACCAAAACTAACAATAATACTTATATATATATACACTGTCTTTTATTTTTTTTCCTTTAAATCATCATTTAGGCCTACTAAAAATGGCATTGTTCACATTAACATATATATACATATTTACTTATACTGTAAAAAAAAAATCTTCTTTAGGTCTGTTAACCAAAAGTCATGTTTACCTCAATGACAAAGTTGTGCAGTCCAAAAAGCGGACTTAACTGGTTGGCCAACCAAACTAAAATTCTCGTAACGCCCCTCAAATTTTTCTCACTCTTCTTCTTTCCTTAAATTCTCACATAAGTGAGGCTGTGTGATTTTAATGGGATGATCGTTCCCTATTTATAGACCGACCAAAACCATTGGTGCTCACCTTTCCGCCATCCTTCACCAGACATACATACATACATATCAATTATTATCCTCATCCTATCCTATCACCCTACATATTATGTTAATACTAATGAAACAATCATCTTTCCCCTTTTCTTTCTTGTCTTCTTCCCTTTCTCTCTCTTTCTCCATGCCTTGCATGCCAACACATATCAATTTGGATGACGGCAGCCCATCATCACTATATATATATATTATTATATTATATTATATTATATTATATTATATTATTATTATTATTATTATAAGTCAAATTTGGTGGCTATTGTCTCTTCCATATGTGTGTGGGTGATGGGTAGCATGACTTATATTATATTTATATATGACACTATCTAATATATTATTTTATTATTTACTTATAATGATGTGTAAAAAATGTGTGTATCTTCAAATCAAGAGCATGGTGCTCTTTATCATAATTTACGTAAAGGATGTTGATTTACTATTTTGACCTTTAATACAATTAATGCAGTAATATATTATAACGATCCCAAAAATAATATGCATGGAAGTATAATAATAATAATAATAATTATTATTATTATTATTATTAATTAAATAATATAATATATTGATATATTAATAAAACATAATATAATATTATTATATTATTATATATTTATATTTATATATATATAAGATTATGTATATCCTGAAGCTTCTTTTGAAGCTTCAGGAAATTTAGGAATTTAAACCCCCTCCCCCTCTGGTTCTCTCGCCACTCTCTCTCCTTGCACTCTTCGTTTCTCTCTCTCCTCACTCTCTCTCTCTCTCTTTAATTTCTCTCCATTTATTAGCCGGATTCAAAAATGAACATCATATTCGGGTCCCAGCTTCGCTCCTAAACACTTTAACCGGAGTGATTTCGTCGTTTGGACGTCAGAGGCACCACTCTAAGGTTAAGGTAAGGGGAATAGATTATGTCAAGTTTTTATTTAAAAATATTGTCGATTAAATTTTGAGTACGTGAATTTAATTAGATTTTTATTAAGTAAAATATGCCCGATTTAAATTGAGTTTGTGGAATTAATTATATATATGTTCAAATTTTTATTTTAAAAATATTCCTAAATTAAATTAAATTGTAGGAATTTAATTTTTGGGGAATGTTTTGGAATTAAATGAAACTGCATGAATTTGATTTTATCATATTATCACGAATAATATGTGTTTTTTTTTCTAATTATTCTAGCATATGGAAATGGGAATTTTGAATCATTATTGTTATATGTATATTTTTGGGAAAACAGGTATTTTGAGGTTGAGTAAAACTTTAGAAATAATTACACCATTATTTTTCAGCAGAAAATATAGTTATCCCAAGCAGAATATTATATTATGAATTATTACTCAAACTGTGTGGCATGAGTATGAGTATTTTTATTGTATAAATCAGCATGTTAGATAATTTTATGAATAAACAGAATAGGTACGGTTTGACAATAATTTTCAGAAAATGTTATAAATATTACATAAATTATGATTTGACAGTTTAGCCGGCTTAATGTCATGACAGTTCAGTCGGCCTAGTGTCGTGACAGTTTAGACGGCTTTACATCGTGACAGTTCAGTCGGCTTAATGTCGTGATAGTTCAGCCGGTCTATTACCGTGATAGTTCAGTCGGTTTTATGCCATGATCAGTAATGAAATAACAGATTTTATATAGAAATATGAATATGACAGATTTTATACATATGTATGAAAAATGATATTATGTTACAGTTATATGAAATGAATTATATGGTAGCAAAACCTTGATGGATTAGTTCAAATTCAGAGTATGGTACCGTTGTTGTTATGATATAGTAAATGCCACCACACTTCTTAGAATGTCGATTGGGCCATTAAAGAGTAGGATACTCTCCTGGGTCCGGACCAGGTTAAGGGTGGCCAATCGTACTTACAGACGTGTTATGTTTGGCTTAACGTGGTAGGCCAGCCATTGCTAAGTCCCGCCTACGGGTTGCACAACTTGATCATGTGAGGTTATTATATGATATTATATGATTGTCCATCTAGGGGAAAATTTCAGTATTTTACAGATATATCATATCATTTACATATATAGAGAAACTTATTATGATAAAGTATGCTTATGTTGAAAAGTAGGTATTTACCAGACTTATATATGCATGAGTACAGATTTACATGATTTACCAGCTAAAGTTAATTATTTATAGGATATGTTTATGATACACTAAAACTCATGTTGCCACACATTAATGATAATCTATTCCTTCTTATTGAGAGGTATCTCACCCCATGATTATCCAATATTTTTTAGATGTCATGTGGAGTATAACAGTTATTAGAATAGCGCAGTGAAGCATGGGTGGGATAGAAGGTTGTGTTTAGAATTATATTATTTTATTTTATTTTTAAATAAGTTCATATCTTTATTGTGATAATGGAATTGATATTGTTATATTGGAATAGTTTAGTACTCTGGTAATTTGCATTTAAGGTCTTTCGCTGTCTTTATCAGTGAATTTTATAATTTGAAATATTCAGATTATTACAAGTGATATCAAAGAAATTAAATGAAATTTTACAGGTCGCTATATGTACATATTTTTAAATATATCATCACGTACAAACACACACACACACACACACACACACACACACACACACACACACATATATATATATATATATATATATATTCACAATGAGTTGCCCAAAGACATGAACTATCTGTTGAAACCTTGATCACCAAAATTCTTATTTTATTATATTTATTAAATAGATTGATGGTTGAATTTTGTAATATATTTGTATATATATATATATGATGTATGTGATATGCATTTAGGTAGCGATGGATGCAGGGCTTTCATTACTATACTATACTCATGTGTTTATATATATAGGGTCATTATATTCTTTGTGCGTACTCTGTTTATCCTATGAAATTCCAATTTGACCAGGCCAACCTCCAAGGAGCGACTGAACCACAATGGTCTTTGAGCACTCGCTTAGACAAGGTCTTTCTTAGGCATCAAATATGAAATTAAGGATCCTACTAGAGAAATACTTTCGTATTAACGCTAGCTTAATGACCATCTTTATTACTTTATTATTATACTAGGTAGTAGGTGAAAGTAAATAACTAGTTAACGTCTACATTAACATCCTCCCTTCTTTATAAAAATTTCGTCCTCAAAATTTACTAACTATGATTTTAATTAAAATCTATTAAGTTAATTAAATGAGTACTTTGTCTAGTGTCAACCTTTTAGTTCAACCTTCCATCATTGAAATGATGTGGGTTGGTCAAAATTAGATTTAAAAAAAAAAATACAAGGATTAAAGTAGTTTTGCAAATTGCAAGAGAGTTTGGCAGCTTCTGCCATCATCCCATTAAATTTTTATTATTCATATATATCCTATTATAGAGGGGGAGAAATTGGCCCTTCTCCTCCAACTTTAATGGACATGGATGGGCTTAAGTTACAACCTTAGGTCAACGCAACATTTATTAAAGTGCTAGCGATGTCACTACTGTCTGCCTAGGATCTTTTTGGCGGCATTGGACTCTTGTAGCGTCACCGGCTTGGGTTGGAAAATGGAGGAGAATGTTTGTTTGCTCGGCAAAGGAGGAAGGGCTGCCCTCTTCTCCTTGTTAGGCCATAGAGTACCTGTTGTGTGTCTCAACATGTATTGGAGCTACTAGAAGTGGGTGAATAGACCAACATCTTTAGATATCCCCACTGCAGTGACTGTGGTGCTAACATTGTAAGGTTTAAGGCCTATTGGAATGATAACAGTGGTAAGTTTTATAGTCGAAGCATTGCCAATGGGGATGAGGGTGCTGGCACGAGCAGTCAAGAAAGTAGTACGGGCATTGCTCAGAGTGGTAGTGATAGGAGAGGCAAGATCGATGCTTGGTGGGTCAGTAGTTGAAGTGACAACCTTCTCAACTGATCCCCGCCTACGCCTATGATTTTCGAACCAGATGAGTACATTCTTTGACTTGATCAGACCATACTATCGGAGTCATTCTGCGAACAAGCAAGCCAGCTCCATAGAAGGGAGTTCCTCTTTATTGCTGCAAAAGGCCTCCTCTAAAATCTCCAGCTACTCCTCATTGGGCTTCCACCTATGGATTGGTGATCTAGTGCTGCTTTTAGCAACTTGGGGAGTTTGGTGATTTGGTAACACCTTCAGTTGAATGAAGCGAGTAAGGAGACAACCAAAGAGGAAATTTGGGAAGAGTAAACCTTTGCAAACTGAGATGTGATCGTTTAAGATGGAAGAAGGTTGATAAGCAAAGGTGTGATGCTTAGAGTTTGAGGATGGCAGGCCCTTTTTATAAGGAAGGGCCTTCTGTTGCTGGTTGAGTAATGGTGGTAGGTGGCTACCACATGCTACAGAAGCCGAGAGGACGTGCTGCTAAAATCAAGAGAGTGATGCGTGTCACTAAACTCAAGAAAGTGACGCGTGCCGCGAAAGTCAAAAGAGCGACTTGTTCCAGTCAAAACTCGCACTTCTTGAATATCGCATACAATCTTCTTTCCCTCAGCACCTGAAGTACTATTCTCAGATGTTCCACATGCTCCTCTAGGCTATTTGAATACACCAGTATGTCGTCAATGAATACCACCACAAACTGATTAAATACTGGTGGAATATTCAGTTCATCAAATCCATAAACACTACAGGAGCATTGGTTAGTCCAAACGGCATAACCAAGAATTCATAATGGTCATACCGACTCCTGAATGTCGTCTTTAAAACATCCTTTGTTCTAAATTTTACCTGATGATGCCCAGACCGTAGATCTATATTTGAGAAAATCTGTGTCCCCTAAAGCTGGTCAAACAAATCATCAATATAGAGAAGCGGAGATTTATTCTTGATAGTCATTTTATTAATTTCTTGGTAGTTGATGGACATTCTCATCAACCCATATTTCTTTTTCATAAACAATACCGATGCTCCCCAGGGCGACACACTAGGCCGAATAAACCCCTTATCTAATAGTTTCTGCAATTGGTCCTTCAATTCTTTCAATTCAGCCGATGCCATTATATATGGCACTTTCAAAATTGGTGTTGTCCCCGAAACTAAATCAACAGCAAACTCTACCTCTCAATTAGGAGGTAGTCCCGACAAATCCTCTGGAAAAACATCAGGAAAATCCCTCACTATTAAGATGTCCTCTAACCTCAACTCCCTTTATGATATCTCCTTCACACAGGCCACATATCCCTGACAACCCTCTAACAATAACCGCCTCGCCTGAATGGCGAATAACAACTATGGTGGGGTACCCACACATGACCCCACGAATATGTACTCCTATCCTTCTGGAGGTCTGAATACTACCTCAGTTTACAGTCAATATTGGCATAGTGAGCAGCTAGCCAATCCATCCCCAATATCACCTCAAACCCATGCATCTCTAAAACCACCAAATTAACTAGTAAAGACCTCCCCTCAATATAAACTGGACAGTTCCTAAGTACCTTCTCACATTTCCCCACAGCCCTTGTCGACATAGCCACTGACAAACTGACACCTAACTACTATGTTTCTAACCCACAAAATTTAACAAACTCTCGGGCGATAAAAGAATGAGTCGCCCCTGAATCAAATAAAGCAGTAGCTGTAAATGGCAGTATTGAAATAGTACCTATCACAACATCTCCTACTGCCTCAGCATCCCCTAGTGTCAATGCATAAATCATACCGGGGCGATATTCCTCTGTTGTCCGCCTCGGGGTGCCTGGTGACCTCCTTTGAATGGTCCAGGAACAAGCGCAATAGCTGAAGGTGCTTAGCAGTCTCTCACCATATGCCCAAGCTGATGGCATTGATAGCAAACAATCTCCTTGACCTGACACTCTCCCGGGTGTCTTCTGTAGCATATAGGACAAGGAGGGGGCATCTGTCTGCCCTGTACTGCCCGATCTCCCACTCCCTATCTCCGGTCTCCTCTTCTATCCTACCTTCTCCAAGGCCCTTGGCTAGACCCTACTTGAAAATTTGGAGGCACGGGCCTCTTTCCCTAGCTCTGTGCTGCAATGCCTCTCTAAAGGCCACCTTCAATCACTGCGGCTCTATCCACTACCTCTACAAAAGTCTGCGCCTAGAAGCCTATAACCTACTCAAACAGACTCTGTCTCAGGCCCTCCTCGAACTTCCTCACCTTCCTCTCCTCATCCGGCACCAAATATGGGGCAAACCGAGATAGCTCTATAAATCTAACTACATACTACTGTACCGTCATCTGCCCCTGCGTCAAGTGCAAAAACTCCGCTGCCTTTGCACTTCTTACAATAGCGTGGAAGTATCTCTCAAAAAAGATCTCCCTGAAGCAGCTCCATGTCACCGCTACAGAGTTAGGTCTCTGCTCCTCTAATAGTCTCGCTGACCTCTACCAGCATTTTGCTTTCCCAGTCAATTTAAATGTTGCAAATAGTACCTTATGCTCATCTATACATGGGAGGATTGCTAATCTACCCTCCATATCCTAGACTTAGTTCTCAGTTACTAGTGGGTCGGCCCCTTCAGAGAATAGCGGGGGTTTCATACACGTGAACTGCTCAATCGTACAGCTCCACACCCCTAAACCTCTAGCCATCTTCGCCATCACCTGCTGGGTGACACTTCGTAGTACTGCATCAGTGTCTCCGCCATTCATACTGGAAGGCCCTGCATCATCACCTCCAGCCTGTGCACTACTACTCTCTAGATCCATCCTGAAAATGGTATATAATAGTCTTAGAATTTTATCATCTCAACCTTACTAACACACTCAAAAAACTAAACTCATAAAACATTCCTCTACAATCATCCATTTCCAATATCCTCAACCCAATTTAAGATTCAGTCTTACCACTCGGAAACAAGAACCGGTGATAGTATCCATGGTTTTCTAGAAGTCGCCACCCTAGGAAAAAACACAGAAACAACCACAGAACTCCTACCTCCAGGTCGCAAGATAGAACCTTAAATTTCAATCTCATCCTCTAACAGTATCAGACTCACACTTCAACCTACACATCCCCTATTTTCCTCAAAATCCATTCCTATACTCTAGTATTGTATTCCGATGTTTACTAAAGTCTGCAAAACCTAAAAACTTAAGTTCTGATACCAAACTATGATGCCTTAACTTTTCATAGGCCCTTTTTTTTAATAAGTAATAAATCAATAATAATCAAACATCAGCAATGTCAAAATTCTGATACCATTTAAACATAACTCGACTCGAAGTAGGATACCAGGTAATCAGTCAAACTTATATAGACAACCCTATCAGCGGAAGTCAATATATACAAATCATCCAGAATACAAATAACCAGAGTGCTAAACATTCATACTCATATATACATACATATCTAAAATATCCCCAAAAATCAACCAAAACCCTAGTGGAAAACATACATCCCTGGGTCAAACACTCACCCTGGCTGTCAGGGTACCAACTCCCCTCTATCTCGGAGCTCTATCACCTAGTCTTTCTTGGTTCCCTGAAATATTTAGATATTTGGGTGAGACACATCTTAGTAAAACGGAATAAATTATTTACAATGTGTGGCAATATGAGTTTCATTATATCATAACATATATTCATTTCAGTGATAATACCTTCTAAGAAAAATATACCAATTCCGCATTTATTTATAATCATATAGATATACAACACAAGCTTTTAAAAGCTTTAATTCCCTTTTTAAATCTCATTCACATGCAACCCATGTTTATCAGAGAAAGTTCCCGAGGATAGGGGAGATTACACGCCCATACATGTAGCTCCCCTCTACTCTGATATCATTTGTAACCTTACCCAATTAAATCGGGTTCGGCTACAACTGATACTTATCAGTGCACTCACCTTACTCAACAAGCCCTTAGGCGGAGAGTTTTAATTTGCCTTATTTATTTATGTTATTAAACTCATGCTCTTTCTTTTCTATTTCAATTTTATTTCTTCATCTAGCACATGAGTATCATTGGTAACTAGTACATCTGCGTTTATAACTCATGGCTGCCCTGAGGATATTCTCCACACCATGCTTCCTCCCATGGTCAAGGTTGTGTGGCTCAAAAGCTGGATCTAACCGCGGTTGGCCTATCTGGCTAGATCAAAATAAACAATCCATATACTCGTATGTAGTACAAATGACCTACCATAAACCCTGGTCCGGGCCCAGGGGGCAAAACTACTCTTCTCACTTGCTCATTCGACTATCACGTCACCGGCTCCACAAGTCCGTGTGGTTGCACGTAATCACCACTAGCAACGGTACCGTTCTCAAAATCAACAATCGTCCATCAGGATTCTCATTTCCACATTTCATCATTCACATTTCTCATTCACATTCCACTATTCATAATTGCAGTATTCCCATTGCAAATTTTTCACATTTCTATATTTGTCATTCCAGTATTCACATTTCACATTCATATTGCAGTATTTACATTGCAATATTCACATTCTCATATTTGCATTTCAGTATTCACATTTCAACATTTTCATTGCAATATTCACATTGCAATATTCACATTTTCATATTCACGTTTCCAGTAATCATATTTCAACATTCACATTGCAGTATTTACATTGCAATATTCACATTTTCATACTCACATTTCAGTAATCATATTTCAACACAATAGTATATATCACATTTCTTTATTCACATCATTTTCTATTTCTTTCTTATCTTTTCACTGCTCATTCCATTCTCATAATAGTATATATATATCTCATTCCAGAAATTTCCACATTTCTAAATAATACATAACATATTCTCATATTTCTCCATTCATTATAGAAAACATTTCTATAATCATATTTTATATCACAAAACATCACATTCAATATTACTCATATGCCACACAATTTCATCTAATATTCATATCATAATATTCTAAGGTAAAAATATCAAATTTTCCTTTTCACATATTCATTCAACCAGTAATTTCAGAAAATAATGTTCTAATTTATTCCCCTTACCTACCTTACTGAGAGGCTCATAAACACTCAAATCCTATGCCTGCGGTGTCCAAAACTCAAAACCTTAAAAATCAAATTTTTCCAAAGTTAAACAACTCATTTCCCATAAAACTTTTTGTAACGCCCCGAATGAGAAAACCCGGTCCGATGCGTTATACCTGAATAACCATACTTCATGGTGCCTCGAACCCGCCTGGTGGGACTCGGGTGCCTCATCATCCATTCAATTACTTGATACCTGACATTCTATTTTTATTTAAGCAGCGGAAAACATAAATATAATCCTCCAACAATATATTACCAGAGTTTTCTATATCTATCTACATTCCAAAATAAACCATTCATCCACATGTATCCACATATATACATATCTACCAAAACATAATCTACAACTTCCAATATTCATAACTCAGAAGACTTAAAACATAAAACATAAAACATAAAACTTATACATCCCAAAAGTATCATCAAAGTTTATACCTTTTTTCTTTCTATATCCAAAAATGTTATAACAACCCCAAGCTTCTCTAAGCTCGATCAGGTGGAGGTCCTGAAGAAGATGAATTTGTATTCGGGTGAGACACGTCTCAATAAGGTAAGAAACAAAATATTAAATCAGCGTGTGGTCAACATGAGGTTTGTAAATAACATATGTCTATGTATTCATCATTTGCAAATCATTATCGTAATTTCTAAAATCCTTTCCTGAGCCTGATCAAACACATGTAAGGTATTTTACCCATGAAAATACCTAAGGATTGGGGTGATTACCCGCCCATACAAGTAGCATCCCTCTACTCTAATACTTTAGGCAATCAATGGTCACAGTTGAAGCATATTAGAGCACTTATCTTACTCATTAAGTCCTCAGGTGAAAAAGTAATCTCATACTCACACAGTTCATACAAAGGTTTACCAACAAAGGCTCCCGAGAATAAGGAAATTTACCCGTCCATACAAGTAATTTCCCTCTGCCCTAATACGTTATACTGCCTACTACTACATCTGATATCTACTAGGGCACTCGCCTTTCTCAGCAAGCCCTTGGGCGAAGAGTTTGCTCCGCCCATACAAATGCATATCATACTAGCATCAATACTGATACTACAATAATACATTACTCTATCTGTCATTTATTCTATATTTCTCATTTGTTCATGTTCTCAGCTTTAACTTTTCGTAGCATTTCACTTTACGTGACTCTTTCCCATTTTACATTATTCACATTTCACATTTCATTTCCATCTCATTCACATTTCTTTTCATTCTTTCCATTTTATTTTTTGCATTCATTACTACAGCTCCTTTCAACCATACATCAGTTAGTCCACATAGATATGCGCTATTCCGCTACTACAGCTCCTTTCAGTTGTTCATCAGTTAGTCCACATAGATGTGCGCTATTCTGCTACTACAGCTCCTTTCAATTGTTCATCATTTATCCATGGTTGAATTAACAATCTCATACAGTATAATTCATAACATATTTCCATTCTCATTGCATTTCGTACATATAACATAATTCAACATAGAATTTCCATTTTACTCATGCCACACAATTTAGCCATATATTTCAAACATTTTCTGTAAAATAAGTCAACCCTTATTTATCATTTATATACTGAAATTATACCTTTAATTCCCTACACAATTATCCTGAAAAAACTTTACTTTCATCAGTTCATTTCACAAATACATATCTAATAAAACAATCCTAAGCTTAGAAATCTTAATTTAAATGGTTGGCATTTTAAACCCATACGAAAACATATACATATATACATAACATAATCAATTTATCCATTTAATTCATAAAACCTGGATTAATATATACTCCTGCTTACCTGTGTTCTTGAACTACGCCAATAGGGACCCCGAAAAGATATCCGCGGCGCTCACCCAAACCCTAAATCAAAAATTCTAGTTCCATTAAATCAACACTAAATAAAATACTATTTTAACATTTCCTAAGCCCATAAATTCTCAAATATAACCAATTTACTTAATTCCCTAAATATCACTCTCACTTTGGAGTGGTGCCTAGGATACCAAAATTGAAAATTTACTCCAGCCAAAATGATGACGATCGAGACTAAGACCCTGTGGTGGTGTCCGATCGTCGATTTAGTTAAAGATCTAAGGAGAAATTAAGGAAAAAGATGGAGTATACCTTACCCTAGGAGTGGTGCCTACGTCGCTCCCACGATAAATCCACTCTATTAGAAATATTGGTGACAGAGATAGGAATCCAATGGTACCTTCTGTTTTCCGATCGACCAAATATTCGCTGAGAAATTTGAGAGAGAGAGAGAGAGAGATGGTCGTGAAGAAGTGAGTTGGAGAGAGAAATGAGAACTCATGGCCTTGGGAGAAATTGTGAGAGGGCCGCAGGTTTCCAAATTCCAAATTGAATTTGGATTGAAGATTGGAGATAGCTTCTTTAAGAAGCCTTTGGATTTATATATATATATATATATATATATATATATATATATATATTATACTTTAACTTATACTTATTATATTAAACTTACTTTCAAATATCATTCATGCATTTAATGCATTCCACTTATATTTAATAATATTATATTAATATTATTACTTTATTATCTTACTATAACCATTATAACACCGTTGGCCTTACAAGGTGTAATATCCTGTTTTGATACTAACGAACAAGTAGAACTTAACATGCTTTATTTAAGTGATGTATTTTCAGGACTCTATGAAGAATGCAAGGTTAAAGATTTCATGAGAGCTTGAGGTTTAAAGAGATCAACATGGAAAGCTCAAAGTTTATAATGAAAGCTCATGTCAAATTTCAGAACAAACGAAGCTTACTTCAAATGCCATATCTTCAAAGCTCACAAGGATCAAGGAACAAGGAAAGCCTTACATAAATGCAAGTGATCCAAAATGAAAGGTCAGAGAAGTCTGAAAGATCAGAGATCAGCATAGAAGACAAAGAGAACTCAAAGCAACGAAAAGTCAAATGAGTCTTTAGGACAAGTCTTTGTAAGTACATCAAGAATTGTTCAAATATGTTTTTCATTTTGAAGCTCATCAGGCAAAGACAGACTTAAATACTTTAGTTTAAGTCTTGGAACATGTTTTTCAAAGTTAAAACAAGTTAAAATTCCAAGGTCAATTAAACAAAAGAGAGAGAAATCAAAAATGACTTGAAAATAGAAACAGCTAGCTGATAGACGAATGTCTATATAAGGACAGACGACTGGCAAGTTAAACAACCTAAACTAATAAGAACAGAAGCCTAACAAACAACTGTCAAGCAATTGACAGGCGACTACCAGTGAGTCATCTGTGTGTATTCTGCCAATCGACTACCACCATTTTGAGTTGTTTTTAAAACTAAGTTATTCTGGTGACAAACAACTACCAACTTGAGGACAGGTGACTGTCACCTCCCTGTTTGTGAATTTTGTACTTGTAATACATGGATAGTCGACTGCCAGTGACTACACAGTCGTCTGGCTCGCGGAAGATTTAAAAATTTCCAATGGCCATATTTTTTAAATTTAAATTAATTAAAGCCCAAACTAATTTACAACTTGGACCCTACTCCAAGTAAACTTGGGAAACAACCAAGAAGCCATTCTACATCTATAAATACCCTCAAGTTTCATTAATTTAAACACTAAGTGAACAAAAGAATTCAATTCAGCAATCAAATTTCTCTCAAGTAGTGACCGAACGAGGGGACATCATTTGAAGAAGGCAGGCTCTAGCCTTACCCAAAGAGTGTTGTAAAGGAATTGTTCCTCCCATTAAAGGAACAGGTTTAGTGAATCTTTCGGTGGTTTGCCAAAGGCGAGGACGTAGGCTGGGTATAAGTCAAACCTCGTAAAAATTTCGGTCTCACTCTCTTTTTCCCTTACTTTTTTTATTTTCAGTACATATTTAAAATTGCGTGGATGGTTTAATTGGTATTCATACAAACTACGTAATTTGGAAGTTAAATAAACTTAAGGTTTAATTTTTGATTTTGGATTGTGAAAACTGAAAGGGAGTATGTTGGTTAAACCATTATTTGCGGAAACCATACAGGAGTACGTTACTTGGTTAAACACCCAAAGAAAATTAACCAAGAGGTTATTTAAATTCTGAGTTCTTAGGGATTTGAGTTTTGGATTGCATTGAAGAAACCATTTCATATATATAGGGCTTGGTTCAAATTTATATTCACAGGGCTTATATAAACAAACAACCATCTTAAGTTTTTTACATAAGTGCTGTATATTTTCATCTTGGTTTGGTTGTTTACTTTCAAATTGTGGTTGATGGGTTTGGTTGAATGATTACTTGGATGATTGATTTGGTTACTTGGATGTTTACATAGTTGTGTTGTTGATTGTATAAAAGAAATTAAGTTTTTGTGTATTTGGTAAAACAACAACAAAACAAGAATTCATTAAAAAGGACTTAAAAGAAGTTTAAGGATTATTGAAGGGAATTAAAAGAAAATTTTAAAATCCAATTCACCCCCCCCCCCTTCTCGGGACTACATCTTGCTTTTCAATTGGTATCAGAGCGGGGTTATAGTAAATCTTAATTAGTAGCTATAAAAAGATCATAATGGCTGACTTAGGCGTAGCTCCCTTTGGAGAGGGTCAATCCTCAACTCGACCACCCATCTTTTGTGGTTTGATCTATACTTTTTGGAAAAAGAGAATGCAAATCTATCTTCAAGCTATGAATTGGAAAGTTTGGGAGGTTGTCATGGAAGGTGACCAAATTCCTTTTAAACTAGTCAATGGAAAACAAGTTCTCAAGGAGAAAAATAATATGACAAACTTAGATTATAAGATGTTGCAAGTTAACTCTAGCGCCATGAATGTCTTATATTGTCCTTTAGATGCCAATGAATTTAATAGAATAATGGCTTGCAAATCAGTTAAGGAAATATGGAACAAGTTAGAAGTCACTTATGAAGGCACTATAGATGTTAGGGATATGGGTGGTCATACTTCTCTTTCTCCTTCTTTTCTTATCTTCTTAAACCCTCCTCTCTCTAGTCTTCTCTTTCTCATAAGGTCTCTATTCTAAACTCTCCTCTTTTCCTCTTTCTCCAATTGAGCTCCCCCCCTCCTCTTGTTCCCCTCCCTCATATTTATAGGTAAGGAGAAGGATTTTTAGTTTCCTTAAAATAAAATAATGGACAAGAGTGTCCTTAGAGTCAAGCTTAAGTTACAAGTTATACTTTAGGGCTCATGTAGCAAGCTCTTGGGCCCCTTTAAGATTAGAAGGAGTCTTTTAAAATTTAAAAGAAGTTCCAAAGAGACCTTGAGAGCCCCAATTAAACCCAATAAAATTGCATGAGACCCTTGAGAGGCTCCCAATTGAAAATAGGGCCTCTTAGAGGGCGATGCCTTTGGCCATTGAGAAGTCCACATTTATGGCACATAAATAAATAAATAGTTAGCCATTTGTTCCTTCCACCCTGTTTAAAACTTGGAAAACATATAAGAAAAGGAAATATGAATGAATCATTTTTTTTTCTTGTTGATATAGATAAAAAAATATAATGAAGGAAAAAAAATTCAAAAAATCTTTAATTCAAATGGGGCTTCTCACTGAGTTTGTTGCACCATCCTCTGCGAGGCATCAATGCTATATATGTATTATGGTACATTTGGTTTGCAGAATGGAATGAAAATTTGAACGAAGAGTGTGGCCAAACCCAAATGAAGTAATAAATTTGATTCCATTCTACTCTTGTGTAACAAACGTACAATAATGTATTTATCTCCTATAGGATATCATAATGGTTAAAGTTTCAGACTATTTTGTTGAAAGTCTCGTATCTAAATTCTACAAGAGATGAGAAAGAATATGTGATAGGAAATGTGTTACCTCTATTTATACGTATAATTCATGTCTCATGTGGGCTTCCAATTGATTAAAAAAGCGCATTTTTTATTTTAATTTTTGGGTAACCATACTTCAAGATATAAAGATGGAGAATTTTTTTGCTTAGAATCATTCCATTGAAACAAGATATTTCTATTAGGAACTTGTGAGCATCCAGATCAAAGTGACATCAAAATTTTAATGTGGTTCGGTCAATAATGACCTACGTCCCTAGAGCAAACACCAAGTATTCACTATCGCCGGAAAAATTACAACTCTCACACTCTCTCTCTCTCTCTCTCTCTCTCTCTCTCTCTCTCTCTCTCTCTCTCTCTCTCTCTCTCTCTTCTTCCCTTCTTCCTCTCTACTCTCTCTGAGCTTCTCTGTGCTCTCTTTGCACTATTGTGTATTTCTTGTATTCTCAGCCCTCTATTTATAGGGCTCACTATTTAATCACAATTAAATCACAATTTAATTACAATTTAAACACAATGAATCAAGACATGGAAAGTTACAATCATGGGATTAATTTCACCGCGTGAGATTAATTGCAACGCGTTTTCCAACTCAACTTCATGAATGGATCGTGTCTCCAACTCAGCTCCAGCTCTCCTGGCTGTCTTCTGGCTCCATCTCTAACAATCTCCCACTTGGAGATAGAGATGCCTCCTCAACCAGTATCATGAATAAATGATGTGCTCATAATATGTGTCTTCAAGCATGAAGACCAACTGAAATTGAACACAACTTCAGCTTCTCTATAGTCACCATCTTCCTGTCTGTTTGATTCCTGCGGACTAATCTGATGGCTTTCATCTTCATAACTGGTGTAAAAATGTCGGTGTAGTCAATCCCTTCCTTCTGCTCAAAGCCTTTGACTACCAACCGAGGCTTGTACCTTCTGAAGCCGTCATGCTCCTCTTCGATTCTATACACCCACTTGTTGTGAAGACCTTTGGGCAACTTCCACATTCTGTTGGAGGTGAGGGACTTCATCTCATCCTTCATCGCAAGCTCCCACTTGCTCGTATCTGCCACCTGACATGCTTCATCATAGCATTCGGGCTCTCCTCCATCTGTAGGAAGTAAGTAATCAATATACGTTCTATTTGGTATATGGGACTGAGTAGATCTCCTAAGCTCCGGAGCTGGAGTAGGAGATGGTGGTGCGACGATCTGCTCCACTGGTTCCTCCACCTGAGGATTCTTGGTACTCTGCCCAACACATTCTGAGTGGACCAGTTCTAGTCCCTTCTTCTTTGGGGAAAGGGTGTTTATCTGGAAACTAACCCTCTTCTGTTTCCCAACTATACAATCCTCACACATGTCAACCTGCACTGGCTATAGACCACTCAATTTTTCCTTTGAGTGCATCACCATGAGTCCCTTCTCGCTCATGTGACCAAGTCATTGGTGCCAGATGTTGCTGTCGTCAGTTCTTGCAACAACTGAAATAGACATGGAGGCATTGGAGGTTAGAAAAAGTGTTCCGTTTTTCTTACCTCGTGCAATCATTAATACAACCTTTGAAACTTTCCATTCATCGCCAATGAATTTTGTCGTGTATCCCTTATCTTCCAGCTGACCAACTGAGATTATATTCTTTCTCAGGTCTGGAATAAACCTGACATCCACCAGCTTCCATACTAACCTGTTCATATTGATCTTCACAACTCCCTTGCCGGTTACGTCGCAAGGTTAATCGTTGCCAAGGTACACCTTACCAAAATTACCTGGTGTGTACTCCTCTAGGCAATCTCTGCAGCATGTGGTATGAAATGAGGCTCCGGAGTCTAAGACCCAAGACTCCTGCTTGCTTTCCAAAGAGCAGATCAACATCTCATCATTTTCAGAAGCAATATTTGCTTCTGTCTTTACCCACGTCTCGAATTCTTTCTTCTGACTCGCGAGCTTTTTCTTTGATCCAACGGTTGAGATCAATCCTAAGGGTAAGACACTATAAATACTAAATATCTAAATCCTAGAACAAGGCTAAGACACTCAAGAAAGAGAAGAACACATCTTGTTGAAAGAACATTGGGAACTTGCTCATATTTCTATACGATTGCCTACACTTCAATCTCTAACCATCAAACTTGGGCAAATCAACTCAGAATCTCAAAGGGATCTCTCTTATACATCTTGATTGTCAACTTGGTATTGAGGTTTGATCATTCAAGTTAATATTTTCAAGAGTTTCACGTCCCATCACTTGTTATTGAATATCGTTAGAAAAGTTTGATCTTGAGTGTGCACATACCTATAAAAATTGCTCTTGACAAGATCATTACTTGAGAAAGTTTTTTAGCTATTGGTTGATTGGTTTTTAATTCAAGAGTATATATATATATATATTGTTCATAGAGATTATTATTGCAAAATCTATTTTTGATTAAGTATTAAGAGGTTAATCTTGAGTGTGCATATTTATATTTAATCACTTTGATAAGAATACCTCTTGAAAAGAGCTTTACCTATTGACTAAATATTTTAGGTTCAAGTGAGTTTTTCCATTCAAAGACTCAATACTTTTAATATTACAAACAACTTGATTAGATATCCTTTGAGTTCTTAAACACATATATTGTTGAAGGACATTTTTTGAAATAGATTACATTGGTTTTTGATCTTTGGAATACATATCTGTATATATTTGCATATTGCAAAGGTTGTGTTGTGATTGAATATTTGAAAGAAAACTTTGTGATTTTAATTAATTTAATATTCAAGACAAAGTTTTTATTAATAAGTTCGCATCAAATATATTTGTGCATTTTTGCAAAGTGAACTAAGAACCCTAAAATTCTCCAAAGCATTTTAAATATATCATTACTTGGGAGTTTTGGTTAAAGAGAGAAATTGTGTATTGAAGCATTTCATTCATAAAATGATGTTATCGTTTCATTCATACTGAGAATGATGTTATCGTTTCATTCATACTGAGCTTCAAGTTTTACCAAATGTTAATGTACTAGGACTTTGAATTGTACTCACCAGCTTTTGTTAGAAACAACATTGAGTGTTTGCATATTTGAGCTTAAATTGTAAACACAGTTCGGGTTGTGAACCGGGTGTGAGGAGGAAGTTGTACCTCTTGTAAGCAGCGGATTAGGAAGAAGCTATGCCTCTTGTAAACAGCGGATTAGGAGGGAGCTGTACCTCTTGTAAGCAGCGGATTGTAAGGAAAGCTCCGTCCCAATTTAAGGAGCAGGCATTATAGTTTGAGTGGGTTGCTCAAGGCGAGGACGTAGGCCGGGTTGGCTTAACCTCGTAAAATCCCGGTTGCATTCTCTCTTCCCTTATCGTTTTTATTTTCTGCATCGTATTTTAATTTCAAGCTTGCTTGTGTATGTTGAATAACTTTACACGCACTTAATTGGGTAAAAAGGAATTCATTGAGAAAATAACTTTAATTCAGACATAAGTCCCTACCATTAATTAGTTAAACATAGAAATAGGGATTTATTGGTAAATAGGTTTCAAAGAATATTTAAATACCCAATTCACCCCCACCCCCCTCTTGGGATTACACCTTAATCAACAAGATGTCTGCTGAAACTCTCACCTGCAAACATGTTCATTGTAAACAGTCTTTTCATAAGATGTACCTTGTTTGCGGCTGAAGGCTGCTCGTACATATTAGAAAGCGCATCCATCAGAGACTTGGTGGATGTTATACGCTTGATATTGAGTGCCACAGATTTCGACAACGTCATTCTGATGGCTCTAAGGGCTTTTCGATCAAACAATTCCCACTCGTCCTCGTTCATGGATGTTGGCTTACCCTTCAATGGTAAGTTTAATTCCTTCCCAAACAAATAATCTTCTATCTGCATCTTTTAGAAGCCAAAATTTTTTCCGTTGAACATTTCAATTTTTGAGCTCTTTTCATTCGACATCTCGATTCACTAATCTAGAGATGGAATTAGCTTAAATGGATAGTGCGGTTGGATCCGAAACAATCGAAAACCCTAGAAATGGTTCAAGTCGCTCGAAAAAAGGACCCAAAAAGACTCCAAAAAGCTCAGACAAAGTTTGGTCAAACCTAGTCAAACTTGCTGACGTGGCACTAGGGTCCCCTGCTAATGTGGCGCTGACGTGGATAATGTGGGGCCTACTAATGAAGCGGCAGGTGTGGTCCCACCAGCTGGCGTGGCAGTGGGGTCCACCTGCTGACGTGGCTCACCCGCTGACGTGGTGCTGAGGGGGAGGGTCCGACCCGGGTCAGGAACCGGATCTCGGGTTACCCCGGGTCTGAGTAACTTTCTGGTTAGGGTCGGGTCGAGGCGAATTGGGTGAAGAAGACGCATGCAACCCATGCAGAATGTGAGGGATCTGTTCACTGGCGCGTGGAGAGGCGTCATGCTCCGGCAAGGCACATGGGTGAGCATGAGGCTTCTACAAAACTCAGTTTGAGCTCCGGCTTGCACCCTTCTCTTCATCTCGGCGATCTAAATGCAATGGTCGCCTCAAAACACAGTTTTGATCAACTGGACAGAGTTTTGAATTTTTGGATTGCTTCCGACTAGGCTTTTCTGCTCCAACCGGGCTCTGATAGCACTTGTTAGGAACCTGTGAGCATCCAGATCAAAGTGACACCAAAATTTTAACGTGGTTCGGTCAATAACAACCTACGTCCACGGAGCAAACACCAAGTATTCACTATCACCGGAAAAATTTCAACTCTTACACACACACTCTCTCTCTCTCTCTCTCTCTCTCTTCCTCCCTTCTTTCTCTCTACTCTCTCTGAGCTTCTCTGTGCTCTCTCTGCACTGTTGTGTATTTCTTGTATTCTCAGCCCTCTATTTATAGGGCTCACTATTTAATCACAATTAAATCACAATTTAATTACAATTCAAACACAATGAATCAAGACATGGGAAGTTACAATCATGGGATTAATTTTACCGCGAGAGATTAATTGTAACGCGTTTTCCAACTCAACTCCATGAATGGATCGCGTCTCCAACTCAGCTCCAGCTCTCCTGGCTATCTTCTGGCTCCATCTCTAACAATAGTGAACACCAACTTGACCCAAAAGCTTCAGCCTATTGGGTCTTGGATCCAACCATGTATATAAGCCCCCATCATCTACTCTAATTTTCCAATGAGGGACAAACTCACAAGTGGAATTCTCAACAATCTCCCCCTCACTTGTGACTTCCAACTGCTCCCCCTTGAACGGAAATCATCTCCATGTTGGGACAATTCTCCAATAGTTGCTCAAGTGGGCCTTACCACTGGCGCCTTATGTGCCTCAGATTGCATTCCATGTGCCTCCGAACCAATCCTACCTCTCACATCTTGACCCTATTCGGATCCATCCGCAGCCTAGATGATCCTTATTAGCCTCAGCCACACACTTGGTCCTCCAACTGTTAGCACGTCAGGAGAATTAGCTTCTCGTCTCGACTTTTACGATGTCGCTCACCCAGAGTTACGAACCATCGGACTCTGATACCACTTGTTAGGACCGGAGGAGCCCATGGGTGGGTTTGATACACATGGGTGAACACCAACTTGACCCAAAAGCTTCAGCCTATTGGATCTTGGGTCCAACCATGTATATGTTATCATCTACTCTAATTTTCCAATGTGGGACAAACTCACAAGTAGAATTCTCAACAATTTCCATATTAGGGATAAACTTTGGTTAAAAGAAAGTTATATTTCCTCTTCAAATTTCATGTTGCCACTTTACACAACACCATTCATTAAATTTTTCCCCCTTTACTCTTTAAATTACTCTAAAAATGTGACAAATTATTATAATCCTTAGATGTGGCAAAGAGAACACATGTATGTTTTTGTACATATTTTCAATTTTTTAACCCCACCCCCCTTTTTTCCATTTATAGGTGGGGGAAGAATTTTTAAAATTTATATTAAATTTTTCATTAAAGAAAAAATGAATCTTGTTGCCATATAATGCATGTAATTGAGAATATTATTTTAAATTCTAATTTAAGGGGCTTATGTCTGAATTTTTTGAAATTTACTTTTATATTTGAAAATTGGAAATAAATTCAATGATTAAAATTAAAATATGACAATTACTTCAAATTACTCTTAAAGCATATATACTTTATTTTTTGGTCCTTTATATGACATTCAAACTTACTCCTATATTTGTTTCACATCTACATGTTTGGTAAATTGAATTCTTGCAAAATTATTCTAAATATGTGACACTTTAAACCAATCGCCTAACTAAAGATCATGAAACAAATTCATGTTGATTTTTATTGATGTCATCAAAAGAAAATTTTAATATTCGTGGCGAAGCATATATTTTATTAGTATCATTTGATATGGTATTTGGATCTATAAACGATAAATTTGGATAATGGTAGATCTAGAATTTTTTTAACTGAGATAATAATTTACATTAATATTTAAAATTTTCAACATATTTATAATTCATATTTTAAGAATTTCATATATGAAATTTAACGATCAATACATTTCGAACTTTGAATATGAATTTGGATTGATTTTAATAAATTTCAATAGAATTTAATATCACATCTTATTCAAATTCAATAAAACTCTAAATCAAATAACTCCCCAAACTTAGGGTCACTTTTTCTACAAAGTAATAACTTACAAGTTGTTTGGTTTCTGGGAAAGTTGGTCTAGATCCTTGGGAAGAGGACTAAAGGAGAGTTTTGGGATTTTCCTTTCACTATGATTTTCTTAGTCTTTTGGTGCTTTCTGGAGGGCTGGTTTCAGTTTCAACACTTGGTCTGTGCTTGAGTGAGTTTTAGGAATATTCTACAAGGCCCATCAAATAGCATAATGGGCCTAGGTAGCCGGCTTTATGTTGGGCTTCTCTGAGCCTGAAAGTGGGAAAGCCCAAAAAGTTTTATGGGCTGACCCGGCCCACATAGCTGTTCCCAGGGAAAAACTGTATAAAAAAAAAAAAACTGTAAAAATTACCACCTAATAAAAATTGTTAAGTGGCCAAATAAGCCTACGTCTTTTTTTTTTTTTCTTTTTTCTTTTTTCAAAATTTCAAGTATATGCACCAATAAAAACTCATAAAAATTTGCAAGTACACCATAATTGATGATTCCATGGGTTGTGGAAACTCAAATTTGTAGATCAACTAAAAAACATAAATATTGTGCTTGGAAGCATAAATTTCAGATTTCGAATTTAAATTTGGACAAATTTTGATATAATTTTATATTATATTTTAATCAGACCCAATACAAATTTAAATCTAAAATCTCTACAAATATAAGTAAAAAACAAATAAACAGAAGAAGAAAAATTCTCTTTTATTACCATATCATGAAATAGTAAAAAAAATAAAATGCACAAGGAAAAAAAATGAAAGGACTAATATGTAGTCCATTTCACTTTTATTTTAATATAATTACAAAATTTTAATCACTCTAGTGCTCTTTCATCAATTTGCCAAGAACAGGGATCGCCCTCTCATTGTTGTATGCATTGTCGTATCCTTCTTCGCTCCTAAGCAGAAATCCTTCACCTTGAAATACTTCAAAAGGAGAGAGCCGTCGACCATTGAAACAAAAAATTTCAATGTTGCACTGAAACTCATTTTGTCTCTCTTTCACACACAAAAAATGAATTCGATGAATTTCTCTTTTTCACACAAGAAAATGAATTCAAAAATAGGTTTATATAGACTTGGAGCGGTTGCAATATTTAAAATTCAAATTACTTATTTTCTATAATTAGTTATTTCCTCGGTCTATCTCACAAATCTTTCCATTTTAATCTCTTAGATAATTATAATGGCAAAAACTTTAGTGCTATATATTTTTGCCACATGAAAGAAGATTTTCATCAAAATACTTACTAAGTTTAGCTACGTGTTACAAATGCATTTAAATTATTACATTTTAAACTAAAATTCTTAAATAGTAGGCAAATGTATTTGTCAAGGTTAGATAATATTTGAACTTTGGACCGCAACGTTTTTGAATGAGACAGATAGAACATTTAACATCATTTGTAATATATAAAATAGAACGAAGAAAGTATGAAGTCTATCTATATATTTTAAAAATATTTTTAAAATTTATTATCAACTAGTCTTGGTTAATAATAAAATTCTAAAAATTTTGAACCGAATAATTTTATAATACATTTGTCCTTTTTAAATTTTTTTTTTTATTACTTAGGAACTTCAGCCACCAATGAGCCCTTTGAACCCCTTGGTGCGGCACCAAACCTACATTTGTAATACATTTATCCATTCTTTTTCAAATAAAATGGTGTTGAGACTTTTAGAGTAATTAACTTATTAATTAATTAGATGAATTTCTTTGTACACATATTCCTTGTTTTTTTGATAAAAAAAACAAAGGTAAACGCTTAGTTTCCCTTAGTCCTATGTACTTTTTATGAATTACTATATTTGTGTACTTTTCCTCTTATTATATCACAAACTCTCCTTTGAAAAACTCAAAATGTTAAAAGGATTAATGCTTATAGTAATAATTTTAAAAAGAAATATGATTAATGCCACCATACTTTTGTCATGATTGTTGCCAAATACAATCACTTGAGTACTTAAAGAGATAACCATCTTAGTAATTTTTTCATTAATTACTTGTAGATATTTCTAACCCAAGTAAGCCCTAAGTAAACCCATGCCCCACCATTTTGGGGCGTACAATTGCCGTCTAAAACATCCACTACCAACTATGTTTCTAATCCAAATTTTAAGTTAATCCATTCACACTAATGCCCCAATGAACGATAAACTTCTTCTTGCAGAAATTGTTCCTTCTAAAATATAATGGCCCGAGTGTTTTGGCCATTCTGGTTTATAAATATAAATTTCTCACCACCCAAATACCTCACAAATATCTTTCACTTACCGATATTGAATAGTTTGGCAACGCCACCACCGACCATTTGATTTTTTTTTACTAACAAAACATGTAGTCAATCTGATTTGGTATTTTTCTTCCAAATGAGGGTTTTCCTGGAAGACTAATTCTAGCAAAGGATTCCTATGCAAGCAAATACGATTTTTAGGTCAGTCAAACAACAATATTGCATCCTATGAAGTTTATATTTATTTAGATTTCAAATTCCATGTTTAAAATGCTTTGAACAATTCTATGTTTAATTCGGACATCTACTACAAGCTGACTCACTCCTCCCCCCACCCCCAACCCCAACCCCCCGACGTAAATTTGTTATATATGATTTGTATGTTGTGTTAATGTTTTGTATTTGTATAATTCTGTTAAAATTTCCAGTATAAAGGATGGTATTTAATTCGTCATTATGCCTACAAAAAATGAACTCACAATGATGCATGCAAGGTGTTTGATAATATGCTTGTGAGGTACCCAGCTATGCATGACATTTGCAACTATTAGGGACCATGTTGGTAGATTTGAATGCAAGCCCCTAAAGGGAGGTATCACTTTGATTGCCTTGGGTCTGTTCTCTACCCTAAGCCACTTATTAAGTATGTAGTCCACCTCGTATTTTGATATTTGAGGATTTCGATCAGGAGTTATTGATACTGCAGACACCCACGCAAAAACCTAGAGGAATCCAGATAATCCAATTATTACAAAAAGACCACCCCTAGAAACTGGCAAAATAAGTAGGCATGCACATTTCTGCACATGTATAAGTGGCTGATTCTTAGAAACTTTACTAATATAAGTGTAGCTTATATTATACAATGAAATGATATATGACTTATTGCCAGAAAATCGATCATGTTCAGATGTGTCACAAACTAAAAATGGTGCATTTGGGAAGCAGTATGGTACTAAACATGACGCAAGTGGGAACACCCATGTATATGATATTACCATTGTCGATGTGCATATCACTGGAGAGGTTTTATTTCTTTTGGATCAATCTATGAAAAGCTGGTAATTAGTACAGAGAATGCTTCCTTCTTTTATAATTATCTCTTCTCACTTCTCAGAAAATTTAGCATTGTTGAGAGGTTAAACCTTCAGCCCATATATATCTATGTACATTTTGAGTTGACCTAATCCTTGTTAAATATGTTAGAATTTTGATGCCTTGCTTTGAACCAAAAAATTTGTTTGAATATGTGTATGTGAATCATAGAATTTGCGTGTCTAACAATTTGATGGTAACTATTCTTGTAACGACCCCGACCCGCCACATGGGCTCGGAGTGCTACTTTAGTGACGTCAGTGTATCTGATACCTTATTCATGAAATATAAAACACAAATACGCATCGAAAATAAAATATAAAATCTTCAAATTACATTACCAGAGTTCTAACTATCTTTATACACAAATATATCCATTTTCACATAATTACATCCCATAAAACTAAACAAAAATAAAATCTCTATCTACACACTACCTACATAAAATTTACACCACTAGCCCGGCTCCTGTAGCCTGCTAGACCCGATCTCTAGGAATCCCTGAAAAGATGGTTTGTAAAGTACGGGTGAGGCACAGTTCAGTAAGGGAAAGACTAAGTTAATATCAGTGTGTGGCTAGTATGCATTTAGTGTACAGAAAATAACTAGTTCACCAAGCAGTTAAACACATTTATTAAAACATTCTTATTTCACACTCACACGCACAATTAGCCGAGGATAGGGAAGATTACCCGCTCATACAAGTATCTTCCCTCTGCTCTAGTACCATTACCGCTACTAGGGCACTCACCTTTCTCAGTAAGCCCTCGAAGTTATCTTATTAACTAACCATATTCACATAAATTAACAGATATGCATATAAGACACTCACCGTGACAAACACGCCATTTACATCCCTATGGCACGGGTTGTGCGGCCCGAAGGCTGGACTAATGTCCCATGATTGTAACTTCCCATGTCGTGATTCATTGTGTTTGAATTGTAATTAAATTGTGATTAAATAGTGAGCCCTGTAAATAGAGGGCTGAGAATACAAGAAATACACAACAGTGCAGAGAGAGCACAGAGAAGCTTAGAGAGAGTAGAGAGGAAGAAGAGAGGAAGAGATAGAGAGAGAAAGTGTGTAAGAGTTGAAATTTTTCCGGTGATAGTGAATACTTGGTGTTTGCTCCATGGACGTAAGTTGTTATTGACTGAGCCACGTTAAAATTTTAGTGTCACTTTGATCTGGATGCTCACAGGTTCCTAACAAGTGGTATCAGAGCCCGGTTGGAGCAGAAAAACCTAGTCGGAAGCGATCCCAAAATTCAAAAATCTGTCCAGTTGATCAAAACTGTGTTTTGAGGTGACCATCGCATTTAGATCGCCAAGATGAAGAGAAGGGTGCAAGCCGGAGCTCAAACTGAGTTTTGTAGAAGCCTCACGCGCACCCACATGCCTTGCCGGAGCATTACGCCTCTCCACGCGCCAGTGAACAGATCCCTCACATTCT
Source organism: Malania oleifera (assembly GCF_029873635.1). Taxonomy (NCBI): domain Eukaryota; kingdom Viridiplantae; phylum Streptophyta; class Magnoliopsida; order Santalales; family Ximeniaceae; genus Malania; species Malania oleifera. The sequence continues at coordinate 124,837,088 of NC_080418.1, forward strand.
GCATGGGTTGCGTCTTCTTCACCCAATCCGCCTCGACTCGACCCTAACCAGAAAGTTACTCAGACCCGGGGTAACCCGAGATCCGGTTCCTGACCCGGGTCGGACCCTCCGCCTCAGTACCACGTCAGTGGGTGAGCCACGTCAGCAGGTGGACCCCACTGCCACGCCAGCTGGTGGGACCACACCTGCCACTTCATTAGTAGGCCCCACATTATCCACGTCAGCGCCACATTAGCAGGGGACCCCAGTGCCACGTCAGCAGGTGCCACGTCAGCAAGTTTGACCAGGTTTGACCAAACTTTGTCTAAGCTTTTTGGAGTCTTTTTGGGTCCTTTTTTCGAGCGACTTGAACCATTCTAGGGTTTTCGATTGTTCCGGATCCAACCGCACTATCCATTTAAGCTAATTCCATCTCTAGATTAGTAAATCGAGATGTCGAATGAAAAAGCTCAAAAATCAAAATGTTCAATGGAAAAAATTTTGGTTTCTAAAAGATGCAGATAGAAGATTATTTGTTTGGGAATGAATTACACTTACCGTTGAAGGGTAAGCCAACATCCATGAACGAGGACGAGTGGGAATTGTTTGATCGAAAAGCCCTCAGAGCCATCAGAATGACATTGTCGAAATCTGTGGCATTCAATATCAAGCATATAACATCTAACAAGTCTCTGATGGATGCGCTCTTTAATATGTACGAGCAGCCTTCAGCCGCAAACAAGGTACATCTCATGAAAAGATTATTTACAATGAACATGTCTGCAAGTGAGAGTTTCAGCAGGCATCTGAATAACTTCAATGAGTTGTCTGATCAACTCGCCTCAGTCGAGATAACATTTGATAATGAGATTCGGGCCCTACTGATTCTCAGTCAGTTGCCTGAAAGTTGGAATGGTGTTGTTACTGTCATCAGTAGCTCCGCCGGAAAATCGAAGCTTGTATACGATGAAGTTTCCAGCATGATTTTGACGGAAGAAATAAGAATGTAGTCGAACCATGGCTCCATTTCGAGTTCAGACTTGAACATGGTGAGTCGAGGCAGAGGAAACAAGAAAGGACGATCAAACAACCGCGGCAGATCTAGGCCTAGACGGTCAAAATCTAGAAATCTCAAAGGTACTCAAGATACAAGTTCCTAGAGCACAAAAGTTATTGAGTGCTGGAACTGTGGAAAGACTGGTCATTACAAGAACCAGTCCTTGATATGCATGGTTTTGACATTATTCTGGGCATGGACTGGCTAGCATCCAGCTATGCGAGCAATGACTGTCGTAGGAAGGAGGTGGTATTCAGACCTCCTGGGGAGCAGGAGTTTGTATTTGTTGGGTCATGTGTGCGTTCGGCACCATAGATCCTTTCACCTATCCAAGCGAAGAGGTTACTTTTGGGGGGATGCTAGGGTTACCTTGCAGTGGTGAAGGAAGCGCCGAAGGAGAAACTTGAGTTGGAAGATATCCCAGCGAAAAGAGAGTTCTCTAATGTTTTTCCAAAGGATTTATCGGGATTGCCTCCTGATCGGGAGGTGGAATTTGCAATTGATCTGATCTTAGAGACAACACCATTCTTTAAAGCCCCATACAGAATGGCTCCAGCTGAATTAAAGGAGTTAAAGGAGCAACTACAAGAGCCTCTAGACAGGAGGTTTATCTAACCGAGTTTATCACCCTGGGGTGCACCAGTGTTGTTTGTGAAGAACAAGGACGGTTCGATGAGGATGTGCATCGACTATTTGAGAGATTAATAAGGTAACGGTGTAGAACAAGTATCCATTACCCTGAATTGAGAACCTATTTGATCAGCTTCAGGGTACGCAGATTTTCTCTAAAATCGATCTGTGATCTGGATATCATCAAGTGAAGGTTAGATCAGATGATGTATCGAAAACTGCTTTTCGAACTCGATACGACCACAATGAGTTCTTGGTTATGCCATACCGGTTGACAAATGCTCCAGCGGTATTTATGGATCTGATGAACAGGGTATTCCATGAGACCAATTTGTTATTGTGTTCATAGATGATATTTTGGTCTATTCAAAGAGCCCTACGGAGCATAAAACTCATCTGAGACTAGTACTTCAGGTACTCAAGGAAAAGAAGTTATTTGCTAAACTTAAGAAATGTGAATTCGGACTAGAGCAGGTTGCATTTCTAGGTCATGTGATATCCAAGGAAGGGGTTTCAATGGATCCGAGCAAAGTGGAGGCTGTAGTTGAATGGGCATGGCCGAAGAACATGCAGGAAGTCAGAAGTTTTCTAGGTCTTGCCGGATACTACCGCCGATTTGTCGAGGGGTTCTCCAGATTATCAGGGTCTTTGATACGACTCACAAGGAGGAATGTGAAGTTTGACTAGACCAAAAAATGTAAGCAAAGCTTCTAAGAATTGAAGTAGCGTCTAGTCATTGCCCCAGTGTTGGCCCTTCCATTAGGTGAAGGTGGATTTTTAATTTACAGTGACGCATCACAAAAGGGACTTGGTTATGTTCTAATGCATTAGGGGAAAGTCATTGCATATGCGTCTCATCAGTTGAAAGGGTACGAAAAGAACTACCCTATGCACAACTTGGAGCTAGTAGCAGTTATGTTTGCATTGAAGATCTGGTGACATTACCCTTAAGGTGTAAGGTGCGAGATCTTTATAGACCATAAGAGTCTCAAGTATTTCTTCACCCAGAAGGAGTTGAATATGAGGCAATGCAGATGGTTCAAGTTAATAAAAGATTACGGCTGCACCATTAGCTATCACCCAGGAAAAGCGAACGTGGTAGCCGATGCATTGAGCCAGAAATCTGGGGGTACGTCAGCCTCAAAAGTTATGGTTTCTCACCATATCGTGATCGTCTTCGAGAGGTTGGGTGTAGAATTGGTAGAAGGGAATCATCAGGCACTCATTTCTAATTAGGTGGTTCAACCGACTTTATAGGAAAGAATTAGAACAGCTCAGTTGAAAGATGCAGAGTTAGTGGAGATTGTAGAGAAGATAAAGGATGAGTAGCACACAGACTTTAATGTTGCTGAGGATGGAGTTCTCAAATTTTACACTTGATTGTGTGTGCCAAATGACACAGAGATAAAGAGGACGATTATGGGGGAAGCTCGCCGCTCTCTCTATACCGTTCACCCAGGTAGCACGAAGATGTATAGAGACTTGCGAAAATCGTTCTAGTGGAGTAACATGAAGAGGGAAATTGCTAAATTTGTGGGTCAGTGCTTGACATGTCAACAGGTGAAGGCAGAACACCAAAGACCAGCGGGACCACTTCAACCACTGGACATCCCTACGTGGAAGTGGGAGCATATCTCGATGGACTTTGTATCGGGATTGCCTTCAGCGTTGCATGGGAAGAATGTCAGATGGGTAGTGGTTGACAGATTGATGAAGACTGCCCATTTCATTCCGGTTAGAACTAGTTATTCCATGAATAAGTTGGCAGAACTCTATGTTCAAGAGATAGTCAGAATACATGGCGTGCCTGTGTCCATCGTTTCAGATCAGGATCCGCGGTTCACTTCCCATTTCTAGAAGAGTTTGCAAGGAGCGTTGGGTTCTCAACTCACTTTTAGTACTACATTTCACCCTCAGACGAATGGACAGTCCGAACGAACCATTCAAATTCTTGAGGATATGCTACGGGCATATGTGTTAGATTTTGAGGACAGTTGGATCTGATATCTGCCATTGGTTGAGTTTGCATACAATAACAGTCACCAGGCCAGCATTGGAATGGAACCATATGAGGCTTTGTATGGTCGCCAGGGCAGATCTCCGTTGTACTGGGATGAAGTAGGCGAGCGGTAGATTTTGGGACCAGAACTTGTTCAACAAGCCTCTACAAAGGTCAAAGTTATCAAGGAAAGGATCATGGCAGCCCAGAGTCGGGAGAAGAGTTATGTGGATACTCACCGACGGGAGCTAGAATTCGAAGTAGGTGATATGATATTCTTTAGGATTACTCCGAAGAAAGGAGTGATAAGGTATGGAAAGAAGGGCAAGCTGAGCCCTAGATACATTGGACCGTTTGAGATTCTGGAGAGGATTGGTTTGGTGGCGTACAGGATAGCACTACCCTCAGCACTGTCCAGAATACACGAAGTGTTTCATGTGTCCATGTTAAGGAGGCTTCTTGGGAGTTAGAAACTGAGATACACCAGAAGTACCAGCAGCTGTTCAGCGAGGACTAGTGCTAGACAGGTAAGGGTAAGTTTGTATATAAAGGGATTAGAGTAGGTTGTGTGGGTTATATTTTGTGGCTGGGGCCCAGGTGTTTGGAATAACAGAAAATGTATATGAATTAATATTTTAAATAGTGATTTCTATTATCTAAATTGCATGATATGCTTTAGGAAACCTGGGGACCAGTGTATTGTGAGCGCGGTACCGTTGCTAGTTAGACCATGTGCACCCACACAATCTGGATAGAAGTGTAGGGGGTCTAGCCGATTGTCTGCGTGAGGTTGAAATAAGGGTGTTGGACCTGTAGCTTTGCTGTGGATGCCTGCAGATGTGTTTGTAGAGGATGTTGTTTTTGACTTTGTTTAGACTGATCACCCAGGCTTAGTCTAGCCTTTGGGCCGCACAACCCATGCCATGGGGATGTAAATGGCGTGTTTGTATCAGGGAGCGTCTTATATGCATATCTGTTAGTTTATGTGAATATGAATAATTAATAAAATAATTTCGAGGGCTTGCTGAGAAAGGCGAGTGCCCTAGTAGCAGTAATGGTATTAGAGCAGAGGGAAGCTACTTATATGGGCGGGTAATCTTCCCTATCCTCGGCTAATTGTGTGTGTGAGTGTAAATTAAGAATGTTTTCATAAATGTGTTTATCTATTTAGTGAACAGGTTATTATCTGTACACTAAATGCATGCTAGCCACACACTGACATTAACTTAGTCTTTCCCTTACTGAGTTGTGTCTCACCCCTACTTTACAAACTATTTTTTCAGGGAATCCTAAAGATCGGGTCTAGCAGGCTAGAGGAGCTGAGCTAGTGGTGTAAATTTTATGTAGGTAGTGTGTACATAGAGATTTTATTTTTGTTTATTGTTAGGAGATATAATTATGTGAAAATGGATATATTCGTGTATAAAGATAGTTAGAACTCTGGTAATGTAATTTGAGGATTTTATATTTTATTTCCGCTATGTACGTGTGTTTTATATTTGATGAATAAGGTATCAGGTACACTGACGTCACTAAAATAGCACTCTGGGCCCACGTGGCGGGTCGGGGTCGTTACAATTCTACCCTATCAACAGAAGCTCAAAAAATATTTATGTTGTAAGTACATTAGTGTTTGAAATTACACAACTCATCCCAATAGGGTTTGCCTCAAATTAGGACTCTTAATAAAAAATAAAAAATAAAAAGTTTCTAAAACTTTTATGAAATTAAGATAAAAATTTTTAGAAAATATTGAAAGTAATTTGGGAATCTTGTTTCAAATAAGGAGTTTAGTCATAAAAATATTAAATCCTATGGTGAAAGTAGCGTTCATATCTAAGAGCTGAGAGATTGAGAATGGATTTTAAGAGACTTGCTCTCTTGCTAATTTGAATAAGATGGAGCCGAACTAGAGTTGTTCACACGAGAATGTCATTGATGAGTGTAGAGGAACGCTCAGTCACTGGTTGTGACTGAAACTCAGTGAGAAATAGTTGCAGAATAAACACTATCAATTTATTTCAAAACTGAATTATAGAGAAATCAAAACACTCACTCACTAGCTATTACTCTTTCTACACACCATAATACATTACATACACACACCAATTTATAGCAAATTTTAAATCAAATAATCAACAATTGTGGGAGTAAATCTTCAATGGAGTTGGGCTGGTAGGTGGCCTACCGACTCTAGAAAAATCAACAGCGGTGGGCTACCAGCCATCTCCAGTCAAGTTTACTATTTCAACATCCCCCCTTAAACTTGACTCTCCTAGCTTTGTTACTCCAAGCATTGTCTTCAGTCTCGCAAAAATATCATGCTTGAGTGGTTTCGTGAAAATGTCAGCAATCTGATCATACGTTCTGCAAGATATCAATTCCACTTCTTTCTTCTTGACATGCTCCCTGATAAAATGATACCGAGTATTAATATGTTTGATTCTTTTATGGTAAACTGGATTTTTCACAAGTGCAATCGCTGATCGATTGTCGATGTAGACTTCTCTAGGATTTCTTTTGGCTATTGTATATTTTAAGTTCTTTAGGGAAAGAGCAACATGCCCATTGTCTTCTAAGCACTCTCTACTCTTATATATTTTAATTTGATTAACAATAAATTAGTCCACATGTCTCTGTATGGGTTGTTGCCATAGATCATGCTAAGATGACCTGCTCATGTATATTTTAATTGTTGTAATAATGAATTTTTCCTATTTTTTTACTGTCTAGAAAATGATAGGGTACTAAATCTCCTCTATGCAATAGAGATGATATTTTATATTCCTTCTGAAAATTATATGATGTGTGCTAGATGTCTGATGTCTCGGAGGAAGTTCATTTATGTAAGAGTAAGACTATGCCTGTATTATTCAAAAAAGGTTGGTACAAATATGAAGCTAGACATTTCATAGGACAATATTTCCATCAATTTGATAATTGTTTTAGCTGTTAGGAGACAACTTTTACATTCTACCACACATTTCATTCATAAAGAGATGGGAATATAAGTTCCCTTATTGTTAGTTTGCTTGATAACTCCCAGCCTGCACATATATTAATTTTTTCATTGGTTTGGACTTGTTTGCAGCACAACACAAGGTGGTAACCAAGTTACACTATTTGTCCCATTGCTTGGACCGGGCCTACAATATCTAATTATTCTCGTCCTTAAAGTCAAGATGACATCAAGAATTGGGCTTGTGAGAATGAAGTGATCATCACAAGTAACACAGAATGACATTTTTCACCTAAATATCAACCCATCAACATGAATATTTGTAAGATATGTTATCGAGTATTTCTTACGAACACTACAAAAAAACAGGGTATTAGTGACGGTTTCAAAATATTTGTTATATGTGCCGTTACTAATAACTTTTAGTGATAAATATAACTTTCATCACTAATAACGGAATATTAGTGACGGATATAATCCGTCACTAAAACCCTAACACCGTCACTATACGGCTCAACTTAAATTTGTCACTATTAGTAGGGGTATTAGTGATGAAAAATAGATTCGTTACTACTAAGAGAGTATTAGTGACGAAGTAGAAATTTGTCACTACTAGTTGAGTATTAGTGACGACTTTGAATTCGTCACTACTAGTATGGTATTAGTGCCGAATTAATAATTCGTCACTAATAGCATTGTATTATTGACGAATCCGAAATTTGTTACCAAAAGTAAGTTATTTGTGAAGGATTCAAATTCGTCATTAATAGTAGGGTATTAGTGACGAATTTGAATTCTTCACTAATAATTAGATAAATAAATTTAAAAAAAAAAACCTTTTAATACTAATTTTTTTTAATCATGAATTCTTATATAAAAATCTATAATTACATTTTTAAATACAAAATTGAAACCATTCAAAATTTTATATAAATTCAATTAAAATGAAGAAATAACATATGTTCAGATAATAAAAATTATTTAAAAATATTCAAAATTCAAATACCAATACTAGTACAAATTCAAATTAAAATACAAAAACTTCATTTGTTCAAATAACAATTAAAACTATATTGAACAGTAACACAAGAAGCAAAGTTTAGATAAACAAACAAATTCATCTGAAAATCTTTTGAAAGCCCAAAGCCTGAAATGAGATATGAGATTGAGAAAAATGAAAACGATCTCTACGCAACAAAACTTTAGGCAACACCTGCTCCCTTTCCCTTCTTCCTCTGGATCTTCTTCATGTAGAATTCCAGCTCTTTTCCCTCCAAAATATATCTGCAAAACCATTTAACCAATGCATTTAGCCGAGATGCCCAACAGAAAAGAAAAATCAAAACAAATACAACAATATTCAGTAGTATAAATTGATGCCTGACAAATTTTCCATGCAAAAGATACCCCCCTCATCGTTGAGTATCAGAAAATGTAACGGCTAGTTTAGTATTAGAAAATAATTTTTGTTTTCTATTTTCAAAATCTAATGAAATAAAAAATGTTAGCACATTTCCCTGTTTTGAAGACATCTATATTAATTCAAAACAAGGTTATATTTTGATCATTTTAAATCTAGAAATGAAAAATGAAAATTTGTTTTTGACAACTAAACAAGCTCAAGCTACTTTCACAAGCTGAACACAAACAACTAACAAAAATAGGGCACCTCACCACATGAGAACAATTGACATCAGATGATGAGTGGGATGCCTCATAAAAGTTCACCAGATACATTGAGGTTTTGTTGGTTCACTGAATAGCTATTCCTACGAATAGAACAGAATACAAGAAGATATCTAGGAATAGAGATAATAGTCATTTCATATTTATTCACCATTCTTCCACTCAACATGGAATATGAAAGGTATATCTATGATGAAATTATAGCCATTCCTTGTCTACTCTTTACTATGATTGATAAGAAATTATAAATTTTCACTTGTGCATTATAATACAATTTTAATACAAATTATCAAGTTCTTCTATTACAACTATCTCTATTCCTAGGAATAAGCATTCTGCAAACTAAAGATAGTCCAATGGATTTATAGTGTTCACTCAACAGCTGAAAATTAAGCCACTAGATCATGGCAATTTTTTTTTTTTTCTCGAACATGGCAAATGTTTTCACTCATCCTTTCAAAAATATTTCAACATTAAACGACTAAGCCTATCTTTTCTTTTTGTTTGGGAAAATTTTAACGCAATTTCGGCAGCATGCCGTCTGTAAATTGGGCGCTTTCCCATAAAACCTGCACCTGATAGGTTCAAATAGAGCATTTATAAGAAGTTGAAGGCACACGAAAACCTATATCCACTACCAGCATGCAATACACATCAACTGCATCCGCCATGCAGGAGGCATTCTAGACTAGCATGCAATCATGTAGCATATTCACGAAAGTAATACATGTAACCATATCTTAAATTCAGAATATAAATAGCAGAGAACAGTAGATAGTATTTGGTTCAGTGTAGTATTGTTATTCATCTAGGCATTTGGACATAAACGTTATGAGATGATGAGAACATTTAATTTAAATAATTATGAAACTGATGCTCCCTGTGAGTTATGTATATATTTAACGTGAAATGCCAAAATACTAAAAACTAGTAGAATTGCACAAGAAATATAAATATAAATAGAGGAATAGCAGAATTTCACAAGCAATAGAACTAAACACAATAAAATAGCATTATTTCATCACCTTGAAGCAAAATACTACAATTTCATTGGAAGGGAAATCTCAAATAACACATTGATCATATAATCGAAATGTGTGAGTAGCTTAAATACCCTCAAAAAAAAAATGAATACTAAAGTTTAATGATTGCTCATATAACTATTAAAGAGAATATCTAGTTGGCAGGCAATGTAACTAAATTTATATATCCTTAATGTGATTGTGCTTATTGTACTCTCCAACAAGTAACCCTATAAGACAGATAGGACATACTCAAGTCTTTCTAGATTTTCAATGCTTAATTCACAATCCAATGGCTAAGAATACTTTAAAAATTAGGTATTGAGAAGTATCATATTGCCTTGTCAATAGTATTTATCAAAATACTACTTGGCCTATGAAAGTATCTAAACTAGAATACACCTTTGTAATGCGTATGCTATGAAAATATATTGTATTGGTACCAAGTAGGTGTGATAAGCATACATAAATTGTAAAACAAGCTTATCAACATCAACTTGTGAATTTGAGCTTACTTGATTCGATTCTAACATGGCCTACATATTGTTACCAAAAACACATTAGGATTGATTTTTTTTTTCTTTTTTGATAATCATAATAATCCTCATATGATCATTTAGTATATAGATAAAATATGTTTTTAATACTATATTGATGAATTTAATCCCAAAAATTTCCATGACCTATCATCAATACTATAAGCGCAGAGAAGGAAAACGAAATAGAGAATGGAACAAATAATGGAAAGAAAAATGTGAAGACTATTTAGGTAAAATAGACTTAATTTGATAGACTTAATTTGTGAGCTATTTTAGATGATAGAAAAATGAGAGAGCATTGTCAAAGCTTAGGTGAATAATTATACCAATTTATTATTAGAATTTTAATGGTTAGAATTAAATGTTTGTTCAATTGTGGAAAAAATTTTTCATTTTTAATTGTTCAAATGATTGCAAAATGTCATTTTCTTTTCAAGTTTTTCAATATTCGTATATAAAAGTTCAAAAAGAAGAAGAAAAGATTTTGTTTTGGGGGCGTACAAATTTGAAAAATGCTCATATAAAATAATTTGCCCATAGGTTAACTTTTTAGTAACCTATTAAAGCCTTGAGAGAGCATTTGACAATAAAAAAGAGTACAAATTAATATTGCAAAGTTTAAGATGTGGAAGGGTAGAAGTTAAAGCTTCAAATATTTTTTTCTGACCATGAAGAGCAACCATCTTTACATTTTGGTTCAAAGTTAAAGTTTCAAGACTTCCATGTCAAATCTTTAGGCATAACTATATAGAGAATCCTAGTGTTATTGCTTCACATCCATCAAATCAACCACAAATTTTATGACCTCACTACTATGAAACATATTTTAAATAATTAAGATAATTGATCAAAGACAATAAGTTAGGCGATGAACTCTCACATGCACACACAAGCATCCACACACACACACACACACATACAAGTATTAATGGTGCAAATCATCATGTAAATATGAATATGGTAACTTATTATTCAACCAAAATACACTTATTGTATGTTTTCAAATGTAGTGAATTTGTAGTTGTATTGAATTTAAATAAAAAATAGTATAAAATTGTATTGAAATTTATCCGAATCCACCCAAATCTAAATCCAGGATCTAAAATCCTTACTCCCAAACACTCCTTTAATTTTGTCATAAAGGAAATACAATTTTTTATAAGTAAATTTATTTTTTAACTTTTATTCACTCCACATCAAGCCTAGTGCAAATTATCATATAAATTTCATTTCATAAAAAACACATTTCTTTTTGGATATAATATTTACCATACCATACTGCCACACACAAGTATGAATAGTGCAAATTATCATATAAATATGAAAATAGGATAAATGAGAGTTCAATTAAATTAGTTTCCCCATCCTATGAGACTTCCTTGGACAAAGTGATAGTTTTCCAAACTTGCAAATTCATTTAGAACTAATTTTAGGGCTATTGTAAAAAATACCTATTGAATTTGGGATAGGATATTAAATGCCCAGCTTCCTAAATTTTGATATATTGTCGTATTGTCATCAAGTGATGGGTGTATAATTCTAAAATAATCAATATGCTCAGATAAGCTTACAAGATTTGAACCCCAAACAATACACATTGATTCTCATATCAATATGCAAAACACCTAGAGGAGCTGCTTTTCCACCAAAAGGAGCTAGCACGATCAATGCTGGCCACACTAAAGAACAACTTTGTCAATCTAATTGAAACCCTCTCAAGCCTCAATAAATATATCTAATCAACCACAATACAAATGAATTCATCACCATGTGGCAAGCCAAGGTTTTGAACTCCACTTACAAAAAACTATGTAAAATTATAACCACCTGTTGATCGCAAATTTTCTCACCAGCTAGCTTTGCAGCAATTGAGGCATACATTCACAACTACATCCCCAACACTGCTCATGTCATGTACAATAGTTCCTTGATTGATGTCATCTATAGTTGGCCAGCTTTAGGTTAGTATTCAGAAGGATGGAATTCAGGATTTGGAGTTGGATGTGTGACTTAAAGTAAACTCAACACAATATTACACAACATTTTCTTCAAATCCACAAAAATTCAAATCTAATATGCAAAATCTACTCCCAAACACAAGGTTAAGGCATGAGTCATTATTAATCAGTAAAGATACAAGGTTAATAGTGTCATACTAGCACTACCCTAACACGTTGTATATTGAACTCACACTAGTGTTCGATACCCAAACTTTAGTTAAGTTCATTGGGGAGTCTCTTAATAATATCCCTAATTGTTTATAAATTGCATCGAAATGACATTCCTACATACAATCTTGATTAAAAACAAAGGCATCAAGGCAATGTAACCCACACACATGACAAATTCAGGTGGCGAATGAATTAACAATGGCCAAAAATAAAATAAAACCTTCAAAAATGGTTTCTACACCTAAATTTTTTGGATTCCACACTATAAATACCAAGTGCTAGTTTGTAACCCTTAGTGTTGATAAGAAATCACCAACCAGTTCTACCCCATTGGACACAAACCACTAAACAAAATAGTACCTATAATAGAAGACAAACACAGCCATGCAATGTAAGAAAAGAACTATTCAAGCAATACAACAACAACCATCAAAATCGAACATAAATAATGCATCAAATCAATTCATCAAATTATGGCCTAATTCTTTCCATGCTAATTATTGATTTAATCCCCATTGAGTAAAATCAGCTCAACAAGATAGTTGGCGATCATGGGCCATACCCAAACTTGGTATTCAATAAACACAAACAAATATTATTCTTGTATTTGAACAATTAATCAACCAAAAATAAGTAATACCAACAAATTAATTCAAGTCTGAATTTTCAGCTACAGCAGCGTTTGATCTCAATAGAAGTTTAAATCATTCAAGTCATTCACAAATCAATTTTGATCATTTACAGCATTCCCAAATCAAATTTAAATATTCATAGTAGATAAAATCAAGAAATATATGCTTGAAAGTAAAAAGATAAAGGAAAAGAAGAACCTCGAGATTTTTTACAAGTTTCGACAACGTGCCTACATCCTTACGACAGCCACGGCGACTCGCAGGTGGTGGTTTGTAGCTAAGAGCAGAGGGAGACTGGGAGAATAGGATCGATATGCTCATGAGTGAATATGAAATGGTTCACTCACATAATAAATTCCCTAAATGCACTAGGAAAAACCTACATTACTTATGAGATGATTAGGAAAATTCTTAGAGGGCTGCCACCAAAATAGGAACCAAAAGCCACTGCCATAACTGAAGGAAGAAATCTCAAAAACACTTCCTTAGATGAGTTAATAGGTTCTCTACTTACATATAAAATGGCAATGAATTAAAAGAATGGAAAAACCAAAGCCCAAGAATCAATAGCCTTCAAAACCTTACAAGACAACTCAAGTAGTGAAGAAGAAATGGATGAAGATGAAGTAGCCTTCATATCTAAAAAGCTAGCAAGGTTACTAAGAAGGAGAAACAAATTCAAGAGAAGAAAATCCAAATCTGAATCAGATGAAAAAGAAGAAGAAGTTAGTAAGAAATCAAAGAATAAAACTCCTACGTGTTACAATTGCAACAAAGCTGGACATATTAAACCAAAATGTCCACTACTAAAGAAAAAGTCTAAGAAGAAAAAGAAAAATGTCATTAAAGTCACTACTTGGGACAACATGAGTACAAGTAGTTCGAAAAATGAATCAAGTGACCAAGAGGTTGCTTATACGAGCTTTATGGCTAAGGACGATGAGGAAAGCTCCTCATCTAAATCTTTATATAACTCTTGTAGTGATGAATCCAATGATGAGTGTATGTCATCTTATGAAGAACTTCAAAATGACTTATTCAAGGTGCATAAGATGTTAATTAAAGTAACTAAACAAAATACTTCATTGAAAAATAAGAATGAAGGTATAATGAAAGAATTAGAATCTCATAGAACTAATAAAAGAGGAAAGGATTCAAGAATCAAGAAAATAGAAAATAAGAATGAAGCTATAACAAAGGAATTAGAATTCAAAAATCTTGTTGAAGAAGAAAAAGACTTGAAAATCAAAGAATTAGAAAGCAAGAATGAAAAAATGATAGAAGACTTTCGATCCCTATCCTCTATAGAATATAAGAAAGATATATATATTTCTAAACTAGAGGATAAGATAAGAAAACTATCTCTAGAATTAGAAAAATCACTGAAAAAGGTTGAGATTGAAGATAAAGAAAAAATCATTTATAACTTTACAAAAGGAAAAGCAAACTTTGACAAGCTGGTAGGCTCACAAAGGATGACCTTAAATAAAGAAGGCATCGGATTTAATGGGATTAAAAATATAAAGAAAAAGAATCTTTATATGGGTTATTTTTCGAAAGCCTCCAATGACTATGCTACCACATCTAGTCATGCCTACACTATTACAATATGCTATTAATGTAAGAAAAAGGGGCATGTCACGTTTGAATGTCCATTTAAGAGAAAGGGCGTAAAAACTAAACAAATATGGAGAATTGAGGAAACATTCCTTGTGAAACCTACAAGATCCAAAAAGGTATGGGTACCTAGATAAAAAGCCTTAAAAAACTCAAAGTGTTTATTGAAGTACATAAATAATTAAATAACATTGTTGGCCAAAAATCATAAGCTAATTCATACAAACTTAAGATAGAGAGTTTTTGAAAGAAAAGTTATATGAAAGCAAAAATCAAGAATATTACATATACGAGAGGTGAACTAAGAAAGAAATAGAATTTTTATTAGGCAGACGACTGCCAGATAACTGGTAAGCGACTGATAGGCTATTGTTTATCTAGAAAGACAGTGGACAAACGACTATCAACATGGTGACAAACGACTGTCTCACGGCGGTTCATGTTCTTTTAACATAAAAACCCTCTTTTTAAAACTCTCAGACGTCTGTTCATTCGTCTCCACTTCTTTAACCAGCTCCTCTTTGTTCTCTTCGAAGCTTCTTCTCTCCAAACCTCTTCCCAATGTCCATCCATCACAACCCTAATTCCTTCACACCTAGGGTTTCTTGAAATTCAGCTTCATCAAAATGGCACGTACCAAAACAGTGGGGAAAAAGGACAAAGCATCCTCTTCTTCTTCAAAGGCTGCAAGCAACAATGACATAGAGAAATGGCTGGTTTCATCTCACGCAAAAGCATTGTACCAAAATCACATCTCTACAATCGATCTGATGTTTTGTAAGGTATTGGATCTAATCTTCTTTGAAGAAAGTTTCCTTGAGATTCTTGAATTGTTCAAAAATATAGGATGGGATAAGTTCATTCTTCACCAAGTTAAGGGGTATTACCCAGATCAAATTAAGCTTTTCTACTCAAACTTGGTAAAGAAAGACGTTAGATTTGATACTGAAGTTTTTGGCCAAAAGATAACACTTACTCCACACTCATTATGGAAAATACTTCGTATCAAGCATGGGGATTTTGAGTGCAATCCAATAGAAAAATAGTGGACTATGGAGCAGGGTTTTTCACCACAAGAATTTTTTCCTCTTGTGATGAACGATCAACCCATCTACTTTGGCAATCCTCCACCATACAAACAGCTTAATCTCCAAGCACAAACCCTTCACAAAATCATTGCTTATAATATAATTCCGAGGTCAGGATCCTTTGATCATGTGTTTTTCTTCGATTGTTTCGTTATGTGGCGCATTTTAAAAGGAAAGAAATTGGATTTAGCCAGCCTTGTCCTCAAATGGATGGTTATAAAGCTCGAATCTCCTAGAATTGGGCTTCCGTATGGTTGCATTCTTTCCTTAGTGTTTGCTCATTTTCAAGTCATCACTCCATCTTCCAAACTGGTAAAGAGAACCAATAACAACGTATTCTCCTCCACTACACTAAAGAGAATGGGTTACAAGAAATATACCGAGGGATGGATGTTTAGGGGGAATAGGCCAGCATGACCAGCACTAGAAGAACGTTATCCAGTCCCTAAAGAAGTTGATATGCCTCCTTGGTTTCTTCCATTTTATCAGTACTATACCAACTTTAGTTCTGAGATGAGGGATAATTTTACTTCACTTCGAGACAAGATCGCCAATATTGATGATAAATATACTTTACTAGATAAGCGTCGTGATAAAATCGAGCAACGTGTCACACAAAATGACACTGATTCAGATAAAGAGAGTAATGAGAACAATGCTGAAAATTCTCAGGAAAAATCAGATGAAGCCATTGCTGAAGCTAATGAAAAAGAATCTGAAGAAGAAGAAAGATCACAGCAATCCAAAGGAAAAAGAATTGCTGCAGATAGTGACACTAATTCTGATACATAGACTTTCAATGTTGTTTATGCTATTTTGTATGCTACACATACTTAGTTTCTAGTTGTATTATGCCTTTTTGTTGATAATAAAAGGGGGAGTATGTGTGTGAGCAAAGTCTAGGAGTCTATGTATGTATTTGTTTCCAGTTTTGAAACTTTGAATCTATGTATATATTTTCAGTTTGATGTACTATGAGTTCTATATATTATAAATTGTGCTAAAACTGAAACTTTGAACCAATCTTCTGAACTTTTGTCTTAATGAAATTATATTCTGAAAATGTTTTTTGATAGGGGGAGTGTTATGACTTATTGCAAATATTATGATTATTTCCCTATGAATCAATTGATTTCATGAATTAAATTTTAAATTGGTGTCATAAAATCAACAATTGGTATCTTGAATAATGTCAAAAAAGGGAAAAGCTGTTAGTAAGGATGTCACACACTACACATGATATATTGA
The DNA here is from genome assembly GCF_029873635.1 of Malania oleifera. Classification (NCBI taxonomy): domain Eukaryota; kingdom Viridiplantae; phylum Streptophyta; class Magnoliopsida; order Santalales; family Ximeniaceae; genus Malania; species Malania oleifera. The sequence goes on from NC_080418.1 coordinate 124,853,715, forward strand.
AAAATAATAAATTGAGTGTGTACATATGTTTGATATGCATGTTTGATGATATGCTCAGAATATAATTTTATTTGAACTTAATCATTTTTTTCTCTTTTTGATTGATATCAAAAGGGAGAGAAGTTTTTAAGCAAAAATTGAGCATGAACATAATATATATCAAAAGAAGCAGAAGTATTTGATATTGATTGACAAACATGAACTTGAATAAAGTGATAAGCATGATTCTAAAATGAAGTGATGAGCATGATTGATCTTATTGTTAAAATGATGCTTATTGAAAGGGGGAGTCTTTTTAAAGCTCACTCCCATTTTTGCTTCTTATTTGTCATCATCAAAAAGGAGGAAATTGTTGGCCTTACAAGGCTTAATATCCTATTTTGATGCTAACAAACAAGTAGAACTTAACATGCTTTGTTTACGTGATGTATTTTCAGGACTCAATGAAGAATGCAAGATTAAAGATTTCATGAGAGCTTGAGGTTAAAAGAGATCAACATGGAAAGCTCAAAGTTTATAATGAAAGCTCATGTCAAAAGTCAGAAAAATTGAAGCTTACTTCAAATGTCATATCTTGAAAGCTCACAAGGATCAAGGAACAAGGAAAGCCTTACATAAATGCAAGTGATCCAAAACGAAAGCTCAGAAAAGTTTGAAAGATCAAAGATCAGCTTAGAAGACAAAGAAAACTCAAAGCAACGAAAAGTCAAATGAGTCTTTAGGACATGTCTTTGTAAGTACTTCAAGAATGGTCCAAATATGTTTTCCATTTTGAAGCTCATTAGGCAAAGACAGACTTAGAGACTTTAGTTTAAGTCTTAGAACATGTTTTTTAAAGTTAAAACAAGTTAAAATTCCAAGGTTAATTAAACAAAAGAGAGAGAAATCAAAAATGACTTGAAAAGAGAAACAGCCAGCTGACAGACGACTGTCTGTATAAGGACAGACGACTGGCAAGTTAAACAACCTAAACTAAGAAGAACAAAAGCCTGACAGAGGATTGTCAAGCAATTGACAGGCGACTGCCAGTGACCAATAAGTCATTTGTGTGTGTTCTATCAGCCGACTGCCACCATTCTGAGTTGTTTTTAAAACTAAGCTATTCTGGTGATACATGACTGCCAACTTGAGGACAGGCGACTGTCACCTCTCTGTTTGTGAATTTTGTAGTTGTAATACATGGACAGCCGACTCCCAGTGACTACACAGTTGTCTGGCTCGCGGCAAATTTCAAAATTTCCAACGAACATATTTTTGAAATTTATATTAGTTGAAGCCCATACTAGTTTACAACTTGGACCCTACTCCAAGTAAACTTGAGAAACAAGCAAGAAGCCTTTCTACATCTATAAATACCCTCAAGTTTCATTAATCTAAACACTAAGAGAACAAGAGATTTCAATTCAGCAATCAAATTTCTCTCAAGCATTTTGAAATTCTGAAAGTACTGTAAGAACCTGGAAAAATATAAAATGGAAATTCTGCAGGCTTCGTCGACAAAGAAAAGCCGAGAGGGAGAAAATGGGAAATATCATACTTCGTCGACGAGGCCTCCAATTGCTCGACGAAATGCAGGATTTTTCGTCGACGAAGGTACTTTTTGTCGACGAAGCTGCTCGGGTCAAAGGTTAATAAAAGGGATATTTGGGCTTTCTTCTTGGCTAAGTTTTGGAAAAGCTCTCTCTCTCTCTAGAATTCTCCCTCCACTCTCTCTCTAGCTTGGGTTGCCTATCGTCGCCCGGATTCACAAATCCACAGGTATGGCGAGGATCAGTGAAGGATTCTCTACGTTTCTACTGGATCGGAATCTCGGTTCGAACGTTTTCGGGTTTCGGGCCAAAATCGAGGTAAGGCTTGGTTTTCACTTTTGATTCAGTATATGTATGGTAGTATGGATCATAAGCATATTTAGTATTGTGGTTTGTAGATTTTGGAGTCTTGGTTCGTAGTTTTGAGGACCGTAGAGTTCATGGTTTGGTTTCGGGTTGAGGTAAAGGGATTCTGTTTATATCAGTTCATTTTCGAAATCAGGATTGGTAAGCCTATAGTCTACGATCGTATGTACATTTTGACTACTTATTTGGGGAAATCTATTAGGTAAAAACATGGGATTTTTGGGTTACAATTTTCGAAAAAATTGGGGATTTCGGGTATCATCTCTTTTTTGATTGGAAAACTGTTTATGTTGTTTAAACTGTATTATTGAGGTGACTGTAATCCATATTTGCATAAACTGTATACTTGAAATTGTAAATGATATGATTTGCCGTAAAACAAATAAGTGTGGTACGTGTGTATGTATGAATGTTGTTCTAGATATTTGTGAAAAACAGCTATGTGGCGGCTTATTACCGTACGCTGAAATGTATAGGGGCGTGAGTTCCAAAGTGATTCCAGGTTTTGTGGAAAATGGCTAGGGGCGGCTAATTACCGTACGCCGTAACAGCTAGGGGCGTCTAATTACTGTACGCTGTGCCCTATAACGACTAACTACCATGGGCAAGAGTGACTGACTCTATATCCGAGGTGCGAAATATCACCAAGAATGGCCGGCTCTATATCCGGGGTGTGAAATATCACCAAGAGTGGCCGGCTCTATATCCGGGGTGCAAAATATTACCAGTATGATTCGGCTGGTCATCAAATGTAGCAACGGACCACAATGGCCCTAGGTTGACGCAGCGTAGTTTGCACATGGTAACGTAATCAGGGTTAGACCAGGTGACCTTGTGTAGTTGCATATGTAGCAATGGATTCACTATTGGGCCTGAGCCGGAAACCTTCGTAGTTTAATGTGTTGGAACGTAACCGCTATGAGTCTAGGTGAATTGTGTAGTTGTAAGTAGTGTGACGACACTGACCATATGTATGTATGTATGTATTTGAGTATCGTATGAACTGGAATGATTTTGTGAAAATACTGGAACTGTATGGAAAGGTATGGAAAGGTATGGAACTTGTTTTGAAATTGTACGTATTGTAGACACCCTATTTTTGCCCAGGGCCCAATACATTATTGTTATTATTTATTTATTTATTTATTATTATTATTATTACTATTACTATCGTATATATTATTAGTGTTAATACTTTATTATTATTATCATTAGTATGATTTTTATTGTTATTTATATTATTTATTATCATTATTATTATTTTCACTATTATTATTATTATTATTTTCCTATATTATTATTAGTACTTTATTTTTATTACTATTTTTATCACTTTTATCATTACTATTATTATTATTATTATTATTATTATTATCATTATTATTATTATTATTATTTTACTATTATTATTTTTATTATTTTCATATACTATTATTATTACTTTACTATTATTTATTTCTTTTTAGTATTTTTATCATTATTATTATTATTATTACTACTATATTATTATTATTGATATCATTGTTATTGTTATTAGTATTTATTATTACTATTATTGTCTTACTATTATTATTATTATTATAATTATTATTATTATCATTATAAAAGAAAAAGAAAACAAAAAAGGAAAGGATTTTTAGGGTTTTGGGAGTTTTATTTATAAAAGCAGGGGAGCCTTCACGGCAAAGGGGGGGCGCACAGCGCAGGCCAAGAAAGCCATAGCCAAAAAAAAAAGAAAAAAAAAACTCCTTTTGCTTCCTCTTCGTCTTCTTCTTCTTCCCTCGTCTATAGCCGCCGCCACCCTTTCTAATCTCCATCCCTCCACACAGCCCCGGCGTCGCCCACAACCCCAGGGCCTCCGACCACCACCGCAGGGCCTCCGACCACCACCGCAACACTACACCCGCATCACCCCTACAACACCGCCACCATAGCAGCCTGAGCTATTGCTCTGCTACGCCGCCAGCCCCTGCAACCGCACCTCCTCTGCAACTCCGCCCAGGCATCCCAGGCGCACAGCCAAGGGCCATCTCCGGCGAGACCCACGAACCAACAGGCCACCCGAAGACTAGCCAATCCGAGAGCAGCCACCACGAGCACCGACAGCAGCTCTCCAGCCCTCTGTTCCAGCCACGCACCAGCAAGTCCGCACCAGAGCACCCGCTCTGCTCCAGCCGCTAGCCACCCGAGCCCTGGTTTCCAGCCAGCCACGCACCAGAGACGACTCCGGCCACCCATCACGACAACCTAAAGCCCCGCCGAGACTAACAACTTCCATCCCCGGTCTCTGCTGCAACTCCGGCAGCCCCCTGTTCTCCGGCATCTCCACGAGAACCCACGGTGAGTCCCCTGCCTCCCTCTGCTTTTTCTGCTGCACACTGTCTATATACATACACACACACAAATATATAAATATATATACATAGGTATACTGGTGTCATGTGGATTTCAGTACTTAGTTTTTTTTTTTTTTTTTTCGCATCAGTAATGTAATGTTCGTGTTTAAACTATTGTATATATATCCCTCAATTTTGTTTTCATAGGATTTGTAATATAGTATTATTATCTTTAGTGCTTAATATTCATGTTCAAATTTTCACAATGGTAAATATTAACTAGTTTATTTTTCTTATTGCAGGATTTTTGTTCTTCTAATATATCTTCACGTTTATTTTTATTTTTATTTTTTTTTTATCAATGTTTTTTTTTTATGCATATATTATTATGTTTGTCTTTGTAATTAGTGTTCGTGCTCAAGTCTTTCAGGAAGGGTTTTCATTTTTGATGTATGAGTGTTCTTTATGGCTGGTGTTTAGGTTTAGTGTACGAATATATATATTAGCATTGTAAGGTATTTAGTATTGATATCTTCGCAGTTTATCATATAAAAGGATGTTAATCATTATGGCAGATTGAATATTTAGGATTTTGGCTATTTAATGGGCAACATTCAAATTGTAGGTTTAAAACTTAGGGTTTTGGATTATCATCGTGTGGATTTCGCACTATTATTGTGGTGGATTACTACTATAGTATAATTTTTATTATGACAGTATATATAATATCATTAGGTATTTTGGTGCATTAGGGTATTCTTATTATGGTATCTAGTATAATCTTATTACTATATTTATACTTAGTAGTACTTACTAGGGTATTTTTTTTAGAATTTTGACATATAGGGAACTATTTAATATAGTATCTTTAGGACATCTAATATTACCTATTAGGGCATTTTTATCCTTTTAATATATAAAGTATTACTTTTTATAGTATCCTTAGTATATTAATATATATAGTATCTAGTTACTTATTTTGACATTCATAATATTTTAGTAGGTATGTGTTGCTTATTACTCTATTACCATATATTAAAAACCTCCCATATTAGTATTTTCCTATAAAAAATTCAATACAATTTAAAAAATTGGGGGTGTATTTTCTTAATTATTATCCCTATGATTTTAATGCTGAGGTATGAGCCTTCGGGCTTCACGTACCTTAAGCTCTAAGGGAATATATATGTGTAACATTTATTTATTTATTTATTTTTCATGTGTATTTATAAACTCATAAAATGAGTAACTTAGAGACTTTTTAAATTAACTTAGGGATAATTTTAAATTAGTTAGGTACCGTTCGTAAGAACGGGCGCGTAGGGGGTGCTCGTACCTTCCCCTCGCGTAACCGAACTTCCGACCCCAGCTCTGGTAACGTAGGCCCATTCTACCCCTAACGGGGTAGTAATCATGTGTTCTAACCACACTAAAGGTTAGTGGCGACTCCAACATTCCATATTTTTCTTTGAAAATTAAAATTGATTTTTAATTTCGCCGCCCTGGGCACATGCGCGCCGGTGACGTCGCGACACGTATTATTTCAAACTGTATCGTATGAATGTGTTATAAAGTATGAAAATGACACTGGTATGCCACATACTGATATAACCTATTTTCTCCCTTACTGAGAGGTGTCTCACCCTAAATATATACAAATATTTTTCAGGTCCTTCGAGTAGCCGAAACTAGCATCCTAGCATCCGAAAGCGGGGATGTGTTTTGCTACTGTTAGTACCTGATAGGTACAAATTTTGTAATCGAGTTGTCCTGGTGGATTTTGTAGACACCTGTGCTATGTATGGTATTTGTAGGTATGTTTAACTATGTATGGTATAGACTCTGGTATGATACAGTTTGATGTAAAGAAAGACCGTATTCCGCTGCGTATGTTGATGAGTATGGACATGTGTATGTATGTATTTAGGGCATCTGTTATCATGGGTGTTTTAAATTGATACAGAGGCAGGTTAGGTTACTTAATTCACCCCTGGGTCCCATTTCAGGGTTCGGGGCGTGACATCTTAGTATCAGAGCTAACCAGGTTGTTAGGTCTTGTAGACTTGGTTAGGAGTATTGATGTGTACATACCAGAGTATAGGATGTGGATATGGGTAGAGTTGGTTGTGGGTTGTTCGATTGCTAGACCAAGAATCGTCGACGGTATTCCGTGTTTTTCCTGGGTTGACGATTCCAGTAAAAGCAGGGCAGATCATTGATGACTTTCGTGTCGGTGTGATAGGACAGACCTAGACCTGGCAGGGAGTAGTTAACATGATTAGTGTAGATCATTGTGTAAACTGTATGTGTTGTAAGGATTCTAACCGATTCCTATTTTTTTTTTCAGCATGGAGCCAAGGATAATAACTTGGATAGTGGCTCCGAGGAGACGGCAAGTGATGAGTCTCCTTCTGTGTCTCGTAGTATGGCGAGACAGGTGATCCGGGAAATTGGGCGAAGTGTCAGGAGACGCGAGAGCTCTCCTACTGATGCGGGGTGTACCATCGAGAGGTTCACACGCATGCACCCTCTGACATTTACGGGAGGACTGGATCCAATTGTGGCAGAAGATTGGATTGAGAAGACCGAGGGGATTTTTGGAGTCCTCCACTGCATTGAGAAGCAGAAGGTCTTGTACGCTACCTTCCAGCTGGCTGGGGAGGCAGGGCGATGGTGGACAGCGATGAGTCTGCTTGAGAGGCAGAGAGCTGGTTCATCGGATATGATGTGGGGCTATTTCAAGGAGGTATTCCTGGAAAGATACTTTTCGGTCTCCACATGGGATGCAAAAGCTGATGAGTTTTCAGGCCTGACACAGGGAACTTTGACGGTGCAAAGGTATGCTTCGAGATATATCGAGTTATCTCGATTTGCACCATACTTAGTTCCAAATGAGCACGAGAAGGCTCGGAGGTTCGAGAAGGGTCTGAGGAAAGACATTCGCCGCCTTGTGGGGATGCTGCAGATCCATGAGTTTTCTGTGCTGGTGGATAAAGCCACCATAGTTGAGACCGACCTTTAAGGAGATAAAATAGTACAGATACAGGGGAAGAGGTCAGTATCTTCTGGTCCTCAGAGTAATTCTCGGCAGGGATCGTGGAAGAAGAAGAAGAGCTACAGTTCCGGGTATCGGCAGAACATCGAGCGGCTGAGTTCTTAGAGGGATCCATCCTCCGCACCATGTGCGAAGTGCCGTAAATGGCACGATGGCGAGTGTCAGCTATTTAGGGGTGTTTGCTTCAATTGTGGCCAGTCGGGCCACATGACGAAGTATTGTCCAAAACAAGGAAGGATTATGCCTGTACAGAGCCAGAACGGTGGGAGTAATCAGGTGCCTCGGGGAAATTATCATGCAACCACGGCTCCGGTAACAGCTCCGGTGAGAGTATATTCACTTACTCTGGCAAATGTGGAACACGCTGGGAACGTGGTGACAGGTACCATGTTATTGCTTTCGAATAGAGCTGTTGTCTTATTTGATCCAGGGGCATCCCATTCGTACATATCTGCTAGTTTTGTGAAGTTGTGTGGGGCAGAAACTTGTGTGATAAGTCAGTTGTTGTGGGGCAGAAACTTGTGTGATGAGTGAGTTGTTGTCTGTGATTACGCCAACTAGGAGTATAACGGTTTGTAGTAAGATGATAGGAAACTACCCAATTGTAATCCAGGAGAAACTACTATCGACAAATCTTGTGGTATACGACATATTAGGTTTTGACATCATACTGGGAATGGATTGGTTGTTCTCCAGTTATGCTGTGATTGACTGTCGTAGGAATGTAGTAGTTTTCAAACCTCTTGGGGAGTAGGAGTACGAATTCGTGGGATCGTGCGTGCGTTCAGCGCCACAAATTCTGTCAGCACTACAGGCGAGGAGGCTACTCTTGGATGGATGTCAGGGGTACCTAGCTTGTGTGAAAGAACCGCTGCAGGATGAGTTGAGACTCGAGGACATTCGAGTAGTCAATGAATTCCCGGATGTGTTCCCAGATGATTTACCCGGTTTACCTCCAGACCGTAAGGTGGAGTTTGCGGTAGAGTTGCTGCCCGGTAAGGCACCTATCTCTAAAGCTCCATATCAGATGGCTCTAGAAGAACTTCGAGAATTGAAGGAGCAGTTACAGGAGTTACTGGACAGGGGATTCATTAGACCTAGTGTTTCGCCCTAGGGAGCTCCAGTACTATTTGTGAAGAAGAATGATGGGTTGATGCGAATGTGCATTGATTACCGTGAGATCAACAAAGTGACGGTGAAGAACTGTTACCCTTTGCCTCATATAGATGATCTCTTTGACCAGTTGCAGGGGACGCAGGTCTTTTCGAAGATCAACTTGCGGTCAGGATATCATCAGGTGAGGGTTAGAGCAGAGGATGTAGCGAAAACTGCTTTCCGAACCAGATATGGCCACTACGAGTTCTTAGTTATGCCTTTTGGGTTGACGAATGCACCGGCGGTGTTCATGGATCTAATGAATAGGGTTTTCCATGAGTACCTAGATCGGTTCGTAGTGGTATTCATTGATGACATTCTGGTATACTCGAAGAGTACGAAAGAGCATGTGGGTCATTTGAGGTTAGTGCTACAGAGGTTGCGAGAAAAGAAGTTGTATGCTAAGCTAACAAAGTGTGAGTTCTTGTTGAATTAGGTCGCATTCTTAGGCCATGTGGTGTCTAAGGGTGGTATCTCTGTTGATCCTAGCAAGATCGAAGCTGTGATTGACTGGGTTAGACCGAAGAGTGTGCAGGAGGTTCATAGTTTTCTGGGATTGGCGGGGTATTATCGTCAGTTCGTTGAGGGTTTCTCTAAATTGTATGGACCTCTGACACTATTAACCAGGAAGGGAGTTCAGTTTGAGTGGACTAGTGATTGCGATCAGTGTTTTCAGGAGTTGAAACACCGACTGGTTACTGCTCCAGTGTTGACCATTCCTTCAGGGGATGGTGGATTTGTAATTTATAGCGACGCGTCTCTAAAAGGCTTGGGATGTGTGCTTATGCAGCAGGGTAAGGTAGTGGCGTATGCTTCTCGACAATTGAAAGAATATGAGAAGAATTACCCTATGCATGATCTAGAGTTAGCTGTCGTGGTATATGCACTGAAGATCCGGCGACACTATCTGTATGGGATGCAGTGTGAGATCTTCACGGATCACAAAAGCCGCAGGTACTTTTTCACAGCAGAAGGAGCTGAATATGAGGCAGAGGCGATGGCTAAAGTTAATCAAGGACTACGATTACACGATTAGTTACCATCCATGAAAGGCTATCATGGTAGCTGATGCGTTGAGTCGGAATTCAGAACATGCAGTAGTATCTACAGTTGTAGCTCAGCATCATGTCAGACGGGATCTGGAAAGTCTTGGTATGGAAATGGTGTTTGGTGATCATCAGGCTTTCATTGCTAGCTTGGTGATTCAGCCAACCTTGTTTGAGCGTATTAAAGCCGCGCAGGCTAATGATGCAGAATTAGTTAAGATTATGGGGAAAGTGCAGCAGGGTTTAACTGCAGATTTTAACATCTCTAACAGAGGTGTATTGAGATTTGGGACCAGACTGTGTGTTCCAAATGACGATAAGATCAGAAGGACGATTCTGGAGGAAGCACATCGTTCTCTATATACGGTACATCTAGGTAGTACCAAGATGTATCGGGATTTGCACGAGTCCTTCTGGTAAAGTGGTATGAAGAGGGATATTGCTCGGTTTGTGGAACAGTGTCTAACGTGTCAACAAGTGAAAGCTGAACATCAAAGGCCGGCAAGGCCGTTGCAGCCTTTGCCTATTCCGGTATGGAAATGGGAGCATATTTCCGTGGATTTTGTGAGGGTTTGCCACTAGCGCTTCACGGGCAGAATGCTATTTGGGTAATTGTGGATAGGCTGACGAAATCTACTCACTTTATACCAATGAAAGTTAGCTACCCTTTGAGTAGGCTAGCAGAGTTATATGTGCATGAAATTGTGAGAATACACGGAGTACTGGTGTCCATCATTTCAGATCGGGATGCGAGGTTTACTTCTCGATTTTGAAAGAGCTTGCAGGAAGCATTGGGGACGAAGCTTACTTTTAGTACAGCGTTCCACCCCCAGACTGATGGACAGTCAGAGAGGATGATACAGATCTTGGAGGATACTTTAGCGTATGAAGAGATACCTGTTCAGGTTCTGGACCGTAGAGTTCAGAAGCTTCGTACCAAAGAGATACAGTTAGTGAAGGTATTGTGGTGAAACCACGAGGTAGAGGAGGCTTCTTGGGAACTAGAAACGGAAATACACCGGAAGTATCCACAGTTGTTCTGAGTAGCATTTGGGTAGCAGAGTCGATATGAGTATGTATGTATGTATGTAATCCTTTGTTACCGTATTGTATCTAGTGGTTAGTCTTCGGGTGGGTTGTGTTGTATTGTGAACTCCCGATACTTTGTACTTATTTAACCACAGTATTTCCCTCCGCCATAAGTGAGGGAATGGATGTATGTATCATGACGAGGCTGCGTATAAATGGCCGCCGTATTCATAGAGTATGTATGTATCGTAACAGCTTGGTATCATGGCCGTCGTATTCTCTAGAATGAGTATGTATATATTGTAACGGGGCTGCGTATAAATGGCCACCGTGTCCTCTAGAGAATGTATGTATGGATGGTGACCACTTGGTATCAGTATGTATGTATTGTGACAGCTAGGTATCTAGAGTGCGTATGTGTCTATCATGACAGTTTGGGTTCGCTTTAGAGTAAGTATCTATGTAGTAGTATATATGTGATGTAATGAGAGATTGCAAATTTCGAGGACGAAATTTTTGTAAGGAGGGGAGATTGTAAGAACCCGAAAAAATATAAAATGGAAATTCTGCTGGCTTCGTCGACGAAGCCAGAATTCGTCAACGAAGGTAGTAGGATTTTCGTCGACGAAATTCAGAGGTTCGTCGATGAAGAAAAGTCGAGAGGCGGAAAATGGGAAATATTAGACTTCGTCGACGAGGCCTCTGATTGCTCAACGAAATGCAGGATTTTTTGTCAACAAAGGTACTTTTCGTCGACGAAGCTGCTCGGGTCAAAGGTTAATAAAAGGGATATTTGGGCTTTCTTCTTGGCTAAGTTTTGGAAAAGCTCTCTCTCTCTCTCTCTCTCTCTCTAGAATTCTCCCTCCACTCTCTCTCTAGATTGGGTTGCCGATCGTCACCCAGATTCAAAAATCCACAGTTATAGCAAGGATCAGTGAAGGATTCTCTACGTTTCTACTGGATCGGAATCTCGGTTCGAGCGTTTTCGGGTTTCGGGCCAAAATCGAGGTAAGGCTCGGTTTTCACTTTTGATTCAGTATATGTATGGTAGTATGGATCATAAGCATGTTTAGTATTGTGGTTTGTAGATTTCGGAGTCTTGGTTCGTAGTTTTGAGGACCGTAGAGTTCGTGGTTTGGTTTTGGGTTAAGGTAAAGGGATTCTATTTATATCGGTTCGTTTTCAAAATCAAAATCGGTAAGCATGTAGGTTACGATCGTATGTACATTTTGACTACTTATTTGGGGAAATCTATCAGGTAAAAACACGGGATTTTCGGGTTACAGTTTTTGGAAAAATTGGGGATTTCGGGTATCATCTCTTGTTTGATTGGAAAACCGTTTATGTTGTTTAAACTGTATTATTGAGGTGACCATAATCCATATTTGCATAAACTGTATACTTGAAATTGTAAATGATATGATTTTTCATAAACCAAATAAGTGTGGTACATGTGTATGTATGAATGTTGTTCCAGATATTTGTGAAAAACAGTTATGTGGCGGCTTATTACCGTACACTGAAATGTATAGGGACGTGAGTTCCAAAGTGATTCCAGGTTTTGTAGAAAACGGCTAGGGGCGGCTAATTACCGTACGCCGTAACAGCTTGGGGCAGCTAATTACCGTACGCTGTGCCCTGTAACGGCTAACTACCGTGGGCAAGAGTGGCCGACTCTATATATCACCAAGAGTGGCCGGCTCTATATCCGAGGTGCGAAATATCACCAGTATGATTCGGCTGGTCACCGAATGTAGCAACGGACCACAGTGGCCCTAGGTTGACGCAGCGTAGTTTGCACATGGTAACGTAATCGGGGTTAGACCAGGTGACCTTGTGTAGTTGCATATGTAGCAATGGATTCACTATTGGGCCTGAGTCGGAAACCTTCGTAGTTTAATGTGTTGGAACGTAACCGCTGTGAGACTAAGTGACTTGTGTAGTTGTGAGTAGTGTGACGACACTGACCATATGTATGTATGTATATATTTGAGTATCGTATGAACTGGAATGGTTTTGTGAAAATACTAGAACTGTATGGAAATGTATGGAAAGGTATGGAACTTGTTTTGAAACTATACGTATTGTTTCAAACTGTATCGTATGAATGTGTTATAAAGTATGAAAATGACACTAGTATGCCACACACTGATATAACCTGTTTTCTCCCTTACTGAGAGGTGCCTCACCCCGAATATAAACAAATGTTTTTCAGGTCCTTCGGGTAGCCGAAACTAGCATCCTAGCATCCGGAAGCGGGGATGTGTTTAGCTATTGTTAGTACCTGATAGGTACGAATTTTGTAACCAAGTTGTCTTGATGGATTTTGTAGACACCCGTGGTATGTATGGTATTTATAGGTATGTTTAACCATGTATGGTATAGACTCTGGTATGGTACAGTTTGATGTAAAGAAAGATCGTATTCCGCTGCGTATGTTGATGAGTATGGACATGTGTATGTATGTATTTAGGGCATCCATTAACCCCACGGGGTCGGACCCTCTTAGTATGTGGTATCATAGGTGTTTTAAATTGATACAGAGACAGGTTAGGTTACTTACTTCACCCCTGGGTCCCATTTCAGGGTTCGGGGCGTGACAAGTACTCTATTGCTCACATCTTGCTGAAAACTTACACGAAATATACTGAAGTCTTGCTTGTCTTCTCACTGAGATTGTGCTTCAACTATCAATTCTTTCATTCATAGAAAGAATCTTACGATGATACAACTCTAGAGCTTCAATTTGAATTTCATATTCTGAATTTTATTGAAGTATATTATTATTGTGCTATAACTATTGTACTAATTAGCTCTTTGTAGGAGCAAATTCTTGTACACGAATTTTGGTTATATTTCTTGTAGATTGACGATTCCAAGGACTGTTTGGATCGTTGGCTAAGTAAGGGGATATTACTTCAAGAGGCGGGCTCTAGCCTAAAGGAGTGACCAAACGAGGGGACATCGTTTGGAGAAGGCGGGCTCTAGCCTTACCCAAGGAGTGTTGTAAAGGTATTGTTCCGCCCGTTAAAGGAACAAGTTTAGTGAATCCTTTGGTGGTTTGCCAAAGGTGAGGACATAGGCTGGGTATAAGCCGAACCTCGTAAAAATCCCGGTCTCACTCTCGTTTTCTCTTACTCTTTTTATTTTCAGTACATATTAAAAATTGTGTGGATGGTTTAATTGGTAGTCATACAAACTACGTAATTTGGAAGTTAAATAAACTTAAGGTTTAATTTTTGATTTGGGATTGCGAAAACCGAAAGGGAGTACATTGGTTAAATAATTCTTTGCGGAAACCATACGGGAGTACGTTACTTGGTTAAACACCCAAAGAAAATTAACCAAGAGGTTATTTAAATTCTAAGTTGTTTGGGATTTGAGTTTTGGATTACATTAAAGAAACCATTTCATATATACAAGGCTTGGTTCAAATTTATATTCACAGGGCTTATATAAACAAACAACCATCTTAAGTTTTTTAAATAAGTGTTGTATATTTTCATCTTGGTTTGGTTGTTTACTTTCAAATTGTGGTTGATGGGTTTGGTTGAATGATTACTTGGATGATTGATTTGGTTACTTGGATGTTTACATAGTTGTGTTGTTGATTGTATAAAAGAAATTAAGTTTTTTTATATTTGGTAACACAACAAGAAAACAAGAATTCATTAAAAATGACTTAAAAGAAGTTTAAGGATTATTGAAGGGAATTAAAAGAAAATTTTAAAATCCAATTCACCCCCCCCCCTCTTGATACCACATCTTGCTTTTCAAACACTATATTAATATTATATATATATATATATATACACTTATATATACACCTTATTATTATTTCAATTTAATAATAATAATAATAATAATAATAATAATTTTTTGGGTTATTACATTCTTCCCTCCTTAAAAGAATTTCGTCCTCGAAATTCGCTAACCGATCATTGTTCACATTTTTTTTAAAAAAATTATAAACTAATTATCTCACACAATCTAGTACATATCATTATATAAATATCTACATTATCCATAATTAAATAAAACTATCATATATCTTAAACATAAACTCAACCTACCCCCTTGGCAATATCTGCTACTGTCAGGATCAACGAGTACACTCGTGCTAGTCTACCTCTACCTAAAGGTACTTGTTGGTTTTCCACAATACCATAACTTCTGAAATCAACTAACCAACCTCATACCACACATTTCCATATACTCCGATTTAAATATCAAACACTCAACTTAACCACAAACCATTAAATCACATCACCTAAATTATTCTCCTTCAAAGATTTTTTTTTTTTCTACACAAATCAACCAATCTAACATTCAAGTTTAAATCCCAAGTTCTAATTTCTCTGCTCGAAACATCACCATCAATGAATTTATCATAATTTTTTGAAGCTAACTACTTCTTCAAAAAAAACACATAAGACCATCAAGGGATTTCTGCCCCCAAACTTACGAAACACAACTCAGAATTCCTAATGGTATCTTAATCTACCCTTCTCAATCCTTATCGCAATTCAATCCTATATTCTGGTATTAATCCATTCTAGAGTCTGCAGAACCAAAACCTAATGCTCTGATACCAAAATGTAACGCTCTGAACTCGAAAACTCGATCTGGTGCATTATACTTGAATAACCATGTTTCATGACGCCCCGAACTCGCTTGGTAGGACCCGGGTGCCACGTCATCCATTCATTTACTTGATACCTGATATTCTATTTTCAGTTACGCAGCGGAAAACATAAATATAATCCTCCAACAATATATTACCAGAATTTTCTATATCCATCTACATTCCAAAACAAACCATTCATCCACCTGTATCCATATATATATATATATATATATATATATATATATATATATATATATCTCTAAAAACATAATCTACAACTTCCAATATTCACAACTCAGAAGATTTAAAACATAAAACTTATACATCCCAAAAGTATCATCAAAATTTATACCCTTTTTCTTTCCATATCCAAAAATGTTATAACAACCCCGAGCTTCTCTAAACTCGATCATGTGGAGGTCCTAAAGAAAATAAATTTGTATTCGGGAGAGACATATCTCAGTAAGGGAAGAAACAATATATTAAATCAGCGTGTGGTCAATATGAGGTTTGTAAATAACATATGTATATGTATTCATCATTTGCAAATCATTATCATAATTTTTAAAATCCTTTCCTGAGCCTGATCAAACACATGTAAGGTATTTTACCCACGAAAATACCTAAGGATTGGGGTGATTACCCGCTCATATAAGTAGCACCCTTCTGCTCTAATACTTTAGACAACTAATGGTCACATCTGAAACATATATGGGCACTTACCTTACTCAGTAAGCCCTCGGGTGAAAAAGTAATCTCGTACTCACACAGTTCATACAAAGGTTTACCAACAAAGGCTCCTGAGAATAAGGACATTAACCCGTCCATACAAGTATTTTCCCTTTGCCCTAATACGTTATGTAGCCTACTGTTACATATGATACCTACTAGGACACTCGTCTTTCTTAGCAAACCCGCGGGCGAAGAGTTTGCCCCCGCCCATATAAATACATATCATACTAGCTTGAATACTGATACTACAATAATACATTACTCTGTCTGTCATTTATTCTATATTTCTCATCTGTTCATGTTCTTAGTTTTGACATTTCGTAGTATTTTACTTTACATGACCCTTTCCCATTTCACATTTCATTTACATCTCATTCACATTTCTCTTCATTCTTTCCATTTCATTTTCTACATTCATTACTACAGCTCCTTTCAGCTGTACATAAGTTAGTCCACATAAATATGTGTTATTCTGCTACTATAGCTCCTTTTAAATATTCATCAGTTAGTTCACATATATGTGCGCTATTCTACTACTACAGCTTCTTTCAACTATTCATCATTTATCCATGGTTGAATTAACAATGTCATACAATATAATTCATAACACATTTTCATTCTCATTGCATTTCCTATATAATCCGCATTTCGTACATATAACATAATTCAATACAAAATTTCCATTTTACTCATGCCACACAATTTAGTAATATGTTTTAAACATTTTCTATAAAATAAGTCAACCCTCATTTATCATTCATATACTGAAAGTATACCTTTAATTTTTATACACAATTATCTTAAAAAATATTTCACTTTCATCAGTCCATTTCACAAATACATATCTAATAAAACAATCTAGGCTCCGAAATCATAATTTAAACGGTTGGCATTTTAAACACATACGAAAATATATACATATATACATAACATAATCCATTTATCCGTTTAATTCATAAAATCTGATTTAATATATATTTTCTCTTACTTGTGTTCTTGAATTATGCCAGTAGGGACCCCGAAAAATATACCTACGGCGCTCACCCGAACTTTGAATCAAAAATCTTAATTTCATCAAATCAACCTTAAATAAAATACTATTTTAACATTTCTTAGATCCATAAATTCTCAAATATAACTAATTTACTTAATTCTATAAATCTCACTCTCGCTTTGGAGTGGTGCTTAAGATACCCAAATTGAAAATTTACTCCGTCCAAAATGACGACAATCAAGACTAGGACCCTGTGGTGGTATTCAATCGTCAATTTAGCTGAAGATGTAAGGAAAAATTAAGGAAAAAGTGGGAGTATATCTTATCTCAGGAATGGTGCCTACATCGCTCACACGATAAATCCACTCTAGTAAAAATATTGGTGACAAAGACAGAAATCCAACAATACCTTCCGTTTTTCGATCAACCAAATATTCGCCGAAAAATTTGAGAGAGTGAGAGATGGCCGTAAAGAAGTGAGTTGGAGAGAGAAATGAGAACTCACGGCCTTGGGAGAAATTGTGAGAGGGGCGCAGGTTTCCAAATTCCAAATTGAATTTGGATTGAAAATTGGAGATAGCTTCTTTAAGAAGCTTTTGGATTATATATATATATATATATATATATATATATTATACTTTAACTTAAACATATTATATTAAACTTACTTTCAAATATCATCCATGAATTTAATGCATTCCACGTATAATTTAAGTATATGAGAGGAAGATGATTACGTGAGTGAGCTTGAGGGGAACCAGGAGAACACTATAGGAAGAGTATCGAGAGTATAGACACGGAGAGTGGAATGAGAGTAGAGTAAAGAGGAGACTTGATGAGCTGAGTTAACATGTATAACATATATTAATATTATATATATATATATATATATATATATACCCACATTACTTTATCCTATATATCCATCCTATTATTAATTCAATTTAATAATAATAATTAATTAATTAATAAAAATAATAAAAATAAATTTTTTCCGGGTTACTACAATTTTTCGTTTATCACTTCCTAGGTTTCGAATACTCCAAATAGCCTATAAATCATTAAAATACTTCACTTATCCTAATTTTGAGATGGTGTCCCGAAACTATAAATTGAAAATATGTTCCGGTTAAGTTAAAGAGATTCGCCCCACGAACTTCGTGACGGTTCCCGATCGTCAATCTGGGCTATAACAAAGCCAAAATCGAAGAGAGAGAGAGAGAGAGAGAGAGAGAGAGAATCGTAGGTTTAGAGAGAGAGTGAGAGGAGAGAGAAAATGACATTGAAAATTAGGGTTTACATATTTATAGGCCAGCGTTCGTCAACAAGTTCAAGTAATCCGTCGACGAACCCATAAAGGCACTTCGTCAATAAGGAGGCTAGTTCATCAACGAATCTGAAATTTTCCTGAAATCCCCAAACTCTCGGTATCTTCTCATGTACGAGACACATATACTTCGTCGACGAGTTCTATAGGGATATTCGTTGACGAAAACCCTAGATTCGTCAACGAATCCTTGCCATTTCCCACTTTTAAGATTTCTTTTCCTTTTTCTCTCCTTTATTATTATTATTTTTCATGAATAAATTTTCTAGGTCTCTACGCTTGGGTCAACGTCAGCATTTATTAAAGTGCTGACGGTGTCATTACTGTCTACCTACGATCTTTTTCGGCGGCATTGGCAGCTTTTGCCATCCTCCCATTAAATTTTTATTATTCATATATATCCTATTACAAAAAGAAAAAAAAATTTTGGCCCTTCTCCTCCAACTTTAATGGACATGGATGAGCTTAAGTTAGAGTCTTAGGTATTGTCAACATTTATTAAAGCACTAGCGGTGTCACTACTGTCTGCCTAAGATTTTTTCGACAACATTGGACTCTTGCAACGTTGCCAGCTTGGGTCGAAAAAAGGGGAGAATGCCTGTTTGCTTGGCAAGGGAGGAAGGGTTGCTCTCTTCTCCTTGTGGACTCAGGTGGGGATGCTAATAACGGATCATCGAGTGTCAATACGTGTCTCAACGCGTATTAGAGCTGCTGGAAGTGGGTGAATATTCAGCATCTTCAAATCCCCACTGTGGTGACTGCGGTGCTAACATTGATCATTTAATTTTAATTTAAAAGTGTATAAACTGAATGATTTAATTCAAAAAAAAATTATTTCTTGATATTAAAATTTGTGGCAATAGGTTGCTAAAACAACCCAAGATCATAAAATTTGATTTTTAGTTTCTTGACAAATTGTTGAAAACCAACAATAGAAATAGAAAACTCACAATAAAAATAAATACATTTTTATAATATGTTTTTTCATTGTAGAAAAATAGAAATAGAAAACAAAAAGCAAGAACAGTTCTAAATAGATGCTAACGGGTTGCTTGACATCATTGTAAAAAATTAGACAATCAAAAACTAGAAATGAAAACCAAAAATCAAAAAAAAAAAAAACAGAACTTAAAAGCTTGAAACCAGCGATTAACATTTATAAAACTAATACAAATTAAAATTTTAATTAAAATGCTCATTTTCATCTTTAAATCAAATAATATTATAAAATATGATTAAAATAATAAATTTACAAATAATGCACATTAAAAAAATTGCTACAACAAAAATAATACTTATTATAAATGTTTTACTTAATTGTTCTATTTTCAAAATTTACTTTACAATAATAAATTTATTGGACATGAAAATTGGAAAATAGTAAAAGTATTTTATAATTGACTTTATTATTATTTTTTAAAAATTTATCTATATTTTTAAAATTATATTTAAATTCATATGATCATTTAATTTAACTTTAATTTAAAAGTGTATCAATTGAATAATTTAATCCAAAAATACAATTTCTGAATATTAAAAATTTTTAAAACTATTCACCAAAATAATTGGAAATCATAAAATTTGATTTTCAATTTTTTAATAAATAGTTAAAAACATAATATAAATAAATATATTTTTATAATTTTTTTTTTACTATAAAAAAATAAAAATAAAAACAGTAACCATACCAAACACCAGCATCTTCTTTCATTAAAATATAGCCAAACAGAGGCTACCAGTTTCGCCTACAGCTCCCCCCCTCTCCCTCTCTCTCTCTAGTCTCTGTACGCTTTCCCTTTCTCCTTTCAGCTTCTCTTTGCGGAGACGAGCTTCTGGGAAATCTGGTTGGAAGCAGTGCGATTGGAATGGAATGAACGAATAAAAAATAACAGTATAACAGAATTCCTAACAATATTGTCCAGCTCAGCTTCTTCTAACAATATTTACGACGTTCTCCCGGCGGTGGTTTCTTCAGTTCTGTGGCGTCTGGGTGCTGCAAGTCGTGTGTTTGATTTTCAGGTGAAATTTGGAATTGTGGCTTAATTCTGGGAAATACTTTCATTCTGAGATTCAGTCTACTTCTATTTTTACATTAGGATTTTTATTTTCAGATCTCTGTTAAGGAGTGTGCTTTGGGTTCTTCAGCTTAGCAGTGTATTTTCTTTCAATCTGGAGATGTTTCTGATTCTTTCTCTGCTTATCTCTGTAATTTGAGCATGCAATGCATGTTTTTAGTAGGTTTTGATTGCAAGATTTTTATCTTATTTATCTATTTGCAATTATCTTTGTTTCTGATACTAAGCTACAGGTATGAACATGGTTTTGTTTCTGATATTAGCAGTTGTATTTGTTTCTGACATTAAACCTACAGGTGTGTCTACTACAGTCTATCTGTTTACAGAGTGTTGTTTTTCAAAACACCTTTTAGGTCTTATAATCTAGATTTTGTTTTAACCAGTGGATCATTAACTGAGTCAATAGCTTTTCTGTATTTATTCTTCAGCCTGTTAAAAATTTTCAAACCAAAGAAATTAAAGATTACAAAACAAATTTCATTGCAGAGCCCTTCAGAACTTCTAGATTACAATGAATGGAATTTTTTCAAGAATGAATTTGTCACCATGCTGTCAACACCCAATACTTCTGTGTAGCCCAATGAAAATCCAACTGCAAACACCCAAAACTTCTGGATGCAAAACAAAGGTGTCGCTTGTGGGGATCGAATTAATATTTGACTTAGTTTATGAATTTCGCATATATTAACTAAATATGTTCAATACAAATATTATATTACAGCTACTGCACCTCGTAAACAACATAGCTATTATTGAGGTATTTAGCTTATAATACATTAGCTCAAATACTTGCATTATTATGTCTACTACATAGAGAGAAATCAAGTAAACAGAGTTTTGTTCCTTCGAAAAAAGAAAACCAGAGTGCGAACAAAAGTCACTTAGCTGGATTAAACTTCCTCATATATCTTTATAAAATAAGGATCCTCTTGATACAATTCCTTGAGCCTATCCAAACACAAAGCTTTAGCCTCCATAGTTGATAATATAAGATAGCATCGGCTTAAAGCACCAGCCACCTTGTTTTGTACACCTGATTTGCACGTCACAATAAAGGAGTATCTCTGCAAAAATGCTGCCCATTTTCCAGGATGACAATTTAGATGCTTCTGCCATTCAAATGTTTCAAAAGTCTTGTGGTCAGAATACAACACCAACTCCTGTTGGCACCAATATAAGGCTGCCTGTATGATGGCATGAAATTCCACATCATAAGTGGTATAATTCAATCTCGATCCATAAACTTCTCATGAAAGAATTCTTCTGGTTCCCTTCTGGGCTAAGGACGCCTCGAGTCCAATCCTTGAAGCATCACAATGCGGCTCGAACAAACTATCAAATTTTGGCGGAGCGTACACGTGCTTCTAGTAGCTTCTGTTTATTATTTGGAAACTTTCTTCAAGTTCAATAGTACTCTTTAATGATCCTTGCTTCGTGCAATCAGTTATTGGTGCAAGTGTGCAACTATATAGCTAAATCTCATTTTAACAACATCCATAGAATGAATTCAATCTGTGAAAACTATGATCTTGGTGAATTTGTAGGGGTTGGTCAAACAACAATGGCTTGTTTCTTGGAGCGATCTACTCAAATTCTTTGTGAAGAGGCTTCATATTCTAAGGACGTGAGTCAATCTATCATAAAGTTGCATTTTCCAAAATAAATAATTTTGCATCCTTTAGTGTGGATAAAATGAAGAGATTTCAGCTGGACAATCCAAATTGCATAACTAGCCATTCCTATAAGCCTTCACAAGTTTTAAAAGTTGTCTGCCACTCTTTACTGGGACGAATCCTAGTCTGATGGTAATCACTTTTCAAATCCAGCTTTGAGAACACATTAGATCTGCAATCCAGCATGTCTTTTGATCGAGGAATCAGATATCTGTATTCTGCACATGTACCCATACTCTCTTGTACACAGCCGTCTTCTAACAACTCAATAACTTGTTTATTAAGCTTATCATGCTCCGTAGGGATCATTCTACGGTGGGGCTTATTTGGTAAACATGCTCCCTAGGTATCATTCAAAGTTTATAAAAATTTACACATTTAAATTTATGCTTCAAAGCGTATGTTCACAACAGTGGACCAAAGTTCATGCTTGTTGGAAGATTGTTGAGCCTCTGCTGCCACAACAATTAACAGTCTCAGGATAGTCAAAGAAAACCTTTTTGTTTTGTCTTTTTGTCATTTTTTTTTTTCCTTGTCTATTATGTTGGGGGGTTAAATGTTCTCTTATTTTTCAATCCATTGTTTGGTATATGGGAATGGAATAAAAGAAGAATGAAATACAACAAAATAACAAAACCAAGCCTTAGTCCCACTAAGTGGGGTCAGTTATATGAATCTTTTTCCGCCAATTTATGCGATCATGGACCATTTCTTTTGATAGATTCAAGGATATTAAATCCTTACTCACTATCTCCTCCCAAGTTATTTTAGGTCTACCCCTACCCCTTCTACTACCCCCCATAGTAACTAAGTCACTCTTCCTCACAGGTGCACTATAAGGCCTACGTTGCAAGTATCCATACCATGGTTCGAAATCGCGGTAGCGGGTAACGTGGCGTAACGGTCGCGGGACGCAGGAGACGCGGGTGTTACGTAACGGGAAGCGGGCATAACGACTGTGAATTTTTTTCACGCATGCACAACCATGCCAAAATCAAAAAATAAGCATGAAATCCATTAATGCATGATTTTTAATGAATTTTCACAACCTTCATTCAACCTACAAATGCTTTTTAATAGGCATTATGATTTTTATATTAATTTTAGTGCGCTGCTTACAAAAAAGGCATATTTTTGTAAAGTTTGCATTAGTTTAATGGCTAAAAAAGATATAGAAATGTAATTAAAATGAAGAATCAATTGATTAAAGACATAAAGTTACTTAAAATGAGTCAATAGACCCAATAATTTATATAACAATACAATAATTTATATTACAATTTACCATTTAAAAAAATAAATATGGAATTGTAAATCTTATAATTTAATTATTTAAATGGTAGTGTACTTGAGTCACTTGAGACTTGACTAATTATGTAGAAATTAGGATTTATTATAAATTTTAGATCTAATATTAAATTATTAATAGTCAAGCTATTTAAAAAAATAATTATGTAGAGTATTAATTAATAATTTTTTACTAAATCTGTACTCTAACTTTCTAAGTAACTTTATAAATTTTATGTTTTAATAATTTTATACTAATTTTTTTATTTTAATTAATAAATTCTACTTATATAATCATTTATAAATTTGCATACTAATTAAATAATAAATATAAACTGAAATTATAAAATAAACTAAATTATTAATTTAGAATAAATTGGTAATTTACAATTACATTAACCAATGAAGTAAAAGAATTGAAGAAACACACCCACTCCCGAGTCCCCACCGAAGCTGCGAGAGAGCTGCAACCTGCAAGCCCCCAAAATTTGGCGAAATCGAAGGCTTCAAAACTTTTTTTTGGAGCTACGACTGCGAGCCTGCGAATGGAGGCGACCTGCAGAGCACAGCTCCTTCAAGGAACAAATCGAAGATTGGAAGCTGATTTTTGGGTTCTTACACTGGACAAAGGAGACGAACTGACGAAGAGGGAAAAATCGAAACACCTTCAAGGGAAAAATCAAACACCTTCAAGACAAACTGCCATTCAGCTGACCTGCGATGGCTGTGAACTGCGAAGAACATCTTCAAGGCAAAAATTGAAGCTGATTTTGGGGATTTTGAAGCTTCAGATCAGTAGATTGAAGTTGTACGAAAGAGACGAAGAGTGAAAGAGGGAACAACACAACAAATCGAAGCTTCGAAGCTGCTTTCGTTTCTTTGGAGGCTTCAAATGAGGAGATCTAAGCTAGATGATGGAGAGAAACACACAAAATGGAACAGATTTGAGGAGGTAAGGAAGGTACGCAGTAGTGTAAGGGGCTGTCGGTTGTAACGTGTCGTAACGGACGTTACGGGTCGTAACGTTTGTGTAACGGCCGTTATAGGCCATTACGGTTCTGTAACGGCCGTTACGCATGTGAATTTTTTGCTCACCGCTAATGCGGGCTGTAACGGTATCAGAGAGATGATTTTCCATTACGTAACGGCCATTACGCTACGCAACGGCCGTTATTTAATACCATGATCCATACCATCTGAGTCGTCCCCATGGTTCGAAATCGCAGTCGCGGGTAATGTCGCGAAACGGTCGCAGGTGTCGCGGGTCGCTGGAGACGCGGGTGTTACGTAACAGGAAGCGGGCGTAACGGTCGTGAATTTTTTTCACACATGCACAACCATGCCAAAATTAAAAAATAAGCATGAAATCCATTAATATATGATTTTTAATGAATTTTGAAGGCTTTCATTCAACCTACAAATGCTTTTTAATAGGCATTATGATTTTTATATTAATTTTAGTGCGCTGTTTACAAAAAAAAGCATATTTTTTTATAGTTTACATTACTTTAATGAGTAAAAAGATGTAGAAATGTAAGAATTAATTAATTAAAGTCATAAACTTACTAAAAATGAATCAATACTCAATAGACTTAATACTCAATATACACATTACACATACATGAATTTAAAAAGTGATTAATATCAAATATCAATAAATAGTTGAAAATACATGAATACAATATTACAAATTTATAACACAACACATGTCACCACCAAAAAGAATGATGTGGAGGGTCTTCATAATTTGCATCTGTATCTTGAGATTGGGATGGGAAATTATCTCCCCATCCTTGTGGAAATACATAGTTGAATGAACCCAAGTTTGCGTCATTTTGTTGTTGCTCTTGAAAATGTACTGGTGATGAAAATTCTCCTGAATAATGTCTATAAGTTGGGGTAGGGGCTGGCTCTGGGCAGTGTGTAGAAGAAGACTCACTAGATCTTGAGATTCCTAATCCACTGGGATAAAAATGTGAGTCACGAGATGCATAATGTGGATATGCTGGATGAGATCCATATGATTGTGATGATGAACCATCTAAACCAAAGTCGTCAAAACTACGAACCACACCATATGAATCTTCAGTAGAATCGCTAGGGTCACCACGAGCACTCCTTCTCCTGGGTTGTGAAGATTGGTTCCCTGGAGGAATATCCAAGTCATAATTTTCAGGTATGTCATGTAGTCTACAAGGATCAGAAGGATATATATCCCTTCCAAATGATGTCCCTGTATCATATCCATAATTATATTCTACACCGCCGCTTCCACCACCACCACTGCCACCCCCCCCAACCCCAGCTCCAGCACCACTATTACCATCATCATCACTTGGTGGGCTCAAACCAAGATTGTCATCACTTTGTGTACGTTTAGGGCTTGAACTTGAATCATCATGCGCATTTATTGGTGGTTGATCACCTCCTTCTGTAGTACCACCAACCTCTTCATTTAATCAATTTGAATTGTCCTGACCGTCTAGTAGTGGTGTCTCTCTCTCCTCTAACCATTGACTTAAAGGATCATCTTCTTTGAAAATGTAGTCCAAATTGATAGGATTGAAACCCTCTTCAATTTCTCGTTGGCTTCTTCTCATTGTACATCTTAACTTTAATCTCATGTTGCAATGTACGAAAACAAGTTTTTGTAGTCTCATGTACTTTAATCTATTTCTTGTTTTTGTATGGATGAGCCTAAAGGTGCTCCAATTACGCTCACAGTTCGAAGCTGATGTGGTCTGACTAAGAACTCTAATTGCTATTCTTTGGAGCTCAGGAGCACACAAGCCATAATGAATCCACCATTCAGCTGCATGAATAATTAAAAAGAGTTTTATGTTAGTATAGCGTATTTCAAAAGTCAAATTTGAACACAAAGAGAGAAAATAGAGTCATTCTCCATTATTTAGCTATATAGCTATATTTACCAGGATTTGTTTGTTTCACTGCCCTTTGAGCCAACGGGGTTCCAAAAGTCTCCTGCCTATCTCGATATAGCAACAACTAAAAAAGGATGATTGTGAAATATAATTAATTAATTAGATGTATTAATAATTATTCTTGAAAGTATTACAGAATACTAGAACAATTCATTATTCAATTTAATGGAACCAATACTTACTTGATTAATAGCCCGAATTTGAGTATCTATATCGGGTACCAACTTGGTTATCACTTTTTTAACTCCATCCATGACTTCTCTAGCAACTTCAGGAGAGGGTGGGGCACCATAAAGAAATTGTGGGTTCAAAAAATACCCTACAATTAAATTTAGAAACATATTAATCAATAATTTTCTAATGCAACTATGCATACTTTAAAAGTTAAAATAATAAGAAATTGTATTTGATTTACACTTACCAGCAGCGTGCAAATCTTGGTGCAACTGAAAACTCCACCGGTTGTCAATAATTTTCCAATAGTCTTTGTAAAACCGGCAATCTTTTTGAATGGCCAACTTTGCCTTATCAATTGCCTCGTATATGAAGCCCGTGGTTGGTTTTTCATCACCATCAACCAATTTAAGAACTTTCACCAAGGGTTCTTGCACTTTAATTATATCAGAGGCCTTTTGCCAAAATTCTTTGCCTAAGATAATTTTCTTTGAATCATATGCTGGGCCTGATTTTGCCATTCCAAACTTTGAGTTTTTCCAAGCATCAGATGTAAACATTTCCCTTAGTGCTTGTTTATGCCTGACAATAGTCTCCAAAGCAATGAAATTTGTGACAAATCGAGTGATGGCAGGGCGAAGTAACTCTCTATTTTTTGTGAATTTCTTCATGAAATTCACTGTCCATGTGTGGTTGTAAATAAATGAGGTTATTGTTCTTGCATCTTCTAAGACCTTTTTCACGTTACTTTTCTTACCAATATCTTCAAGAATAAGGTCTATGCAATGAGCTGCACATGCGGTCCAATAGAGATTGGGCCTCTTCTGCATTAATAATTTTCCTCCTGCCTTCATTGCAGTTTCATTATCAGTCACTACTTGGACAACATTCTTCTCTCCAATTTCTTCAACCACCTCGTCCATTAATCTGAAATGAAATTATAGATTCAATAATTACTACTATTTAATTAAAAACATGCAAGTTCATAATACTATTTGCATATACAATTAAAATTAGAAAATTACCTGAAATAATATTCAGCTGTTTTGCTTGGCACATCAAAGGCATCAACTGATTTATGAAACACGGTGCCTCTATCGCAATAAACTAAAAAGTTTATAATGTGTTTTCTAGTTGGTCCTGACCAACCATCACACATAAGTGTTACACCTCTCTCCTTCCAAATTCCAGTAAAAGAAGCTATATAATTTTTCATTTCTTGATACTCTTGCTCCAAATAAATTTCTGATATCTGATAGGGTGATGGACCCTTCACCCCCTTTCCAACCTCTGCAACAATATCAAGCATAGGCTGCATAAATGAAGAGTCAGCTACATTCGCTGGAATCCGATTATAAATTAGGAATTTTCCAACCGCTTTTCCTAATTTACTTCTTAAACCTTTCAGTAACTTTGTGTTGATTTTTGGTTGTTTCGCACTCTTGCTTCTTTCTAAAATAGGATCCATTGCCTTTAGTCTAGCTTCAGGGGCATCAGGATTGATTCATTTTCGTCCACTACCTCCAGCTTCTCGACCACTATAAGATCGAGCTCCTGCTCTATTGAAACCACTGGTAGCACCACTCCCAGAGCCACCTCCCTCTTCATAAATATTACCCCTTCCAGTTGTTCTTGCTCGAAATCTTTGTCTCTCTTCCCATTGTTGTTGTGATCGTATGCTTTCTTGTCGAGCAAATCTCATACTTTCTTCTTCCAAGTCTTCTGCATCGCTCAAATTCTCAAAATCTCCTCTAATTTGGGCTTCTGCTTTTTCTTGCCTTTTTTGTTTATCTCTTTTCTTCTCAGCATACTGTTGTAGATGTTTCATCATTTGTTCTCTTACTTGTGTGGTCACATTTGAGCATCCAGCTACTTGACCCTTTTTATGTGCCAAATGTTGTTTCAAGCGTATAATGCCCCCTTTGATTATCTTCCTACATAACTTACACATAATAACATGTCTATTATTGTCCACCGCAGTACCAAAATGTCATCCAATATCCTCACTAGGTAAGTTTTCATTTCCTCTATCACGTGACATATTGATAGACTTAATTTGATGATCTCTACACAAAACATAAAGAAAATACAAAGTTACAACCTTCCTACAATGACAGGAATACTATAATTAGTAATTTAGTAAATATTAAATAATAAGTACTAAATAGTCTTAATTTTAAATACTTATTACGTAAAAATAAAGTATAATATTTGATTAAAAATAATAAGTAATGTTTATTATTTTTATATTTAAATAAACAAAATTATAAAATATTAGATATTTTATTACAAAAAAAATATATTCCTTTATCTTTAAAAAGATATTTTCATTATTTTTTATAACTTGATTTTATTTTCATTTATAACTATAAGAAATTAACATTGTAATTTTAAAGGTGAAAAAGATTTTTGCTTTACTTTCATATACATCACAACATCACAAATAGAGATCCATACATTACAAATTGACTATTTAATTTTTTAAGCATTTTCTCAGTATATGGATTAAAATTAAATTTTTCTACAAATTCTAGTAGTAATTAGTAAAAATCAGATTTATTAATGTATTAACTATTAGGTTAATTTTTTTTTTATTAAGTCATCAATTTTTACTTTATTTGATAACTAAAAACAAAAAATAGATGTAAACATTTATTTTACCTAATTTTAAATTTAAGGTCAAAATGATGTTTTAAAACTTAAAAAATATTAAAAAACAGGGTCACCCTACTCAAGAAATGGCAAGTAGATACACATGTAACATAAAATGGGTGATAGATGTTATTTAATTTTTTTTTCTTTTATAATATGAATATTATTTAATATTTTTTCAATTAGATGGGAGTGAATATGATATCTTCTTTATCAAAATGACCACTTTGTCCTGCTGACATAAATAGTATGTTAGCCAATTGGTGCCAAGAATTAATTTTATTTCTATAAGTTTGGCAAATCCTAAGACTAAATATTATAATAATTGTGCAGAGTATTCCTTGGAATTCTTTAAGAATGGTGAAAAATAGAGCTCAATTAAGCCTAGATAATATAAAATGCCATCACATGGATGTCTTGTGTAGATACATTATTTTAATGCTTTGTTTAGATGGTGAATGCAGTAGTGGATATTCAAATATTATTATAAAAAAGGCTTCAATTATTATTGGTAAATATTAATTATTTACTAACCTTAAAAAATATTAATTATATACTATTAATAATTGCTTGCTATGTCATGGAATTAATTTTCATAATTATCTTTCAAAAAATATAATACAATTAAAATATTTATAAATTAAGAAAATTTTATTTTACATAATTATTAAGGATTTCTAATTTTTTAAAATATAATACAATTAAAATATTTATAAATTAAGAAAATTTTATTTTACATAATTATTAATGATTTCTAATTTTTTACTCTATTAAATTTTTTTTTTTTAATTCAATTAACAAACCTATTTTACAACAAAATATAATTTAAAAAAAAATAACATAATGATAAGTGCTGTGGGTGTTCAGTGTTGACTGTTGAGTGTTAGAGTGTCTCATACGCTAGGGCTGGGAGTCCAGTCAGACCGAGAGAGGGGAGGGATTCGAGGGAACTCGGAGGAGCCTCAAAGGAGCGAAGGCTGCGAAACACAAAGCAGCGATGACTCCAAGCTCCGAAGCTGAAATCAAGAGGCTGGTTGGTGGCGACTGCGACGACTGGCGGGGGAAGGCGCCGACAAGCTATCGGCGACTCGCAGGGGGTGGCGGAGCTGCTGCAGACCTGTCGCCGGTGACTCGCCAAGCTGCTGCAACTGCAAGTCTGCAATTCCTGAGTCCTGGAAGGCTGCGAAGTGCGAAGATGAGTAGATCTGCTTGGTGTGCTCACTCTCAGGCTTCGAAGCCTTCTTATTGCTTCGGCCAACACATTTTTAAGGTCAGTTTGTAACTTTCCATTTTACCCTTTGAATGGCAGATGGGTGTGGGGACTAGGGAGAGGAGGAAAGCAGCGCTGCTGCCTGTTGCCTGCAGCAGAAAGCCTTCAGCGAATCTGTGACCTGTTGGCCATGTAACGGTCCGTAACGAACCGTTACGACGTGTAACGTTGGGGTATCGGCCGTTACGTGCCGTTACGGCCGTGAATTTTTTCCAAACCGCATTATCGGCCCGTATCAGTTTCGGGGCCTCCGATTTCCGTTACGTATCGGCCGTTACGCTATGTAACGGCCGTTATTTAAAACCATGGTCGTCCCTCCCTTATCTTATCTTCTATAGGAGCTACACCTAACTTACCACGAATATGTTCATTCCTTAATTTATCTTTCAATGTTATACCACTTATCCATTTAAGCACTCTCATCTTGGCAACCCTTACTTTTTGAATATTATATTTCTTCGTCGCCTAACATTCTGATCCATATAGCATACTGGTCTTATAACTACCCTATAAAACTTCCCTTTCAATTTTAAGGGTATTTTACGATCACATAGCTCACTTGAAGCACTTCTCCATTTTACCCAACCTACTTTAACTCTATGCATTACATCATCTTCAATTTCTCCTTCAGCTTGCATAATAAATCCGAAGTATCGAAATCTACAAGTGTTATTCATTTCTTCATCATCAAGTTTAACTTTATCTCCAATATTCCTCCTATCATTACTAAAATTACATTTCATATATTCTGTTTTATTTCTACTTATCCTAAAGCCTCTAGATTCCAAAGTTTCTCTCCATAATTCTAACTCAGCCTCTACTCCATCCCTAGTTTCGTCAATTAATATAATATCATCTGCAAACAACGTACACCATGGAACCTCCTTTTAAATACTCTTAGTCAATTGGTCCATCATTAAAGCAAAAAGATAAGGACTCAAAGCAAATCCTTGATGTACACCTATGGTAATTGGAAATTCTCTAGTTTCTCCATTTATAGTCCTTACACTAGTCATTACTCCATCGTACATATCCTTAATCACATCGGTGTACCTACAACATACACCCTTTTTTTCTAAAACCCACCGTAGAACTTCCCTAGGTATCCTATCATATGCTTTCTCAAGGTCAATAAATATCATATGCAAGTCCCTCTTCTTTTCCCTAAACTTTTCCATTAATCTTCTTAAAAGATGAATAGCTTCTATTTCATTAATTTTCTTAAAAGAAGAATGAAGTGAATATATATATATATATATATATATATATATATATATATATATATTAAATTATAAAAAGAAATTCTATTTCATTCCTTCTCATTAAATCATTAATTCTTAATTTCAAAAGGTTCATGATAAAATGTTTGATGTCTTGCTCAACTCCCTGTGTTTGTGCATAGGCAGTGTGTGGCTGGGTAGAACATTTACTTTGTCTAATTTTTTCTTTTAAATTCTACATGTGTATTACAAATGAATGCTTTATTAATATTTTTTTCTTTAGTTAAATGTCGTCTTTAAAAGAGTTAATTTCTTTTAAAAAAATTATTAGTTTTGTACATTTTAATGTATTTTTAAAAAATTGATGAGTATTCCATTTCCTTATTAATTTTTTATACCAAACATGAGAATGGAACAGAGAATGGGAATGCTCATTCCATTCTAGTGTGATTCTATGTTTGTCACCAAATATTGGAATGTGAATGGTCATTCCATTCCACTCCCCATTCCATTCTCCAATCTATTCCATTCTTATCCCATTCCATTCCTGCATACTAAACATAGCAGGAACGGAATGAAATGAAATGGAATGTGTATTCCAATATTTTTATTCCATTCCCATGTTTGGAGAGGCTTATAGAAGTAAGAGTGTCCATTCTCCTAGAATGCCCATTCCAACTTGAAGTGGGAATAAGGATTCCTTCCAAATGTAGGAAGAATGATCATTCACCCCAAAGTGGGAATCAATCCTAGCTCTCCCACTTATCAACTTGCTCAACTCTCCCCCAACTTCTCAATTTTTCTTGACTCTTTCGGCTCTCTCCTGCTGTAAATCAATGGAGTCTTTTCACAAGTTGAAACAACAATTGAGGGAGGAACAAGAGGAATGCCAAATCAGCAATAAGGAAAAATACACAAGAGGACTAGATGGTGGAACTAAAAGGGAGATTATATAGTAAAATTCAAAGATAAAATGATAATAGAGTATGATTGGACAGTAGAGGTAAGATAGATGCAAATACTATTTGGAATAAAATGGCTAATTCTATCATGAGGATAGAGAAAGGGGTTTTAGGTGAGTCCAAAGGAAAATACTTGGATAGTAAAGAAAGTTGGTGATGGGATCAAAAAGTCCAAAAATCCGTTAATACAAAAAGAAACGAGTATAAAATATGGCAAAATTGTAGAAGTATGAAAAATCTTGAAAAATATAAAGAAGCGAGAAAAAATGCAAAAAAAATACTATTAATGAAGCTAAACATAGAGCTTATGATGCTTTATATACTAAACTAGATACAAAAGAAGGAGAAAAAGACATTTATAAACTTCTAGAGTTAGAGAAAGAAAATGTAAAGATATAGGTGATATAAAATGTATAAGGGATGAGAATGATAATGTTTTAATAGAGAAAAAGACATAAAAG
The DNA here is from genome assembly GCF_029873635.1 of Malania oleifera. Lineage (NCBI taxonomy): Eukaryota > Viridiplantae > Streptophyta > Magnoliopsida > Santalales > Ximeniaceae > Malania > Malania oleifera. The sequence goes on from NC_080418.1 coordinate 124,886,627, forward strand.
AGAGGTGGTAAAGATACTCTGATAAGTTGTTTAATGAAAACTAAAATGAAAGATTAAACTTGGGAGTGGCAAATGAGGAGAAGACTAAAAATAGAAGATTTATTTGCAAAATTAGAGTTCTTGAAGTTAAGATAACATTAAAAAAATGAAAAGTGGAAAATCTATAGGACTAGATAAAATACCTCTTGAAGTTTGGAAATGTTTAGGGGATAAAGGAAATATTTGGTTAACTAATCTATTCAACACTATTATAAAAACTAAGAAAATGTCAAAAGAATGGAGGAAAAGTATGTTAGTACCTTTATACAAAAACAAAGGTGATATTCAAAATAGTAATAACTATCATGGAATTAAGATTATGAGTCGTACAATGAAATTATGAGAACGGGTAATTGAACATAGAATAAGACTAGAAACAAAGATTTCAAAAAATTAATTTGGTTTTATGCTTGGAAGATATAACAATAGAAGCTATTTATATTTTAAGAAGTTTAATAGAAAAGTTTAGAGAAAAGAAGAAGGATTTGCATATGGTCTTTATTGACCTAGAGAAAACATATGATAGAGTACCTAGGGAAGTTCTTTGGTGGATCTTAGAAAAAAAGGATGTTTGCAATAGATATATTGAGGTCATTAAGGATATTTATGATAGAGTAGTGACTAGCGTTTGAATTGTAGGAGGGGAATCTAGAGATTTTTCAATCATAATAGGTGTACATCAAGGTTCTACTTTGAATCCTTATCTTTTTACTTAAGTAATTGATGAACTTACTAGGAATATCCAAAATGAAATCCCTCAGTGTATGTTGTTTTTTTGATGATTTCATGTTGATTGATGATAATAGGAGCATAGTGGAATATAAGCTAGAACTTTAAAGAACCATATTAGAGTTAAATGTTTAGGATAAGTAGGAATAAAACAGAATATATGAAATGTAATTTCAGTAATATAAGGAGTAGCAATGGAGAGAAGATTAAACTTGATAATTAAATAATTAATAGCACTAATAGATTTAGATATCTTGGTTCTATTATGCAAGCTTAAGGGAAAATTGAAGAAGATGTAGTACATAAAATTAAAACAAGTTGGGTAAAATGGAGAAGTGCGTCAGGTGTGTTGTGTGATCGTAGAATACTCTTAAAATTAAAAGGAAGATTTTATAAGACGATTATAATGCCAGCTATGTTTTATGGTTCAAAATGTTGGGCAACTAAAGAACAACATGCACAAAAATTAAAAGCTGCTAAAATATGAATGTTAAGGTGGATGAGTGGTTTAACATTAAAAGATAAAGTAAGGAACGAATATACACAATAATTTAGGTATAACACCAGTTAAAAACAAGATTAAGGAGGGGCGGTTTAAATGGTTTGGGCATTTGAAACACAGACCCAGTAGAGCACTTGTGAGGAGTGTGTTATTGTTTCTGGCATGAAAAGGGGTAGGGTTAAGCCTAAAAATAACTTGGAATGAGGTAGTGAAAAAGGGTTTAATAGTCCTTTATTTAATAGAGAAAAATGCTCTCGATCGGGTGAATTGGCAGAAAAGGATTCGTGTAATCGGCCCCACCTTGTGGGACCTAAGGCTTCTTGTTGTTGTTGTTGTTGTTGTTGTTTAGTGTGTCTCATCTAGTGCTTGTTTGGTCACCCTTCACTCTTTTGTGGTGTTGGCATTTATCTTCCAGATTTTTTACTATTTTTATAGCATGTTAGAATCTCAACTCTCAAGCTTACTATAAAAGTTACACTGAGAATATCTTCATGCTTAGGAACATGGATTATCCAGTCCACGTAAGAATGAAACTGTTTTTCAATTTCTAGGAATTTCATCATTATTTTAGGCTAAAATTGGATGTGTTTCTTCCCCTGTAATGGAAAATGAGTACTTTATTATGCTGCCTGGCTTCATGGACTTCAACAATTTTCAGAGTGCAAAATGGGGAAGTTCCTGTTGGGACCTCTTACTGGGGTTATCATAGTATGCAGCAGCCAAAGAATCTTGATTTTTCCTTTAATGATTGAGCATTATCTTTTTGAGAGTGGAACTTTGTTTTGCTTTTTCTCTTTTCTTGTTTAGATCAAGGGTGCTCAGCAATTAGCTATCTCTGTTTTTATTAAAACTGGTATTAGTTTTGTCTACTTCAAGGAGGAAATTTCCCATAAAATACATGGATCCAAAGTTTAAAACCATCTTCTTCTAGATGGGGTGTCAATTTGGTAATTTTATATTATTCACCGCCATGGAAACATATGCTATTGCACTTGTGTATGGGTTGGTGTTTTGATATGATTTTTTTTTTTGAATTAGTATGGATTTAGATGAACAAATAGCTGTGCAGGTTTTAGATACTGAATCCCCCACTGGTTGTTGATTTTGGTTCATTAGACTCTTGGTGTCATCTACAATTGCCACCTTCTGACTCTGTTGGTGATACAATCTTCTATTTTATCATATAATGAGCATCTGCAGTACCTGAAAGCATTAACTTGTCATCTGTCTTCCTTTTGATAGTTTAATACTCAAATGCCTTTTTTTTTTCTCTTTTTTTTTTCTTCTGGGCTATGATGTGTAACTAACAGAAATAAGTGACTATGGCTACGGTTATGGATGATGAATTTGTGAAGGGTGACAAACTTATTTTGAGAGGACTGAAGTTCCATGGGTTTCATGGAGTGAAGCCTGAAGAAAGGACATTAGGCCAGAAGTTCTTGGTGGATGTCGATGCCTGGTTAGATCTTCATGAGGCTGGTAAATCAGATTGCTTGTCCGACACCATCAGCTATACTGAGATATACCGGTAAGCAATGGGTTGAGTATTTCTTATTGCACTTGTAATTTTCAAAATAAGATGGTGCAGGCTATGGAAATACATTCTATTTTTAGTATTACATTAAAAAATGAGAATTAGCTTTTAAGTAGTTTATTGCTGTGATTCAATTGGCTGCCAACAATGCATGTTATGTGGAAATCACTGGTTGTATTTTTATTTTATTTTTTTTTGACAAAGATATTTATTATAAGAGTGAAGAATGTACGAAAGAAAAAGACTTCACTGGTTGTAATCATTTCAATCGTGATTAGTCTATCAATATCCCTCAGTACTCCTTTCAACTACCTCCCTAATAAGTCTCTTCTACACATTGCTATTATATACCTATCTGGCTATCTGCAATGTTGGTGTTTGTCTCTCATAAAATCTGTATAGATGTGCACATAGCAAGTTTTTCCTGTTTTATCCTTTTCATTTTTTGGGTTTATAGCAAGATTGGCAGGCACTGGTGAATTTATAACTCATTATAATCTATTTTTCTACATGATGCATTTTTACACCTTGCCTGATCATACCTACATTGACGGTTTTCTTTTTCCTCTCCTTTCCACGGTGAATGGCAGCATAGTCAAAGAAATTGTCGAAGGAGAACCTCAAAATCTCCTGGAGTCTGTTGCTCACCGCATTGCATCAACCACATTGACCAAGTTTCCTACGATATCTGGGGTACGTGTGAAGGTAGGGAAGCCCCATGTCGCAGTTCATGGCCAGCTTGACTACTTGGGGGTGGAGATCCTCAGAACTAGAAAAATAGGTGAACAAAACTGAGTTCATGTAAGCAGTTTGTTCCGTTTAAGCATTTTTCTGGTTTGCTATTCTGCAGCAGGCAAACATGTCTTCATTTATGGGTCAAATGTACACTTCCAAATGAATGGTTTGTATCAAATGGACTTATGTTTTCTTCTTGCTTCTCTCTCCTTCTTTTTTTTTTTTTTATATTAATCCAAGTTCTATACACTAATACAATCAGATGTAAATTTTCTTTATTTTTAATGCTCATTTTGCTCTGAAGCAGTCACACAGGTTCTGTAAACAATGAGCTCTTTATTTTTGTTTAATTTTTGAATGGTAAGTGGCTCAACTTTGAAGTTAGGTGAGGTGTGAAGATTTGCATCCCTTTTTAGTGAGACTAATGCAAAAGGTTAATGAGGCATTGCCTCCATGTTACAATGTTTTATCACTCCTAACAAAGTTTCGCTACATTTGGGAGCATAGATTTCGAACCTTAAATTTAAATTTAGATAATTTTTAATATAATTTTATATTACATCTTATTCAAATTCAACCTAAACCTAAATTCAAAATTTCTCTAAATATAAGATTAATATTTTTATGAATGTATTCTAAAGTTTGTTTATAAATTGGAATTTGATGTGAGAGGGATCTTAAATATTTTTAAGATAAAGAATTCTAACAAAAGAAATGAGTACTTCATTCTAACATTTTCCCATTAAGTTTTAATGGAATTATAGTCAAGAAGATTTGATCAAATTTTTCAATTCAAAACTAAATTTTGCCCTTGCTGCTTTGTGCAATTGAACATTATTGTCTTGTGGTATTGTCACTGATCATTATTATATTTAAAATAATAAATTACTAATAAAAATCAGAGTAATATTAAGATTATTATGTTATATCAATCTAATATAATCGTTAAAATTTAGAAATTGTCTTGCTTCCAAATATTTCAATTTATTGGATTTAGTGTTGAAACTTCTTAACTTATGATTGTTGAAAGTTATAGAAACTGGGCATAATTATATACATATTATTAATAAGTTTTTTTACTGAAAAATAAAATTATTTTTTGTAACAACATTGTTTATAAACATCACAAGAGCATAATAGTCATTTTACAGACATGTCCATCACAATTCTTGTATTCAACTAGTTGTTCTAATTGTTAAGAAATTTAGAAAAATTTTGTGGTTTTAAGACTTTGAGTAAGTCATTTTCTTTGATATGGCATTTGCCACAAGTTAGAAGAATTTGCTACAAGAAAATAACACAAATAACTTTTAGGTAAAACAAAACTACCAAAATTTGCATAAAGTAAATTTGAAGATATTTTTACAGAACTTCTCTAGAAATAGCGTATTAAATTATAAAATAATTTTGGGATTACTAATAATAGTCTTTCAACCAAATACCACTAAAAAGAATTATTAATTATACCTCTTTAAATTATCACAATTGTCACTTAAATTTTAATATAAGGTCTTAATTAATTTTGCACACACTCATGCCAAGTGGTTAAATATACAAATATAAATATAAGAATATTTATAAATATAGGAATATTTATATTTTTTTATTGTGTTGGGCTTAATTTGCTTTCATATTCAATTTTAATTAGTGTAAATGAAAATATCTTACAAACTTATTCCAATTCTTTTGAAACTTCCAATGTGGTACAAAGGTTTATGAAGACCTCTCCCCCTCTCCTTTATATTATAATATAAACAAACTTCTACCATCCCCCACTTAAATTGTAATATAATTTTAAGTCAAATACTTATAGACTCATGCTTAACAGTATTTTTCTATTAACAGTATTTTTTTTTATTATACATCTCATTAGTAAAAATATTTCAAAATTATAATGAAATCATCAGCCTAAACTTAAGCCAAGATTTCTTTGATATTAGAATTGGCAATATCACACAGATTATTATATTACAATTCAACAGTAAGTTGACTGAAAATTTAGGACTATTGTGACCTTGAACTACCACTTGGTTTTCATTGACATTTACAACTTGAAAAAAAAATACCCTTAACTTTTGTTAAACACAGAACGATTTATGACCAATGCAATCCATTGTGTATGTTACAGATACTAATATACAGTTTGCCACTACACACGTAAAAACATTTTTCACACTATCAAAAGGGAATCCTTGTTCATTATAGAAAGGGCACTGTGGAGTGCCCTTGCAGCTTCTAGACTTAATTCTGCGCATAACTCTTCTCTTGTCAACAGAATTGCCAACTTATTTAATGGCTGGTCAGGTCATACAATTTCTTATGCAGGTAAACTGGAGTTAATCAACTCTGTTATTGAGGGTGTGGAGTGCTTTTGGCTTGCAATATTTCCTTTTCCAAACAATGTCCTGGAACATATTATGAAACTTTGTAGGGCTTTTCTTTGGGGAGGAAGGCTGGAGGGAGGTCTGCCTTCCAAAAACTGAAGGTGGTTTGGGTGTTACAGACCTTAAAGCTTGGAACAAGGCTCTCCTCGCACGAGCCTTGTGGAATGTTCATGGTAAGGACTCTTTGTGGTCAAGTGGGTGCACCAAATTTACTTGAAGGGGTCTAATCTTTGGGATGATTCATCAAAATATGAAGATTCCCCTCTTTTCAAGAAAATGATTGGTGTAAAAAACTAGATTTTATGGAGTTGTGGGAGCCAATTGGCAGTTGACAGCCTGCTTAATGAGTGTGGGCAGAATTCTTATGCTTTCACCTTATGGCTGGGCATTAAAGGGAAATTGTCCACAAATGACAAGCTACAAGGGGAAGATGTTGATCATGGCTATGAGATGTGTGGAGCTAAAGTTGAGACTGTTGATCACCTCTTCTTTAAATGCAGATTTGACTTAATTGTATGGGGCCATATTAGATGGTGGTTGGGTTTGAAGAGATTCATGACTACCTTGAAAGCAGCATGAAATGGCTGCATAAGGAGGCAAAGGGCACAAGAATACAATCAGTGGGGAAGAGGATCTGCTTGGCAACTACTGTGTACTTCCTATGGCACTTTAAAAACAAGAGGAAATTTGAAAGCAAGACTATCTCCCCTGAGGAGCTGATTCAGGTGATTCAAAGGCATACATATAGATCTGTTTTTTATAGGCTTGGCCTACACTTTATTGACTGATCTGGAATCTGTTCTTCTAATTGAGTTTTCGAATGTTGGTTTGCTTTCGGTTATTATGTATCAATATGCACCAGTTGTAGCTATTGATACTTGATCTATTTATGCTTTTGATTTTTGCTTTGCATTTGTGATGGGGTTTGGCTCCCCCTCGGCCTGGGTATGTCCAGTGTATTTTGTACATATCCACTTGATCAATACAATTTACCCTTTAATGATCCAAAAAAAAGAGAGGGGCACTGTGGAGAATGAGAAACTATATAGGAATCTACCTCTCCACGTGCCCGTATGTCTATTTCCTAAACTATACTTATAAAAAACGAACCCCCTTTCTTACATCTCTGATATTAATGAATATATAGTTAATTTGTTACATGTTTAACATTTAGAATACAGACATAAATACATTAAGTGGCAAGTCCCCACTATAATTTCCAATGGAAAAGAGAAGTTTGCCCCCTTCTTCACTGTAGAGAAGGGCACTATGGAGAACAGAAGCCTTATGGCTCATTTGGTTTGGCCTAATAAATATTCCTTGAAATCAGATACAATATATAAAATTAAGAGATTGAGGAAGTAGTCATTTCTTATATATTCCTTATTATTTTTATTTAATACATAATAAAATATAAATAAATAGTCACGTGATAAAATTTGAAAAAAATATATATATTTTTAACCTATTTCCTTATTATACATCCATAAATAATTCACATTCATATTTGCTTTATAATAACAAAATTTATTGTTGATTGCTTTGATGTTGGCTTACTGCTTACGTAGATTTCTAGCATTCACAAGAAAATTGCGAATGGGTTTTTCATATGATTTTTCTGGATGCAGCTCGTCTGCAAGAGTTCAAAGGAAAAACATAAACCAACCAAAATTAAAACCTCTTCCCCATTAGAAAGCAGCGTTTGCAAACATCATCACAACTCTCAGCGATTTGCCAGAGATGACATGCAAGAATTACTTAAAAAAAAAATTAAGAGGTTAGCTTTATTTTTAGAGCCAAAATTTATAGTGTTCAGTGCTTAGAGTTCACCATCTATTCCGAAAGTGTACAAATAAATGTAACTCCATAGAACAACAACTACTAAAATGGAAAAAGAAATGCATCTCCAAACTACAAAACATACTAGAAAACACAGTATGCCGTAAAACTGCTAAAGCTAAAAACGGAACTTCATCGCATTCAATGCTACAGGAACATTTTATGGAGTGACATTGGCAAGGCTAGAAAAGAAACTCCTTGGAGACGATGGAAAGTACCCAAAAACTATTAAAGCTGGAAAAATGAAATTCCTTGATCACCATAGCAAACAACTCCAACCAACACTTTTGGTGGCCGAAGTACAATAAAATCCAACTATCGCGCTATTGAAATGCAGCATAAAAAGGGAGCATGGGGAGCATGCATGTACAGTTCACTCTGCACGTGACCAAACCTACCTACCAGAAACAATAGTGCCTTAAAAATTGCTGTCCCAACTCTTCTCATCGAAGCCAAAAGACTTCCTGCAAGAAATCCATGAACACGCACAGGGCACTCCTGGGAAAACATGTCAAAAGTTACGAGCCTACAAGAAGTCTGCACACAGGATACGCCTGCAAGAAAAACATGTCAACATTATAAGCTTGCACATGAGGAATGGCTAACTGCAGCATACAACCAATACACAACCTATAAAGCAAGAAAACTGCCTGAATACGAGGGTGCTGCAGTTGTTCCATGGAAGTTTTTTTTAGGAGGGAGCTCCAGTAAGGAGAAAAAAAAATTATGTGCATAAACAATGCATACCTGTAATTATATGTTTGTATAGAAAGTAAAGAAAAGAAAAGAAGAAGAAAAAAGACAAATCCTGTGCATAAAGTAATACTATACTAAAAATAGGAAATGTAATTACATTATTCAAAATTATTTGTAGCAGCAACTGATGCAACAATCTGTTTATAATACAACGGTAGATTGTTAAACATGGGCCTATTTTTCTTCATTGCAAAATCAACAAGCATGCATTAAAGAACTCCAAGGGGGAGTCATCCAAATACAAGTGTAAAGGAATATGCTGTTTAATGTCAGAAAATATTTTCCACAAAATCAGTAAAGGAATCAAATGCGTAGTAAACAGAACCATTCATTCAAAAAATATTGTTCACTTCATTTTCAATCTTTCAAAAACTCGAGCATTTTTTCTTCCAAATAATCCAAAAACAGGATTCCTCTTACCTGCCATAAGATCCCTTTCAAGCTTTCAGCTCTGGCCATAACCAGTCTATAAACCAGTTGATCCCTATAGAGGCGTATGTCAGGCCCCAAACTCTCAACTAACTGCAATGCAATAGAAATGACAAACTGCTTCTCCCCAGATTTTGCACAAAAAAAAAATCAGTTCATTTTACACAAAACAGGAAGTATCAGTTCACCATACACAAACCCTCAAGTTATCCAGAGTAAAGATTCTTTCTGAAGGGGCCTCCAACCAAAAAAATGAAAAGTCATCATTTTTCCAAACAGCTTCCCAATGGAAAATCTCTACCCATCTCACCTATTCTTCCCCTGATCTGGGAGTAGAAAGATTTAACTGGAACAATCTGTTCTTTGAATGCATTCATACCAGATTTGTGTTACAGAACTTAAATGACATCCAAGCATTTCCATTGTTAAGGACATCAGTTTACTGTGCAGAAAACAAAAAATATCTGTTTCTGTTTACCATACACAAACCCTCTTCATCAAGTTGTCAAGAGCAAGGATTCTTCCTGAAGTGGACTTCCACGTAAGGAGAGAGAGAGAGCCACCTTGGAAAGAGCCTTACTTTTTCCGAATAGATTTCCAAGGAAAATTCTGTAGAGAGCCACCTTGGAAAGAGCCTTACTTTTTCCGAATAGATTTCCAAGGAAAATTCTGTACCCTTCCGACTTATTCTTCCCTTGATCCAAGAGTAGAAAGATTTAACTGTGAACTGTCGGTTCTTTCAAAGGATCCATCCAAGCATTTCTGTTTCTGAATCTTTAAATTTCTTCTTAACTTGAAGTTCCACTAACCTGAACATCATTCCCCTCCTAGCAATTTATGACCAGCTCCTCCTGTTCAATCAAAGTTTTTAATTTATATTACCTTTATAAAATATTAACCAAACAAGTCATTGGTTTTCAGTTTCTAGTTTTTTTTTTTTTTTTTTTTTTTTAATAACAGAAAATTCATTGAAACAAAAACAGTTCCTGTTTCTGGTTTTTATTTACTTAATTTTTGACACTAATACCAACGATTCTTAAATTTGCCACGGTAAGCCATAAGAAAATGGAAACATAACTGTTAATGGTTATTTTGGTCATTTGGCATTAGTATGTGCAGAGTTATGTTAGTGAGTGAGTTAGTAAGGGTTATGGTCATACTTGACATATAGTGTAAACAGAGGAAGAGACCTATCATTGAGGTTAGAACTTCTATTTTACCCAATTATTCAACATGGTATCAGAGCAAGATCCAACTTGAACCCTAAGTGCATACCAAAACCAAAACCAAACCCTAAATGAAACCCTAAACCTCAAACCTGCGGCCGTAGAGGGATTATTTGCACTACAAAATACTAGAACCAAAGTCCAGGAGCTGCCAGAAAACACTAGTTTCCAGAAAATCCTGGAGGCTGCTAGCCTGCTACGCTCTTAGAAACTTGAAGAAATCCTTCATATTTTAGCAAAAATAACCACATAGACACACAGAACCAGCCGATCTACTAATCTGTAAAATTTCATAGCTAGGGACTGCCCCACACACAGTCATGCGGCAGCCGAAAGCCAGCTGCTCCGACTCCACATGCCAATGCATGAGAGTATTCTGCGCAAGTTTTCAACTCTGGTTTTTTCCAGAATGGTTTGATTTCCTTCATTAGACCATAATATCAAATTGTTGGCCATGTTTATGTTCAAAGATTCAACCTTTTTTGATCACTCACTAGTGGCAATTTGTTAGTTGTTCTTCAGTATTATTAAGGTGATCAGTTGGTACCTCGTGACAGTGGCAGCATGTAGGCTAACTTTTGGGGGCTATGGCAGGGCTATGTCTGGCTTTTGGTGACTTGTTCGGGGAGTGGATGACTCATTTGTGGTTGTTTCGGTTGGTCCGAAAGTTCACTTTATGAATTCTAAGAGCATTTTTTTCGCTGTGTATTTCTGATTTACTGTTGTATCAAGGTTGTATGTGTTGGAATGGCATCCTCAAATCCCAAAAATGTGTGTCCCTCGTCAAACACTTCTTTAGGTGAATAGCATACTATAACTGCCTCAGAGGAAGAGCATTCAAGGTTCCTACAATATCAAGCAGCCCAACAAGCATCTCCACACATTGCATCTTTTGCTTAAAAGAGTAATCCTACAGTCTGTATGTCATCTGGTATTTCTCCAACTAGTTCCTAGGTTATTGACTCTGCAGCTATTAACCATATGACAAGTGTAACCAACTTCTTTTCTGCCCTCCAGTGTCCTAAAATCTACCTCCAGTCACCCTTGTTGATGGGTCCACTACTATAGTTAGGGGATAGGAATAGTAAATCCTACTCCCTCTATCTCTCTTTCTTTTGTTTTGTACATTCCTAAGTCCCTTTCAATCTTATGTTAGTAAGCTTACAAAGGCACTAAATTGTTGTATAACCTTTTTTTTTCCCTAATTTTGTGGTTATTCAGAATCTAAAGACAAAGAAGGCAATTGACACAAAATGTGAGGCTCGTGGATTTTACTACTTTGAGTAGCTCTCTCCACCCATTTCTAGCATAGTCGCTGCTATGCCACCCCAATCCGTAGTTGCCTTGGTCATCCATCCTAGACAAGTTGAACAGCTAGTTCCTACCTTAAATTTTGTGACTAATCTCTTAAGTGTGAGTTTTGTCAGTTAGAACTTAGAAGAACATCATCATGTTCCCTTTGCTTTCTAGGTCAATAAACGGGCTATTAGTCCTTTCATAGTAGTCCATTCCGATGTTTGGGATCCTAATCATGTCACATCAAAATTGAGGCTTTGGTACTTTGTCACATTTGTCGATGACTACTCCAGGGTGACTTGGTTTTATTTAATGAATGATCATTCTAAGTTGTTTAATATCTTTTGCAGTCTCTGCTCTCACATAAAGACTCAGTTTGATAAGCCAGTCAAGACACTTCCTAGTGACAATGGCACAATGCTAAGGAGTACTTTAGTACCCAATTTAGCACCTATATGACTAATTCTGGTATAATCCATCAATCATCTTGTGCCCATACTCCACAACAAAATGGAGTTGCAGAACGGAAAAATAGACATATTCTCAAAGTCACTTGTACCCTTTATTATCAAATGAATGTTCCATAAGCTTTTTAGAGTGATGTGGTTCTAACTACATGCTCTCTCATCAATAAAATGTCCTCCTCTGTCCTTGGTGGTAAAATCCCATATTCAAGTATCTTTCCTAAGGCTCCTTTGTTCTCCCTTCCTCCTCGTGTATTCAGTTGTGTCTTTTGTCCATTAGTTAACTTCAGAAAATGGATAAGTTGGATCCTTGTGCTATCAAATGTATTTTTTTGGGGTATTCCTATACTCAAGGGATATCTATGTTATATACCTACTTTACATCGATTCTTTGCCTCTTTTGATGTCACCTTTTCTGAGTCTACACCATACCACTCTTATTCCTTGAGTTTTGTTGACTTTGATGCATCCCTTCCTCTGTCTTGCCTTCTAGATCCTAACCTATTACCTATGCCCAATCCTCCTATACCTTCATCCAATTTGAGTCCTAATCGCTTGGATCATCCCAATTTGCAAGTATACACACGGCCACTCAAGGAAGGAGAGCCTCCTTTAGCTTTTACTTCTACACCCTTTAGTTCCCTCCTCAAATGATCCTATTTCCCAAGATGTTGATCCTCCGATTGTTGTTCAAAAATCTAAACACAATACCCAACATCCAATCTCTAATTTTGTTTGTTATGAGTCTTATGACTTTTTGACATCCTTATGTCACTGTTTTTTTAGTACCTTGTTTTCTGCTGCTCCTCCAAAATCTATTTCTGAAGCTCTGTCCCATTCTAGGTTAAGGAATGCAATGATTGAAGATATGCACGCATGCACTACAAAGTAATGATACTTGGAGTCCGTACCTTTTCCTTTTGGTAAGTTTGTGCTTGGTTGTCCCTGGCTGTATACTGTGAAGGTCGGTCCACATGATTCCGTGACTCGATTGAAGGCCTGCCTTCTTGCTAAGGGATATACTCAAGTGTATGGTTTGGATTATTCAGACACATTCTCTCAAATCACTAAACTTGCCTCAATACGTTTGTTCATCTCCTTAGCCACCACTTGTCATCGGCCTTTACATCACTTAAATGTGAATAATGCTTTCCTACAGGGTGATCTTCAGGAGGATGTCTATAGAGCAACCACCGAGGTTTGTTGCTCAGGGGGAGTCGGGCTTAGTTTGTTGGCTCAAGAAATAATTATATGTTTTAAAATAGTCTCCCAAAACATGATTTGGTCAATACAATGTTGTACTACTTGAGTTTGGCCTCCGACGGAGTGCGTAAATCACTCTATAGTTAATGGTTATACTCCGTCTAGCAAGATTTCGCTTATCATGTATGTCGATGTTATTGTGATTATTGGGGATGATGATCAAGGCATCCAGGATCTCAAGCTTTTCTTACAAACTAAATTTCAGACTTGGGATCATTGAATTACTTCTTGGATATAGAAGTATCAAGATCTCGCAGAGGAACCAATCACAGAGTAATTATGTTCTTGACCTTTTAGATGAGACCAAGCTGTTAGAATCCAAACATATAGTTACAACCATGGATCCCAACAATAAGTTAGTGCCAAATATGGTTAATATGTTGCCTCACCCAGGATGGTACCAAAGACTTGTTGGGAAGTTGAATTATTTTCAGTTACTCAACCGAACATATCTTTCGCAAGAAGAGTTGCGAGTCAATTTTTTGATTCTCCAAGATCAAGTCAATGGGATACAGTAATTTGCATCTTGAGATATCTCAAAAATGCACCTAGGAGAGGTCTCTTATATTAGGATCAAGATCACACTCATATTTCAAGATATACAGATGCAGATTGGGTTGGGTCACTTTCTGACAAAAGATCCACAACCAGGTATTATATATTTGTTGGTTGGTAATTTTCTTTCTTGGGATAGTAGGAAACAAACTATGGTGGTTAGGTCAAGTGTTGAGTCAAATTATAGAGCTAAAGCTTCTTATGAATTTGCTTGGTTAAAGAACATGTTGGAAGAACTAGGTGTTCCAAAATTTCAGCTTATGGGAACATCTTTGAAAATCAAGTTGCTATTCATTTTGCCTCCAACCCAGTGTTCCATGAGCAGGCAAAGCACATTGAAGTTGATTGCCACTTTTCGAGAGAAACTTATGCAAAAGCTCATTACAACCATTCATGTCAAGCCTGATTTGCAGCTTGTTGATTTATTCACTAAATCCTTGGGAGGTGCTCGTGCAAAGTTCATTTGTCACAGGCTAGGAGCATATAATATATGCTCTAGCCTAAAGGGAACTGTTAGTGGTTAATTTGATCAACATTTTATTATGTTTTAGATTTATGTTAGTAAGAGAGAGTTAATAAGGGTATTATGGTCATTGGCATGTACTTGACATATATTGTAAATAGAGAGACCTACCATCAAGGTTAAGTCATCCATTTTACCCAACATAAACATTGAAAATTTCACTTGTGAGTTTGTCCCACATTGGAAAAGTATAGTGGAAGATTGGTGATATATATGGTTCGGCCCAAGACCTAATGGCATAAGCTTTTGGGAAGTTGGTGCTCACCTATGTATATCAAGCCCATGTAAGGACTTCCCCGATACTAACAAATGGTATTGGAGCCGACAGTTTGAATTAGACTTGAGTGTTCATGCATGTGTTCCTGTGAATGTTGATCTCGAAAAATAGAAGCGATGGATCCTATAGATCTTAATCCCATAAATGAGTAGACTCCCATGGTTTCGAGCTCTTTCCCATGGTTGAGTAATGGCTTTTAATTGGTTCTAAGACAAGTAATGGCTTCTGTTCGAAGGGGAGTGGTTGGAACTCACAAGTGAGGGGGGAGATTGCTGATAATTTCACTTGTGAGTTTGTCATTAGAAAAATATAGTAAAGGATGGGTGCTTATATACATGGTTGGGCCCAAGCCCTAATAGCTTAAGCTTTTAAGTCAAGTTGGTGCACACCCATGTATATCAAGCCCATGCGAGGACTCCCCTCATACTAACAATAGCTTCCCTTTAGGTCTCATAGAATTCTATCCTAAACAGAAAATAACAACTAGGGGTTGATAGAAAATTTACAGTAGGTCTAATGTGGTGACAAGAAGAGCAAAAACTTAACAATAACCTTGAAACCTTGTGACATGTTGAGACATTCTGTATATGCCATAAACATGTTGTTTTCTGATTTCTCATTGTTAAAGCTTGATATACATTGTTGCCTGACAATCTAACACCTTAAGCTTTTAGGTGAAGCGGTGTAATCTAACATGGTTTTAAAACTATGGTTGCCAAGGAGGTCTTGGGTTCTAGTCTTGTTGCCCGCATTTCTCATGTGATGGTTAAAAAATTATTTTCATATGCAAGGGAGTGTTAAAACTTGATATACATTGCTAACTAACAACCTAATATTTCCATCATTAACACAATTTTCAACAATACCAGTATAAAGGCTTGATATACATTGTTGGCCCACAACCTATAACTCAGCTTTTAGGCAGTATAACATCATATCAAAGCTATATGGTTCTAGTCTATTGCCTCCATTTATTGTAAATTAGTTTAAAAATTATCTTGCTCCCAACAATGAGTACTATTGTTTATTTTTTATCTCTCTGCATGCAATTGGGCTGCACGTGCATGCGAGTGTCAAGGCCCACGACCTAATAGATTAAGCTTTTAGGTAAAGTGGCTCTCAAGAGACAAAGTGCCAAAGAATGGAACGCACCAAGGAAAAAAGACTCTCACATTTCTCTCAATATTCCACATTTCACATGGCTTCAATAGCCACATTGGTGAGGATCAAACAAGCCACATCAATGGGGGAATGGCATTGGAATATTCTACCAAATGGAGTAAGAAAACAGAACTGCATTATTGCAAGGATCATAATAATATTCAGAGGAAAAAGCAAAAGGATAATCATGGCAAAATGAGTACAAGATGAGAGCAGAAAAGCAACTAAAAATTCATAAACACTAGAGTCAATCAGCAATTGCCATAAAATATTTAAGAAAAATATTATATAAAGAGGGGCAGCGGAAGATAAGAAAACAGCAATGATCTAACTCGAATACACCAAAAAGACATAAAGCAATATGGCATGTGACACGTAACACTTCTCTTGTTTCCTCCAGCCTGATCAATGCATTGTTAATGTCAAAAATAATATTTTGATGATCAATTTTCTCTTCAGAATGTAGCAATATATATCTTCAATACAGAAATTTAATCTCCCGCATTGTGTTTAAACACAATGGACTAGCAACATGTCTTGTGTACAAAGTCCTGTATTGTGAATGTCAGAACCAATACTTTGAAGATCAATTTTCCTTACCCTGCATTTGGGAGCATGAATTTTTGGATTTGGATTTGGATTTATATGGATTTGGATTAAATGTAATACGAAATTATATTGAGTTTCATCTAAATCCATATAAATACAAATCTAAGCCCTGAAATCCATGCTCCTCAAAAGGAATTATTTATTCTTTTAAAGTAAGACAAATGTGTTTGGACTAATTAAGGAAATACTAAACCCACCTAAAAATGACAGTAGTAAACAAAAAATGTGATGGATACCACATTACTTTCTTCGATTGATGTTTTCTTTTTCCTTCAGTTTTTTTTACCCTTTTTTTTGGTGGGTTGGGGGGGTGTTATTTGGATTAATGAAGGCCAAAAGCCAAGACTAGACATTTACAGCTAAATACTAATATAGAAATGTCTTGAAAATCAAAACAATTGTTGTAAAGTTAGATATGGAGGAGAGAAGAAGAAAAGAAGAGAAGAAAAGAATAGAAAGCAAGAGAAAGGAGGCAGCAATTGCCTAGAACCTTGAATTCAGCTCCCCTATATACTACATAATTACTAAAATAGCCTAGCTCTTCTAACACTCCCTTTCAAGCTGGAGGTGTATATGTATTAACTAACCCCAGCTTGACAACCACCAGAGAAGGCAGGCTTAAATAAAGCTTTCATGAAACATCACCTCACAAATGGAGTACTTATAACCTTCTTCAACACAACATCCCTGACACAATCAACTTCAATGTGTTGTATCCTCTCTAAAAACACTAGGTTGCTAGCAATATAAATGGCAGATTGAATATCACAATTCACAAAACATTTGTATGGGCTTCTTAACCAAGAATCCCATCTCTGACATAAGAGACTTTAACCATATAAGCTCACTCACAGTATGAATCATATCTTGGTATTCTGCTTCAGCAATAGATCTAGCTACAGTAGTTTGTTTCTCGCTATTGCAGGTAACAAGATAATCTCCCGCAAATGTTCAATACCTAGCAGTAGACCTTAGGTCATCAATTGAGCCAGTCCAATCTGCATTAGAGTATCCCATGACCTCACAGTTTCTCCTACATTTATATATCAAACCTCTACAAGGACAGCCTTCGAGAAACCTTAGAATCCGTATAAACAGCATCCCAATGTGGTTGTTTGGGATTTTCCATAAACTGACTACCCCCACAACAAAGGATATGTCAAGTCTAGTGGCAGTCAAGTAGACCAACTTGGCACCAATTGCCGATAACAACAACATTTAAACATGAAGGGTTTGATGAACAGGTCAAGAAATGGTGGCTTCAGCAACAAATTGAAGGGAACGCCAGACTTGTGGTTGCCTCAAAGCTGAAAGAAAAACTGAAATGGTGGAACAAAAATGTTTTTAGCAACATCACCCCAAAGGAGTTTCTTGACAACATTAGGAGCTGGATGAAAAGGAAATCAGTGAGGGTCTAAATGCAGAAACAGGTCTAGAAGACTTGCTCTCAAAAAGATGTCACCCAAATCATCACCTTAGAGGAAATGGCTTAGAGGCAAAAATCTAGGGCTCTTTGGTTGAAGGAGGGGGATAGATATACCAGTTTCTTAGACCATGTAGCTAATACGCACCATAGATTTAATATGAGAACCAAGGTAGAAGTCAAGGGAGAGATGTTAGTGGATGAGGGAGAAATCAATAGAGGCATTTGCAACTTTTTCAAAGCCTTGTAAATTGAACCAGTCATAGAGACCAATAGTTAACTGTGTTATGTTTAGAAACCTGAGCATGGTTTAAATCGCGGTCGAAGATAACGTCGCGTAACGGTTGCGGGTGACACGGGACACAGGTGATGCTAGGGGTGAGCATAATTCGGGGAAAACCTAATTAACCGAATTAACCGACCAAAATTGGTCAGTTCGGTTCGGTTAAAAAATTTTGTTCGATTGGTTCGGTTATGCTTTCCAACATTTCGGTGAATCGGGTTTCGGTTCGGTGAATGGAGAATATTAATTCGGTTAACCGATTAACCGAATTAATAATTAATTAAATTTTAAATATAAATTAGTAAATTAAAATTTGGTTATTCATTATTCCCTCTCAGACTCTCAGACTCAGTCTCACACTCTCACTGCTCTCAGAAGCCAGAACACAGAAGGCCCTCACTGGTAGTGAGTCACTGCCTCTCTCTCGCTCACCTGAGCTCGGTCCTCCGCAGTCCACACCACCAAACTCCATCTTCACGCGATGCCATCGTCTGTGTCCATCGCCGTTGCCATCGCCACCAACACAGTCACTACTCTCTGAAGTCGGAAGGCCATCACTGAGTCACTGCCTCTCTCTCGTTCATCCGAGCTCACTGCTCCGCACCACCATCGCCGTCGCCGTCCATCGTCACTAGCACACAAGCTCCCTCTCATTCTCATTTCTCTTCTCTCGCGCACATACCAGTTCACTAAGAAGTGAGAACCACCCCCGACTCCTCCTCATCGGCGTCAAGCTTGCCCGAGCCCAATCGTCTCCCTAACCACCTCTCCTCCGCATCAGTCTAGAATCTGGATAGTGGATACACCTTCCCAGCTTCCCCCCTTCCCTCACTTCTCGGTTAAATTCGGTTAACCGAATTATTCGAAAAAAAATTCGGCCGGGTTGAGTTCGGGGAGGCCAAACGGTTCGCTCGGTTCGGTTAACAATATTCTTTAACCAAAATTTTCGGTTAATTCAGTTAATTAACCGAATATGGCCGAACCGACCGTTTGCTTACCCCTAGGTGACGCAGGTGTTAGGTAACGGGAAGTGGGCATAACAGTCGTGAATTTTTTTCACGCATGCACAACCATGCCAAAATTAAACAATAAGCATGAAATCCATTAATACATGATTTTTAATGAATTTTGACTGCTTTTATTCAACCTGCAAATGCTTTCTAACAGGCAATATGACTTTTATATTATTTTTAGTGCACTGTTTACAAAAAAAAGTCATATTTTTTTTTTATAGTTTGCACTACTTTAATAGTTAAAAAAATGTAGAAATGAGTGTGCCCTTCCAAAGAATCACATCCACTACAACACATTGAACCATACCCCTAGGAAGTTTTTGGAATACAACAAAAAATCAATTCAAATACCAAGTTTGAACACCCTAGCTGTTAATGGCACTCATAAATGCTTGACAAGCCCTACCAAAAAAATGCCTCCTCCGGGTGTCATACTTAAGCCTCAAACACATGGAGGAATTTTCTGATAACCAAGGAACTGAAGCTGGGACTGAAGGAAACCTAGGCAAACAGCCTATCATCACAAAAGAAACCTGCAATGATTGGGGGGAAGACATTGTTGTCCAGAAAGGTTGGGACCCTCATTCAACAGTCAAGTCAAATGTAGTCAGAACACACTCCTTTCAAGTTTAGCCATTATTCCTATCAACGACTAGGCTGTTCTGGAATGGAATTCCTTAGAAATCCTATCACTAGTTATTGAATAATTTCAATCTCTGGACAGTGGCAGCCAGCAATTTAAGGAACAGTTCTCCAATTGGGTTCTCTAGAAAGTCAAACTGGTTAGTAAAGCTGTTAGAGTTGCCTTTGAAGATGAAGTGTCCAAACTTTTAAATGAAATAAAGACGAGAAGAGGGTAATTTTTACATTAAGAACACCAATAGCACTAAGAAAAACAAGGAGCTAATAAGATTGGAGTTTTTTGTTAACTACAATAAAAAGGGGGATGCTTGGATTCTGAGGAAACAAGTGCTGCAGGGGCTATTACCTGGATCAATGAATTTTTGCCCATCCTTCATGTACCATAGGGGTCTAAACATATAGAGTAATGAGATTTGTTTAGAAATGCTTTCTAAAAGACTGAAATAGTGACATCTCACAACTGCAGGAAACTAAAATGGAGGACATGGATAGAAATAATATTAGGAGTGTATAGGTACCAGAATTATCAATTGTGTTTACCTTTTGGCTTATGGTGATGCGGGGCAGCAGACTCATTGGGGCTTTTACTGTTTCTTGATTAATTCAAGAAAGAGGAATACAATTTCACTTGCCTCTCTGTTGGGGATAAACCTGGAGCAACAATCACACACGAAGAAAGAAACAAACACATCCACACTGAAACACCGGATTTACGTGCTTCAGTCGAATAGACCTACGTCCACGGAGTACACACCACTGCACTATACTTGGAGAAAAAATACAAGAGGAGCCACACTGCTCAACTCTCTCTCTGTCTCTCTCTCTCTCTCTCACCACAACTCTCTGCTCTCTGCTCTCTGCTCTCTGCGCACAACACACTCTGCACACAACACATACACCACTCACAACTCACTACAACACTGCATACACCACATCATACACAGCTCACACAACAAGTCCATATATACACAAGGGAGAGCAAAAAATTCAAAGGGCGGAAGCTATATGTCAGCATAGCCGGCAGAGTAGGTGGAGGGCTGCTGGTCTTCATTTCAACATAGGTTGCATGGGGAGGTGCTGCTGCCGACGGTTCCACACCAGCAATCCCAACAATCTCCCACTTGGAGACGGAGACAGCATCTCAACCAGTGTATAGGCAAATGATGTGTTCATGTCTGTCTTCAAGCATGAAAACCAACTGAAGTTGAACACAATTTCAGTTTCTCTCTAGTCACCACCTTCGTCAACATGTCAACTGGATTTCTGCTACCTTGAATCTTTTCAAGTGTCAGTACTTCATCTTCTAATAAAGATCTGATGAAGTGATAACGCAATCCGATAAGTTTGGTTCTGGAATGAAATGCAGAGTTCTTTGCCAGATGTATCACACTCTGACTATCGCTGTACAAAACATTCCTCTCCTGCTTTAACCCAAGCTCTGTCAACAGACCCTAAAGCCAAATCATCTCTTTACTGGCTTCTGTCACTGCTACGTACTCAGCTTCTGTAGTGGATAGGGCAACAATCTTTTGTGTCTGCAACATCCAACTAACAGCTGTTGTGCCAACAGTGAACACGTATCCGGTGGTGCTCCTGCGGTGATCAATTTCACCAGCAAAAACGACATCTACATACCCTTTGACTTTCAAGTCTCCTTTGCCGAAACATAAGCAGTATCAATAGTGCCTCTAAGGTACCTGAAGATCCACTTCATTGCTTCCCAGTGAGTCTTTCCTGGATTAGACAAAAATCTACTGACTGCTCCCACTGCTTGGCCAATGTTTGGTCTAATACAAACCATGGCATACATGAGACTTCCAATGGCTGAGGCGTAAGGTACCTTAGCCATGAAGTCCTTCTCTTCATCTTTCTAGGGAACCTGATCCTTGGAGAGGCGAAAGTGTCCTGCTAAAGGTATATTTACTGCTTTGGCATTGCTCATGTTAAACCTCTGTAGAACACGGCTAATGTACTCCGACTGAGATAACTGCAATGTTCCCTGTCGCTTATCTCTGGAGATCCGCATCCCAAGTATCTACTTCATTGAGCCTAAGTCCTTCATGTCAAATTCCATTGACAATTGTTGCTTCAATTTCCTGATCTCTTCTATATCTGGTCCTGCGATTAACATGTCATCCACATATAACAACAGAATGATATAACTATACCGATACCTCTTGAAGTAGTAACAGTGGTCGGCGTTACACTTTATAAAATCATTCCTGTGCATAAAGCCATCAAATTTCCGGTACCATTGTCTGGGAGCTTGTTTGAGACCATACAAGCTCTTCTTTAACCTACACACCAGATTCTCTTTGCCTTTCTCTGAGAATCCTTCTGGTTGATGCATGTAAATTTCCTCATCAAGATCACCGTGAAGAAACGCCGTCTTCACATTTCACTGCTCAAGATGTAAACCCTCTGAGGCTACAATACTCAGAACAGATCTGATGGTTGTCAATTTCACAACTGGTGCAAAAATGTCGGTGTAATCAATTCCTTCCTTCTGCTCGAAGCCTTTAACTACCAATCGAGCCTTGCATCTCCTAGAGCCGTCATGCTCCTCTTTGATTCTGTACACCCACTTGTTGTGAAGGGTCTTCTTACCTTTGGGCAACTCAGCTAGTTCCCAAGCTCTGTTGGAGGTGAAGAACTCCATCTCGTCCTTCATTGCAAGCTCCCACTTGCTCGCATCTCCTGCCTGACATGCTTCATCATAGCATTCGGGCTCTCCTCCATATATAAGAAGTAAATAATCTATATACCTTCTGTTTGGTACATGGGGCCGAGTAGATCTCCTAAGCTCCGGAGCTAGAGTAGGAGGCGGTGGTGTGACGATCTGCTCCATTGATTCCTCCGCCTGAGGATTCTCGGCATTCTGCTATTATGTCCCAACACATTCTAGGACATCATCCATATTTACATAGGT
Source organism: Malania oleifera (assembly GCF_029873635.1). Taxonomy (NCBI): domain Eukaryota; kingdom Viridiplantae; phylum Streptophyta; class Magnoliopsida; order Santalales; family Ximeniaceae; genus Malania; species Malania oleifera. The sequence continues at coordinate 124,909,238 of NC_080418.1, forward strand.
TGATTCTCTCTCAACTGGTTCGGTGGATTCTGTTGTGTGCCTATCTTTGTACATCACCTTTTCATCAAAAATCACATCTCTGCTTCTGATCACCTTTTTCTTTTCATCATCCCAAATGCGGTATCCAAATTCATCTCTACCATAACCGATGAAAGTGCATTTCCGGGATTTCGGATCCAGCTTATTCCTAACATGATCATTGATATGTACATATGCAACATAACCAAAAACTTTCAAATGTGAAAGTCTTACCTCTTTGTTACTCCAAACTTCTTCTGGTAGACTATAGTCCAATAGTACTGAAGGACTTCTATTAATCAAATAAGCTGTTGTGTTGACTGCATCTGCTCAAAACATCTTTGGCAAGCCTAACTGCATACACATGCTTCTGGCTTTTTCTGTCAACGTTATGTTCATCCGCTCGGCTACGCCGTTGTGTTGAGACGTACCTAACACAGTCCTTTCCATTCTGATACCATGCTCAAAGCAGAATTTCTTGAACTCAGTGTCAACATACTCTCCACCATTATCTGTTCTCAGCTTCTTGATTTTCAAACCAATTTCGTTTTCTACCATCGCTTTCCAATTTTTAAAAGCATCAAAAACATCAGATTTATACTTCAGGAAGTAAACTCATACCTTCCGTGAATGATCATCGATAAACGTGATAAAGTAATGCTTTCCTCCTGTAAACGAAATGGTTGTTGGTCCCCATACATCTGAATGGACTAGCTCAAGTCTCTCTTTCTTCGGGGTACTGTTGTTTGTCTGGAAATTGACTCTCTTCTGTTTCTCAAATATGCAATCCTCACATGTGTCAATCTTCATCGACTGTAAATCACTCAACTTACCCTTTGAGTGCATCACCCTAAGTCCCTTCTCACTCAGGTGTCTGAGTCGTTCATGTCATAGGTTGCTATCATCATTTCCTGTAGCAATTGTAATAGACATACATGTATCAGGAGTTACATAAAGAGTACCACTTTTCTTACCTCAAGCAATTGTCAATGCACCCTTCAAAATCTTCCATTCATCACCAATGAAAGATGTATTATAACCTTCATCTGCCAATTGACTGACTGAGATCAAATTCTTCCTCAGGCCTAGAATATACCTAACATCTCTCAGTTTCCATACTAACCCATTCATTTTGATCTTCACTGTCCCCTTACCAGCAATGTCGCAAGGTTGATCATTGCCCAGATATACTTTACCGAAATTACCTAATGTATACTCCTCCAGGCAATCTCTGTTGCAAGTGGCATGGAATGAAGCTCCAGAATCTAACACCCAAGACTACCTTTTGCTCTCCAAAGAGCAGATCAACAAATCATCATTTTCGAAAGCAATATTTGCTTCGGTCTTTGCCCTTGTCTCTTTCTTCTGACTTCTGCATTGGTTCTTGTAATGACCAATTTTTCCACAGTTCCAGCACTCAATAACTTTTGTGCTCTGAGAATCTATGTCCTGAGTACCTCTGGGATTTCTGGATTTAGACCGCCTCGGCCTAGATCTGCCGCGGTTATTTGATCGTCCATGCCTGTTTCCTCTTACTTGACTCTCCATGTTCAAGGCTGAACTCGAAGTGGAGCCATGGTTTGACTGCATTCTGATTTCCTCCGTCAAAATCATGCTGACGACCTCATCGTATACAAGCTTCGATTTTCCTGCGGAGCTACTGATGGCAGTAACAACACCATTCCAACTTTCAGGCAACTAACTGAGAATCAACAAGGCCCGAATCTCATTATCAAATGTTATCCCAACCGCGGAGAGTTGATCCGAAAACTCGTTGAAATTATTCAAATGTCTGTTGAAACTTTCACCTGCAGACATGCTCATCGTAAATAGTCTTTTCATGAGATGTACCTTGTTTGCGGCTGAAGGCTGCTCATACATATTAGAGAGCGCATCCATCAGAGACTTGGTGGATGTTATATGCTTGATATTGAACGCCACAGACTTTGACAAAGTCATTCTAATGGCTCCGAGGGCTTTTCAGTCAAGCAACTCCCACTTGCTCTCCTTCATGGATTCTGACTTCTCCACCAGTGGTAAGTGTAACTCTTTACCAAATAAATAGTCCCCTCTCTACATTTTGCAGAAACCAAAGTTTGCGCCATCAAACATCTCGATCTGAGAGCTCTTTTCGTTCGACATCTCGATTCGCTGATCTAGAGATGGAATTAGCTCAATCCGACAACACGGTTGGATCCAGAACGGCCGAAAACCTTAGAAATGGCTTAAGTCATTCGAAAAACGGACCCGAAATGGCTTCAAAAAACCCGGTCAAACTCTTCGTCAGGTCAACCCTAATCAACTTTAACGGAATATTCCTCTCACGGACAGAATATTCTCTGACGACATTAGTGACGCTGTTAACTGCACTGTCTGCTGACATGGCACCGTGGGGCCCACCTACTCCGCAAGTGACTGTGGGACCCACTTGATGATGTGGCGTGAGCCCGGGCTGACGTGGCAGCTGTCTCGGCTGCTGACTGGCCACTTACTCGGCGCCACGTGTCGTTGACATGGCGACTGGCTGGTGCCAAAACTATTTTGAAGGCCAAGTCTTCTTGTTTCTTTCCCCTTCTCACTATTGTTAGCCCTTAGTTGGTTTGATTACTCCTGCACAAATATTAGTAACAGGCCCTCAATCACCTTTAGGACTTGTTTTTGTCCTCCAAATACACCAAACAGCAGCTGAATTTTGCTGCCATGCGCACTGGAAACATTAGAAAATGGCCTCCTCCCTCCATAATGGCACGCCTCTTTTCTGCCACTAGGGCATGTTGTGGAGCATCTTCTAATGGTTGCTTATTACTCAAACCAACCTGAAGATGGATTACCGATCTTCCATAAACAACACCTACTTGCTTGAAGTTATGAAATTTCTTATACATTTTACAACTCCAATGCATAATCAGCCAGTGAGAATTGCTTCGGCAGTCTAGCTTTCATGTGCTCCCACAGGCTCATTTTGTACATACTACTTATATTCCAGGCATGCATCAGATCTGTTCCACCATTGAAGTATCAGCTTAAGCTATACAAAGAGCACCTGCTATGCAAACAGCACCTTCCTCTCCTCTACCATAGGCTTCCATTCAAAATAGTTTTACCTCACTTCTCCAAATAATCTTCAATATGCTTCCTTCCAAAATACATCAATGAACCTTGATTTTGTCACCATTTAAAACAAGTGAACACTGCATAGACCAACCTAGCTTCCAACCACCTGTATCTCCAATTTTCTCACTGAAAAAATGCAGTACAGATCATTCGAAAATAAAATATTACACAAAATACAAATTCACTACAGATCACAGTTGCGTGTGACGAAAACTTCTTCAAAAAATATTAAGATCATTCAGATTAACAGCCAAAAAGATTCGTTCAATTGCCAAAAGAAAAACAGAAAAATCGTTCAGATCATTCATAGATTAAATGCACCTTAATGCACATATATTTGCAAATTTTAAAAATAAATAGATAAATAAAACTGTAGAACAAAAGGAAAAATCAACAAAAAAAAAAATTGCATATAAAAATTGCACTCATTTTTCATTGTTTGTCAATGGCAACCTCAGACTGTTGATCATTTACAGATCAAGGGAGACGCAGATCTGTCGATTGAACAGAGAGAGAGAGAGAGAGAAGAGGGAGGAGAGAGATGGAGAGGAGGCATCAATAGGGAGCCTTGTAGATATGTCTACCCTTGCAGGTGGGAGGTGGTTACTGTTGCCGGTGGTGCATCAACCATCTCCACCAGATCTGTGGGTGGAAGTAGTGGTACAGGTTGTAGACAATGGAAATGTTACCATCTCTGCAGTAGATTATCATCCCTGCTGAAAACCAGTGGTGGGAGTCTGGTGGGAGGCAATTGTGGGAGGCAGTGGTATGAAGACAGCTGTGGGAAGGATGAATCATGGATCATGGGGAGCCATTATCGCTTGTGGAGGAGTTTTGAATTTTTAAGGGAAGGAATGGCTTCTGACCACAAAAGAAGAGTTAAGAGGATGTTCAAAGATGTAACCAGGCCGAACTCTAAATTCCAAGTCATCTAATGAACTTCTATTGGTCCATTAAAAGCTCATTAAGAGCAAAATAATGCTCCCTAAGATAGAGAACACCCTAAATTCAAAGCCCATAATCTCCTACACAAGATTGTAATCCCAGCCCTCTATTTAAGTATGAAAGACTACGACAAAAAATTAAAAGCCATAAAAACACCATAAAATAATGAACTGCTCCAGTAGCATTTTCACTACCCGACCATAACTGGCAATAAATCTAGCCTTTATGGCCTTCCTTTTGCTCATGCATTGACAAGTGCCTGTGCAACATAGTCAATGGCCAACCCAATCACATGGGTCATCAACACCACACCAATTCTTGAAGAATTCTTCCTAAGAACCCTCAGAAGCAACACACGGACAACTTCTAAACATACTCAATTCCTCCCTTTGCATTTATATGCCATTGTAGACACTCCTCTCTCCTTCAAGTCCTTCACCACCAGCCGCAAGGCACAACCTGTTGTCCTTCTGCAGTATCTTCCGGCTTACTTGCTCATTTCATTTGCACTTAATTTGTATTTAACTGTTCATCACTTTTGATCATCATATAACCTATTTAAACAAAGCCACACAACTCAGTGCCAAAAAATTGACAAACATAAAATATTTTTCCAACTTATGACCACTGGACCCTTGCCTGACCTAGCAGAAAAAGATTTAAGTACAAGGACCACATAAAAGAAGCTAGTGGAACTATGCATTAGCAAAATTGTAATGTTGACAATAATAATTAAACCAGCTGCAATATTTGGGACAACACCAGTGTGAACAGCCAGCATATTTCCTAGGGCTATACCTGCACAAAACAAAATCACTCCTTTATCATGGATAATCAGAAACTGAACCCAGACCCAATGATAAAGGTGTTACATTCAGAAGGGTTCAAGTCAGGAAACAGCCTCTCCAAAGCCCTGGGTGTGGCATTTTCATTACGAATAATGTGCCCTTTTAATGTCATGAAAAATAAGTTTTATTTAACCGCTTTAGCAAATCTGCTTTCTCCAATTGTAAATGCATACCAAATATGATCAAGAGCGGGAGTGAACAAATTTAATTGGATGATATGCCAATCATTATGAAGGTAATGACAGATTGACAGTATACTGTTACAGTAAAGTGAAGGGGTGTGTGAATTCCATGCATTCACAAATTACAGCAGGTTATTAGTCGAATGCTCGTTCCGGGCTGCGCTAGTTAGACGGGGAACACTAATTCATCCGCACCATTATTTCAATGTTCAACATTCCAGACAAGTCATTCATCTCAATCTAATAATAATGAATCCTAAAAAAATTATATATATAAAATAAAAATAAATAAATAAATAAATGAAGCCTTTCAATTCCTTCATTTGAAGAGATTTTTTTACATTTCCCTAATCAGATTCTGATAGGTTTTGCCTTTGTCTTTCATTTTTCAGTTGTTTCTCTTTAGAGGATTTCTTGTCCTCTCTTAGATTGTAGTAATCTTTATCTTACGCTTTAACACATTTTCTTTTATTAGTCAAAAAAAAAAATCTTTTACTATTATATGACCAAATGATCTTGTGGTTCAATTTCTGCTTACTGGAAGCTCTCTAAAACCATTTCTCATATGTACTTTCCAATTTCAGTACAAGGCAATTGTACAGAATGAGAATGAATCAATTGTATATTCAACAGTGTATTCTTTACATACTCGGGTCCCTATTTAACATGTACACAGAGAATAAAATATAGAAAAACAGAAGAGGACACAACTTACAGTTGAGATGTCTGTAGTTTAGCTTCAATGGGGGATCTCAATTTATAGCCTCTGGCTTGTGGCAAGAACTCATGGTAGGTGGTGGTGGCTCACCCACCATGGTAGGTGGCCGTCATTCACCAACCATGCCGTCGTTCACACTGCTGGCCATCATTCAACAACCGTGGCCATCGTTCACACTGCTGGCCGTCATTCCACACTCCCCCTCAAGTTGGATCATAGATATTGACCATATCCAACTTGTATGTGAAATCATCAAAACTTTGTCGAGGTAGTCCTTTGGTGAAGATGTCGGCTGTTTGTTCTTTGGTAGGAACATAAGTCATGCAAATGGTTCCTTCTTCAACCTTTTCCTAGATAAAGTGTGTGTCTACTTCCACATGTTTGGTCCTGTCATGCTAGCCTGGATTGAGAGAGATGTTAATGGCTGCTTTGTTATCACAGTAGAGTGTGATAGGGAACTTTACCGTGACATGCAACTCCTCCAAGAGTTTCCGTAACCACAATCCTTCACATATCCCTTGCGCCACTGCTCTAAACTCTGCTTCAGCACTACTTCTGGCCACAACGTTCTGTTTTTTGCTTCTCCAAGTCACCAAGTTTTCCCCATACAAAGGTGCAGTACCCGAAAGTGGACCTTCTATCTTCTGCTGATCTTGCCCAATCAGCATCTATGAAGATTTCTATTTCTTTGCTATCACATTTTTTGAAGAATAGTCCTTTGCCCGAAGATCCCTTGAGATATCTAAGAATCATGTACACTGCTTCTAGGTGACTTTCCCTTGGTGAATGCATGTGTTGACTCACCACACTTACTGCAAATGCGATGTCGGGTCTAGTGTGTGATGAGTAAATTAGTTTGCCAACTAATTTCTGATACCTTTCTCGTTCAACAAGTTTTCCGATGTCTACTCTTCTTTTTCCTGCTTCAATTGGGGGGTATCACTTGGTTTGCACCGAAGCATGTCAGTTTCAGTTAGGAGGTCTAGGTCATACTTCCTCTAAGAAACACTGATTCCCTTCTTTGATCTAGCAACTTCCATCCCCAAAAAATACCGCATTTGTCCCAAATCTTTTGCCTCAAACTCAGTGGCCAAGACTTTCTTCAACCTTTCCATCTCTGCTATGTTGTCTCCAGTTAGGATGATGCCATCGACATATACAATCAGAATTGAATTCTTCCCATCTTTAGACTGCCCGAAGAACATAGTATGGTCTAATTGTCTTTGCCGATATCCTTGGCTCCTAATCACCTTTGTAAAGCCATTGAACCAGGCTCTTGGAGACTGTTTGAGTCCATACAGAGACATTTTGAGTTTGCATACTCTGTTTTCTTCACCCCTTTTACAAAATCCTGGTGGTGTTGTCATGAAGACTTCTTCTTCTAGTTCGCCATTTAGAAAAGGATTCTTGATGTCAAGTTGCTGGAGTGGCCAATCCAGGTTGGCTGCCAAGGCTAGGAGAACTCGGACGGTATTCAATTTTGCCACGGGTGCAAGAGTCTTTCTGTAGTCAATGTCATAGGTTTGAGTAAACCCTTTTGCAACAAGGCGGGCATTGTACCATTCCACTATCCCATCAGCTTTCTATTTCACAGTGAACACCCATTTGTAGCCCACTGGTTTCTTCCCTCTCGGTAGATTCATCGCATCCCTCGTTCCATTTTTTTACAAGGCCCGCATTTCCTCCATAACTGCCTCTCTTCATTCAGGGATCTCAAGGGCTTCCTGAATATTCTTTGGAAGTTTTATCCTGTCAAGATTAGACGTAAAAGCACAACACCCTATAGAGAAAGTATTGTAAGACATGAATTTGGAAATGGGATGTAGAGTACATGACCGAGTTTGTTTTCTGAGAGCAATGGGCAAATTGAAATCAGCCTGTGCAGGTTTATCAAAGGACTCAAAATTACTTGAAGACATTACCTGATTAGGAGTGGATGAAGACTCATGGTTGCTTGGATCTATCACCGATTTTGGCTCTTTTGGTGCCTCAGGTATGAGATTCTCTATGTCCTTTAATTTTGGCTTTCTTGAGTAGACAAGTATCTCCTTGTTATATTGTTTTCCTACATCTCCCCCTGAATTCAAGTTTTCTTCTGTATTTGGCAAATTAGAAGCACCTTTCAAGACAGGCTCAGTGTTTGGGACAGGTTCAATGTTTGGGACATGCTCAGGTTCAGTAATAAAGGTATTGAAGTCCAAAACTTCAGCTTCTTTATTACTCAAAGTCTCCCCCTGAAGCGATGGCTCTTGGAAGGAATAGTTTCAAAGAAAGTAACATCAAGACTAACAAATACCCTTTTTGTTTCAGGATCATAACATTTGTACCCTTTTTGGGTAGGATAATAGCCAAGAAAGACACACTTGAGGGCGCAAGGATCTAGTTTATGTCGATGATGTATAGGGACAAAAGCAGTACAACCAAACACTTTGAGAGAGAGATTTGAGCTGAGACGAGAGTTTGGAAAAAATGCTTGGAATTTTTGAAGAGGTGGGGCAAAAGAGAGAACTCAACTAAGCATTCTATTAATGAGATATGTAACTGTGAGAATAACATCACCCCAAAACATTTTTGGCATATTGGAAGTAAACAGCAATGCACGAGCTACTTCAAGGATATGTCTGTTTTTTCATTCGGCAACCCCATTTTGTTGGGGGTGTCGACACAGGATCTTTGATGAATTATTCCATGTTCTTGGAGATAATTTCCCAAAATCCAATTAAAATATTCTGTGCCATTATTTGTACGCATAATTTGAATTTTCGTGTGAAATTGTGTTTGAATCATGGAATGAAAATTGATAAACACATAACGCACTTCAGTTTTGTCTTTCAACAAGTATACCCAATAAATACGAGTGTGGTCATCAATAAAAGTGACAAACCATTTTGTGTGGGTATGATTGAGAGTGCTAGACGGGCCCATACATCATTGTGAATCATAGTAAACAGTGAGGTTGGTTTGTATTTGGACTTTGGGAAAGAAGTACGTTGGTGTTTTGCAATTTCACAAATCTTACATTGAAAATCAAATGATGTTTTATTCGAACAAATGGAAGGAAATAACTGTCTCAAATACTGGGAATTGGGATGACCCATTCTAAAATGCCATAACAAAATATCACTATCCTTAGGAAAAAATGCAAAATCACAAATAGCAATTTGACGTTGTTCACACACATTAGCCTCCTCAAAGTAGTAGAGTCCCTCACACTCCTTAGCACTGCCAATCGTCTTCCTCGATGATAGGTCCTGAAAAACACAATGAGAGGGAAGAAATTTAGCAGAACAATTGGAATTCTTAGTTAACTGGCTAATGGATAGTAAGTTGCAGGATAAATTAGGAACATGAAGAACAGACTCCAGTGTGATGGAGTCAGAGAGTCGGATATTTTCCTTTGCCTACAACAGACGAGAGTGATCCATCTGCAATTTTAACTTTCAAATTTCTAGCACAAGGTGAATATGATGAGAAAAGATGATAGGCATCGGTCATGTGGTCAGAGGCACCAAAATCAATAATCCAAGGAGTTTTGGATCTAGAGGCTATACTCAAGGTTTGCAAAAAATAGCCTCTTTGGGCTAAAGAACCCGAAGAAATATTTGTGGAAGACTGACCCGAAGTTTGAAAGGTAGAGAACATCTTGTAGAGTTGTTCCAATTGCTCAGAGTTAAATGCACCACTTGAATTGGAACTATTACTTCTTTTCTCCCCTTGAGGTCTCTCGGCTTGATTATCAATCGTAGCTTGGTAGCCTCGATTTTTGTTGCCTTGTCATGGCTTCCAGTCAAAAATCTAGGAAGCATTTTCAACAACAGAGTATGTCTCACGCACCACATCCCACACGTCGAGAAACAGGTACGTTTTGCCAATGGTTGGCTTCGTAGAGTTTATCAAGCATGACGTCATCAAAGAGTTTTCAGACTGCCATTTCTGGGACGCCACTGCATCAGCAGGAGGTGGTTGCCGAGTCTCACCAGTAAGCAAGCCGAGCTTTCCCTTACCGTCGATAACGAGCTTGATTGACTGTGCCCATTCTCTGTAATTCTTACAATTGAATTTTTCAATAGTAAGATGGAGTGGGGAATTCTCAAATACGCCAGCTGAGCCCATGGAGGAGGTTATCTCTGACTCTCCTTCCTGGGTTGCCAACTGGCTAGATTCATGGCTGTCTCTTTTTTGGGCAACCATGGATTGCTTAGGGTTTTGGAGTAACCCGAGCTCTAATACCATGTAGAGAATGAGAATGAATCAATTGTATATTCAATTGTGTATTCTTTACATACACGGGTCCCTATTTAACATGTGCACAGAGAATAAAATATGGAAAAACAAAAGAGGACACAACTTGCAGTTGAGATGTGTGTAGTTTAGCATCGGTGGGGGGTCTCAATTTATAACCTCTGGCTTCTAGCAAGATCTCATGGTAGGTGGTGGTGGCTCACCCACCATGGTAGGTAGCAGTGGCTCACCTACCATGGTAGGTGGCCATCATTCACCAACCATGGCCGTCGTTCACACTGCTGGCCGTCATTCCACAGTAGTCAAAAGACAACTACCAAAAAAAAAAAAGCCATATAACCGCTCCCAACCCTTCTCTTTTGGTAGAAAAATTGTTATTTCATATTTTAAGAGCCCATACATGGTTCATCAAAAATCATGAAGAATATAACCCACATAAGTCTACTTGAAATCAGCGACGTGACATTAAAATTTTGAAAATTCAAAATGTCGTGATTTGATCAAAGGAGCATCAAGTATGATTGATTCTTTGCCACAAGGATAGCTCTTACATTTATTTTTCATTACAAATTCTAATGAAGAAAAATTGTAGGCCAGATTCACTAAACGTGTGATTTTCATCATATGCATCCTTTAGCATACAAATTATAAGTGGAAACAACGGTGCAAAATATAACCTTCGATGATTTTGATACAAGTCATCAAGATGATAATGAAATAGCCAGGCTTCTTCATAAGATTCAGCATGTGATATGTATAGTTTTAAAAAATCAAAGATAAATACCACTAGTGACAACAACAATAGTTGAAACCTATTGAAACTACCAATAGTGACAACAACAACAATCGAAACCCACTAGTTAAAGCCCTATCATCTCTCCTAGGGCTGCGAATGAGTTGAGCCGCTCGTGAGCTACTCGGTGCTCAACTTGATAATGGCTTGCTCAAACTAGTTTATTAAGTTAAACAAGCCAAGCTTGAACTCAAATTTCAAGCTCATCAACTAAACAAGCCAAGCTCGAGCTGGTTCATACTCAGCTTTTAGGCTCGCGAGCTGGCATGCTTAATAGCTTGTGAGCTGGCTCGTTCACTACTTCGTTAGTCGTGAACTAACTCGATATTGAGCTCGTGAACTAGCTCGATATTAGGCTCATGAACAAACACAATATCAATGTTTTAAAAGGTGTTCTTGAGGCGCGCCTTGATGCAAGCATAAAATGCCGTGAGGCATAACTTAAAAGGCAAAACTCCTCAAATGTGTTCGCCCCAAAGGCGCGACTTTTACACCTCAGCTAGAAATGTGTACACCTTTTAGGAGCACACCTAATAATATGAAAAATATACAAAAAAGAAAACAAATGAGAAGATAAGTTAGGGCTTGGTGCGTGTAACCCCCCCACCTCCCGACGACTAGAGGACTTGTGCAAAGCTTTTCCTTCTTCCAAGTTTTTGTCTCTGTCCAACAACTCCTTCTAGCCTCTCGTCTCTCTCCAACAACCCCTTCTGACCTCTCGTCTCTCCCCGAAGACACCCTACAGCCTCTCGTGACCTCGTCTCTCTTTGGCGACCTCCTCTAGTGTGCCTCTATCACCGACTGTCGCTCTCTGCTTCGAGGTATCTTCTCCAGCTAATTCAACTCTCTCTATCTCTCTCTCCAGTCTTGTTTGTATCAGAAGACTCTCTGCCAGTCTGTCTCAAATTTGGCTTTTTCTCTTCTTTTTGTTATGTTTATTTAAGAGTTTAAACTTTAAATCATGAAAATGGTGTCCATTTTGTGACATTATGGCTTATGCTTATCTTTTAACATGCACTATTTGAGTTTGTTACCTAAAATTCGCCTACATGATACTTAAGAATTACGTTTTTATTTCTTTCCCCATTATTCTATAATTTTCTCATTTTTATACTACATATAAATTTATTTTATTTATTAATTAGTTTAAAAAATACAGTTCCAAAAGGCTTACACTTCAACACCTTGAGGCTCACGCCTCATCTTGCAAAGGGTAAAACGCCTCACCTTACACCTTCGCCTTTTAAAACATTGTTCAATATTAATCACATTAAATATCTTATTTTTGAATTTTTCACTTCAAAATATATTTTTCTCAAATTATATTTATTAATTATCAATTAATTTAATTAGTTAATGGCTTGGTTCGTTTATTAGTTTGAAATGAGCTTCAGTCGAGCAGAGTTTGAGCTCGAGCAAGCTCAAACTCGAGCTTAGCTCGTTTATATGTGAAATGAGCTTTAGTCAAGTCGAGCTCGAGCCAAGCTTAAGCTATATATATATATATATGCTAAATGAGCCAAACTCAAACAGATATTTTTAAACTTGAGTCGGGCTCGAGCTCGCTTATAAATAAACGAGCATCTTGGCTCATTTGCAATCTTAATCTCTCATTCCACCAAAACCAACCAAACCCCTCAATTTAAACCCTATCCATCGCCATTGCTCCTCATCATTGGCTTGTCATCATGATCAACAAGCCCACACAGGCAAGATGGAAAGAGAAATCACAGCTAGAAAGAACATTGAGAGAATCAGAGCTAGAGTAGGTGAGACGTCTCCCAATAATGTAGTAAAATTTGGCAAAAGAAATTAAAAAAACAAAGACAAATACCAACAGTGACAACAACAATAATTGAACCCCCACTATCTCTCCATTCCATAAAACCAATCAAACCCCATCCACCACCATTGCCGCTCATCATTGGCTTGTCACAACAATCAACAAGCCCAGAAAAGCAAGATGGAGAGAGAAATCACAATAAGAAAGAGGAATGAGAGAATCAGAGCTAGAGAGCAGGTGAGATGTTTTACCAATAATGTAGTAAAACTTGGGGCAAACTAGTGAATTAATAACTCGGCACTCTTCTTGCTTAGACAGGGAGGTTTCTATCACTAGTTTTGCGGGGTCCATTGGAAGATCCAATGTACGTAAGCTAAGCAATAAGAGTAGATGACTAATGCATCAACCTCCTAAACTTGTTCCTACTTTATCCCAATTTCCAAGATTAAACTTTGGGATCTCCAACAATGTGTCTTACATATCCTCAAATTTTTGTTATGTCTCATAAGAGATCTAAGCTTTCAAAAGAGAGGAAGATAGTTAGCAAACCTTATTAAAATGAAATGGAGGACCCTAATACACATGTGCACACATGCATGCAGAAAGCTAAAGGGAGAAATGAAACAAGACTCCACCAATTCTTGCCCCACCATACTCATTCAAATCACTCAAGAATCCATTCCATGGTCAAGTATATTCAAGGTGACAATTCCTATCAAAGATAGGAATGTCACTAAGGAAACATATCCCAAATGGTTACAAGGGACATATTCCCATGATCACTAAGGGTCACTCTTGCCCCTACAGCATCATCCTCATGCAAGCATACAAGCCACTAAACTTCCCTAGACCAAAGCCATCCATAATGTAGCAACCTATGCCATATGTGACAGGCATATGGAGATTAAAATAACCCAATCAGCACAAAGCAACACTACTTAAGAGGAAATTTATGGAACATAATGGATCCATGCCTCCACCTCCCATTCGGGAGTGTTACATGACATAATATTCTAGTGTTGTCCATGGGGCTCCCAATCCCACATGGAAGCTCTATAAACCCCACATGGATGCCAAGAGCCCGCGCCCAAGCTCCCTTTGGGGTGCTCACTTCATTGTGGCACTAGAGTGGGTAGGAATATGTTCCCCCTAAGAGGAGATTTCATTGTCATCCACACTCTAGCATAAGGAAGTATCAATATGTCAAAGGAGTTATACTAACCTTACTTGCCAAGACACACTTAAACATCTATATAAATATGTTGCTAGGCCACAATGACACCCAAGAATGTCTGACACTTCCATTACTAAATCCGTAGTTGAAATGTGCTTCATCCATGACACATCCCTATGTCAACTAACATCTCTGACACCTCAGCAAGGCTCCCATAAAAATGAACCTCCTGCGCATGTCATGGAGACAAGAATTATACGTTGTGCAAGCAATGAAATGATTGTCCATCTCCTAGTGCACTGCATAGTAGCATTGCAGCTTTTGTAATCCCCTTCTTCATTGGCGGGAAGAGCAGGTGGCCCCTAGGAAAGATGGGAAGAGTTGCTTTTGGTTAACTTCAAGACCTTTGGAAAGAATAGAAATGGTAGAGCTCTTTGGAGTGCAGTTGTTTTTTCCATCTTTCGAACCTTGTGGATGGAGGAGAGGAATTCTAGGATCTTTGAAGGCCGTTCAACCTGTTCTCGGCTTTAATGGGATAGAAAGTATTCCTCACCTCTTTTTGGGTGCACTACTTAGGTTTCTTTTGAGACCTATTGCAGTCGGACCTCATAAGAGACTGAAGAGCAGAGCTTTTGTAATGGCTACTTGTATTTTTTTTTCTGCTTTTCGGTTTTTTGTTTGCTGTAATATAGTTTCTTCCTACTTTTCTAGTTTTTTGGGGAGGACTCCTTGTTCTCTAGTTCATGTACTCTGGTCTTCAATTTTATTATTTAATAATTTTGTTTTCTTTTATCCAAAACATAAAAAAAAAAAAAAGATACAATGGTTGATGGATAATAAGCCAAAATACAGCCCCTTATCCACCTTTAACTTCCGAATAAAGCTTTTAACTTTTTAAAACTACTGGCCTATAACATGTTATCTCTCTTAAATTTTGACTTTTCAAAACTACCTTCCTGAAATATTAGATTCCCAAAACCAACTTTTCAAATCAGAAGTGTGTGTGCCAATGGTGAGTACTACTATAGAAAAAGAAATCCTCAACATTATCAGTCTTGTATTTTCTTCCTAAAATATCATTTGATGGCCCACTACCCACTATGTAGCCTACGTTGTAAGTACCCAAACCATCTGAGTCGTCCCTCCCTTATATTGTATAGGAACTACACCTTATTTACCATGAATATGTTCATTTCTTAATTTATCTCTCAGTGCTATACCACTCATCCATGTAAGCATTCTTACTTTTTAGATATTCTATTTCTTCATCGCCCAACATTCTGATCCATATAGCATAATTGGTCTTATAGTCATTCTATAAAACTTTCCTTTTAATTTTAAGGGTATTCTACGATCACAAAACACACTTGAAGCACTTCTCCATTTTACCCAACCTACTTTCACTCTATGCATTACATCCTCTTTTTTCTCCTTTAGCCTGCATAATAGATCCAAGGTATCAAAATCTATTAGCGTTATTTATTTCTTCATCATCACGTCTAACTTTGCCTCCAATATTCTTATTACTATTACTGAAATTACATTTCATATATTCTATCATATTTCTATTTATCCTAAAGCCTCCAGATTCCAAAGCTTCTCTCCATAATTCTAACTTATCCTCTATTCTGGCCCTAGTTTCATCTATCAATACAATATCATCTGCAAACAACATACATCATGGCACCTCATTTAGATACTCTTAGTCAGTTGATCTATCACTAAGGCCAAAAATATAAGGGCTCAAAGCAAATCCTTGATGTACACCTATGGTGATTGGAAATTCTTTAGTCTCTCCATCTATAGTCCTTACACTAATCATTACTCCATCGTACATATCCTCAATGACATTAGTATACCTACTACATATACCTTTTTTTTCTAAAACCCACCATAGAACTTCCCTAGGTACCCCTATCATATGCTTTCTCTAAGTCAATAAATACCACATGCAAATGTCTCTTCTTTTCCTTAAACTTTTCCATTAATCTTCTTAACACATATATAGCTTCTGTAGTAGATCTCCTAAGCATAAAACCAAATTAATTTTCTGAGACCTTCATTTCTAGCCTCAATCTTTATTTAACTACATTTTCCCACAGTTTCATCCTATGACTCACAAGTTTAATTCTATGATACTTATTGCAATTTTGGATATCTCCTTTATTTTTGCATACAGGCATTGAAGTGTTTTTCCTTCATTCATTTGGTATTTTCTTAATTTTTATAATTGTGTTAAATAAATTAGTTAACCATATAATTTCATTATCACCTGAGCATTTCCAAACTTCAATTGGGATGTTATCCAGTCTTATAGCTTTTCCATTTTTCATTTTTTTAGTGTAAACTTAACTTCGTTAACTCTAACTTTGTGAATAAATCTCATATTTTTAGTTTTTTCCTCATTTGTAAATTCTAAGTTTAGGCCTTTTATTTGGTTTTCATTAAACAGCTTATTAAAATAACTTCACCATCTTTCTTTTATGTCTTCTTCCTTAACCAAGACAATAGCATTCTTTTTTTTATACATTTTACATTACCTAAGTCCTTACTCTTTCTTTCTCTAAAATTAGCAAGTTTAAAAACATATTTTTCCCCTTCTTTTGTATTTAATCTATTATACAAATTATTAAATGATCTATGTTTAGCTTCACTAACAGCCCTTTTTGCATCTTTTCTTGCCTCTTTATACTTTTCAAAGTTATCCATGTTTCTACATTTTTGCCACCATCGGTCCTAATTAAAATAAAAATAAAAATAAAATAAAATAAACCTAAGTCTAAGTTGCAAAGGAAGCATTTTCAAATCCAAAGGCCAAGTCAGAATGATGTAAAAGAGCAGCTAAGCAACTGAATTCTGTCAGCATGCCAATATTAATGTTATCTTCTCACACGTCATTCTTTTCAAACAGTATCTTCTGCCCATGTACTTAATCTGCCATTTTTTGAGGATACAACTCAACAAGATCACAACAGCCAGCATAAAAATAGCAGTGTTTATTTCAGTCGGGAAAGAAAGAAACAGAAAGTAAAACTTATAGATGTGGAACTCGAAATTATTTCTTCAGGCCCTATCAATTAAAAATAATATTTCACATAAATTGCAGTAATCAGTAACACTTTTGATTACAAGAACATGGATGTCAATATGTCCACTTTCCAGAACAACGAAAGATCATCTTACAAAAGAGGCAGTACAGAATTGAACTTTCTACCATCAATCAATTTCTTCCAAGTGGGAGAGATCTGCAAGTAAATGTTTCCTTGAAATTGGATTTCTTGGATGAGGTAAATATAGATGCATAAACTTCCTTATTAGCATTAGGTGGGGCTATGTCAGCCGCTTTGAACCGCTTTACTGAACCTTCATTTGCACCTTTTACAGTAAAACCAACATTTGCAATTTTCACATTTCCTTCCACCTTACCTGTAACCTTCTCCACGCCCTTAGAATCAATTCCATGCTTTGTGCCACTTAACCGGGCTGAATCCAAACTCACACCATCCTCCCCGCATACCCTCGCATCCCCATTCTTCACCTTTTTCACCTTCTTTTCCCTCAACTTCGCCTTTTCTTCTTCCATCCTCTCCCTCAATGCTGCCACCTCCTCCTCACTCCCATTAATCACAATCTTATCCCCCTCCATAAACTCCTTATGACAAACAAGGCAAGACGAAGATTTAACCTCCTTCAAAGCTTTAGCACTCAACACATGCCCACAACCCTTCAAAGAAAAAAACTTGTACTTCCCATTAAACTCAAGCCCTGTAATGGGACACTGGAACCGAGTTCCCCCAATCACATCTCCATCGTTTGAGTCCAACCCAGGAATCATCGAAAATTGAATCGGAATCATATCCTTCAAACCCTTGATATGCCCAAACTCCTTGGGCAGCTTCTTCCCCAACAACGCCTCCACAAGCGCCTCTTTGTTGAACACATTCCCGAGCCTATCCACCACGCAAGGATGCTTCAACGGCTCGAACGACAGCGCACACGTCGTCCACTTGGATAATCTCTTCTCATTCGGATCAACCTTGTCGGGCTTTTTTATCGCGTACATGTTGAGATAGCAATCGCGGGACTCTGCTCCGGTGGCGCCGCCATCGCCACCGCCGCCAGGGGCTCGAATGCGAAGTACGAGCGTCGAGAAATGCTGGATTTGGGAGTCGCGTATGGTGGTGGAGTCAGAGAGGGGCTTGCCCGTGAAGGTGAAGTATAGGGAGGCTAGGGTTTGGGAGGGGAGGTTTTGGGGGAGGAGAGAGAGCTTGAGGTGGCGGAGGGTGTGAGAAGGATTTAGGGCAAGGGCGCGGGAAGGAAGATTGAGATCGGGGGATTGGACGAAGATCTGCAGAGGGTGGTTCGCAGGATCCATTCTGAATTCTAGGGTTTCTGTGATAGACTTTTGAGGTTGAGAAGACGAAGCTGAAACAATGGCTGGTTTCGGAATTGGGAATTTTGGTGCGTCTAACCGCCCTTGGGATCTGTTTTTATCTTATTAATCGGTCTGGTCTGGCAAGGCTCGACAATTCGGTTCGGTTCGGTTCGGTTTGAGCCTTGTAGTTTCCCAAAGACAAAGACGAACCACTTATAGAAAATAATTTTTTTGTGGAAAAAATTATTTACTTTAAAAATACTTATCCAAAAATATTTTTAAATCACTTATTGTAAGTATTTTGTAGATAATTATTTTTTGAAATATTTTTAAAAAAAATACATGTTTTTTCAAAGGAGTACTTATTTTTTGAGAATTTTTTGAACCGGGCGAAATCTAATCAAATTTATTTTTTAAAAAAATTAAAGTTTAAAGACACTTTATGCTTAATTTGGAATTTGGAAAAGTTTAATAAAAAAATAAAAATACAAAAAAAATTTACTTTTTTGTCTTTGATAAATAATGAAGGTGGAAAAGAAAATAAAATATTATTAATCAATTAATTAGTTAAACATTATTAAATTAATATATTAAATAAACAAATAAAGGGAATAGTAAAAAAATAATTAAATTAAATTAAAATTATTTATTAGTAATTAATTCATTAGTTAAACATTATTAGCTTGAATTAATTAAGTAAGTAAAATGGGGGTTATATCTATATATATATATATATATATATATATATATACATATATATATATATATATGATAGGAAGTTAAGTTAAAGTAAGTAGAGGGTAAAAAAAAAAGGGAAAAGGATAAAGAAGCTTACATGAACCAAAATCAAATTGAATTGGAGAGAGAGAGAGCTCTCTCAGTGCATCCGACACCTCCTCCGTCTCTCCTTCCCTCTTTTTTCAATTTTTCAGCAAATATTTAGCCGATCAAAAAACGGAAGGTATCGTTGGGTTCCTAACTTCGCCACCGATATTTCTATTAGAGCGAATTTATCGTGGGAGCAGTATAGGTACCACTCATGGGGAAAGATATATTTCCTCTAAATCCTTAATTTATCCTTAAATCCACCGTTAAATCAACGATCAGGCACCACTACGGGGTCCTAGTCACAATCGTCGTCATTTTTACCGAAGTAAATATTTAATTTGGGTTTTCTAAGCCCCATTCCAAAGCGAGAGTGGAATTTGGGAAATTAGGTAAATTGGTTATATTTGAGGGTATAATTATTTATTTATAATTTATGGGCCTAGGAAATATTAAAATAGTATTTTATTTAGAGTTGACTTAATGGAATTATGATTTTTGATTCAGGGTCCAGGTGAGCGCCGCAGGTATTTTTCGGGGTCCCTGTTGGTGTAATTCAAGAAACCAGGTCAGGGAAACTATATATTAAACCAAGTTTTATGAAATAAAAGATATTGAATTATGTTATACTTATGTATACGTTTTGGTATGGGTTTAAAAATGTCAACCATATAAATTATGTTTTCTGAGTTTATGACCACTTATTTAGTTATGTATATGTGAAAATGAACTCATGAAAGTGAAATGTATTTTCTGGAAAATTATGTAAGAAATGAAAATTATATTTTCAATGTTAAAATGTTAAATGTGGGTTGACTTATTTTACAAGGAATATGTATGATTTTTATTGCTAAATTGTGTGGCATGAATAAATGTAAGTTTTGTGCAAATATATGTTAAATGTATAAGATGCAGGCTAAGTAAGTAAAGTATTAAGAATAAAATATGATATGAATCATGCTGCTTGTGCATGTTAATGCAACCATGTAAATGTAAGACACTTGAAAAGAGTCGTGTTAGCATATTTTAGAGCATTTCTATGTGGACTAACTGATTACAACTAAAAAAAGTTGTGTTAGCAGATTTTAGCGCATTTTTATGTAAACTAACTAATGATGGCTAAAGAGCAGTTGTAGTACGAATGAATGAAATGAAAATAAAATGAAAAGGCAATGAAATGACAATGAAATAAAATGTGAAATGTGAACGATGTAAATGGGAAAAAGTCACTTAAAGTAAAATTCAATGAAATGTTAAAGTTATGAACATAAATAGATGTGAATGATTGAATCATGACAAAAAGAATAATATATTAAGATATTATAAGTATTTATGCTAATAGACTATGTTACAATTGGGGTGGGGCATACTCTTCGTCGAGGGTTTGCTCAGAAAGGCAAGTGCACTAGTAGTATCAGATTTAGCAATAGGCTACATAACGTATTAGGGCAGAGAGAACTTACTTGTATGGGCAGGTAGATTTCCCTATCCTTGGGGGCCTTCACTGGTAAACCTTTGCTTGAACTGTGTAAGTATGAGATTAATCTATCACTTGAGGGTTTATTGAGTAAGGTGAGTGATTACGCACTTAAATTACATAACTAGGTATTTTAGTTCATGTATTACGAATTATATTTTTAATTAAATGTCTAATTAATCTCAATAAATTAACATTGTGTCCTGTTTATAACATTTGAGTTTTATTAAGTAAATTATGATTTTTGGTATTTTTTATCACAGGACGATTATTGGAAGTTAAAAATCAAAGGTACTTCATAATCTATGCATAACTCTCATCCAATCTCTGATTCCGATGATTCAAGATGTTGTAAAAAGATAAGAAAACACTTTACAATTTTCATGTTTTGCATTTTGAGAAATACTAGTTGCATCAAGGACGAAATCGGACGTGAATTTACCATACATTGTTTTATGGACTGTTTCGGCATTACTCCGTAATCTGGGTGTAACTTTCTCGTACGAGTTTCGATCGAGATGATTCAAAATTTTGGGGAAAGCTGAGAAAAAGCTCTACAACTTTCATGTTTTGAGCTTTAAGAGATACGAGTTTTAGTATGGTCAAAATCAAACTTGTTCGTTGGGGGATAGAAACTTAAAATGGAGCAAACAAAACAAGAAATTGAAGAAATAAAAAGATGTGGGTCGGGTCCATTGATGTTTCCCGACCATGCAACTTAAGGGCACGCTGGGAGAGAGTTTTGATAGCCCGTGTGTGTGTTATTAAGACGAAAAGGAGAGAAAAGCATTAGGGGCATTGGGGGAAAAACGAGGGTAGCTAGGAAGAGAAAAAGGGAGTTACGGTTTCTTGGCAAAGAGAGGTTGCGTGGGGGAGGCTTGAAGCAGGCAACATTGGGGGCAGTGCCGCTGCTGTTCCTCTCTTCATGGCCAGACCATTTTTCCATCTCTCTCTCTATCTTTCTCCCTCTCTCTCTCTCTCTTGATGTTATTTTAATAATTGTTGGTGTGGTATATTAAATTCAGTGGTCTTTATTTCATTTAATGTCATTATTGATTTTAAACTTTGTTTGGATTATTTATATTATTTGCTTTTACTCTCTCTCTCTCTCTCTCTCTCTTGAATTTAAACACTTGTTTGGATTATTTAAATTGTTAAGTTCAGTATTTATTTAGAGTAATTGTTGAATTTACATTCTTCGTGGGTTATTTATATTGTTAAATTCAGTTTATCTTTTTTTATTTTGAAGTCATTGTAGGAATTAATATTAGTTGAGTATTTTTGTTATTGAGTTCACCATGCTTTATTTAAAGTTAATGTTGAAACTAAATATTTGTTTAAGTCCCTCCCTCATTCTCTCTTTTTCCCTTGTGGTTGTTTAGTTGTTTTGTTTTACTTAATGTCATGTTAAATGTCTTGTTGGAGCTTTAATTAGTCTAAATCTAATTATTCTTATTTAAGAGTTGTTTGAGTTTATCTATTGTTAGGTCTAGTTTATTTATTTAGTTAAGCTTTACTTTTTATTTAGTTTAGCTATTTTTATTATTATTTGTATTTAGTTGAAATGTTGCATGATGCTTATATTTCATTCAAGTCATCATTGTGTTGAATGAGTGTTTAATCTTAAGTCATTGTTAAGGTTTAATTTTAGTTTAATTAGTGAGTTGTTTAGTTGGTTTATGCGTGTTAAATTTTTAGTTTAGGATTTGCGTCATTTCAATTCCATCACAAACTTTAAAAAATCTCAAGATTTTGAATTTGAACAATGTTCAGTAAAATTCGTTTTCTTATTTTCTTTACCTATTTCACACTAATTTAGAACTAATATGCATTCCCCATGGAGACAATTTGGCCTATTTGGGCTAATTATTACACGACGTAACTCCTATACTTGGGATAGCCCTAGTGCTACTCATTTTAACAAGTGAGTCAATGAGTACCTTGGCATGCTTCAATTGTGACCTTTGAGTTGTCTAATGTATCAAAGTAGAGGGGTGTTACTTGTATGAGCGGATAATCACCCTATCCTTGGGTAATCTCGTGGGTAAAATACTTTGCATGTGTTTGATTAGGCTCAGGAAATGTTCTCAGAATAAATGTTAATGATTTGCAAATGTTATTAAAATGATATTTATGAACCTCGTGTTAGCCACATGATGTTTTAATATATTGTTTATTCCCTTACTAACATGTGTCTCACCTGAATATGAATTTATTTTTTTTAGAATTTCCTCGAAATCGAGCTTAGAGAGCTCGAGGTTTTATAACATTTTTGGAAAATAGAAGAGAAAATGGTATATTTTTATGTTAATTTTGAGATGTATAACTTTATGTTTTATGTTTTATATTTTATCTTTTAAGTTTTCTCATATATGGATGGTTGAGAATATTGGTATTTGGGGATTATGTTTTGGAGACATGTATATATGTGATTACAGTGGTGAATAGTTAATTTGGATTATGAATAGGAATAGTAAACCCTGATATTATATATGATTAAGGATTATATTTATGTTTTCCGCTACTTATTGATTTATGGATTATCAATCGGTTAGCAGGTAAATAAATTGATTAGTAGCACTCCGGGCCCACTTAGAGGGTCGAGGCGTTACATTTTCAGTTTTTTAGCAAACAGCTAAAAATCGGAAAAATTAGCAACAAAAACAAAAGACTGACAACAGATACAAGCGCGATTTTATAATATATTTTTTTATTGTGAAGAAACATAAACAAAAAGCGAAAAACGACAATGATACCAAAGAGGCTCTCATAATAGAATTATTATTATTATTATTATTATTTTGTCCTCCTTTTCATAGCTTAAAAAAAAAAACTACACCAGACACAGATGCTCATAAATGTCACTTTGTTTTTTGCTCTTTTGTTTTTTTGTTAATTCCTAATATAAGCAAGAGCATAAACACAACGCTTTATTGATTGTTCCAAAATTAATATGTATCTTGCGAAAAAGGAAAATGAAGGATCAAAGAAGTCAGTGACCTAGCTAAACTTACCTAAAACCCCAATGGCAACCTCTAAAACCTCAAGGGCAAAATGGTTAGTGCATTAAAATTGACCATTCACATTGTTCTTGCCTTTTAAACACCTGATCAATACTAATTTATCTAAAATTAAATTCTTTAATTTTATTGTTAATTACATTTTATTTTTATTTTATCACTAAAATTACATATGACAAATTCAGTTACTTCTAATTCATATTTTCTTAAGGGGGAACAATATAAATTCCCCTTGTAGTTTAACTCAATAAGTTACCTTGTAATTTTGTTATTGTCATTAAGCCCTTAGTGATTTTTAAAACAATGAAATGATATAACACTTTTAACTCATGTTGATTCGAATGTCTTGTGTAAGTAATCAAAGTACATAAGGAATAGAAGATAAAAGTAGAAATCGTCCAATCACATGGGTGGAGGTGGAGGGGTCGGGGCGGATACGAGGGCAAAGGGCATCATAATTTTTTTTATTAATATTAATATATTTTAATTCAATTTTATTAGTACTACATTATTATTCTCCTACTAATTTTAGGTTTATTAAACAATTATAGAGATTATATATTAAAATAAATATCTTGAATTTGTATTTTAACTTTATATCTAATGCATTCAATGAGTAATGTATATAGTATTCTCATTGGTCTTAAGGAACATACCTAGACTCTATTTAATAATAATAATAATAATAATAATAATAATAATAATAATAATAATAATAAGAATTATAGTAAATAATATTTTGAATATCACAAAGGGGTTTAACATTCACAATAAAATCATAGAGTAGCTTAGTGACTTTTTATCAAATCACAAGGCAAGTTTGTGTATTTTTTCTTTTTTTATTAATCTATTAATGGTGCTTGCTTTATGAAATAATTAAAAATGTGGGTAGACTAAATCAGAAAAACTAAAGATGTTCATTTTATCCAAAAGTTACTATTTTCATGTTTTTTTTTTGTTTTATTTATTTTAATACAGTGATTGTAGTCTAATTTTAATTTATGGTCTATTTTTATATAGTTAAAATTCTAGAGATTGTCGATCGCATCTCATGTCTTTTTATCTATAAACATTAGAATATAAGATGTAGTGACCCGAATAATTATAATATTTAAATAATATTAGAGAGGGAGGAAATAGAAATTGGAAGGGATAAAGAAAGAGGCAGCAGACCTTGTCGACGAACGCGAAGTTACAATTGGGCTCGTCGACGAGTGTACATTTCGTCGACAAGAAAATATCGAAGAGCAAACCTCTCATTCCTGAATTTTGTCAATAAGAAACAGAATTCGTCAACGAACTTCCTTCATGACCTCGTCAACGAGGTGACGTGGCTCGTCAACGAAGGCCACAGTATAAATAGTTGTAAATGCGATTTTTTTATAGAATTTCGGCGCAGAATCCTCCCTTCTCTCTCCCTTCAGTTCCCCAACCTTCTCTCTAGTTTTCTGGGTCCATTATTCGCCAAATCGAAGCCACTACGACACTCTTGGGAAAGTTCTCTACATATCTGCTTGAGTGGATCGTCGGTGGGTCGAGTTCGGAATTTATCCCAGATTCAGGGCAAGGCTTTCTACTCAATATTTGGCTTTTTAACAGTTGTAGAAAGCATAGTACGTGTAGAAATACTGAAGTTTAGTTCTGGGGAATGTCACTTTCAGGGTATTGAACGGGGAACCCTGCAGGTGCAGGACAAATTTTCTTATGGGCTTTTCAAGAATTAGGTAAGGGGATAAACTAAACTAGTTATTTTATGAAAATGTAGGTATGTTATTACAACATCTGATTTCAGGAAAACAAATATATTTATATATGTTTTATGTTTGGGAAATATTGTGGTAAAAGATGATATGTTTAAATATGTATAAAACCTATTTCGTGTGGCATGAGTAAAATTTATAATAAAATACTTTTTTCTGAGAATGTGATAAAGATATGGATTTTTATAATGAAAAATCAGCGTACGGGCCGAGAATTTTATATGATTTTTCGACGTACAGGTCGTGCTATGGATATGATTTGCCGGCGTATGGGTCGTGCTATGGATATGTTTGTCGGCATATAGGCCGAGCTATGGATATGTTTGTCAGCTTACGGGCCGAGTTATGGATATGATTTGCCGGTATACGGGCCGAGTTATGGTAAAAATATGAAATACCGGTGTACAGGCCGATGATTTTCATGATATACTTATATATGCAAAATGGTATATTCTAGTAATTAATGGTATGAAATATTCATGTATCACAGTTTCATTAAATGCTATATGTTATCAGAACCTGGTTGGTTTGGTTTAGGCTAGCACTTGCACGGTACCGATGCTATGTGTTCATGATTTATCATGATATTTGTGTTAACGTTGCTGTACGGAGTGGCGTGAGGTTTGATGGTCGATGTGGTTTTAAGAAGTGTGAGCGCCCGTGGTGTACGGACTAGGTCTGGCAGACCCATCGGACTTACAGACTGTACTATTGACTTGGCAATGGTTGGCCAACCATTGTCAGGTCCCGCCTTCGGCCACACAACCCAGTCATGTGGGGGTAATACATGACAACAACCAACTAACCTACCAGGGTTGTTTTTGTACTATATTATACGAGATGAATTATGTTTATGAAAATCCTATGTGTTCTGCTTTGATATGAGAATATAAGTTTCCCAGATATGATACAGACAGTTATACTGATATT
The DNA here is from genome assembly GCF_029873635.1 of Malania oleifera. Lineage (NCBI taxonomy): Eukaryota > Viridiplantae > Streptophyta > Magnoliopsida > Santalales > Ximeniaceae > Malania > Malania oleifera. The sequence continues at coordinate 124,935,442 of NC_080418.1, forward strand.
TTTATGTATGATTTTCTATAGAACACAGAAATATTCATGTTGCCACACACTAGTATTAGTTTATTTCCCTTACTGAGAGGTGTCTCACCTCAAAATTTCATGAACTTTTCAGGAGCCCCTAATAGGAGAGCAGATAAAGCTCCGCTGAGGTAGATACAGTTGACCTGCCTTTTTTGAAGGGTATGTATTTTGTGATAGGGACAGATGATTTTTGTGGGAATGACCCTAGGTCTCCTTTTGGGTTGTAAATATAATAACAATGGATGTAGTAACTCTGGTATTGAGATTGATGGTTTTGTATTTATGATATTGTGATTTTATGTTCCCTGTTGCATAGGCTTCCATTTTGTATTTTTGTTATATCCTTGGTACCCACGGGTTCAGGTGAATTATGTTTTTATTATATTATGGAAAAAAAATCTATGGAAATTAAGCAAGTCATTACATAAGATGTCCAACATAAGTCCCATTTTTAATAATATATGTTCGATACATAGAAATGGAATGAAATTACATATTTCTATTCAAAATCTTCATTCAATTTTATTTTTGCTCCATTTCATTTTGCAAATCGAATATCAAAATGTGAAGTTACTTCTAATAAACCTTTTATACATTATAAAACGAAAATATAATATTTAATTTTATATTTTAAAATAGCCAAACATTTATTGAAAGTATTAAATTAAATACTAATTTTATATGCTTAATGTATATGAATTATGCAAAAAATGTAGTTTGAAGAGTGCATATAATATTACAACAATCATCTAATTTCAATATTTAATTTTTGTTTTCATAACAAAAAAAATTACATGTTTGAATTTATATGCTTTAGTCATTATATTTAATACATTCAATATCACATTTTGTACTTTTTTTTTAATGTCTCGAGGGATAACAATGAACTAAGTAATTTAAAGAAGTTATGAATAATGTAATGTTTAATAAATAAGTAGCATACATGTAAGGTTTATAAGTGTTATTCATGATAAATTAGAAAACATCTAGTACATGCTTTGTAATGACCTGCCTATTTTAACATAATTTTTTTTTTTAATAATGACGTACGTAATGATCCACATAACCTGCTAAACTGACATAATTATAATCAATCTGGACCATAGGTACTAGGGATTTGCCTGTCATATATCTCTGATACCTAAGCAGTGGAAAACCTAAATTACATACATATCATCCAACAGTTACAATACAAGAGTGCTACCAGTCTATCAAACATATATACATATACATTACAAAAAGACCAAAAGGAGTAAAACTAGGATCATAATCCAAAAACCATCAAACCCTAGTACAACAACTCACCCTCCCTCCAAGGTAGTATGAACTGCCTCTAATGATGCGGAGCACGGCCCGACTATCTATCGGGATTCCCTGAAAAGTTTTGTAAGTTGGGGTGAGACACCTCTCTGTAAGGGGAATAAACTAATATCAGTTGTGTAGCGGTATGAGTATGTTTGTGCTATAATAGATAAACAATACATAACACGTATCTGGATAAAAACTAGTGATATTGTAACGACTTGCTTATCTTATTATATATTAAAACATAATTGATAACAAAGTCAACCCGAACCCGGGGTAAAGGGGATATTTGACCTTCACAGCGGAAACTTAAGCAACATTAAATATAAATCACATTCTCAAAACCATAAAATACATAACACCAGAGTCAACTACATCTCAAAATACTGTGTTTATATACAATCTCCAAAAATATAAAAATATTTACTTATCTAGGAACCCACAACACAAATCTCCTGTTCCTAGATCAAAACTTACCCTCCTAGCGAGGTAGTATCATACTATCTCAACGGCGGCCTCGATCCGCCGATCTTTCTGGGTTTCCTGAAAATGATTTAATGTATGGGGTGAGACACCTCTCAGTAAGGGAAAATAAACTAAATACAACTGTGTGACAACATTAATATTTAATGTTATAATACATATAGAGTTCATTTCATATGCTAGAAAACATTCATCATAACATACTGAATATTCATATACTTTCATAATTTCTAATAAGTCATACTGATCAGAGTTCATTTCATATGCTAGAAAACATCCATCATAACATACTGAATATTCATATACTTTCATAATTTCTAATAAGTCATACTGATCATGAAATGTCTGATATAACTGATAATACTGAAATTTACCAAGGATGTATAGCTAGCTAGTGTCATGTATTACCCCCCATGATGGGTTGTGCAACCCGAAGGCGAGACCCGATAATGGCTGGCTGACCACTACCAAGCCAAAAATGTCTGTAAGTACGATGGGCCCGCCACACCCTGATCCAGACTGTCAGGTGGACGTCTACAACTCTACACTGGAAGCCACATCAACAATCAATCTCCCACCCCCTCTACTTGTAGGGGCGGTTAGCACAAGTCTGAACATAATAATTTGATATGTATAGCTACAGTACCGTGCTCCTGAAACTGAACTGAACTATCATTTGGGTTCTGATAACATATAATACATGATAATATACTTGTCTAACATAAATAGATTGATAACATTTTTTGTAATAACATACATACATACATACATACATACGACCTTGTGTCGATTTCTTTTATATCTACGGCCTTACACCGAACATCTCATAAATATGACCTTGCGCCGAAATCATACGTATAACACGGCCTTGCGCCAACTATCAATCATAGCCTTGTGCCGAATATTTCATATATATCATTTTGAATAAATAATTCATTTATTATGTATTTTAAAATCATAACATACTGCATTATTTCATAATCTTTGAAAAACATGTTTTGTTCATAAAATTGCATATCATAATACTTTTCACGTAAAATAATATTCATGCCACACAATGTTGTATAAAACCATACGTTCTATTCTAAAATCTTATTTTCTGGCATTTCATTCTTATATATACATTTCAACATAATAGCAGTATTTTCCCAAATTTGCATTTTCTCTATAATATATAAAAACATTACATGCTTTCCTAAATATAATTCCTCTAATTGATAATAATTTTCATGGAAAGATAACTGCTTTAATTTATTCTCTTACCTAATTTCTGAGAAGAAACCCTGAAATCTGCTAGTCCTGCACTCGCAGGGTTTCCCGTTCAACACCCTGAAAATGACAACTCTCAGAACTAAACTTCAGTTTTTTTCCATGAATAACATATCCTATAACTATAGGAAGACTAAATTCTGAATAATTAGCCTTACCTTGATTCGGGGATGAATTTCAAACTATCCCCACTGACGATCCACTATGGCAAATATGCAGAGAACTTCCCCAAAAGTGTCGTGGTGGCTTCAGATTGTCGAACTGGCGTAAATCAGACCCAGAAACTTAGAGAGAAGGTGGAAGGGACGAAAACCTAGAGAGAGAAGGAATTTCTCGCACGATCTCCGCTAAAAAATCTGATTTTAGCATACTTATACACCGGCCTTCGCCGACGAGCCACGTCACCTTGTCGACGAGGTTAAGAAGAACCTTCGTCGACGAACATTTGCTTCTCATCAACGAAATTCAGAGATGGGCAAATAGTCTCTCGGTATTTTCTCGTCGACAAAGCACACCCTCGTCGACGAGCCCAATACGTAACGTCATCGATGAAACCAAATTTCCTCTTTCCTCTCTCTTTATTATTTAAATACCATTATTCTTCGGGTCATTACAAATATAATATTGGGTAAAACATACATAATCATAATCATGTTAAATCATACTGAATTTTAATTATTCCAAAATCATCTGCTATAATTGATAGTACTAAATATTACCCATGATGGATAGCTAGCTGATGTCATGTTTTACCCCCTATGACTCGGTTGTGCAGCCTGAAGGTGGGACCTAACAATGGTTGGTCGACCACTGCCAAGTCAAATGTATCTATAAGTACGATGGGCCCGCCCCACTCTAGTCCAGACTGCTAGGGAGACATCTACAACACTACACTGTAGCCACATCGACTATCCATCTCCCTCACTCTCTACTGGCAAGTATGGTAGCACTAATCTGAACTAAATTAAATAGTTAAGGAATCGAACCCTGAATACTGATCTAAAATAAACCATCTGGGTTCTGATAACATATAGTATATTTACATATACCGATTTAACATAAAACTCGATTGACAACATTTTTCTGAATTCTAACACATCATAAATAATCATGGCCTTGCACCGAATAACATACATAATTACGACATTGCGTAGAATAACATACATAATTACGGCTTTGCGTCGCCTATCAATCACGGCCTTGTGCTAAGCATATCATAACATACTGAACTAAAATTTGTATTATTTATCATAAAGTTCTGAAACAATAATTTCCCGTATTATTTATGGTTTTCCTGGAAAATTGTTGTAAACATGCTTTTTCTGAAAATCTTACATAATATAATATTAGTAAAATGATACTCATGCCATACCGTTTTAAATAGTATTAAAACTGAATACTAAATTGAATTTATTTCTGATTAAATATTTTAAAACTATTTTCCTGTTCAACAGCAGTATTCCCAAACATTCTGATATAACATACATAATTACTGTAAATACATGCTATTTTAAAATAATAACTCTTCATAAACATAAAACTGACTTAATTTATCCTCTTACCTGGCTTAATGAGAATCACAAATTTAAAAAAATTTACTCATGTGGCATTCCCAGCTCAACACCTTGAAATCAACATTTTCCCAACAAATCCCAGTATTATTTCACTTAACACATTTCTTTCAGTCCAGAAACACCAAAAACTTAATAAAACTTAAACTAATTAACTTACCCAAATTTTTAGGATGGTGCTCAAATTGGCCTAACCAACAAATTACTCCAGCAGTCGTAGAGAATCTTCCCAGAAGTAACGTGGCAGCTTCAAATCGTCGAACCGATGTGAAACGATAGAAAGCTGAAGTTAAAAGAGAGAGAAAAGATTTTGCATGAAATTCCTCATAGAAATCAGATTTGAGCTTATTTATACACCAGCCCTCGTCGATGAGACACGTCACTTTGTCGACGAGGCCAAGAAGAGAGTTCATCGACGAAGACTTACACATCGTCAATGAAATTCAGGCCCTAAAAATAGCCCTCTCGGTAATTTCTCATCGACGAGACACGTGTCTATGTCGATGATCCCAAACAAGCCTATTCATTGACAAGACCCTACTGTGACCCCCTTAAAAATTCTCATTTCTCTCCCTTTTTTATTATTAAATTACTATAATTTTTTGGGTCTCTACATTATATCCTCCTTAAAAAAAATTTTGTCCTCGAAATTTACCATCTGAGCGATTCACCATTTCTTAAAGAAAAATTGACTACTTATTTTATTACTTACCCTCATTTGTGGCAGAGGAATACTGTGGTTACATTCAAGGTTCTCGGAGATTACATAAATAGAAAATAAAATTCCCCAAAAACCATAACTCTACCTACTACCAAAAGATTATTACATGTACTAATTAACCTGTAAAGGGAACATTACATACTTATTTGCATATTTTCCTAATTACTATTGAACCCCACTAAATAAATGCGGGTATTTCTATCGTATTTGCTCCTCGATCGCCCATGAAACTTCCTCTATCGCATGATTTCTCCACAAAACTTTTACTAAAGGAATCTTCTTATTGTGCAATTCCTGTTCTTTCTTGTCCAGAATCTGCACTGGTATCTCCTCATACACCAGAGTATCCCTAAGCTCTATCTCACCATAGTTGATCACATGGGAGGGGTATGTGACGTATTTCCTCAACATAGAAACATGGAATACGTCGTGTATTCTGGATAAAATGGGTGGTAAAGCTAACCTGTAGGCAACTGACCCCACTCTCTCAAGGATCTCAAACGGGCTAATAAACCTAGGGCTAAGCTTACTCTTCCTTATAAATCTCATAAATCCCTTAAATAGAGCTATTTTCAAAAACACGTGATCTCCAACATCAAATTCCAGTTTCCTACGACAAGTATTAGCGTAACTCTTCTGTCGGCTCTGAGTTGCACTGATCCAATCTTCTATGAGCCGAACTTTATCATATGCCTGCTGCACTAATTCTGGCCCCACAACTCGCCACTCCCCTAACTCATCCCAGTATAAAGGAGAACGACATCTCCTACCATAGAGTGTCTCATAAGGTGTCATGCCGATGCTTTCCTGATAGCTGTCATTGTATGCGAACTCTACTAGCGGCATATACTGGGTCCAACCACCCCCAAAATCTAGCACGCATGCCCGTAACATATCTTCGAATATCTGAATCACCCTCTCAGTCTAGCTGTCCGTCTGAGGATGAAACGTCGTGCTGAAAGATAACTGAGACCCTAGAGCCTCCTGCAAGCTCCTCCGAAACCGTGACGTGAAATATGGGTCTTGGTATGATACTATAGACACTGGCACACCATGTGATCGTACTATCTCCTGAATATATAATTCCGCCAGTCTGTCCGTGGAGTAGTTGACTTTAGTAGGAATGAAATGAGAGGTCTTCGTCAATTTATCAACGACCACCAAAATAGCATTTTGACTATGCAGTTCTAGTGGTAAACCCGTCACAAAGTCCATAGATACATGATCTCACTTCCACTCTAGGATGTAAAGCTGCTGCAAATGACCCACCGGCCTCTGGTGCTCAGCCTTTTCCTGCTGGCATGTTAAACACTGCTGCACAAACTCAACAATTTTCCTCTTCATGCCGCTCCACCAATAAGACTTTTGCAGATCCCCATACATTTTAGTACTACCTGGATGAACCGTATACAAGGACCTGTGAGCCTCCTCTAAGATCGTCCTCTTGATGACCATATCCGCAAGCACGCACAACCTAGAACGGAACCTCAAGGCCCCGTCATCAGAAATACAGAATTCCTCTCCCTGACCACCTTGTACTCTAGCTATTACATCTGCTAATTCTGGGTCCTCTTTCTGAGAAGCTTTAATCTTTTCCTATAATGTAGGCTGCACCACTAAGTTGACAATAAATGTTCGAGGATCACCATCTACCAACTCTACATCGAGTCTTTCCATATCCATTTAGATTGGATGCTGAACCTCCATAGTTGTTAGTACTGGTCCCACTAATTTCCTACTTAGAGCATCAACTACCACATTTGCTTTCCTTGAATGGTAACTAATAGTGCAGTCATAATATTTAATAAGTTCCAACCACCTCCTCTATCTCATGTTCAGCTCCTTTTGAGTGAAAAAGTACATCAAACTTTTGTGATCGGAGAATATCTCATATCTCTCATTGTACAAGTAATGCCTCCAAATCTTTAATGCGTGTACCATTGCAACCAATTCCAGATCGTAGGTAGGGTAGTTCTTTTCATACTCTTTCAACTGTCCGCAGGCATAAACTACAACCCTACCATGCTGCATCAATACACAACCGAGTCCTTTCAAAGATGCATCACTATAAATTACATAACCATCACCCCCTAACGGAATGATTAACACAGGTGCAGTGACAAGCCATTGTTTCAATTTCTGAAAGCTCTGTTCACAACTGTCATCCTATTCAAACTTGACATTCTTCTTGGTCAGACGCATTAGAGGCCTTAATAATGCTGAGAATCCCTCAACAAACCGACAATAATAACCTGTGAGCCCTAAGAAACTCTTGATTTCTTGAATGTTCTTCGGTATGGCCCAATTTATTACAAGTTCAATCTTGTTGGGATCTACACAAATTTCATCCCCTGATATGACATGCCTAAGAAATGTCACTTTCTCCAACCAAAATTCACATTTACTAAACTTGGCATATAATCTCTTTTCCCTAAGTATCTGAAGTACCAGCCGTAAGTGTGCCTCATGCTCCTCAAAACTCTCTGAATAAACCAGGATATCATCAATGAAAACCACAACAAATCGGTCTCAATACTGATGAATGATTCTATTCATCAAATCCATGAATACAGCAGGAGCATTCGTCAAACCAAAAGGTATAACGAGGAATTCCTAATGCCCATATCTGGTCCTAAAGGCTGTCTTCGAGATGTCTTCTGCTTTTACTTTCACCTGATGGTAGCCTGATCTGAGGTCAATCTTGGAATAGACCCGTATACCTTGAAGCTGATCAAACAAGTCATCTATACGGGGTAGAGGATACATATTGTTGATTGTCACCTTATTAATTTCCCTCTAATCTATACACATCCTCACAGACCCGTTTTTTTCTTTACAAATAACACTGGGGCTCCTGACAGTGACACACTGGGCCGAATAAAACCCTTATCTAGCAAGTCTTACAACTAATCTTTTAGCTCTCCCAACTCTATTGGAGCCATTTTGTAAGGAGCTTTAGAAATCGGTGTCGTCCCTGAAAGTAAATCAAAAGAGAAATCTACCTTGCGATCAGGAGGCAAATCAGGTAGCTCATCCGGGAAGACATCTGAAAACTCCTTCACCACTAGCATATTAGCAAGATTTAATTCATTTTTTGACATTTCCTTTACAAAGGCCACAAAGCCCTGACAACTGTCCAGAAGTAGTCTCTCCTCGCCCATATGGTTGATACTAACTGAGGCAGGGACTCCACTCGCAACCCTATGAACCTAAATTTCGGTCTTCCCTGAGGTCTGAATATCACTTCTTTCAAACGACGGTCTATACTGGCATAATTAGCTGCCAACTAATCTATACTAAATATTACATCGAACCCATGTATGTCCAACACTATCAAGTCAGCTAGCAAGACTTTCACTTGAATATCAACTCGACAATCTCGGAGTACTCTACTACACCTCACTACTGACCCTGTCGGTGTAGTTACTAACAGTTCGGTGTCTAACAACTGTGTTTCTGCCCCATATAATCTAATACACCCTATAGACACAAACGAGTGTGTGGCACTTGAATCAAACAATACAATAACTTTAGATGAAAGCATACCAATCATACCTATCACCACATCGCCGACTGTCTCAACATCACCCGACATTAGAGCGTAAACTCTCGTTGGAGTCGTGTTCCTCTATTGACCACCACGGGGAGCTTGATGCCCTCACTGCGCAAGTCTGGGAGCGGAAGCAGCTCGAGTATGAGCTTGACAGTCTCTCATCATATGCTCTAGCTCCTCGCATCAGTAGTAAACACCTCACCCAGCACGACACTCCCCTAGGTGTTTCTTTCCACAAATTGGACAAAGCTAGGTATGACTGCATACCTTAAATACAACGACTCCCTAACTCCTGCTTCCGATCCTTATAATAACCACCCTTCTTCCATGACCCCCGACTGGAACCCTACTGGAAACCTATAAGTGTGGATCTCTTTTTCTGTCCCCATTCCTTAGCATCCATCCGCTCTCCGGCTTCTGCCATAGCTACTTTGTCTACTAGCTTGGAAAAGTCCTGTCATTTTAGTATTGCCACTTGCTTATATAATTCTTGCCTCATGCCTCTTTCAAACTGTCTTGCTTTCTTCTTCTCATCCGGGATAATGTACGGGGTGAAGCGAGATAATTCAATGAACCATGCTGCGTACTGCTGCACTGTCTGTTGTCCATGCTTCAGATTTAGGAACTCCTCTACCTTAACTTCTATGGACGAGACCAAAAAGTATCTGTCGAAAAATATTTCTTTGAATCGGTCCCATGTCATCTCTATAGGCACTGACCTCTGCTGCTCTAAGAGTTTCACTGTCGTCCACTAACTCTCGACCTCTCCTGTCAGTTTATACGTGGCAAATAGAACCCTCTGCTCCTCTGTACACTGCAGCACTACCAACACCTTTTCAATCTCTTGCATCCAGTTCTCAGCGGCTACAAGATCAGTTCCTTACTAGAAAGCTAGAGGATTCATCTTTGTAAACTTCTTAATTGTACATTCGCGACCTGCAGATGGACCTCTTTGCTGTCCGAAGTTTCTAGCAATTTCAGCCATGACTTGCTGAGCCATGCTGGGTAATACTGCTATTGAGTTGCCACCAACTGCACCCGAGGGTCCAACATCCTCACCACCACTTACATGTGCGCTACCACGTCCAAGATCTATCCTGAAAGACAATAAACTATGCTCTAGGACCCTATTACCATAACATGTCCAACACATTTCATCTAACTAGTATATCATATTCTTAATTAATTTATCATCTATATTCTTAATACCAGGTTCAATTCTGCAACCTAGACACCCAACCCGACAATAGACTATGGCTTTCCTAAAATCGTCACCCTAGGAAAGACACATAAACCATCATGGAAGTCCTACATCTAGCAAAGGGCTAATTACCCTGATCCGTGGGAACTCTCACTTATGAATGACTGTGGTGAAGTAAGACTCTCTCCTAGGGGCTTACTAAATTGAGGGATGGCGATACGTAACGCCTCAATCTCAGTGAGTGCTCTGATAGGTACCCGTTGTTGCCACGGGCCAAGGCCCATAAGGAAAGTGACAACGCCTAAAAGGGGGACATTACAGTTTGGTATTAGAGCCTAGGATTCTAGGTTCTGTAAACTCTAGAGTGTAGCAGTAATAATACCAGAGTATAGGATGAGGGGATTTGAGGTCTGGTTTTGTAGTCTAGATGCAGGACTTCCGTGGTGGTTTGTGTGATTTTCCTGGGATGACGATTTCAGGAAAGTCATTGTAAACTATCATCGGGTTGGGTATGTAGGTTGCAAGATTGAACCTTGAGTTAAGATCTTGAGAGACGAATTAATTAGGAGAATATACTATATGAGTTAAGTGATATGTATAGAGAGGGAGGTTTTGAGTTAAGTTACATGTTTTTCAGGATGGACCTTGGTGGCAATAGTGCCTATGCCAGTGGGAGTAAGGGTGCTGGACCCTCAGGCGCTGTGGGTAGTGATTCAGATGCCATATTACGGAGCATGGCACAACAGGTTATGATAGAAATTGCCAGGAGTTCGAAGGAACCAGGTGGTCCATCGATGGGCCACGGTAGTTCGATCGAGAAGTTTATTAAAATGAGTCCTCCGACTTTCTCAGGAGAGACAGATCCTGCAGTCTCTGAAAATTGGATGCAGGAGATAGAGAAAGTGTTTGCAGTACTGTAGTATTTGGAGGAGCAGAGGGTATTATTTGCCATATATAAACTGACTGGAGAGGCCGAGAGATGGTGGTCGGCGGTGAGATTATTAGAGTAACAGAGGACTGTACCTGTGGAGATGAAGTGAGAGCGATTTAAAGAAATATTCTTTGACAGGTATTTTCTAGCCTCGTCCAGGGAGGCTAAGATTGAGGAGTTCCTAAATTTGAAGTAGGGACAGCTATCAGTGCAGCAATATGCAGCGAGGTTCATCGAGCTATTTCACTTTGCTCCGTACATTATTCTAGATGAGGTAAAGAATGTACGACAGTTGAAAGAGGCCTGAGGAGAGAAATATATGAACAAGTGTCGATTATGAAGTTACAGGATTTTGCCGAGCTGGTTGATAGGGCCACTATAGCGGAGATTGGAGAGCGATTGGAGGCTGAGGAGCAGAGACAGAAGAAGAGATCCATACCTTCTGTTTCCCAGCAGGGGATTGGACGTGGTTCATGGAAGAGAGGTTGTTACTATAGAGATCGGAGGCAGGAGACCGGGATTCGCGATTTTTAGGGTGTGCAGCCACCTCCAGTTTGCCCGACTTATGGGAAAAGGCACCTAGGAGAGTGTCGTGTCGGACGAGGTGTTTGTTATCGATGTGGGGAGCCAGAGCATGTGATGAGGGATTGCCAGGCTCATATTGGTGTTACTTTTGCTCCTCGACCTGCTCGAGGAGGCTACTAGCCACCACGTGGAGGCCAGTAGAGGAATATGGCCCCAACTAAGGTTTTTGCTTTGACATCGGGAGATGCTGAGACAGCTGGCGACATGGTGACAGATTTTGTTTTCATTTAAAGTTATTGCACTTTTTGATTCTAGTGCCACACATTCGTTTGTGTCCTTGGGCTGTGATAAATTATATAGGGCGAAAACGCAATCATTAGATGTCAAGTTATTAGTGGCTACACCGACCGGGTCAGCGGTGAGATGTAGTAGGGTACTCCGTGGTTGTCCAGTTGATGTTTAGGGGAGAACTTTATCTGCTGATTTGGTGGTGCTGGATATGCACGGGTTTGACGTTATCTTCGGCATGGATTAGCTAGTAGTTAATTCTGCTATTATAAACTGTCGTGCAAAAGAAGTGATTTTCAGACCTCCAGGGAAACCAGAATTGAGATTTACAGGGTCACGAGTGCAATCTTTACCTCAGATGGTATCAGTTTTTCAGGCGAGGAGACTGCTCCAGAATGTCTGTCTGGGATTTGTGGCTTTTGTGAAGGAATTATCAGAAAATGAATTGAAACTTATCAATATGCCTGTAGTGAAAGAATTTACGGATGTGTTCCCAGATGAATTACCAGGTTTTCCAGTTGATCGTGAGGTAGATTTCCCTATTGATCTACTCCCAGGTACAGCGCCGATCTCTAAAGCACATTACCGAATTGCGCTAGCAGAGTTGGTAGAACTGAAAAATCAGTTGTAGGATTTGCTTGATAAGGGCTTCATGCGACCAAGTGTATCTCCTTGGGAAGCTTTAGTGCTATTTGTGAAAAAGAATGACAGGTCTATGAGGATGTGCATAGACTACAGAGAAATTTAAAAAGTGACCATCAAGAACAAGTATCTTCTACCCCGTATTGATGATTTGTTCGATCAGTTCCAGGGTACGCTGGTATATTCTAAAATTGACCTTAGATCAGGATACCATCAGGTAAATATGAGAAAAGAGGATGTATCAAAGACAGCTTTCAGGACCAGATATGGGCATTATGAGTTTCTTGTTATACCATTTGGTCTGACAAATTCTCTTGCGATATTTATGAATTTGATGAATAAGATTTTTCATCGATATTTAGATAAGTTTGTGGTTATTTTTATTGATGATGTATTGGTCTATTCGAGGAGTTATGAAGAGCATGAGATACATTTGAGGCAGGTTTTGCAGATGCTTAGAGAGAAGAAATTGTATGCAAAATTCAGTAAATGTGAATTCTGGTTCGAGAAAGTTGTGTTTTTGGGACATGTTATCTTAGGAGATGGAATATCTGTAGATCCCTTCTTGGGGTTAGCTGGTTATTATCATCGTTTTGTTGAGGGGTTCTCAGCCTTGTTAGGACCTTTGACACGACTGACGAAGAAGAATGCCAGATTTGAGTGGGATGGTAGCTATGAGCAGAGTTTCCAGGAATTGAAGTAGAGGCTAGTCACAGTGCCAGTATTGATCATCCTGTCTAGGGGTGAGGGTTATACTATCTACAGTGATGCGTCCTTGAAGGGACTTGGCTGTGTATTGATGCAGTATGGCAAGGTAGTGGCATATGCATCCTGACAATTGAAAGAACATGAAAAAAACTACCCTACCTATGATCTTGAATTGGCTGCAGTGGTACATGCATTGAAATTTTGGAGGCATTACCTGTACGGCGAGCAATGTGAGATTTTCTCTGACCACAAGAGCTTAAAGTATCTCTTCATCCAGAAGGAATTGAATATGAGGCAGAGAAGGTGGTTAGAGTTGATTAAGGATTTTGACTGTACTATCAGTTACCACCCAGGGAAAGCAAACGTGGTAGCTGATGCACTGAGCAGGAAATCTGGGGAATCAGCGTTGGCAGCTATGGAGATCTAGCGCCTGATCATGATGGATTTAGAGAGTAATACTCCAATGTGTATCGCTAGCCTAGTGGTACAGCCTACGCTGCAAGAAAGAATTAAAGCTGCTTAGAAAGAATATCCAAAATTGGTTGAGGTAATGGACTGAGTGCAGGATGGTCAGGGAGAGGAATTCTGCATTTTAGATAACGAAGCTTTACGGTTCTGTTCTAGATTATGTGTTCCAACTGATGCTGACATTAGGAGGACTATTTTGGAAGAGGCTCATAGATCCTTGTATACGGTTTATCCCGGTAGTATGAAAATGTATAGGGATCTGCGAGAGTGTTACTAGTGGAGTGATATGAAGAGGGAGATTGCCGAGTATGTAGCTCAGTGCTTGACGTGCCAGCAGGTAAAAGTTGAGCACCAGAGGCTAGCGGGTCAATTGCAGCCGCTATTTATCCCAAAGTGGAAGTGGGATCACATATCTATGGACTTTGTTTCAGGGCTGCCGTCGACATCACATGGCCAGAATGCGATTTGGGTCATAGTAGACCGGTTGACTAAGTCCGCCCATTTCCTCCCTATCAAGATCAGCTATTCCCTTAGCCATTTAGTGGAAATTTACATTCAGGAAATAGTTCGTTCTTATGGGGTGCTTGTATCTATTGTGTCAAATCGAGACCCGCGATTCACATCACAATTTTCGAGGAGCTTGCAAGAGGCTCTATGGTCTCAGTTATCATTTAGAACAACATTCCATCTTCAGCCAGGCGGACAGACTGAGAGGACGAAATATATACTAGAAGATATGCTCAGTGCATGTGTATTAGATTTTGGGGGTAGCTGGACTCAGTTCATGCCACTAGTAGAGTTCACATATAATAAGAGTTACCAGTCCAGTATTGGCATGGCACCGTTTGAGGCACTGTACGGTAGGAGATGTCGATCTCCTTTGTATTGGGATGAGATGGGTGAGCGGCGAGTTGTGGGTCCAGAGTTGGTGCAGCAGGCATGTGACAAGGTTCGACTTATCAGGGAAAGAATCAGTGCAGTTCAGAACTGACAGAAAAGTTATGCCGATAATCACCGCAGGAATTTGGAATTCAACGCTGGTGATCATGTGTTTCGGAAGATAGTTCCATTGAAAGGAGTTATGAGATTCGGAAAGAAGGGTAAACTATGCCCTATATTCATCGGTCCGTTTAAGATTTTAGAGAAAGTGGGACCAGTGGCCTATAGGCTAACTTTGCCACCTACATTATACAGAATACACGACATATTCCACGTATCTATGTTGAGCAAATATGTCCCAGATCCTTCTCATATTATCGGATATGGTGAGTTAGAGTTCAGTGATTCGCTAGTTTATAAGGAGGTACCAGTGCAGATTTTGGAAAAAAAGGAACAGAAATTACGTAGTAAGAAGATTCCTCTGGTAAAAGTTCTATGGAGGAATCATGCGATAGAAGAGGCTTCTTGGGAGCTCGAGGAACAGATAAGACAGAAATATCCGCAACTATTCCAAGTAGTTTAAATGTAATTAAAAATGTGAGTAAATATATAATATTTCTTTTGCAGGTACATGCAATACTTTAGTTAGTATGTGGTCTTTTAGTTTCGGGGGAATTTCTTTTAGTATATGTAATCTCCTAGAACTTGAGTTGTAACCGCGGTATTCCTCCGCCATAAGTGAGGGTAGGTAATAAAATAAGTAGACCATTTTGCCTAAGGGATGATAAACTACGTGAATAGTAAATTTTGATGACGAAATTTTATAAGGAGGGGAGAATGTGACAACCCGAATAAAAATGGAAATTAAAAAATAAAGAGGAAGGGAAATGGAAACAGTAACAGAAGGAGGAGGACGACTTCGCGTTCGTTGACAACATTGCACTTTGGAAGGAATAATCGAGAGAAGTTATCAGGGCCTCGTCGACAAACGCAGGTGATTCGTCGACGAGGGTATAAGAGGACCTCGTTGATGAAGGCAAGATTCGTCGATGAGGAGATACCGAGAGAGGTTTTGAGTAGTCTGAATTTCGTCAACGAGGAGTGGGTTTCGTCGAAAAAATTATAAAAGGACTCGTCATCAAATGACGTGGCTCGTTGACGAATCCAGTCCCATAAATATAAAAAATCTAGATTTTTACTTCACCATTAAGAAATCTCTCATTCTCTATCTCTTTCTTTACGGTTTCTCTCTCTTCTCTCTTCGATTTTGGGCCGAATTTCCGTCGGTTCGACAATTCGAAGCTACCACGACGCTCGTGGGGAAGTTCTCTCCAAATCTATCAGAGCGGATCATCAATGAAAACCAGTTGGAAATCATCCCTAAGTTGAGGTATGGCTTTTTAAGCCAAATTTGTTCTTACGGTAGTTATAGGAAATGATATACACGTAAAAATACTGAAGTTTAGTATTGGGAGTTTTCATTTTCAAGGTATTGATCAGGAAACCCTACGGGTGTTAGACCAGGATATTTTAGGGGCTTTCTCAGTAGTCAGGTAAGGGAATAAACTAAAGTAGGTATTTTCCACGCAATTTACTATTATTTATGAGCAAATTGATTTTCTGAAAAAATATGTACGATATTTGAATAATATGGAGTAAATGCATGTTTGGGAAAATACTGTTGTTGTACGAGGATTATGGTTTTTGAATAAAATGTATGATTTACCCAACTTAGTGTGGCATGAATGTTATTTTTCATGAAAAGTGTTATGATATGGAAGATTTTACGAGTAAAGCATGTTTTCAGGAATTACGTAATAATGCAGTATATGATGATTTTGAAATACATGATAATTGATTTATTTTCAGAATAATATGTATGAAATGTTCGGCATGAGGCCGTATGTATGAAATGTTTGGAACGAGGCCATATTTATGAAATGTTCGGTACGAAGCCGTATGTATGAAATGTTCGGCACGATGCCGTATTTATGAAATGTTCGACACGAGGTCGTATTTATGAAATGTTCGACACGAGGCGTATTTATGAAATTATGAAAGAAATGCTATAATATCATGTATTATATGTGATCAGAACCCGGATGTTAGTTTAGTTTAGTTAAGGAGCTCGGTACCTTAAGTAAATAGATCAGATATCTATGTTCAAACTTGTGCTAACCACCCCACAAGGGGGTGGGAGATGGATAGTCAGTGTGGCTTTCAGTGTAGAGTTGTAGACGTCAACTTGGCAGTCAGGACCAGGGTGTGGCGGGCTCATCGTACTTATAGACATTTTTGACTCGGTAGTGGTTGGCCAGCCATTGTCAGGTCTCGCCTTCGAGCTGCACAACCCGTCATAGGGGGGTAGTACATGACATTAGCTAGTTATTCATCCTGCGTATGTTTTCAGTATTATCAGTTATAACAAATGTTTTATGAACGTTATGATTTATTAATAAATATGAAAGTATATGAGGATTCAGTATAATATGATGCGTGTTTACAGATATATGAAATATACTGTATATGTATAATTGCATTAAACGTTCATGTTGCCACATAGTTGTATTTAGTTTATTTTCCCTTACTAAGAAGTGTCTCACCTCTGAACCTAATTAATTTTTCAGGAGACCCTGAGTGACCGGTGGGTCATGGCTGCCGTTGAGCATATTAAGTTACCCCAGTAGGAGGGTAAGATTTTGTACTAGGATTATGATTATTTTGTTGTATGATCCTAGAGTTATTTTGATGTTTTGGAGGATGTATATAAATACAATATATTGATGATGTAGTAAACTCTAGTATTATGGTTTATGGTTGGATGATTGAGATTTTACACTTACTGCTGCTTAGGTTTCCACTGTGATTGACAGGTGTTCCCGCTACCCACGGGTTCAGGTTGAGATTATTATTATTTATGTTTCATTTATGTTAAATTAAGCAGGTCGTTACATATACTCTGGTATTGTTTTTGCTGCATTCTAAAGTTAACAAAACCTAGCAACCTAGGCTCTGATACCAAACTATAATGACCTGCCTATTTTTTCATAATTTTTTTTAATAATGACATTTGTAATGATCCACATAACCTGCTAAATTGACATAATTATGATCAACCTGGACACATGGGTACCAAGGATTTTCCTGTCATACATCTCTAATACCTAAGCAGCGAAAAACCTAAATTACATACATACCATAAAACAGTTACAATACCAGAGTGCTACCAATCTGTCAAACACATATATATACATACATTCCAAAAAGACCAAAAGGGGTGAAACTAGGATCATAATCCAAAAACCATCTGACCCTAGTACAACAACTCGCCCTTCTTCCAGGGTAGTATGAACTGCCTCTATTGACGCGGAGCTCGGCCCGCCTATCTATTAGCATTCCGTAAGCTGAGGTGAGACACCTCTCAGTAAGGGGAATAAACTAATATCAGTTGTGTGGCGATATGAGTATATTTGTGCTATAATAGATAAACAATACATAACACATATTTGGATAAAAACTAGTGGTATAATACTGGGTAAAACATACATAATCATAATCATGTTAAATCATACAGAATTTCAATTATTCCAAAATCATCTGCTATAACTGGTAGTACTGAAATATTACCCAGGATGGATAGCTAGCTGATGTCATGTATTACCCCCCCATGACTGGGTTGTACAGCTCGAAGGCGGGACCTGACAATGGTTGGCCGACCACTACCAAGTCAAATGTATCTATAAGTACAATGGGCCCGCCCCACCCTGGTCCGGATTGCCAAGGGGACGTTTACAACACTACACTGAAGTCACATCGACTATCTATCTCCCACACTCTCTACTCGCAAGTGTGGTAGCACTAATCTAAACTGAACTGAATAGTTACAATACCGAGCCCTGAATACTGATCTAAACTAAACCATCCGGGTTCTGATAACATATAGTATATTTACATATACTGATTTAACATGAAACTAAATTGATAGCATTTTTCTGAATTTTTACATATCATAAATAATCACGGCCTTTTGTCGAATAACATACATAATTACGGCCTTGTGCCGACTATTAATCACGGTCTTGTGCTGGGCATATCATAACATACTGAAGTGAAATTTGTACTGTTTATCATAAAGTTCTGAAACCATAATTTCTTGTATTATTTATGGTTTTCCTATAAAACTGTTGTAAACATGTTTTTTCTAAAAAATTGACATAACATAATATTAGTAAAATAATACTCATGCCACACTGTTTTAGATAGTATTAAAATTGAATACTAAACTGAATTTATTTCTGATTAAATATTTTAAAACTATTTTTCTGTTCAACAACAGTATTCCCAAACATTCTGATATAACATACATAATTACTATAAATACATGTTGTTTAAAATAATAACTCTTCATAAACATAAAACTAACTTAATTTATCCCCTTACCTAACTTACTGAAAACCACAAATTTAACTAAATTTACTCTTGTGGCATTCCCAGCTCAACACCCTGAAATCAACATTTTCCCAACAAATCCCAGTATTATTTCACCTAACGCATTTCCTTCAACCTAGAAACACAAAAAACTTAATAAAACTTAAAATAATTTACTAACCCAAATTTTTGGGATGGTGCCCAAATTGACCTAACCAAAAAATTACTTCAGCAGATTCGTAAAGAATCTTCCCGTGAGTAACGTGGTGGCTTCATATCGTCGAACCGGCGTGAAACGAGGCCGGATTTCTAGAGAGAAGGTGAGGGAGCCGAAGTTGAGAGAAAGAAAAGATTTGGCATGAAATTCCTCGCATAAATCAGATTTGAGCTTATTTATACACCAACCTTCGTCAACAAGACAATTCACTTCGTCGACGAGGCAAGGAGAGAGTTCATCGACGAAGACTTACACATAGTCAATGAATTTCAAGTCCCAAAAACAGCCCTCTCGGCAATTTCTCATCGACGAGACACGTGTCCACGTTGACGATCCTAAAAAGCCCGTTCGTCGACAATGTGACCCCCTTAAAAATTCCCATTTCTCTCATTTCTTTTATCATTAAATTATTATAATTCTTTGGGTCTCTGCATGCTTGCATAATACTATAAATATTGATATTGGAGACATAAAAAAGCGACGTTTTAATCCTCCTCAACGGACCAACCATCGGATTTTCACTGGCTGATCAACGCTTAGGTGAGTTAAAGGATGCAATTTTCAGAAAACTTTAGAAAAAATTTGAATTGTTCTGGCATTGATACCAAATCTTTGTAAGATCGTTTCTTAATAATAAGTTTTTATGAAAATGAAGGAAATCATTCATCAAAACATCAAACAAACGATGAGTAATTTCTGATGCAGAGGATCAACCCTAAGGTTGCAACAGCAGAACATACTTATGATAAAAAAAATTAAAAGAAAATAAAATCATTCATTTAAAACAAACATTTAAATCAAACTTAAAAACAAACTTACTTATTATTAAACTTTTGTTTACATGACAGAAACCTATGCACGAAAGATTAAGAGAGAGAATAAGGAGAAGAGAGAGTTGGGTGGAGCTCGAAGACTCAGGTTTTCTCTAATAGAAACCCCCAACTTGGTGTGAGTTTACAAATAAAAAGAAAGACTTATTTATAGACTTGGAAGGCTGAACTTGAAACCCTTTGAAGTCCGCAAAGTAAGTGCGGGTGCTCATTGGGCCCCATCGACCACTTAGCTTTGGAGATTTTCAAAGATTCCTTACAATAATTTTCGACTGACGCAACAAGACAATAAACTTTAATTAAAGCTGACAACATATGGACAACTACATTTGTCTAAGAACCCACCACCTTATATTAAGATACAGACTCTGAACAAAAATAAAACAATAAAATATACAACCTTGACCCCAAATGGTGGACAGGTGTAAAAAACTCCCTTACGCACTCAAAATTTTCAACAAAATAATACAAGCTGGGCCAAATGAATGACAGCTAAAAAAGAAAGGATTTTAAGGATAGACAAGGTGATCCAACCACTTTTGACTTTTGAACAAACATTGATGATAACTTCGCAGCAACTTTTGACAAATTTGATAACTTCTGACTTCTTTTGATAATATGGTCTTCAATGGGTCATGAGCTTTGGTATTGCAATTATTTCTCTTTTGAAACAGTCTTTTTCGAGGAAGCTTCCTCTTGCATATTTTCCTTTTGAATAAACTTGTACCACATGTTGATATATAAACCAAATAAATTCAAATCAACAACTTGAGGTGAATCTTGATCTTCAGATGAATCAGAACTGCCTGATTCGAGTTGGGCAATCATTTTGAGTAATTTTGACTTTGTGCTTGATTTTGACTTTCGTGATAATACTATTGAAACAACGTCATCTTCTTCGATCAACTTCTTATTGTCTTTTGATTTCAAATAAGAATTTGATGGGGAGGATCTTAGTTTAGAAGTCTGAACAAGCCATGCTCTAACTCTACCCTCAGGCATGGTAAACTTATCCCACCATTTGATTTTAAAAAACTCTTCATAATGTTTTTAAATAACACAATGAACTTTATTCAGGAGGAACTATGATATAGTCCTGGAACTAGCAAGTGATCCACGTAATCAAGAAATGGGAACAAAACAATAACATACTTGAAGATTCATCAGATAAATCAGCAGGATGATTCATTTTGAATTACTTTTAGAAAAATGTTTTTGACTGGGCCAAAGAATTTGAACCAGGTTAGGAACCACTTAGGAAAATTTTTCAAATTTTTTTTATCAAAATGAACAAACCATGAATGTGAAAATTTCCAAAAAAACATGGTATTGAACTAGGCTTTGATATAACCTTGATAATCATAAGTTTGAGGGACAAAAACTCCCTTAAATCTTTTGGAGATGCATGGAAGCTAACCCCACTCAAAAGGAGAAATAATTTTCCAGATCTTGATTTTTTAAAATTTGATTTTTGAAACATCTTGCAAATCATGGTTATTATCTATAAAAACAGAGTTTGTTTTTTACCAAAATGAGTTCATAAAATCTTCTATCCTTCAGAGTGTCTGGAGTTTCAAAATGACAACCTTTGAAGAAATAATTCTTGATCACTTCAAAAGGGGAAGATGAATCCCATTCGGGTTCAATGCGAAACAGATTTTCGAAGACATCTTTTGTTATGTAGCCTTTTGATACCTTTTGAGAAATAGGAGACTGTTAAGAAGAGGACTGTTGTCCTTCCATGATGGCTTTAAAAGAAGGTGCTTGAGGTCTTATGAGAGTTGAATATTTATTGTGAATAGGGATTTCTTTTGAAGGAGTGATTTCTTTTGAGTAATAGTCACTGGTCCTCTGTCGTCTAAACATTTTTCCCGTGTAAAAAGTCCCTTGTTAAAAATTCTAGAATTGAGTTTGAAGTGCCTTTAATAAATTCATTTTGAAAATCAAACACATAAAGGATTGCTTGCCATCTGGCAAAAATTTGTTTTGAAACCTAATTTTTAACATCATTTTCTAAAATATCTCTTGCACTCTTACAATCTACTTTAAGTAAATATTCTTTATTAAATAAATCATCTTGAAATTTTTGAATGCATAAAACAATTGATAAAATTTATTTTTTAACTGTTGAGTAATTAACTTATGGTCCTGACCAAGCACCTGAGTAAAACCTAGCTAGGGTTTCTTTTGAATCTAACTGTTGTTTAAGAATTCCTCCAAATCCAGCATCAGAGGCATTTGTTTCAACTATCATAAAAGCTTTTGGGTCGGGAAGACTAAGGCAAGGAAGACTTTTGACTAAAGTTTTGACCTTAATAACTATTTGAATATGTTCATCCGACTATGCCGGGGGATTTTTATTTAATCTATTGAATAATGGTTTTAAAATAATTCTTAAATTTGGAATAAAGTATGCTACGTAATTTAAACATCCTAAAAATCTTTGTAATTGATTCTAATCTCTAATTTCGTTTGGAAATTTACTTGCAAATTCTAAAGATCTTTGAATTGGAGTAATTGTATTTTGATAAATGTTATGACCTAAAAATCTAACATTAACTTTGAATAATTTGATTTTTGGTTGTGAAACCACCAAACCATTTCTTTTGATAACTTCAAAGAAAATATTCAAATGTTTGTAATGTTGTTTTATTGATTCTGAGTATACAAGAATATCGTATATGTATACAATTGTAATCTTTGTATAAGGATTAAAAATTTCATTCATAATATTTTGAAATTCATAAGGAGCATTTCTCAAACCAAAAGACATTACGTTCCATTCGTAATGTCCAAATGATACTGTAAATGTTGTCTTATATTTATCTTCTTCTGCAATTTGTATTTGCCAAAAACCTGACTTCATATCAAATTTTGAGTATATTTACGTTATAAATAACCTGTTTAGTTTTATTAGGTATTGGATACCTAATTCATTGTAAAGCTTTATTTAAAGATTTGTAATTTATGACTAATCTTGGAGCACCTCTTTCAAATTTTACTTGATTTTGAACATAAAATGCATAACAACTTCAAAGTGATTTACTTTTTCTTATTAATTTGTTGCCTGGTAAATCTTTGATTTCCTTTTACAGTATTCTAGTAACTTTTAATTCATTTTAATGTGTCTTACTTTTGTAGGTATTTTAGCTTTAGTAAAATCTTTAACATAAGGTAATTTTACCATATGCTTTTTCCTTGACCAAAATGCATTGAGTAAATTTGAACAAACTTCCTTTTTTAACTTTGTGAATTACGGTGTTATCCCAAGAGGAGGGCTAATTGAGTATTTTAAAATTATTTAAATTTATTTTACTACTTAATCCCTATTTCAACGTTTAACAAAATAATCACAGAGGTTTGAAATTAATTCAAATAATTTTCTCAATAAACTCAATTATACCTAATTAATTATCAAGTGCATGTAATATTAATCAACATATAAACATGCAAAAAACTGATAATGAAATGCAGACGGAAATTAAAAAGTTAAGGGAAGAAAGAAGGCAAATACGATTTTGTGAGGTTCAGCTAACCTGGCCTACGTCCTCGCTTTGAGCAACCCACTCAAGGATCCCACTAAATTTCTGCTCTTTTAACCGGGACAGAGCTTCCCTTACAATTTGCTGGTTACAAGAGGTACATCTTCCTCCTACTCCATTGCTTAAAAGAGATACAACTTTCTCCTCAAACCCGATTCACAACCCGAACCATGATTACAATATAGAAGTTACAATTCTGCAAAACTTAATATTGCTTCTAACCAAACTAGTGAGTACAATAGAAAATCCTAACACATATTCATATGATACAACTTGAAACTCAATAAGATTGTAATGATGAAATCGTTATATGGATAATATGCTTCACAAAATTGTCCTTTAATCAATATTTTCCAAAAATTGATTTCTTAAAAATAAGAACTTTGGAGATCTTAGGGTTTATTTTCAAATAACTTTAAGCAAGATTTGACAACAAGATCCTTTGAAATAATGTTAAATAATGCTCAGATTTATATTCCTGCTATCAAACAATTTGTTAATATCAAATATTTAAATAAATATGACTTTGAATATTTTGCAAAGATTTAAACAATACTTTAAAAATATTCCTCAAAATATGTTTCAAGAAGCTCTTAGAATTTTCAATCAAATACCCAAATAACAAATCTTTGAACAAAAAATAGTTTTAAAATATCTCAAATATTTAGTTATTTCAAAAATAACTTTCTCAACTATTTATTCAACAAATCAACATACAATACCGAAATATTGATTTATGCTCCCAATAAATATATTAAAATAATGAATGTGGGAAACAAAAAATCGGATTTAAATGCTCAAAGTACTCAAACCTCAATACCATCGTTGATTTTAGAATACGTGCGTGAATATCGTTATGATCAACGTAGCAAACGCCAAAAAACATATGTGAATCAGTTGGAGTGTAGAGAATAGCTCAGCAGTATGTTCAAGTCTCTCAATCTTACGCAAAAAGTGAGGCACTAGGGTTTAGAGGTTGTTGTTATAAGTAATCTCGGCCTTAGGTTAAGTTTTGACCGTTGGATCAATTAGATTCAGAATTTTAAAGTTTCCGCAGGTTCAGTCGACTGAGCTCTCAGGTTCAGTCATTTGATGTTCCTTAAAGCACTAAAAATTTTAGTCTAGACACAGGGTTAGACGATTAAACTGTAACTTCAGTCTTCTGAAGTCCCAACTTAGACGACTGAACTGAAGGTTTAGTTTTCTGAGGGTGTCCTGTCTGCTTTGTGTTTCAATAGATAATTCTTTAGACGACTGAACTAAATTTTTAGTCTTCTGAGGAAATTCTTCAGATGTCTGAAGTAAAACTTCAGTCGTCTGAGGTTGCATCTTTAGACTTCTGAGGGTACACCTCAGTCGTGTGGGCAGACCAACTTCAGAAATTCTGTTTTAGTTTTCAAAATCATTTGTGCTCTCTTACTTTAATATCTTATAAAACATTTTTCAGGGTTCAAAATAAGGTCTCTAAGTCCATGTTTAACCCTAGAAGATTTTCATAAGATGCATATGTAGGGTATATTTTGAGCTTCTAGTTATATCATATAAAATATGCAAATACAATCATTCTAAATACCCATTCCCATGACAATCTTGAACTTGACGCTTGCATCTTCATTATTCTACTCTTTTAGTTTCATATATTGTACCAAGTTGTATATGCTTTAATCCTCGTGGCTTCCATGACTTCCTCACCTTCCGTGCATACTAAATAATGTTCCTGTTTACAATCTCAATGCACAGATCAAATACGAAGTGATTTGTCATTATCAAAATAGAATGGACTCATAGAGTTAACAATCTCTCCATTTTTTATGATGACAAATACACGAGCAAAAATAGAAAATGAGTTAGGACTAACAAGGCTCCCCCTCAAATAATGCACATTCTAAAATTATGAAAGATACTCATACAAAATGTAAAATAGCTAATAGTTTTGCACATATAACTCATGTACTTATGTACTTTTCTCCCCTAGTATTAAAAAAAAAAAACTTTCGCAAATTATTTTTGCTATAAACTTATATTCTTCTCCCCCTTTTGACATCAGCAAAAAAATGTAGATATAACAATATAGTTCTAACATAACTTGATCGCATCTTTTAACATAAATATATATCTCCCTATGTCACTCACCTTACTACTCTCCTGTTATTAAGAAACAAGCAAACTCTCACCCTTTCTAAGATATATCTGTGTTGTTTAATCAAATTTCAATGAGAACATACACAACATTTTACTTTTTCATAGATATGGATAAGCAAGCCAGTCTATTGAAGTCCAAAATTTATGTGAGCATGTATCCATAAAAATTTAACATACAATAACCATTCTTTAGTTTTAATACCAAATGTGAACAAATGAGACAAATTTGAAAATTCTAACCAATTGTGAATATTAAATGTGAATTATAAATTGATGTTGCTCCCCCTAAGTTATGTAATCTAATATAATTTTAGGCAACTTCTCGACTATGCATTAGGCCTAATTCACATCTAATTTGGATAAACCTATCATCCGCAAGTGGTTTCGTAAATATGTCTGTCCATTATTTATTTGTGCATATAAAGTCAAGTGTCACATCTCATTTTTGCACATGGTCAAGAAGAAAATGATGTTCAATTTTTATGTGTTTAGTTCGTGAATGTAATATAAGATTCTTTGAGATGTTTATTGCACTCGTATTGTCGCATCTTATAGGAATTGTGTCATAACTTAATCCAAAATCCCTAAGTTGTTGCTTCATGTATAGCGTTTAAGTACAACAACTTTCAGTCATTACGTATTCAGCCTTAACTTAAAAAAAAAAAAGCTTTTGCAAACTATTTTTGCTATAAACTTATATTCTTCTCCCCCTTTTGACATCAACAAAAAAATGTAGATGTAACAATATAGTTCTAACATAACTTGATTGCATCTTTTAACATAAATATATATCTTTCTATGTCACTCACCTTACTACTCTCCTGTTATTAAAAAACAAGCAAACTCTCACCCTTTCTAAGATATATCTGTGTTGTTTAATCAAATTTCAATGAGAACATACACAACATTTTACTTTTTCATAGATATGGATAAGCAAACCAGTCCATTAAAGTCCAAAATTTATGTGAGCATGTATCCATAAAAATTTAACATACAATAACCATTCTTTAGTTTTAATACCAAATGTGAACAAATGAGACAAATTTGAAAATTCTAACCAATTGTGAATATTAAATGTGAATTATTAATTGATGTTGCTCCCCTAAGTTAAGTAATCTAATATAATTCTAGGCAATTTCTTAACTATGCATCGCGCCTAATTTACGTCTAATTTGGATAAACCTATCATCCATAAGTAGTTTCGTAAATATGTCTGTCCATTGTTCATTTGTGCATACAAAGTCAAGTGTCACATCTCCTTTTTGCACACGGTCACAAAGAAAATGATGTTTAATTTCTATGTGTTTAGTTCGTGAATGTAATATAGGATTCTTTGAGATGTTTATTGCACTCATATTGTCGCATCTTATAGGAATTGTGTCATTACTTAATCCAAAATTCATAAGTTGTTGCTTCATGTATATCGTTTGAGCACAACAACTTCCAGTAGTTACGTATTCAGCCTCGACTATGGACAGAGTAACTGAATTTTGCTTCTTTTAAAACCAAGATACTAAAGAATGTCCTAAGAAATTACATGTGTCACTCGTGCTCTTTCTATCCACTTTACTACCATCAAAATCAGCATCTGAATAGCTAACAATCTCAAATGATGTATACTTAGGATACCATAATCCAAGTTCAACGGTTCCTATCAGGTATCTAAGTATTCGTTTGATTATGCTTATTTTTCAGAGCCAGAGTATTTTCAAGTTAATTTGCTCCCCCTTGCACTTATCATCGTCTTATGTCTTTTTCATTTAATCATTATTCACCATTTTAGCTTTTAGCTGAATGTTCTAAGATTTTCAATGATTTGAGCTTAGCATTGAATGCTTTAGCTTAGAGGATCAAAAAGTCATAAACAATTCTTCTTCAGGGTCATAAGTCTATATTGCTTCTTTTCTTATGGCTCTCAACGCATAGGTTTCCTAGTCATTCGCATTTTCATATAAATTGAATCGTATTGCCAATAACTTAGCCATTTGATATATTCAAAATTCTCTAATAGATTTGACTTAAAGTTTGAGAGCATATGAAATGAGATTCGGCAAATACTCTTAACTATTTAATTATCATTAAGTTCAGGAGAATATTCATTATGAGTGGACAATAGTCAAAATATTTCATGGAAGCGAATATATCCAACTACTTAGGCAAAGAGCAATTTGGGAGAATATTAAGAGTACTGTTCTTTAGGTATTTCTCATCATCCCACCATTGGACAATATCCCAGGAGTATGATCTCAATTTTAAGTGAGGGAATGGGTCAATGATAGATAAATCTTTACCAGATATGATTGTGGTATGGTAAAGATTTTTTATGGAAGAAATTGTTTTAGCATAAATCAAAATTAGGGAATTTTATATTTTAAGCACAAAGGGAATATTTATTAAACGTCATGATAAACCATTTGGATCCCTTAGAGAATTCCACTAATTTGATTATAACAAGATATCTTTTAATAAGCACTTGATATAATTTATGATTTATGTTTCTCAGTCTGGAAGTATGAGGTTCCTAATGATTTATCTAGTTAAGCTTACAACCTTTTACTTTGAACAAATCAACATTAGCAAGCTTTAACCCATATTTTTACATTTTATCCAATTATTATGATATATATATATATATATATATATATATATATATATGTATGTATGTATTAAGTTCATTAGATATTACTTAAAAGAAGTCATATTGGCTTGATTTTCCAACATTCTTAGTATTTAAAATTTTGTATAGTAAATGCATGTACTAATTTTTGACCTTTTTAGACACAAACCATTTCTAAACTTTTAGTTATCACCTACCTTATAACTAGTCTTAAGAACAAAAAGGAATTAAATGATCATGTAATTCCAATTGCAGCCTTTATTGATTACCCATGTCATTTTCTTGTCTTAGAAGGTGGCATAAAGGACCTTCTGTTCATTAGTGCAGTGAAGGACCGCAAGTATTTCCTCGATCTCCTGAACCCAATTCTCTACAACTATTGGGTCAGCTCCTCCTGCAAACGTTGGGGGATTCATATGGGTAAATTGCTCGATTGTGTAGCCCTAGTTAGGTCGTGGACTATACCACGCAGCACTATATTAGAATCACTGTTGTTCTCGCTGGAAGTCCCCATCGTCTTAGTACAAACTTCACTATAGAATTTTCCATACTGAGCATTCCTCCCCATCGTCTCAATACAAACTTCACAATAGAATTTCCATACTGAGCATTCCTTCCCATCATCTTAGTACAGACTTCACAACAGAATTTTCATACTAAGCATTCCTCCCAATCGTCTCAGTAAATATTCATTTTTCTTAACACAAAATAATCAATAGACATTTCACAATATCCACATATTCTCAAAAATTCTAACAGGTTTAATTATGCAATATCATAAATTATTCTCAAGCCACACAATTTGTATAATAATTATAATTGCATAAATTACCTAAGAAATTCTTATAAAAATATATATACCTAGTAAATTTAAATAAATATACGGGTATGAACAATTCCACCTATTTAATTTAATTCCAATATATTCCCAAAAACCCGAGTTGATCAAAACCCCGTAGTTTAATTTAATTCAAATATATTTCCAAAAACCGAGTTGATCATAACCCCGCAGTTTAATTTAATTCAAATATATTCCCAAAACCCGAGTTGATCAAAACCCCACAATTTAATTTAATTTAAATATATTACCAAAAATCCAATTTGATCAAATCCCCGTAGTTTAACTTAAATTAAATATATTCACCCAAAAACCCGAACTGATTAAATCCCCACAGTTTAACTTACCCCAGGCATATGGGAATAATTGAATTTACAAAATAAATTTAAATCAGGAACATATTTTCAAAATAAACAGACATAATCTATTCGCTTTACCTTAACTCTAGAGTGGTGCCTACGACGTCCAAATTACGAAATCACTACAGTTAAAATGTTCAGGAACAGAGTTAGGACCTAAAAATGATGTTCATTTTTCGATTTGACTAAGAAATGGAGAGAAATTTTAGAGAGAGGGAGAAAAAGAAAAGAGAGAGAAAGAGAGAGTGTGTAAAGACCCGAAAAACTAAAATGATTGAAATAATAAAAAAATAGATAATATAATAAATAAATAAATAAAAGGAATGGCGTGGGAAAAAGAAAAAAATAAATTAAATAATTAGTTATTAAATTAAACATTATTACATTGATTTAAAAAAAAAAAAAACTAATTGAAATAAGATCTATATATATATATATATATATATATATATGTATGTATGTATGTATAAGTTAAGTTTAATATATATGTAAAGGATCCTGAAGCTTCCTTCGGGATCCATTAAATTTCTTCAGAACAGAGGCGGCCAACCCCCCTGAAATTCTTTTGCGTGTCCTCAGCTCGTTCTGTCTCCATCTCTCTCTCTCTCTCTCTCAATTTTTCAACGGATTTGCAGTGGATCGGGAAACGGAAGGTGCCGTTGGATTTCTGGTTCCGCTGCCGACATTTCTACTGGAGCAGATTTGTTGTGAGAACGGCTTAGACACTACTCTTAGGAAAAGGTAACTTTTCCCCATTTTTCCAATTTCTCTTTAAATATGCTGTTAAATCGATGATCGAACACCACCACGTGGTCCTAGTCGTGATTGTCGTCATTTTGACGTGGAAAAATTTTCAATTGGGATTTTTAAGCCCTACTCCAAAGCGAGAGTGGGATTTGAGAAATTTGGCAAATTGGTTATATTTGCAGGTATAACTATTAATTTGGAAATTATGGCCCTAGGAAATATTTAAATAGTATTTTATTTAGGAATAATTTAATGGAATTGGGATTTTTGATTTAGGGTCCGGGTAAGCGCTGTAGGCATCTTTTCAGGGTCCTTGTTGGCGTAGTTTAAGAAACCAGATAAAGGGAAAATTTATGTATTAAATCAAGTTTTTCATAAATTAAAAAGAATTATGTGTTACTTACGTATATATATGCTTTTATGTGGGTTTAAAATGTCAACCATGAAATTTATGTTTTCTGAGCCTAGGATTGTTTATATGGTTATGTACATGTGAAAGTAAACGAATGAAAGTGAAAGGAATTTTCTGAGGAATTAAGTAAGAAATTAAATGTATTTTTAGTATATAAATATTAATTATGGGTTGGCTTATTTTGTAAGGAATGTATATGAATTTTACTGTTAAATTGTTTGGCATGAGATTCTGTGCAATTATATGTAAGATGTATGAGATTCAAGCTAAGTAAGTATTGAGAATAAAATATGATATGGACAATGTTGCTTGTGTATGCCAAATGCAACCATGTGAATGTAAGACAACTGAAAGACAGTCATGTTAATAAATTTAGCGCATTTCTATGTGCACTAACTGATGATGGCTAAAGATCAGTTGTAGTACAAAGGAATGAAATGAAAACGTTATGCAATGAAATGACAATGGAATGACCATAGAATGAAATGACAAATGTGAACGATGTAAATGGGAACGAGTCACTTAAAGTGAAATGAAATGCAATGCTTAAACTATGAACATGAACATATGTGTATGATTGAATAATGACAAAAAACAATGAAGTATTATAATATTAGAAGTATCTATGTACGTAGAACATGATGTGATTGGGTGGGGCGTACTCTACGCCTGAGGGTTTGTTAAGAAAGGCGAGTGCACTAATAGCTTCAAATGTGGCGGTAGCCGCATAACATAATAGGGCAAGGGGAACCTACTTGTATGGGCGGGTAGATTTCCCTATCCTTAGGGCCTTTGCCAGTAAATTATTGTTGAACCATGTGAGTACGAGATCAATCTAACACTTGGGGGCTTACTAAGTAAGGTGAGTGCCCTGGTATGCTTTAGTAGTGACCTTAGGGTTACCTAAATATCATAGCAGAGGGGTGCTACTTGTATGGACGAGTAATCACCCCTATCCTTGGGTAATCTCATGGGTTAAATCTCTGTATGTGATTTATTAGGTTCAGAAAATTATTTCAGTGTTATGTTAATGATTTGAAAAATGTTATTAAAATAATATTTATATATCTTATGTTGGCCACATGCTGTTTTAATATGTATGTTTCTTCCCTTACTAAGATGTGTCTCACTTGAATATAAATGTATCTTTTTCAGGATTTCCTCGAGATCGAGCTTAGGGAGCTCGAGGGTTTTAGCCTTTTTGAGAATCATAAAAGAAAAAGGGTATATAATGATAATACTTTGGGGAATGTAAATGTTTATGTTTTATGTCTTTATGTTTTAAGTCAGTTATAAAATGGATGATTGTAAAAATACTGGAATGTTTGGAGAGGTATGTATTTATGGTAATGCAGGTGTTAGATGGATAGTATGGATGTTATATAGGGGTAGTAAACTCTGGTATTACTGATTATGGTTTTAATGTTACATGGAGATTATGTTTATGTTTTCCGCTACGTGTATTATGAATTATGGTTCGGGGCATTACAGAGAGAGAGAGAATTCGACCATAGGGGGAGGGGAAATTTAGAATTCTCAGGATACTTCATGAAGAAGTATCCTGATGTTAACATATATACATATATATATATATAATATTATAATATTATATTATATTATATTATTTAACAATTATTATTATTTAATTCATTGATTAACTTTTTTTTTTCTTAGGATCACTACAGTCCCACAAAAGACAGAAATCATACTCGACTAAAGAATAGGAAAGCACGTACAGGATACAACTCTTAGACTGGTCTTTGGATTGGTTTTAGTATTTTTAAACATAAGCATAAACTCATAAAAATATCAACATAATTGTACAAGACATAAAGTACATAATACATCAAGCAATGTTAGAATGGCATCACAATAAATAATATTTACAAGAGAGTTGTGTTAAGAAGGGTAATTATTCTGTTTCCCTATTATGTGATGTGTTGGAGAAAAGTTACCAAAATATCCAAAAAGATGACTTTCCTAAATCCAAGGATACCAAATTTGCAAAGTTTTTTTTTTTTTTTTAAGAAAGAAACAAAATAACTTAACATTCAATTTTTCCCAAAGGAAAAAACATCTTATTTTTTAATTATTGTACTTTTTGAAAAATTAGAAAGTCAACTTTCAAAAAAATGAATGCGAAAAGTACCAAAGAAATCCTAAAAAACCCTAACTATAACCCTATATTATTTCTAAGATATTTTTCTACAAAATTCTATAATTTTTATAGAATTATAGACTTTTATGGTCAAAAAATTAAAAAAAAAAAAAGACAAAAAATATTATAATAATAATAATTAAGTGAAGCCTTGAACAAATTTTTAAAAAAAAGCCCTTGTCTTTTCACTTTTTTCTACTTTGTTTTTTAGAGAAACACATTCATAATAATAGTAGCAATAACAACAACAATAATTATAGTAAAAGGAACAATTACTAAAAAATAGTTATCGAAACAAATGTTCAAAATAAAAATTAACTTTTTTTCCTATTTTGTGTATATTGTTAGGGTTTAGTGAATTTTAACCATATTTTAACTTATTTAAAAAGAAAGAAAAGAAATGAAAATAGTAAAACAAAAAAAAAAGGTTGACATAGCTGAACTAGGCACTTAGTTTGGTTCAAAACATTAATTTCTTATGCGGGGGATGGGGGCACATGCATGTGCACCGTATTAAATCGTTTTCTTTCCTCCTCATGCCATAACCCTAGTCACTATAGTGCCACTAATCTGTTTGACTTAAGGACCACCACCTCCTTCCAACCTTTTGAGGACCTCTGTAGCCCTCTATTGGATCCCAACATTGTCACTAAAAGTGCAAGACATGCTTATATAGTCTCACTTTGCTGAAAACCATAATGCTCATAGGTTTTAAGGTCCAACCATAGTTAACACCACACTAGCATTGTTTAATGTCATTGTTGCGGCTTGCTTAGGTCGTGTCTAGCTAGCAATGACCACCTTAGACTCCTTCCTCCTCTTTAATCTTTAGCTCTCTTTTTCTCTTTAGCTTTTCTCTCTCCCTCTCTCTCTCTAGTTTCTCCCGTCCTTCTCCAACACAGGACTAGAACAAAGATTTAAAAAAAGTATTTGAAAAAACACAAAAGGAAGCAAATCATACCTCATATACTAGAATATTGAAAAAACCATGAATAATCTGAAGACTAGTTCTTACATTAGCATGCAAGAAAAATCAAGAACGCCATGCAAATATTAATATTCATAGCAAATGCATATGCAAGCAAGCAACGTTATATAAGAACATTAAAGAAAAGTTTAGCCCCAAAGCATATAAGAACATTATTTATGTCTCTTTCCTCTCCCCCCCCCCCCCCTCTAACACATATTGTCTCAAGAGCCCTAGCTTCTTTTTATAAAGCTTTGGGAGCTAGAGTATTGCCTTTATAGCCACTTTTCAAAAACGTCATTAAAATTCGAAAAGTTTCCTTTCCTTGTCCCAAAAGAGTGTTTGGACACTCTTTACCCTCATTCTTAATGAACAGAAGCTATCAAAATCAAGAATATCTTCCTATTCTAATATTAAAAGTGTTGAAGGGCTTTAAAATGTGAAATTAAAACTTGAATTTTCCTTGAACCCCTAGATATGCTTTCTAAAACCCAATAAGATATAGAGGTTCTCTATTTAAATGCTATTGGCTCAATCTTTTACTCTCTATTTGCTCAATTTCCCAATAATTAATCCAAATTTTGACTAAATTGACATTGAACAAAATAGGGTGTCAACACATGCGATATATAATGACGATCGTTCTTGGAACAGTTGTCAATAGTACGCATTGGTTGACTAATTTCTCTTTGAATGATTAGTTTCCCATGAACAATTGCTTTGTCGAATCATTCTCTTATTTGTATTCATTTTTTATTTTATATATTTTTTAAGGTTTATTTCCCTTTTCTTCTTAAAAAAAAAAAATGCCAACTTGGCTTTCTTGTTTTTGGTGTTTGTGTAAGTTATTTTTTCCCTCTTTTTAAGGTTTCTCATTCGAGAGCACCATGCGAACCCCTCGTTGACACCATCGAGTAGAATCTATCTAACATAGCAATGGGAAGCATATATAATTTTATCTTGATTTATCAGTATATACAAGCACATATGATTTTGTAAAAGTGAGATTAGAACTTCTATAAAAAAATTTAAAAAAAATTAAACCTTTGGTAGAAATGATTGACTAAAGAATGGAAAATTAGACAAAAACACAAAATATATTTGATGAACCATCAAACAAATATTACTTTGAAAAGTAAGACTAATAGGCCGCTCACTCATGTTGATCAACTACTAGAGCTTTTTACCTAGGTCAGCCGACCGCCCCTTTCAATGTAGCCTATAATAGCGTCATATTTGCTATATTTTTCCATTTTTAATTCATTTTGTGTCATGACCTTCGTATTCTTAGATATGTGCAAATAAAAACTCATTACAATTTGAGATAAATTAATATAAACATATAACAAATAAAATTTTCAAGTATTCTCTAAAATCTTCACACTTAATGGCTTAACTCGTTAAACACGTCTTGAACACAAATTCATTAGTACAAAATAGCTAGTCATCATTGAAAACTTGATTAATGGAACATTGGTGCTAACCCAATATACTTTTTATATCAAGAAAAAGTATTAACCAACAAGAAGAAGAAAATATATAAAATTTCACGCTATACTATTGCAAAAAAAAAAATGTCGATGCCAAACCAATGTTAAATTTGGCCTTCGAGCAATTCCTTGAATCGTGGCAATAACAAGCCAAGATTTTTTAGGTTATTATGTTTGCCTATGACCGATCGTTTCATATGCATGGGATGGGTCACCATCATTTAAGTACTGGTATAGGTTTACTGCTTTAAGACAATTTTTATCCTAGTGTAAAATGAGAGTATGACTAAGGGTGAGCATAATTCAGGGAAACATGAATTAACCAACCGAAATTGGTCAGTTCGGTTTGGTTCGGTTAAGAACACAGAATCGGTCGGTTCGGTTATGGTTAACCGAATTTTGATTAATCGGTTTGGTTAAGAGGAATGTTAATTCGGTTAACCAAAATAACCGATTTAATAAGTAATTAAAATTTAAATACAAATTAGTATATGTTAATTTGTTAATATGTTAATTAGTATATGCTAATTTGTTAATATGTTAATTAGTATATGTTAATTTGTTAATATGTTAATTAGTATTTGGTAAAAAATCTACAATTATATTATATTTTTATTAATTAATTTCAAATTAAATTGGTTAAATGCGGTTAACCGAATTACCCGAAAAGGTAATTCGGCCGGGTTCGATTCAGTGAGGCCTCTCTATTCGGTCGGTTCGGTTAACAGTTCTCATTAACCATAAATTTTGGTTAATTCGGTTAATTAACTGAATTTGGCCAAACCGATAGTTTGCCCACCCCTAAGTATGACTCTTCAAACAGGTTGATGTTTCCTAATTCAAAGCTAAAATAGCATAGACATGTCTTTAGGAGGGTGAGTGTTCATCCAATTCACTCATTGTAAATGTGCTTAGTCTACTTGCTTCCCTTGCTAGTCATACATTACTTATGGAAGTATTGCTTAATAAATTACATTACTTTGATGTTTACTGCTACTTGCCATTTACTTTCATGAATTGCTTACTGCCTCCACTTATATTTTATTCAACCACTGTGAATATGTTCTATTTGTAAACCGCAATAATCTTTGGCTACTAGTTAAGCAAGAGTGCTTTAACTAGTGTCATACAATCCTTGTCAAGGTGTGAAATACTTGGCTCGTGACAGTTGGTATCAAAACTTGGTTAAATTCTGCATGAATTTAGTTGCCTTCATTATGGAATTGCATTAAACATTGGTAAAAGACAGTGTTGACCAATATCAAAAAAATTAAAGCACTAGAGGCACAAGCTAGACAACCAACAACGTGGTCATAAGGACTGCTATACTTGCTGGAAGTGTTGATGATTTGGATGGATCACAAAAACATCAATAGAGTTTTATTGTGGAAATATCATAATACCTTCACCACGCGATAGAAACTTTGTAGACTTGAAAGGCAAATTTGACTCTAAAGATGAACTTGATGCTCCTTGCTATTGGAAACTCCAATGTTTCGGAGTTTAGAGGAATAACTGTGCTAGAGTCCATAACATTTGGGGGTGCCTATGATGCCAATAAGTTAGAGAAATTATTGTTTGATTTGGAGTAGTACTTTTTCACAATGAGAATGAACTCATAATAGTTGAAAGTAATAACTGCAACCATGTGAGTAGTTGGTGACGCTAAACTCTAGTGGCATACCGAGTACGATGAGATTGAGAATGGGCCTTATGTCATTGATTATTTGGCAAACTTGAAGAGAGAGCTCAAGATCCAATTATTTCCTAGGAATATTGAGTATAATGCTCAACACAAACTAAGAGATCTCAAGTATAATGGGTCAATTAGGGAGCATGTGAAACATTTTTATGCTTTGATGTTAGATATATGGGACATGTTAAAGAAAGGCAAATTGTTCTATTTTTTATAGGAGTTGAAACCATAGGCAAGTATAAAGCTTCATCAACAAAGAGTTTAAAACTTGTCTATCACACAAGCTATTGTGAAATGTTTGACTGACTATGCTAAATAAAGTTTACATCATCCAAAAAGATCGGTGTGGGTGGAAAAAATGAAAATTCCTTCAAGAAGGGCAAATGGGGGAGTCGATAGCAAGGCATCAACTTCAAAATAAGTTTCATAATCTTGAACATCCAACACACCTAATGATAAGAGTAAGATTATCTGCTTCTTATGTCGAGGCCCTTATAAAGTTACTAAGTGTCTTCATAAGTCATTACTTGGTGCATTATAAGCTTCCATTACGAGGGGGCACTGCATGATGATGAGGAGACCCGAACGATAGGTGTAATGTCGTTAGAGAACACAATGAAGAGGCAGACAAAATAACCAAAAGTTATACAAGCTAATAGGTTAATTTTATTGGATACGAAACAATGGAAAGAGCACTCGTGCTATGGTTGATACCCACACTACTTATAACTTTATTTCATAGGCAGAAATCAAGACTCAACTTGTCATTAGAGAAGGATTTAAGACTCATGAAAGCCGTTAACTTTGCATATCAATATACTTTGGGCATAGCTAAGCAAGTCACTACAAAGCTTGGATAGTGGGGGGGACATGCAAATTTCACAGTTGTAATATTAAATGACTTTCAAGTGATTATTTGAATGGAATTCTTAAGGGAGACTCAAGCAGTACTTTAGCTGTTTTTTGGTTCCCTTTGTTTGATAGGAAACCACCCTTACATGGTGCAAGTCGTTGTGAATAAAAGTGATGATAAGAAGTTCCTTCCTTCTATGCAGCTTAAGAAATGATTGAGGATTGGTGAACAAAAATATCTAGCCTTGTTGGCTATAGATAAAGAAGTAGGCCAAGAGAAGGTGCCTATGACCATTCAAACTGTGTTGGACAAGTATAAAGTTATGAAGTCAAAGAAGCTACCTTTCACAACTTGCCTCTATAACAAGGTATGGAGCACGAGATTTAGTTGTTTCCAAAAGTAAAGCCATTTGCTAAAAGACCATATTGGATGGTGCCTCCAGAGATAGTAGAGCAAAGGAAATAGTTTGATGAGTTACTAGAAGTGAGATATATACATCCTTCTAAAGTATCAAT
Organism: Malania oleifera; assembly: GCF_029873635.1. NCBI lineage: Eukaryota > Viridiplantae > Streptophyta > Magnoliopsida > Santalales > Ximeniaceae > Malania > Malania oleifera. The sequence continues at coordinate 124,973,818 of NC_080418.1, forward strand.
GTTGTTTCAAAGGAAATATGATGGAAGCATGTAGTTAAGTGTGGACTATTGCACTCTTAACAAGGTGATAGTGTGCAAAGTACCCTATTTTATTAATTAATAAAGTACTTCACCAAATTTGAGTTGAGGCTAGACTACTACGAGGTGAAAGATAACATGTAGGAATGTATCGAAGTGACGAGGCATATGAGTTCTTGGTGATGTTGTTCAAGTTGACGAATGTGTCTACTACATTCTACATCTTTATAAACTAGGTATTCCTTGAGTACCTCGACAAGTTTGTCATGGTATATTTGGATGACATAGTTGACTACAATTCCACTTTGGAGGAACAGAAAAAAATATTTATAAAAGGTATTCAACAAGCCAAAAGAGAAAAACCTATATGTGAAAAAAGAGAGATACTCTTTTACTCAATAAAATATAAAATTTTTTGGTCATGTAATTGAGTAACGTTGTATCATGATGAATATGGAGAAGGTAAGAATTATTCAAGACTAGAAGATCCTAATAATAGTAAAAGCTATATTCCTTTTTTGGACTTGCCAATTGCTACAAAAAGTTTGTGGAGGGGTATTAAAGGAAAATTGCTCTTTTGATAGAACTACTGAAGAAGGGTTAGGGGTGGAATTGGATAGAGAAGTGTCAAGGAGCCTTTGAAAACTTGGAGGATGACATGATTAGAAATTTGGTACTTGCTCTTCCAAACATCATGAAACCCTTCAAAGTATAGATAGATACATTGAGCTATGCCCTTAGAGGGGTCTTGTTATATGAAGGACATCCCGCTGTGTACGAGAGTTATAAACTCAATAAAGTTGAACGGAGCTACGCAACTTGAGAGATATGCTAATAGTGATGCATCTCCACGAGTGGCGACATTGCTTACTTGAGTTGAAGTTTGTGGCAAAAACAGATAACTCGGTTGTCAGTTACTTTTTATATAAAAAAAAGTTATCACCTAAGTAAGGTTGTTGTCGAGAATTTTTTTGTTCATTTTCTCATTTTTCCCTCACAACTCATGTAATGACCCAGAAAATATTGATATTCAAATATTAAAGAGAGAGGGAAATAGATACAGAAATAGAAGGAGGCTGCGTTTGTCGACGACATTGCATTTTGGAGATAATATTAAATAAAAATAATTTCAGAAAAATTGCCAAGCTTCGTCGACGAACATAGGGTTTTGTCGACGAAGGTCTTCAGAATTTCGTCGACGAACACAGGGCTTCGTCGATGATAAAATACCGAGAGGGGTTTCGAGGCAGCCTGAATTTCGTCAACGAATATAGGGTCTCGTCGACGAAATTTGTGAAGGACTTGTCGACAAATACAGGGTCTCGTCGACAAAATCCCTTGTTTATATATACAAAATTCGGGAAATATTTCATTTTAAGAAGTCGCTCTCTCTCTCCTCTTTCTCTCTCTACGACTCTCTCTCCCTTCTTTCTTCGTTTCTGGCCCCACCAGTCGTCGGATCGATGATCCGAAGCTACCACGTCGCTCCTGGCGGAGTTCTCTACAAGTTTGCTGGAGCGGATCGTCGAGAAAACGAAGTTGAATTTTATCCCAAATTTAGGATAAGGTCTTTTATTGAGTTTTTGACTTTTTGTTAGTTATAGGAAATGATGTAGACTAAGAAATACTGATGTTTTGTTCTGGGACATTGTGTTTTCAGGATGTTGAGTTAAGAATCCTACGGATATAGAGCTAGATTTTTATAGGGGTTTTTCAAAGTTGAGGTAAGAGAAATATGCTATGCTAAGAGTTTTAATAGAGTTAGTAGAGATTTTATAAACATATTTTTATGTCAGTTTATTATACAGTTTTTATAGAAAATGAGCATAAATGTTTGTGTGGCCTAAGTAGACTTTCATATGAAGAATGAATTTATACAGTTGTTATGACACATCATATTATACTCTATACAAAGATATAGATAGTATATACATTTGATATAGTTTTACAGCATATGAGATTATACAGATATAGATTTATATTCACAGAGAAATGTACATGCATATACAGATTTTATATGAATGGTTTCATGAAATAGATATACACATATATCCATATACATGTATACAGATACTCAAATCAGTATTTTATATTACAGTTTATTACAGAACAATATATATATATATATATATATATATACATATATATATATATATAGACAGTGTTATAACATGCCATGTTTTCCTGTTACCATAACATACAGAACACACAGACAGAGTATATACACAGAATACACAGATAGATATACAGAGGTAGCATCAAGATGCTACAAATACAGTATTTACAGTACAGAAAGATAGAGTTATGGTAATTTCGAAATCATGATGAAAATAGTAAAAGAGTATATATGTTTATATGTATATAGTATCAGATACCTGAGGAAAGACACACAGACATATACAGATTACAGAGTACGGTACCATTACTAGATACAGATAGAGTGCAACCACATATCTCAGATAGTATGTGGGTATCGTCAGTCGTGCTCAGAGAGTATGCAGCTCCCCAGTACACTGGGTTGAGGGGGCCGGTTTGATGAGGTAGCAGCTAGTTCCGAGCTTAGGAGAGGATGCAGTTTGGCCGGACTGAGGTAGTGTAGAGTATGATGACTTATCTGGAGGGCCGACCAGATAGAGTCCCACCTACGGGCCGCACAATGCTGTCATGAGGGGTCAAATCATGAAGTACATAGTTCTAGGGATAAAAGCAGAGTTATGTATGTATGTTTACAGTTTTACAGTATAGTATGATATTACCAGTATGAATAGTAGAAAAACAGACGATATAATATGTTTAAATTTGTGAAAGGAAGATATGTTTTACAGATGATTTATTACATTGTAGTTTAGTTATTATTTTTAAAAGTATCATTAACTTAGTTGCCACATACTAGTAATAGCATATTTCCACTTACTGAGCGTCGACTCACCCCATTATTCTAACATTTTTCAAGTGAGCCAGTGAGGCGAGCAGATCAGTCTTGCGAATAGAGTATAGCTCTGATCACCCTGGTTATAGGGTGAGTTTTGTCAGAACGGTGTATGTTTTGGATAGATGACACTGAAGGGATATTTTTGTATATCTGTATATTATAGATTCTAGTATTGTACAGTTTATGTATAAATGGTTTTATGATTTGTATTTCGGCTGCGTAGGAATGTTTTTTGTATATATATATTAAAAAAAAAAAATTGGATAAAATTTTGAGGTCGTTACAACTCACTATTGTTAGGGTTTCATGATTTTTAAATTTGTTAAAATTATTATCTACTCTCATGTCTTGGCCTTAAGTCCCTATAAAAATAAAATTTTCTTTAACATGCCACTTTTGGATAATGTTAAGTATTCAAATTCTTAGGGCCATTTGGTATAATTAGAAAAAAATGATGGAAACAAAAATTTAGAGACCAAAAAAAAAAGTAAAATTTGAAAACTAGCAATTTATTTGCTTTAAAACTCGTTTTACAAATACTTATTTTTGTTTTTAAATAAAATAACAATTAAAAAATAGAAAAAAAACTAAAAAATATTACAACAAAAATAGAAATTATTATAATTAGTTTACTTAATTATTACACTTCAAAGCCCACTATTTAATGCTATAAGAACAATATTTTGTACTTGAAAATTGAAGGATAGCAAAAAAAAAATTTTTTTTTAAAAGTATTTATTCTTTTTCTTTTTTCAAACTTTATAAATTTGATGGATATTTTTATTTTGAGTATATCGGAAATCATTTTATTTTAGTATTAATTAAAAATTACGCATAAAAAATATGATTTAATTCATAAAAGCTAATTTTATGTAAATTATTATGATAATATATTACTAAAATAGATAAAACTATGAAATTTTAATTTTAATTTATTTAAAAAAATCTTAAAACTGATAACCAAACTAAAAAATAAATAACGTAAACAAATGCACTGATGAATGCGTAAAAATTAAAGCTCTCCCAATGCCCATTAGTCTGCGATCGTCTATCTCCCAGCCCGCGAAACGGAGAAACTGAACCCGCTGAGTTGACACGGTTCGCTGAACGCTGGTTCTGAGTTGCTGAAGGTCGAAACTCAAATCGTCCCATACAACACAAACCATAGCAGAGCGAGAATCGATGCGGTTCCCGAGACTCTCTCCCTCCCGTTTCATGTTCTAGACTAGGCAACAAGAACCCCACACTCCATTTCGTCTTAAACCCTAAACCTTCAACTCTGCATGTCCTAGGCACGTTACTTCCGCGCGCTACATCTTCCATGGGTTGTCCCAACTTTTCAAATATCGTGTTTTTTTCTTTGATTTCTTGCTCAGGTTGAGTTTGAACAGCTGAATCGTCGTAAAAGATTGCAGCATTTTGATCAGAAGTGGTACCAAGTGCAGAAATGGTGATTTGCCTTCTTTTGTTTTTGATTTTTGAATATTTTTGGAAATTTATATTCAATTGTACCGAACTTTTGTGCGTCTATTTATGATTTCCCCCCTGGTTATGTGATATATCTTGAAAGATTTAGCTTTGACGTTGTTCATTTGGGCTTTTCCTTGAAATATGCATGCAGTCTGATATAAGGAAGTGGTTTATGAAACACAATGACAAAGGCAATGGCAATGCATCGAAGACTGAGAAGGTCAATCAGGCGGCAGAGAAGCCTTCTCCGCCTAAAATGCAACCGGAGAATGCAGTGAGTATTTCTAATATAATTGGAATGACCTTCTTGTATGTAGGTTTTGCATAAAGACCAGGAAGAGCGAACAATACAAACGTTTTGATGCGTATTGTGTCTTTTACTACTTAAGAGTCCTCAAAAAACTTGAAGCGTGTGATTTTTTTTTTTCCTACAACCAAAAACGTTTTGGTTGCGGTAGGCTTAGTTAAGGGGAGTGTATTTTTACTCGTTACGGGTTCCAAATAAGAGAAAAGCATGAGATTCAAAATTTTAATTTGCACATATTATTGTTGTTTCTTAGTTACTGAGCAGAACATAAGGGAACTGCTTTTTCAATTAAATATTCTAGACTAAAAAGCATCGTGGTTGGGCTTCTTGTTTCCTACAAGTTGTTTCAAATCTAAGAACTTATTTTTGCCTGAAGCTTAGACCTTTATGCTCGGTGTGGTTGCAAATCAATTAGAGGAAAATCAGAGAAACACAAACTTGATTCCCTAACTGATATAGTGTCCAGTTTATGTCAAAAAAAAAAAAAAAAAAATGCAAGTCAGTAAAGTTTTGTACAGTAGGTGAAATAGCAGAACATTCACCAACTCTTAAATTTATACCACTTTCTTTATCTAAAAAAATTATTTTGTTTATCTTTTCATTAGTTGTATTGGTGGCCAAATGGACAAGTCCTAAACACATGCATTCAAAATCTAGCAAGGGAGAAAGAATGAATTAGCAGCCATGCTTTTCATAATTATCCTCTCTTTCTCTGCTGTATATAAATAAGGTTACATTTTGAATTAGATGTTTTTTTTTTTTTGGGTGGAACAAACAAAGGTGGAAGGAGGGCAAGAGGGTACAGGAAGACGGAAAACTAGCAAATATTTTGCTAAGAGCAAAGAAAAGCCAAAAGATGAAAAGGAAAGTGAGCCTGCCTCAGCAAAAAGAAAGACTCAACTGGGCAGTGAGGGGTTACCGAGTGATGTGAAATCCCCACCTGCAAAAAAAATTCATAAAGCGGGTGTTGTTGATGATGATGATGATGATGAGGATTTTGTCGTATCCAGTTCTAGAAAGAACACACTTGATGTCACTCCCAGCAAGAAACTGAAGACTGGTTCTGGTAGAGGGATTGCCCGGAAGGTTGTAGATATTGATGAAAACGATGAAGACAGGATTGGTGATAAATGTTCTGAATCTCAGGCCAAGTCTGGTGGAAGGGGTCGTGGTGGAAGAGGTGCGGCAGCGGCACCAGTTGCTGGGAGAGGCAGGGGTGCTGGACGGGGTGGGTTCATGAATTTTGGTGAAAGGAAAGATCCTCCACACAAAGGAGAAAAGGTGTGAAATTTGTGTGATTGTCTAAATTGGTAAAGTAAATAATATTTGTAGTTTTGTAGCCTCAAAGTTGATATTGATGCATCCTTATTGTGTGCCAGGAAGTCCCGGAAGGTGCTCCTGATTGTTTGGCTGGTTTGACTTTTGTAATTAGTGGAACACTTGACAGGTATTTCATTTTGTCATTATGAGGATTTTTGCATGCTTCTTCTAGTGGCAATATGTACATGAAAGTCTTGATATGTGTTTCTCCATCTTGATTGTTTAGCTCACAAATTGATCTTTAATATAACCTATGATTGCTGTCTCAAGTGCCACAAAGGTGCATCAAGTATAGTCAGGATTGCCCATCTCTTGATTACTTAAAAATGCGGTTAATTAAATGTCCACTCCAGCACTTGAGAGTGCATCTTGAATTTTTGGTCATGCACACAGTTTGGAAAGGGAAGAGGCAGAAGATTTGATCAAACGCCATGGTGGCCGTGTTACTGGATCTGTTAGCAAAAAAACGGTGATTTCATGCTTCTGTCTTGCTTTTTCTTTAAGCCCTGTTAACTTGTCATTAACATTGCCTGTTCTCATCTCATCACAGAATTATCTTTTATGCGATGAAGATATTGGTGGAAAGAAATCTTCTAAAGCTAAAGAGCTGGGGTTTGTTATCTCTGATTTATATATTTTAATTTCATGATTTCTTTATATATTTAAAATATATCTGCCTTTTATTTTTCTGTATAGAACTGCCTTTCTTACTGAGGATGGATTATTTGATATGATCCGAGCATCAAAGCATGCAAAATCACCAAAACAAGAAGAATCAAAGATGCGTGTTGACAAGGTTGTTGCAGCTTTGCCAAAGAAAAGTCCTAAAAAAGTAGAAGCTAGCAGTATGCCCAAATAACTTAATGCTTTTATCATATCATTTTTTTTTTTTGTTTTTTTACCTGCAGCATTTGATTAATTTAGTAATTTTTCTTGAGGACGCATGTGTCTGAGAGGGATTTTTTTTTTTTTTTTCAGGATCTAATGGTTACCTATATGTTTTTTGTTCTACTGTTTATAAATCCTCATGTATTTCTGCATTTGGGCTTTATTTTGTATGCATGTTGAAAACACCCTTGAAAAATACACAATTTTAGCTGTTCCTTGATTCACATTGTCATTAAGAACCTACTGGTGGAAAAATTGTAACATAGAATACAGATTATCTTCAAGATGGATTTTTTTTTTTTGTTCCCAACTTTATTGATAGCCCTCACTTATGGCGGAGGAATACCATGGTTACAAGCAAGACACATGGGATTTACAAACAAACTATCAAAACCATCCCAGCCATCAAAACCAATACATGCCTATTAAACCCCGTACTATTATCCAACTAAAATAATCTAAACAGGCCTATATGTAACCAAAACAAACAAACACAAACAAAAACAAATTCCCTGCAAAATGAAGTCAATTACCTGCAAACAAAAACCGGAGGAAAACTAAATGATGTCAATTAAACACGAAAGCTTGGAATGCTCATCTTGTCCATATGAATGAGACCTCTCATTCTACTCGGCAGCACATTACCTACAAAATATCTCCTCGTGTTACTTCCCTCGCCTTGACGAGCCTAGTAATCCGCCACCTGATTACCTTCAAGACAGATTGTTCTACTTCAGGGAGCACTAATGGGAAGATCCGTTGAGTTATCATCTGGAATGCAAGATTATTTTGCCTAAAGAGCAGTAATTGGAAGACCTTTTTAGTTAGATTTCGTGTTTCATTCAAATATGTGGTTTTCATAAGATGTTGTAACTATATTAAAAACTGCTCTGCATTCTATATCTGTTGAAAACTGTTTTTGTGTCTTTACATTCCATTACTTGCCTATAGTTACGTGAATGTGTAAGACCTAGCAAAATCATCACGAGCTGGGGAGCCTTGTAGTACACATGGGAATTTATTTATTTTTTAAATTTATATCTAGCTATTTACTTATTTTTGTATTTGAAGATGCTATTCTCAACGTCTTCATGTTAATGTTCTACAATTATCTTTCTGCCAAACATTATCATTTCAAGCAGAGAGTGGCTTGCAACCCCTTTAACTCTTGAGTTTGTCTTGAACATTATTTTGTTCAGCCTAATATTTAAACTTTAGGAAGACGTGATTATAATATTCTCATGTATCTGGTCCTTGACCAACTTGGTGATGAATTTTTGGAATGATCAAAATGTCTCTCTTGCTCTCCTGCTTGTTCCATTGTCTTCCTTTCCCATGGATTTGATCAAAGGAAAGTTTGGAGAAAATTCTCAAGTTTGTGTGGATTGAATGCAAGAGTTTCAGTATGTGTTTGGAAAAGGTCTGGGAAGGAGGTTTTGTTGATTTAGATGACAGATCCTGACTTAGAAGTTTGTGGATTAGTATCACTCTTTTGGGTGCAAGATGGGTGTGTCATTTGTCTTTGATTTTCTACATACTGGAGTGTTTCACTTGTTATAAAACATTTGACCAAACTCTTTTTAGGTGGTGATTAGAAGGAACCACAAAGGTTAGCTTTTGGAATTGGGAGGGAGTGCACTAGAGCAGCAAGAGTTACTCTTTATCTTCATTCCAGGTGGTTTGAGAGTGAGGGGTAGTGCAGTTTTGTTGCAGCTTTGGAGTCGATGGGTGGTATGAAGAAGGTTCCTAACCTCTGGATTGAGGTTGGGAATAAATCTTGATGACCCAGGTATGTTTCCAAAGTTGCAGCATTGTGGGTGGTGCTGCAGCACCTGTGGAGGTGTGTTATGATCTCTGGTGGTTGTGGCGGCAGCTGATAGTGCAGAGGACTTAGGTGCAGCTAGGGTTTGTGATGTGGAGAGGGCTTGCATCTGCGAGTCCAAGAGTAATGGAGTGGGCTCGGAGTTGGGTGTGCTGGGTATTATTCACGTATAGGTCAGATTTTGGGTACTAATGGGCTAGATCCACATAAGTTTAATGGGCAGCCCATGGTTTCAGTCAAATTACCTTCTCCAAACAGGTTCAATGTCCATCTCAGCCTTTGCAAAGATGGTCCTGTTAGCAATCAAGCCCAAAGCTCACGTAATTATTTTAATGAGCAGGTCATGGACTCAGTCAAATTCCTTCTCTGAAGCAGGCCCATTATCCATCTTCTACTTTGCTATATTTTGGGGGCAAAATTAGTTTTGTTTTGCAGTTGGAGAAGAACTTTCAGCTACTTAGGTAAGAGATTTTAATCCAGTGAGTCTTGAGGGCAGGAGTTGGTAAAAGCTAGATTTGATTCTAACAACTCGGGGAGTATGGTTGATGTTTTTGCACCATTTGTGGGGGAGGAAATCTGTGTAGAGCAGAGAACAACTAGTGGTCTGTTGGTGGTGGTGGCTGAATTTTTTTTTTGGGGGGGGGGGGGGGGTGGGGGGTGTTGGGTGCAAAGGACCAAGAATCTTGTGTGGAGAAGATTTAGGGTAAAATTGATGTTTTGGGGGAAAAATGTATTGGTATGGGAAGCAACTTTGACAAATTTAACAGCCAGTAGGTTTATGTTTGTTGGAAGGTGGGTCTTGAAATAAGAAAAAATATTTGAAGAGAAGCGATATTATTTTGGTGGGATTACGACAAAAAAATTTACTAAGAAATACAATAGGAAATGTGTGTAATGTGGATGAGCCAAATGTTTATAAGGGTGCTTCAACTGAGAAAAAGAGGAAATAGGGAAATGTCTCAGATAACGACACTTGGTATTGGTAGTGAGTTTGATTTGATGGCGGTTGCTTTTGGATATTCCCTACCTTCCCCCATGAGCGCGGGGAGGAGGCTACTAGGAAGGATTTAGAAGATTGTAATGAAGGATAAGATGAGCTTGCCTTGGGAAATGAAGTTGAGCATGATGATGGTAAAATTAAGGAGAAGAATGGCCAAAGGGAACTAGCAAATGTGAAGTGCTCTGTGAACTATGATGGAAAAGGTTCAAAGAGGGTCTTCCTTGGTTAGTTCTTGTTAGATTTTTATTTTTCTTTCTCTCTTTTTCTTAGGTTCCCATCCTTGTCTATCTTCTTTCTTAATATATTTTCTTATACGTATATTGTGAAATATTTCTGTTGAGGGGGACTTGGAATAAAAAATCGTATTCCTACGTGGAAGTGAAGTTTGGGCCATTTCATGTTGATGTTTTTGACAGGCCTTAAATGAGTGCAAAAACATGAGTGAAATTTCTTAGCAAATATCAACTTTGTATTGAATCAGAGAAGGGATTTACTTCATATTTCATTAAACTCAATCCATTTCTTGGCGAGTTTAATTTTGTATTGAATCAAAGAAGATATTTACTTCATTTTTCATTAAACTCGATCTAGAAAATGGAAAGCCTTCTTCCTTCCCCCCGGGTTTATGGTGACAATATGAAAACTATCCTAGTGGAAAGAAATCCTTGTTTTGGATGGGGAAGAAGTTGACCTCATCATGGTCACCGAATATAGGAAAATTTGAAGAATTTCCATCTTCATGGCAATGGAGGAGTTCGATTGGTTCTATGTGTGAAGGGATTTTTAGAGCAAGTAGCAACCATTTGGATGGTCTAGAAGAACTAGGAAGGGAGACAATACCCTAGTGCTTCAAATCAAGAAGAATGCCTTTGAATGCTGCATCTCTTTCTCCAAGATCAGCTTTGGGGGAGTTAAATCCATTGTTTTCCTCAGGGATTCAACTGAAAAGGCTAGAAAAAAGTTTCGTCTTGTAGTAGTAGAGTTAGGTCTTTGAACTGAACCTACCAAACACACACAACGCTTTAGGGGCTCTTATGGAGAGTTGAAGGCCTAACTTTAATATTTTTGGTAAAGTGTCAACCTTACATGCTATATGAAAGTCATGGTTGCAACGAGGTCCTGGGTACTAGTCTTATTGCTTGCCTTTATTGTAAGTTCATTAAAACACTATCAGGTTCCCAAGAATGGTTGTTATTCTTTTCTTGTTTATCTTTTCATGTGCAATTGGGCTGCAAATGCATTGGTTCACAATCTAACAACTTAAGCTTTTAGGTGAAGTGGCAATCTAAGAAATTCCTCTCTCATATGGGAGTTATGGCCTATAGTGATTATGGAAGCAAACCTGACCAACTGTCATTAATAAACTTTTTAGTTTAATGGCACACGCCCGACATAACATATGTTCATAAGAATATTTAACAAGATTTGAAACTACAAAGATTTCATACCCTGTGATTTATTTAATATTTCGCATCAACTAATGATTTTAATGTTAAAATTTTCACCTTTCATTTTAAATCCTATGATTTATTAAATCTCATGATTTCAAACTCACTTGATAGGTATGTTACCTAAAAGGAAATGTTGTTGTGCACATTATATATTTATTTTCTTTCCCTTCCCCAATGTCCTATTAATATGAAGATGACGCCACATTTTGATGCAACTTTGTAATTTCTTGCTTTCAATGTAGTCCTCATGATTTCTTCTTGCATGTGAAGTAATATTCTCTCCCTCTTGTGGTGTATGTTCTCTCTCCTTGTCTTTGTGCATGTGCATTTATTTGATATTTGGGTTTTATTATTATTATCATCTTTTGTTTGTTATAATTTCATTAATGTAGAAACTTTGGGACACTTATTTAAGTAAATTGCATTTTAACTGGCAAGGATTGGTTATTTTCCCTTAGAAGAGCACTCCCTTTGGGATAGTTTGATTAGAAGCAAGTATAGGATGGGTGAGAATGGATGGGGTATCAATGGTAGCTGAGATGTTCATAAGAGAGCCCTTGGAGATCTATTCTCAAAATTTCCCATTGCTTACGCCTCACATTAAATTTGTGGTGGGGTTGGGTGCTTGGATTCAATTTTGGAAGATCTGTGGTTGGAGAATGATATTCTAGTTTCATCTTTTCCATGTCTCTTTTTTTTGAGCTCAAGGCAAGATAGTATGATTTCTTTCTTTGTGGTTGATTCGAGTAGCCCTTTGGTTTCTTGAAAATTTCATTTCAGAAGACCTCTTAGTGATAGAGAACTGTTGGAACTTTCATCCTTGTTATCTTTATTGAACAACTGCCATCTTTCTTTAGCTAGGGATACTTGCTGTTGGGCTTTGGATCTTTCAGGGTTATATTCTTGTAATTTTTTTTTTTTGAGTTTTTGATCCATTCTAATTCTTGTTTTCCCCTCTATTCATTTATTTGGAAGGCAAAAGCTCCCCCAAGAATTAAGGCTTTCATTTGGCTGATTGTGCTTAATAAAATCAATACTAATAACCTGTTGCAGGTCAGGAGACCTTTGAAGGCCTTATCTCCATATGTATACGTGTTATGCTATGTGAATTCTAAAACGATACCTCATTTATTTTTACATTGTCACTATGTTTGGAGAATTTGGAATAATTTATTTGGTGTGATGGGAGAATCTTGGGTTTTCAGGCATCGGTGGAGGAATTGTTGTCTATTTCTTTTGAGGGGTTTGGTAGAAGGAAAGAGAGAATGACGCCATGGAAAGGTGATATATTTGCTTTGTTGTGGGGATTATGGTTGGAGCATAATGCACCTATTTTTTAAGGGAGAAAATTGAATTGGCAGCTGGTTTAGGAGATGATTCATTACCTGGCTTATTTATGGTGTTCAGTTGAGTTTTTTGGATATTCAGTGAATTGGAGGAATCTTCTGTTCTGAATTTTTTTTTTGTGTGTGTGTGTGTGTTTTTTTTTTTCCCAGTCTTGTTTTATTAGTTTGTTTTTTTTCTGGATTTTTCCAGAATTTTGATGGGTGACATTTTTTCTCCTTTTTGTGAATACTATTCTTATCAATGAAATCCCTTCTTTTGTTATATAAAAAAAAAAAACTAGCAAGGATTGTTGGTCGTACTCTATATATTGAAAGCTATTGGGACCTTGACCTGTTCTTTAATGTTTTTGGGTGCATCACCATAGTAGCTTAAATATTTTAACAAATATAACTGTCGTATGCTTAGTATTGACATTTTATAGTATAATGCATTGCAAAATTTATTTCTTTCAGAAGATCAAGTGTGCAACTCTCTGGCAAAAAGTGTAGCATCCAGAGGTTTGACTCCAGGTTCCTCTCATGCCAAGCAGAAAGGTCAAGCTAGTGAGCATGCTTTTTTGACCTGGACTGAAAAGTATAGGCCTAAGGTTCCAAGTGACATTATAGGGAATCAGTCACTGGTATGTTTTGTAGTTGAGTCAGTTACTAGTATCTGTGTGTCTGTGCCTGTGAGTCATTTTTATCCTTCTGCTTTTGCAGTTGGGTTTAATCACACGTACCTCAATCATGTGGAACATTGCTGTTAAGATTTTCCATGTGATGATGTACAGATGAAGCAGCTTCATGATTGGTTGGCACACTGGAATGATCAATTTCTGCATGCTGACAAGAAGGGGAAGGCAAAAAGGCAGAATGATGCTGGTGCTAAAAAAGCTGCACTATTAAGTGGAACACCCGGAATAGGGAAAACTACGTCAGCAAAGTTGGTCAGTCAGATGCTTGGTTTCCAGGCAACTGAGGTAATTTAGTTTTCAGTAGGCATGGATCTGGATCATTATGGAATTTCATCAATAATTGCTTTGACCCTATTGCTTTATTATCTTTCTCCTTTGTGAATCCATGGATGTCATCTAGGTAAATGCCAGTGACAGCCGTGGCAAAGCTGATGCAAAAATACAGAGAGGACTTGATGGAAAATCCGCAAATTCTATAAAAGAACTTGTTAGTAATGAAGCTTTGGGAATCAACATGGATCGGTTGGTTTGCTTTATTTTATTTTTTAAAGGCTCCGAATCATTAAAAAATATGAATATATTTTTCATGTAAATAAGTGTTTTTTGAAATTGCAGGTCAAAGCATCCAAGGACTGTGTTGATTATGGATGAGGTTGATGGCATGTCTGCTGGAGATCGAGGTGGAGTTGCTGATCTTATTGCAAGCATCAAGATTTCAAAGATTCCTATTATTTGTATCTGCAATGACCGTTACAGTCAGAAGCTGAAGAGTCTTGTGAACTACTGTCTACCTCTCAACTTCCGGAAACCAACAAAACAACAGGTGTGTGTGTGTGTTTTTATTATTTTTATTATTTTTTTGGGGGGGCGGTCACAAAAATAAATTTATCAATAAAGAAGAAGAGAATAGAGAAGGGAGAACAAAATGTAAGGAAAATTACAGTCTCTCGCTCTGCTCTGTTGGCAAATCATTCCAAGAAATACCCCAGAAAAAACAAGGTGCTAAAGCCCAAAGGGATGCTATACAAATTTTCAATGCCAAGCTGATAATATGGCGTAACTTGATCATCAAAGATTCTATGATTCTTTTCCTTAAGCAGAACCTACTGGTTATTTAGTCATTTGGTATTATTATTATGTGTTGGAGTTTTATAAGTGTGAGTTAGTAAGGGTATTATGGTCATTCCCATTGTACTTGACATATATTATAAATAGAGGGAGAGACCTATCATTGCGATTATGTCTTCCATTTTACCCAATTATTCAACAGATTGCAAACCAAGAACATTGCTGCAAGCCTGCAACACCTGTCCTTGCTTACAACTATCAAAATCCCAAAACTTAATTCTAATAATCCACACAGAGTTACCAGACTGATCCACATCTCTGGATCTCCCTAAAAATAGCAAAAACTTTACACCAAAGTTGCATCTCACTTGACAATGATTAAACAAATGATCACTTATCCCATTAGACACTTGGAATGTTGCATATGTCTGAACAGAGTGGATTTTTAGTCTCCTAACCTGTTACCAACCATTGTTATATCATCAATTGTTTTCTTTGATATTATTATGCTTGTTTTCGTATATACATGCCCGATTCAATTTAAGGTTTTGAGAGTTTTCCTATTTTTGAGAGATGGGACTTTTCCCACTCTTGGGTAGAATTTATTTTTTCAAAAAATATTTATTTGAAGAAATCCACTTCAGAATATAAAAGAACAGAAAAAGAATTATATATAGACAGAACTGCCCTCCAATCACGCTGTAAATCTGAAATAGACAATCCTTTAAAACAATCAGCTGCAAAGGCCCACGATGAAGCCAAGTACTAAATCCTATCCCAAAGCATAGACAATAGACAGACATCTTTTTTCCCGTGAATATGCATGCATTCTGCTCCTATAAAAAAGTACCCATAACAGAGTAAAGAGCTCACACCTCCTCCACAATGCTGTGCCATCTTTAGTTCTCCCAAAACCTGGAAAGGGATAGCCAATAGATCCTCCACTGATTTTAGACACACCAAATTCTCCCCAAATAGTCCAAACAAAATTATTCCGCCCCCTCCATGAGAAGGAACAATGAAGGAACAAATGAGAGACAGATGCTGAATATCAAAACATAAAGAAGAAACATCTGCTGATAGCCTGATAAAGCCTTAAAAGGCCTTGTACTCTGCGACAGATTGTTAGGTTGGAGATTAATGTAAGAATTTAAGAAGCTCGACAACTGATGGACAAGATGGGCTTGTGGCTGATCTGGGGGGGAAAGAAATTTGATTGGATGACATGGTAAAGAAAGGTGAATAATGACCTGCCTGAATTAGGGAATTGGCAGTGTTATGTTTTTTTGGATAAGAAAAACATATTAATAGAGAACTAGCAAGGTATTTAGAGCGGAGAACAAGATGTTCTCCAAGTAGCAAAAAAAAAAAATATACAAGAAAATTTCAGTAAAGCTGTCCTCCAATTCCTTTGAAGGTTGGGATGGGATAAACCTTCAAAAAACACAGAAAGAATGGTCCTATGAAGAAGCTAAGAATACTACTCTGTTCCATAATAAACTATGATAGGTTGGGTGATCCGTGAAAGGTCTTGGTTCTCCCATTCCTCTCAATCCAAATGGTCTACAAGATAGCAAAAACTGCGCTATGCCATAAAGCCCTTCCCTACGCTTGCCAAAGCCACAATTACTCATAAGCAAGAGATGTCACGCAAGCTTCACCAAAACAAGAAAACAGAGCACTTCAAAGATGGGTTGCCACCTGATAATGAAGGAAGAGGTGTGCGTTTATTTCATTGGACTCAGCACATCAAGCTCTTATTAGGATTGAGAGAGTTGTTTGATCTTCTAATTTGAAGCAAATCATGTGTTTTAATCTTATCGAGTGTCACAGTCCAAATGAAGGTCTAAATCTTAAAAGGAACCTTTGCCTTCCAAATGTTGCGGCTCCAACGGAAGAAATTGGGGGAATGAGTTTTTAAGAGGTGAAGGAGAAAGGATTTAGTAGCAAGGAAAAGGAATACTTTTTAAGTATCACCTTCCAATATGGATGATTGAATCAACTTAATGACTAAACATTTGAATCTCTTGAATCTCTTAGAACTATCTAATTTCTGTCTTGTTTTTCCACTACAATATTTTTTCAGAAATTTCCCCCTATTATTCCCAGCCCTCAATTTATTTTATGGGTAGTTTGTGGAATTTTTCGAAATATTTGATATTTTGATAAAGCAGAAGCATTTTTGAAAGAAGCTATTCAGGAACAGATGGAAGATCCCACTGAATTGAATTGGGTCCATGAGTGGGTTGATAACCAACTTCTCTTTAATTGAGATTCCTAGAAAAAACAAAATCCCATCACCACCCCCCTACCCCCATGGACAGACAGTGGCCTGAAGAAAAGAAAGGGCTCATGGGTGGATTGCGAAGAGCGGAAAGGTTAAAAAGACAAGGCACCATCATCCCCAAAGAGTTCTCACCCACCTAAATGTCCTCCCAAAACCGAACATTGTTGCTGTTGCCCACTTTGAAATGGGTTAGAGGAAAGAACAGACAGGCATGACACAAACTCCTATGGGTTTGCATGAAAAACAGTTCCACTTCCTCTAGTATCCCACCCATTACAATGAAGAGATTTTAAAGAGTGGTTTTCTTATTTAGTTTTGTTAAATTTTTTCTCTGCTTTTATTTTGTTGAATTTTTCATTTTTTGAGGATTTCCTGTCCTCTTCTAGGTCATCATCTTTTTTTCTCCTATTAACTTTTTTATCTTTTGTTATATAAAATATGCATGCCTACTTCAGTTAATCATGGTCCTCTCTTTTGATAAATTTGACTGTAGATTATAGAAACTGCTTGTGATGCTTTTTTTTTAATTCCATTTAGATGGGAATTCAAAATGTAAGGTTGATTTTTTCCCCCCCTTAACGTGATCTTAACGTGAAATCAGTTTGCCAAATCTTACAAATTATAAGATGGGAATTGAATCTTCTTATTCTTTGAGAGGAAAAGAAGAAATATCTTCAAAGAAGTACATTAAAAAAGAGCATGAGAAATCATCCTAAGAAAGAAAAAAACAAAGAAGAAAAAATTACGCTCCTTTAAAACAACCATCTGCAAAATCCTAAAGCAAAGCCATATTTTGAATCCTATCCCACAGAAAATTTGAAAACATCCTTTTTCCCCATAAATATATGAGCATTCATCTCCAACCCAACATCCCACAAAACAGTAAAAATCCCACACCCCGACAACTACAAACTGTCTCTCCCCTTCCAAGCTATAAAGTAACTAGCAAATCCTCCACCGAATGGAGACACCCAACTCTCCCCAAATATACTGAAAAGCTTATTCCAAACCTCCAAAAAAATGAACAGTGCAAAAAGAGATGAGAAACAGATTCTGAAATATTTAAATAGATCATTACTAATGTTTGCCTGGATGGAGATGAAATAATGTTGGCTCAGTCCTAGTAGTGGTAGATCCTTCTGTTTTTGTTGGCTTGGGTTTGTTTGTATTGAATTATAGAAAGTATTTTATTTTATATATGAGCTACTGGAGAAAGGAATGGTTCTAAGGCTTAGTTTGGTTTTGTTATAGCTGACAAGAAGGAGCTTTTGAAAAGGAAACAGTGGAGGGAGCTAATTCAAGTTGTTATAGAAATTGTTTGCCCCTGTGAAGCTAATCTGAAATGTTGGACAGAAAACTAAAAATTGGCTAAATTGACCAAAATTGACCTCTCATTTTCATAGATGTGAATAATGCATGTGTAATTTGTAATATTGAAGGACCTTCTACAAAAAAGACAGATTTTAAATCAGTAGCTTTTAAAAGCTTCAATTAATAGATCTTAAAAGCTTCTCAAAAAGGTGAAAATTTTCTTTTTAAGAGCTCAAAAACCTATTTACCAAACATGTCGCACCCGACTTTTACCTTGAAAAGAAAAAAGTTCATTTTCAGCATAAACTTATCAAGAGCTCTTGTACATTCTTCTCTTTCTAACAAAATCTTTGTTTATATATATATATATAAATAAATTTACCAATGGTAAATTTTGCTTGGAAGCAAATGTATATTGGCGTTAGAGTTACTCATGAAAGCCCATGGAAATTCATTTGATAGGTGCTTCCTCTTTCATCTTTCTCCATTGTTGTCTTGCACCTATCTCTTCTTTTATGGTTGTTAATGATGAGATTATATGTTGGAACTTTCATTTCCATAGAAATCTTAGTGAGAGTGAAGCCGTGGAGCTCTCTTTACTTCTCAAGATGTTGGAGTCATTTTGTCATTCTTATTGTGGGAATGTCAGGGTTCAAAATTGGTATTCTTCTGGCATCGTTTCATGGAATTCTTTCTGTTCTCATGTGTGTCAATCCTCATACTCTTTTCCTCTTGCAAAGTGTTTGTTGAAATCTGAGGTTTCATCTAAGATTAAGTGTTCTTTTATTTTTTTATTTTTTATTTTTGTTTTGATGCTGGATGGCTATTCTTAACAGAATTGGTAATATATCGTAAGATTTTATGAGTTTTGTGCTCCCTAATGTGTGCTTGATGTGTCATGAAAGTGGTGAGACACGTGCTGACATCTTTCTTTATTGTTATTCGGCTTGGTCCTTATGGAACGAGTTTTTTGGTACTTTAGAAGAGAGTTTGGTGCTTTAGAGGATTTTTTTTTGATTGATTGAAGAGGATTTCAGAGGCGTAAGGATGCGAGGAAAGTTTGGTGATGTACTGGTTTTCCTGTTTTCTGGGTGATTTGGCTGCAGAGAAATGCCCGGGGGTTTGTTTTGCTGTAGATCATTTTGTCTGGTTGCTTTGGGAGTTCTGGCTTTTCTGATTTGCAGCGAGATTGGTTGATTCTGGTAGCTTGATTTGATCTTTGTATATGATCTATTTTTTCTTTTTTGCTCTTTTGTTTTGCTTAGGAAAATGTCTTATCCTCCTTGTATAGTCCTTATTCTCTTAATGAATTTTCTTTTTCTTTAAAGAAAAATATCATCCAAAAAAATGTTACACTTGCCATAAGCAGGGCCTGTGGGGGTAATTGGATTAGTTTGAGTCAGCTAAACTGATGAGTGGATTTGTTATTCCCCCAAAATAAAAAATGGTTGAATTTTAATTATTGTGTGTCAAGGTGGCAAGGGGAGTTTTAGGTTTGAAAGTTATTATTTGCGGATGACACCATCATTTTCTGTGAAGATGACCCTTTTCACATTCTGAATCTGAAATAGCATTCTAAGCTGTTTCACGTTTGAAGTTAACCTCGAAAAAATGAAATTATTTGGATCAGCGACAGTTCAGGAGGACCTCTCCTTGCATGTCTCTTGGGGTGCAAATTAGGATTCTTCCCTATCAGCTACCTCAGGTTACCTCTCGGAGCCAGATTTAAAGATAAAGGAGTTTGGGACCCCTATATCAAGAAGTTCGAGAAAAGGCTAGCAATATGGAAAAGGAATTTTTTGTCAGAAGGTGGGAGACTCACCCTTATTAAAAGCACCTTGACAAGTCTTCCAGTTTACTTCATGTCACTCCTCCCACTCCCAATTTCTGTTGCCAGAAGATTGGAAGGGATTCAAATGAGGTTCTTTGGGGGGGAACTTGGGGGCGGAATTCAAATTCCACCTGGTCAAATGGGGCTTGGTGAAACTACCAATCAGATCAGGTGGTTTGAGTTTAAAGTCCCTTCACATCTTCAATAAATCCCTTTCTGGAAAATGGTTATGCAGATTCATGATTGATAAAGATCACCTTTGGTGGAAAATTGTTGCAATCAAATATGGGCTTGAGCACAGTGGGTGGATCTCCCGGGCAGGCTGAGGACCACACGACACAGGTGTGTATAAATACATTACGAAGGGCTGGAATGACTTCGTCTCTTTTATTAGAGTTAAGGTGGAGAAAGGAAACGACATTTATTTTTGGCATGATGTATGGAATTATCTGGAGGCTCTCAGTGTCTCATTTCCAGCCATTTACAACATAGCTTGTGATAAATATGCTTGCATAAGTGACCTTTGAGCATCAATTCAGGGGTTTTTCTGGAATATCCCCTTCCATAGAAATGTGCAAGATTGGGAACTCCAATACCTCACTGATTTCTATAGTCATCTTCATAAGATCCAGCCTCATAACTCTCATGACCTTCCTGTTTTGTCCTTGGACAAGAAGGGGGTCTTCACTATTGGATCCTTTTACAGGAAACTTTTTATCCAAGAGTCAAACAACATTCACTCCCCTTTGTCTCAATTATGGAAGAAAACTGCCCCAAATAAGGATGCCTTTTTCACAAGGGAAGCAGCTCATGATAATTTTATTTTGTGTTTGGAAAGAGAGGAGCACAAGAATTTTCAAAAATTCAATCTCAATGCTTCAGTTTAGCAAAGAGTAGTGGTTTATTGCTGTTACTAGTTGGCATAGTGGACTTCTAGCAAATGAGTTTAATGTAATTTTTTTGATTTTTATGACACCCTTTAGGGTGGTTGATTTCTTGTACTTTGGGCTGGCATCCCCTTGATGCCTCTCAATATATACTTTCTTTACTGATAAAAAAAAAAAAAAAAAAAAAACGTGATAAGGGGCAGTTAACAATACAAGGTTCCATAATAAATTAGCTATTAGTCCTTGAATTCCAAAATTTCATGTTTCAAGCCCTAAGGGACTCACTGGCTTTATGCCTGTCTCCTCTAGGAGTTTTTTTGTGGGTCTCTTTTGTCTCTCTCACCCCCCAAAGGACTAATATAAACGAAATCTCCCTCATTAAAGTCCTCCATATGACATACAAGATTTTTCAGTGAATTTAGATCCATTAGAATATGTGAATTTATATTGGCTAGGAATGGGAAGAATACCTTGTTGAGAATTAGAAGTTCCCTGATCGTTCAATAGAAGTTCTTTCACATAATCACGCACCCCCTCATTAGAAATTGAATCACCCAGGATGACAATTGGATTATGTAGGAACTATGCTCAAAGATGCCTTCTTAATCAAGATTCAAGTCTAACCTCGTCGTCAGTGTTCTTCGTGAACACCAACCTGTGCTTCTTCAGAAAACTTCTTGGGACGACCTTCCCCACCTTGATGCTGTTCAAATCAGGAAACAGTTCCAAGTCAATTTGAGTTCTTAATTCATTGAAAGCACAACTTGAGTTTGTAGGCAAAAATTTTCCTCCCCATGGATTCCATTTTCTGCAATCAGCTGATCCAATAACAAACCCTTTTGAGATTTATGCATACTTCCCATTTCATGTTTTGAATTGAGATACAAACTTTCATCTGTCTTGGAAGCTTTAGAGGATTGCGATTCACTCCTTATGGTAGACAAGAGAGAACATAGAGCGTGTTGAACGGTAATACTTGTTTCTGACAACTTATTGTTCAGTTGCTTCGCTCGTTCCTTTCCTTTTAACTTCCCTAAGTTGTGCCTAAACTCCTAGCTACTGAATCTTCGAAACAAACTGGATATGAAGAACTGCTCTCTGCCCTTCAGCAATGACATCGACGTCCTCTTTTTCTTGATGGGCCTATTATATTTATTAATTTCAACAGTGAACTTGGCCAGACCCAACTCAGCATACTTGTTTGAAACCAGCCTTCTTGATCTTGGCAGGCCTCTCCTTATAACATCTTCAAAATCTCCCAATTGACTTAACCAACACTAAACCCGCTGCTTCATTGGGCTCAGATCGCTTTTCCTTCTCAATCCACCTAAACATAACCTTTGTCTTGTCAGGCCCATTAACCGAAGGCCCAACATTAGTAACCCTGTTATACTTAAAAAATTCAAGTTGTGGTATCTTGTCCTTCCAAATCGCAAAGAAGGAACTGATTCTAGACAATCCTGCCCTACAGTTCCAGATGAATATTGGTGGTAGCTCTTAATTTTCTTAAAATTTATTTTATTGAAACATGTCTGATTCTGTAAGTGGAAAATTCAAATGTCTCTTTTCCAATGCTAGCGCTTATGAAAAAAATGAAAATGACAAAAGCCCAGCACTCGGTTAAAAATAAAATAATAAAAGTTATTTTTGTCTAAAAAAATATATATTATTTTTATTCATGATTAGTAGTTAAATCTATGACAAGAAATATTAATTAAAAACTTTGATTTATTTAATAGCCTATTAATTTTGCCAAATAGTTATTCCCTTTGTAGTTGAGAAGGCTAAAATTGAAAAACACCACTTATTTAGATCTTAGATCCTTCATACCAAGTAATTGATTAATTTAGTATATAGATTCAGTGACTGGTTGAAGCTAACTTCAAAATTGGTTCACAAAATCAGATTGAATTTAATGTTGAGCACTTAACACTTAATTTTCACCAAATGCCTCCATAGTCTTGCTAGTATCCGTCTTTATTACTTTTCCTCTTTATTATTTGTCTATTTTTAGGATTCCAGTTGGCAAAGCTAATAAGCTTGAGAAAATTATCAGAGATTTTTTTTGGTCTAGGTTGGGCAGAAGAGGGATCATTTGGTTGGTGGGAGATTGTGTGTAGGTCTAAACTAGATGAGGGCCTGGGTCTTGGTAAGGCGGTGCCTAGAAACACTATTATGGCTAAAGGCGGTTCCCCTAAGAAGAGTCCTCTCTTTGGCATAGAGTCATACAAAGTAAATAATGGCTTGCATGTGAGTGGGTGGGATGCTAATTTGGGAACTATATGTTCTTCAAAAAGCCTATGGATGTGTGTTTCTCAGATTTGCCCGGCCTTCATTTCTCATACTGATTTTGTTTTGGGTAGTGGTTCTCAAATTAGCTTTTAGGAAGATATTTGGGTTATACTGCTGTGTCCATTTCTTTTCCTTGTCTTTATCTCTTGGCTTTGGAGTATAATGATTTTATCTTATTTATTTTATTTTTGATTCTGTTGTTAATGTCTTCCTGAGATTTCCACTTTCTCAAAACTCTAAATGGTAGGGAAGTGGAGGAGTTTTGTTCTTTGTTATTGATTTTTAAAGCTTGATATACATTTTTGGCCCACAATCTAGCTCTTGTTTGGAGCACCTTAAAAAATAAGTACTTAATTATGAAATGTACTTAAATTAAGTACTTGTGTCAATTAAGTGTTTATTTAAAGTGGTAATCTAACATGTATTAAAGCTGGTTAGCTGGAGGTCCTGGGCTCTATTTTTGTTGCCTGCATTTGCTGTGTCATGTTTAAAAAATTACTATATTCCCTGTGATAGGTGTTATTTATCACGTGTTTATCTCCCCACGTGCTGTTGGGTTGCATGTGCGGGGGGAGTGTTAAAGCTTGATATACATTGTTGGTCCACAACCTAAGAACTTAAGCTTTTAGGTAAAGTGGTAATCTAACACTGATGTTGGAGAATTGTTGTCCTTCCTTTAATAGGGATAGCCATTTAGATTCTTTTGGGGTTTATGCTTGCAAATCTTTCTTTGATCTTTTGACTGGTGCTAATATCTTCATTCTGCTCCATAAAACTACTTGGAAGGCCCAAATTCCTTAAAAAATCAAGGCTTTTATTTGTTTGGTTGTTCTTAAGAGAGTTAAAATCAACAATCTGTTGCAGAGTAGGAGATTTGAAAGGCCCCTTCTTTTGATGTGTATGTTTTAGTAGTTCAGAAACAGTTTCTCATCTGTTTTTGCACTGTACAGCTGCTTGGAATATTTGGAATAATCTTTTTGATCTTTTGGGGAGAAAGAAGGTTTTACCCGGAGTTGGTGGAGGATTTGTTGGTCATTTCATTTTATGGTTTTAGCAGAAGGAAGCAGATGCTTTGTGGGACATTCAGTTTTTGTAGTTCTATTGGGTTTATGGCTGGTAAGTATTGCTCTTATTTTTCCTGGAAAAAACTTAACTCCTCTTTGTTATGAGAAAAGATTCATTATTTAGCCTCACTTTGGTATGCAACTGCTGGTTGCTTTAAAGGAGTGGAGTTTTATGATATCTAATGGGATTGGCTAGCTTTGATGGTCTAGTTGCTGTTTCTTTTATCCTTGTTTTTTGTTTTGTTTTGTTTTTTTTAAAAATTTTTTTATTAGGAAAATTTCTTATTCTATTTGTTGTATATTCTTTCTAATATAATGAATTCATCTTCTGTTATTAAATTGAAAATTCATGTTTCAATTAGCACCTCTTTATGCTGCAAGTATGATGATGGCTTAGAGGAACAATAACAAGAGATTCATCACCATTGAAAAGAAATCTTTTGGATATTGTTTGGTGGTTTTGGTTGGACGGAAATGCTGGAATCTTCAAAGGTGTGGCTAGTACTAAAAATTTTCTTTGGAGTATAGTGGTTTATCTTGCATCACTCTGTGTGTTGGCAAGTAGTTTCTTTCGACATGTTCATTTGGAAGACTTACATCAGGATTGGTCCGTTCTGCATCATTGAGTTATTTCTGTTCCTTTGTAAAAGGAAAGGAGGATTTCTTATTCTCATTTTTTTTTTCCTTTTATGTTGTTTAATACAATTCTTTGTTTATTTAAAAAAAAAAGTCTTCTAGCTTCATTCTGGAGGGTGAGAAGGAAGATCTGATAAAAATTAAGTGTGGCCGAGAAGGAGAATTTCAATTTACTGGGGTATTTAGGGGTTTCTGAAGTGCTGTTGAACCCTTCAAATTACTTTGGCTTGCAGAAGGAAGGGGCCAATGGTTCCAAAAGTTGAGGAAAAATGACAGATCTCTCTTTATTAACCAACTGCAAATCCAGCTAGAGTACGTTGGTGCTTGGAAATAAATAGTGGAGAAACATGATTAGTCATCTTCCTAGCAGGTTTCAAAGGAAAGGGATGGTGGAAAATCCTTTGTTGCTGTCTCCAGATATGTGCGCGTCGAGGGAAACTCTGAGGATGTTATTTATTCATTTCTACACTTTTCATTTGCATGGGGTTTGTGGAATACTCCATTTGGAGTCCTTGGTGAAGT
The DNA here is from genome assembly GCF_029873635.1 of Malania oleifera. Lineage (NCBI taxonomy): Eukaryota > Viridiplantae > Streptophyta > Magnoliopsida > Santalales > Ximeniaceae > Malania > Malania oleifera. Next base: position 124,998,944 of record NC_080418.1, read on the forward strand.
GTGGGTCTGTCTGAAGTTTGTGGATGAGCACTTGGGTATTTATTTTGTTGGTTCTGGGAAAGTAAAGGATGTTGGAAGCTCCTTGTCTGTTTTATGGGGAATTTGACTGGAAATAAATGCTAGAATGACAGAGGCTGTCATAGGATCTTCTTTGGGATGATGCAGTATTTGGCTTCTCTTTGGGTTTATAATGCAGGCTGTTCCAAGGACTGTTGTTGCATTGTTAAGATGAATAGATGATGCTGGTTTCTATTTTTATTTTTTTATTTTTCAATGTTTATGTTTGATGACCCATGTTCTCCTTTTGTGCATCTTTTCTCCTCGCCTTTTCAATAAAGTTTCTTTTTCTACTAAAAAAATCTTTTGTTGCTTGGAAGAGTGGGCAAAACAGCGTTGAAGGACTGGAAACAGAAAAAAGAGCCCGGCCTTAAGTTTTTGAATTTTTGAAACATGAAATAGGAATCTTGAATATCCAAAGGGATTATCAATCAGAAACTGAATCCTGAGGATAGAATTTTGCCTTCTCAGGCCACTGTCCTCACCATGTAGGTGAGCTGAGATGATCTTAATGCATCTGGTGATAGATCAAACAAAAGACTAGGGGGCTGGAGGAGGATGAAACTGTTGCCACAACTGGATTTAGAGGAAGGGGGTGAAGCATGTGTGCATGTGAGTGTTGCTTGGAAAAATTTTGTTAATGACAAACAGATGGAAGCCATCACATTAAACTTTCAAAATAATAGAGAGCTGAAAGATGCGAGAAGCCCATTTGCGTGGGCTCTTTTAAATAGTTTTGGGGGCCCTTTGCTCAAAGTGGTTAGAGGATATGTGTTAAGCTCATTACTTATGGAGAATTCTTTAGAGGAAGTGAGCCACAACCATCAAGCCTAAAAATAGGCTTAAATAAAAACAGTCCCAGTGTCTCCCTATCTATAGACCCATCTGATGAATTTTATGGTCCAGAAAAGTGGAATCAGAGGGGCATAAAGGAGGCTGAGACAACTAAGAATCACATTCCTCTAATTGATGGGTGACTTTGACTCACTTTCCACCAGATGGTGGGGTGGCTTCGGATGGAAACTCAGTAAAAGATGAAGAATAAGAGAAAAGAATCGATTGCCAGTGCATGGAAAAAGATTCAGGTGAGGAGTCTAACCTGGAACAGTATCATATGATAGAAGGAAAAAAGGTAAGGACTAGTTGAAGCAAGAGAGATGTCAGTTGTTCCAGTTGAAACTGGGCCTGGGTCTGAACTGAGTATAATGGGGGAGTTCTGTTCATGCAATGGTTACCCTGCTGAAGTTGTGGCACACTGACACTGGGACTGGACTAAGATTCTGATTTGGGAGGTGAAGATTTTCATGGGCGTTTGCTTGTATGCTGAAAAAGTGAAGACACTCAGCTGTCTGGTGAATGTGTTTTTTGAAGGGTTTGAAGAGCAAGCTCAGAGACTCTTTGAGGACTTAGATTCTGACCTGGAAGTTGAAGATTTTCAAGAACAAGTTGTCTACTTGGGTGCTGAAAAAGGTGAAGACGGCCAGCTTGCTAGTGGGTATTTCTTTTAAAGTGTCTGAACAAAATCTTACAGATTGTTTGGAGAAATAAGAGAGTGAAGAAAAAGGTGTGTGATGAGGAATAGGGGGAACATGGGCAGTATCAGGGAAGCCGGGAGATGAAGAATCTGGAATTCTTTATCAATCTTTTGGATGTCTTCAACGTGGCAATGGATAAAGAAGCTTTGGTGTTGTCTTGATTTTTCACCACGGAAAATGAAATCTCTTGGAATGATTTTGAAAGGCATCCACATGATTGGGAGCTGGAGCTTTTTTCAAACTTCTTTGAATTCCTTTATGCCATGATTTTGAAGCTCAAAAGGAAGATAGAGGAAGCTGGAGGCTGAACAGTGGAGGCAGATCTGTTAAGTCTTATTACGTAGAGATTTTTAGGATTGAGGGGAGTGGGGGATTGCAGTGTTTCCCTTGGTGGATGATCTGGAAAACAGATAACCCAAGCAAGGTGGCTTTCGTTGCATGGGAAACAACGAGGGGAGGTTTTTCACTTCATATAAACCTTAGGAAAGAAGGGTGGATTTTGACAAATTTGCAAGGAGGATTAGGAGAAACTCCAGCCCATGTTCCTCCACTGCTGGTTTAAACTGCTGTGGAATGTGGCTCTAAGTGACAGGACAGAATTAGGTATCATTTGGGACCAACAATGAAAGGAGAAGAGCAGTCAGCATCTTACCATCTTTTGGAATTCGTTTAGGGAAATGAATATTAGTGTCTTTGAGGGTACTGAATTATCTAATGGAACAATCATTGATAGATTTCTAAAATGTTCATTTTCTTTAGAATAGTGCTGCTGTTGTCAACTATGTTCAGGACATTATAGATTTTATTAACTTTTTGTCTTCTAAATGATTTGATGAACATGGCTTGATGTAATAGTCATGGGCCCAACTCTGGTGAGATATTGTCCACTTTGGCCCATTGATCTTACGGGCTTGTCCTATAAAAGGCGCCTCACATAGTTGGAGCCCAAACCATCCTTATAAGCCAAAGATTTCCTTAGTACACATCCGATGTAAGATCGTGACATGCTCTCTCGTCCAATCTCTAACGCCCTCATCAGGTGTCTTACAACTCTGTGTAGGATCCACCCACATGATAATATCCTCAGGTGGCTCTAATACCGAATGTAACAGTCTTAGGTCCAACTCCGGTGAGGTATTGCTCGCTTTGGCCCATTGACCTCACGAGTTGGTCCTATAAAAGATGCCTCTCATAGTTGGAGCCCAAACCATCCTTATAAGTCCAAGATCTCCCTAGTACACATCTGATTTGGGACCGTGAAACTTGACAACCATTTGGTGTGCCTAATTATTATATTTTGCCTTGTGTAAAATATAACCTACTCTCCATATGGGGAGTGCAGGTTTGGTTTGGAAGCCCAGTTGGTGCATAAGTAATTGCTAGATGATAATGCTATTGTTCTTGATCTTGTTTATTTACTTTTCCCTTGTATTCTCTTTGGAAATGGTGAATGCATACTTGAGATTTGTAGTTGAGCTTGTGCTTGTGTCCTTTGGCTCATCCCTTGACCCTCCTCCATAGGGGTGGTCTGGGCTTGACTTCTCCTAGGGGGAAGAAATTTTTAGTGGCACATGCATGTGTTTGTATGTGGGACGTCAGAATGTGCATAGGGAGGCAAAAGAGGGATTTGTACTTTTAAAGCTCTGTTTGGAATTTGTGATTAGCAAGATCTCTTTGTCGTGTTCATCTCCCTTCTTTGTTGAATTCTTTTTCCTCTGTTTTCCCAATTAAGAAAAACAAGTTAAAGTTCTAACTGTCAAAGCTTAACTGGGAGCATTTTCATGCGAACGTAAGTAGATATGTGCATGCAGGCATCCTTGGGAATGAAATGGACATTGCCCATGTCTTTTGAAGGGTCAGTTGGGTTGGTCCTAGTCCTTGGTTGTTATGTGAAGTGGTTGTTCATAGGCCATTATTATGTGTGTTTTTGCTTGATAATTTGATGTTTTGCCACTTCGCCGGACAATCATGTAAATCAAATGCGTATCGTGACAAAGGGAACAACTGCTATCGAATTATGCATGTTCTGCTTTTTAATTTGGGATTCTTAGTGCAAATATATAGCTAGTAACATTAAAAGTGGATATTTGACAGATGACCAAGAGATTGCTGCAAATTGCAAATGCAGAAGGGCTCCAGGTTAATGAGGTAATGTTCTGTTTATATATATATATATATATGTATGTATGTATGTATGTATGTATGTATATGCATATATATATATATATATATGTATGTATATATATAGCATAATTTAATATTGAACTATATTGTTTTACATTGGTTTTTGTTTTTTGTTCTTTAGTTTGGGTTTCTATATTGAAAAGTTTGGATGCAATCTTATTTGAAAATGGAGTTTTTCTCTGATTTTTAATTATCTTTGAAACCTGAAAATAATCTTATTTGTGATTCAGAATTCACTCAGCTCAGATGTAATGGAATTTAAGGTTGCTACCATGATAATTTCAAATGCCCCCTAAATTTGTAATAATGTCTGATCATTGTCATTAGGGAGAGCCTTGACCCAATGGTATGGGGTTAACACCCAAACCCGAAGGTTACAGGTTCAAATCATGGAAACAGCCTCTTCAAATGTAGAGGTAAGGCTGCTCATGCTTCCCATATGCCCCTATATGGCATGGGAGTCTTGTGTATTGCTACATATATCTTATGAGTATCACTGTTTATTGTCAACTTATTTTCTTTTGTGGCAGAATTTGAGAGATTTCTGGTAATTACCAATTTTTCAATCTTGTACATGAATTTTTGATGATCTTAATAAGGACCATTGTTTTTGGATTTGATGCTTTAATTATGCCACTTCCATTTTTTTTTTTTTTTAAAATTTGAACTAGGAAGATTCTTAAAAAATTTGCTCATTTTATGTGCTCGCCTGGAAACATCATCTAGCTAAACACTTTGGAAGTCACCCGTCTTTCTGGCTGTTATTTTTTATCAACATTACTAAGAACTGATCCACCAGGATTTTAATTTTTCTTCTCAGATAGCCCTTGAGGAACTTGCTGAAAGAGTCAATGGAGATATGCGCATGGCACTAAATCAGTTGCAGTATATGAGTCTCTCCATGTCAGTCATCAAATATGATGACATAAGACAGCGCCTTCTAAGCAGTGCAAAGGATGAAGATATTTCACCATTTACGGCTGTTGATAAGTATGAATATTTGCAGATCTGGCTCTAGATGCGTGATGCTGTGTTCTGCTGTTTCCTTACATAGTTACACCCTGCTTTGTCTTCTTCTGGATTTATTTTGAACTGTTTTGAGTTTGACTTCTTGGGTGGAAAACCATTTTTATGCTATGATCTAGTAACTTCTACAGTCATTGATTGAACTGTGAACTTCTGTAATCTCCTGCTTTTCTTTCAATTCATAGCAATTGTGGTTATGATGATAAATTTTTTCGCAACTTTCTTGACACTTTGGAATGGAATGTTCATATATTTATGGGGATGAAGATAACTTGGTTTATGCTCCGGGACAGGATTCAGTACATGGCCTCGCTCTGGGATTTTACAGCTGGTTGTTTTAAAGGGTTGCGTTTTTTCTGAGTTAGTAGGGTTATAGCGTGACTGGCTGGCTGTGTTATTTTGATTATATTTCTTCATCTTTGTTCTTTTCTCTTCATTGAAGGATTTCTTATGCTCCGTATTGCACATTCTTTATTCTTTAATGAAATTGTTTCTTTTGTACTCCAAAAAAATAAAATGGTACATGTTATTTTTGTAAGCAATCTAGTTCTCTGCATATATGTATGTATTTTATGCCGACATATTCTTATCCAACACACATGTTCTTGCCTACACCAAGTTCCCGTATGATGCTATTAATCTTTTCATTTTCGGTCTCTGCCATCGTTGAGCTGTTACATTTGCTGTCCAGTCTCTTCCTTTTATTAAGTAATCAGCATGTGATGCAGTAATTGTTATATATGAATGTTCAATCACAATCTCAAATCTTTTAGATTTTTTACACACTTGTATATGCATAATGAAATTTCATCATGTATATTTGTTCTGTGTTTGTAAACTGTAAATCTTAACGTTAGCTAACTATTTGTCAATTTATGGCCTGTTTCTCTGCATTGTGCAAATCATATTTGAGAGTAGTCTTATCCATTATAGAATGTAGACTCTCATAATTATGGTATTTCTTAGCATGCCTGAAGTATTCCTTATGCTAACATGTTTGTTATTCTTGCAGGCTGTTTGGTTTTAATGGAGGGAAGTTGAGAATGGATGAAAGGGTTGACCTGAGCATGAGTGATCCTGATCTTGTCCCTCTTCTTATTCAGGTTATTTTCTTGCTGGTGCACTGATTTAGGTATCATGTAAAATCCACAAAAATTTAGACTCATATGAGTGATGATCTAAGACTAGCATTAACCTTCTATTTTCTGAATGTTCTACTATTATTATTGTCGTGATGATGGTTGCTGTGGCGACGACGGTTGTTTGAGATTTGAAGAATGCAAGGTTAAAAATTACTGATTGACACAAACAGAGGCTAATTGTACATTATTCTGCTCAATAGGTTGGCTCACTGGGTCAGAGTTTGGTTGGATGGCTAATCACTTGAATAATATAAAAATATAAATTTTTTTTTGACAAAATGTGTTCTGGAAAGATTAATAGGGGTTGATTCTTTGGCAACCTTTGAGATGCACTATTCCAATATTTTAAAATTCAACGTTGGTGTCCAAATCTCCAGTCAATATTTTGGCTAAAATTACCACTAAGAAAGTTGCATTCTGAAATCTAGTGTTTTATGGATGGGCTAAAAATTTGACATCATTTTGAGTGCATAGATTTGTTGTTAGGAAATTGGGGAACATGAGAATAAAAATGCAGCAGATGATGGTACATTACCTTCTCCCTATGCTAATCTATGGTTGATGTCTCATAAGGAAGTTGTTTTAGGGGATGGTGTTTTACCAATTTTCATACTGTTGGAAGGTTGCTCACTTCTACTTAGAAACAGATAAATACAGACCTTCTTAGAAGGATTATGAAGTTCGAGATCTTCTTGATAAGATGGTGATGCTGGAGCTGAACACCAAAAAGACCAATTCCTCCTGCTCAGTGTAGTATTTCATCACTCAGGTTACTGTTCATGTCGCTGTAGCAGCTACTGTTCATGGCTTCAGGCTTCTGTAATGTATGATTTTTTAGTGGTTTGATGTTTCCCCTTTTATGTAGTCTCGTCTCTAAGAAGTCGTATGACTGGCATACAAACATTTAATGCGTGCGGGCCCAATGTTAAAGGTTTAAGAGTGTAACCAAGGGCTAGACCGTGGGGTATTTCAATATTTTTAACACTTTTAAATCCTTTTGCAGTCAGTTTTTCACTATTGTTTTCCTGAAATCAGATTGCAGAGACTTTCTGGAGGCTATTCAGCTCTAGGATCTCATGTGTTATCATTCAGATTTTGGTTATTTTTCCTTTATTTTATTATGAATCTTTAAATTGCATCAGATTGGTACCAAAGTGGGAGATCCAAAACGACGATTAGGTATGGCTATTTAGCAGAAGAGAGTACCTCCATGATGCTGAAGACACCAATCAAGGATTATGAGGTGGATTGGGGGAAAGGTCACAATGTCCTCTTGATTTTAATGGGGGCAAAATCATGCTTGAAGTTGCAGACTTCTATATGATAAAATGCATTTTGGGATTATTTGGATTTGGAGGCTGGGTTGGAAAACTGTTTCTAGTGCAAAGCTTAAGTTGAGGGTATTGCACTTCAGTGGCAGAAGCGAGTTGAAAAACCGCATGTCTGGCAAAATAAGCACAAAATCAACACACAGTAGCTCTTGAAAGCAAAACTGCAAAAGTAAATTTTTCCCATTGATCATGTAATGAAGTTGTCAGGAAGAGCACCTGGCTGAAGGTAAGATGGGAGTTGTCTATTTATTCAACCTAAAAGGTGCTGAAATTCATGCTTTGATGACAATAAAGAGGGTGTAACACTATGGAGCAAGGAAATTCTTACTTGACAATTGATAACATCTAATAGCTCTATTTGTTGTGGTTTCAAGTATTTAACTTCTTGGAATGGATACGATGGTTCTTGATCCTGTTTTTCCCATTCTAACTAATTGTCTTAAAAAAGACTCATGGGGTAATCTACTCACTTTCTGTAGACACCAAATCATTTCTTGGTGCCAAAATAGGATAAATGAATGTGGTATAAAAATGATAATCTTGGAGATTAATGCTGACTCTTGATACTGTTTTTTTGCAGATCATTTGTTACTTTGTTCATCATGGATTCCTGTCTGATCATCAAACTGTAAACTTTGTTGTATAGAGTAAACTAAGAAAGACTTGTTGTAAAGATGGACATGGGGGAATCTATTAACTTTCTGTAGACACCAAATCATATCTTGGTGCCAAAATAGGATAAATGATTGTGGCATAAAAATGGAGGATCAGAATATGATCTTGGAGATTAATGCTGACTCTTGATACTCTATTTTTGCAGATCCTTTGTTTCTTTGTTCATCATGGATTCCTGTCTAATCATCAAACTGTAAACTTTGTTGTAACGAATAAACTAAGTTTTCTTATTTCCTTGCTTATTTGAAACATTCATTGCTAATTTTTCTTATTTCCTTGCTTATTTGAAACATTCATTGCTTATTTAAATGTATAATATTTGGCTATACATTATTCTAATACACAGATTTATTTTTGTAACAATATTATAGGAAAATTATATTAATTATAGGCCAAGTTTGGCTGGTAAAGATGACAATGGGATGAAAAGGATGAGTTTGATTGCCCGTGCTGCTGAGTCTATTGGAGATGGGGATATAATAAATGTACAGATTCGAAGATATCGACAGTGGCAGCTCTCTCAGAATGGTTCTGTTGCATCTTGTATAATGCCGTATGTTTCCTGAATTCAGCTGTAAAGAATGTTTAGTTTACTCCATGAGATTTTCAGGTCGCCCTCCAATTGATATTCATGATTTTTATTTTAATTTTAACCAGAGCTGCTTTGTTGCACGGGCAAAGGGAAACACTTCAACAGGTAATGGATGTATATTCTGTGCAGTTATCATTTATTTTGCCTTTTAAAATCTATTTGTTCCTATAGTAATGCTCTAGCAAATGCATTCAGCAATTCCTTTTAGGGTAATTTGATAAATTTTGTTTTCTTGCTATTTTTGTTTCAAAGATCGCTTTCTGCTCCATTCCCAGTTCCCAGTGCCGGGAAAGCATATAGGAGGGATGCCTGTAGCAAGGTTGCTAGAATCGGGATCCTACATAGGATCGTTGGGAGGATCTGCAGGATCGGATCATAGGATCGGATCGTGGATCGTAAGATTCTACTTTCTATGTAAAATGAATTAAAAATTTATATACTTGGCAACTTATGACCACTCTGAATAAAAATAATCCTAAAAAACTTGGTAGTAGGTTTAAGAAATTTCAGGAGTGTGGCTAAGCTTACTAGCTAGCACCTAGCAGGTTTTTTCTTCAACAATTTTGACCCTAAAAAAATATATAAATAGCCTGAACTGCAAAGTGTTCTGCAATGGGTAAACTGTTGCTAGCTTATTTAAATAATAATTATAATTAAAAATAAAAACAAGAAGAATGAAGAGAAGAAGGAAGAAGAAATTGCTAATCTTAACTCAATGAATTGATGTAAATATCTCAGTTTCTGCAGTTTTGTCTTCAGATCATAAGAAGAAGGAAAAAAGAAGGAAGAGGAGGAACTTTTTGTTAGTCGTAAAAAAAAGAAGGGGAAAAATAAAGCTATATGCTCTCTGCTTTTGGAAAAAAGATAGATCTCTGGCTTGTTAATATTAGTGTAAAAAAAAAGAGGAAGCAAGTAAAAGGAACTACAAAGATAATGCATCACTGCTACTGGCCTGCAACTTTAAGCTTTCAGCCTGACTCTGCTGCTCCCTATTTGTTGAAGTTCTTTTCTGATCTCAAAGCTCTCAGCTGGCCTCTACTGTTGCTGGAAGAAGGAACGGTCCAAACCTATTGATAGACAACCAAGGATCTGTCTATCAAGAACTCTAAGCTCATAGAGAGCTTTCAATTTTGAAGAAAGAGCTGCTCTCTTGACTTGGATCGACAAATCCTAGAACATTCTTGTTATGTTGCCCTAATTTTGATGCATTTGAGCTAACTAGACCAAATTTTGTGTCTATTGCAAAAGGAAAGTGTTTGGGCCAGTAAAAATATATATTGGGCCTTTTTATTTAAAATCCTAAATAGGAAAAATCCATATTTCATTGCAAAAGTAGGATCGCAAGTAGGATCGCAATTTTAAGATTCTAACGATCTAGATAAGATTGTACTGGGATCCTACTTTATTAAGATTCTGCTTAAGATCCAGATCGATTAGGCAAGTATGGATTGTAGGATTGTTGAATCGCACGATCCAGGTCAGGATTTTGATAACCATGGCCTATTGTAAGGATCACTAAACATTTTTACACACCTGCAAGGCCTATGGCAACTGTTTCCACCTTGTCATTTTCCCTCCATCTCCCTAAGAGTTCCATGTCTTGGTACTTAATGATTTCATCTGTCAAGTTCTTGACATTGAGAAACTTCCCTAAATGAGTTGGGGGAAAAAGTGAAATGAATTGTCAAGTATACCCTTATATTATGCTGTATTATGCTTTTATTTTGTCCAATTCGTGATTGAGAAAGGAAGAAGATAATTGAAGGGTTTTTTTATTTAATTATTAATATCATCTACTTTGGAATTATAAGGCTTATTTTTTAATTTTATTTCTTTTAAAGATCTAATGTTATTTGTTTCTGCATTTTGATTTAGGGTTTGAGCCTATGTATTGGCTGTGGTATGTACTTTTAAGGGAGCTTGCATGATTGAGAATTAAACCCTAATTGAATTTGTTTTTGCCTTTCCCTTAATTTTTCCTTCCTCTTCAATTTTTTTTTTCCTAATTTTTCATTTTTTATAGAAAAAAAAGAAAGTTTATTTGCTGATTGAAAAAAAAAAAAAGGAAAAGAAAGTTTATTAGAACAAAAGGGGAAAAAAAATAAAGAAGTGAACTGAGGTGTCCTCGCACTGAAAGACACAAGAAAAGAATAAAAAACAATCAGCTCAATAATGCCATTCAATCGGGGTTGACATCTTTAAAGCAACAGCCATTGAAACAACTTGCACTAAAAGCCCAAATAAATGTTGAATACTGCACCGTTTCTCAGAGTTAAGCTAGAGACAATCTCTTGGCAGGAAAGATACAAGGGCGTTCTGTTCGAACTAAGTTCCTGCAAAACAGCAAAGAGCACACTTCCTCAGCATCTTACCCTTCTCAAAACCAATAAAAGAGATACTCAAAAGCTTCTCCATCAACTTTGGACACCCCCAAACTTCACCAAGTACTCCAAATAATCTACTCTCTGACCCCAAGCTGATGAATAGTGCAAAAAAAAAAAAAAAAAAGGAACATTCTCCAAACTACTCACAAACCAAAAGCACATGTATGGAGACAAAACCTTAGAAGGCCTTGTGCTCTATTGAAAATTTTTAGCCTTAACATTATTAAGGACCACTGACCAAGACCAAACAAACGCCTTGGGAGGGACTTTAGCCTCCCATATGCACTGATGAAGAGGGGAAGACACATAAGAATTAAAAAGGTGAGGAAAAAGGACTTGTGTGAACAACCACCTGAAGAATCCAAAAACGACTTCCTACCATCATTCCTGCCCGAGATCAAAATCCAATGCAACAAACAAAGAAGGGGGCTCCTCATGACTTCATGTGATTCAAATCCCTTCTAAAATGAAAATCTCAGTAGAAGTAAAGGAATCAACCATTTGTTATAACAAAGGATGGAATCACATCAGTATAGAGAGAAGAAAGACGATACAAACGAGCAAAAGAACATGACAATGCTGAATCTCCACCCAAACATCCTCCAATAGTGAAATCAGTTACATCCATGGTTTCAAAATCTGGGCTGGCAACAAACACGGAAGAGCTACTAGGTTGAACTGGTGAAACTGGTTGACAGACAGGTTTGAGAGGATGGTGACGACAACAACAATGACAACGACATCCTATTAGTTAGTTAAAATAAAAAACAATTATTAGGTATACCCAAGATTATTTTTTATTTTTCTTATTATTTCTAAAATATTCTTGAAATTTATTATTATACTAATTATTATTAGAAATTATACTAATATTAAATGGTGATGCAAAAAATATTTAAAAAATTTACTTAAGGATAAATGAATTAATGGTTTGATTAATTTGTATGTGTGTATACTCTGCAGTTTACACACACATGTTGTCAATAATAACAGTAAACGGGTTAGTGGCTGTATTGGTAATATCCTTGATTCCTTGGTCTTCCTATTGGGTTTGAATCCAATTGATTGTATTTCTCCACTTTTTTGTTGAGAGGGACTGGGTTAATGGTCCGCCTTATCTGTCTGAGTCAGGCCAGATTGCTTGGTTTTGGCAGTCCCGTGTACTCTTCAAATTCTGGTTTGGCAATACACCTAGACTGGTAAACAACCCAGTTATGGTCCAATCCAGTCTGACTGCCCTGTCCAGTCTTAGGTTTTAAACTATGGTTATATCTTCCCAATTTAAAATTTGTCAATGGAATAAATACAGGGTAAACTTGCAAAATGAACCTCCAAAGATTCTTGTTTGAACATCTGAGACCCAAATTAGCATTCCTTCCATTTACCTACAAGCTGAACTAACTTCTCCTAACCGTGCCAAGATGAGTTTATCACCAACTGAAACTGCCACAACCATTTAGCCAAAAGAGCAGTGTTTTTATACACCAAATTACCTAGACTGAGAGCTCCCCTCCTCCTCAGACTTACAGTCAACCTCCCATCTGAGCAAATGATCCTACCTTGTCACTACCCCTGATAAAATAAAATCCACATAATCTCTTTAGCTTTTAACTACTCCAGGGATTTTAAACAAAGGCAAAAAATAGAAAGGAATTATGGACCGACTAGCTTGTATGATGGTGATAAGGCCACTTTAAGAAAATAAAGCGCATTTCTAGCCGTCCAACCACTTAGCTACCTTAGTAACCCCTGGATCCCAGAAGGCTAAAGAAAGAGACTTCCCTCCCAATGGGACTACTAAACAAGTTAAAGGCTAATCTAGGACACCATAACCAGTTAAGGAAATCAACACCAAAACCCTATCAGAACTAAGATCAACAGCCCCAACTTCACTTCTCCCCAAATTAATTTTTAGACCAGAGAACCCATAAAAAATCTGTAAAATAGGAAGAATATTTACAAAAGGCTCAACATCATCATCTAGGAAAATAATAATGTAATTTGCAAGTTGCAAATGAGAAAAAAACCACCCCCTCTCTCCGTGCCTCAACACCTCTCATAACCACCCTATCCACAGCCCTCTCTATAATTCTACTCAACGCATCCAACACAAGGATAAACAACCCCTTGCCTTACCCCAATAGGAGACCTAAACCAATCTTTGCTCCCCATTATAACCACTGAAAAATATAAGCATTAGATAAATACACCCTCGTCCATTTCCTCCATCTATCTCCAAAACCTTTCCTTCTCAAGTCTTTTAACATCTTGCCCAAAAACTCCCAACTAACGCTATCTTTTTGAAGTCCAATTTAAACAAAAATGCCCTTCTTCTTACCATGATGAACATCCTTCATCACCTCATTAACTACTAAATTGCATCCATAATCTGCCTACAAAGCACTCTAGGCAATAGAAATATTGTCACGAAATACAGAACTCAACCTATCTGCAAGAACCTTAGCAATGATCTTATAAACATTAGATGTCCTACTTTTTTCTTTGTCTCTATTGTGATAAAAGTAGATAAAACTTTTCCCTAACTTTCCATTCCCATGAAACTCATAAAAGACCCTTTTAAATTCTCCCTCACCACGTCCAGCACCACTGAAAGAAAAGCTATGCTCAACCCATCTGGACTCGGAGCCTTCTCCCTCTCTAAACTAAACACCACCACCCTAACTACCTCTACTTCAAAAAGCCTCTCATTTGTGAACAAGTAGGATCCAATCCAAGATCTCAATTTTCAGCGTATCTAAATCTTTAAAAAATCAGTTACTTCTTTTGCATTCACCTGAACATCACTCACAAGCTCCCATTCCTTAGCTCCATTTTTAAATATAATTATGTCTCATTTGCCCGTTAACCACCCTATGAAGAAGCTTTGAATTACAGCAACCCTTCCTCACCCACTTGAACTTAGATTTCTGCCTCTGAACCATGGTCTTAAATTTCCACGAAATTATAGAAACTTCCGTTGAAATTTCCGGTTTGCATCACCCTCCTAATCGAAATGGCATTTGATTTCCGTCTTGCATAATTTCCATTGAAATCTCAACAAATCATTTGGAATTTATCGAAATCTCAAAATTTTAGCGTAACTTGTCGAAATTTGAACTATGCAGTGAAATTTCCTCGGAATTCAAATGAGAGATTTAGGAGTAAAATGAAATTTCTCTTTGAATTTATTTTATTTATTTTTATAGAAAAAAAATATTATCACAAGTGTTTTGAAATTATATGAAGAAATAAACTTACAACAACATTATAATTAACCATCCATGCCTAAATTATCATTATTTATATAATAAATAATATTTAAATGATTTATGAATTTAATTTGTATGCATTGATTATGCTTAATGCACATTATCTTACAAATACGTTTGATACACATACTATATTACAACTTTTCCAACTGATACACAATATAGATGTATTTAACTTGTAATATATTTGTCCTAAATTTTACATTATTATGTCTGTTAACCATTTCTAAAGTTTCATAAAGGCTTGCATGTTTTACTATTTTTTTTCATTATTTTTTCAATTTGAAATCGAAATTTCTGTACTTTTGGAGCTTCGAAATTTGAGTTGAAATCGAAATTTAAGACCTTGCTCCCAACTACTAAGCTTTTTTAAAATTACAGTATTACACACTTAACTCAATTGGCAAACAAATCTGCTTAGCTCCTTTATCTGCCAAAAGCCCCTTTATCTTCCTCTTCTCTATCCAAGCACATGATTCACTCAAACATTCACCTTTTTCACTCTAATATCCATAAACTCCTCTAATTTCCACTGCTTTAACACCTTTTTCACTCAAAATACTTGCTTGAAGCTTCTAAACAACAACAACAACAACAAAAACAACCAAACCAAGCCTTAAGTCTCACTAGGTGGGTTTGGGTACATAAATCCTTTTTTGCCAATTTATGCGATCATGGACAATTTCTTTCGATAAATTCAGGGCTATTATTAAATCCTTACTCACTATCTCATTCCAAGTTATTTTTGGTCTACCCCTATCCCTTTTGTTACTCCTCACAACAACTAACTCACTCTTCCTTGCTGGCGCGCTATGTGGCCTACGTTGCAAGTGCCAAAACTATCCGAGTCATCCCTCTCTTATCTTATCTTCTATAGGAGTTACGCCTAACTTACTGCAAATATGTTCATTTTTTAATTTATCTTTCAATGTTATACCATTCATCCATCTAAGCATTTTCATCCCGACAACTTTCAATTTTTGGATATGTTGTTTCTTAGTTGGCCAACATTCTGATTCATATAGAATAGCTGGTCTTATAGCTGTCCTATAAAAATTTCCTTTTAATTTTAAGGGTATTCTACGATCACAAAGCATACTTGAAACACTTCTCCATTTTACCAAAATTGCTTTAACTATATGCATTACACCCTCTTCAATTTTTCCTTCAACTTGCATAATAGATCCAAGGTATTGAAATCTACAAGTGTTATTTATTTCTACATCGTCAAGTTTGACTTTATCTCCGATATTCCTCCTACTATTATTGAAATTACATTTAATATATTTTGTCTTATTTCTACTTATCCTAAAGCCTCTAGATTCTTAAGCTTCTCTCCATAATTCTAACTTAGCCTCTACTCCACCCTTAGTTTCATCAATTAATACAATATCATCTGCAAACAACATACACCATGGAACCTCATTTTGGATACTCCTAGTTAGTTGATCCATCACTAAAGAAAAAAAGGCTCAAAGAAGATCCTCGATGTACACTTATTGTGATTGGAAATTCTCTAGTCTCTCCACATATAGTCCTTACACTGGTCATTACATTATCGTACATATCCTTAATGACATCAGTATGCCTACTACATACACTTTTTGTTTTCCTAAAATCCACCATAGAACTTCTCTAGGTACCCTATCATACGCTTTCTCTAAATCAATAAATATCATATGCAAATCCCTTTTCTTTTCCCTAAACTTTTCTATTAATCTTCTTAAAAGATATATAGCTTCTGTAGTAGATCTTCTTGGCATAGAACTAAATTGATTTTCTGAGACCTTCGTTTCTAACCTTAATCTTTGTTCAACTACCCTTTCCCATAGTTTCATCGTATGACTCATAAGTTTAATTCCACAATAGTTATTAAAATTTTGAATATCTCCTTTATTTTTCTATATTGATATTAAAGTGCTTTTCCTCCATTTATCTGGCATTTTCTTAGTTTTTATAATTGTGTTAAATAAATTAATTAACCATATAATTCCATTATCATCTAAGTATTTCCAAACATCAATTGGGATGTTATCCGGTCCTATAGCTTTTCAATTTTTCATCTTTTTTAGTACAAACTTAACTTGGTTAACTCTAATCTTGTGAATAAATCTCATATTTTTAATCTTTTGTTCATTTTTCAATTTTAAGTTTAAGTTTTCTATTTGGTTTTCATTAATACTAAAGTAATTTTACCATCTTTCTTTTTTATCTTCTTCCTTAACCAAGACAATATCATCCTCACTTTTTATACATTTTACAATACCTAAGTCCTTACCTTCCCTTCTTTTGTATCTAATCTATTATAAAAATTATTAAATGATCTATGTTTAGCTTCAGTAATAGTTTTTTTTTCATCTTTTCTTGCCTCTTTATACTTTTCATAGTTATCTATGTTTATACATTTTTGCCATGTTTTATACCAAATTCTTTGTCTGTACTACTTTTTGAACATTTTGATCCCACCACCAACTTTCTTTGCTATTCGAGAATCTTCCTCTTAACTCACCTAAAATCTCTTTTGCCGCTGTTTTAATAGAGCTAGCTACCTTACTCCAAAGAGTGTTTGTGTCTACATCATTCTCTATAGTCCAAGTATCATCTTTGATTATTTTATTTTTAAATTTCATTATATTTTCTCCCTTTAGGCTCCGCCATCTAGTTCTCTTACACTGATTTATTTTATCCTTTCTCTTCCATTTCTAATACATATATCTAACACTAAAACTCTATGTTGTGTGGTTAAACTTTCTCCTGGGATAACTTTACAATCCTTACATGATAAACGATCTACCCTCCTAGTTAAGAAAAAATATATTTGACTTTTATTTTGTCCATTTTTGAAGGTTATTAAGTGTTCTTCTCTCTTCTTAAAGCAAGTTTTCATTGTAATAAAATCATATGACATAGTAAAGTCTAAGATCATCAAATCATGTGACATAGCGAAGTCTAAGATCATCTCCCCAAGCTGATTTTGGTTTCCATATCCATATCCTCCATGTATTCTCTCATATCCTTTATTATCCATTCCTATGTGTCCATTCATATATGCTCCTATGAATATTTTTTCAATCTCTGATATGCCTTGTATAATACTATCCTTATCTTCCCAAAATTGTCTCTTAAGATTTTCTGATAAGCCTACTTGAGGAGCATAAGCACTAAAGATATTTATTATCTCTTGGCCTAAGACCATCTTGATTTTTATAATTCTATGCCCTACTTTATTTACATCTACAATTCTATCTTTTAAGTTTTTGTATACAATAATTCCTGCCCCATTCTTATGTTTTTCTTTTCTAGTGTATGGTGTGTACCAAAGTTTAAATCCCGATTTATCAATTTCTCTAGCTTTCTCCCCCACCCACTTAGTTTCTTAAAGGCAAATTATATTAATTTTTCTTCTAATCATTGTGTCCACAATTTCCATGCTTTTACTTGTAAGTACCCCTATATTCCAAATTGCTAATTTAGGCCTAGTCTCTTGAACTAACTTCTTTACTCGCCCATCTCCAGAATGATGCGGGAACCCTCGCATATTTGACAAAGTACTCGGGTGCCGACACGTCGCTTCGCTTTGGGGCACTGACTTAGCCCACCCTCGCCCACTTTTCCCTACACCCAGGTGGTATAAGCGCAACGTGTTACTTGTAGGGGACACTTTAGCGAATATTCAGTAAGAATTCATATTATAGTGATCTGACAAGTTTTACATTGGCTGTCAGCTATCTAACATAACCCTCCTCTTTTTCTCGGGCTTGGGATCCGCTGTGTGTGAAAAGATTAGAACATTAAGTGCTTCACTGGCGGTGTTTTTCTTGAAGCTTCTTCATAAGCCTAAATCCCCTACAGCTCATTAATTTTCCATTTATTTTTTTAGTTTTCATTACTCTGTTATTTATCCTCTTCTCCTTTTTGTGAATTGGTCCTGAATCAGTTGGTATCAGAGCTGTCCTCTGATCCATCCTGCTACAATGTCCTTCTTCCTTACTCAGGCTATGCATCCATGACCTTGTTTCCCAATTACTGACTGAGCAGATGCTGCCCTAGCAGCTTCATCTCAGCCCTGACAATTGCAACTTTAGCCCTAATGCTCCTCTTTGATTACTTTGCCAACAGCACAGAGAACCTTTTATCTGATCCTTCAACTAAAATGGGAGATTGCTGCTGCTGCTGCTGCTGCAGCACAAACAGGGAGGAAGTAGCAGAACAGAAGAAGAATAAGAAGAAAAGACACATTGCTGTGACCTGTGAGATTGCTCATAATCAAAAGGAGAAGCTGGAAGCAGCTTTTAGAAAACAATACTGCTCCTGAAGTCAAAATCCTTTTCCCAGAGAAGATCAATGAAAATACCCAATGTAGAAGTTTTGTGCCATTGGAGAAGGCCAAACCATTGTCAAAGTCCAATCTCGCTGGAACAAAGCCTCCCCGCCCCCTTTTTTTGTTTTTCCTAGTGGTCCTCTAATTATCATCAACAATTGCTTTACTGGATGTCCGACAGCTGCAGGCAGAATTACTGGAAGCCTCTTCTTACCTCCCTTGCTGTGACAGCAAGTCGCAGCCCTCTATCAACTGAACATGAGATCCCTAATTCCTTTTCTTTTGTTTTCCCCCTTATGCTACTTCTCTCCTCCATCCAAAAACTTTTGTTTATCCCTATTCCCCTTTTAACCCAGACCCAACAGTGCCTAGCTCTGCAGCCTCCTATTTAACCTGAACCTGATCATTATCTCTGCTTAAAAGCCCATTTCACAATTCAGCCCAAATTTTTACATAGATAATTTTTCTCTACCTAAAACATGACTGAGCCCACTTGTCTTTATTTTGTTTTTGGAGCAGGCATCTATATTTTTTTCATCATTTTCTCCTATATATATATATTGGGATTACAAAAATGTATTAGCTATCATTCAAAGGGGTAGAAAGGAGGAGAACAAGATGTTCTCCAAAGATCAAAATAAATGAAAAGAGAAAACAAACGGAATATTACAAAAACACTGCCTTCCAATCCCTCACAAGATCAGACAATGGTATAGCCCAGAAAAAAACTCCCAAAAAGAGTCCAAGATCATTCCTCTGTGTCACGGTTCGACTATTTTCACACTGTTGTGAAGGGCCATGCGGCGCTAGCTAAAGCACTCTTGTTTTAACTAACCAACCTATCATTTACCAACATTCATCCACGAAGCACTTTCATTAGCATTCATTCAAATAGTAGTGGAAACAGTAATCAATTCATGAAAGTCGTGGCAAGCAAGCAGTAAACATTGAAGCAAACGTAATTCATTAACAAATCCTCCGTTGACATTGTGTACTTAGTGATTGAGGCAAGTAGGCTAAGCACGTTGACAATTGCTAGTGAGTATTACAATGATTGATGAACACTCACCCTCCCCTAAAGAGGTTTTTATGTAATTATCATCCTGGTACTAGGAAACATCAAAGTGACCGAGGAGTCATACTGCCTTATTTGGCATACAAAGACTACTAGCAGAAAATAACCCTATACTAGTATTTACATGATGGAAACCCATCCCAAACACACGAGATAAGCGGTCACAGGCAAACATAATGCCCTAAACAAGCTTAGCTCGTGACATTCTCCCCCACTTATGCGGTCGACGTCCTCGTAGACTTTTGGCGGTAGGTACACTTCAAATTTGTCCACGAACGGTTGAATATCTTCCGCAGAAATCCCGCTGATTTCTTTGTCATCAAGGCATTTCCACTTCACTAGGAACTTCTGCCGCTTCTTCCTTGAGGATGTGAACTTTCTGTCTGCAAGGATCTCTTCAACGTCATGTCTGTCAGGTTGCACTGTCTTCAACTCTGCTCTATCGGACTGACTTCTGCTCAGGTCATTGGTGTTGGCGTTGAATGACTTGAGGGAGTTGATATGAAACTGCGGTCTTCTCCCCTTATCTGCCCCCTTCTTCATTTACTTAGAAGCTTTCTCCAGATAGGCTTGGGCAAACTCTACATTTTGTTGCCCTTCACTGGTGAAGATGTACGCCCTGGGACTCTTTCGTCTGTGCGGCTCACCCACTATGTGAGGTAACAGCGGCAGATGGCCTGTAACAAGCTCAAAAGGGCTCTTGTCGGTTGTTGAGCGCCTTTGGGCGTTGCCACAGAATAGAGCCACATCAAGTAGTTGCACGCCATTCTTCTGGTTGTCGTTGACACAATGGCACAAGTACTCATCTAGTAGCTCTTTGAATCTCTTCATCTGTTTGTCTATCTGTCGGTGATAACTCGAAGAGATGTCAAGATGTGACCTGAATATCCTGAAAAACCATGTCAAGAAGTTGTCAGTGAACATTAAATCTTGGTCACAAATAATAGCTTGGGGAACACCCCAATGTTTCACAATAGTCACAAGGAACAATTGTGTCGTCTCCTCTGCCGAATAGTACTTTGGTGCGGCCATGAAAGTACCATACTTCTTCCGCTCTCCCTTGTCTTGTTGGCAAGTGAGACAAGTTTTGGTATAATCAACCACATCATCCCACGTGTGCGGCCAATAATACCTTCCCAGTAGTCATGTCATTGGAGTCATTCTCCGCAAATACCCCTCAACGAACTTCCTACAGTATTTAGTAAGGCCAAGAAAGGAACGCAACTCCTTCATTGTCGTGGGGATCTTCCGTTCTTGAATCATCCTTACCTTCTCCATACCCCTCCGGATACGACCTTGTTCAACCACTTGACCGAGGAATTTGTTGCTTCGCCGAGCAAAAGAGAAATTCTCCTTCTTCACATCCAGACTATTTCCCCTTAGCCTGTCGAACACCTTTCGTAGATGCTCTTCATGTTTCCTCTGAAACAACGCCGATGCTCCCAACGGTGTTTTGGAAGGGCGAACACATCCCGCTTCCAATTCATCAAGCTATTTCCCTAACTCTACTATCTCGAGAGGCGCAATCTGACATGGCCCTTTAGCAGGTGGTTTCACTTCTGATAACAACTCGATCTCATCCTCCACAGTCCGTTGTGAAGGCAAATTGTGAGGTAGCTCATCCGACAACACCTCCTTATACTCATCCAACACCGCTTGGATGGTCGTAGGCTCCAGCTCTTGGCCTACTTCTTTGTCTACCACCACCGTGGCTAGACGTGTTTGCTCACCCTGACCTAATCCTTCATTGAGTTGTATGGCTGAAAGGGACCTCCCGTCGTCTTCTTTCGTTGCAACGACTTGCACCATGCACGAGTGATCTCCCATCAGACACAGGGAACCAGCCGAAGGCATCAACATTGCCCTCGTCCCCCTTAGGAACTCCATTCCTAGAATGACTGGAAAGTCATCCAATGGCACCGCTGTGAAATTCGCATGACCTTCCCACTGTCCAAGCTTTACAGTCACTTGCTTGGCTACTCCCAGAGTAGGCTGGGCTACAGAGTTAACTGCTTTCATGCGTCTTGTATCATTCTCTAAGGATAAGTTGAGTCTTCGTGCTTCCAACTGTGAAACAAAATTATGAGTAGCCCCCGTATCCACCATAGCGTGAGTACTCTTCCCATTTATCTTCAAGTCCACAAACATTAACCCTTTTGCTCGTGTAACTTTTGGTGTTTTTTCCTGCTTTTCCAATGCGCTCACCAGCCGCACCGAACCTACCCTCGGGGCATCATCTTCTTCCTCATCGCCGTCCACTGCCTGCTCTGCAATGAAAGCCTGTAAAACATTAAGTGATGCTTTGTGAGGGCACTCAAAAACTCTATGAAGCCCACTACACAAGTAGCACGAAATTTTACTCTTCCCCTTTTCATTGGGTGTGTTGAACCCTTGAGACGACGAAGCTTCCTTTGAGGTTGATGATTTAGAGTTGGCTCCCCCACTCTTGGGTTTGCCATTCTTGAAAGAATTTCCACTGTTTCCCTCTCCGCCAAACCGTTTGGACGAAGTGGTATCATCACCAGCGTAGTCAATCAAGTGTTTTGCAGCCGCTTGTGCAGTTGACAAGTCTTGAACCCTTTGCCTATGAAGTTCAGTTCTTGCCCACGATTTCATCCCCTCAAGAAAATAGAACAACTTGTCCTTACATTAAAGCAGAAAATTGTTTCACATATTCACTGATCGACCCAGTATGCTTGAGGTCTCTCAGCTTTTTCCTTGCATTGTACTCAACATTTTTAGAAAAGAATTGGGCCTTGAGCTCTCTCTTCAAGTCTACCCAACTATCAATTACACAGCTTCCATTTTCAATTTCTCTGTACTTGGTACGCCACCATAGTTTGACATCACTAATCAAGTACATGGTCGCAGTATCCACCTTTGCCTGTTCTGAGGCCATCCTCACAACGCGAAAGTACTGCTCCACATCAAACAAGAAGTTCTCTAACTCCTTGGCATCTCGGGCACCCCTATACGTCTTGGGATCTGGCACCTTGGTCTTGCTAACTCCCGGAGTGTTGGAGTTTCCCATAGAAAGAACCATCACATTCATCTTTGCATCCAGATCTGCCATCCTGGCCTACAAAGTTTCCACAGTGTGGTGAAAGTCCTCTAACATTTCACTTGTCAAACTTGCTTGATGCTGCTGTGATCCCATCACTTCATCAACAAGTCCCCTCAGTTGGGCCATCTTGTTGGCTATATTGTTGGTTGTCTCTTCAACTTGTGCTTCCAATGCACTGATTCTTTCAGCGTGGTTTGGTGCCATGGTCACTTACCAAAGCTTCCCAAATCCAACAACGAAGGCAATCAAATTCACGTAGCAACTCAACCTTGGGCTCTCACCAAGTGTCACCGACTTGGCTTTGATACCAAATGTCAAGGTCCGACTATTTTCACACCGTTGTGAAGGGCCGTGCGGCACTAGCTAAAGCACTCTTGTTTTAACTAGCCAGCCTATCATTTACCAACACTAATGCACGAAGCACTTTCATTAGCATTTATTCAAATAGCAGCAAACAGTAATCAATTCATGAAAGCCATGGCAAGCAAGCAGGAAACATTGAAGCAAACGTAATTCATTAACAAATCCTCCGTTGACATTGTGTACTTAGCGAGGGAGGCAAGTAGGCTAAGCACGTTGACAATTGCTAGTGAGTTTTACAATGATTGATGAACACTCACCCTCCCCTAAAGAGGTTTTTATGTAATTATCATCCTAACACTAGGAAACATCAAAGTGACCAAGGAGTCATACTGCTTTATTTGGCATACAAAGACACTACTAGCAGAAAATAACCCTACACTAGTATTTACATGATGGAAACACATCCCAAGCACACGAGATAAGCGGTCCCAGGCAAGCATAATGCCCTGAACAAGCTTAGCTCGTGACACTCTGTCCCGCAACAAACAAGGAGAGGCGATGGTGATCCTTGAAAGTTCTCACTCTCAATACATAATGTTGACTTTACTGTAATCCCAAGAAAGGGGGGGGGGGTGAATTGGATATTTAAAAAATTTCTTTCCTAGGTCGATTAACCAGCAGCAATATTTCACAAACCTAAGGTCAATCTAGAACGTATAAGAAGTAAGCCAATAAATACAGCTGTAATTAATTTGCTCCAAATAAATTAAACAAACATGCACAGTATAGTAAAGTGAATAAAATAAAGATGACACCAGATGTGTTATTGAGGTTCGGCAAAAGTGCCTATGCCCCCGCCTTTAGCTCACAAGCCCGAGGATTCCACTAGCTCACAAGCTCACTTAACGGGTGGAGCGGCACCGTATATAATACTAGGTCAAATTACCAGGGCTGACCTCAACCTTTACAACCAATCTTTACGGGCTAGATTACACCCCTTCAGGCCACGCTTGGAATACAACAGATAATGAACTACAAATTTCGTGTACAATATACGTGCTTCTCCAATAAGCAAATTTGTACCAGTATAACCAATGCACTTCAATATGATAGGATATTATCAGTTCAATGAAGATTATATAACTACTCTCAAGATAATGCAAGTATAGCAATCAAAGTATGAGAGTGTATGTGTAGGGATCTTTGATTCAAAATAACAATATCAATCACAATGTTCAATATCAAAGATCTGAAATACCCAAGAAAAAATCTCGTAAATGTTTTTCAAGATTAGCACACAAGATATTTTGAAAACCAGTTTGTCAAAAATATTTTCTTCACAACACAAGACAAGCTCTTGAGTCTTGCAACATGAATGCAAAGACTCACTAGCTTAAGAAAGTTTTCCCAAAATAAAATTATGGATTAAATCACTAGGGAAAACTTTTTGGCTTTCTCTCACTAAAAAGGAAAATCAATCCAAGTATATGAGAGTGTAAGCACGTAGTAATAGTGTAGGTTTTCTCAAGATACTCTCACCAAAGACGTTTTTGCAAATGGAATGAGTAAGGGTGGAGAATGTAAGCTTGTATGTGAAAGAAGGGCTCAAGAAATTTCAGAGGATATTTTTGATAATCAAAGTCTTAATCAATCCCTAATTTTTCCAAATGAATGTATATATATAGCCTTTGATAAAAATATACCCGTTGGGACACAAAGGGAATTATTAGAAAAGTTTAATTGGCCTTTTTACCCTAATTACTGCAGTTAAAATATGGCAACCCTCGAGTTTCGGTCGCCCAGTCCTTAGGGCCAGTCGCCCGAACAGATACAGATAGAAAAGTTAAGTTTTTGACTTTGGGTGCCTGAGGATGAGTCCTTGTGGCTGGACCAAGGCGATTTTCTAAACGCTCGAGGTTTGGTCGCTCGGTGAACGGTTCGGTCTGCTGAACTTCATAATTCAGTCGCCCGGGGTGATTTTGAACTAAGAGTTCGGGCGGCCGGGGAAGGTAAAAAGTGTCAGCTTTTATGTTTGGTCGACCGTGAATAGTACGCTCATTTTGGACCGGTCGCCCGAGCCAAGTCAACTTATTGACTTTTTACCTATTCGGTCAACTGAGGCATTTTTAACGCGCTAAGTTCAGTCGGCCGAAGCCCTTTCAAAATATAAGGTAGGTCCAATTTCACTTAAATTTCACCCCTATTTGCATAAATATGACTTGTGAGTTAAAGGGGATTTTTCAAGTGATGTTTAAGGGACCTAAGGTTGATCTATGGTCATTGAGCTCATATTAGCCTATCATGCATGTAATGCATTAATTATTACAACCCATGATTATTACAAACCCAAAATTAAATTAAACATTAAATACAAATGAAAACAATTTGGTCTTCATTTCCCGTTTATCTCCATATGCCACCATATGATGTTAAGACTTAGCCATCTCATGCAAGAATGAATTTGCACACAAACTCAAGGCATAGGTAAGATATAAAGATATTTGTCATTATCAAAACGGGATATGACCTATAAGGTCAGCACATAAGGTCCACAAAATAGCAACCACCAATCGCCATGAAACTCCTCCCATCCTACTCTTTGTCAAAACCCAGTAATTCATCAACAAGAAATCACCCACGGCTCAAGGTGGCACCCAAGCTTCACCAAAATAAGAGAAGAGAGCACTCTAGTCCAACCTACAAGCCTGATCCAATAAATAAATAATAAAAAAAATAAAAAAGGAGCTCTCTTCATTCGACAAATTATTTTCTCTTTTAGCACAACTTTTGGTTCATGGAATTGTACTCTCTTCTTTGCAACTTCTCAGTATTACCAATAAATAAATAATGAAAGAATTCTATCCTTTGGCACACTTTTGATTCATGGAATTATACCTTCTTTACAACTTCTTTTTAGCTAGTTAATTTGTGCTAAGCTTTTTGGTGAGCTCATCAGTGAACTTAAAAATTAATTGTTGTATTAACGTAGTTTATCAACTTGGCCCATGCAACATTAGAGAGTTGTTATACATCCATGAAGATAGTCATTGTAATCTTACAAGTTATATTTATTCAGTTCTAATGAAGATATTGCATGGAGGAAAACAAATGGAATTCATGCATTTGCATGATGGAGTTCCATAAATGTTTGTCTGTAAGAGTGCCCTTGCTATGTCGAAGTTAAAATATGATCCTTATAAAATTTGTTGAATAAGCCATAAATGTTTCTGTATGAGTGACCTTGCTAAGTTGGAGTTAAAATCTGATCCTTATAAATTTTTTTGAATAAGCAATACTATTTTATGGACCACACAACAGTGCTTGGTTCCTATGCAAATGAATATTTACTCTGGTTGCATTTGGTGTGATGTTTTATCCATGACATCTATGTGTGCTTTGCTGTCATGGGCCAAGTATTTCACACCTTTTGAAGGGCTGTACGGCACTAGCTACAGCACTCTTGTTTAGCTAGTCAGCCAAGATTACAGCGGTTTACCAACAGAGAACACATTCATAGCAATTAAATGTAAAGTAAGCGGAAGCAGTAAACAATTCATGAAAGCCAATGGCAAGCAAGCGGTAAACATTGAAGCAATGTAATTCATTAACAAACACCTTTGCAAGCAACGTGTGCTTAGTGAGGCAAGTAGGCTAAACACATTTACAAAAGCTAGTGATTTTTACAAGACTGATGAACACTCACTGTCTCCTAAAGAGCGTTATATGTTATTTTAGCTTTGGCAATAGGAAACATCCAAATGTCTAAGTATAACTTTATCATTTGCAAACAATTTGTTATGGAGATGACCATGTTTTAAACGATAATGAGCGGGCACTTATATTTAGATTTGCACAAAAGGAATATAGTTCAAAGGGTGAGTCTCTGCACACAAGGTCTCATAAATCCCAAAAAAGAAGCAGTTGAGTCTACAAGTGGAGCTGCCAAGGCAACAATCTGTCTTAACCACTAAGAGATGATCCGTTGATTTCTAACTCATGTGATACATTCCCATCTAAATTTGTTGCTTCTGTCTAACATACATACATATGCTCCCTAGTCCCTACATTGACAACCCTCCTGGTGAGATTCCCCTCAATACTCTTTCTCAAGAAGATTTAATCCCAATAGTATTGTTGATACATGACTACATTTGGAAGTTAGATTTTAGTATGTGGGACTGAATCTTTGCATGCTAAACTGTAGTGCGCAGTTTTGAATTCTTTAAGATGCTTTTGTGCTAGAAACTTTTGTGACGTTCACAAGATTACCTCATGCATATCGGGATATTTCATTTTAGTTGCCTTTTTTGTTAAAAGATTTCCTGTATGCGGACTCTGTGCAGCTTCATTCCCGATCATTGGCCACTTTTTCATTGTTGTTGTTGTTATGTGTGTGTGTGTGTGTGTGTTACATAAAGATCAACTGATTTATATTGTAGACTTCCAAATTGTTGGTTGCTTGTGTTGTCTTTTACTAGAGCCTTGATTCTCCATCCTTCAACACTTCAAAACTTGAGGTTGAGTTTTCACCAACCAGGGGAGAATGATGCAGGAAGGAAGAAGATAATTTGAGGATTGTTTTTATTTAGTTATTAATTTTATTTATTTAGGAATTTTAAGGCTAACTTTGTAATTTATTTCTTTGAAGGATTTAGTGTTATTTCTTTTTATTTATACCTGTATTTTGATTTAGGGTTTAAGCCTATACGGAGGCGCTAGTATGTACATTTTGGGAGATCTTGCATGATTGAGAACCTAATTGGGTTTTTTTTTTTTGCCGATTTCACCCAAAATTTCCATTTCTTTTAATTTTGTGTTGGTCTCTGTTTAATGCCCCTTATTTTGTCTATAGTTTCTTTTATTTTTCTTTCTATTTTTTCTTGTGCCAATTGGTCCTGCACCAGCCTCAGTGTACTTGAATGTTGAAGTACATTGGTGCTGCAATGTGTGTTTGCCCGTGCGCATGCATGTCTTGTTACACTCTTTTGGTCTCTGAATATCAATTTCGGCTCCCTTGTAATGCATTGCTGTTTGTTATCATTGACTTCTTAATGGTAACATGATGAATTTTATCTGCTCCTTGTTTGTGCGTGAGAGAGAATGAGACTGCTGACAAGCTCCTAGTGTATTCATTTATTCCGTACTGTATGAATATTAACATTATAAATGAGATTAAAAATTTCCTTATAATCCTAATTTCATTTTGGCCAACAATATCCTTGAGTCAAACTATAATCAGGACACACTCTCTCTTTAATGAGTTGATGGATCCATGTTGTGCTCTTTTATCTCCATGCTTGAATCATTAAACAGATTCATGTGTGTTTAATGACACAGCAGGTAAGTCTGAAAGATAAAGCGTTAGTCTCCTCTGGAATCTTCAAGTCTCTTGGTAATTATTTGAACACATTTCATTTTCAAAGCTTAGGACTTGAATACAAGACAACGATGAATCCTCTAGTTTATAAACGATTCACACAATTGTAACTAAAGTGTCTCATTGGTTGGTACTAAAAGTCTAAAACTTTACCTAGATATTCTTAGCCTAGTCATATTCAATGTACTTGTTCTCTAACAAGCAGCTTTGTCTTAATGTCCTTGCATGGTGATAGAAAATTGGCCACCCCTAAAAGGCAAACATAAAATAAAGCTAGTCTGTTTTGATGGTCTGTGTCCGGTTGATAATCCTATTATTAGGTACAATTAAGAATTAAGTGCTGGGAAGTATGTTCTTAGCCCCTGTTTGGCAGCACTTGTTTTACAAGCACTTATAGCACATATCAGTTGAAATAAGTGCTTGTATTAACCTCTTTGAGAAATTATTGGCTTAGATTCTTTTGGCTTATCCATGTAATGCTAATGTTAAAGAAAGAACATGGATAGAATAACTTGTCCTTAATAAATTTTATAGTATATAAAAAAAATGCAAATGTCCTGCTTAATTGATTGCTCTTAGGCATAAAATAAATCTATTCTATCCAGATGGTCAATACCCAATTGACCATTCTGTTATTAGGAACATTTTAACTATTAATTGGCAAGATGTATAATCTCATGTTCTTAACCTCTTTAGGAACTTAATTGTCTCAACGTAGATTCCATAGGCTTATCCATGTATTGCTAATATTAAAGTAGGACTGTGAATAAAATATGTTGCTCTTTCATTTTTATAGTATGAAAAAATTGCAAAATGTCCTGGTTAATTGATTTCTTTTAGGGCATATATATAATCTGTGCCTAGACATGAAAAGCCTGATACATGCTTGCGGCCTATTTATTTTACATACGTTGTTTGTGTGCAACCTTTAAGAATAAGTTTTTACTTGCAAACTCTTGAATGCAAATTACTTAACTGTCTATAGCATCTGATTTATTAAATTTGACTAAATTATGTGTATGTGTTTATATTTAATAGGATTCTTCCATTAAATACAAAACTAATTAATTCAATAAAAAAATTAGAATTTGTGCTGTTTTTTTGTAGCCGGAAAAGGCAATGGTATTTTTTGTAAAAATATGCAGAATCAAGAGGTAAGAATTAAAGTTTTAATAGATTGATGTATTTTATGTGAAGCTGCAATAGGATTCACTTTGCTCTCTTATGTGTGAGGCTTGTGCACGCACGTGTGTGTAAGGGGGGTAGGAGGGAGGGAGGATGGAGGAGGTAATGACAAAGAAGAGGACGATGGCACAAGATGCATTGGAGTGTGTTTCTTCATCTGGTTAACAATGTGGAAAAATATTTCCATTCTTGAAATATACATGGGAACTTAAAATTTGTTCAGAATTTACAGAAAATTTGAAATTTACTTTGGTTAAGCACTTGCACCATGCTTACAACTGTAGGAATGTCTACAATCAATATGTCACTCTTGAATCTGGTAAAAAAGGAAGAATCTTATGAATGAGCTTTTCAACCTCCTTTAGTATCCTTCGTTGTTCTTTAATTTCACTCTTTCTTCAGGGAGGAGAGAGAATTCAAGATAGAGAAGAAATTATAGAATCAAAAGCTTTGATATTGCATGAGATATCAGTTCAAATACTAGGGAAAGAAATCCCCAATAAAAAGAAGGAAATGCAAAGTAAGTGCCAAACCTAATATATAGCAAACAAATAATTCCTATACAAGTGATAGCTCATGAGACTTGAAAATTCTAAAACATTTAGCAGTCCTGTGCCCACCTCAAGTGTGCCTGTGATGCTGCTACAATCTATGGGCCCCTTCCTATTCCTCTTCTAGTTACCTGTTTGCAAAGCATCTTCTGCATAGAATAAGTTTCATGCACTCATTTGGTTTTTTGTTAGTTGGCTTTGATTCATCCCTATTCTTTTTTCTTGTTGCTTTAGCTATTTAGTAGGGTATCCCTTAAGCTTTCTGTACTGTTTCTTCTACTTAAATACACTGTTCATTTGTTTGACCTAAGTTTTAGGTGTGCTATGTGAGAAGTTTTTAACTTTTAATTCTCCAGTGATCGGAATTGTTAAACTGCTGTATACATATTTGTTATGCTGCTTGTTCATCTGTTTTGATGGAGACTTTTCTTTGTAGGATTAGATTACAATGTCATTGATCAATATATGTGCCTAAGCTAGTCACCTGTGTCTTCCTTTTTCCCTGTCCCTTTTTTTGGTTAGTCTATGATTTTTGCAGTGTTTTAAAAGGCTCAATCGAGGCTCGTCTTGAGGCTCGCCTCAAGGCAAGGCATGCTTAAAACGCCTTGAGGCTCAATCTAAAATACCAAATTCCAAAAACTCTAACGCATTACATGCTGAGGCTTACACATTTTTGCAAAAGGCACGCCTTTTGCACCTTTTTAGTTGAAGCTTACGCATTTTGGGTGTGTGATTCTCAAGTTAGAATTGGTTAGAAAATTTTAACTACATGTTTGTACAAAAGGAATGTCATAGTATGTGTTTAATTCTAAAACTCTTGAACCTCAACCTTTCCAAAATAACTGGACTTGTATCTTAAGTCATGAAAATAGTTTGAACTTTGTAATAGTATTATCTCTTGTCGAGATTTATGTCATGTATTCAAGTTAGCAATTTTTGAATGGCCAACAAGTATTTTGCGAAGTACATTTAGTTTTTCTTTTTTACATTATATTTGTGATTTTCTTAATTTTTACTTTATTTTAAATATATATAATTTATTTAACAAATTTTTATCTTAAAAAACAAATTTTCAAAGGCTTACGCCCCAACGCCTTAAGGCTTACGCCTCGCCTTTTGAGGGTTAAAACGCCTCGCCTTACGCCTACGCCTTTAAAAATATTGATTTTTTAAATTGATTAGTGCTTGTTTCTGGGGGTAATAATCTATTATACTTAAGTATGTGTATCCTTGCATTGTTTTGAGAAGATGCCTTTGGCTATTCCTTTCCCTCATCTTTATCGAGTTTTTATTTGTCGTGATACCCCATGTGTGTCCTTGCATTGCTCTGAGAAGATGCCTTTGGCTATTCCTTTCCCTCGTCTTTATTAAGTCTTTGTTCTTCGTGTTACTCCCTATTGCTGATTTTTTTTGTTTTACAAGGGGATAGTCTCTCTTAGAATTTCCATTTAGGGAGAAATCTGAATGATAGAGAGATTAGTGAGTTGACTCTTTTAACCAGTTTGCTTGATTGTTTTCACACTCATTTGAGGGTGATAGAAGGGTTTGGAGTTTAGATTCTTCTGGGGAATTCTCTTGTAAATCTTTTTTCTCCTACTTGACTAGTGACCCTGATGCAGGGGCAGCATCAAGGTTCTGCAGCCATGGAGAAATTAGAGGAGGAGGAAGGGGAAGGGAGGAGAGAGGAGATACCAGGGGGGAACACTCACGTTCACTTCATTTCTAATTCGTTAACAATTGCCTACATCATGGGTTTCATACACTATTTATAAGAAAGCCTCTAAACATATGAAATTACGCACATACCCGTAAAACTATATTACATTACGAACATACCCCTAGAATGCACAATTACTACAAACAAGTCCCCAACATAAATAATCCTAATACAAGCAAACTACACACACATACTTTTTAGCCCAAAATTTTGACCTAACCGATTAGTTATTAAGAAAAAGTTTTTCTGTGAAAAGTGTTGGTCCCTAGGGTCTGTTTACGGCCTTTGATTCCCTATGGTCAGTCTATGGTGCTGTCGGAGCATTCAAATCATGTCATGCAATTGCATGCATTATTACAGACCAAATGATAAAAATTAAATGCAATAACATGAAAATTATTGTCTCCATCATCTTCTTCTTCTTTTGCTCTTCTGGTCTTCATGGAAAGCGATTGAGTGTATAGTCTTTATGTCCTTCATGGCTTCCATTTCCAGTTTCCTTATGTGTGTGTTGAATTATAACCTGTTTAATCACAAAATGTACACATAAGTAACTTGTGCTTTGTCAGCATCAAAACAGGGATCAGACTCAAAAAGTCAACATTGACTCTTGGAAGTTGTTCAGAATGCTTAGGAGTCTTCCAAGAGGTATTAGTTTGAACACCTTTACCCAATTGCTCAATTGTCTTCTCGGGTACCACTCCTCTAGTACTCTTCACAAACCGAAGGGCTAATGTAGCTTTAGGAGGATTGAGTTGCATGTCCTCCTCAATCTGAGTGGCAACTGTACTGCATCCCCAACTGTGATGAGACAACATGCAGCAAGTTTGGAGGCAATGGCTGGCTTCAACCCACCCTTTTCTGTACAAAGCTATCTAACGTGCTCTTTCCATTCTATATCGGCATGAGTAGCCAAATGATAGAATCTGCTAGTGTACTCCACAATTGTTTTCTTCTTGCTTCAAATCAAAGAGCTGGAGATGAACACACTGCTGATAATTGGGAGGCACAAATTGTTCTTGCATGGCTCGCTTCATTTCATCCCATGTTGTAATCTCACCAAATCTCCTTCTTCTAAAGATTTCCCTTTGTTTAATTCACCAATTTCGAGCAGTTCCCTTCAATTTTGATTTAGCAAAGTTCAACTTTATGCCCCATTCATGTCATACCATCAGAAAGAGTACTCCAAAGAATACATCCAATCATCAAATTCATCAGGAGAACCATCACCATTAAAATCTAAGACTTCAAGTTTAATTCCCTTAAAAGATTATTTCAGCCTTCACACAACTCAAAAGCATGAGGGACAGCAGCTATTCCACCATCTTGTTTGGTAGGAAATTCCATGGGCCTTGGCTGCAACTTCGGTTGTTAGCCTATTCAAAGCACCAATAATAGTCTCCAAAGCATTTTCCATATTTTGTGCCCCACCAGATAACAACTCCACCATTGCAGACAATTCAACATTGGTCACCATGATGCACTTATATGAAGATCTACGGACAATCTTCAAGTCACCTTTTTAATCTTGAGTATCATGCAAAAATGAAACAAATTCACTAGAAAAACCCACAAATAGCAGCAATAAAACCTGACTTTTGATGCTGGCACTTGGCATGACAATTTCTAGGATTTCGTGCCAAATTATTGCGCTTGCTTACACAATTTAAAGTTAGTAACCAAAATATCATGAGAAAACACCTATTTCGCGTGGCTGAGAATCAATTTCTCATGATTGTGGCAGCAAGAGGGAAGTCCGGAAGAATGCCACTCGGAGTTGCCGGCATGCGAGGTGTGTGGGCCACCGGAAATGGTGCTCCGGTGATGACTTTCAAGGCGAGGGTAGATAAGGGGTTGGGGAATACAGTTGTGGTGGCTGTATGTCAAAATAACTCCAGAAATGGTGGATTTTGAAGGGGTCGGCGGCTGGAGAAGTTTGGCCGGAGCATGGTGGTCCTCTGGTGGTCGGATGGCAATGAAATTTTGAGGGGAAGGGTTATGGGGGGTTCTGTTTTTGGTGGTGTGGGTGGTGTTGCACGATTGTGGCTGGAAGGTGGTGTTTGAGAAAATGGGGACACAGCTGGAATTTTCTGGTGTTGCAGAACTGCTTTCGTTTTTTTTTTTTTTCAAACTGAAATTTCAGAAAGGAAATGATGAGATGAGAGAGTAAGAGAGAAGTAGAGACTAATGGAGAGATTGGAAGATGAAGAAGAAGAAGAAAAGAGGAAGAAGATGGAAGGAACAGAGAGATTAATTGCTGGACAGAGACTGCTGCAAGTAGAGGAGACGCCAACAGAATTTAGAAATCAGAGAGTTGAGAGAATTATAGGAGAGAATTAAGAGAAGAAGAAGAAGAGAAGGAGAAGAGAAATAGGCAAGAAGAAGAGTGCAGACTGCAGGCTGCTGCTGGGCAGCAGGGAATTATGGACAGAACAGGAGACCAGAAACAGAGAAGAAAGAAGAAGAAGAAGAGAAGGAAGAAGAGGAAGAGGAAAGGAGAAGAGTGAGGAAGAATGGGTGGATTCAAATGAAAGAACGGAGATCGTGGTTGGGCTTTGATACCAAATGTGCAGGGGCGGCATCAAAGTTCTGCAGCCATGGAGAAATTAGAAGAGAAGGAAGAAGGGGAAAGGAGGAGAGAGGAGATACCACGGGGAAAACTCACGTTCACTTCAATTCAAATTCATCAACAACTGCCTACATCATGGCTTTCACACACTATTTATAAGAAAGCCTCTAAACATATGAAATTACACACATACCCCTAAAACTACATTACATTACAGACATGCCCCTAGAATACACAATTACTACAAACAAGCCCCCAACATAAATAATCCTAATACAAGCAAACTGCACACACATACTTGAACAACTAAATAACTAAGCACATTTGGGTTTCAGACCCAATAAACCATTCACCCTATTCTTTGACACAGGCCTCCTAATTGGGTCGAAATGATCCATCCAATAGCTGCTTCTTGTCCTAAATCAGACCCTAATGAGGATCCTTTTGGTTTGTATTCTTTGATCTGGAAAGCTAAAGCTCCCTAAAAAATAAAAGCTTTTATTTGGGTTGTGGTTCTTGAAAGAATTAACACTAATGATTATCTTAAGAAGAGAACGCCTAGTAAGGCCCTATATCCGGATATTTGTGTCCTTTGTTTGAGGAGTGGTGAGGTTTTTTCACATCTGTTTCTTGATTGCCCTTACTTGGGTTATCTGGGATGAACTTTTTGTTATTTTTGGTGAAGATTGGGTTTGTTCCCCCCACCCCCCCCCCTCCCCCCCCCCCCCCCCCCCCCCCCCCCGCGGGGCCCCAAAAAAAAAACTTTAAAGGCGTTTTGTAGGATGACCGGTTGGGGGTGTTGTAAAGGGGAGGATGGGGAAGCCATGGGGCGATGCACTGTTATGGCTATTATTGGTGTGTTTGATTGGAGAGGAACACTGTAATTTTCAAACGGGTGGCAACAGCTAATAATCTGCTTTGGAGTAGAGTGGTATTTTTTGCGTCGCAGTGGGTGTCAGTGAATAAATTTTTTCATCATGTTTCTTTTGAAGACCTGCAGTGGGACTCCTTGGCTCTGCTTCATTGAGTTGGCTTTTTGTAGTTTATTGTTATTGATGTAAAGGGAGGGTTTTTTTTTCTCCGTGGTCTATTTTCCATTTTTTATTTTCTCTTTCTTTTTTCTCATGTACATTCTTCGCTCTTCTAATAAATCCTTTGTTTATCAAAAAAAAAAAAAAAAAGTTTTGGCATGGAGAAAATGTACCCTACTGCAAAGCGGCATCATTTAATAATCTTCTAGTATTTATTGGCAAGAATATGTAATAATTATGCAATAAATTTTTTTATTTCCTTTATTTTTTCTCCAAGCCTGTTCCGTTTGGTTTTACATATATTGTTAAACTCATGATTTGATTTAATGCTTGCAGGGAGAACGCAATTTTAATAGATTTGGTGGGTGGCTGGGGAAGAACTCGACCATGGGAAAGAATTTGAGGGTTTTGAAGGATTTCCATGTTCATTTTCTTGCTTCTCGTGAATCTAATTCGGGGAGGTAATTGTTTGTTCATATTTGAACTAGTTGTGTTAGTATTACCTTTCAATCTTTAATATCTGATGCAAACAGTTAATGCCTTAAGCACATAGGTAACACATTGAGATATTCCTTTTTGAGATTCTAAACGATATTTGTTTCGTTAGACAGTGCCATGTCATTTTATAACTGGGCCAGTTTTTTAGGAGATTAGAGTCTGAAATTTTCAGATCATAAGCTACAGTTTTTAGGTCGAGTCATGAGCATTGAGTGACTATATGGCTGTCTTGTACTTGATGTAAGAACTACTTGCAGTTGCACACATTGACATGTGCGCACTCAAAGATCAAAATAGGAAAAAACCAAAGAAATATTAAAAAAGCAAATAAACAGACAAACATATCTATCAATCTTTGAACTTCAGAACTAGTTATTAAATGGAAATATTTCTGAACCTGCAAAATTAAGAATAAATAAAATTTATTTTTCTTATAAAGTCAGCAATCAAGCTGTTTAAGGTTTTGTTTGACCCAGATTTTGACCATTGAAAGTAATTTGAGGGAATTGACTCTGTAGAAATTTTTACTAGATGTTGACTTCTATTATCTGAATGTCATTTTATTTGTTAAGAATTCTTATGTATTTTGTTTGATTTTTAATATGCTTCCCAGAGATAACTTAGGGGTGGTTAATAAGACATTTTCAAGGGACATTGGGCTTGAATAAGAACGTAATATGGGCATTAAACTATGAAATTCGGATAAAAATAGTATTATTAAAAGTGTTAGTTAATTAGGACTATTATGGCATCTGTAGAGTAGATTTGAAATGCAGGTCCCTCTTTATGGAATGGACATCTCGAGTAATAACTTTGCCATAAGAAATTTATGATTTATGGTTAAACACCCATGCTTTACCAAAAAAGAATTTTGAAGCTATAGCATCTTTTGTCGAACCCTTAAAAGCAGCACCAAATGTATGTTTAATTACTGTAAAGGCTTGTGTGTCTTAAAGCTTGAAAATGTGTTGTTTTGGAAAAAGGAAAAATAGGGTAGTGCAGAGCACATCCTCTGTGAAATCACTCCATAAAAATGAACTATTTGGGGCCTTTTTGGGGGTGGGGGGGGGGGGGGGGGGGGTGGGGGGGGGGGTTGGGGGGTGAGTTACCGTCAGCATGAGAATCCTTTAATGAAAAGGGGAAATATAGGTGGAGTGATATCACTATATCTTTTCGACGTTGTATTGCCATATTCCTATTTTGTATTTATTGTCATGAATTTACAGTTTGTTTAATCCAGGTTGTTTAGTTTGTTTTTTATTTAGTTGTTTTATTTTAATTTATTGGTTCTGCTTGATATATTGGTTTAAGGAATGCTTTTACTTGATGTACTACTGTATTTGTTTGTTGTCTCAGCAACTATGGGTCTTGTGTTGCCTAGAAATACCAATGACAGAAACTATTCTAGTTTATTTATGGTTCAAATGTTAATTCTGTTTTATCCTTTTCCTCGGCTGGGCTCTCTGGATTTATTCTGGGACTTGTGTTGGATACCTTGTTTACTGATGGGTTTTGAGTCAGTTAATGAGGTAGGAATGTTGCGAGGTTCTCAGACTGTTGTCTTTAGGAATTGATAGAACGGCAGAAATTTGTTTCAGGATGGGACAGGAATGGTGTATGGCCTGTCAGTGGAGATAAAAGGTTGACGGTGACCTGTCCAAAGTTTGCCCCATGTCTTATCCTTTGTTCCTAAAGAATTGTGTCGAATGTTGATACATCAAAATTTGCGTATGCATATGGTTCTTTCTTGAATGCAGAAGTGGCATTTACCACACAGTTGTGTGGTAAGCTGGTGTATCGGTAGATTTCATGCATGCTGTTGAAGATTATTTCTGTTTATTACTGTTTTCCAGTTCTTTACCACGGGTATCTGGTGCTTGAGTCAAACTGAAAATTGTCTGACATGTAGAGGGTTGTGTTTCCAGGACTCTGTTGAAGTCTCGTATGTGTATTCACCTATGTTCTTTACCTGGAAAATTTCACCTGTGGTTCGTATAAAGTGTGGTTCTGTCCCTGCACCATAGTAAATTACTCCAGATTTTTTTTTTTTTTTGTTTTGTATCATTTGTTTTGTATATTTCCTTTTTTGTAGTGTTTATTTGTGAAAGCATTGTTGCGAATGAGGATTTATGTTTCATTGCCATTCAACTTGTTTTTCCATGAGTCTGAAATCTTAAGGGTTGTATGGCATCATTTTGTTTGTTTGTTTGTTTTCTTTTATTTATTTATTTATTTTTTGATTTTTTTTTTTTTTTTTGCCCTATAGTGAGGAAACAGCTTGCAGCAATGCATTTGTCTACATTGCTAGTTTTTGGTTTCTGTTTTTAATTCAGATGTTGCAAATAATGAAAAACAGATTTTATGGCTATCAATTGTTGTGGCAACCTACCAGAGTTTACTTTTGTGGACTAAATCATTCTGTACACAATGTTTTTAATGAAAAAAATTAAAAATAAAGTTGTTTGTAACTTAAAATAAAATTAAAACTAAAATAACCACAACATTTTCTAAAATTTTGAATAGTAATAAGTCATCCAAAAAAAATATTTTCCCCATTTTTCAACCTTCATATACTATATTGTTCTTGGAGTGCTAAAAAGTGAGTTTAAAAATATAATAATTAAGTAAAATGACTATAGTTAATTATTTTGAATTTTTTGTAATTCTAATTGTATTTGTAATTGTTATTTGACACAACAACAACAAAACCAAGCTTTAAGCCCCACTAGGGAGGGTCGGTTACATGAATCCTTTTTCGCCAATTTATGCAATCATGGGCAATTTCTTTTGACAAATTTAGGGTTATTAAATCCTTACTCGCTATTTCATTTCAAGTTATTTTAGGTTTGCTCTTACCCCTTCTACTCTCCTTCACAGTAACTGACTCACTCTTCCTCACTGGCGCGCTGTGACCTACATTGCAAGTGCCCAAACCATCTGAGTCATCCCCCCCCCCCCCCCCCTATCTTCTACGGGAGCTAAGCCTAAATTACCATAAATATGTTCATTTCATAATTTATATTTCAATGTTATACCACTTTTCCATCTAAGCATTCTCATCTTGACCACTTGTACTTTTTGGATATGTTGTTTCTTAGTCGCCCAACATTTTGATCCATACAACATAGGTGGTCTTATAGCCGTCCTATAAAACTTTCCTTTTAATTTTAAGGGTTTTCTACGATTGAAAAGCACACTTGAAGCACTTCTCCATTTTACCTGACGTGCTTTAACTCTATGCATGACATCCTCTTCAATTTTTCCTTCAGCTTGCATAATATATCCAAGGTATTGTAATCTACTAGTACTATTTATTTTTTCATCATCAAGTTTAACTTTACCTCCAATATTCCCCCTACTATTATTGAAATTACATTTCATATATTCTGTCTTATGTCTACTTACCCTAAAGCTTCTAGATTCTAAAGCTTGTCTCCATAATTTTATTTTAGCCTCTACTCCACCCCTAGTTTCATTAATCAGTACAATATCATATACAAATGACATACACCATGCAACTTCATTTTGGAAACTCCTAGTCAGTTGATCCATCACTAAAGCAAAAAGATAAGGGCTCAAAGAAGATCTTTGATTTACACCTTTTGTGATTGGAAATTCTCTAGTTTCTTCACCTATAGTTCTTACACTAGATATTTTTCCATCTTATATACCCTTAATGACATCAGTATACTATTACATACACCATTTTTTTTCTAAAACCCACCATAGAACTTGCAAAGTATACTATTACATACACCATTTTTTTTCTAAAACCCACCATAGAACTTGCCTAAGTACTCTTATCATATGTTTTCTCTAAGTCAATATTTGCCATTTGCAACCATTAATATTCGTAAAAGATATTTAGCTTTTGTCGTAGATCTCCCAGACATAAAACCAAATTGATTTTCTAAGACCTTCATTACTAGCCTTAATCTTTGTTCAACTACCCTTTCCCATGGTTTCATTTGTATGACTTGTAAGTTTAATTCCACGATAGTTATTACAATTTTAAATATTTCTTTTATTTTTGTATATAGGTATTAAAGTGGTTTTTCTCCATTATCTGACACTTTATTAGTTTTTATAATTGTGTTAAATAAATTAGTTAACCTTATAATTCCATATCACCTAAGCATTTTCAAACTCCAATTGGTATGTTTTTCGGTCCTATAGATTTTCCATTTTTTATCTTTCTTAATGCAAACTTAACTTCGTTAACTCTAATCTTGCGAATAAATCTCATATTTTTAGTCTTTTTCTCATATATCAATTCTAAGTTTAAGCCATCTATTTGGTTTTCAATAAATAGCTTACTAAAGTAACTTCGTCATCTTTCTTTTTTGTCTTCCTCTTTAACCAAGACGATATTATTCTCACTTTTTATACATTATATATTACCTAAGTCCTTACTTTTTCTTTCTCTAGCTCTAGTCTATCATACAAATTATTAAATGATCTATGTTTAGCTTACGTAACGGCCTTTTTTGCATCTTTTCTCACCTCTTTAGACTTTTCAAAGTTATCCATATTTCTACAGTTTTGCCTTATTTTATATCAACTTTTTGTTTTTACGGCTTTTTAGTCATCTTGATCCCACCATCAACTTTCTTTGCTATTCAAGAATCTTCCTCTTGATTCACCTAAAGTCTATTTTTCTATCTTTTTGATAGAGCTAGCTGTCATACTCCAAGGAGTGTTTGTGCCTGCACCATCCTTTATAGTCCAATTACTATATTTTGATCATTTTATCTTTAAATTTGATTATATTTTCTTCCTGTAGGTTCCCCCATCTAGTTATCTTACACTAGTTTATTTTATCCTTTCTCTTCCATTTTTAACACATATATCTAACACTAAAACTCTATGTTGTGTGGTTAAGCTTTCATCTGGGTTAACTTTACAATACTTACATGATAAATGATCTACCCTCCTAGTTAAGAAAAAATCTATTTAACTTTTATTTTGTCTACTTTTGAAGGTGTAATTATTATTTGATCCAAGAACAAAAATGAACATGCATTCAAGTATTTTTTAATTCTTTTCGCTAGCTTAAGTTTTTAAATTCTGTTTTCAGCTTCTTCCTTTCTGAATTTTATGCTTTCATAATTTGGGACCATGATAACCAATGAATCCTAGAAATAGAATTTATGACAATTTGAGTTAGATTGTTAGAATGGTTGTTATGAAATGCCATAATTCTTCCTTCTTGCTGACTGCTTAGCAACCAATTTTTGCATAAAGAAATTGCTATTAATGTGGTACTGATGGGGCCCATGGACTATGGGTCAATATTTTGGGTACTGCCATGTTGCAGTACTAACTTGAAAGTTAAACTAAGAGCAGTCTTAATTTCTGTAGCAAATAATAGTCTAGCAAATATGAAGAGCAGAGTTTGTTGAAGTATATTTATTGCTGAAGTTCCATGAGTTTGTGGTAGAGTTGAGGACTTGAGGAACACAGGTGGCCAAACTAAATTAGTTATTCCTTGTTTCTTATGATAATTCTCATTGGGTATTGAATGCTTAAAACATGTTTGGATTGACGTATTGGAGCTATCATTTGTTAGTTTTAAGTCCCTCCTTGATTGTGATTTGAGGTTTGATATAGGAGGTATTGCTTAAAACCCACAGAGGACTCGTTTTGTCTCATTTTCTATTTGCTGTATGTTGTGGTTCATATTCGTCTTTTAATCCCCCTCATTGCAAATACTGGGTTCATTTCTGTTGAGCTTTAATTGACTACTAAATTATTTTTCCTTGCTCAAACTATATTCTTGTGTGGTGAATGTTACAGGGAAGCCTTGCGAGTTGATTACCTAACACTTCTTCTGAAACGGTTAACTGATCCACTTCGGGTGCTGCCGAAGGTCGGAATTACATTTTGTGATTAAATAATAACATTTGAAGTGGTTCAAGTTGGATATTATATGAGCATGCATCATTTTTCTTTTTTCTGTTTTTGGGGGCTGGGGGCAAATAGCATATTATTTTTTGTGTTAAAAACATTTAACAGGATGAAGCTGTTCAGAAAGTTGTGGAATTCATGGATCTTTACTCTATTAGTCAGGAGGATTTCGATACTATGGTGGAGTTATCAAAATTTCAGGTATTCCTACTTATTTCATGATTAGTATGTATTTGAGAACAGTTTTTACTTCTGCAAGGTTGCAATGAACTTTTGTGCTTCAGGGGCACCCAAATCCACTGGATGGCATACAACCAGCTGTCAAAGCAGCTCTAACAAAAGCATACAATCAAGGAAGCAGCTTGCGGGTGGTACGAGCTGCAGATTTAATCACACTTCCTGGAGTTAAGAAGGCCCCTAAGAAGCGAATTGCAGCAATTCTAGAACCAGCAGTCGATGAAGTAGGAGAAGAAAATGATGATAGATTGGCTGAAAGTGATGAAGAGAACTCTTCAGAAACCGAAGACTTGGGTAAACTTTTCTTTCTTCCAACCTCACCCTTAGGAAAAAGGGTCCAAGCCTTGTATGCTGTACATAGTTATCTTCCGAATAAAACTAGCAAAGAAAAATGTCCAGTCTTGTCTGCAGATTTATCTGTTGATTAAGGGTTACTTAACTAGAATGCATGTTTTTCTTATTTCTGGACATTGCCATTTTACTGGTTCCAAAAGGGGTAAGTCCATTCCATATGTTCCATCATCTTCGGAAGTGCCCTTGTTTTAAGGAGAGTTAAAATTATGTTTGACATTTTCCCTTTTAAATTATTTTGGCACCTTCCTATTGGTTGATGTTCCATTGACCCGTTTCTGCTCTTGTTTTGTTTTGTTTTGTTTTTTCTCCCTCTCTGTTTTGTTT
Source organism: Malania oleifera (assembly GCF_029873635.1). Lineage (NCBI taxonomy): Eukaryota > Viridiplantae > Streptophyta > Magnoliopsida > Santalales > Ximeniaceae > Malania > Malania oleifera. Next base: position 125,041,652 of record NC_080418.1, read on the forward strand.
TTATTTCTTATACTTATTTATTTATTTTTTTTGAGGAGGGGGGTGGGGGCAAGGAGGAAGGGGGGTTTATGCTTTTACTCTTGAAATTATGGTCTTTTTACCAAGCAAGGAAAAATTGAAAAAGTGTCATTTGACCATCCATACCTGCTTTTCTCACTGTCTGTGTGCCTGATCAGAAAGTCTTCCCCCCCCCCCCCCCCCCCCCCAATATTTGAAATTGTGGTGCTGATCACCTTGTTCGAAAGAGGGTTCAGAAAATGGACTTATGATTATTTTAATTATATGTGATGGAGAAGCAGTCAAAGATTGGTATAGAAGGATAGTTACTCTAGGAATAATAAGAAGGGATAGTTATTTTATATTGTTTATTATTTATTGCTATTGTGGTTAGTTTTTGTTGACTTGCACCCTATACGAACGGCATCCCTTTTTCAAGCTTGTTGCTGCAGATGGGTTTATTCCTCTTGATACCTAGTTCTCTTTCTATTCTTATAGACCTTGAATTCTTCTCCTCCCTTCCTGTTTCTGTTTTTTCCTTCTCTTTTATTTGTTTCTCCAGTCTTTGATCTGCTTGAGTTGTTGGCATTTTGTGAGATGGTTTGCAAAGAAACAAAGATAGATAAAGAGAAATATGAAACTTTAGACGAGGAGTGTTGCGGGGAAACAGTTTACTGAAGGGATAAAATGTCATTTGAGAAATGATAGGAGCAGTTGCTTCATGCACTCTTCTTATACATTCTCTCTTTTTGATTGGGTTGCCTGGCCATTTTCTTGAAATATAATTAGAGGTAACCACTGCAGACGGTTTTAAGATTCTCAAGGCATCTATATTTGTTCACTTCTTTCATAAATTATGATTAAAGCTTAAGTAGGTAGCCTATTTTTGGTTTTTTAAAAAAATGCTGATTTTGACCCAATCATATGGAGAGTGCGTTAGGCTAGTGCATGGAGCAACTGCTCCTAGCATTCCTCAATGTCATTTTGCACTCTGTTGCCAATTCTCTTTTGAAATCTTAAGCTTGGAGGGCGTACTTTAGAACAACCAAACCAAAAAATAGGTTTTAATGGAAAAACTAATGGTGCTCGAGCCTTAGGGACAAAGTTGCTAATTTGTGCCATATTTTTTCAAAACCATTTGAATTATGCTTAGATTATGTTTTTTTCACATAATGCCTATTCCTCAACATGACAAACCCACTTGCATGAGATCTTTGAAGATGCCTCTTCGCATTGCCTCCTCCAGTCGACCCCTTCATTCCCTCGACCATGGAGCATCCTCTTCGCAGCCTGACCTGTCCCAGAGACTCTCGACCTCCCCTCTTTTCCTTTCACCCCCATTCCCTCTCCTTGCTGGTAACCCTAAACCCCTTCTCTCCTCTTTCCCTCTCCTTGTCGGTAACCCTTTTGCTCCTCTTTCTTTCGCCCTTTTCTATACTCTCCTCATCCTTTGTAGTCTCTTTCTTCTCTCACTACCTGCACCAGTGGGATTCCTCACCTTCTCTCCTGTGTTTGTCCATGGAAGATGTGAAGTGCTCTGTTTGGGTCAAGAGGAAACCGTTCGAACTGGTTATCGAAGGTGAGCACACCGACATTTGAAGGCTGACAGAGTATCAGAGAGGCTGTCGAACGTCTATTTTTTTGGAGTCTGAGGAGCTCACTTGGTTCCTTCGAGCATGGGAAGAATTCTGGTTTTTGAATGGAGCCTCTCCCTTGACCTCTTGTGATTTCTCAGAAAGAGGAACAAGGATAAAGCTCTTTCGTTAATCCTGAAATCCAACAAACATGGCAGGTTCCTCACTCATTTGGAGATCATTTGTGGTGGCTGGAGACAGCTGGTCTTCCCGGAGGGATTTTGCTTGAAGGGATGGAAAAAAGTATCTGATGCAGCTGCTGTCTTGGGCCAACACGCTCCCACCCTCTTTCTGCAGCCTTAGGCCAGATCACATTTCTGACATTCATCCTTCAGCTCGAACTTGGAGGTAAATAAGACTCAGCCTTTCTTGAAGCTCCTTCGACATTGTTGAAGCCTGCAGCATCTTGCTCTTGCCCTCACTCTGGTGAACCCATACAAATTTTCCCAAGAGCCGACCAGCTGCAAGGGCCACACAAGGTGGGGAAAAAGTCTGGAGGCTTGCAATTTTTTGCAAGTGTTGTTGAGGAGAGCAGGAACTTCTCTGGTTCTGGTTTCTTTGGACCAAAGTCTACCAGTACCAACCTTTTCTCCTCTTTTTGTTGAATTTGGGACAGACTTGGAGGTGGACATCGGCAATTTGTTTGAGGAGGCTTTTTCCTTTAGCATCCCAGCCTTTAAACTTCACAAGCCCAACCCAATGCTTTCAAGTCCTTCAATTTCCATGAAGGTCTTTCCAAGGCAGTTGGGAAGGCGGCAAATCTATGGATTACTCTTTGCAGGATCCTCCTACCTCTCAGGTTGGGGCATCTTGAGAAGCTGAGGAGGAGCTGAAACCAGTGCTCCCTAACACACGTACTGTGGCAACTGGTTTAACCCTGATTCTGGGCGCCCCCCCACAACCCTCTTTGAGGCCTTACAAATCAGACCCAGGCCTGCGGGAGTGCAGGACAGCCCCAACTTTGAAGCGTTGATTGGTTTAGATCCAAATAGAACACAATTCAAGGAGCAATTTTCCAATTGGGTGCTACAGAGTATTAAAATGGCCTGGAATCGGTCTTAAATTTCGATTTCAACTCAAATTTCGAAACTCCAAAAGTACGGGAATTTCGATGAAAATTTCGATTTCGAATTAAAAAAATAACGGAAATTAGTAGTAAAACATGAAATTCTTTGTGAAACTTCAGAAATGGTTAACAAACATAATAATATAAATTTTAGGACTAATATATTACAAATTGAATAATACATCTATGTTTTGTATGAGGTGGAAAAATTGTAAAATAGTATGTGCATCAGACATATTTGTAAGATAATGTACATTAAACATATTCAGTTAGTACAAATGAAATTCATAAATCATTTAAATGTTATTTATTATACAAATAATGATAATTTAGCCATTAATGGTTAAATAAAATGTTATTGTAAGTTTATTTTTTCATATAATTTCAGAAGCACTAGTAATAATTCTTATGTTTTGAAAAAATAAATAAAACTAGAAATTTCACTTCACTCATGAATTTCTCATTTGAATTCTGACGAAATTTCATCGTATAGTTAAAATTTCAACAAGTTTCACTAAAATTTCGAGATTTCTATAAATTTCAGATGATTCATTAAGATTTCGACGAAAATTATGCAATATGGAAATCGACTACCATTTCGATTTCGAGGGTGATGGAAATCGGAAATTTCAACAATTTCGTGGAAAATTAAGACCATGCCTGGAATGTTCAGTAAATTATGATAAATTGGGAGGATGTACAGAGCTGGAGAAAAGTAGTAGCAGGGTTTGCATTGTTAAATCATGTCCTGGAATGTGAGGGGGCTGAATGATAAATCCAAAAGAAGTCTAATCAGTTCCTTTCTTAAGGAATGGAGAGGCGACGTTGTCTGCTTACAGGAAACCAAAGTGGAAAATATGAATCAGTTTTCAGTCAGAGATCTATGGGGATGGTTGGCTTGCGGTTGGGTCTCCCTTGGAGCTGGGGGCAATGCAGGAGGCATTCTTGTTTTGTGGAATCTCAATGTTATGGAGATGCTGGATTATTCCATCAACTCTTACTTTGTCTCTTGTTTTTTCAAAAACTTAGATGATAATTTACTGTGGGTTCTCACTAGGGTCTATGGCCCAGGTGAAGGACCTCATAGACACCTTTTTTGGACTGAGGTCTTGGAGATCAAAAGCTGATGGGACGCACCTTGGGTTATTAGAGTAGATTTTAATATGGTGTTGTATACCCATGAAAGAAGTGGGGCAGAGCAGAGAATAGTTCCATAAGATAGTTCTTGGACTTCATCAATGTGAATGGCATCATTGATCTTCCACTTGTGGGGAGAACTTTCTCTTGGTCCAACACTAGAGACCCACCTTGTTTCTTGAGGATTAACAGATTCCTTATTTCGGAAGATTGGGATATACACGTCCACAATGCCACTCGGAGACTCCTTCCCAGGCCCACTTTGGACCACTTCCTATTGTCATTGACAGGGTAGGAGTAAAATGGGAACAACCCCTTTCCGCTTTGAGAACATGTGGTTAAAGCACAACGGTTTCGAAGATCTCATTAGGCACTGGTGGTCCACGTTTCGGATTGAGGGGAAAGCTAGCTTTATGCTAGCATCAAAATTGGAGATGAAAGAAAAGCTCAAGGTGTGGAACAAGAGCTCCTTTGGGAATATTCAAGCAAAAAAGATCAAATCCTTAATGACATCAAGTAGTTGATGAGTAGGAGTTGGACAAAAGGCTTAGTGGCAACAATAGGGCAAAAAGGGTATTGCTGAAAAAGGAATTGATTTGAGTGTATTAGTCTTGAGACCTGAAGGCAGAAATCTAGAGCCTTATGGCTCGAGGAGGGAGATTGGAACACCAGATTTTTTCCCACCGAACTGCGGATGTTCATTGTGGACTAAACACCATTTCCAACATTGAAATTGGGGAGAGCACCTTGGTAGAAGGGGGGTAAATCAAAAGGTGTATCTGTGAGTTCTACAAGATTCTCTTCTCAGAAACTGAAAATTGGAGACCTATAGGGAATGCCATCAATTTTATCTCTCTCAGACCTCTAACGCGAAGTGGCTAAAGCGACCTTTTGAAGAAGTTGAAATCTTCCAAGTTATCAGGGATTGCAATGGAGACAAAGCGCCTGGTCCAGATGGTTCCTCCTTATCTTTTTTTCCAAACTAATTGGGGCGCTTTCAAGCAGGATTTTATCTCCTTTAAGGTTTTCTTTAGATCAGTTATATTTGTGTGCAGCATCAATGCCACTTCTTACTTTGATTCTGAAAAAATCAGAGACCATTAATATTAAGTACTATTGTCCAATCAGTCTGGTGGGAAGTATTTATAAGATCCTTGCTAAAATCCTTGCTTAGAGGATCAAAAGAGCCATTATGGAAGTCACAGGCAACATAAACATGCCTTTGTGGCTAGAAGACAGATCATGGATGTAACCCTCCTTGCTAATGAAGTGGTGGATACCTATCAGAGGGAAAGGAAAAGCGGTGTGGTGTGCAAGCTTGGCATGGAGAAAGCCTTTTGATCAGGTCAACTGGAACTTTCTTCTCTATCTTCTTAGAAAGATGTTTTATGGGGACTAGTGGTGCAGATGGATTGCCCATTGCATCAATACACATGCTTCTTAGTGCTCATCAATGGGTGCTGTATTGATTTCTTTCTCTCCCGCATAGGATTGAGACAAGGGGACTCTTTGTCCCCCTTTTTGCTCATTGTGGTGATGGAGGTGTTGGGCCTCATGTTGAAAAAAGCTACCAAAAGAAGTCTCCTTAAAGGTCTCAAGAGTTTGGAGAAATGGAAGATCTATGGAGGTATCACATCTCTTGTTTGCGGATGAAACCATAATTTTTTATTAGGATAAACCTCTCCACATTCTGAATCTGCAATGTATTTTGGCAGCATTTGGGGTTGTCTCGGGTTTGAAAGTAAATCTTGGAAAAATTGAAATTATTCTGATTCATGACAGTTCAGAAGGACCTTTCCTTGCGGAACTTTTGGGCTGCAAATTGGAATCTTTCACTATCAGCTACCATGGGCTACCTGCTGGAGCCAAATTCAAATATACAGGAGTGTGGGACCTCATTGTTGATAAGTTTGAAAAAAAGGTAGCAGAATGGAAAGGGAATTTTTTGTCAAAAGGCGGAATGCTTACTCTTATTAAAGGCACTTTGACAAATCTTCCTGTTTATTTCATGTCCCTCCCACTCCTGGCTTCTATTGCCAAGAGATTGGAAAGAATTCAAAGGAGGTTCCTATGGGGGAGCTTGGGAGCAGAATTCAAGTTCCACCTGGTCAAATGGGGCATGGTGAAACTTCCTATGTTCGGTAGGCTTAGGTTTAAAGTCCCTCCACATTTTCAATAAAGCCCTTCTTGGGAAATGGTTGTGGAGGTTCATGATATAGAAAGATCATCTTTGGTGGGGAACCATTGCTGTGAAATAATGGGCTTGAGGACAATGATGGGATCTCCTGGGTTGACAGAGGACCCAAATGGTGTAGGGGGTGTGGGATTACATTAGGAAAGGCTGGAATGCCTTCTTTTCTTGTACTAGATTCCAAGTGGGAAATGGTGACAACATTTATTTTTGACATGATGTGTGGAGTGATCAAGAGGCTTTCAGTGTCTTATTTCCAGTCATTTATAACTTGGCCTGCGACAAAGATGCCTGCATAAGCCAGCACCTTCATACAACACAAAGCCATTTTGGAATTTGGCTCTGACTCTGATTGGGCAATGGTGGGTTACTGCCAGCTCTGTGCGAGGGGAGCTGGGCCGGGAGAGGGATTCAGGCAACAAATGAAAGGAAGAAGGCTTTGTCTCTCATTCCTCTTGCAATTTTCTGGTGTGTTTGAAAAGAGAGGAACAAGAGAGTGCTTAAAAATTCAATCTCATCACTTCAGATCAGCGAAGGGCAGTGGTTTACTGCCATTACTAGTTGGCATAGTGGACTTGTAGCAAATGACTTCAGTGTAATTTTTTTTATTTTTGTGACACCCTTCAGGGTGGTTGATTTCCTGTACCTTGGGCTGGCATCCCCTTGATGCCCTTTTAATATATTATCCTTTACTGATAAAAAGAAATAATATTGCCTGTTCCTAAGAATAGATTAATTATAGTATAAAAACTTGATAGTATATAATATATATAAAAAATATGTTGTTACCATAAAGCAAATAACAATGTGAAACTTTTTATGATTCCATAACAAGGAATGGACAAGAAATAACTATTTCCAAACTTCACCATGGGAATTTCAATTTCTTTCTTATTGCATGTTGGATGAAATAATAACAAATAGGCAAGGAATAGCTGTTACCTCTATTCCCAAAGTTCTTGTTGAATTCCGTTTTATTCCAAGCTATTCTGCGAACCAAATATAATGTTAGGGAAGTCTTTTGGTTGGGGGCAAACATAATGGGGCAGAAATGGGAAGGTTTTCCTTGTTGAATGGATAAGGGAAAAAGAAATAGAGAGGAAGATTGTATATGGAAGGAGGGAATTATAAACTGAATGGTGGCTGCAATTTTTTTTTTCTTTTTTAAATCATCAGTTTCTTTTTGTGTGGGAGGAGGTATGGCTGCATACATCATGTCCTGCCAGACTCTCGATATGGTGTGGGAACCTTGTACACGAATTGTTGTGTTCTTTTAGTTTCTTTTTCCTTTTTATTGCCAGTATTAGATGCAGCATCTTTTAAATCCATAGTCCTGTCTCTAGTCAAGTCCTTTTTTTATGCCTGGGTGTCTAGGCTATATGTTTGGTTGGCTGGAAGAGTCCATTCTTCGTTGGCTTTTCCGCAGCAGTGGAAATCTTAAATCTCATATTAGTATGCAGTAATTTAGGCAGTTGTAGATAACTTGTCGTGGGATAGAGCGAGTGGACCTTAACTTCTATTGGTTCCTATCAGTATAACTAAATGTGTATAGGTGGTGCTGTCCTGTTTGAGTGATTGTATTTATTTTTTATGTCAGAAGGTGCTGCCAATGATGAGGATAAGCTGCAACAGGATCTCCAATCTCTTAATTCTAAAGGTGTGGGATATTTATATTATTCTAAATGTTGTAGACTTTCATACTCTAGCAGTAAATTTCTTTTTTAGCTTCTCAAGTGATTGACCAAATGGTTAATTGGCGGTTTCTAACAGTCTTGTGACTATTACTTTGTAGCAATTCAAGTACAAGTGAACTTGAAAAGTGCAGGAAATTCAAGTGCCAAGAAGACACCAGCAAGCAGTGGAAAAAGAGGTTCTGGAACCACAGAGAAGAAAGGGGCCAGGGGTTCGGGTCCCGCTACTAAGAGAAAGAGATGAGAAGAGAGCGATGAAAGCGAAAACTAAGGGTTTCATAACATTGACATTGTCTATAACCAATGTATGTGGGGTTTCACTTTTTGCATTTTGTTCTTTGAGGTTAGATTGGGTCTATGGGTGGATGTGCTATGTCGGTTTTTCACCCTTTCTGGTTTGGGGCTTTGGGGGCAGTGTTTTGTTCTACGCTGTGTTGTATTTTCTGCTTCCTCATGCTTCAACAAGTTGCTTGCAAGCTTGATCGAGAACCAAGGCTATTGGTATTTACTATTATTCCCCTTCCGTACATAAAGTGAACTATTACTACCATAAAGTGTTAAGATGCTCAGGTTTAAACCGATGGTCAACTAGCCCTTACGTGTGCCACTTATACACATCACTATAATTTTTTTTAAAAAATCATCTGCAGTTAAATGAGAATTTCTTGTTTGTGCCCATCCCATTTGTTGGGACTCTGATTCAGGCTTCAAGACTGAACCGAAATGGAGATCTTGATTTGTTTGATATGCAAGAATGGAATGGAATAGAGTGGAAATATTGTTTATAATTTTACAAATGTGTTGTACTTGTTCGTTCTATTCCAAGGTACTAAACATGAGTTGGTTAGGATCATGGGATCCTGAAAATGGCTTAATATTATGGCAGATTTTCTTTCTTTCATTCTAGTTGAGATTACAATGGATGTAATCAAAGGCACTGTTACATTATTCTATGAGAACGATTATTGTTAGAAAATGATTATTAATTTTGGAAGCTCTTCACCTGAATTCTAAACCCTAAGAAGAAAAAAAAAAAGCAAAAAGATGTATGCCATGTTGACCAGGAAAGGTTGAGGTTATTATGTCAACGGGAGCTTCTTGTAGGATAGTGAGGCATATTGTTCTTAAAATTGAAGTTTACAGGAACATTTCCTTTTCTACAAAATCAAAACCAGCAGCCACTGATCCAGTGCTTGTTTCTTAGAGATTTTAATCAAATTTACATGCTCAATCTAGAGACGTGCTCTAATTTATAAACTATTTGCTTAATCTAGAACAAGAACGTGGACAAGAAGATGAATTGTTGGTATAGCAAATATGCAAGAACAAGTGTTCATATTATGCCCCCCCCCCCCTTCCCACAATCAATACAAAATATATATTTTTTTTCTCACATTTTTATCAACTCTGGTAGTACTGAAAATAATTCGAGTTACTTAGTGCCCGAATTGAAAATGGAACTCGTTTATCAAGTTAAACAAGTCTTATTTGAGCTCAAATTTCGAGTTCATCAATTAAACAAGCTGAGCTTGAGCTGGTTCATACTTCACTTATTAGGCTTGCGAGTCATCTAGTTTAATAGTTCACAAGTTGACTCATTTATCAGCTCATTTACTAACTCATTAGTAACTAGTGAACTAACTCGATATTAGACTTGTGAACTAATTCAGTTTTAGGATTGTGAACAAACTTGATATTATTAACATTAAATGTTTGATTTTAAATTTTTTTAGTTTAAAATATATTTTCTTAAATTATATTTATTAATTATTAATTATTTTATTTAGCTTAGTAACTTGATTCATTCATTGGTTCGAAACGATCTTCGATTGAGTCAAGTTTAGCTCGAGCCCGAGCTTGAGCTCAACTCATCTAGTAATGTAAAATGAGCTTTAACCGAGTTGAACTTGAGTTAAACTTGACTTATATATACACTAAACGAGTTGAACTTGAATAAAAAAAATTTTAAACTTGAGTCGAGCTTGAGTTTGCCACAACTCGGCTCATTTGCAACCCTAGTTGTTTGGTTCTAGTAGGTTATTCTTTTTTATACGTCATAGAAGAATACAGAGATGTTGAATTGATCATTTTTTCACACCAATTTTTTGGCCACAAGCTATGAGGGAGAGAGGGTAAGGATGATAGATTGACAAATGACAAAATATTCTTTGAAGTTAGAATGATAAAAGTTGTGAAAGATTTTTCTCAACAGAAGAGAGAGGGGTGAGCAAAATGATGTTATCATTGAGCAAGAGAGATGATCTTCAAACTAGAAAGGCTATTGCATGGAGGTAAGAGTATTAGTAAAGTAGGAATGCAAATAAGTCAAGCCCATTTATGAGTTATTCGACTCTTGACTTAGTAATGATTTGTTCAAACTCATTTAATAAAATAAATGAACCGAACTCCGAACTTGAAATGAAACTTGAAAAATAAAATGGTCAAGTTTGAGTTAGATGAGACCAAACTCATTTAACCAGATCATAAGTTTCAACTTGTCTATAAGTTCAAGTTAACTCTTTAAATAATTTATGCACTCATTTGTATACATATCCAAATTTTAATTCTTTTATTGCTCATGAGGCATCTCGTTTATAAATTCACTTTTCAAATGGACATTATTTAATAATATGATATTTGAAAGTATCAAAATGACTCGCATAGCAAACTCAAGACTTTCTTAGTTAAATAAATAGGATTGGAGTTTTAGGAGTTACAATTTTCCATTTGAGATAATACCTCAATATTTAAATGGAGAAAGATAGAGTGTTGGCCCCATTATTTAGGTGGATTAATCGATTGTCCAAAGGGCCTCCGACACCAACATTTAAAAAAAAAAAAAGATATTTGGAAGTATTTTCCTTCAAGTTATCACTAATCACTTTTATTTATTTTTTTTTAAAGTTTTTCTATAATATGAGATTACAAACACAATTACAAATATTATACCTGTAGTCATAAATGAACTATGTTGTTTCTTTATTTACACTAGTGAGCAATTTTAAGTTAATTTTAAAGCACATTAATAAATGGTCAAAATTTGAATGAAATTAGAGTTGATTTATTTATGATTATTTAGCAAACAAGTCACACATAAAAATAGACAAAACTCGACTGAAACTTGGTTTTAAAGCTCATTTATTTATTATTATTTTTTTATTATATAAGAACTCCAGCCACCAACAAGCCTTTCGAATCCCCTGGTGCAACATCAAACTTACAGATCAGCGTCTTCCCCCTAAGTCTCACTGATCAGGTAAAGTCCATAATGCGAACATGACTTCCGTGCATCAGTTGGACGTTCAGCCAACCCGACCTCCGAGACACATCTCCATTACTATCTACGGTCCCTGTTGGCTCACAGAAAACTCTTACCATCCACGGTTCCCGCTGACTCACAAAGCGAACTCTCACCATCTAAGTTTGAACATGTTAAAATTCAGTTTTGATTAATTTTATTGTAATCCAAAGTAAAGGTGCATGAGGATGGAAGCTTGTCACAATTATTGTTTTGAAATTTGAAATTATTTTAGAAAACTTTAGTCCATATGTTATTGAATTAAAATCTTATTTTCTAAAAGAATAATATTTGGGCTTTATAGCATTTTCAAGCCTTTTAGCCCACAATTACTTTTTGAGGATGCAATTCTTTTTCTTTTTATAAAACGATGGTATCTAAGAATCTTTGGACATTTAATTAGTCCACTGGAGTAATGGACCGACCTTGCGAGTGACGTTAAGTAGACTTGGTATAAAGAACTTAACCTATGTTTAGTGGTAGAAAATTAAGGGAATAGACAAACAAAAAAGGAGACTCCTTAACCATTTACTTGGTTTAAAGCTAGTTAGTTACTCCATTTATGTTTTTATCTTGCCCTTCATGGATAAGAGACGAGATATGCGATACCAAAATTATTATAGTCTACCTAATCCAATTCTATTCGGTCTATTCTAGTACTACAAAATTAACCCAATCAAACAAATGTACCTTTAAAGTTCTTGACTAAAATTCTAAGAGATTAACACGAGAACTAAATGTATCAAACTGTAAATAAACTATGAATCCTTCCCCATAACTCTGTTTCTTAAAATTAGTTCATAAGTACAATTCTTTTAAGGATATCCATTTTTTAATCATAAAATATCACTATACATATTCTAAATTTCAATAAAAAAATATGATTGCTTGCAATATTTTAGGCAAACATTATTAACACTTAAAAAGAAAACATTACTAACTTTCCACTTTTATTTTCTAACAGGTGAAAAGTGAATACTTACGTTTTACAGAAACCCAGCCACCCTTCAGCGGCATCCTAAGGCATCCTAGGAAGAGAGAGAGGGAGAGAGAGAGAGAGAGAGAGGGAGGCGTGTGGAAGGCAGAAGCATCGTTTGATCTGATAGGGATGGGGGAGAGTGCAGAATCGCAGTCATTCTTCCGGAGGCACTGGGAAGGCTGGAAAGATTTCTGGGTTGAGAGGTTTTCGATCATTGATAACTACTCCAGGTTCATCAAACGAGAAAATCCTCTCCCATCGTGGTCTGATTCTGATGTTGAGGCCTTCATCGCTTCCGATCCTGTTCATGGCCCCACCGTAATATATCTCCATCGCCCTTTCTCGCCCTTCTTGTTTATCTTCTTGTATTATTATTTCCTTTATTTGGAACTTAAATTACCTGATCCGTACAGTTCGTTTGCTACTGTATGCATCTTTTAACTATGGGTAATGGGTTCTTGCTCATCTGCATAAAGGTTTATCATTTCCGTGAATAATAACATTTAAAAAAAAAATTAAATTGGTATGATCTGTTCTAGTATTATTCATCATATTTTCGAAGGAATGCTTATGTGGGTAAATAAATTTTAAATGGGTATGATATGTGCGACTAATATTGATCTTAGTTTCCAAATGTTCATGTGGGTATTTTTTACTTGTGAATTAGATTTCGCTATGTTGTTTTTCACTTGATTTTGTATTCGATGTTTAGTTGCGTTAACTGCTTTTTTTCACCCCCTTTTTGGGTTGTGTAGCATATCTGATCATTGTGGCATCCTATTTGATTTGGCCATCCCTTCTCGGTGTGTTTGCTTTTTGTTTACAGATGCTATTCTGAGTTTAGCACACGCTTGCATACGGTAGCCCTGTGGTAAGGGAAAGTTCTAGGTGTCAATTCGGACATCTTGGGTTCAATAACTTGCGGAATCAAACATATATTTAAATAAAAAACCCATAAAAGGGGTTGTTGTGCTACCCGTAGGTGTCTTGGATATAGCCATGTAATTTATGGCCACACTTTCCTTATTAGTATTTATCTGTGTATGTGTGTGACTAGTGGAATTAAAAATTTGTTTCGTTGTGCTTTGCATAGGATTTTAATTGAGTGCAGACCAGTGCTCTTTTTTATGGTATATCATCTAGGTTTGCTGAACTAGAATTGGTGCCCATTTGGGACAACTTCTAATCAAACTTGATTTGTAGTGAAAAATTAGTTTCTAGGATTGCCTCAGAAGAGATAGCAGCTTGTCTTTGAGTTGCATTCTTGGAGTAAAAATTTGTTTCTGAACCTAAAACCACTCAAGTGGAAGTCAGTTGTTGAAGCTACCTTTGAAGTTGAATGTATATGAATGATTGCTTCTCAACTAAATTGTTGGACGTTGATAGAGAAGTAACTTTATACCATGAGATCACTTTACCTCAGAGTTGTTTTAGAAAGGCCCTAGATTTGAGACTTGGCCTAGCTGTGAGAAGCAGGAGCAACCACACATCAAAAGTAGATTTGATACCTAACTAATGACTTCACCATGTTTAGTGGATTTGGTTTCCACTTCATTTTAATTTCTTTTGTTTGTATTGTCTTTCCTCGGTGCTTAATGGTGCCATTTTTTATTTATTTATTTTTTCTTCTTCTTTTTATCTCAAGTGGGCAAAGTTCCTCTTGGGATGATCTCCATTTTCATAGGTCCCTTCATGATAGGGAAGTGGAGAAGATCTTTTCTTTGTTGTTGTTGTTTGAGGGCTGTCATTCTTCTAATGGTCGGGTGGCCGGTCCTGCACTCCTGTGTGTTAGATTCTTTAGATTTTTCTACTGAAATCAATTTTTTTAAGCATTTGATTTGTGTTGACTGTCTTTTCCACTGCATGGTACTATTTGGAAGGCTAAATACCTCTCTAAGATCGTAACTTTCATTTGGTCGGTTGTTCTTCAATTCTTCTTGATAGAGTAACACCAACAATGTATTGCAGAGTAGGAGGCACTTGAAGGATTTGTGTCTGATGTGGTGCACCTTTTATGTTTTGACACTGGATAATCCACCTCTTATCTATATTTAAATTGTTGTTTCTCGTGGAGGGTGTGCAACAAGTTGTTTGGTTTGATAGGAGAGGATGAATAGTGGAGGAGAGGCTATTTCTTTTACAAGTTTTGGTAATAGAGATGGATCTGCCTTATAAAGATGTGGGATTTTGTGCAGTTTTGTGGGGTATTTGGTTGGAACAGAATGCATGTGTTTTCACAGGCAAGAAGATGGTGTGTTCTTTGCTTTGGGGTAGGATTCATTGTTTGGCTTCTCATTGGTCTTTTGCATCTGTCTGTTTTAAGGAGATGTGCTTCTTAGAAATACAGCATGACTGGCATGCTATTTTTTTTTTCTTGTATTTTATTTTTTTTAAAAAACTTGTGCACTTTTCTTCTCCATTTTGTATGTTCTTTCTTCTTTAATAAAATATCTTCATCTTTTATCTTTTAAAAAAACTAATAACGTTCATGGTCCAAGAGTGCTTTAAAGTCAATAAATAGCATGCTTATAAATTGTTGGATAAGGAAGCAGAACAAAAGGACTGTTGAAGATGTTTATTTAAGCCAAAGCCTGTTAGCAGATGAAGTTGAGGTCATGGCTTGCAGTTGGTGTTAAATGATCAAAAATATATTCTAACTTATTGGAAATTGGAGAGCTTTTTATGTTTCCTCCCTTCTGCGATGATTTGATTTGCAACATCTGAACTTGCGCACAAGGGGCAGCATAAACATCATTTTGGATGGACATTCCTTAGGTAATTAAGGTCAACTGGGACTTGTGCACTTGGTGTAGAGGATGTTTTTCTTCATTCTTGGCTTGTGTCTTCTCATACCCACGTGGTGGTTAGAATTCCATTTAGTTGGGATATTCACTATATATTTCTAGGAGAACTCTTTTAGTTAGAATAAATCGGCTCAGTTAATGACAGAGGAAGCACCATTACTTTGTTGTCTTGTTACATTTTGAGACGTTGATTTGTTAGTAGCACCATTGGTTGGATACCCTGTTTGCATTATATACTCTTTGCTTCTTTTTTTTAAAGATTAAAAAGTAACTAAAATGCAATATTTGTCTTTAGAATTACCTTTTACTTCCTATCCTTCTTTGATAATTGATCTTTCATTTAATAGTTGAAATAAAAAAGGGGAAGAAAATATTTGACCCATCGCTTTCATTTGGAGCTTGCTTACCATGTTCTGGTGAAGTAATGGATGATATAAATGAACCTACTCCAATTTTAGCATTTTCTAGTTTTTGTTTTCATTTCATGGATGTTTTAGTTAATATTGTAAAACTTCATATAAACTTTTGGTTTGATTTCTTACTAGGTACTCAACTACATTTACTTGTATTGAGAGTTTTTCACCTTCTATCATTCTAAAAATCACTGTTTTAAAAGGTGAAGGCGTAAAGCGAGGCATTTTAACCCTTAAGAGGCAAGGCATAAGCCTTGAGGCATAAGCCTTTGAGAATTTTTTTTTTAGATAAAAATATGTAAATAAATTATATATATTTTTAAAATAAAGAAAAAATTTAAAAATCACAAATGTAATGTAAAAAAAAATCAAATATAATTTGAAAACTGCTTGTTGGTCATTCAAAAATTGCTAACTTGAATGAATCATGACGAGAAAACTATAATGTTATAGAGTTCAAATTATTTTCAAGATTTAAGATACAACTCAATTATTTTGGAAATGTTGAGGTCCAGGAGTCCTAGAAATCAACTCATACAGTGACATTCTTTTTATATAAACACGGAGTTAAAATTTTCTAGCCAAATCTAACTTGAGAATCACACGCCCAAAGAAATCAACTCATATAGTGACATTCTTTTAATATAAACATTGAATTAAAATTTTCTATCCAAATCTTACTTGAGGAATCACACACCCAAAATGCATAAGCCTCAACAGAAAATGCTCAAAATATGTGCTTTTTGTTCAAATGTGTAAGACTCAATGTGTAATGCTCTAGCCTTTGTAAAATTTGGTATTTTAGATTGAGCCTCAAGGTGTTTTAGACATGCCTTTGAGGCTTGCCTTGATTAAGCCTTTTAAAACATTGCTAAAAATTGTTGTTACATCTGGCATGTATAAGAAACTAATACATGCAAAGGAAATTAAAAAATTTAGTGAAAGCACACAATCCCATGAGAGGGCCAACCTATTAGATTCTTTAGACTTTAGAAAATTTTCTTCATTGCCCGGCCTCTAAGCGCATATCCACGTGGAGCTTGGTATGAGTGGGAGTATATTATAACAAAACACAACTAAGCTGGCAGAGAGAAAATAGAGAGAGAAATGGACGCCCGCTTGGGGTTGGTGGGAGGCTACTCTCTATGGAATCATGGACAACATAAGGCAGGAAATGACATAGTTATTCATTCACCTTTTGAGTTGCTTCATTTTTGCCCCAGCATTTTTACTTCAGAGAAATATCACTCCTTAAAAACATGATGAAGTGCCATGTTATTATGGCCTTTTCTATGGTCGCTAATGCTAATTATGACTAAGTTGCTTTGAATTTTTACAAGTATTTCTGCACAAATTTCATTATTTAGCGGTGGGGTACTTTTGAGGGCAAAAACTATGTAATAACTGTTTTACTTTTCTTGGTTCATTGCTCATGCACTCTTTCTTACCTCCAGCTGAAGACTGCCAGGGAAGCTGTGAAGTTTGCTGCTACCGGTAGTGTTATTGGAGCAGTTTCAACTGCTGCTATTTCCTGGAAGTATTCAAGGAGTCCACATGGTTAGTCTACTTTCTCTTCATTTATGGTGTCCTTGTTTCCTTTTTAGACTGAATATTGCACCTTGGAGATGTGTGATTTCTGCTTAACCTAAAGTTGAACTAAATTCATGATATTTATGCTTCCAAGTGATAAGTTATTGAATTCTTTGAGATACCAAAACATCCAATTTATGACACCTTTATTGCATCTGACTTAATTTTGGTTCTTCATTTTGAAATCAAGATTTTTTTTTTTTTTTTGAGTTATTTGTGTTTATTGAAGCCCTAAATTTTTGTACTGAATTTGAGTTTTTTTTGCTTAATGACATTTATGTTGATATGGATTACCAAATCTAGGGTACTAGGGGACTATTTTCACTGCGTGCATACCAAAATTTGCATCATTTGAAAAATTTGTAATAAATTAGCATACAATGGTAAAGAAGATCAGAGTATTAAGGAAAGCCATGGAAAGTCTCTCCAAATATGGAGGTGAGACTGCATACAATAGGATTATATTCACATCAAGTTGAGTCAATAGAGTGGAATAATCAAACTATACTTAAAAGTTTTGAGTTGGAAACTTGACTTGAACTCTATTGATCATAAAATTGTTGAACTTGAACTTGACTCAGCTACAATTCGTAAAAACTCAAGCTCAGCTCAATTAAGCTTTGATTTGATTATAAAATAGTATTAACTACATGTATAAAAAAATATATATGATTAAATATATGTATAAGAGGGTAGGCCTTGGATCAATGGTTAGGTTGCTCCTTTGTGACTAGTCGGTCACAGGTTCGAGTCCAAGGAAACAACCTCTCTGCATAAAAGCGGGAGTAAGGCTGCGTATACCATGACGACCCTCCCCCTACCCTTGCAAAGCCGGGAGCCTTGTGGTGTGGGAATGGCCTTTATTAAATATATGCATAAAATATATATTATATCACTTATATAATATGCAAGTAATAAAATTACAAAAATTTTATTAGGCTCACAAGTAGTTACTACGAAAGTCGAACTCAACTCATTATGTGACTCTAGTAGCTTGAGATCAACTTGTTTAAGTTAACCGTGCAACTCAAGCTTTACTTGAACTTGATTAGAATTGAGTCAAGTTGAGTTACACAGCCAGTCCAACCTGAGTAACTTGCAAGCCAACTTGACTCGCTTGTACTCGTAGCGTACATTTTGCCCTCCTCAAACCCCTGTTGGCGTGGGAACTTGTGGGTGTTGCATTTTTTAAAAAAGATAATGAGGGCAAGCCTGAACTCATGTTACATTTAAACCTGAAGGCTAAATGTTCAAATAACAGGAACAGTCGATCTCTCCAAGCATAGAGGTAAGACTGCATATATCGTGCCCTTAATGGAATGGAAGCCTTGTGAACTGGGTGTTACATTTTTCTTTTGATCAGCAAAGAGAAATTATATTAAAAGAGGCATCAAGGGAATGCCACCCTAGTACAAAGGAAACGACGAGAGAGAAACATCCCTTAATGAACAGTATCAAGAAAATCAGGAATTATGAAAAGATCCCTTTCAACCAGCCCAATATGCCAACTAGAGATCATAGCAATCCAATGGTCCATGATAGCCTGAATCGGAGTGATGATTCCTTCAAAGGCTCTTCTATTCCTTTCTCTCCACACCGCCCATAAAATAGCCAGGGGAATGAGGGAGAGAGATCTTCTTCTTTATTTGATTTGATCCCTTTCCAAGCCCACTGCACCTCCACTGTAGCTGCAGCAACCCACTTCTGATTTACAATAGAGATGACTAAGTTCCATAATTTCTTGGTCCATAAACAATGCAGAAGGACATGATCAACCAATTCCTCCTGCTTTAGACATAAAAATCATCTTTTGAAAAGAGGGAAACCTTTTTTCTGAAGATTGTCCATAGTAAGGATTTTTCCTAGAGTAGATTCCCATGTGAAAAAGACAACCTTTGAAGGGGATGTCATTTTCCAAATCAGCTTCCAAGGGAAGTTAGTGCTGCTCCCAGTTGAGGAACTAAGGTGATTGTGGAAAGAGCTGACAGTGAAGTTCCCATATGTGCCCAAAACCCATTAAGGCTCATCAGAATTGGCCTTACAATTTGAGAGTTGCAGAGACTGCTGGAAAAAAGTTCTCTATCAGAAGCATTTCTATTCAAAGGAATATTCCAGACATATTCCTTGACTGGTGAACTCCATGTGTTGATTAACAAGGGCATCTTTGTTGTTCGCAAGTCTGATGATGGAAGGGAAAGAGGAGTTGAGTTGGGAATTACCGCACCTAATATATCATGCCTGAATAATACATCTTCTCCGTTCCCTACATGGAAGTAGATGAGAGGGAGGAAATGCTTCCATCCCCTTCTGATATATCTTCAAACACATATAATGTGAGCTTCCTTTGAAACATTTGAGGTCCAACCATTATATGGAGACCATACTTGACAGCAATGACATCCCTCCAGAGGTGATTTTTCTCAGTCATGAATCTCCAAAGCCATTTCCTCAAAAGGGCTTTATTAAAGATAACAAGGTATCTGAGGCCAAGGCTGCCCTTTTGTAAAGGCTGTTTAACCATTCCCCATTTAACAAGTCGATATTTGAAAACCTCACCCGTGTTCTCCCAATGGAATCATCTTGGATACCATGCAATCCCTTGGCAACTGCAGTGAGACATGAAGTAAACTGGCAGATTGGATAGAGTACTCTTAACGAGACTGAGTCTGCCACCTTTAGACAAAAGTTACTTTTCCAACCAGCGAGTTTCTTTTTAAACCTGTCAACAATGGGATCTCAAATACCGTTAAACTTGGATCCCAAGGGGAGGTCGAGATAGTAATAGGGAAGGCTCCATGCTTACAACCAAGGATACTTGCGGAAAGGACAGCAATCACAAATGTAATTTTCTATTGATAACTATATCTAATTAGTTGAGGATAAAAGGTAACTTCAGTTTCTTTTCTTGTCCTTGTTGCCCTAAAAGGTTTTTTTCCCCATTATCTTTGAAGTTTCACATCTATTATTGGTTTTGATATTTGTGTATATTAACGTTCATTTGCCATAATTTTCACTTGTGCTGGTACATTTTGGGCACTATGGGGTAAATGACATCGTTGCATGGATTGAATTCTAACACTGATGTTGCTCTATAATAATAATAAATGGAAATATAAAAAGTAGACATTGGAAGTAAAGAAACAACCAATTTCGCTGTAACGGAGGTTCCTATGTACCCTTGTCAACTACTGCATCCCTCTTTGCATCCATCGAAGTATTTATTGAACATTTTTATAAATAATGAAAAGATTTGTTGCTTATTTTGAACTCAGTCAAACACTGTTTTGCCTGATTTTGTCTCTTATTTTTGTAAAACATTCAGATGCATTGTATTTTGGCATGTTCTCATTTTGTACTGTTCCATCTCGACTATATAAGGACTTAAGAAATTTGAGTCTTGTTCATGTTGCTAACCTTTGGCTTGTCTGATTTAGGTTGGTAGCTGACAAACCAGCTTAAATTAGGTTGAGATTTTGGTAAAGGTGTTGTCAGAACAACTGTAGTATCACATGATGGCATATATTTTACACTAGTGTAAATCTCTAGCTTGTACATTTATTTCTATTATTTTTTAAGCATATTCCAGAAAAACTTGACAAAAAGAAGTTGGATGCCAGAATTATTTTTCAGAAGTTTCTATTCTCCACTTGAGCAAAGTTGAACAGAATGTATAGCACCTTACCTAATTTATTTCACAGGTGCTTTGTTGTCTTTTGGAGCGGGAGCTGTGTTTGGTTGGACGTTTGGGCAGGAATTTGCAAGCCACTGGCTGCAACTATACCGGTTGGATACCATGGCTGCACAGGTGAAGTTCTTGGAGTGGTGGGAGAACAAAGCTGGAGGAAGATCGTAAGGGGTGCTGTCGGCTGCATATTGAAACTTTGTTTCCTTCTCTATAATAAGAACCAAGTTCCCTGTTGTTGGAAATAGAATGTTTGAACACTGCTTTTGCTTTATGGAGGAGAATCTCTCAGTTAGTCTCCTGGGGGATAAAGTCCATGATCTTCATTTTGCATTTCATCTGTCAAAAAATGCAGCCTACTGCAGATTTTCCTGTTATGCCGTTTCTTTTTGAACAATAAGAAATTTAAGTAAATGACAAGGGCGACAATTAGAATTTTCTTCCATGTTCTAAGGACACTGTTCTTGAGCTTTTTATTCAGTAGTTGTTTGCAATGTTTGTGTATGATTTACCATTTGAAATTACGTGAATTTTGGTTACTTCAGTTAACAAAGTTGACTGCTTTGCTTCAAGAATAAGGTTGTGGAGAGTTATTTTTTAAAATAATATAAAATATTACAAGGTTGAAAATAAAAATAATAATTATTCGTTGTATATCCTCATTATTTCTTCTAAAGGAATGGATACTAATATGACGAAATTTATTTCTTTATTTATTTCTTGTTATGAATTTATAAAAAAATTACTTATTATTTGCTTTATGTTGACAATGTAAATTTTTTTGGGTAAGTAATTGTAATTTATTATAATTAATCTACTCTTAGAAATAGACATTACAAGAATCATATGGATCCTAACTTTTGCTTTATAAGTTCTGTTTGGATAGAGAGCAAGAAAATTAAAATAATTAATTTTCTAATCTACTTTCCATCTCAAATATGTGATTACAAATAAATAAAATTTTAGTGTGTGTCGGAAGAGAAATCAAAATCTACTAGAGAGGCCAAAGAATGACACCCTCAATTGACTAAGTTAAACTTCAAGGCTTATTTCTCTCTGTGGTAAGCTAGAAAAATGAGTGTGTTACTGTGTTATATAGCAATTTGTGATTGAGGTAATTAGCAAAAACCACCAATATAACATAGCACCAAGTCACCGCCCATGTTTTTCATTGGCAATTAATTGACTTGTGAGAAGAAGATTTTGTATAATTTCAAAAAGCTAAACAACAGTGGGTATTTTAATGATAAAATTATAAGATACTATTACTTTATTTTCAAGTCAACATATAAAAATTATTATGTTTTTGCAAGTGTTCCATCAATGCAGATGCAGCCAATGTGAAGTTATTGACTTAAGCTCATGTCTTATGAGACCATGAAATGTTGATGTCTCATGTTTTCTTTTCTTACCTTTTGCATGTAATGTTATTTATATCAGATTATATATAGCTGCAAAGTCTTTCCTCCCACCACCACCTCATGCCATAAAGTCTCCACCACAAAAAAGTTAAGCTCAAGACTTTGTAATAATTTAGGGTTGGTGTATTATAAACTAATTAATATATAGAGTAATATGTGATGATGGGCATGTACAAATTGTTATTCTAATTTAATACACAGCAATGTAAAAATTGACATTTTAATTATGATTGATTATTTTTCTTCTTTTACATATTTATTTTGAAATTTTATATAATAATAATAATAATAATAATAATAATAATAATAATAATAATAATATGTTATAAAATAATGCAAAACTTTATAATAAAATAAATAGAGATGAGCTGAAAAATAAATGAAGACGAGACAGATTTTACGTGTTTTAGATATACCTACTCCACGGGCGTATTGTATCAAAGCTTCACTATTTCAAGAAAAATTATAATATGATATGAATCTGACTTTATACAAGATATCTCTTCTTATTTCTTTTATATCTTTCTTTCTACTTCTATCTTTCTCTCTTCTTCTTTTCCTTTCTTTATGCTCCTCACTTCAAGCATGTAATATGTATATATAAGCATCCTATATGTATATCACAAATGAGAGGGAGAGGGTGCCCTTTTATAGGGTAAGGGGTGGAAGATGAATTAGTGTAGACATATAGGGCAGGTTCATAGGGATACAAATTGGTGTATATATATGGGGCAGGTTCATAGGGACATGGGGGGACATCCACCTACATTTCATAACACTTCCCCTTAGATGTCACTTATATATTAACTCATTCTGTTAAGATTTTTAAGATGTTTCATTCCGATGAGATGAACCAATTTCTTGAATTTTGTAGTAAGCAAAGTTTTGGTGAAAAAATTTGCTAGATTACCACTTGATCAGATCTATTGAACATCTGTATCTCCATTCTTCTGAAGTTCATGTGTATAGAAGAATTTAGGAGAGATATGTTTTGTTCTATCACCCTTTATGTATCCTCCTCTCAGTTGAACTATACATGCGACATTGTTTTCATATAAAATTGTTGGAATATTTTTGATTGATTGAAGATCACAATTTTCTTGGATATGAGAGATTATTGATCTGAGCCACACGTATTCTGGATTAGTTTCATGGATAGCTAGTATTTCAGAATGATTAGAGGATGTTGTTGTAATCATCTGCTTTCATAATATGTTTAAATAAATATTAGATGGAAGTGGTTGACGTCACGGGCAGGATGGACGACGACGAGCTGTTGTTTAGGAGTGATGATCATCAACCCAAAGAAGATTGGAATTTATTTATGCTTAACAATCCGAGATCTAATTTGGAGTACTCCATGGTTTCCACTTCTTCCTCTATTGTCGATTAGACGATCCACCGGAATGTTTCCAATAATTCTCTACCGGTAATATATGTATTCTTTTTCTGCTATCATTTATTCCCAAAAAAATTAATTCCTCTACGTTTCTCCTTAATTAATTAATTTGTAAAAATTATCGTTGTTCTTTCATTTGGTGAATTTGATCAATTCTACTTATTTGATTGATTATCGGTTTTAGCAATTCTGATTTTTTTTAATGAATTACATATAATTCCTACAGCATATCGTTACTAATGTAATGTATTAGGTTTTTAATGAATTACATAGTAATATGCTTCAACACACAAATCCCTCTTTAACCAAAACTCCCAAGTAATGATATATTTAAAACTCTTTGGAGAATTTTAGGGTTCTTAGTTCACTTTGCAAAAATGCACAAATATATTTGATGTGAACTTATTAATAAAAACTTTGTCTTGAATATTAAATCAATCAAAATCACAAAGTTTTCTTTCAAATTTTTAATCACAACACCACCTTTCGCGATGAGGAAGACGAAGACGGCCTGGAACTGTCCCGTGACGACGGCGTTGGGTCCTTCTTTGACCTCACTGTCGCTGCGAGGTGCTGTCTCTTGCCGACGTCGAGAACGACGACGGATGAGGAAGACGACGAGTCGTCAGGTTCTTGCCGCCGTTGTGAACGAGGATGGAGAGTTTCGTCCTCTCTGGCTGCACGTGTTGGAGCTATCCCAGACGGCGTTTGGGGGTCCTCTCCGACTCTTTTTCTGCCTGTGAGGAGCTCTGCCTGGACTTCGGCGAGGCTCCGTCGCCCTTGACGGCGTGGGGAGTTTGTCGGTGTTGTTGACGGCCAGAGGAGTGCTCGCCAGCGCCACCATCTTTGTCGCTTCACTTCAGCACTCCGCCGCAAAAGTTGCAGTGGCAGCGGTACTCAACGAAGAGCAGCAGAGGCTTCTGGGCTAAGGTAATCTGAGACGACGACAACAACAAAGTGGTGACGGCGAACCTACGTCGGCGACATACGGTGACGGAAGACATAGGTCTACCACAGGTTTGGTTTTTTATTATTGTTTATTTGCTATTTTGTTTTCTTGGTATTCATTATGGAATAACTATTAGACATGACCGCGCCATCTACGGTAGCTGTTACCGGAGGGTTGAGGGGAGATGTTGACGCTAGTTTACGGGTTGAGGGAAGTGGTTCGGGGGATAATAAGGTTGAAAAGGGGGAAGGTTTCGTTGGGAGAAAATCGTTTGTGGAAGCTTTGAAGAGGCCAATCCCATCTTCAAAATTCAAAATACCGTTGAGGAAACCGGAATTAATTAATGGAGAATTAGATTTTGTTTTCTCGAATGTGGAGATGGAAAAGGCTGCTGAGGATCTGAAGTTTGTGTTGGTTCTTAAATTTCTTTCTGTAAGGCCGTCTATTAATGTCCTTCGGAGGCATATTTGTAACACCCCGAACCCTTAAACCCGGGTCCAGCGTGTTATACCTAATAATCCATAATTAACATAACATACGCAGCGGAAAATATAATCATGATCTCCATATAACATAATACCAGAGTTTACTAATTCTAACTATAATCTATAATAAATCATCCAACACCTGCATTTCCATAATTACATATATTTTCAAAACATTTCAGTATGTTCACAACTTTCTTTTCTCCACAGACTTAAAATATAAGGACGTAAAACATAAATTTTGTACATCTCAAAATTAACATAGAAATATACCCTTTACTTTTTATATTCCCCAATAACGCTATAAAAACCTCGAGCTCTCAAAGCTCGATCTCGAGGAAATCCTGAAAAAAAAAAGATACATTCATATTCGGGTGAGACACATCTCAGTAAGGGAAGAAACCATATATTGAAGCAGTGTGTGGCCAACATGAGTTTATAAATGACATAACATTTAACATTTGAAAATCCTTAACATAAATTTCGAAATCATTCCCTGATCCTAATCAAACACATGCAAATGTTTAACCCACGAAATTTCCCAAGGATAGGGGTGATTACCCGCCCATACAAGTAGCACTCCTCTGCTCTGATACTTAGGTAACCCTAAGGTCACAATTAAAACATATCAGAGCACTCACCTTACTCAGTAAGCCCTCAAGTGGTAGATTGATCTCGTACTCACGCATTCAACAATAATTTATCGGCAAAGGCCTTAAGGATAAGGAAATCTACCCGCCCATACAAGTAGGTTCCCTCTGCCCTAGTACGTTATGCGGCTACTGCCACATCTGTAGCTACTAGTGCACTCACCTTACTCAGCAAGCCCTTAGGTGAAAGGTACGCCTCGCCCAATCGTAACATGTTCTACGTACATACGTACTTCTAATATCATAATACATTATTCTGTTATGTCATTATACATTCATGCACATTCATTCCTGTTCATAACTTAACTTTGCATTTCGTTTTACTTTAAGTGACTTTTTCCCATTTACATCATTTACATTTATCATTTCATTTCATTGCCTTTTCATCGTCATTTCATTGCATAACATTTCATTTCATTCCTTCGTACTACAGCTGGTCTTTAGCCATCATCAGTTAGTCTATGTAGAAACGTGCTAAATTTGCTAACACAGCTCCTTTTAGCTGTCATCAGTTAGTCTACACAAAAGTGTGCTAGATCTGCTCACATGGCTGTCTTTCAGCTGTCTTACATTTACATGGTTGCATTTAACATACACAGGCAACATTGTCCATATCATATTTTATTTTCATTGCTTTACTTACTTAACCTGCATTTCATACATTTAACATATATTTTCACACATCATTCTATTTACTCATGCCACACAATTTAGCAATAAAATTCATACACTGCCTGTGAAATAAGCCAACCAACATTTAATATTTATATACTGAAAATACCTTTCATTCCTTACATAATTATACTGAAAATATTTTTCCACTTTCATCCATTCATTTTCACATATACATATCTAATAAACATCCCTAAACTTTAAAAAAATATATAATTTAAATGGCTGGCATTTTACCCATACTGAAAAATTATACGTACATATAACACAATTTATTTTTCATTTAAATTCATAAAAATTCTGATTTAATATATATTTTTTCCCTTACCTGATTTCTTAAACTACGCCAACAGGGACTCCGAAAAATACCTGCGGTGCTCACCCGAACCCTAAAATTAAATTCCTAATTCTAATAAATTATTCTTGAATAAAATATTATTTAAATATTTCCTAGGGTCATAATTCCTAAATAAATAAATATACCCTTAAATTTATCCAAATTACTAAAATTTTCAAATCCCACTCTCGTTTTGGAGTAGGGTTTAGAAAACCCCAATTGGAAAATTACATACGCCAAAATGACGATGACGATGACTAGGACCTCGTGGTGGTGTCCGTTTGTCGATTTAGCCACATATTAACGGTGACATTGAGAAAATGGGAAAAAATTACCTTTCCCTAGGAGCAGTGCTTAAGCCGTTCCCATGAAAAATCTGCTCCAGTAGAAATGTCGGCAGCGGAACCAGAATTCCAACGGCACCTTCCGTTTCCCGATCCGTCACAAACTCGCCGAGTAATTGAGAGAAGGAAAGAAGCGAAGACGGAGGAGTGACTACGCGTACTGAACGCAGGAAAGTTTGCAGGGGGGGCGTGCCTGACATCTTCTCTTTCTTCTTCCTTCTTCTTTCTTCTTCTTCCTTCTTCTTTCTTCTTCTTTTACTTTTCTTTCTGTCAGTACTTTATATATATATATATATATATATATATATATATATATATATATATCTTATCATATACTTATTATATATATACATATATATATATATATATACATATATATTTTTATATATTATATTAACCATATATATATTTCTCTTATTTCAATTAGTTTGTTTTTTTTTTTTAAATCCAATGTAAAAATATTTAATTTAATAACTAATTATTTAATTATTTAATTTATCTTAATTTAATTTTTTTTTCTTTTCCCACGTCATTCCTTTTATTTATTTCTTTGTTATTTTATTTATTTATTATTATTATTTTTAATCATTTTAATTTTTCGGGTCTTTACAATATTATCCAATCATGGGGTCTCTCTGAAGTCCCAATGATAAGTTTTATGGACAACTATCATGTTCTGTTGAATTTGGTAAACGAAAAGGATTACATTCATGCATGGGCACGAGAAGGAAGATGGGTGGCAGGGTGCCAATTTCGGATTTTTAACTGGTCTGTGAATTTTGATGTAAACAAGGAGCCATCGATTGCACCGCAGTGGATTTTCCTACCAGGTCTGCCTTTACATTCATATAAAATGGACTGTTTGCAAAGTTTGGCCACTAGGTTTGGTAGATTCCTGGGGACAGATAATGCCACATTATATAGAACACGAGCCACTGGTGCGAGATTATATGTTGAAGTGGATTTGCAGAAAGATCCTATGGAGGGTTTTCCATTAGTGCTAGGACAAAAGCAGAATTGACAAAGGGTAATATATGAGAAAAGAGGTTTCTATTGTAATAAATGTTATGGACAAGGTCACACTAAAGTAGTATGCCAATTTGGAGTTAAGCCTAAGGATAAAAGAAAGGTAGGTATGAGGAAGGAGGGAGATGAGAGGGTTTGGAAAGAAGTGGGTAGAAAAGAGAATATGATAGTTGAAGAGGAAGACCCTGTTTTGAAGACTCAGGTTCAGAGGATAGAGGAGAAGAAGGATGGAAACGTGAGTGGGCTGTCGAAGGAGATTGAGAAAAATAAAGAAATTGTGAATAAGGTTAATAATGTGGCACTCAAAAAGTGGATGAAGTTATTTTGGTAGAGAAAAAGAGTGGAGATAAATTCAATCTTTGTCAAGACCAGAAGTCAGAGGTAGTAGGGGTGCAGGTAGAACTGGGAGGTTGCTCTAGGTCTGCCCAAGAAATCGAAGTTGTTGATGAAGGAGAGAGGGGAAAAGTTGAAAAGGACAAGGATGGGGAGGTGATTTTGGTGGAGGAGGTGGATGAGAAAGAGAGTGATGTGGAGGGTGTAGGGTGTAGGGAGAATTATGATGTGTTATTGGAGGGAGATATGGAGGTTTGCATCGATAATCAAAAAAAATATCATCCTGATCCAGGTAATGTGACAATGGGTGAGTTGGAAGGAAGATATAAAGATGATGGTCAAGTGAGAAAGTCTAAGAGGATTAAGGCAGTGCCTCAAAAGTTGAACTTATGGTGGAAAAAATTATGTTCTGGAATTTAAGAGGGTTGGGCACGTCGAAGAGAAGATTGAAACAAATTGTGAAAGATCAGAAAATTTCGATTTTGGTAGTTTCGGAACCTTTTCAAGATATAGAAAAGATAAAAAGGTGGACGGTGTATTTGCAATTTACTAAATTTTTCTCTAATATAGAGAAAGGTGGGAAGATTTGGCTATTTTGGAAAGAGGATGTTCAAGTGGATTGGGTGGATGCCTCTAATCAATGTGTGACAGTTTTGCTAACAGAGGATAGAGGCCCCTTGCTTCTTACTTTTGTATATGCCAAATGTTATCATATTGAGAGAAGAGAGTTATGGGATCAGCTTCAGGGGCTTTTGAGTTTTGATGTGGCTTGGGTTGTTATGGGGGATTTTAATGTAATTCGGTCAAATGAGGAAAGGGTTGGAGGTAGACCTCACTTGGGTTCGTCTATGGCTGAATTCAATGGTTGTATTAATAGATGTGATTTATTGGACCTCAAATTCGAAGGAAGTTAATTTTCATGGTGTAACGGACAACAAGGTTTGATGAGAAGCTGGGCGAAACTGGACAGGGTGCTGATTATTAATGTTTTTTTTATAAAATATGGTGCAGCTAAGACATTTTTGTTGAAAAGAAATACTTCAGATCATTCTCCTATCATTTTACAGCTGTGTGCGAATATGGAGAGGTATGGGCCAACGCCTTTTAGGTTCCAAAACATGTGGATGTTGCATGGGGATTTTTTGGAAATGGTTGAATAACCTTGGAAAGAACACATTGTGGCAGAATCAGGCTTGTGTAAATTGGCGGGTAAATTGAAAAGGTTAAAACAAAGACTTAGGGTGTGGAATAAACAGACATTTGGGCGTGTTGGTGGTTTTATTCAAGAGTTGGAGGAAAGGGTAGAAAAATATGAGAATTTACTACAGATAGAGTACTCGTAATCAGTTGAAGAAGAATTCCTTATTTCTAAGGCTGAATTGGAGGTTTGGTATAAAAGGGAAGAGGCTAGGTTGGCTCAGCAAGCAAAATTGAAATGGTTGATTGATGGTAATCAGAATGCAAAGTTTTTTCATGCTGTGATTACGCAAAAAGGCGTAACTCTTGTGTTAGTTCAATGGTGCTCCCTGATGGTTCGATGTTGGAAAATATGCAGATGGTCCATGATGAAGCTGTAAATTATTTTGAGCAATTCTTGAGGCAAAATAGTTTTGTGCAAAGGTCAAATCTAGACGGTCTTATCCATCCGGTGGTTTCTGAGGAGGCTATAGGTCGGTTGAGGGAAGGACCGACTGAGGAGGAGGTTTATGAAGCTATTTCTTCTACTTTCGTGAATAGTAGCCCAGGACCGGACAGGTTTGGGTCTTCTTTCTATAATACCTGTTGGAGGATTATTAAAAATGATGTGATGGATGCAGTAAGAGAATTCTTCAGAGGTGATATGTTGTCTCGGTTTTTTTGTTCCTCTTATATAGTGCTTATTCCTAAAGTTAAGGATCCTCAATCGTTTGACAAATTTTGCCCGATAAGCCTTTGTAATGTAATCTATAAAATTTCTCCAAAATCCTTGTTGGTAAGCTTTCGTTGGTGATGGGTGATTTAATATCTTTAGAACAAGGCGCATTTGTGAAAGGGAGGAGTATTTTTGAAAATATAAGGCTTGCTCAAGAGATGACAAAATTATTACATAGGCGGGTGAGAGGTGGTAATATAATGCTAAAACTTGATATGAGCAAAGTGTATGATTGAGTGGAGTGGCAGGTGGTAGACCAGATTTTCCATGCTCTTGGTTTTCCAGACTGGTTTTGTAAGTTGGTTCAGAATTGTATTTTTACTCCTTGGTTTTCAGTCATGATGCATGGCACGTATAGAGGTTTCTTCAAGTCAAAAAGGGGCTTGAGGTAAGGGGATCCGTTGTCGCCGTATATTTTCATCATCATGGAAGAAGTTTTTTTCAAGTTAGTTCAAAAAAGAATGTCTGAGAAGAGGATTTTACCGTTTGCACATCCGTGTGGTGCACCTATTATATCACATTTAATGTACGCGGATGATGTTGTTATATTTGCTAATATTGGAAAAAAATCTGTTAAACAGATAATGGAGGTGATCAAGGACTATGAAAGTTGGACTGGCCAAAGGGTGAATAAAGATAAATCAATAATTTTTTTCTCAAAGAAGTTAGGTGTTCTGAGGAAAGGAGAAATTCTTCAAGAAACTGGTTTTAGTGAGGGTAAATTTCCTTTTACGTATTTGGGTGTGCCAATTGTAGATGGTAAATTGAAGGGCTGTCATTTTGACCTTTTAATTCAAAAAATAAGTAAGAGAGTTGAGGGCTGGAAAAGTAGATTGTTGTTTCAAGGAGGTCGTCTTATTTTGTTGAGACATGTGTTGTCGAGTATGTCATTGCATTTATTAGCTGTTCTAAATGTCCCAAAACTGGTGTTAAAAAAGATACAAAGTGTGTTTGCTTCTTTTTTCTGGGGTTTTAAGGATGGAAAAGAAAAAATGAAATGGAGGGCTTGGAAGAAATTGTGTGTTCCTGTAGAGGAGGGGGGTATAAGAGTTAGGGACATTTCGGAAATGCAACAGTCTTTGTTCATGGAGTTTGGTTGGCATTTGTTAACTCAAAATTCTTTATGGGCTAGATTTTTTAGAGCTAAATATGTGAAGGGAGGACACATTGCTCTTTGCAGACCTCATGGATCAGATTCTTCCTTTTGGAAGAAAGTTCTGCAGGGTATGCCTGAACTTTTAAGTAAATCTAAGTGGAAGGTTAGAGAAGGAGATATAAATTTGTGGTATGATAAGTTTCTAGATTCAGGACCTTTAGTTGTAGAGTGTCCAGATTGTGCACATTCTTATATCAAATTAAAAGACTTGGTTATCAATAATGCGTGGGATGTGGAAAATTTGCAGAGAATTCTGGGGTTTAATAAAGCTGAAGAAGTGATAGAAAAGGTGGGAAATCTTAGAAATTCTTCGGACATACTGCTTTGGCTCCCAAAAAAGGATGGTTGTTTTAATACAAAGTCCGCTTTGGATGTTATTAGAGTTAGAGCTCCAAAGTTTGAGTGGGCAAAATGGGTTTGGAATAAATGGTTACCGAAGAAAATTGCTATCTGCATGTGGAAGGTCACTTTTGGGTGTTTAAGAGTTGATGAAAAGGTAAGAAGGGTGGGGGTTTCGATGGCTTCGGCGTGTAATTGTTGTGAGATGAGGCAGCCAGAAGATATAGAGCATGTGTTAAATGGGGGAGACTTTGCTACTGAGGTTTGGATGAAGGTTTCGGTGGAGGTTGGTGTTCCTTTCCTTAGACAACAAAGTTGGAAAGAAAGAGTCCAAATGTGGTTTAATAGGGCTTCCAGATTTTCTCAATGGGGATCATTGATGGGTTTGATTCCTTGTTTAGTAGTTTGGAGGCTGTGGAGAAGGAGATGTTTAGCTAGAATAGAGAGGAAGTTGGAGAATAGTTCAGATGTGTGGCTGTCCATTAAGTATTGGGTGGGGGTTTTGAGCAGGAACATGACAAGATTGACTCAATTAAAGGATGCTGATTTTCGGATATTGCAGAATCTGGAAGTGCAAACTGTGAATAAAAGAAGTAAAACTATGCTTTGTGTGAGATGGCTAAAACCGGGGCAAGGGAGGTTGAAACTAAATTTGGACGGAAGCAGTTTAGGGAACCTAGGGCCGGCGGGTGGTGGTGGCATCCTTAGAGACCATACAGGTACTTTTGTGTTTGGTTTTTCAAAATATTTTGGTTCTTGTTCAAATAATGAAGCTGAATTGAGAGCTGTATTAGAGGGAATAAAGATTTGCAAACATTTGGGTCATACTAGTATTGATATTGAATGTGATTCGAAGATTGTTGTAAATTGGATAAGAACAAGGAAGTGCTTCTTGTGGTATTTATGGGATTTTTGGGAGCAGCTGATTGGTTTATTGGAGGGAGTAGACTTTTCAATTAAACATTGGTATAGAGAAGGAAATAAAGTGGCAGATGCCTTGGCTCGTCAAGATACTAGGGGGAGGAATAGGTTGTTTACAAATAGTAGTCATCTTTCTAGAGTTATCAAGGGGTTATATAAATTGGAGAAGATGAGTACGACTTATTTGAGGTATGTTTAACTGATTTCCTATTGGTTTTGGGCTCTACTTTATGTTATTTATCTTTTGTTTGTTTTTTTGCGTGATATTTGGCTTGATGGTCCTTGTTTTGTTTTTGTTTTGTAATCTGTTTTTTTGCTGGATGTTGATGTTGTTTTTGGGAGGCCTTTAAAGGTTTGTCTTTTGTCCTTCCCTTTAAATATCTTGTAATCACGGTATTCCTCCGCCAAAAGTGAGGGTTTATCAATAAATAAATGGAGGTCCCGCCCTTCTTTAAAAAAAAAAAAAAAAACACAACCTTTGTAATCTGCAAATATATATAGATATGTATTCCAAAGATCAAAAACCAATGGGATTTATTTCAGAAAATATCCTTCAACAATATGTGTATTTAAGAATTCCAAGAATATCTAATCAAGTGGATTTTTAATATTAAAAGTATTGAGTCTTTGAATGGAAAAACTCACTTGAACCTAAAATATTTAATTAATAGCTAAAGCTCTTTTCAAGTGGTAATCTTATCAAAGTGATTTAATATATATATGCGCACTCAAGATCAACCTCTTAATACTTAATCAAAAATAGATTTTGCAATAATAAGCTCTATGAAATATATATATATTTACTCTTGAATCAAAAACCAATCAACCAATAGCTAAAAAAACTTTCTCAAGTAATGATCTTGTCAAAAGCATTTTTTTTTTATATGTATGTGCACACACTATATATATATATATATATATAGTGTGCACATACATCACACTCAAGATCAAACTTTTCTAATGATATTCAATAACAAGTGATGGGATGAGAAACTCTTGAAAATATTAACTTGAATGATCAAACCTCAATACTAGAATGATATATAAGATGAGTAAACGAGTTCCCTTCGAGATTCTGAGTTGATTTGCCCAAGCTCGATGAGTAGAAGTTGAAGTGTAGGCAAACATATAGCAATAAGAGCAAGTTTCTCAATATTCTTTCAATAAGATGTGTTCTTCTCTTTCTTGTGTGTCTTAGTTTCGTTCTAGGGTTTAGATATTTAGTATTTATAGTGTATTACCCTTAGGATTGATCTCAACCATTGGATCAAAGAAAAAGCTTGCGAGTTCTATTAATAAAAATCTGAATTTTAAACTTTCCCGCGACTTCAAGCTACTAAAATTGAAGTTCAGGCTCCTAAAGTGACTTCAGGCGACCGAAGTTCAAGTTCAAGCAACCGAAGTACCTCAACCAGATTCTGTTTTTCCCATTAATTCTTCAGGCTACCGAAGTGCCATTTTTCTCAATTTTTCTTTTCTAATCTAAAAATCTGCTTTGCTCTCTTTTTTAGGTCTTTTACAAAACATATTTTCCATGATTTTAAAATTATTTCTAAGTCCATGAAAGTCCCATAATGATATACATGAAATGCATGAATCCTAAAGTCATTCTAGGTTATGTTGAGCCTCAAATTAAATCATATGAAAATGTAAGTACATGAGTTCTAAATACCCATTCCCAATATGTTCTTGAACTTTGCCGCTTGCATCTTGATTCTCGTACTCTTTGAATTCCATGAATCTTACCAAGATATGTCAGCTTTACTTTATGGCTTTCATGACTCGTTATCTTTCCGTGCATGCTTAATATAGGTCTTGTTCACAAACTCAATGCACTGATCAAATGCCAAGTGATTTGTCATTATCAAAACCGGATTAGACTCATAGAGTCAACACAGAGTACTATCCCTCAACCTTTATATCAATATTTCCCAACATATATTACAACCCAGAGTGTCCAAAAAAAAAAAAAAACCTTTAGATATAAACAAAATAGTGTTCTACAAACACTCACTCTTTGCTAGCTCGTCTAGAACCCGCCTTGGAGCTCCTAGACTCGATATCCTGTAGGCCCTGAAAAATTGATATATTTATTGAGGTGAGACACTTCTCAGTAAGATGGACTAGATTATTACCAGTGTGTAGCCAACATGATTTTTGGTGTAGTAAATATATCCATCCAGTTATATTAAAATGCAAAGTATTGTAAACTGTACTCACGCCTGTATATTTAAAAATACGTATATTTTCTTTCTAGTTCACAACTCGGCTTAGCAGTAGTCCCATTATGTAAATCTACAATTATGTAAATAAGAACCTCCCTGATTGGACTATCATATACACATCATGTAATAACCCCACATGATCGGGTTGTGTGGTCTGAAAACTGGACTTAGCCTTGACTGGCCTACCACCAGGCTAAGTCAAACATATCGCGTTTGTTAGTCTGATTTGCCTACCACAGCCTGGTCTGAACTCCAGGGGCAGTCCACAACTCTTCGCAGGCCAAATCGACATCCACTACCAACACTCTCAACATAGTGTGGTTGCACTGACATATATACATCTCGTCTGTAGTTACAGGTACTGAGCATCCACTGTCCATCATGGTTCTTAGAACATACATTACAATTTACATAATAAAATAGTTAATCTATTTATATTTCTCAACACATATTTCATATTCATAATTCTCGACTCATATTTCGTGTTCACAATTCTCAACATATATCGTGAGCATTCCTTCCCAACGTCTCAACGATAACATTTCAATAACCACGTGACCAATATATCACTGTGGACTCACAGTTTCAGCATTATTCACAACATTTCCAAGCTTAAAGCTCATTATATCCAAACCTTAGTACAAAACCAGTATTTTATATATTAATCCACCATTCAGTATAAAAATCCCAATTTTTCCATGCAATACCATATCAAATAATCCACCATTTAATTATGCATTTAAATAATCATACTCATGCCACATTATTTGAATATTAAATCGTAATATAATAACCTGTGCGAGAAAAATATATTTTGCTGAAAATAAGGGTATGATCATCCATAAAATTTCATTCTACTCAAAATACATGTTTTACTGGTAAAATGGAGATGATCACCCCACTCACTTTAATTTTCTTCCAAATCCAAGTATAATAACCAAAACAACATTTTCGTCCGCCTGATTAAATTAGGAAATCATAAATAACATTCTCGTATCATATACTACAGTTTAATAGGTTCACTTTTCAAAAATAACTGGCATAATCTAATCTCCTTACCTGTTCCTGAAAATCTGCCTATCACGTTCCCTGGAACTAAACGTAGCTTTTCCTTAAACTCGCCGAGGAAAGAGAAACCGACAAGCTGAGAGGAAGGAGAGAGGATTGGAGAGCACAAGGAAGACCCGGGAGAGCTTTAGAGAGAGAGAGAGAGAACTCTAAAACCCTAGGAGAGAGAGAGAGAGAGAGAAATTATTTTTTTTTTAAAATGAGCTTACACCTATTTATAGGTAAGTTGGCTCAAAGGAAATCGTCGATGGTTTGGCCACTTAGCAAACCAAAATCTTCCTAAAAACCTCTCTGTAGTTGAAACCGTCAATGGTTTTCCTGAGATTTCCAAAACTGTTGATGGTTTGGTCTCCAACCAAATCTTCTAACTAAAACTGTCGACAGTTTTCCTGAGTCCTACAAAATCGTTGACGATTTGGTATTGTACCAAACCATTTACTTTCTTTTCTTCTTATTTCTCTTTTCTTTTTTTTTTATTTTCTTGGTTCGGGTTCCTACACTAATTGGATCATTTATGAATCCTTCTTTCACAAGGTATTGATTGTACCACATGCGCCCATATTGTTTTAATCTATATAAGGAATGTTGGAGCTTAACTGAACATAAATTTTTGGATTTTGCTTCAAGAAATTCAAATCCTTCAAAAAATTTTCATATGAATTTCACTATCTAACCATCCATGTTGTTTATTACGTCCATATGACGCATGCTCAGTCGTTCAATGACTGCTAGCCCAATTAAGAATCTGAAGAATATGTCTCCTCATAATTAATTCTGGGTTTCTACGAGAAATCTTGTGCCACACGCCTTGTTTTATATCGAGTAATTTTATTATTTTTATTTCGCTTGTGGTGTCTGGACTATAGGTCCAAAAACTTCTCTTTTGATAGAGAGTTTAATTTTGATGTGATAGCCTCTTTCCATTTTGGCCAATCACTTCTATATCGACATTCATTAACAGATTTAGTTTTAGGATCCTCATTACTTATAGTATGTCATTACTTCTGGTAATGTTATTAGCTACTGCAAATGTGTTGTTGACAACAACTTTATTTCTATCTCACATTTATCCTGTTTAATGAATTGAGATCTCATTATTATTTCCAAATACCTGTCCCTTTTCAAGGAATATCTCTTCAGGAGTTTTCTCTTCAAGAGATTCCTCTTCCGGACGAGTTTTCTCTTTAGGAGATTTCTTTTTAGGAGGTTTCATAATAGAAATTTTCATTTTCAGGAAAAATGGGTTTATGAATATCGAATGGATTATTCATCTTTGTAACCTCTTATGGAGTGTTTACAGATTTCAATTTTCTCCTTCTAGGAGTTTTATCTTTTGCACCAACAAG
Source organism: Malania oleifera (assembly GCF_029873635.1). Classification (NCBI taxonomy): domain Eukaryota; kingdom Viridiplantae; phylum Streptophyta; class Magnoliopsida; order Santalales; family Ximeniaceae; genus Malania; species Malania oleifera. Next base: position 125,078,717 of record NC_080418.1, read on the forward strand.
TCTTCCACACTTAACTTGCGGTTTAGGTTTATTAGCCGGCTGTTGTCCTTCATGGACATCAATATGTGTTGGAATATTTACAGCATGTATATGAGATTTTAATATGACCTTAGTATTTGCAAAAGAATCTGATAACTGATTTGCAATCCCTTGCAAATGTATAATGTTTGGAATTTCAAGTTCATTTTGATTTGTGCGAGAATCTAAATGAGTTAAACTTATGGCATTCCATATGATTTCATGTTGTGCTTCAGGCACTGATTTTGCTCCCCCTAATATAGGGAATACTGCTTCATTAAGGTGACAATACATTTGAAATCATTTGATAAAAGAATCTTGTTCTTTTAGTGGATGACCATGTTAATTTTTTAATGATTCTTCGCATCATTACATTTCCAAGATGTACAATATAATCATGTCAAAGTGTAAATAACTTTGGATCATTACACTTCTGGTGCAAGACATTATATGATTCAACTGCTTTAATCTTTGTATTATGTAAATTATAAAATAAAGTTGACAATTTTTCTAAAATTTGTTTCTTACAGAAACAATAGAAGTAATATAAAGAAATTATTTATTGTCTTTATTTGTAGTTTCAATGTGATATCCATTTAACCTTTAAAGCTTAACAGATTTCTTCTGAATCTGCTGGAATATAAAGTTTCATCAATTTGTAATTAAGTATCATTAGGTAACTTTATATTAGCTCTTATGGAGCCTTTAATCAAATTTGTAGAAATAGATATTGTATTGACATTTATTGAAAATATATTCAAGTAACGAAACTATTTCCTATCTTGAATAATTGTGTGTTATAACACTATTAGTTAAACAAACTTTTCCATAGACATTTTAGAATCAATCAAAGCAATGATAAATCCAAACATAATATTGCTTCCTTTGCATCATTGTTTGATTTGCAATAAAATCAGTAAAATTTATTTCTACTTCTTTACTATTTTCCTTTTCATTTATAGAGGCTTGACATAGAACTACCAAGTGCTTGGGCGTATGACAGGTATGCGACCAATGACCATTTTACTCCGCATATGTAGCATTCATTTTCATGATGCGTATTATTAATTATCCTACTTTTGGGGGTCATCCCTCTTCTGGGGGCTATCCCTCTTCTAGGGGATCGTAACCTCACGTCTCGATGCCAATGATTATTTCAATCACGGCCACAACCATGTCCATGACCATACCTTTGTCCTTGTCTTCGACCACAAAATGTGTTCATATTCACTTCAGGGAATAGAGTCGAACTAGTTGGACGAGTTTGGTAATATTTTATCAAAAGCTCATTATTTTTCTCAATAACAAAACATGATATGAATTCAGAAAATTTACTAAATTTCCTATCCCTATATTGCTGCTGCAGGAGCATACTAGTAAGATGAAAAGTAGAAAAGTCTTTTCAAACATGTCTTCATCAATAATATTTTCACCACATAGTTTTATCTTCAAGCTAATTTTATGTAAAACTGAATTATATTTACTGATTGTTTTAAAATTTTGCAACTGTAGGTACAACCATTCATATCGAGCTTTTGGTAAAATTTGATGGTCAAATATATTCTTTTAGAATTTCCCGTAGGATAAGTGAGTTTTTAATAGTGAGGTATTCAGTCCTTAATTCTTACTCTAATTAGAAAGATAACAATTATGAGAGAGAAGAATTATTAATTAGATGGTAAGCTGAGTATAAAATAAAAGAGGCAAATACATTTGAGCCCATGCATGTTTATATATGTAACAATATATAATATTTTCTTAATAACCTGCTTAATCCATACACCTTCCACACACCATCATACATACACACGTAATGAAGATCATGACTTCTACACGATCCTGCAAGGATGCAATATTTCTATCTAAAATAATAATTTTTAAATTCAATGCATTTCAATGGATTTTGACGTCAAGAATATACGATATATGATTATTGCCTTTCGATGTGAAGTAGAACAAATTTAATTTTACTTATATTTGACGTGTAAATAAATTAACAATAATAATAAGGCAATTTGTAAAAATAGAATGTAAAAATTGAAATAAAACTACGATAATAATATAGTAATATTCACTCTTCTGGGGGTGCTTAAATATGTTTTTTCAGGAACATTATTTTATTTTCTTAATTTGTACTAGTCGGGAGTATGATCCTAATTTATAATATAAAATTGATTAATAATTTACCACCTCTTCCGGAAGTTAAATATGCCACCTCATCTGAAAGATAAACGTTTCACGTCTTCAGGAGGTTGATTTTAACATCTATTTGAGAGGTTAAAAATATACCCTCTTCGGAAGGTATATCTCTTTGAGAGATTAAATATGTATACGAAAGATTTAAATATATAACCTCTTCAGGAGGACTATCTTTTCGAAATATTAAATATATATACAGTAAAATTTTATATATATACCTTTTCAGGAGGTGTATCTTATCATTTCTTCTAGACATTATATATATATATAGCTTCTTCAAGAGGAATATTTTACCATCTCTTCTGGAGATTGATACTTTAAATAAAATCGACCATTAAGGCGTTATAAACAAAAATAAAACTGTCCATTAAGGCAGTAAAAATATATAGAAATATGCAAGTTGGTTAGAGCCTCATAAATTAAATAAGAATTAAATAAATATGTTAGTTGGTCAGAATCTCGTGTTGATAACGTGTTATAAAATAATACAAAAATTAATAATAAAATAAATAGAGATGAGCTGAAAAATAAATGAAGACGAGACAGAGATTTTACGTGGTTCGAATATACCTACTTCACAGGCGGATTGGATCAAAGGTTCACTATTTAGAAGAAATTACAATATGATATGAATCTGGATTTACGCAAGATATCTCTTCTTATTTCATTTATATCTCTCATCTTTCTTTCTACTTCTATCTTTTCCTTTCTATATGCTCTTCACTCCAAGCATGCAATATGTATATATAAGCATGCTATATGTATATCACAAATGAGAGGGAGAGGGTGCCCTTTTATAGGGCAATGGGTGGAAGATGAAGGAGTGAAAGATGAATTAGTGCAGACGTATAGGATAGGTTCATAGGGATATGAATTAGTGTATATATATGGGGCAGGTTCATAGGAACATGGGGGGACATGCACCTACATTTCATAACATAATAACAATAATACTAATAATAATAATAATTTTTGTCTTGAAATAAAACCCTTCCTTCTGTAATTAGTCATCATTCATTTTATTAGAGTGGAATGAACACACACTATATAGCAAGGGATATAATATTTTATAAAAGAAAATGTGTAGTTATTGTTTATGATAACCATGCAAAAATTTCAATGGATTGACAATATGAAAGGAGTAAGGAATGAATATATATATATATATATATCTCTGTGTGTGTGTGTGTGTGTTGTTAAAGCTCACTCATTCAATCTTGTTCATTTTTTAGCTTGAGCTATGTATAAATACTCGAGTAGTAAAGCTTGTCAACTGACTTATTTAATTAGTTTGCATATTCTCTTATTTAAAATTCAAACAAAAGAAGACTTTGTTTGTTTGGCTGAGTAAACCAAGCAAGTCATGATGAACGTTACATATTGTTGAAAATAAGTTAAGTAGTTTGTTTATTCACATGAATGAAGAATTTAGACTCTAAAGTTTAAAGTTCATTAATAAACAATAAAAATTTAAAGAGAGTTGAATCTAACTCACAGACTCATTTTAACTTTAATTAACATTTTTTTAACTCAATTACAACCCTAAGCCTAACATGCATCATGCATATACATTAATTGCATATTTATTATTATTTTTAAAAAAATATTTGCAGTATTATAATGTCATTTTACTTGTTGCTTGATATCATTTTTTTTAGTTTTCTGAATAATGTTTTAGAATGTTTTTTTATCCTTTAAATTTTTCACTTCAAAAAAATTCCGTACTTTTGGGAAGTGTCATTTGCCTAATGTAATGATATTTTAAAAAAAATTTATAGTTATTTTTTTACGTTATATACAGAAATAATGAAAATATATGAGTAATGCTTTTAAACCAAATGTGAGAAACATAGACTCAAAAAGGAGAAAATCACAATAGAAAAAAAAAAAAAACCAAATAGCAGAGAAAGAAAGAGTCATCTGTATTCAAGCAAAGTGTCACGGACCCCCAAGTTAAACTCAATCAAGGGGCCGCGTAGCACTCGTCGAAACCCTCCCTTAACAGAGCCAACCAACAACTACATGTTCAAACCTGAATTCATGAGCACGAAAGAGGTTTTTGAAAGCCATTCATACTCGTGAAATATTAGTTCCAACAATAATGAATTCATGAAGACAAGCGACCTTCATACTCAATGATAAGTGGAACTAGTTATTTTATTCAATCAACAAGACAACCACACAAGTAATCATCCGAGTAATTCGACATCTAGTATAAAAATTGCTAATGAGGACAGGTGAAGCCATCTCTCCTTTCCATTTAATCAAGATCACATTGTCAACCCCAAACACTCCCCCTTTCACTCTATCAATGTCCTCGCTGATGTACTGTAAGAAGTCTTCCCACTATTATTGTTGACATCCTTCGTAATTGACTACTTGTCCACAAGGCAACATATTTAGTCTATACCTTGTACGACTCATCCACTGTGTGAGGGAACTCTACGACTCATCCATTGTATGAGATAACTATGACTATTGACTTGCAAAGAGCTAAAAAGGGATATGACTCATCCATTGTGTGGGATCACTACGATTACTCATCCACTGTGTGACATAACTACGACTACTGACTGGTAAAGAGCTGAAAAGGGAAACAACTCATACACTGTAGTTGGTTGTCTTTTGGGTATTGAAATAAACTGAATCTCTCATCATACCATCATTCAAGTCATCAAAGGCTTCCAAGTCCTTCTCAAGATTAACTAGTAAGAGCGTGTAGCGTTCAGCTTGCCAACCCCTTTAGCACTTGGCGTGACACTCTGTCTACTCTCTTGGGTGCTTGGTGTGAACCATTACTTTTCTCTGCCATGTTGACTTACCAGAGAGTGCAGTATTCACCCTACCTACCCTTTTGCACTTGGAGTGACACCTTGCCTACTTTCTTGGGTGCGTGAGGGTGAACCATTACCCGCTCTCTATAGTCCTACTCCAAGTCCTCTGCCCACTTACCCATCAAGTTGTAATGGATTCTTTTACATTCTCTGCACGTGCAACATAAGCAATGTCTACTCTCTTGGGTGCTTGGCGTGAACCATTACTTTTCTCTGCCATGTTGACTTACCAGAGAGTGCAGTGTTCACCCTACCTACCCTTTTGCACTTGGAGTGACACCTTGCCTACTTTCTTGGGTGCCTGAGGGTGAACCATTACCGCTCTCTATAGTCCTACTGGAAGTCCTCTGCCCACTTACCCATCAAATTGTCATGGATTCTTTTACATTCTCTACACGTGCAGCGTAAGCAATGATCTCAATTAACTCTCGTAAGGAGGCCTCAAGCTCTATTGGCACCACCCCTTGGGACTATGGATTGCATTACGCCCATGATATGTTTCAGCCTATTCAAGGCTTGCAACAGCTCAATACTCTCTGACAAGCCTCAAGCTCTATTGGTCTTTTTCTCATAGGGAGGCCTCAAGCTCTATTGGCTCTATCCTTAGGATTATGGATGGCATCACGCCCTCAATGTGTTTCAGCCTACTTAAGGCTTCTAATAGCTCAATACTCTCTGTTAGACCTCAAGCTCTATTCGCCTACTTCCCATAGGGAGGCTTTAAGCTCTATTGGCACTACCCCTTGAGATTATGGATGGCATCATGCCCTCGATGAGTTCCAACTGCTCAATGCTCCTCTCTAATAACTTAAGCTTTGTTTGTCTTTCACCTTCATGCGATGGGAGAGATGACATCATGCCCTCAATGCATTTCAACCTATTCTACTTTTAACTACTCCATACCAAGGATTTTTATACATGGAATGAATTATTCAAGTCTCACAATTCTATTTTCAAAATCAATTACACTATAGAGGTTTTCCCCTTAGCGTTTTCTCTCTGGCAGCCTCAACTCAATTGACATGCCTTTCTCGAGTCATCTCTTGCCTCTCATGCTTCAATATTGTCCGTCTTTACAAAATTTTAAATTCTCATTTCACAACTCATGGTGCTCAGAATCACCATGCACTAATACCAACTATCACGAACCCCCAAGTTAAACTCAATTAGGGAGACGCGCGACACTCGTCAAAGCCCTCCCTCGACAAAGTCGGCTAACGACACGTTCAAACCTACATTCGTGAGCACCAGAGAGGTTTTCGTAAGCCATTCATACTCGTAAAATATTAGTTCCAACAATAATAAATTCATGAAGACAAGTGACCTTCATACTCGATGATAAGTGGAACTAGTTGTTTTATTCAATCAGCAAGAGAACCACACAAGTCATCATCCGAATAATTCGACATCTAGTATAAAAATTGCTGGTGATGACAGGTGAAGCCATCTCGCCTGCCCATTTAACCAAGATCACACTATCAACCCTAACACAAAGCTTACTTCACTAGTCCAGCTTTATTAGCCAACACAGGTGTGCATGTGCTGCTCATGAATGCGCACGCGCATGTATGTGTGTGCGTGTGTGTGTGTGTGTGAGAGAGAGAGAGAGAGGCTCATAAAAAAAAAATGTTGCCACTTGCCAGGGGGCAGGCATATGACTATAAACACAAAAGAATAATTTTATTGCATTCCACAATCTCAGTTTTTTTTGTCTAATTAAACGGGATGGATTGAAACGCAACCCAAAAACACAATGCCCCAACCACATTTCGGACCCCCCCACCCTCTACCACTGCCCAAACAAACAAAATTAAAATTAAAATTAAATACATTTTTATTTTATGTACTTAACCCGTATACTTATAACTACAGCTCCCTCTTTCTTCTTCCTGCGTGGGAATTATTTTGGATCGAATGAATGCAAGCAAACCTGAAAAAAAGGAAGTGGCGGGCAGAGGACAGAACAGAGGAACTCCCTTCTTCCCTAAGCTCTCCAACATATTTCCCACAAAAACAAATACTGAAAATAATAATAATAAAGATTTTAAAAAGAAAAAAGAAAACTTAAGTTCAAAATCACCCAACTGTTCCATCCATCTCATACGGCCTTCCCTTCAGTTTCCTGAAACTTCCTTTTTCTTCATCTCTCTGCATAAATAAAAGATACCAAAATAAAATAAAATAAAAGAAAAAAAAATCAGTAAATCACCTGCACATACATGTGTGTGTAAGAACTAAAACAAATTTATCCCACTGCAAAAAAAAACACCTAAAATTAAAACTTATTTTTGGACCAATTCCATTGGATCACACCACTTTCTTTCCTGGTTCTCTCAAAAAGCAGCAGAAATTAGATGAGAGGTTAGGGTAGGAGTTGGAAAACAGAACACCTTACCTTCTGCCTATTGGAGCAGGGATGTTGAGGGAATTCTTCATTGGCAAGTGGTAAATCGGTGATCCTGTCCCAAGGCCCCTAGCATCCCACAAGCTACTTCTAGCAATTTCCCTGCTTTCCACATTTTAAAGTTTATAAGCAAATGAACACAAGATATTGTTTGTTTGTTCGAGAATAATATCACTCAAGTAGAAGAATCATTACTGAAAAGAGATAACATATTCTACAACACAAATTAAAAAGTTTCTACTTCAAATCTTCTTGGTTTTAGCACTGCGCCCTGTAGAGATTAATTTAGAGTGATTCCTTATGGTATTTATTTCCAGATAATCCATAAGCACAACAGCATGCATTGCAAAACTTTGGTAACTAAATACAAATAAGCAAACAGGCCAAAAGACAAAAATCCCATAATCAACACCAGCAGGATTTTTCTGCTATTCTTTTTCTTTTCCCATAATCCCATTCTTTAATGATTTCTAAGACTACCCATCTCACTAATTCCTTCCCTCGACACATCCTCCCCCATTGACAGATCATCCCTCACATTCCCATCATTCTCACCTAAGAAAAGACGATTTTGAGGCAACAAGGTCACCAAGGGCAAAGAAATGAAGATACAAATTTTAAATAAAATAAAGGTTCCTGCTGCTGCTGCTTCCTACTATTAATTAAAGGACACTACAATCAGAATCATTCAACCACACGAAATTTGGGTTACCAAAAAAACCAAGTTTTGCACCATAGTATAAAAACAACTTAATATACTTGCAAGGTTCAAATTAGTGCATGGGCAAGCAAAATTTTCAACAACAATTCACTCAATTCAGGGATAAAGCGCCCATCCACCCCTCTGAATCCTATGCCTGGATTCATTTTCACTTTGCCTCAAAAGCTTCAAATTTTCGTCACCTTACACCAACGAACGTTGATTCATGCTAATAGAGCCCCCCATTATGCTCCAGCATTAGGATTAAATGAATTTCCACCCACATTACTTACACATTACCAATTTAGTGCTCAGGGCAAGAAAGATCATGTCAGTTAATCTGTTTCTTCAACAATCCATCCTTCTCTTCTGCTTAAAATCATTTTATGGCAGTCATTTTCAGAAATTTATTTTTCCCCTTGAGAGAATAATAAGTTTGCAAAATTAGCATGTCAGTGGACAGGTGACAGACCATTTCCCACGTAAAGCAATCATGTGCAGAACATGAATCTGAAAATCTATCAAACATAACCATTGTGAATACAACCTAGGATTATGTGGACACATACAGCAAATCGAAAAAATATAAAAGAGCAAAAAAGAACACAGCAATTTAAAGGGTTCAGCAGTGCGCCTACATCCAACAAGCCACTGCAAAAAATAATAATAAATAAATAAATAAAAATTGGACTATTGTACCCTCCAAGGCCCTTCAATCCTCTTGCCCTCCACACAAAACCTTCTCTTAGTTATAGATATAAAGTAGACTACCTCTATTGAGTATGGATCACAACTCAGCGTTAACTGCAAAAATAGGAGGGGACTATTACCCTGAATCTGTCTAAAAGTTATAGGTGCAACAAGCTAAAATTGAAACTTTGGAGGGTAAAGGGAACATGACCCCAAACAGTTGGAGGGACACAAAATACAATTATCCCATTTTGTTTGAACAAATAAACTCAAACAAATGGCTTTCATGTTACATTTTCTAGCCTATGAAGCACGAATACTTCTAGAGGGCAGCCACATCCATATCAATTCCAAATACTAATGCACTCTGCGGTTATGCATCAAATATCCTCTTCTTTTTTTATTTGGTAAGAACAACATATCCCATAACTATATCCAGATGTTTCAAGATTTACATCATATCGACATCGCATTCAGAACATGGTTTTAAAACCTGGAACAGTGATCACCGGGTCGGTTCAACCAGTCAGACTGATGGTCAAACCAGCAGTATATTTTATATATATAATGTGTGTGTGCACAATGTGCATGTGTACTACAAAGAGGTTTTAATAATTATTATCATTTGTTTGGATTAAGAACTTTATATTGAAGAAAAAAAAAGTAGAAAATTCATTTTCTGTTATTATTTTTTTATAAATATTTATTTAAAATTAAGAAAAATAAATGTCAATAATGTGCAAAATCAAACTTTTGTTTAATTGAGTTACTGCAACATTGTTTTCTTTTTTAATTTCATGATCACTTTTGAAAATTTTAAATTTTTTATATTTGGTGTTACTTTTATTAATATTTTCAAGATTCAAACAACGAATTTATAGTAAAGATTTTAAATTTTTATAACTTCTCTATTTTTTTACAATATATGTACATGAATATGTACATATAAATATATACACATGCTCCTAAAGCATGAAACAAATTTGGCTCCTGTCGTTATTGTTCTTGTTTGCCTGAGGTCTTGCATTTTTTAATTTATCTGGATTTAATACAATTTCAGATTGTCCTTCGTTCAATCTATAGAATCCCAAATTTATCACTTGAACTCCAAAGTCTCAAATCCATCACAAATATTGCTTAGCATGTACCACAAATTTGTACATGACATATTTTTCTATTATAAAATTATTTCATTCTCAAATTTCTATTAAATAAATCAACACAAGGTATGATGAAAAATTTATTACGTCCTTCAAAAAAAATGTACTTCTACTTCTTTAATATTTAAGCTAAGCCTTTTAACACTTGTTCTACATAGTTTGGATAGAACATGGTAAAATATTGATTTATAATGTAAAAAATATATATTATATTTAGTTACAAATGTAAAGTTCTTCCAAGTGAAAGCCTAATCACTCAACAGAGAGTCTTAATGTTAGATATATATGTATTAAAAAATGGAAGAAAAATGAAAAAATAAACCAGTGTAAGAGAACTAGGTTGTGGAACCAACAAAAAAAACCAAACCTTAAGTCCCACTAGGTGGGGTCGACTATATGAATCATTTTCCGCCAATTTATGCGATCATGGACCATTTCTTTGAACAGATTCAGGGATATTAAATTCTTACTATCTCCTCCCAAGTTATTTTAGGTCTACCCCTACCCCTTTGACTGCCCCCCACAGTAACTAAATCACTCTTCCTCATTGGTGCACTATGCGGCCTACGTAGCAAATGTCCATACCATCTAAATCGTCCCTCCCTTATCTTCTATAGGAGCTATACCTAACTTACTACGAATATGTTCATTCCTTAATTTATCTTTCAATGTTACACCACTCATCCATCAAAACATTCTCATTTTGGTAACTTTTACTTTTTGGATAATATGTTTCTTCGTCGCCCAACATTCCGACCCATATAGCATAGCTGGTCTTATAGCTGTCCTATAAAACTTCCCTTTCAATTTTAAGGATATTTTACAATCACAAAGCACACTTGAAACACTTCTCCATTTTACCCAATCTGCTTTAACTCTATGCATTACATTATCTTCAATTCTCCTTCAGCTTGCATAATAGATCCAAGGTATTGAAATCTACAAGTGCCATTTTTTTCTTCATCATCAAGTTTAACTTTGTCTTCAATATTCCTCCTATCATTACCAAAATTACATTTCATATATTTTTTCTTATTTCTACTTGTCCTAAAGCCTCTAGATTCCAAAGCTTCTCTCCATAAGTCCAACTCAGGCTCTACTCCATCCCTAGTTTCATTAATTAATACAATATCATCTGCAAACAACATACACCATGGAGCCTCCTTTTGAATACTCTTAGTCAATTGGTCAATCACTAAAGCAAAAGGATAAGGACTCAAAGCTGATCCTTGATGTACACCTATGGTGATTGAAAATTCTCTAGTTTCTCCCTCTATAGTCCTTACACTAATCATTACTCCATTGTACATATCCTTAATGACATCAATATACATACTACATACACCCTTTTTTTTTTGTAAAACCCACTACAGAACTTCCCTAGGTATCCTATCATATGCTTTCTCAAGGTCAACAAATATCATATGCAAGTCCCTCTTCTTTTCCCTAAACTTTTCCGTTAATCTTCTTAAGAGATATATAGTTTCTATGATAGATCTCCTAGGCATAAAACCAAATTGATTTTCTGTGACCTTTGTTTCTAACATTAATCTTTGTTCAACTACCCTTTCACATAATTTCATCGTATGACTCATAAGTTTAATTCCACGATAGTTATTACAATTTTGAACATCTCCTTTATTTTTGTATATAGGTATTAAAGTATTTTTCTTCCATTCATCTGACATTTTCTTAGTTTTTATAATTGTATTAAATAAATTAGTTAACCATATAATTATGTTATCACCTAAGCATTTCCAAACTTCAATTGGAATGTTATCTAGTCCCATAGCTTTCCCATTTTCATCTTTTTTAGTGCAAACTTAACTTCGTTAACTCTAATTTTGCAAATAAATCTCACATTTTTAGTTTTTTCCTGATTTGACAATTATAAGTTTAAGCTTTCTATTTGGTTTTCATTAAACAACTTACTAAAGTAACTTTGTCATCTTTATTTAATGTCTTCGTCCTTAACCAAGAAAAAATCAACCTCACTTTTTATACGTTTTACATTTCCTAAGTCCTTACTCTTCCTTTCTCTAGCTTTAGCAAGTTTAAATATATCTCTTTCCCCTTCTTTTGTATCTAATCTATCATACAAACTATTAATGATCTGTATCTAGCTTCACTAACGGCCTTTTTTGCATCTTTTCTTACCTCGTTATACTTTTCAAAGTTATCCTTGCTTCTACATTTTATTACGTTTTATACCAAATTCTTTTTTGTCTTTATGGCTTTTTGTACATCTTTATCCCACCACCAACTCTCTTTGCTATTTGAAAATCTTTCCCTTAATTCACCTAAAATCTCTTTTACTATCTTTTTAATAAAGCTAACTAATCTACTCCAAAGAGTATTTGTATCTATCACATCCTCTATAGTCCAATCCCCATCTTTGATTATTTTATCTTTAAATTTTATTATATTTTCTTCATTTAAGTTCCACCACCTAGTTCTCTTATACTAGTTTATTCTATCATTTTTTTTCCATTCTTTAATACATATATCTAACACTAAGACTCTATGTGGCGTGGTTAGACTTTCACCTGAAATAACTTTACAATCCTTGCATGATAAACGATCTACCCTCATAGTTAAAAAAATAATAATAATCTATTTGACTTCTATTTTGTCCACTTTTAAAGGTTATTAAGTGTTCCAAATGACTTTCAATTCTGAAAATCAATGATGGTCACCATTCCGGAAGTTATGAATAATGTTAAAATTTTGGTGAGAGGTGGGAACTCTTCTTTTTGGTTCAATAGGTGGCTTACATCAGGCCCGTTAGCTATGCGCACTGAGAATATTTAGAACAAGAAGCTGTGTATTAAGGATTGCTGGTTGAATAACAACTGGAACTTTGTTTTATTAATGGAATTGGTTGGGGCCGACAAAACAATAAAAATCTTGCGTAATGTGTCAGCTGGTAAAAGTGGTCAGAATATATTTATCTGGAAGCCTACCCCTAACGGCAATTTCTCTATAAAAACGGCATGGGAAGCAGTGAGGAGCAGAGGTGATAATTTTTGAGTGGAATGACTAGTTTTGACATTCTTTATTGCCTAGAAGAATCTCAATGTGTTTATGGAAAGCCTGGTTTAGATGTTTGGCAATAGATATTCAGGCCAAAGGACTATCGATGGCTTCGACTTGTGCTTGTAGAGTGCAGAGAAGTCAAGAAAATACTGATCCCATTCTTTCTTTAAGCGAGATGGCTTAAGAGGTTTGGCGTCGGGCTAGTGTGGTGTTGGGGATTCCTTTCCAACGGTTCCTTCCCTAGAAAAACAGAATTGCAAACAGATTCCACTATGCTCGAAAATCATCTATTAAAGGTATTTTAATCGATCTGATTCCGTATTTGATTACGTGGTGCCTCTGGAATCGAAGATGCAAAGCGAGAATGGAAGGAGTTTATCAAAGTGCGGATCAAACGTAGAGAAATGTTCGATACTGGATTAATTCTTTAGCTGAGAGCTCTAATTCTTTTCAAAAATTGAAGATATCGGACATTACAATTTTGAAAGAGTTTTAAATTCAGCATTAGGGAGTTTGCGTCAGGCCTAAAAAAATTATTTCATGCGTTAAACTCCCAACAGGGTGGATAAAACTTAATTGTGATGAGAGCTGTAGGGACAATCCGGGTACTTTAGGAGGTGGAGGAATTATTCGGGACTACCATGGCATGGTGAAAGCAATTTTTTCGAGCTATTTTGATAATGGTAACAATAGTGCAGAATTAAAAGAAATTTTGAAAGAAATTCGTTTATTCAAACGACTTTATTATTTTAATGTGATTATTAAACGTGACTCGCGAATTGTTGTTGATTGACTTCGGAAAGGTAGATGTATCTTATAGTATCTCTGGGATTTTTGGAAGGACCTCGTGGCGGAACTAGAAGAAGTGAATTTCATGGTGATCCATCAATATAGGGAAGGCAATAATGCTGCTGATTTTCTCGCTAGAGAAGGAGAAATGAGAAATAATGTCATCTACGAAAAATAACATTTTTTACCACATTATCTGAGAGGTATCCTTTGGATGGATAAGTTGGGTCTCACTTCCTTTCGTTATTAGTTCAACCTCTCAATTTTTGTTTGGTAAGTTTAGATTTTTTTATTTTATTTTATTTTATTATTTTTGTTTTTGATAGGTCTGTTTAGATTTGTTTCTTATTTAGCTTTGTTTGGATTTGTAATCCTATTTTGGTTGGTTGTTGGTGTTGTTTTTGAGAAGTCTTTAATTTTTTTATCTGTAATCTCTCAATATTTGTCTTGTAACCATGGTATTCCTCCGCCAAAAATGAGGGTATATTAATAAATAAATGGAGGTGCCGCCCACCTTTATTAAAAATAAAAAAAAAAATGTATTTTTCTCTCTTCTTAAAGCAAGTATTCATTATACTAAAATCATATGACATAGCAAAGTATTAGATCATCTCCCCAGGCTCATTTTTGTCTCCATAGCCATGTCCTCTATGTATCATCTCATAATTTTTATTATCACTTCCAACGTGTCCATTTAGATCTCCTCCTATAAATATTTTCTCATTTCCTAGCAATGTTTTAAAAGGCGAAAGCGTAAGGTGAGGCATTTTGCCCCCCGCAAGACGAGGAGAGGAGCATATAGTGTTGGAGTTTGTAAATTCATCAGAAAGCATTGGGATGATTTTCTCCCTCATCACTTTCGAAGTGGAGAATGATGATAATTTTTTCTCTCCATACCACAAAATTTTATTACATTCAGCTTGGCTCGCGACAAGGATGCCCTAATCAATAATCACATTCAAATTACATATAAAGGAATTTTCTGGAACATTCCTTTGGTAAGAGATGTCTTTGATCGGAAAATTTGACTATGTTACTGATTTTTATAGTAGCTTTTACAAATTATATATACATTATAGAAAAGCAATTGCAACAAAAGCCATAGAATGCTCCAAAAGATTAGTTCACATTTCTATATCTTTGGAAAAATAATAATAATTACGATGGATCTATAAGATATATTACTTCAATTTTAAACATGTTTCTTCTAGTATAGAAGGTTCAAATGTTTGAAAAACATAGTTACCATTTGAATTGATAAGAGTTTTTAGGAAAGAAAAGAAAACACATTTATTATTATTTTAAATTTTTTTAAAAAAAAGTCTTATGTGCTTTCACCAATGGAGTGTTCTCAATTTTTCTGATCTTTTAATTTTTCAGAAACAAATGGGACATATTTCTTTACTATAATTCTCCACCAAATAACAATAAGTGTGTTACGCCAATTTTAAACAAATTATGAAAAATAAGATTTCCTCTCAACATTAATAAAATATGCAATGAAACTTTTTTGTACATTTTGAAATAATTAAGATTTTTAGATTATAAATTTGAGTAAATAATAGTAATGGATTCTATAATAAAAGGGAATTAATTAACATACCCCTCCGAGGGTGGGCGACCACCTTCACGGCATGATCCGTCTTCGTCATCTCCGGCTTCTTCTCCGGCACGTCCGCCGGAAACAACACCCTATCAATCCCCTGCACCGAGATCCTACCGTCCGTATAAACATCCGGGTCAAATAGATACGCCGCCGTATCCCCCTTCCCGAACCTCACTGACCCATCGGCCTCCTCAGCGACCACCGTGTGCGGCAACCGGAGCGTCTCGTACTCCACCTTCCCGAGCCTCTTCACCGAAATGTACATACTCTCCTCCGTCTGGTACTCTGGTATCATATGGTAGTACATCATCTGCTCCGGCGCCCCCGGCTCGCTCAGCTGCTCCGTCGTCAGAGCCGCCATGGCCTCATCGTTCGGAGCCAAGACGGTGAGCACATATCCCTCTGACACTAGCCGCCCCATCTCGCTAGCCAGAGACGTCAGGTTCACCAGAATGTCCGCCATTTCGTTGTACCCCCCGTAGAGGAGGAGCGTCTGGATGAAGTCCTTCACCTGGCTCTCGCCGTCGAAGTGCCGGTGCGCACCGCTGGGCCCTGGCGCCGGCGCGGGAGCCATGGCGGGTCCCGGAGCCATGGCGTCGTAGATCGGGAGAACCGGCAGCGAACCGGGTTTCGCGGTCGTAGCTGGGGCCTTTTTCAGCCGGTTCGTCCGGGGGTCCACCACCGGCGCTCCCTCCGGCAACACCGCCGAGATGGACCGCAGGCTCCGCCGGCGGTTGAAATCCTCCTGTACGGACCGTGGAACTAACAGTCGTTCTATCCCGTGAATCACTCCGTCAGGTCGAACCACCGAGTCCGGGTGAACCACCGTCGCGAGATCCACCGCCTTCTCGCCTGACGCCGTCCGAGACAGCTGCACGTGGTCGTCGGAGAGCGTGCGATGCCGAGTCGAACGAGTCGACTCGGCCTCCCACATGTCGGAGTCGACCCGAGTCGGAATCACGTGAAACAGAAGCAAGGTCTGGAGGGACCGGAGATTCCCGGGCTCAAGGAGGAACCGCTTGAACTCGGGGTCGAGATCTCGCTCCAGAGCTTCGTTCCTCGGAGCGAAAATGGTGATATTGTACTTGCCGACAGCGTCTTCGAGGGTGTGAAGGAGGAGGGCCTTCTCCACCAACTCGGCGAGTTCAGTGTAATGCGAGTCGAGGAGAGCCACCAGAACCGAATTGGAGTTAATCTGGCCGGAGCTCGACGAAGGAGACGACCTGAGAATGGAATTTTCCGGCAATGCGGAGCATATTCCCGCGAATAATAAGAGGAGTACAAGCTTGCTTACCCCATGGACAGTGGAATCCATGGCGATTGCAGAATCGAGGTTGTGTACGGTGCCCCGTGTGTATCTGGATTTTGTTGCGGTGCCGGTTGCTTTGTGTTTGGTCTGGGCGGACTTGAAGTGAAGAACTAAATGGGGTTGATGGAGGTGTGTGGGATCCGGAGATGGACACGTGGAGAGCGTGGAGGGAAGGGAGTAAAGAGATGGTGTGAGACCGGGGGTAGTAGATTGTGGAACGTTCTCATTGCCTGACAGGCTGGAGGTGGGGACCACTGAGTTTCTGTTCATTAAAGCAGAAGTTAAGTTGGCTAGTGAATCGCCGCCGTCGTTGTTAGCTCACGGCTCAGCTTGGCTTGCAGTACCTTTTTCGGTCAACCGTTGACCTCAATGTCCCCGTCTTAATTGAACAAAATTGTATTTGAACAGATTTAGTAAAACAATATATTACTTTTTGAGCATGCGAATTTCACTATTTTTAAATTTTAATTCTTTTTAATTTAAATATAAATTTTAAATTCTAATTTCTCAAGTATGAATGAGATAAAAGATATTTAGGAGAAAAAAAAAATTAAATGGTCTTATTTCTACATATAATGTTTTTTTTAATTAAAAAAACACCTATAAAAGTGATTGTAATAAAACTAAGTATCACGATCCCACGTTGAATATGTACTAAGTAGATCTTGTACTTTTAAGGAGAATTTAGACTTCAAGGCATCTTTTATAGGACAAATACATCAGGTTAATATATCAAAGCAGACAATATCTCACTAAAATTGGACGCAAAACTATTACACTAGTTATAGTTAGGATAAGCAAATGCTTCAATTAAAATTTAGGAAATAATATTATATAATAAATTGTAAAATATTTAGATTAAAAATGTGATGATGCCCATATGAAATTATGAAATAGTAGGATTATATATGCAATATTAATCCAAATTACATGAAGAAATTATTGTTAGTCCACTAATTAGTTCCTCCACCAAAATGCAATTCTTTTAGGTGAAGGAAGGATTGTTTTTAAAAAAAATAAAATAAAATAATAATTTCAAAATCCTTTGCTCTAATCTCTAATAACATAATTGAGTTTGAACTTTTTTTACTTTGTCTAAAATTTTATAGGGATTTTAGGTCCAAACTAAGTTTTTAAAACACATTTTTGACTTTTCGAACTAAATTATTTTTTACTGTAATATTATTATTTTTGTTTCAAACGGTGAAACTTGATTACTCTCCTATATAAATGTTTATTACTCTTTATAACTATTAAATATTGGAGGTCGAATTATTTATATAAAAGCAAAATAAAAGTCTCTCGCATCCAAAAGATTTATGTAGCCAGCTGCATCTAATGGGATTTAAAACTCTTGTTGTTTTTGTAATGACTACACAAGTCATACGCATGTATTTACCGTCCTCATTTCCTATATATTTTGGGCTCGTTTTTATTATAATTCTCAATCCTCTCTTTTTTTACCTACTAAGTGAAAAGTTAAAAGATAAAATTGTCATTAAATGCATTGGTAAATATACATATTAATTATATTTTTTTGTTTAAAAGATATCCTAAATTGGTCAATTTAATTTTATAATGTTTTTTAATTAATAAATTAAATAGTCAAAGATCTCGTGCAATGCATAGATGTCTAGCAACTAGTTACTAAAATGCAAAAATTTGGAAGGGATAAGTTTAGAGTTTCAAATCCCTTTTTTATTTCCATTTTGTTTTTATCAGAATAACTGAAATTTACTTAAAATTTCATCAATTCTTCCTTAAATCTATTATTTAGATAACAAAATCCTATCAAAATTCAATGATTAAGCATATTTAAATGAAAGTAGTACTAAGATGAGTGACCTACTATGAAATCATTGTGTTGCACTCTTTTTTAAAATATTTTTTTCCGCCTAATGAGACTTAATACTTTGATTTATCATCGTTCATTAACCAATAGAAAGCGGACAACAATTCTCAAATAAATCATTTGAACTTTAGTTAAAATTTCTTTTTCTTTTTTTTATTTTATTTTTTTTATTGTTTGCATCATTCCTATCTCGTGCAATTCAGTCATTTTTGTGATAATTTTACTTTTCCATTTCAATATTCTTATCATAGTTCAAACTTGAGTTCTGTAATATAAAATTCTAAATCTCTAACCATGTTCCTCAAAAACTCCTATTATATTAAGTATATCCATTTGTTTTAAAAGAAAATCAGTGTATACTACTTAAATAAAAATATATAAAATTAAAAAAAAAAAAAAAGCAACGCTGTCCTAAAATTTAGGAATGTTTTGGAATAGATTTCGATAATAAAGGTAGGATAAAGGGTCCGATATTGAGCCATGTGGTTCATCTTCCCATACTTCTTTGTAGAAATAGATTTTTAATTCCCCTTATGGGCACTTTGTTAAATCTTTCGACATTTATATATATCTTTTTATTTTGCCAATTTTTTTTATCTATTGTAACTTTTATTACAGCCGTTGGATCGTTTCTAAATCATACGATTGTGTGGTGTCATATATATGCTTGTAAGTCATGGGAAAAAAAGGGTATTTGCTTGTCATTTTTGTGCAAGGAAAGTTAGAGGGGGCTTTCTCTTTAGGAAGATTTTTTCTTCACTGGTTTGACAGGTGAAGGGTGTACAGGGGATCTGGGATTGGGGAGAGTCTGATCAGACCTTGTACTACCATCGTTTCATAGTGGATTTTTCTCCTAGTGCACACTCCGTGGATGTAGGCAATCTTGCCGAACCACATAAAATCTCTCATCTACATTTTTTCTGTGAATGTTCTTTATACTATTTATTTTGTTGATCGGAAGATTAAAATCGTTGTGCGTCAACAAGTGGTCTCAGAGCACGGTTTCGATTGGGTGCAGATTTGATAGATCAGATCGAAATAAATTTTTTGGATAGTTTTTCTATAGGAGTGCTCAAGATCAGAGCGGTTCGTTCAGATCGGATTGAGGTACCCGGATTCAAATCAGGTGTTGGAAAATTATTCCAAAATTTTTCAATTGAAAAATTGGATTGAGGTATGCGGATTCATATCAGGTGTTGGAAAATTATTCTAGAATTTTTTTCAATTGAAGGAGGATCATTTTTCAATTGAAGGTGTGGAAAAAAAATTTCAGAAGGAAAATTTTTTTTTTCACGAATAAAGAACATGATGAACAGTGCCAAAATTGGGTGACAAACTCGGATTCAAAATCAGGTCGGGTACAGAACGCAACAGGTTGACACACAGGTCAAGAGGCTGGGTTGTGGGTTCGATCCAAGCGGAACCCGATGAGTCAAGGTGCAGGTCAGCATCCGGGTCGACTAGCACACGTGCGGGTTTCACGTGTAATGGATCAGGGATCCGAGTCAAGCAGAACACATCGGACCTAGCAACCGGGTCGAGGCACGGATCCTCCCCGTGGAGCACTCACGTCATGCTGATGTCATCCTAACAGGTGCTGATGTCAGAGGAGAGAGAAAAAAAATATTTTAATGGCAAGTACTTCAACAGCCAAGTTCGAGGTGGAGCCTTTTAATGGAAAAAATAATTTGAGTTTGTGGCAGAGCACTATGAAGGATGTGTTGGTCCAACAGGGATTGATTAAAGCATTGTATGGGAAAGACAAGAAGCCAGAGACCATGTCAGATGATCAATGGGAGGAGTTGGAAATGAAAGCGAAAAGTACCATTCACTTAAGTTTAGCTACGGAGATTAAATACAGTGTGTTGAATAAAACATCACCAGCTGAGCTTTGGAAAAAAATTGGAAAATATTTATATGTCCAAGTCCTTAGTTAATAGACTATATTTGAAGAAACAGTTGTATCAGTTGAGGATGACTGAGGGTACAGAAGTCAAAGACCACCTCAATTATTTCAATAAGATAATCACACAGTTGTTGAGTATTGAGGTAAAAATTGAGGAGGAAAATAAAGTTATGATTTTGTTGCATTCACTTCCCAGTTCACTTGATGCTTTGACAACCACACTACTGCTAGGTAAGGAGACTCTTACAGTTGATGAGGTGACTACTGCCATTCTAAAGAGTGAGAATTTTCACAAACCAGATTATCCAAGACATGGAGAAGGGTTGGTGGCTAAGGGTGAGTCTAGCCAACAGCAAGGCAAGAGTTCTAGCAAGGGTAATTGGAATCGAGGGAAATCTCAATCCAAGTCCAGAGGTAAGAATGGGAATTGGAGGAGTGGTTGTTTTTATTGTGGGAAATAAAGGCATATGAAGAAGGACCGTCTAAGAAGGAAAAGAGATTTAGAGGAAAAGAACAAGAAGAAGACGCAGGCTACTGTAGTGGAAAGCAGTTCATCAGTTTTTGATGGGGATCTTTTGGCTGTTACTACTCCAGTTACTTAGCCGATACCTGGACTTTGGATTCGGCGTGCTCATATCATATGTGTCCATATAGGGACTGGTTTGACTCCTATGAACCAATCTCTAGAGGGACGGTGTTGATGGGTAATGATGCTCCCTGTGATATTCTTGGTATTGGAACAGTCAAAATCAGGATGTTTGATGGTGTGGTTAGAACCATCAGGGATGTGAGGCATGTTCCAGATAGAAAAAAAATCTGATTTCCTTGGGCTCTTTGGACAGTAATGGTTTCTCTTTTTCAGTTAGGGATGGTGTGCTGAAAATGGCTAGAGGTTCACTGGTAGTAATGAAGGATCATCTGAGGAACAATTTGTACGCTCTAGTGGGTAGCACAATGACAGGTGGAGCTGCAGCTAGTACCTCTTCAGATACAAATACATATGATACTACTCTGTGGCATATGAGGCTAGGTCACATGAGTGAGCATGGTTTGCAGGAGCTGCATAGGCGTAACTTATTGGGAGGTAATTCTTGTTGTAAGTTTAAGTTCTGTAAATACTGTTTGTTTAGTAAATAGCACAGAGTGAGTTTCAAAACAGGAAAGCATACAAGCAAGGAGGTGCTGGAGTACATTCATTCAGATGTATGGGTTCCAGTACAGGTACAGTCTCACAGTGGTGCTATTTATTTTGTCTCATTTATTGATGACTTTTCCAGGAAAATCTGGATGTATTTTCTGAAGCATAAGAGTGAGGTATTCATTAAGTTTAGGGAATGGAAAACTCAAGTAAAGAAACAAACAGGGAAACAGGTGAAGTTTCTGACATCAGACAATGGACTAGAGTACAAAAACAGCCAGTTAATAGACTTCTATAAGGAAGAGGGGATCACTAAGTACTATACAGTTTCACATGGACCACAGCAGAATGGGGTGGCTGAAAGGATGAACAAAACATTACTAGAGAGGGCAAGATGTATGAGGATTCAGGCTAATCTTCCTAAGTCATTTTGGGCAGAAGCAGTGAGTATGACATGCTACCTGGTAAACAGGTCTCCTTCTACAGCTATTGATGCAAAGATTCCTGAGAAGGTATGGATAAGTAAGCCAGTAGATTACTCTATGTTGAGAATATTTGGTTGTTCGTCGTATGTGCATGTGTAGGAACAGGAAAGATCAAAGTTGGACTTTAAGTCCAAATCGTGCGTATTTCTTGGTTTCCAAGAATGAGTGAAGGGATACCGGTTGTGGGACCCTATGGCATGGAACATGGTCATTAGCAGGGATATGGTCTTCAATGAGGACGCCATGTTGAAAGAGAATGCTAATAATAGGGTGGAGTCTGCTTCAACAGGATTACCTATTTAGGTGGAGCTGGATAGTATTTAGAATTTAGGTATGGGTTTGAGGACTTAGTTGCATTTGCTCTGATTACTAGTAGTGGAGATCCTTCTGATTTTCAGGAAGCAGTTCAGAGTTCTGAATGAGATAGTTGGCTTGGAACCATGGTTGAGGAGATGGAGTCTCTTCATAAGAATAACACTTGGGTGTTGGTTCAGAAGCCCAAGGACAGGAAGCTGATTGGTTGTAAGTGGGTTTTCATAAAGAAAGAACCTACTTCAAAATCAGAAGGGATAAAATATAAGGTCAGGTTAGTAGCAAAAGGATACAAACAGGAAGAAGGTATAGATTATAATGAAATCTTTTCTCCTGTTGTTAAGCATGCTTATATTAGATCCTTGTTAGCATTGGTTGCCATACATGGTTTAGATCTGGAACAGATGGATGTAAAGACAACTTTCATTCATAATGAGTTGGAGGAAGATATTTTTATAGAGCAACTGGAGGGGTTTGTGGAACAAGGTAAAGTACACCTAGTATGTAAGTTGAATAGGTCTCTTTATGGTTTAAAGTAATCCCCTACGCAATGGTATAAGAGGTTTGATTCTTATATGTTGAGGATTGGGTATGTTAAAAGCAATTATGACAGTTGTGTTTACTTCAGATTGCTTAAGAGTGGTGTATATGTGATCCTTATGCTATATGTGGATGACATGTTGATTGCCTCTAAAAATACTGATGAGTTGAATGTGTTGAAAGCTAGGTTACAGGATGAGTGTGAGATGAAGGATCTTTGTGCAGCTAAAAAGATTCTTAGCATGGAAATCAGGAGGGACAAACAATAAAAAAAACTGTGGTTGTCACAATGTAAGTATATTAAGAAGGTGTTGGAAAGGTTTAATATGGATAAGGCTAAACCGGTAAGTACACCTCTAGTTGCTCATTTTCAGTTGTTTGCTAAACTTTGTCCTTCTACTGATGAGGATAAGTTGGATATGGCTAGTGTGCCTTATACCAG
Organism: Malania oleifera; assembly: GCF_029873635.1. Taxonomy (NCBI): domain Eukaryota; kingdom Viridiplantae; phylum Streptophyta; class Magnoliopsida; order Santalales; family Ximeniaceae; genus Malania; species Malania oleifera. The sequence continues at coordinate 125,102,137 of NC_080418.1, forward strand.
TGCAGTAGGGAGTCTGATGTATGCTATGGTATGTAGTAGACCAGACTTGTCATATCTAGTTAGTTTGTTAAGAAAATATATGGCTAATCCAGGTAGAATGCATTGGAATGCGGTGAAATGGATTTTTAGATATTTGCGTGGCACTTCTGATTATGGTATTTTGTTTGAAAGTACTGATGATTGTAATGTTTAGGGTTACGTGGACTCCGATTATGCAGGTGGTTTGGATAAGAGGAGGTCTACTTCTGACTTCATTTTTACCATGGCTGGTGGTTCCATTAGTTGGAAGGCTATGTTGCAACCTACTACAACTTTGTCTACTACAGAAGCTGAATACATAGCTTTGGCAGAGGTAGGTAAGGTGGCTTTTGTGGTTAACTGGACTGATTTAGGAACTTGGTGTTATGCAGGATAGGTTACACGTATTCTATGATAGTCAGAGTGCGATCCACTTAGCAAGGAATCAGGTCTACCACTCTCGCACGAAGCATATTGACTTGCAATACCATACAGTTAGAGGTTGGGTTGAAAGTGGTAAGTTCCAGTTATTGAAGATCCACACAGCTGGAAATGCTGCAAATATGCTCACGAAGCCTGTTACATTTTCTATGTTCAAGCACAGTCTAGATTTAGTTAATGTAGTCTTTTGTTGATTGTTGACAAGGCATCCCAGAGTGTGGGGATGGAATGTTGTGCTTGGCTATGAATAAAAGCCAAGGTGGAGATTATTAAAAAATATGTTTTTTATTTATTTATTGTGGCTTTTATCACAGTCATTGGATCGTCTTTAAATCCAACGGTTTTGTGGTGTCATATATATGTTTGTAAGCCATGGGAAAAAGAGGGTATTTGCTTGTCATTTTTGTGCAAGGAAAGCTAGAGGGGGCTTTCTCTCTAGGAAGATTTTTTCTTCACTGGTTTGACAGGTGAACGGGTGTACAGGGGATCTAGGATCGGGGAGAGTCTGATCAGATATTGTATTGCCATCATTTCATAGTTGATTTTTCTCCAAGTGCACGCTCCGTGGACGTAAGCAATCTTGTTGAACCACGTAAAATCTCTCGTCTACATTTTTTTTGTGAATGTTCTTTGTGTTATTTATTTTGTTGATCGAAAGATTAAAATCGCTACGCGTCAACAAATATAATTTGAATAGTATGTTAAATTTGTTAAACCTTTGGGTGTAATAATTGAACTGTATGTACAAAAGACGATAATTGTTTCTAGATGTTAGTTCTTATTAATACGTATCAATGAATGTGCCGTGACGTTCCCGGACGCAAACTAGACGAGATGGTTTCAAAAAAAAATATTTTCGTGAAAAACATGGTATGATGGAGTCACCACTAACCTTTTGGATTGTGGTTAGAACACTTGATTACTACCCAATTAATGGTAGAATCGGTCTGCATTACCAGAGTCGGGTTCGAGAGTTCGGATACGCGAGGAGAAGGTACTAGTACCCCCTACGCACCCGTTCTTACGAATGGTACCTAATTAATTGAAAATTGTCCCATAAATTAAATTTAATAAGTCTTTGAAATTACTCCCTTTCAAAAATTTGTAAAGAAATGCACAAAATAAATATTATATAAGTATTCACTCAGAACCAAGGCATATTGTACTCCATAGAGCTCATACCTCCCTTTAAAATCATTGGAATGGGAAAATTGAGAAAATACTTTACAAAAATACACTCCCAACATTTTAAAATTTTATATGATTTTTCTAAGTATGAAAATATTATGTTGGGAGGTTTTGGAACTCATTTGGGATAGACAAGAGTGTCAAAAATGATTTTTAAATCTCAAAATTTTTTTCTTGATTCCACTCAATTTGTTTTTGAATTTTTGTAGCTTTTCCATGTTTTTCCCAAATGTTGAAATAAAAAATATATAATTAAAGAAAAGTAATGAAAATCAAGTCCAAAAATATTTTTTAAGAATTTCCTCCTGATTTTTTTCTGATTTTTTTTTTTTGTGTGATTTTCCTAAGTCCAAAAACAATTTTTAATCTAAAAAATATATTTTTGTGAAATTTTGTATTTTTTGATTTTATTTTTGTGATTTTTAACGTAAGAATTATTTTAAGAAGGAAAAAGTAATGAGAACTAGTTTAGATATATTTGTACAATTTTTCCCATTTTATCCTCACTTTTTGTAATTTTTCTGAATTTTTATGAGTTTTATCTAAATTTTCTATGAATTATTTAAAGTTTAAATAATATTAGGCTAAACCAATTTCCCACCATTTCAGAAGACCAGACCGGTTCAGAGAAGAACCGATCAAAAGGGGGGCTAGTCAACCGTTTTAGGCCCAGTCAAGCTATGTCGCGTGTCAACAGCTGGTTGGGCAAGAGCGTGTGGGTTAGATATGTGACGTGGCTCCATCTCGAGTGTCCATCAAGCGGCAGAGATCGAACGGCTTTGGGGCAGCCTTGTGTCCGGATGAGTGATCCACGTGTCGAAGACCGAATGGACGAGCGGCTGTTGATGTTGACTACTAATGCAGCGATCCGAACCGTGGATGCTGAACGATGATCCAACGGCAGTGGAGTGGCCGCGTGAGGCGTTGAAATTAAAGGAAGGCAGAGCGCCACATGTTGATCTGCAGTCAGAGGGGTGGAATACCGAGACTGACTTCCGCCGCGAGGTGATCTTGATTGTTAATAGGAGAGCGTGATCCAACGGCAGAGATTTGATCAATGCAGATGGCTGACATAGCTTCATTCGAAACGTGAATAACAAGCATGAATTCAACAACTCTAAGAGAGCAATGCGGCTTTCCGATCGAACGGGCGGTGAGATGCCACGTGCCTCAATCCCGCGGTCCTAGGGCATCTAATACTTAAACCAAAAAAATTGTTTTTGTTTCATTTTCACTCTCTCGTTCTCAAGAAACTCTCTTTCTTGCAAAACCCTAGTCCGAAAACCCTAGTTCTCTGCAACTGCCTCTCATTTTCACCCACCAATCCCCTCTCTCTTCTCTTGTCTTTTCAAGCTCTTTCCATCTCAATTCCCTAATACTCTTCGAAATCTCTTTTTTTTTCTTGAATCTGAAAATCTCACTTCGCATAATTTCCCTCTTGAGCCTTTGTGGTCTGGTCTGAACTGTCACAAAGTCCTTCGGTGAAACTCATGAGGGGTGGTGAACACTCAAAAATTTTAAACCTGCTAAAAATATAAATACTCTATGATACCATATATATATGTCCTTCGGTGAAACTCATGAGGGGCGGTGAACACTCAAAAATTTTAAACCTGCTAAAAATATAAATACTCTATGATACCATATATATATATATTGCAACTCGCCCTAACCAAGGAATCTCGGGTGCACCTGTCATTAATGGAATTAAACCATATAGTGGAAAATGCTAACATCTCAAAATACTTTACCAGAGTTCTAACTATTCCCACATACATACATATAACTACCTGTCTATGTTGACCCTATGGGTCATACCCTATTTTGATTATGACAAATACTCAGGTATTTAATGATGGGGGAGATTGTTGACCCTATGGGTCATACCCTATTTTGATTATGACAAATACTCAGGTATTTAATGATTGCCAAGTTGATGTGCAGGTTTATCTTGGCAGTATCCTATGATGGCACTCAGAGACTCGGAGGAAAACGAAGACTCTGAAGACCCTTGATATAATTGAGTTGTTGTAATTTATATTCGGGTCTGTAATAGTTAAGTAGGAAAGGTCTGTAATAGTAAATAGGTCTTTGGTTTGTGATAAGCTCACACACATCACATGCATGATAATACGTAAGCTCAAACCAAACCATGAATGAGAAAGGACCTTAGACAGACCCTAGGGTGTACCCTTCGGTCGACCGACACCGGACTTTTTCGGTGTCTTCAAAATTGGACCCCAAGTGGCCTTAGGACACACACATATGCACATATGTTTATTAGGCACTTGAAATTGATTGAGTTGGGTCAATTCGGGACCGAAATGCACACTTGGTGCACTTTCGGTCGACCGAGCCAATCAGTTCAAATTGGCCCGGTCGACCGAAACCGGTCCGGGTCAACTATTTGACCCGGTCCCGGTCGACCGACCCCTTATAGGTCATTTGACCTCGGTCGACCGAACCTCCTGGGGGTCAACAGTTTGACCTCCCGGTCGACCGACCATTTTTGTTCGTCAACAACTTGGTTGACCGAAGGGTCTCGGGAAAATTCCCAGCGGTCCGGTCGACCAAGCCATGTAGTTCAAAAAGTGTCCGGTCGACCGAACCTCGGAATATTGAAAAATCACCCTTCCCGGTCGACCGATCCCTTAGTTCAAAATGCCCTCAGTCGACCGAGCTACTTGAGTGCCGGTCGACCGAGCTACTTTTGGTCGACCGGACCTCTCGGGTTGCCCTATTTTTTTTACCGCGATTAAATGGTTTAAGCAGGGTTAAAATATTTGAAAGGTCATTAAACTTTCCTAATTATTCCCAATAGGTCCCCAACGGTTATATTTCAAGGGTTGTCTATAAATACCCCCTCATTTGGGATAATTAGTATGGGATTAAAAATATTGATTAAGAGAAATTCTCTGAAAATCCCAAATCCTATAATATTCATATCCAATCCCCATTCACTCATGCTTACCTTCTTCGATCTCTTAAATCCTCTGTAAGTCGATTGAGTGTTTATATTTAATAGGTTTGCTCTCCCATTCATATTTGATTGATTTATTTTCATTGAGAGCTAAACCTAAGTATTCTTAGGAGACTTTGTTAATAAGTCTATCCTAAGAAGACTTTGATAGATCTTCTAAGATTTGCACCTTCATTGCAACATCTTAAGAAGATTGTATTTGTTTTTGGTTGCAAAACATTTTCAAAATACATTCAAATATCTAGCGTGCTTTGTCTTGATAAAGCTTTAAAGAGATACTTGTTTGTGTGAGAAAAATCTTTGTTGCAATATTCATTGATTTATATCCATAGTTGAATACAAAGATTAAACTCCTTTTGCAAACCAAACTTATACATTGCTAGAGCTTCATATACATATATATATTGAGAAAACTTGTTGATTGAAATATATGAAGTTTGGATAATATCTTTGTTTGAACACTTAGATTGAATAGTCTGTGATACAAAGATCATTTAGGTTTGCACTCTCACGTACTCATTACAACGATAGTAAATCTATTTGAGAGTTGACATTTTAGACCACATTGAGCTTACATATTGAATCATACTGTGGTGTTTGTAATTGCGCGTATTTGGGTACATATCTGCTTTACTTGAAAGCACAATCACTGTACCATTTCAGTATAATACACATTGGTTGTATTTCCAGGCACGGGCCTGAAGAGGGAGACTAGCCCTGGAATAGTCCCGGATTGGCTTAGACCCGGTTAGGAAAGCTAGGTGCGTCGTCCTGTTAAGGCGTGTAGGTTGAGGTCAGCCCCGCTAATTGACCTGGTTAAGGTTGAGGTCAGCCCTGTGTTAATTTGACCTGGTTGTAAACGGTGCCGCTCCACCCTTAAGTGAGCTCTTAGTGGAATCCTCTAGCTTGCGAGCTTGAGGCGGGGACGTAGGCACGGTTGGCCGAACCCCGATAACATATCGTGTGTTCATTTATATTTCCGCACTTTATATTTACCGCACATGTATGTTATGGGTGAATGATGCGTATGACTTAAATTTCACATTATACTTATCTACGCGTTTGGAAATTGAATAGGCAGACCCTAGGTTGTGTATATACTGCTGTTTATCCGGTTCAACCTAGGTGATAAATTTTAAATTTCCAATTCACCCCCCCTCTTGGGAATACACCAATTCTAACAGTCTATATAATACAAACCATCAAATGCAACCGCTGGTGACTCACCAGCTCTATCTATCACACCCAAAAGTATAATCCCTGACCCATAATAAGTTAGGCACGATCTCTTGAAGGACCTGAAAATTTATTTGTATAATGGGGTGAGACACTTCTCAGTAAGATGAATTATATTATTATCAGTGTGTCGCTAACATGCGTTCCCATGTGAATATAAAACTTCAATTATTTCACTGTATATAAAAATGACATTAAAACTGTACTGCACTATTTATATATGAAAATACATAATTTCAGAATAATAAACTGTCGGCTCAATATAGCCCATTTATAGTAAATTTGCTCATATATGCATAAAAGACACTACTTGGATTGCTAAATTAGCATCGTCACACTATTACATACTCATATGACATGCTTCCCTCCATGACGGATTGTGTGACCCGAAGGCTGGACTCAGCCTATAACTGGTTGATCATAGCTGAGTCAAAAATAAGGTTGTAAGTATGATTGTGCCTACCTATGGTCACCTGGAACTGCATCGAATGGGCACCCCCCCCGGCACTGACATCGAGGTAGTACTATAGCCCAGGTCTCCAATCGACTATCTTGTATCACACTTCCATCCCTGTGTGATTACACTCACTGCCAACATATAGCTACGATACCGTGCTCACAATATCACATATCGCATATCCACAGGATTCTAGAATCATATATAGCAATTTACACAATAAAAACTGTATTATAACTTATTTTATATAAAACCTGACATTCAATAAAACCCGGCCCCCAGCCGTAAAGTAAAATTCGATCCCCCGCCGTTATATCAAAACTCGGCCCTTGGCCATTATATCAAAACTTGGCCCCCAGTTGTTATATCAAAACTTGTACCCCGACTGTTATATCACACTGTATAATATCAGTAAAAACATTTTGCTCAGATATGCCATTTAAAATCTGTTCTTACGCCATACAACTTTCATCTGATAACCATAAATAAATAAACTAACGAGGAATCATACAAGTTGCTGAAAACAGGGTATGAGTATCTCCAGGATTTTATTTAACTCAAACTACATATTTTATTGAAAATAGGAGATTTCAAACTAATCACATTAGTTTTCCCCAAAAACGTATAAAAGTCCAAACGACCATTTCCATATAACCGATTCATTCAGAAAATCATATATATCGTTTATGTAAACATAAATTGCAATTTAACCGGTTGGTAATTCAAAAACAATTGACATAATATAATCCTCTTACCTGATCCTGAAGGATATGCCTAAAACCTGCAAAACCACCAAATCCAACTGCACGAATCCGCTAAAAATCGATGGCCTACGTACCAAGAGAAGTGAGAGAGTCGAGGAGCACCCTAAGATGATTCGGAAGGCTTAGGATACGGGGGGGGGGGGGGGGAGAGAGAGAGAGAGAGAGAGAGTCTTCCAAAACCTAGGTTAGAGAGAGAGAGGCATATGAGAGTTATAAAAATAAAACACATAACTTAGCTTTTAAGTAAGCAGGCCCGCAGAAAAACCATCGCTGATTTTTCTGAGCTTGACAAAACCGTCAATGATTTGGCCTTAAACCAGCTCTCGGTTGTTTACTTGCAGAAAAATCGGTGACGATTTTTCTAATCCTTACAAAACCGACGACGGTTTTGGTCCTGGCCAAACCAAAATCCTCTTTTTCCCTTCCTTTCTCTTTTCTTTTATTTATTTCTTTATTTTCTTGGTTCGAGTTTCTACACTTAGGGGGCATTTTGAAGGAATAGGTCAACACGGACTTCAGGGAAGACCTCTTTAGATTCTAAATATATTCCCCGCAAAGATAAGTTTGATTTAATTTATTTCTCTTAATTCTTTTTTTTTTTATTTTTCTTTTTTGATTTTTTTCTCTTATGATTGTCTGTGTGTGATCTGTGTGTGAGTCTTGAATGTGTTTGATGTTGTTTCTGATTGCTGTGATCAAATAATGAGGATTTGAACCTGTTTGATGAGTCCTTGCAATCTAGTTAGGGTTTTGGGTTAGGTTTCGGGATCAAAGGTTGAAGGTTTCAAGTCTCAGATTGGTGCTTGGGTTTTGGGTCACTAAGTTAGGGTTTGGTGTGGGTTGACTCACATAAGTCAACCCAAGGTGAGTTGTGGACTCGGGTAAACCCGAGTGAGTCACGTGACTTTAGTCACGTGTGGGTTAAGGGGTGAGTTGGAATCAATATGGGCTTCAGGTGACTTTAGAAGTGGGCTATAAGCCGGTTTGAAAAGGAGTTAGGCCAAGTGTTTAAAAACCGATTAGGCTTTGGTCAGTATTTTTCAAAAGGGCTTCGAGTTTTATTTAAAATTGGAATGGGCTTGGTTTAGTCAGAACTGGGCCGGGGTAAGTTTTCAAAACAAATGGGCTGGCTTAGTTTTAAAAGAAGTGGGTTGGGTTAAATTTAGAAATAGGCTTAAGTTAAATTTTTAAAAATAGGCCCGAGGTGAAATTTTGAAAGGAGGAGGCCCAGGGTTTCTTTAAAAAGGTGGGTTTTCAAGCAGGGCTTGGGTTTAATGGGCCTTCACTTTAAAAATCAAAACTTAGGCCTAGAGGTTTTGTTAGAAATGGGCTAAGTTACTTTGCGAGTTCAGTTTGGATTAGAAGATCTGGACCACCATTCGGGGTGAGGGGTTTAGGATTGAGGAATTCAAATCTTGGCTTGGGTCTCGAGTTCAAGTAAGGTGTTAAGGTCTGAGCTCAAGTTCAAGAACCTGAGAGAGGGGGGTACTTGCACTCACAGATGCACAGAGCCTAGCACAGGTTAAGCATTCTAAATTAGAAAAGAGGAAATGGAATTGAGTTTACCTTAGGCCTATCACTCCTCCAGTCTTCTTTTCTAGCTTCTGTATCTGTATTCGTCTGGAAGTCTGGTTGTGTAATCTGTTGCTTCTGTTTTCTTCCAAACAGAAACCCTAGGGTTTCTAGTCCTTGCTCCCTCTGGGTTTCTCCGCTTCTGTCTTTGAATTGTGCAAACCTACCCTCTCAGAAACTCCCCATTTAGCAGAGCTTTCTTTTCCCGATTTTTTTTTTCAATTTCTATAGAGCTTCTCCCCCTCTTTCTAATTTATTTCTTTAAATTTCTACAGGGTATTTTGTGATGCTCTCTCTGATTGTTTTTTTCCCAATTTCCGTAGAACCTCTCTCTCCTCTAATTCTCTTCTTTCACTTTTAATTTTTGCAGGGTTTCTACTCTATTTTCTGATGGTGTATTCTGCAATGCAAGCCTCCTTATTTAGGAGGCTTGGGGGTCCAATTTTGGTGCCAATTTTCTTCCAGTGTGGCTCTCCCCCAATGAAATTCCCCTTCAACAAATTTGTCAGGGAATAATTATTCTTAACCAATTTCATTCCTTCTCTGCACATGTGATTTATTACTTTTTTGAGAATTTCATTTTTTTGAATTTCTAGCTAGATTCTATTTTTGTGTGCAGGTGAGCTCAAGGAATTCTCAGATATACCAACTCGCAACAAAGGATTGGAGGGGCTGAAATTTGTATTTATTTTGCATTTTGTTTTTTTTTTGTAATTTTTTCTTTGTGTGTATGTACCCCCGAGTTGCTTGTTCTACAACCATTATTTGTACTATCTTTTCCTATCCCTGCAGTTTAGCTATAACTTTTTGTATGTATTTTTTCATTGTGCTTTGCTAGCCTTAACTATACTTGGGACCCGTGCCCACTCTCATGTAATTTCATTTAACAAAATGTGACTTCAGGCATGTAATTTTGACCCGTAGAGAAATGTCACTGTTAACCAATTTTGACCAAAAGAAATACCTGATAATAAAATGACTTTAAGACCTAAACAAAAACCTTGGCCTCTTTCAAAATTGAAATACTTGATTTGAAAATTGAAAGGCAAAGACTCAACTTAAGATTTAACTGCTTTGATTCAAAAATTTTGACGGACTCAATTTAAGATCTAGGACTCAGATTAGAACTCAACTTAAAATAATAGCACTCCATTTTGAAATTCAACCAAAAGTTTAGAGGAATCAAATTTTAAAATTAAAATTAAAAGGACTCAGAATTTTTGGATTATGGGGAGAACTTTTGGATTATGGGGTTTAATCCACAATTAGTTTTGACATTGAGGGGCATTGACCAAAGTTAGAGAAACTCTAGTTTACACTTAAAATTAAATGGACTCGAGACTCGAAAAATGACCGAAACTCAAAATAAGACTGGACTCTATTTTTGAAATAAAAATACTCGGACTCAAGTATGCAACTAAAAGAATCAAGGACTTGATTTTGAAAATACACTGTTTATTTTACCACTCTTTAAGAAAAAAAGATTAATTTTGCAACTAGAGAAATTTTTATAAAAACTCGGTGTAAAAAGGATTCAAAACTTTCCTAGAATACTGGGACTCCTCTTGAAAACTATTTTGAAATGATTAGGACTCTAAACGGGACTCAAACTTTGGGAAGGACTCGATTAAAAACAATTCAAGGCTTAGTGCTTGTACTTAAGGTCGGTTTTATTATGCCGAGCCTTCCCAGAAAAGTCTGATAAAAATTAGGGTGTCTACAGAGTGTTAAAAAGAAGTTGGAGAAGACAGATTGAGATCTCAACAAGAAATAAGAAAGAACAATCTTAGGGTCTCAAATGAGGCTAAATAAGTTGACAAAGCAAAGAAAGAGAAAATGACGTAAAATAATTTTTGGTATATATACTCAAAGAAGAAAAATGATCGATGGAACAAAATTACCAACCTTTTCTTTAAACAATAATTTTAGAGTCAAGGGACTCAATTCAACTCATTGTATTTGAATTTTTAGAATGTATGTTTAAAAAAATGAAGAGAGTATAGATTTTTTTGACAAATCCTAAAAAAAAACAAAATTAGGGAGGACAAGTTGAAGAAGAGAAAAGAAAAAACTATGCTATGCAAGAGGGGCCCATGTCCACACATTTTATCACTTGATTGTATTGTTAAGCATTTTCTAAAATGAAAACTAGGCCATGGGAATAGGATAGAAAATGGAAATGGTTGAAGGCCATAGGGGGATAAGCCCTTTCTAATGTAAAGGAGCTCTTCAAGTGTAGCACTCAAAGGCTCAAAGTTGGTTTGAACAAAATTGAGTGCATAAATGTAGATAAAGAAATTTTGCAAAAACATAACTAGAAACGATAGAGAATTAAAGGTTTTTATGGTGTACAACACATGCTTCATATCTTTTAAAGATCTAGAAAATAAAAACTAAGAAAGTCATTATAAAATTTTTAAATAATTTGTACAAGTTTATCAATATTAATACTACCCATTGATAATGATGATTTTTATTTTAAAAACTAATGTTAATAACGAATATTACGAAACAATATTAATTATAAATCTAACTACAAAGTATTCTGATCTCCCTTAGGTTTGCTCAAAAGACACTCATTTCTCTAGAGATTTCAAGAATTTCACAAATTTTCCTTGACGTTTGATTTTTGTGACACTTACACCCTCAAAAGGTTTTTTTTTTTAAAAATAAAATATTAGAGAAGGTTTGTGTTTTTAAAAAAAAAAATTCAAGAGAAGTCTTTGATATTTTTGAAACCTCGGGATAGGTGAGCCTCTCAGGTGAAGTTAGTGTCTTCTGCTCTAAGTCTAAATATAGCAATCAAGAGTCATTCACGAGACCATTTAGCCTAATCCATCAACCAAAGAAGCCAATTAAAGATCGCTAACCCTCAAAGTGCAAACGTAATTTTGTTCAGTGTCCATATAAAGTATAAAAATAATAATAAAAATATTTGTCCAAATAATCTATTTAGAGATTTGCATGACGTACAAAAGATTGAGAATTCCTCCTCAAGAAAAGGAAAAACTTAACAAAATGATAACATAATACAAGGAAGTGAAAAACTTTCTCCTAGCCATAAACCACCAATCCAAAAAAATGATCGTTTATTTAGCATTTGGAATAGGAACAATCAAGTTCTATAAATTCTAAGAAATCCTACATCAGTGTAGTCCGTTAACCTTACACGACTTCTACAAATTTAAATGTTTAGAAAAACTTACGAACTTAAAAGGACAAGGATGTTAATATCTTCTCGTCAACAAAATGCTCACATCAAACTACATGAAAATATACATATAAAGGGTAGAGCATTATTTATTTATTATTCAAAGTAATAATTCCTAGAGATCAATTAGGGTAAAATGGATCTACAACATCACCAGACTGGTCTTGTACCCATTCAAACTTCAGGTCATGTGATTTCATATAATGAGGTGAAGACCAAACTTTTGGCTAAAGTCGGATTTAAAATGGTTCATTTTGAAATATCTACATTCACTTTCTCCCCAAGAAAATATTTTTAGATTGGAGGATTGTAACTAGATGAAGAATCTAATAAAATTAAAGATGGGGAGTTCTTTTCTATAACATGAAAATATTGAATGTAAAAGAAATGTTATGTTGAAGAAATAGACGAAGTAGATATTGATGTTCTAAAAAAATCACATTTTTATGTTTGGTCACCGAGGAAAATGAAAAAGAAAATAAAAAAGACACATAATCTATGAACAACATTTTGATTCTATACATCATTAATATTTGATTTTTTCATAATTTTAATCATATTAAAATAAATTTTTATTTTCAATAGTATTTAATATAGAAGGAAAAAACAATGAAAAATGAGTTTCTTTCTCCTTTTCTTTTCCTCAGCAAAACCCTTGATCCAAACACACCCATAGAGAAACCGACACCTTCAGTCAAATAACAAATCTGAAAAAGATGCGACACAAAATAGGAGATTGTTAGTGTATTTTAATATTATTATAATTATATTGTTTGTGTATTATAATAATATTATTATATCTTGGAAAAAAAGATGTACCTTGGATTGAGTTATGGTCATTCATTCATGTACCTCATAACTGCATAAGATTAATTATATGAATGTACCTTGAATCTAGGATTGTATTTACTTAATATATACATAACTTATTTATTAAGTACATAGAGAATGAAGGGTCTTTTTTTGTCTATAAATAGATCCTTGAGGCATTAGCACAACACATCAATCTCTTATCTTCATTCTCGTCATATCATCATTCTTTTCAGTTTAAAGAGTTTGACAAGTAAAGAAAGGAGTTTTTTTTTGTGGAGCTTTGAACTCCTCCATTTGTGCGGAATTGGAGAGAGTCATACGATTCAAATCGCGCTGTTGTATCCTAGAAGAGACAAGTTTTGAGGAGTTCTACTGCACCAGTTCATGGGTTAAGTCAATAAATCGCAAAGGGTTTGAATCTCTTTAAAGAGAACAAGATATCCGTGTCTCCACCCATTTGTAAAATCGTGATTTTATTTTTATTTTATTTGTATATAAGTTTTATCGTCTTATATTATTAGTTTTATGTTGATTGAAGGTGGAAATTGAAAATAGCTACCCTTGTGAACTGAAAATTGATGATAAATACTAGAAATTGCTGCCAACTAAATTCATGTAATAATCAAACCTCTTTAATTGGTTTATAATTTTTATTTTGCTATGGAAGTAGAAGGATTATAAATAGAAATTGTATATTTGTATAATGGGGTGGTGGGTAAGGGAGGGCATGGGAAGGGCAGAGCAATTGCATAAGCATTGACAGAGATGTCTCCACGGACGCTTTGTTTGTCTCCTTCTTCTTAAATCCTTATAACAACCCTAGGGCCCTCAGTATCATTACCTTTATATAAACCAAAAACGAACAAAGCCTTATAATTCGCAAGCCATTTCTGTCACTGTCACAAGCTGTCGGTGGCCTCTCTCTCTCTCTCTCTCTCTCTCTCTCTCTCTCTCTCTCTCTCTCTCTCTCACACACACACACACACACACACACACAAGAGGAAAATAAAAAACCAATTTTAGACTTTTAGTTGGGGTGGAATAATTTGGATGATGGGTTTACTTAAAGCATTTTGCTCTTTCAAAATAGATGAGTTGAAATTGCAGGGATTGGGTTTAATTAGCATTTTACTGGGTCAAAAAAAAGTCCATTGGGGAAAAAATCATTTAAACAAAGAAGTGTTTAGGAACATTTGAATTTATATTTGCATGAACTTGAAAGAATTGCAATACAATTTTATAACACGCCGTATCTAAATTCAATACCCCAATTTAATGTTCTCAAACGTAAGAATGCTGCACTTGAGATAATGAATTTTAGACTTTGGATTTAAATTTAAATAGATTTTCGAGAAATTTTAAAGTAACTTTATATTACACCTTATTAAAATTCGACACAAATTCAAATTTAGTCTCTCTCCAAACATAGGGGAATGTAACGTTTGGGAGCATGGATTCTGGATGTTGGATTTGGATTTGAATAAATTTCAAAATAGTTTTATATTACTTCTTATTCAAATTCAATATAAATTTAAATTCAAGCTTGATGTAATTAGTGTAATCCCAAGAAGAGGATAAAATTGGTATTTAAAATTTTTTGTCTTAGATCAAATTCAAATCACATTAAGTATAGCACAACTTAGGATCTTTCTAAACAGTCTCAATTCTCCTAAGTAATCAAAGATTTAGAATTCTCTACAAATTAAAGATTTGCATACAAACATCACATTATATCCCATTTAAATTTAAAGGTGTGTATGTAAAAAATGATTTACCAATTAATGCGAATATACACGAGTGCAGCATATCTCATTTAAATTAAATGTGTGCACGCAAATAATTTTATCAGTGAATAAACAAGTATACACATATGAAAATTAAAGTGCAGAAAGTAAATAAGATAAAGAAAGAGACACATGATTTGTTATCGAGGTTTTGCCAAACCAGTCTATCCCCGCCTTAGGCATATCCTCCTAAGGATTCTACTAACCCTGCTCACTTAACGGGTGAAGAATAAACCATTTACAACCTCTCCTTACGGGGCGAGATAAACCTCAACTCAATTACTAGGTTGAGCCCAACTGGTCTACTTTACGAGGCAGAGACTCTCCAGTTCAATTTATCAGACTGAACCAAACCAGTTTCCTTTACGGGGCAGAGACTCCCTAACTAAATCAACAAACTGAGTCAAACTAGTACAATGAAAATAAAATTTTTCGTACAATTGAATGCTTCTACAAAAGCAGAGATGTACACAGTGAAGCTCAATGCACTCTCATATGATATGAAATATGCTTAAGTGAGTAAGAGTATTTTTCTCAAAATAATTTTGTAATCTTTGAAAATGATATATATGATAAAGTACTTCAAATATTTGAACTCCAATAAATATATCTCCAAAATAATTTTTTTTTAATAAACATTTAGGAGAATCTAGGGTTTTACTTTCAAAACATTTTGCACAAATATGATCTTTGATTAAAAATGAAATATGCAATGCGTACCTCAAAGATCTTCAAATCCTCAAATGAAATCTCCAAAAATATTTTCAAAATAAAGTATAGAAGATTTTAGAGTTTTAGTGCGAAAAGGAATTTGTGCAATAAAGCACAATAACTTATGAATCTTGCAATGGAAGTGCAAAAAATTCACAAACAAGAACTTGGTTTTTCCCAAAAATATTTATCAAGAAAAAATATATGGGAAAAACTATAAACAACTCTCAAATTTTGATTTTTCAAAAAAATAAGGAATGGATGAGAGTATTATGCTTTGAATAAAAATGAATGCCTAAAAATAAAATGTTCTCTTCCAAAAAGAATTTTTCAAATGATTAAAAGGAAAGAGAGTAGGAGAGAGTTTAAAAAAATTGCCCCAACAAATGATTTTTGCAATTAAAAAGTGTTTGGGGGAACTTTGATTAACAAATTTGCCTAAAAAATTAGGGAGAAATTTTTGACTAATCAAAGTTACTAATTATGTTTATGAAAGGAGTATATATAGACTTTCTAAAAAGAAAATGACCATTAGGGACACGCTTGGTATTTTAAAATTTGTTTAATTAAAAAATAAATGTGTTTAAGCGTTGAAAATTTGCCAGACCCGAGTGGTTCGGTCGGCTGGTGCTAGCGTCGGCTGGCTGACCTCACACAAGAAATTCAAAATTTTAAAACTGGGTTCGGTCTGTTGTGGGAGGCGTCGGTCAACTAGCCAAAAGCGATTCCGAACCTTTGTAGGTTCAATCAACTGATGCTCAAGGCCGGTTTGCTCTGTGAACAGTGTCAGTTGGCTGAGGGCTTTTGAACTAAACGGCCGGTCGGCTGAGGCTTGAAGGTAGGCCAAGAAAAAAGGGTCAGTCGGCTAAGGTTTGGACATTCAAAATGGACCAGTCGGCTGATGGTCAGTCGACTGAGGCATTTCCAACTGTAAAGTATCGGTCTACCGAGATCTTTTAAAAAAATAAGTTTTAGCCCTATTTTGACCCTCAAAGATTTAAACCCTTTTGTATGATTTTAACATTTTAGGAAAAAGGTTTTTCATGAAAGGTTGTGCCTCCTAAGGTTAGTCTATGGTCCTGTCTGAGCTTTCATCCATATCATGCAAGTCATGTATTATTACAGATCAAATATAAAAACTAAGATGCATTACAAACAAAATAATAAATCTCATCTTTGCTCCCTTGATTTCATGAAATGCGCCTAATTGTGATCTTTACATCCTTTATGGATTCCATCTTTAGTCCCCTTATGTGTGTGTTAAATTATATACGTGTTTACAAGTTAAGTACACACATAAGATATTTGTATTTTGTCAGCATCCAAACAGGGATCGAACTCAAAAAACCAACAAAGGTCTCTCCAAATATAGTGAAAAAATATTTTCTTTTTCAAATAGTTTTTTTTTTTTCTTAAGAATGTAGAAAAGGGATATGACACTTTTTATAAAGAGAAATAAAGTTAAACCTTATGAGATGTCAATATTTTTTATGCTAAATATTAATACTAACATATATAAAGTGAGAAAAAGACGGATTAGGAAGCAAAAAATCTCATTCAGATTTTGGCATCAATATATAATAGTTAGCAATTAGAGTTGAAGCTAAAAAATCTTTCAATTATTTATCTTAATTTTAAATAAAAATATTCTCATTAGATATGTATCTTATTTTTGAAACTAAAATTTCTAAAAATATCATTTTATGCAGATATTTTTGTTGTTGCGAATTTTGATTTAATGTAATATAAATTTGTATTAAAATTTGTCCAAATCCACCAAAACTTAAATTCAAGACCCGAAATTCATGCTCCCAAATACAACATTATAAGTTTGAAAAGACCTTAGATTTAGATTAGAATTAGATTTGAATTAAGACTCAATATAAAGTTGTATTAAAATTTATCCAAGTTCAAATCTAAAATCTGAAATTCATGCTACCAAATACAGTTTAAATTAAAATATAATTACTCTTTTGTCTATTTAAGATATTTTTAAATTATGCTTGATTTACAAATGGTATATTTATAAAATAAAACAACTATAAAGATTTAATATCTTACAAAATTAGATATGTTAGGAGCTTACAGTATGAAATAGTTATATTCATAAATTTCAATGCAAAAATTAATGTATAATTTATCATATTTCATGTTGGATGGAGTGATCTAAAATTTTGTATGGTTGATTTTTCTTTTCCCCCTTAATTATTATATTCCTACATAATGTTTATTACATTTTCATCTACCCCTATTGCCTCATCCAATGCATTCAAATTATCTTTACACCCTAGGCTGGAAGCACTTGAAAGAAAATGGCAACACCATAATCATATACTACATTAATAAGACGTAACTCAATCCTAGAATGAAGAAGAGTAATCATATATTACTTAATATAAATATTAAAAATTAAAAATATTTATTTAATTCATAATATTATTTTAATATAAATTAATATGATAACAATGTATTATAAATATAAATTAAGAACATCATTATTATTTATCAAAAGTAGTATTATATTATTTTTACTTAAAAATATTTAGTCATTAGTTAAAAATAACAATTAATATAATTATTAATTAAATTATTAAACATATATCATTTTATTATGCATAACCTATTAATTACTCAAAAAATATAATTAAATTTTGAAATGAACTTAAAAAAAAAACACTTATAAATTTAAATTAACATTAAATAAAATAAAAATCACTTCTTCATATGTAATTCCAAACGATCCCTAAACCTACCTTAAAATGCTGCCCAGTTACCACGGAATGACGAGGCAGAACACATACAGTATTGACTAAATAACTTCTGTACCTGATCAGCTAAAATTTGCAATATTCCCATGTGCAATTGGAAGCAAAATTTAGTCAAAAAATAGATACGAAATGAATGTCCTCTTATGCCCGTAGAATTCGAACTCTTCTGTAACCCAGTTACCTACATGCAGGACTTGTATATTCATAAATAAGTTCAGGGTATAAACCCAGTTACTATCACATTCTGCTTTTTCTATGACCATACAGATGATCGATCTCATTTATTTATTCTTAAACCAGATCAAAAGCATCGATGTTCATTCATCATATGTCGACACGTAACAAGCATCAAATCCACAGCATCCCAATTCCCAAATCTCAAACGGACAGGCACCTGAAAGGGAAAAAAAACATATTTCATGGGGCGACAGCTTCTACAGACCAAACTTTATTCTTGGAAAATATGAGAAAGGACGAGCAATAAATATCGGGGCAAACAAAAATTGATATAATCCATGAAAAGAGCAAACTTCTGACTTTAGGAAAACATTTGCAATCGACCGCGGAATTTGTGTTTCTGTATTTCTGGAATGAGTGTGTTACCAGAAATTCAGGCCACATAATTTTGTAATGCATCATTCCCACACTACGCATCAAACATTTGCAACCAGGAGATTAATAAGAATAGTACAATCAAAATAGCAAATATCACTCTTCTGCTATATATCATGATAATGTGGTAGATACCGTGACTAGATGTTTGGGCCTGGTGAGTATCATAAAGTCTATGGTCAGAAAAATGCACCCTAGCAGATCGCACAGAAACAGTAGCAAGTGAATCTGCTCATGCTCAGGAAAATGCACCTCCTTGTTAGCTGCTCCAAGTGGGAACAATCATATCATGTAATCTTGATCTACTTAGTTAAACAACAGTATGTTATTACTAGGGTCAATAAGTTAAAGTTTGAGAGACCCAAGAAATTTCGAAGCCATGACTCTCAATTCTCATTACAACAGTATTTTATGGCAATCCTTGTTCTTACATCTGTACAACCGCAATTTATTAGCCAAAATTTTATTGCCTGTAAGCATCCCTCTATTTCTTTTTGCTTCTGACCTATACTGTCACCACCAGCAGAATACATTGGATAGGTGTGGTACGCTTCAAATGGAGCAGACCACGATTGAGGCAACAATTAAAAAATCCAACAATTATGCTTTCCTAAATCCGAATACATCAGGGAAAATGAGCAAAAGTGATGCTAACTTTAAATTTTAGCATACAATTTATAATCTATAAGATCCACAGCATCTCATTCGCTGCCATATACAAAAGTAAAAACCTAAATGTCTGGAATCTTGGTATGGATAAGAAAACAAAACTGGAATTTAAATCCAGTGACAGTTAGAAGTACTCTTCACAACAAGTGCTAACACATAAATGTAACTCACTAAGATGACCGGAGTTCAGGCTGAGCAAAATTAATACCATTTTTCAGCAAACAGAATCCAAGACAAGTGGGATCTATAGGTTGTTTCCAAATGTCCAAGTTCGTAGATGCTAGCAACAGGAACATAAGCAAAGCAGGTCTTATCAGATAGTTTACATAATAACAAAAACTTCATTAAAGCAAGGACGAAAACATGGCTCATTTGGTTCATGGAATAGCTATCCTTACAATAAAGATGGAATATAACGAAAAGTTTGCGAATGTAGGTAATAATAGCTATTCCTTGTATGTTGCTTATTATTTCATTCAAGTGAATTGACATGTAATAAGAAAGGAATAAACATTCCTTATTATGGACTCAAAATGTTTCACATTGTTATTTGCTTTATCGTATCAATAAGGTTCTTTATATAACTAATTGTAACTAACCTATTATAACTAATCTATTCATAGGAATAAATATTTCGCAAACCAAATGTAGGGTTACAGTAAAGAGGATAAGGCATCTAAAAGAACAAAAGACAAGAAAAAGAAAATAAATAAATAAGTTACATCAGCATTGCCTTCCAGTCCCTATGGGTATATTGGACAGCAGCAGACCCTCAAAAACCTCAAAGGAAAGATCCCAAAAGGAAGCCAAAAAAGTAGCTCTCTCCCAAATCAAACTCAGAGGAGTCTTCTGGTCTTTAAAAATTCTAGCATTAAGACAAAGTGCCACAAAGCAGCAAAACCTGCACAATTCCAAAATGTTCTCCTTTTTCTATCCTTGCCAAAACCCCAAGGGCATAGCTATAAACTCATGAACAGCCTGCAAGCCACCCAAACCTACAAAGCAAGAGAACAGGTAGTTCCACAAAAACCTTGCCACCCAACAATGCAAAAATAAATGACAATTAGTCCCACTCGTGAAACATCACACAAACATCTGGCCTGAGAACCTTGTGAGGCCTCCTTGCCTGAAGTAAGTCATTCATGTTAATCCTGATGAGAACCAAAGTCCAAATGGAAGCTTGAATCAAGGGACTTTAGTTCCAAAAGAGCTTTATCCAGATGGAATGAAATGAGTTTTGGAGGTTTTTGTAAGATGAATGAAAAAATATTTTGAAGAAAAAAACCCCGAAGAATCCCCAGTCCAAAGCCTAACATCCCCCCACCAACAAATGCAGAACACTCAACAGGCAACTGGGTCCATCCGCTTCTCTCGTTGAGACTCTTAACGAAAAGGAAAATCCCATGAAACAAAGTGGTGTAGGACAAGAAGCAAAACCTTGGGAAGATCCTTGTTGGAGAATACTTACGAAGAATTGGATCGAGAATTGTTGGGTTTAGTTAGCAGTCTATTATGTGTTTACTATTAGTTAGTATAGGATTATGTGTATTTGGGGGCCGTTCGTAATATTTGTTTAATGTAGGAATTATGTGTTTACTATTAGTTAGTATAGGATTATGTGTATTTGGGGGCTGTTCATAATATTTGTTTAATGTAGGAATAAGCTTGTAATGTAATGCAGTTCTAGGGGTTTATACCTATTTTCATATGAAGAGGTTTTCTTTATAAATAGCATGTGAAAGCCATGTTGTAAGCAGTTGTTGAAGAATTTGAATTGGAATTGAACGTGAGTTTTCCCCCTGGTATCTCCTCTCTCCTCCCTTCCCTTCCCTTTCCTTCCTCTCTCTTCTAATTTCTCCATGGCTGCAGAACCATGATGCTGCCCCTGCATTGGTATCAGAGCCCAACCACAATCTCAATTCTTCCATTTCAGTCCACCCATTCTCCCTCGTTGTTCTCCTCTTCTCTTCTTCTTCCTTCTCTCATCTTCTTTCTTTTCTCTGTTCTGTCCTCAATTCCCTCTGCCCTCTTTTCTCCTTCTCTGCTTCTCTTCTTCAACTTTTCTTCTATTTCTCTCCCCATAATTCCCGTAGTTTTCTCAATTCTCTTTCCTTTCTTTTTTGCTGATCTGAACTGTCTTTTCTATTCTGATTATCTGTTATTCTTCCTCTTCCCTTCTTCTCCCCTCCTATCTTTTTCTCTGTTCTCGTCTTCATTCCATGCCTCTCCCTCTCTCCTATCTCTCTCTGATTCAAACTTCTGGCTTTCTGTTCTGAATTTCAGTTTTAAAAAAAAAAAATGAAAATCAGTTCTGCATTTTCTGAACTTCTTCAGAAATTCCAGCCATGTCCCTATTTGTTTGAACACCACATTGCAGTACCATCCTACAACACCACCCATTCCATTGAAAGTAGAAACCTCCGAAACCCTCCCCCTCAAAATTGCAACAGTCATGTGGCCCTGCGCCGGAAAAACATGCTCCAGCTGCCTTCAGAAACCCTAAATTCCTGTGATTTTCTCATCACACCACTAACACAATTATACTCCCCATTCATTGATCTCCCTTCGCCACAAAAATCATCACCACAAAGTCACTGCCGGCGACTCAAACACCTCACATGCCAACGATGCACATGAGAAAAAGTTGCTGGAGTCCCTGCAACTGCCAGTTTCACGATAAATTGCTTGCTGTCATGATATTTTGGGTCTCTACACGATATTTTGATCTGCAGAAAGTCATTTCGATCATGGACGCAGCATATTGCAAGCAAGTGTACAAATTTGACACAAATCACTAGAAATTGAAGAATTATTGTAACATCAGCACTTTA
Source organism: Malania oleifera (assembly GCF_029873635.1). Classification (NCBI taxonomy): domain Eukaryota; kingdom Viridiplantae; phylum Streptophyta; class Magnoliopsida; order Santalales; family Ximeniaceae; genus Malania; species Malania oleifera. The sequence continues at coordinate 125,124,192 of NC_080418.1, forward strand.
TAGCATGGATTTGTCACCGCCAGCAATAACAAATCAGTTTGCATTGCTGAGTTTGCGAGTTTTCTTAGTGACTTTGTTTCATTTCAGCATGACAATCAATATCAAAGGTGAATTAAAGATAGTTTTGGAGAAATTAGGATTACAGTTTGTGGGCAAATTGTGTTGAGGCTTTTGGTGATATATAGTTGCAATATATATGAATAAATCCAGCAATATGGTGACAGCTTAGTGGAAAAATGAATGGCTTTTGTCATGCTCTGAGCATAATATCAAGCCATTACCTTTCTTAAGTACAGGGAAGAAATATGCAAATTTATTTTTGATGGAAGAAGTCCTACGAATGTGATTTCTAGAAACTGAGTCATCCATATGCAACTTCATCCGCAACCCCGTCCAAAGCCTTATGATATATCTTGGGTTGATAACAATACCATATATTTTTGTGAAAGATGTTTGGTTCCTATCCAAATGGGTGCAATTTTGATTATCTTTAGTGCGATATCACTGATATCATACCTATGAAGATAGGCCATGTACTCCTTGGATAATTTGAGAGTGATTTAAAGACATGAGAACACATGTCTTCCACTATAATGGTAGGAAGATCATCTTGAAGTCCGCACAACCAGTCAACCAAGACAAAGAATCTATCAAAGTTACTCAACTTGATGACACTAGAAGCATGGCAATGAATGTGTTTGAAGACATTCAAAGTCTTTGAAACATTCCTATTGTTGAGCTTGTCATTCCCAATGTGCTTATTATTGATATGATAACTCTCAATTCAAATCTATGATGCTGCCAAAGGATCGTGATTTCTTGTATCACTCAAGCACTGGCTTTTGAAGAATCCAAGTTTGCTTCTTACTTCTGATCCTCCAGTATTTCAAAATTCGAGTCAGAATTTTTTCTAACTGAGGGAGAGTTGATGTAGGACAAGAAGAAAGGCCTTGGGAAGATCCTTGTTGGAGAATACTTCAAAAGAATTGGATTAAGAATTGTTGGGTTTAGTTAGTAGTCTATTATGTGTTTACTATTAATTAGTGCAGATTTATGTGTACTTGGGCGTAGTTTGTAATATTTGTGTAATGTAGGGGTATGTTTGTAAAGTAACATAGTTTTAGAGGTTTATACTTAATTTCATGTAAGAGGTTTTCTTATAAATAGTGTGTGAAAGTCATGTTATAAGCAGTTGTTGAAGATTTTGAATTGAATTGAATGTGAGTTTCCTCCTAGTATCTCCTCTCTCCACCCTTCCCCTTCCTCTTCTAATTTCTCCACAGCTGCAGAACCTTGATGCTGCCCCCGCATCACAAAACCCCCTTCATTAGGATTTTATTTCCCCTCTTCCTGAAGAATGCTATGAATTATCCCTACCAGCTTTAAGATGGCTTAAGCATTTGTAAATATTGGGACAAACTAGGGCAGGAAACTTTCAAAATTGGTTCTCGATTACTGCTCCATGTCCTAACTTAAAAGAAATCATTTCAGTCAATGTCAGTTCCAAACATCACTTGCTTTGCAACGACATAGAGTGTCAAATTACAGATAATAACCATGAACTACTCAGGCATAATGTTTCATCATCCCCATGTTGAATTGATCAGCTATATAAATCAAGACACCAAATAAACTTCAGTTATACATATTAAGTCGTCAAATTAATACATGATTAATAATAAATAAACGGATTATAAGTATTATGCAGATTTAGACATTATTTTCAACAAAAGAGTACTACAAGAATTTACTGAAAATATGAGTATTAGTTGAGAGCATCCATATACACAGCTTTTAGGATGCATTACCTTCAAGATGAAATGCTTAGAGTTGATGTAACTGCTGAAGAAATCCTTAGTTTGAGGCTGAACCTGCAGGACATGCTGCTTGCTTATTCGTGTCACTCACAGAAGCATTACCTTCAGCTTCTGCTATCGGCTGATTACCCAGATCTGGAACTGGACCATCCTCCAATCTACTTGGTACAGAAGCAGCACCAGCTCTACTATTTTCCCTGGTTTCTAGACGTTCCATCATGCGTGATACAGTGGCAATTCCTGCATTAACCTCTCTTCTAACTTCAGAACCAAGATCTGCCATGGAAGTGTTGCGAGAGAACCACCTATCCTTCCAGCCTCTTGTGCTCTTCGAGAATGTTTCTTTGTATCTAAATACACACACACACACTTAGGCAAGCTTTTAGGGGAAAAAGAAAACACTCTTTAAATTTATCTTCCACGGGAGATCCAAACAATGCTTTCAATATGACCCATACCTCATTGACATTGCATTAAATCGAGATTTTAAAGAGTCTGAAAATGATTGGAATTCTGATGGCCCTGCTCTATCTTGACTACTTGGGGAAGATCGATTAGGAGAACTACAAAAGGTTACAGATATTTTTTCAAAAACGTCCAATGCTGATGCATTTATGAAATCAATGAACTAATAAACGAAATATGAGGAGCTCATACCAACTGTTCAAAGAAGTTCCATGTTGAACACTAGAAAGAACAGTTGATCCAGATGCTGAGGCAGATAACTGATCAGCTTGAGCAGAAGGTGGTGGTGGGATCAATTGAGAGGATTCCTCTCCTGCTATCATGGGAGGGGATGATGGACTAGCAACTGCGATTGGGGAATCTGGTTCACCTTCCCCTCTTTGAGCTAGAGAAGAGGAAGAAGCTGGACCAGCAAGAGTTGTGTTTTGTTGAGTTGAAAACACTAGGAACTGTGGACGACCCTGAGCTGAAGACCTACTCCTCTGGCCTTCCCTTCTAGCAATATGGCGTGCCCTCCCCATCGCAGCAGCTGCAGCTAGGTGCTGAATTATACGCTCTTCAAGCTCAGCATCATTTGTGCCCACTGGTAACTGCATGCAAAAATATTCACACATAATATAGATAAAAACATGACTTGCTGGAGTTAGTTTGTATTTAATTTCTGAAAAGAACAGATGAGATGACAAGCTGCATCTAGTGTAGTTAGACAACAAACATGCTGTAATTCAAAATCCCCCAAAGTTGGATGATGAAATATTGCAGCACTTCTAGAAGCATTAAGCCTGAAGCTCCTCTCTCGTTCTACAGCCTCAAGCAATTCCTGGCTGCCAAAATACAAAATAAATGATTCCCATTAAAGTTAAATATTTACAACAAAGCCTGAAAGAACAAGGAGGAAATGCAGCATAAACCTGGTGGGATCCTTCAGACTGATGGGCTGCCAACACATGGGGCACTGGGAGCTTCTCTGACACCTAGACAAATAAAATGAAAAAATTCAAATTCTTAAAGTCCCACTAGGTGGGGTCGGCTACATAAATCTTTTTCCGCCAATTCACCCAATCAAAGGTGTTTTCCTCTATTAGATTAAGGGCTGTTAAATCCTTCCTCACTACCTCATTTCAAGTTATTTTAGGCCTACCCCTACCCTCTTTCATGCTGGAAAGTAGAAACAATAACTAACTCGCTCCTCCTCACATGTGCTCTATAAGGCCTGTATTTCAAATGCCCAAACCATCTAAGCTACCCCTCCCTTATCTTGTTTTCAACCGATGCTATGCCTAAATTATTACATATATGTTCATTTCTTACTTTATCTTTTAATTTTAAACCACTCATCCACCTTAACATTCACATCTCAACAACTTCTCTTTTTTCTACATGTTTCTTAGTTGCCCAATATTTTGAACCATAAAGCATAGCTGGCCTTATAGCCGTCAGATAAAACTTTCCTTTTAATTTTAAGGGTATTCTACGATCACACAACACATCTAGCGCACTCCTCCATTTTACCCAACTTGTTTTAATTCTATGTACTACATCTTCGATTTCCTTTTCAGCTTACATAATAGATCCAAGATATCTAAATCTATCAGTGCTATTAATTTTTTGATTATCAAGTTTAATCTTCTCTCTATTGCTACTACTCACATTATTGAAATTACATTTCATATATTTTGTCTTATTCCTACTTATCCTAAACCCTTTAGACTCTAATGTGGTTCTCCAAAGTTCTAGCTTAGATTCCACTCCGCTCCTACTATCATCAATCAACACAATATACCAAGGGATCTCACTTTGGATATTACTAGTTATTTCATCAATTACTAAAGTAAAAAAATAAAGACTTAAAGTAAAACCTTAATGTACACCTATTGTGATAGGAAAATCCCTAGATTCTCCTCCTACAGCCCTAACGCTAATCACTATTCTATCATACATATCCTTAAAAACCTCCATATATCCACTGCAAACTCCCTTCTTTTCTAAGACCCACCAAAGAATTTTCCTAAGTACTCTATCATAAGCTTTCTTTAGGTCAATAAAAACCATAAGCATATCCCTCTTCTTTTCCTTAAAACTTTTCCATTAAAATTCTGCTCAGACTACATTCTATTCTTAAAAATCAAGAAGACTAAAAGAGAAGTTAGAAGTCTCAATAGTCAGTGCAGACACTTCAAGATAATAATATACATTGTTTTGTCCACAACATAATTGCTTCAGCTTTAAGGTCACGTAGTGATCTAAATTCATAACAAAGCCAGGTTTTCCAGGAGGTAAGGGTTCAAATCCAGTCACCATGCTTATATATTCTATTTATTAACTTACTGTATACCTCTAATGGGTTTTATTCATTCTTTGTTCCTCTCCAAGAATGACCAAGCCACGGTGATATGAGTCAAAATTGCGAACCCTGCCAACACTTGACAGCCATGTCAAATCAGAGTCTGCACCACTTGAAGCAGGACCACTGCCCAACAACATTAATTCTCAATTCCAATCTACCAAAAACTAATACATAGCGGACTTCCATAGGATTATAATGCTCGGAAGATAACGAAACTAAATTGAGAAACCTAATTTTATTTTTAAATAATAATATCCTAGATTCTTGAATATATGACCCTAATTAAATTACACTAAATAAAAAAAACGAAAATACAATAAAAATTAGGAAATCAAAATAGATCTTGTCACACCCTGCATCACACTATCTTTACAGAATATAGATGTTCACGCAATGAAGCTAAAATCCCAATTTTTCTACAAATAAAAGCAAGTTGTTGATACCAACAGAATGTCAGAATCAAAATCTTCATTGCAACATATATCAAATATGTCTTTGATTTTTATAAAATTTCAATATCAGTAATTTTCTGCAGTTCCATTGAATATCTGAACATTCTCCATCTGCACTTCCCTCAGGTAGGAAGTCCAAAACCACATGCCCATTAACACTATGTTTGGGAGAATCACTTCAAAGCCTTCAATTTGGAATTGTGCAAAGTTAGCTGAAACTCAGAAAAACAAATACTGTATTGAGTGTCATCAAATTCCTCAGAAATCCAAATCCATGACACACTGTAAGTGTTTAGTCATGAACTAATTCCAAAATCCTTTGCCATCATTGGGCCCATGAATAGAATAAAAACCTATAATCTTATCAATGGAGAATCTCAATTCAAAAGAAGGAACTTGACCAAGTGTATCTCTACTGTCAGATGCTTACTGAACACTTCTTGGACAATTTTCATACTTTTTGAACATACTTAAGACATATTATCGCATATTGTAACATAATTTTATTTTATTAATAAAAAAATCAAAAGGATGAAACAAAGAGCAATCAAAATGTAGGTTATTGAAAAAACTTACTATAAACTTCTCAACATGTAAAATGAAAGAAATGGAAGATGTTCATAAAATTAAAAAGAAATAAAATGATGCATATGTATTTATGTTGGATATTTTAATGTACTGTCATATAGTTTTTGCCTCATAATATAGTATATAATTCTTAATAAGTCAGTCCCTCCAATAGCATGTCATATTTTTGAGATTTTTTGCGTCCTTGTACTCATCCCATGCCATCCCCCTCTAGTGTCCATGACCATGCTCCAAAGGAGACATACATCAAGAGAGAGGAAGTAGTCCAGATCAAAATCAGCGTCTTGACAGAAAGAAGAAAAGTTTCTGTATATCATGCCCTCCCTAAAAACCTATTATAGTGGGGGAGCTTTGTTTACCAGGAGTGGGGGGGTATTTTTTTTCAAAAAAAATAAATAAATAACTGCACTGATAGGCCTTTTTATTCTCCTCCCAACTTTCTCTTCAGCACTTTCTAAAAGTGTGATCCTTGCATTCACATATAATTAAATTGTCAACACTTACTGCTCAGTGGCACACTCTGTTAAACAAAAAATAATGCTTCCAACTATTAATACATTCAACTATCAGAATTGAACCTCAATGCCAAGTTCAACATCATCACTAGATACTTTTAAACCACAACATTACTTTTGACATAAGATCTGGTAGAGAAATAAAAAAACGGGATGACATTATAAAATTAGATGAGATTAAAGTGAAATGCACCTTTAGGAAATGCTAAGAAGACACTAAGGATGATATAGAAACAACTTACAATTAATTTTGTTTACTTTTTTGTGGGAGGAGGGAGGGCATAAATGTGATAACAATGCACAATAAAGGGCGTCCCCGGTCCATAAGGCTCCCCACTTTGCAATGGTAAGGGGAGGGTCATCACAGCACAATGAATAAGAAAATAATACTACTATTAAAGTAATCACACATTCAGGCTTTAGCAACCTCATTTTAACACAAACCCTACTTTTTACCAAAATATTGTCTTCATTCTTTAAACCAAAAGGAAAACATTTATAAATAAGCCCCATGAATGACAAATGACCAAAGGTAGAAATCAATTTATCATTTGTCGACAGGAGCAATAATAAAACCCAAACCAGTTAATAAGCCAGTACAATGGATTAGCCCCCAATTGCACTTCCCATAATTCGAATTAATTGCTGAGTTTTGTAGTTATTTGTATTTTTTAGCTATATTTGACCAAGCAATCACTAGTTTAAGACTATATTCCATACATTTATTTCCATATAACAGTTTTAGATCTATTTAATAATGGAAAGTGTCAGCCCCACAATGACTCCAAATAAACAAACATGTACACATCATCTGTTTCATTGGGGTTTTTAAAAAGCTTGGCTTGGTTGTTGATCATTGTAGGCCACATTTTCTCATCTTGTCTCTCTGATTTGGAGGAGAAAAAATGACCACTTTTTCTCCTTTTTTCCCTCCACTTCTTTTATTTCGTCTCACTGTATGCAAATCAAACAAGAGAACGGGGAGAGTAACCATTTCTTTCTCCTCCTCTCCACTTCTCTACAGACAACCATGGTGTTAAACCATGTAGTTTAGGACTTGGCTCCAAAATAAGGTCATATTCGGTTATTTTACCTCATGTTCAACCAATTTAACCAGCCCCAAACTTCCTACAGTATAGGATCATAACATCTTTCTATGGCTGTAGACCTTAAATTCTTTAGCCAAAAACCATGAGCAATGTACCCTATTTTCGTACATTCAAAAAAAAATCCTCATAAAATTCAGATCCCTAGCATGTAGCTTGTTAATGTCACAAAATTCCTAGAAATCAATCCCTAGTTCAAAATCTGTAACCATATTCAGAGTTCAAATAGTTCAAGGGTTTCCTGGGAAAATTTGCACCAAACATCTCATCTCAGCACAAGATTTTTAATTTGTGATTGCCACGGTCCAAAAATATTATATTAAAACAAACATCTATCATGGCTTTCCTAATTGAAAATAAGAAATTACAGGGCAAAGAACTACCATTCAAGAATGCACTGGAGATGAAACTCGTGCTTGCAACTAGTAACCTACAAAGGAAGAGATTGAATTGGTTCAACTGCAAAATATGTCCACCTCATGAAAAGAAGAGGCAACATGACCAAAATATGCATACAGTTGAAGGATCATTATCACAAAAGGCCTCAAGGCATATGCTGCAAGCATCCTCGCAGGCTTCCTGGATTCCTCCTTCCACAAAAGCCGCAGCCGATGTCAAATGATTTTCAGACTTTTGAGTTTCTTCCATCCCAACACCTACAACACAAACATAAGATTACAATGTAGAGAGTTCACAGTACATGAAAAGTGTAAAGATCAAACAACATCATACGCTTTAATTTATAAAAACAATACTCAACTGGAAAATGATCTTAGAACCACAACTAAAAGAAAAACAACTTTGATTATTATACTAATATTGGCAATATAGTCCACATAAAAAATACAATGAAACCAAAGATAGTGAATTTTATAGATATTATATAATTATTGAGCTTATATTACCTTTTAATTCAATTTTATCCTCAAAAATTATATTATTTAGGAAAAAATTAGAAACGTGCACCCAGACAAATTTTCATATTTCATTTAATAAATAAACAAATATGGAGGCAGTAAAAAACATTTGGAAGAAACCGATTATTTTAAAATTTTGTCCTAGATTGTTCAAATACATATACATACATAGAGAGAGAGCGAGAGAGAGAGAGAGAGAGAGAGAGGAGAGAGAGAGAGAGAGAGAGAGAGAGAGAGAGAGAGAGTGGGAGGGAGCAAAAATAGCAATAAAAAAAAGAGATAAATAAGGAGATCAAAGTAATTAGAAGGCGATCAATCTCCTGAATAATATATTTCCTGCTCTTGGCGTCATTGCCAGGGATACGGGCATTTGCAATACATATTAACCTCGTTCAAACTTACTTACCCAAAACAACCAGACGCACAAACATTTAAGTAACGTAATACGTAAGGAAAACAACCAAAATTCTCAGACATATAAACAAAAATAAAACCTCCTAGCCCAAATTAACACTCAATATAATTACCTCAATAACTACAGCTTCAATCAAAAGGCAACTGACCTAAATAAAACCCCGTATATTAAACAGCTCCAGCATTGGGAGCTGTCTCATGCCATCACATTTAAGCATTTCAAATTGAAACGCAAAAAATAAAATTTTAAAAACAAGGCAAAGAATCAACAACGTCAATCTCCGTATCGGCGCCGAGAAAATTGAGAAAAAAACAAAACAAAAACGGGAACCTGGAATCTCGCACGGAGTCTGCGCTTCAGAGGCTGCCGCGCGAATCCACGACTTTCCATTACTTTCCTAACGCCTTCTCGGCAACCAAACGGGGAGGAAAAGAAGAAGTGCAGAATTTACCTCAGTGAAAGCTGTGATGAGATTGGGGACTGACGATCTTCTGGTGAATTTCTCGGTAGATGTCGAGAAGACGGGTAGACGCAAGAAACCCTAGACGAAAGGAATTCCTCTGAGATAGAGGCAGCCGGGCGGAGACTGGTCTACTTCGTTCTGGCTCTCTCTCTCTCTCTCTCTCTATCCCCTCTTTCGTTCCTCTTTAACTTTTTGGGCGGTCTGACTACGCCACACAGTAAACTATCCCAGTTGTGCTTCGACCGACCACTGTAACGACACGTGGCGCGTTCGAATATTCACACGTACTTAGTGAAAAATTTGAGTACACTCGCTCGTTGAGTTTTTTACAAATTTAAATTTATTTTAATTAAAAACATTTAAAAAAAATTCAAATAAAACTTTATTTCCAAAATTCATGAGTCCAAAAAAACACCAAATGAAATAGCACTTTTAAATAAAAACCAATATTTGGAGTAGCATTTCTTTAAAAAATGCTAGATCATCCAGTGTTTTTTTGGACACATCAATCCTGAAAATAAAATTTCACCCAAACTTTTCTCAAATATTTTTAATTAAAATAAATTTAAATTAAAAAACTCTAAATTGGAAGAAGTAAGGAATAATAATAAATTATTAAGGTATACATTAAACAACGTAATATTTTAGGTAAATAATTAAATTTTGTGATTTTGAGTGGTTGTACGAGTTTTGTTGTAATGGATTATCGAGACTTTGAAAACTATTTTATGATTCAAGCATGTGATTAGTTGTGAAAACTATTTAATGGTTCAAGCATGTGATTTGTTGTTTAAAATATGACGTATTCAAGAAGCAAGGTTTAAGAACACTTATTCGGAAATGGTATTTTAATGCCCGGTTGATAAAAAAAGAGAAAACCGTTCGATTGATTTTAATGTCCTTAAAGACTCCTTATTAATGAACAATATGACGGATTAGTTTGAATTTAATGATAATTAATTTGTTACATTATACTATGACATTGAAAAGTATATAGAAATTAAGAGGTTGTTTGGTATTACTGTCAAAAATTACATAAATGAAAAGTAAAAATGAATTAAAAATTGGAAACAGAAATTAAAAACTAAAAATCACCGACCTATTTGATTAATATTTTAAAAACTATTACAAATTTAAAAATTAATTAAAAATGCCCAATTCATCTTTAAATCAAATAATGCTATAAAACGTGATTATAGTAATAAATTACAAATAATACACATTAAGAAAACACTATAATAAAAATAAAAATAACTATAATTCTTTAAATTAACTGTTATAATTTCAAATTTTACTTAACAATAAAAATTTTATTGGATATGGCAATTGAAAAACAGTAATAATATTTTGTAATTGGCTTTATCATTGTTTTTTTAAATTTATTTATATTTTTTTGGTAATTATATTCAAATTCATATGATCATTTTATTTTTATTTTAATTTAAAAGTGTAAAAATGAATGATTTTAATCTAAAAAAATTATTTTTAAATATCAAAATTTCTGCCAACACATTACCAAAATAATAGAAAATCATAAATTTTTTTTTTCATTTTTTTTTTTTTGCAAACAGTTGAAAACTGACAACATAACAAATACATTTTTATAATTTGTTTATCCACTATGTAGAAATATAAACAAAAAATAAAAAACAACAACGATAGATACCAAACAAATCCTAAAGATAAAATTAGCAACATCCTTGAGGTTTTGGAATTTGATGCCCTATCTCATGAGTTTTTAAAAACTATCACAAAATCTCATGAGATTTAATTTTATTGACAAAATGAATCTTCCATTAATTGATTATTTTATTGACAAAATAAACGTTTAGTTAGTTGACTTTTAGTCAATCATTAAGCTTAAAAAATTAAATTTTGCCTTTAATAAAATGACAATTTTATCCTTCCACTCAATTTGGATAAGATAAATTAAGGAAATAATATTAATTTGATAAATTAAGATGAAAAAATTGGTTAATTAATTACAATATACTTTGAAAATTAAACTTATAAGTGAATCAATCACCTAATAATTAGGTCGGATCAGCCAATTAACATAAACATTACAACATAATTAAATTATTAATTTAAATTTTAAAAATTATGACAAATAAATAAATAATACTAATAATTTAGAAAAATATTTAAATAATAATATTATCCAAAAATATTTGTTATATACATTTATGCAAATTAAATGACTAGATATATCTTTGACAAATAAAATATAATTTTAAAAAATCAACTCGCATTAGATGCTTGGCCAAATTACGGCTCACTTTACTGAGTCTAGCTAAAAACCATACTTAAGAACATAACAACTTGAATAAAATCAGGAAAAATTAGTGAATCGTCTTGAACAAAGACTAGCCAATTAATATAAATTGAGTTTTCTTTACCCATTTAGCATTTATATTTTATACATCGAACTGATATTCAATTTTATAGTTTTAATATATAAAGAATGAATTTTAAAATTTTGCTTTATTTTTTTTAATACTATGTTTGATAAGTTACATGGTCCGGACACATAGTCTCCTATGCTAGCAAGTTGGAACTGATCAATTATGTAATTCAAGGTATTGAATGCTTCTGACTTGTAATTTTCCCTATTCCCTACAATGTCGTGGAGTATGTTGTAAAACTTGAAAAGGAAGGTGTACTCCCAAGAAGGGGGGGGGGGGAATTAGGATTTTAAAATTTTCTTTAAATCCTTTTTAATAAACTCTTTCTCAATTCTCTTTAGTTTTAACAATTACTCATGTAAGATTGATTAACAATAGTAAATACAGCAGAAGATTAAATTATTTATCAACCTTAATGAACGAGTATGCTTACTTTGAATGCTTTATGAATTAGTCAAGAAATCTTTCAACAATTATCCAACAAAGGTAACTAAAATAAGATTCACAATATGAAATAATAACACAATCTCAGCAATGCTTCCAAGATTCAGCTTTTATATACGTAGCTGACAAAAGCCCTGCTATTAATATACAAGATACACTTGATTTTTCAATATGAAACACAATAGAAATTTCCAACCACTCTTCCAAAACTCATATTTTAAACCAATCATTTTCAAGATTAAAGATTGTTGTTGATTTTCTTTTAATGAATTTTGAGTTTTGGGTGTTAATCAATCAACATATTCCCTTTATTGTTTCCGCAATAAGATTTGATCAACAAACGTTCTCCCTTTCGGTTTCCACAATCCCAATATCAAATTAATTTTTAGTTTTTTTTTATTTCCAAACCAAGCAGTGTATATGAACTGAAAAATAAACAATCAACCACACAATTAATATGAATGGGAAATTAAAGAGAGTAAGGAAGAGAGTGAGACACGAGTTTTATGAGGTTCGGCTATACCCGCCTACGTTCTCACCTTAGGCAACACACCTAAGGATTCTACTAGACCACTCCTTTATGGGCGGAGCAAACCTTTTACAACACTCCTTCAATAGGATAGAGTCCTCCTCTCCAAGCGATACCCTATGCTTGGTTACACAAGAATTCCTCTTCTTGCAAATCCAAAGATCCAACAATCCTAAATCGTCACAAAAACAAAAAACAAATGGTGTACAATGACACTCTCTACAAAAGCTGATTAGTACAATTGATTAGCACAATATACTTCAATAGAAATCAATATAAAAAGAATAAAGCTCAAGATAATATCATCGAGGTTCTTTAGATTTGGAAAATATCAATAGAAACTCAAAGAACCATGGCTTTAAATCAGTAAATTCTCAATAAAAACTTCAGCAAGAGTTTGAGTAGGAGAGAGCTTTTGAGAAGTATTTGCAATATAACTTAATTGCTGTTTATACTCCTTGGTGTTTTGAAATCCTTGGGTTTAAGGGGTATTTATAGAGTTTATAAAGTGTATTTCGTGTTCCCCAAGTGACTTAGAGTGTTTCCCAAGTTTTCATAATGTTTAGAATTCAAAAACTCAATTTTGGAAATTTCCCATTACTTTTAAAAATCTAAATTTCGAAGAGTCAGTCAACTGGAAATAGAGAGTCAGTCACCTGGATAGTTAAAACACAGAGAATTCAAAGTCAGCAAGGAGTCAGTTGACTAGAAACACTAAGTCAGTTGCCTAGGTCATCTCAGGCTGTTGTTCAGTCGCCTGGACAAATTATGTCAGCCGTCTGGGATGTTGACAACTTCGACCAGTTTTTGTATTTTGAGTATAACTTTCACTATATAACTCCAATTTTAACGTTTTTGGTATCAACAGAAAGTTAAGAGAAAATATCACAACTTTCATGTTGAACACTTTTTAAAATAAGAATTGTTTGATAGATAAAAATACTCATCAATACAGACGTAGAAAAAAGAAGGTAATTTGAAAAACCTTGTTTTGATGCTTTTCATTCAAAAAATAATTTAAACCTTTTTGAAATAACTTTTGACCTTATAAAAATATTTTTCAAGTATTTTAAAAGATATCTAGGTCCAAGTAATTAACCTAAAAGTTTCATATATCCATATTGAAATCGAATAAAGTACTTACATGAGATTTCTTAAACTTAAGCACTCTAAGCAGTAAGTCTTTATGTGTAGCTTCTATTCTTCATTTTGAATTTGACTTTAAGTTTCATCTATAACTTCATGCTTCAATACGCTTCAAGTTTTATTTAATCATCTTTGAATTAATGCTTTAATACTCTTTAAGTTTCATTTGATCATCTTTCTTTGGAGTATAAGTTTTCGATAATCCTTGTGAGCACTTGACATTGTATTCACATACTTGAGTCTTGAAATATTATCATTTAATCAAATATGTTAAGTTCCTCTAATTTGTTATCATCAAAACAAGATTTTAAGTCTTGTAAGGCCAACAATCTCTCATTTTTTTATGATGACAAATAAGGAGCAAAAAATAAGTAAGCCTTAAAAAGGCTCCCCCTTACAATAAGCATCAACTTAACAATATTTGCAATATTAAGATCAATTTCAATATCATGCTCATATATTAAGATCACATCATGTCATAATTCAAGATCAAATACTTTCATAGTTAAGCCAATATACATGCTTAGGTATACAGTGTCGTGCTCAATTTTTGTCAAAAACTTCTCCCCCTTTGACATCAATCAAAAAGAGTAAGATATCAAGAAAAACATATAAATACTAAGGCAAAGAGCAACCATAAGCAAAAATATATATACAGTGAAGGCACAAAGAAGAAACTTTGCATTCATCATGCATAAAAAGATAGACTATAAGTCCCAAAATAGCATGAAAAAATACAAACGATTATATATCAGAATTTTCAATAATCTCCATAAATCATGATTTTATAGCTTAACAAATCTAACTCCCCCTGAATGAAATGTATTTTATGTTCAATAAATTTATAATTTCATTCTTGAAGGACAAACTATGTGTTTATGAAGGTGTCAAGATTACCATTCATGCTTTTAAATTTATTATGTCATGCTCAAATATCAATTAATTCCATTATGCTCTCCATTCGTAAGTGATCTTCTAGTGAAGATCACATTTATATAAGAGCATTGATCAAGCGTTGGAGCTCAGTAAATGCTTGCTTGAATATTAATTGGAAGATTTGAAGAAAAAGTACAAAGACGCTAAAGTAACGATCATTCGTTTGTGAGAGGATAACAGAGTAATGAGCGATAGGAAAAAGAGGAGGAAGAAGGGATGTGAGAGGTTATTGGGATCTTCGAGGAGTTCTCGTAAAGGTGAGAAGGAGGTTGTTGCTTATTTGAAGAATAAGATGAAGGACTTAGAGTACACAAAGGCAAGAGCCAAGGCTGAGGTTAAGGCTTGGAAGAAGCAGTTTGTGGAATTAGAGACTAGGGTTTTGTGTCTGGAAGAGGATACGACTTTGTTGATGAGGTGGGGAAATGAAGTACAAAAGAGGGGCCCATGTATGTGCGCAAAGGTTTAAGGTTAGTTGAATTGTATTTTAACTTTTATCTTAGTAATATTTTCTAAAAGTTTCTCTACATTACATTGTTCCTGTTGGTTCCCCAATCCAATATTGTATATAAGCCGTCACTTTCAGTTAAATTTGAAGTTTTACTTTTAGTTATGTCCTATTCGCCTCAAGCATTATTTGAACACTAAATTATCTAATTTGAGCACAAAACTGTCTTAACTAGAGTTATTTATTTACTAAATTTTTTAATCATTTATAACATTTTCTTATTTATAAAAATCATTTATAACATTTTTCTTATTTAATTTTATTTAAAATTATTGTGCAAGGAATTGTTGGGCTTGTTTTTGGAAATGAAAACTCTACTTCAGGTAAAGATAGGTAAGCTGCTCTTCTATGTTCATGATTATTTGTAAGGGTTAATTTTTTTTTTTTTTTTCCATTGTCTATTATCAATATGATTATGCATGGTGCTCGACTAAGGGCTGGTTAAAGTTTCTATACATTTTGATGTACAAGTTGTGCTGGTTATGATGTTGGGCACTTTGCTTAATCTGTATAAATATAAATATCTACACTACATATGTAATATGTTGGTAATGTTTGTGTTTTGGTACACATATCCAAATGGGCATGTTTGGTGAGAAAAGAGAATGCACTTTTAGTTCATTTGAAGTTAACTACAATAATCTCTTAATTTCGTTCTTTTTTCAATTAGTTCTGTTGCGTTGGTTGTAGTTTTACAAAGGCATTTCATTTTCATGTATAAAAAGGAAAATAGGTTATTTTTAGCAATTCAACTATGTATCCATTGGAAAATTTGGATAATGTGGCTAATCTTTCATGCAATAATTTCCTTTTTAAAAAAATGTTGTCATATTTGCATATTCTTATTTTAAAAATATTTATCAACTTCATATCTACATACATAGCCTTCTCACGTTTGTTTGAGCATGAGAGTTTGATGAAGCAGGAATGTTCATATTCATGGGATGAAAGGATACACATGAAATCTGGGCACCCTA
This sequence comes from Malania oleifera, assembly GCF_029873635.1. Lineage (NCBI taxonomy): Eukaryota > Viridiplantae > Streptophyta > Magnoliopsida > Santalales > Ximeniaceae > Malania > Malania oleifera. Next base: position 125,140,219 of record NC_080418.1, read on the forward strand.
TTCCCACCCTCCACAAAGGTAATTTTCTCTCATTCCCATGGAAATACTACTTTTTGAATGAAATTGTAGTCTTATTTTAGTGGGTTGGACAATAATGCCCCTATAATATAATATTATCACACTATTGTTATATATTCAAAATAATAATTTTTTGAAAAGATGAGTGAAAGTTAAACGAATATTAAACTTCATCCTTTATGTGAACATCATTGCAGATTACTATCCATAATACACTAAATGACTAAATTTTTTTTATGGATGGTATTATGTTATATGAATTGTAGATTGAACTACTGGAATATATGCTTGTGTTGAACGCCAACTGAATGGTTGATGCAATATATTGTGAATTGCATGCTGGTAGTGGATTTAGGTTGTTGTATGCTTAAAATGATTTATTTGCTGAAAACAATCAGGTTTCAAGTACATGTTTTATGGAAAAATGTCTAAGTTACAGACGGCATGCTGTCGAAATTTTGTTAAAATTATTCCAAAATAAAACCATGCACGAAGATAATTATGATAAAATAAATGTTAAAATATTTTTGAAATGATGAATGAAAGTTAAACGAATATTAAACTTCATCCTTTATGTGAACAACATTGTAGATTACTATCCATAATGCACTAAATGACTAAATCTTTTTGATGGATGATATTATATTATATGAATTGTATATTGAACTACTTGAATACATGTTTGTGTTGAACGTCTACTGTTTATTTTCAACTTATCTCCTCCTTCATTAGCAAAGCCTCAAAATCATTCTTAAAAGAAAATCTCCTACTAACTAAATCCTTCGAGATATTTACCTAAGTCTTTTGCATGATCAATATCGTCAAGTCTCCCTTAGAGTATTAGACTTTCAAATGTACACATCACCAGAGGAATCCCTATTCCATCTTTTCAAGGCCAACTTTAAAGATGCCAACCTTTTTATAAACCTAAAGCTCTCCCACCCCTCACACAAACAATTATTCTAAAATCTATATATAAAGGACAAAAAGAGAAGGACAAGAAACACAAATATCATAGAAGAATCCAAAATAAGAGGACAATTATTAGAGACCGGCCTAACATAGAACTCTAATCATAAACTAAGAAAGACCTCCTCCCAATCACACAACATGTAAACCTATCAAACCAACCAACAAAGCAACCTAACATTGGACAAAGGAAAATTTTCAAGACCACACCCCCAAATAAATATTCCAAACACTACAGCCTAGAAGTAATACAAGAGTCTCCCAACTCCTTAACTGAAGATCTAATAACATTAAACGCCCAACTTAAGACCCAATTAGGGAAACGTAGATCAAAAGCATACAAAAAATCTAGTCAAAATAAAGATCTATATCCATAACAAGTAGGTCCATACATTGAAGAAAACCACCACTCACATTTGCTGTCAAGACTCCAAGCAAATAGAAAGACTCAAAAACCTAGAGAGATTTTCCATCCTACTGCAGAGTGGCACATCTAGTATCCCAGTCCACAATTTAAGCCCGAGGAAGACACTAGGCACTTCCTAATCTTTGAACTGCATATCCCAAATGCCTCCCAAAATGACACCTATAGGTTTTGTTTCCATTAATAAAATTACATGATGAGAAACTCAAAATAAGTTCTCAAACTGCCCTAAATTTGTTCACATCCCCAAGACCCCCCCCCCCACATAACTAGGAATCCTCATAAAAAACTATAAACTAAAACCCAACACCCCCCCCCCCACCCCATCCTTCCCTTTACCTTTCTTAACCGTATAATTAATGGATGAATTCATCTTTTGCAAGCCCTTTCAATTTTTTTCCTTTTTCCTATCATCATACCTATAAGAGACCTTCACATTATCCACTTGACCAAACACATAACTTATTTTTCCCTTTATCTTTCCTTCGTTGGCTCTCAAATTTGGTTTTCTGTTTGGTTTAAGAGTTGTTTAGGGACACTTTTCCTCTCAGTTAGGCTATGCAGCATCCTTAGTTGTATGTTGTGTGTGTTTTTCATTGTCTGCTAATATGAAACTCTTGTGCACTCATAAAATTCATTACTGATTGGATTATTTTGAACTGTTTATTGTAAACAACCAGGTTTGGAGCATATGTCTATGAAAAGTGTCCTACTTACACACGAAATGCTGCCAAAATTTTTCTAAACTTTTATAATTTTGGAATTCATAATTTTACGGACTTCCATGCATATCATTGTCTTTATTTTTAAGTCATAAGGTTGTCTTGAGCACATTGAGCATCTGTATGATGTAAAAATCTTGTGAATTGCATACTTTTGTGACTTGTAGGTTTGGGAAATGTTCTATTTACAGGCAGTATGCTGCCGAAAATTTGTCAATTTTTTTCTAAAATAATCAAAGTCATATACTATATTTGTGAGAATGACTATAGTGGGCTGAATTTTAAGACATTTTTTAAAGGATGAGTGAAGTTCAAATGAATTTTGAACTTCATCTCTAAATTTACTTTTGCACATGTTAAGTGAAAATTATATCAATCATGGACTCATTTGCATTATTTGATTATTATAGTTATTTTTGAGTCTTAAGGAAGTTTTGTAAACTATAAACATCACATTCTATTTTTTCATAAAACTATATTCTCATATAGATTGTTTATGGGATGCACGAACACATTACATTATTTAATACTTATTATATGAAACTCTTGTGCACTCATAAAATTCATTACTAGTTGGATTATTGTAAACTATTTATTGTAAGTTTGAAGCATATCTCTATGAAAAATGTCTTATTTACAGACGAAATGCTGCCAAAATTTTTCTAAACTGATAAAACTTAACTATTTAAAATTGTATCATTTTGTTTAACTATGTCCGAATGTCCGATTATTTTTCTATCAAATCATTGATACTTATAGTACGTATACATATATGTTCAAAAATCGTTACTAATTTTTTTTTTATTTATAATTCTTAATTTGTAGGGTTTATAGCTGTCACAACATCAGCATGATGTCATGCACTATAGTCGGATGCAACTTTTGATTATTTTTTTGTTATCTGAACAGATGGAATTTCTGTATTTTAATTTGAATTTGTATAATGTATTTGAATTTGAATTTGAATTTTAAATTTTTTTTGTATTTTTTTTGTTATCTGAACAGATGAAATTTCTGTATTTTACTTGAATTTGTATTTGTATTTGAATTAGAATTAGAATTTTGAATAATTTATGAATTTTTTAGTAATTATGGTTTATTTTTATGTATGCGAAAATGTAGTTACAAATTTTTATAGGAATTAATGATTAAAAAAATTAATAATTTTAAATTATTAATGACGGTTTTAAAATCGTCACTAATAATTGTCCATTTTTTAAGTATTAGTGAAGGTTTCAAAACCGTCACTAATAGTAGAGTATTAGTGATGAATTTCAAGAGTGTCACTAAAACCGAAGTATTAGTGACGGTTTTAAATTCGTTACTAATAGTATATTATTAGTGACGGTTCTGAAATTCATCACTAATACTCTATCATTAGTGATTGTTTTGAAATTCATCACTAATACTCTACTATTAGTGACGATTTTGAAATTGGTCACTAATACTCTCTTATTAATGACGGTTTTGAAATTTGTCACTATTACTCTATATTAGTGACAATTTTGAGCCGAACCAATATAAAATTTATAGTGACGGTATTAGAGTTTTAGTGACGGTTATAATCCGTTACTAATACTCTATTATTAGTGACGCTTTTAAAATTCGTCACTAATAATTATTAGTAACCACAGTTATGGCAACTAATTCAAAACAGTCACTAATACTTATAAAAACGTCACTAATATTATTAGTGACGGTTTTGATCTTTTACTAATAATCTTATTTTTTGCAGGGATTCTTGTGATTATCTTTGCAAAACAGAATCTTAACTTTTGACAATTTGTAGAAGAGAGGTTGAAATTTGGCATCAATGTGTCATCAGATGATGAATTAGTGGATCACTCTTGCTGTATTGTAGTAGACAAGTATATGATCATATGCTCCAACTTATTGAGCTCTTTTGGATAATGCCAAGAACATTTAAAGAGACAGTCTCCATTTGGTGCTCTTCAAAATGTAAAGGTAACTCTAAAATGTGAATATGCTCTATATATGTAGCAATCATTTGGAACTTTAGAAAGAAAAAAATGTAAGAATTTTTCAGAATATATACTCCCAGTCTTCGATGATAATCAGAAGAATCTTGAATAATATATACTATTGGAGTTGGTTCTACCTTGAAATCTATTCACTAGATTGGGACAATTTGTTTTAGCATTGCTCATCTTTTGGAGTGTAATCAGACTTTATCTTGACTGTTAATTCCTGATTTTTTTACTATAATGGTTGTTCTTACTTTAGCTCTCAAGTCCTTCGCTTGTGTGCTCTTATTTTTAATAAATTTCACATTTTCCTCTTAAAAAACTAGGTTAGGCTCATTTATGTTGAAGTCATTGAAAAATGATGACAGAGCAACAGCTAGGCTAATCATTTAAAAGATCAAATTTCTTTAGTAATTTTTTAAAAAAATTAGACACTACAAAATTTAAAAAAAATCCTTTTAATGTAATTTTTTTTCATTATTGAAATACTATATTTGCACATGATATTAGTCAAAGGACATATTTTCATTTCTCTTTTAAATCACATTTGCATCAACAATTTGTTTGACAAAAGCAAAAGAAAGGAAAATAAGAAAGAAAGTTTCTATTATATTTTGTAGTAGCAGTTTAGTTTTAATATGATTTAAATGAAGAAATATTAAATGTTAATAACATAAAAAATTAATTTTTTGTTTATCAATTTATTATATACGTTCTTTTTCCCTTTTCATGATAATCAAACATGAAAAAGGCATTCTTTCATATTTTCTTTTCTTTCCTTAATATTTTACAACATTCATATGAGCCCCGAATATTTATGAATAAATTCTCCCCCTTAAGTGGAAATCATCTCATAGGAGCAATTCCAATTCCCTAGTAGTTGTCTAAATGAGTCTTATCACCGCATCTTATATGTCTCAGATTCATCTATTAGGCTTAAAGGATCCTTATTGACATCAATCACACACTTTGTCCTCCGTTGTTAGCACGTCAAGAGAATTAATTTCATACCTTGACTTTACGTTCGCTCAAAGTTATGAAGTGTTGGCTCGAATGCCACTTGTTCGAACTAGGAGAGTCTTCATGGGCAGGCTTGATATACATTGTTAAGTACCAACTTAATTCAAAAACTTAACCTTATTTGATCTTAGACCCAACTATATATATATAAGCCCTTATCCTCCACTTTATTTTTTAAATATAGAATAAACTCACAAGTGAAATACATAACAAATTTATTAATATTTAAATGACAATTCAAGTAAATTTTTACTCTTCTAAAAATTTGATTCAATAGCTCATAATTTTTAAACCTCCATTCATCTTGACTTTCTTTTTACATAAGAGAATAAAGTGTGGAACTTAAATGAAGGCTATATATACTAAAGAACAATCCCATTATATTTTTTAAAAAAATATCAAGAAATCCTATAAAAAAAAGCATTTAATTAATGTTGACCTTATATATCACACCCGGTTTTGATAATAACAAATACTTGTTGTATTTGATGGCTTTCAAGTTTGTGTGTAAGTCTATATTAGCAAATCAATTGATAACACATAAAGTAAAGCCTAAAGACCCTAAAGATTATTTCTTGTTATAATTTATATTATATGGGTCTGTAATAGTAATTAGGATATCGGTTTGTAATAATCTCTACATATCATGCATGTAAGTTTTGTAAGTTCAAAATGACTGTAGAATGGTCATAGGGACCGAATGACCTTAGGGCACCCTTTGGTCGACTAACGCCAAATTTTTGAAACTATCTTAAAATGGCCTTAGTAAGACCATAGTATGACTTTAGGTCCCAACATTCACACATAAATCATACAAAATATAAGAGTGTTAAAAATGTGCTTAAAATGAATATTATTAAGGAAATTGAGAGAGTTCGGGCGACCGAACCCCAGGAGTTCAAACTCCTCGGGCCCGAACTATTGAGAAGTCAACAGTTGACTTATGCTCTCGTACGACAAAACTATTTTGTGCATATTGTCCTCGGGCGCCCGAACCCTTTTTAATGGACATTCCACCAACTTGGGCGACCGACCTTTGTAGTTCAAATTGATCCCCAGGCGACCGAACACTTGAGTTCGGGCCACCGACTGAAGGACCAGGCACCCGAAGTCACGAACAAAGGCTATTGACTTTGATTCGGGTTGCCGAAGCACGACACAAGCGATCGAACCTATTTGATTACCTTTTATTACTGTGTCTGTTCGGGCGACCAAACCTCGGTTCTGCCACATGAACCTCGGAGGGTTAAAATTAATTTAATCGCGGTAAAATCAGGTTAAGTTGGGTTAATGATGTTTTAACTATTTGAAACTTTTTTAATAATTCCCAACAAGTCTCAAACGGTTATATTTTTTACCTTACTTATAAATATGAGTTCATTTGTGAAGATTAGCAAGAGATTAGCTAAAATCATTAGTAAAAATCATCTCTCTCTCAAAATCACATTTTGTCCAAAATACTCTCAAATATTGACTCTATTGATACGTTTTGATAGTGTGAAAGTTTATTGATTATCCTTGTGTTCATTAGATAGTGCTAATACTTCCATTGTTCTTGTTTGATTTATTTATTTATTTTTGGGGAGTTAGCAAAGTTTATACCACAGATTTGAATGTAATAAATCTTGTGTTGAGATAAACTAGTAAGTTTGGGATATTTGCATTGTTATTACAAGTGTCTCATAGCTTTGATTTTGTTGTGCAAAAATATTTTCAACAAACTATAATATTTTTCAAACTACTTTAAAGCTCATTACATTGAAGGAAAATATTTTGAGTTAAGTTTGAATATTTGATTAACATCTTTAAAATCCTAATTTGTTATTGAGATTTTATTTAACTTTTCCAAAGATATAGCTTATTTAGAACACTTTTGAGCATATTAACGATCATATCTTGTTGAGTGTGGCTTGCACAAAAATATACATTACTGAGCTTACATTATCTATATTATTAATGTGTATGTGATTGTACATATTGAGTACATATCTGTTTTACATGAAAGCATAATTACTGTACAAGTTTATTGAGAAAAATATTATTGTATTTTCAGGTGTGGCTTGAGGGGGTTTGATCTAACCCAGAAGGACCAAGTTGGGGTCAACCCTATGAATTTGACCTAGGGCATTTTTCGCCCCTCAAGAAGAGTTTGTAAAGGTTGAGATCAGCCCTGTGCTAATTGACCTGATTGTATTAGGTGTCGTTCTACCCGTTAAGTGAGTATTAGTGGAATTCTCGGACTTGTGAGCTAGAGGCGGGGACGTAGGCACAGTGAGCTGAACCCCAATAACATATCGTGCGTGTACTTTATATTCTCAGCACTTTATCTTTTTGCACGTGTATGTTATAACACATGATTTAATTTCCGCATATAATCTGCGCATTTGGGTTTGTGTATATAGAAAGACCCTAGGTTCTGAAATACCGGTGTTGCATTAGCTAAATCTAAGATTAATTTTTAAATACTCAATTCATCCCCCTCTTGGGAATACATCAAAGCTAACAATTAATAAAAAATAAATTTCAAATATAAAGTACTACAACAATATATGATGTCACAAAACTAAAAATCAAAATTTTTAATTAACATTTGCTAGCAAAGCAGGCATATCACAACAAACATTTCATGAAACAATCAAAATAGGAAACAAACAATGACAACTAAAAATTCCATCCACTTTCAACTTATTTTTTCTTGGAAATGCATTTTCTAATATTAACTATTTTGAACAAACTAAACTTGTCAATAAAGGATGTTGTCACACACAATGGGTTCATCCTGCGTCCAATATTTTAAATTCTAAATTTTTTAGTTTTTCAAAGAATCATAAAGATTTTAATTAATCTTTTGAGATTTATATTAAAAAATACAAAGAAAATAGTTTCTTTAAATGTGCAAAATAAACTTTTTTTTTTTTTGAAAATAATAACACAAAAAAATTGTCTTCCAATTTTCAGAAATTTATACAAGAGAATAGAATCAGGGTATTCCAATTGGATTGAATGGGATGACAGTTTCTCATTCATTTGATTTCTGAATTTGTAGAATCAAAAGATCTACATAGTATTAACCGTAGAAAACAAAATAATCAGTTTCACATAACACTTCTAACTTTTCTCGAAATCATTTTCATACTAGAATAACAATTAACCACAATAATCTCTACTCAAAGAGGAGAAAGACTCTTATAATTAAATAAGAAATACAAAGATGCGCCGTAAAATTTAACATGTAAAAATTTAACTCAATGGTTCCCTTTTAACAAATGGGTTTGGATAATAGTTCAATTCAGGATAAGAATCAAGTGGAGAACTTTCATGGAATCTTACAATACATTTTTCACCTTTTCTCGTTCTTTCCTTTCTTTTCTTTCTTTGATTTTCTTTTTCTTAAAGAGAAAAGACTTTCTTTGAAGCCAAACGGTTTACACTAGAGCACAACCATTCGAAGTGGCAATTGGCATCTTACCAATTGAGCTTCAAATCAGAACCCCATCCAGTGCCCATAAGAGCCCGACACTCCAACCAGCCACCCACGAGACAGACCGTGTCAGCATCTCCGCAAGTTCGCACTCTTTCCCTGCGCTCGGATCCACCTGATCACTGCTACCTGCTCCAATGCTTTTCTTCCCGGTCATGCAATTCTCTACAATTCCTGCATTTAGGTTCCCCTCTGCGAAGGACTCCTCCAGAACCCGGCGCCGTAGAACCGGTCCCGCATCTCCTTCTCCAATTCGAGGGCTTCCGCCGCGCCATCGCCTTTATCCGGCGGCCCCAGTTCTCCCATCCCCAACGGATCAGTATCGTCGCAGTGGGAAGTAGGCAGAGACGGCATCTGACGGAGCAGCGCATCCCTCTTCCTGCGCTGCCGCCGCAGATTGCACTTCCTCCACAGCCCCTTCGGCACCTGATAGACGGCCAGGACCAGCAGGTTCATCAGCCCGCACGGACAGCAGCAGCATACCGCCGCACACTCAGCCGTCGTTCCCCCCGCCATCTCCCCGACTGTTCTTTTCTCCTTCGGGGGGTTGCCCGGCCTGTTCGCCAGCAGCGGCTGCCGCCGATTAACCGCCGGCGACCGGAGCACTATTTGCCCGGTCATCGCAAAGTGCTCTTGCCCGATTCGAATCGGATCAGACGAGCCAAGAAGAAACAGATCTCCTGATGATTGGGGAATTGGGGGAAATGATTGTGCGCAGCAGACGAGAAAATTGGGGTCGCGGAAATGGGGAAAGAAAAGAAAACGTCAACGATGCTAGGAGAGGGAAAGGTCAAGGATGATGAGGGATGCGAGTATATTCGTATTTATATTGAACGTACGACTCCATTGACGTTAAAGAAGCTTGATCTTGGCTAGTAAATATGCGAGTAACGGGTTCAAGAAACAGAGATAGAGAGAGAGGAGACGAATATCTGCAGGGGATTTTAGGGGCGAAAGAGTCGGAGGATTTGTGGATTGGGCGAGAAGGGAGCGGAAGCCATGGAAGACGTGCAAACCAAACAGGACTACCAAACTTCTAGAGAGAGAGAGAAAGAGATAGGAGAGAGAGAGGATTTTTCTGAGAAATGAAACGGAATAAAATATGTTAAACGGATAAAAAAATCATAAATGAATAAATCAAATAAAAGTTTTATTTTTTTATTTTTTTATTTTTAGAAACTGATTATGAATTTAGTCTGGAGAAATTTTTGGCGAGGGATAAATTAGGAAGGCACCGTGTAATTTGCAAGAAATAATTAGAGTTAATACTCATTAATGAGATCCACACTTAAACATCTCTCCCCCTTTTTAGGTTTAAGGATTAAAAGTCATGACCTCTTTTGCTTAAAATGCACTAGTAATCATTACAGATTTAGTGACTTACGTAAAATTGATATTGTTTGGGATTTATGTGATTTGTATTTTGTCATTTTATTAAATTGATCTTGTTTGAGATTCATGTGATCTTTATCTTGTCATTTTGTTATGTCAATTCATGATATTATAATTTGTTGACTTTTTGAGTCCGATCCCTATTTTGATACTGACAAAACACATGTTTCTTATGTGTGTATTTAGCATGTGAACAAGTTCATTAATTTAATACACACATAAGGAAATGACGATGGAAACTTACAGGACTTAAAACCTATACCATCAAGCGCATTCCATGAAATTAGAAGAGCAAAAAGACGAAGAAAATATTTATTTCTTATTGTAATTGCATTTATTTTTATTATTTAGTCTATAATAATGCATGCATCTACATGATATGATTACTTGTTCAGACATGATCATGGATTGACCATAGGAAGTCACAGGACCATAGAGTGACCTTAGGGATCACCTTCGGTCGATCGAAAGTCGACCGACGTAGGATTTTTGGGGTTAACTCTCAACAACCATAGATTAACTTTAGGTCCCAAAATATTGCATGAAAAAACCCCTCACATCTTAGAAGTAATAATCATGTGAGTAAAGGTGACTTCAAAAGGGAATTAGAACTTAATTGCACAATCTTTGTGTGTTCGGTCGACCGAACTAGAACACACATAGACCTTCGGTCGACTAAACCTCCCCAAGGTCAACAGTTGACCATTTGGTCAACTAAGTTTGAAATGAACTTCAACACTCTAGTCGACCGAACTGGCACGTGGGAAATCCCAACACTCTGGTCCATCAAACCTCCAGTTATAATATGACATGGTCGACCGAGCTTATGAAATTTGATCAACCGAACCTGAAATAGTCGACCGAACCTCGGAGGGTTCAAAATCGCCCTAAGACGGTCGACCGAATCTATAGTTCAAAAGTTCCTCGGTCGATCGAACTTGTCAATATGGTCGACCGAACCTCTCGGGTTGGAAATTTTTTAAGAACTAAAACGTCATTAATTATTTAATTAATTTTTTTCAAAATAACGAGTGTCCCCAATGGTCATAATTTTCGTAAAATTTATAAATACCCTCTTATTTGCTTTGATTAAGAATTTTGATTAGCCTAACTTTTCTCTCAAATATAAATTTCCTAATCAAAGTTCTCCCACATACTCTTTTACTTGAAAAATCATTTTGAGGTCATATTTTTCATACTCTCCAAACTCTTTTTCAATTATTTTTGCAAATCATTTTTAAGAGAGTATTTTGTTTGGACATTTGTTTTTATATTCATAGCACAAATATCTTTGAACTTAACTCTTAGATTCTCCAAATATTTTTCATTTGCATAAATCTTTGTTGGAGAACATAATACTCATTTTCCCACATATTTTATTTGTGCAAAAACTATTTGAAAACCAAACGCTAAATTCTCCTACTTAGTGCTGAAAATATTTTTTGGAGAAGTATTTTATTAAGGTTCAAATTTTTGATGCATTTTATCATATATGTCTTTCATCAAAGATTGAAATATTTGTTTTACACACTTTCTCTATTGAGCATTATTGCATATCATGTGAGAGTACATTTGAGCTTAAATGTGTACATTTCTACTTGTATTTTTCAGAAGAATTTTCATGTACAAAAATATTTTTATTGTATCAGTTGGGTTGAGCCCAAAATTGAGCTGGGGAGTCAGTCTCGTAAGTGAAACCGGTTGGGTTCAACCCATAATTGAACTGGGGAGTCTCAGCTCCGTAAGTGAGACCGGTTCGGTTCAGTTCGAAAATTGAACTAGGATTTTCCTTACCTTGTAGGGAGAGGATGTAAACAGCTTCTGTTCCACCCGTTTAAGTGAGTAGGGATAGTGTAATCCTTGAGAGGTATGCCCAATGCAGGGACGTAAGCTGGTTTGGCCGAACCTCGATAATAAATATTTTATGTCGATCTCTCCCTATCTCATTTAAATTACTGCACTTTAAATTTAGTATATGTATGCCTATTTATTTACTGTTATATTATTTGCATGCACACCTTTATATTAAATGAGATATGCTGCACACATATATGTTTGCACTCACAGTTCAATTATTTTACATACACATTCATATTATGAATGAGGTATGAATTGTGGTAAATCAGCGAAATGCTTAATTAGTCGAAAAGTTTTTAAAACCCAATTCACCCCCCTCTTGGGATCACACCAAAGTCAACATAAATTAATAAATAAAAAATAAATTTTTTATATAATTATTTAAAATTCTTTAAAAAATGTTTCTTGTAAGTCATTTACAAACTTTAAAGGTGATAAAATAGGCTAATGAATCGGGTTGTTAATGAATAGGACTGATTTGAGACATGTTTAGAAGTGAGTGTCTAAAATATAAACTCGAATCCACCCGATTGGCTTATGGGTAGGGGTGTACTCGGTTCGGTTCGGTTATAGGCAAAACTAAAAACTAAACCGAAAATTGCGATTTTGAACTTCCTAAACCAAAACTGAAATCTAACTGAATGTGTTATTCCATGGGGAACCAAATATTCTGTAGTTCAGTTACAATATTTTTTGGGTTTTTTTTTACCTATTTTCAAAATATTTAACATTTATTTTTCATAAGGCATAGTTGGCAAGAGAGAGGTAGAGTTGGCGTCGTTGCTTCAGCGAGAGAGAGGAAGAGTTGGCATCGCTGCTTTGGCGAGAAAGAGAGGCAGAGTTGGCATCAGCGAGAGAGTAGATGCGCAAGAGGAGCATTGAATTGAATCTCATACTCCAAATCTGAAATCATGAAATGAAACCCTAGTCCTTGACTCCCCAATCCCCAACCCATATATATCATGTAATTATATTAATTTATATTTTTTTATTTAAATCAGTTTTTGGTTTTTTTGGTTCGGTTATATGTAGAAACCGAAGCCACAACCAAAATCAAAAATATTATTTTTTGGAAACAAAACTAAAACCGAAGACCAAAAAACCAAACCGCTTGTGATTTCGATCCAGTTTCGTCTCGATTTTCAGTTTTTCAGTAATTTTTGTACACCCCTACTTATAGGGTTATAAATAGGACTTGTTAATAACTTTATAATATTTTATTTTTAATTTTTTAAATATTTTAAAAAATATGAGTTAATTTTTTTTTTAAATACATACTCATAATTTTTCTCTTTAAATTTCAACAAATGTGGGTTAAAATTTAAAAATCACAAATACTTTGATTATTTACAATTTTTATTTTTAAATAATTTAAAATATTTAAAAATTAAAATTGTTAAGAAGTGGCAACTAAATGTTAAATGAGAAATGTAAAGACCCGAAAATTTAAAAGGATTAAAATAATTTGAAAAAAAATAATAAATAAAATAACAGATAGATAAATAAAAGGAATGGCGTGGGAAAATAAAAAAAATTAAATTAAAATAAATAAATTAAATTAAATTAAGATAAATTAAATAATTAGTTATTAAATTAAATATTTTTACATTGGATTTTAAAAAAATAATAATTAAAATAAGATATATATATATATATATATATATATGTGTGTGTGTGTGTGTGTGTGTGTGTGTGTGTGTGTGTAAAGTTAAGTTAGTGACAGAAGAGATAAGAAGAGAAGAAAGAAGAAGAATGAAGAAGAAGAAAAAAGAAGAATGAAGAAGAAGAAAAAAGAAGAAAGAAGAAGGCAGGGGCTGAACGACCACCCCCCTGAATTTTTATTATTATTTCCTGTGTCTGTCTCCATCTCTCTCCTTCTCTCAATTACTCAGCGAGTTTGCGACGAATCGGGAAATGGAAGGTACGGTTAGAATTTTGGTTCCGCTGCCGACATTTCTACTAGAGTAGATTTTTCATGGGAACGGCTTAGGTACTGCTCATGGAAAAAGGTAATTTTTCCTCATTTTCTCAATTTCGCTATTAATATGTGGTTAAATCGACGAACAGACACCACCATGGGGTCCTAGTCGTCGTCATCGTCATTTTGGCGTATGTAATTTTTCAATTGGGATTTTTTAGGTCCTACTCCAAAGCGAGAGTAGGATTTGAAAATTTTGGTAATTTGACTAAATTTAAGGGTATTATTATTTATTTAGGAATTATGACCCTATGAAATATTTAAATAATATTTTATTCAAAAATAATTTATTGGAACTAGGAATCTAATTTCAGGGTCTAGGTGAACGCCGCATGTATTTTTCGGAGTCCCTGTTGGCGTAGTTCAAGAAACTAGATAAGGGAAAAAATATATATTAAATCAAAATTTTTATGAATTTAATGAAAAAATAAATTGTGTTATATGTACGTGTGTATGTTTCAGTATGGGTAAAATGCCAACTGTTTAAATTATATTTTTTTTCGAGTTTAGGGCTGTTTATTAGATATGTATATGCGAAAATGAACTGATGAAAGTGGGAAATATTTTTAGGATAATTAAATAAGAAATGAAAGGTATTTTCAGTATATAAACATTAAATGTTGATTGGCTTATTTTACAGGCAGTGTATGAATTTTATTACTAAATTGTGTAGTATGAGAATCTGTACAAATATATGTTAAATGTATGAGATGCATGTTAAGTAAGTAAAGCAATGAAAATAAAATATGATATGAACAATGTTGTCTATGTATGTTAAATGCAACCATGTAAATTTAAGACAGCTGAAAGACAGTCATGTTAGCAGATCTAGCACACTTCTGTGTAGACTAACTGATGACAGCTAAGAGAAGCTGTGTTAGCATATCTAGCACGTTTCTACGTACACTAACTGATAATGGCTAAAGACCAGCTATAGTACGAAGTAATGAAATAAAATGTTATGCAATAAAATGACAATGAAATGAAATGACAAAGGTAAATGATGTAAATGGGAAATAGTCACTTAAAGTGAAACGAAATGCAAAGTTAAGTTATGAACAGGAATGGATGTGCATGAATGTATAATGACAGAAAAGAATAATGTATTATGATAATAGAAGTATGTATGTACGTAGAACATGTTACGATTGGGCGAGGCATACTCTTCGCCTAAGGACTTGCTGAGTAAGGCGAGTGCACTAGTAGTTACAGATGTGGCAGTAGTCATATAACGTATTAGGGTAGAGGGAACCTACTTATATGGGCGGGTAGATTTCCCTATCCTTAGGGCCTTTACCGATGAGCTATTGTTGAACAGCGTGAGTACGAGATTAATTTATCACTTGAGCGCTTACTGAGTAAGATGAGTATCCTGGTATGCTTTAATTGCGACCTTTGAGTTGCCTAAATATCATAGCAGAGGAGTGCTACTTGTAGGGCGGGTAATCACCCCTATCCTCGGGTAATCTCGTGGGTTAAATATTTGCATGTGTTTGATTAAGATTAGGGAATGATTTCGAAAATTATGTTAAGGATTTTCAAATGTTAAATATTATGTTATATCTAAACTCATGTTGGTCACACACTGTTTTAATATGTGGTTTCTTCCCTTACTAAGATGTGTCTCACCCGAATATGAATTTATCTTTTTTCAGGATTTCCTCGAGATCAAGCTTTGAGAGCTCGAGGTTTTTATAGCATTACTGGGAAATAAAAAAAGAAAATGGTATATTTCTATGTTAATTTTGGAGAATGTAAATATTTAAGTTTTATGTCTTTATGTTGTAAGGCTATTGAGTAAGGAATGATTGAAAAATTACTGAATTATTTTGGGAGTTATGTAAATTTATGGAAATGCAGGTGATGAATGATTTAATATGGATTATAATTAGAATTAGTAAACTCTGGTATGATGTTATATAGAGATTATGATTATATTTTCCGCTGCGTATGTTATGGAATATGATTTATGAGGATATGATCAGGTATAACACACCGGACCCGGGTTTAAGGGTTCGGGGCGTTACAGGAAACTTGTCGGGTACTTGACTCAAACCTGCTTGACCCACTCGTTAAATGAATGGGTTGGATTTGAATTGATCTAATTGTAAACATATCATTATACCTCAAACCAAAACTTGATTTAAACAACAGATCACAAATTATTTATTAGGTATTGACTTATTTTTCCACACCTAAAACTCTACATGTTAACATGCGAAATAAAATTGGTACGAGACAACCACTCTTATGGTTGCCAGGAAATTCTTTTTATTTGAAATTAAAACACTAATCCTTTCAATTTTTTAATAAAAAAATAAGACGGTCCATATGATATTGACAAATTCTATTAGTATCTATACTTTAGAGACTTATATTTGTTAATTTTATTCAATTAAAGTTATAATTAGTATATTTAGAGGCTTATGCCTGTTAGTTTTATTCAATTAAAGTTATAATTCAAAGTTATTTAATGGCGTTCATGAATAACATGATGAGACTTAATAGTGTACTTACTAATTTTATTCAATTAAAGTTATAATTCAAAGTACTTCACTATGTTTTTGAATAACATAGTGGGACTTAAGGGAAAGCCTCATTACCTTGTGGATTAATCAGTTAGTCCAATAATAAATTAATTGCATGAAGTCCATGGGCATTTAGGATCGACTTAAGGGCCATAAATTAAATAAAGGCCCATAGCGCTTTAACAATTACACCTTATTAGGGAACTAATAAGGGAAAAGCTCGGATAATTATAAAAGAGATACTCTGAAAAAAAGTAACGCATCTAAAAAATTCTTAATCTTCTATTATTTCTTTTTATATCTATCATTTCATTTTCCTAACTTAGACATTTGAGTGATTCTTTGAATTATGCCTTGAATCTTCCAAACTTTTTTTATCTTTGTCAAATCAATATATTAAGATCCGGATTTTAGGATAATAAATACTATTGTTATGAAAACAAAACGAACATTAAATTTTTGAAACTATTTTATACAAACTAGCCTCCACCTTAGAACTTGTATTCACCACAATTGTAGCGACCCGAAAATTTAAACTGCTAGAAATATAAAAATTAAAACCATAGAACGAAAGACTTCTAAAACATCCAAACACTTTACCAAAGTTCTATCTGTTCCCAAATACAAACATACATAACGTTATCTATGTAACGCCCCGACCCTCTAAGTGGACCCGGAGTGCTACTAATCCATTCATTTACCTGATAATCCACATTCTAATATCATGTATGCAATGGAAAACATAAATATAATTTCCACAAATAAAATACCTGAGTTTACTATTTCTATCTATAATCCAAAATAATTATTCATCACTTGTAAACTATGAGACCGATCGGATTGGTCAATTAAGTCACTCGATTGGGACCCCATTGGTGTCGCATTTGTTATATGCGGATGATATTCTTATTTTGCGAATGGTGGGAAGAGGTCTATTAGAAATTTAGTTTACGCTCTAAAAATGTATGAGAAGTGGTTAGATCAAAAAATCAGTAAGACAAAGTCAGCATTATTCCTTTCAAAATACATCACTCCTGCTTAGAAGTGTGGTTTATTGAGAATTACAGGTTTCATGGAAGGTAAATTCCCAATTACATATTTGGGTGCGCCTTTGGTGTCTGGAAAATTGTCTTCCCGGACATTGGAGCCTTTAGTGGAGAAGATTAAAAAGAAAATTGTATGGTGGAAATCTAAGTTGATCTCGAAAGGTGGAAGATTGATTTTATTAAGACATGTGTTGTCTAGCATACCTATTCATTTGATGTCTGTTATTAAGGTTTCATAGGTCACATATTCTCGCATTAACTCTCTTCTTTCTAATTTTTTATGTGGAGAGGTGAAAGATAAAAGGAAGATTCATTGACGTTCTTGGGGGAAAATTTGTAAACCTACCTCGGAAGGGGGTCTAGGCCTGAGATATCTTAAGGAAGTTTAGAAATCTCTTCTCATGAAATTTGCCTTCAGATTGCTCACCTCTAACAATTTGTGGGTAAGTTTTTTTCAGGACTAAATATTGCAGAAATGATCATTTATTAATTAGGAAGGGGATACCAAATGACTCTCAATTGTGGAAATCAATTATGGCCACCATTCCAGAAGTTATGGATAATGTTAAAATTTTGGTGAGAGGTGGGAACTCTTCTTTTTGGTTCGACAAGTGGCTGTCATTAGGCCTATTATCTGTGACCACTAAGGATATTTTGAACAAGAAACTGTGTATTAAGGATGGTTGACTAAATAAAAATTGGAACTTTGATTTAGTACTGGAATTGGTTGGTGCCGATAAAACAAGGAAAATTTTGCACCAGGTGCCGACGGGTAAAAGTGGGCAAGATATTTTTGTCTGGAAGCCTGCCCTTGACGGTAATTTCTCTACAAAAACGGCTTGGGAGGTAGTGAGGAGCAGAAGTGATAATTTTGTGTGGAATGACTGGTTTTGGCATTCTTTATTGCTCAGAAGAATCTCAATGTGTTTATGGAGAGCCTGATTTAGATATTTGGCTGTAGATGATAGAATTTAGGCCAAAGGAATATCGATGGCTTCGACTTGTGATTGTTGCGTTCAGAGAAGTCAGGAAAACATTGATCATATTCTTTCTTTAGGTGAGGTGGCTTCAGAGGTTTGGCATCGGGGTAGTGTGGCGTTGGGGATTCCTTTCCAACGATCCATTCCCTAGAAAAACAAAATGGCAAATTGGTTCCACTATGCTCAAAAATCATTATTAAAGGTATATTATTTGGGCTGATTCCGTGTTTGATTACGTGGTGACTCTGGAATCGTAGATGTAAAGCAAGAATGGAAGAAGTTTATCAAAGTGCAGATCAGATGTGGAGAATGTTCGATTCTGGGTTAGTTTTATTGCTGAGAGCAACAATTCTTTTCAAAAATTGAAGAAGTTGGACATTAAGATTTTGAATGAGTTTCAAATTAAGCATCAAGGAGTTTGCGATAGGCCTGGAAAAATTATTTCGTGGGTTAAACCTCTCGTAGGTTGGATAAAACTTAACTGTGATGGAAGTTGTAGGGGCAATCTGGGTACTTCAGGAAGTGGAGGAATTATTTGGGACTGCCATGGCATGGTAAAAGCGACTTTTTCAAGTTATTTTGGCAATGGTACGAATAATAGTGCGGAATTAAAAGCAATCAGGGAGGGAATTTGTTTGTGCAAAAGTTTGCATTATTTTAATGTGATTATTGAAAGTGACTCGCGAATTGTAGTTGATTGGTTTCGGAAAGGTAGATGGACTTTGTGGTATCTTTGGGAATTTTAGGAGGAGCTCGTGATGAAGTTAGAAGGAGTGAATGTCATGGTAATGCATCAATATAGGGAAGGCAATTGTGCGACTGATTTTCTTACTAAAGAAGGAGAAATGGGAAACAATGTAATCTACGAAAAACAACACCGTCTACCACTTTATCTGAAAGGTATTTTTCAGATGGATAGGTGGGGTCTCTTTTCTGTTCGTCCTTAGTTCAACTCTAGAGTTTTGTTTGGTGTATTTTGTTTTGAGTTTGGTTGTGTTTATATTTTTATCTTATTTGTTAGTTATGTTTAGTTTTGTTGTCCTTGTTTGGTTGGTTGCTGGTGTTAGTTTTTCTGTACTCTCCTTTTTATTTTATCTTGTAACCACGGTATTCCTCCGCCAAAAGTGAGGGTATATTAATAAATAAATGGAGGTGCCGCCCTCTTTTTAACAATATATATATATATATATATATATATATATATATATATATATATATATATACACATCCAGTATTCACAATCATCCATATCTCAGAAAACTTAAAACATAAAATATAAAGCATAACTTAATATATATCCCAAAAATTTCATCAAAATTATGCCATTTTCCCTTCTATAACCCAAAAAAAAAAAAAAAAAAGGTGTAATAACCTCAAGCTCTCTAAGCTTGATCTCATGGAGGTCCTAAAAAAGATAAATTCATATTCAGGTGAGACACATCTCAGTAAGGGAAGAAACAATCTATATTAAAACAGCATGTGGCCATCGTGAGATTATAATTAACATATTAATATCATTTTCAAACCATTAACATAAATTCTGAAATCATTTTCTGAACTTGATCCTACACATGCAAAATATTTACCCATGAGACTACCTAAGGATATGGGTGATTACCCGCCCATGCAAGTAACACCCATCTGCTTTAGTACATTAGGCAACCCAGAGGTCACAACTGAAGCATACTAGAGCACTCACCTTGCTCAGTGAACCTTCAAGTGATAAATTAATCTCGTACTCACACTGTTTATACAAAAGTTTACTCGCAAAAGCCCCCGAGAATAAAAAAATCTACCCGCCCATACAAATAGTTTCCCTCTGCCCTAGTGCGTTGTGCAACCTACTGCTACATCTAATACTACTAGTGCACTCACCTTTCTTCGCAAACCCTTAGGAAAAGAGTTTACCCCGCCAAAGCGTAACATGTTCTATTAGCATAAATACTGATAATGTCATAATACATTATTTTTTCTGTTACTTCAATAATTCACATCCATTCATGTTCTCAACTTTAACTTTCCATAGCATTTTACTTTACGTAACCTTTAACATTTTACATTGTTCACATTTCACATTTCATACTCATTTCATTTACATTTCCATTTCGTAACATTTTTATTTCATTCATTCGTACTACAACTCCTTTTAACTGTACATCAGTTTGTTCACATAAAAATGCATTAAAATTTGCTAGTACGACTCCTTTTAGTTGTCATCAATTAGTCTATAACTCATTTTAGCTGTCATTGTATACATGGTTTCATCAGCATAGTTCATATAACAGTTTTATCCTCAGTGCATTCCTTACATAACTTGCATCTCATGTGCATTCCTTACATAACTTGCATCTCATATATATAACATATATTTGCATAGAATTTATATTTACTTATGCGACACAATTTAGCAGTAAAATTCATACATTCCCTATAAAATAGGCCAATCAACTTTTAATGTTCATATACTGAAAATATACCTTTCATTTCTTACATAATTATCCTGAAAATATTATTCACTTTCATTGGTTCATTTTCACATATACATAGCTAAATAAACAGCCCTAAGCTCAGAAAACATAATTTACATAATTGGCATTTTATACCCACATGAAAACTCATATACATATGTAATATAGTTCATTTTTATTTAATTCATAAAAATCTGATTTGATATATAAAATTTCCCCTTACCTGAATCTTTGAACTACACCGACAGGAATCCCACACAGATGTCCGCGGTGCTCACCCGGACCCTGATTCAAAAACCCTAGTTTAATTAAATCAACCCTAAATAAAATACTATTTTAATATTTCATAGGTCCATAAATTCCAAATAAATAATTATACCCTCAAATATAACCAATTTACCTAATTCCTCAAATCTCACTCTCTCTTTGGAGTGGTACCTAAGATATCCAAATTGAAAATTTACTCCAGCCAAAATGTCGACGATCGCGACTAAGACCTTGTAGTGGTGCCTGATAGTCAATTTAACAACAGATTTAAGGAAAAATTAAGGATTTAGAGGGAATATATATTTCCCCAGGAGTGGTATTTACGCCGCTCCTACAACAAATCTGCTCTAGTAGAAATGTCGGTGGCGGAACTAGGAACCCAATGGTACCTTCCGTTTCTCGATCGGTCGAATATCCGTTGAGAAATTGAGGGGAGAGGGAGATGAGACAAAAGAAGGTAACGAGAGAAATCTCAAGGGTGGGGGGCCTTTTTGCTCTAGATCAATTGAAGTTATGAATTTCAATTGAAATCCGCAGGAAGCTTCTAGCTTCCTTTTTTTTTTTCTTTTACTTTATTCATTAACATAATATCATATTATATTATATACCTATATATATATCTTATATATATAACCACCATTTTACTTTACTTAATTAGTTAAATTTAATAATTTTTAATTAATTAATTACTAATAAATAATTTTATTTTAATTTAATTTTTTAACTATTTTGTTTATTTAATTAATCAATTTAATAATTTTTAATTAATTAATAATTACTCTTAATTAAAAAAAAAATTTCTAGGTTATTACATTCTTCCATCCTTTAAAGAATTTTGTCCCTGAAATTTGATAAATACTACTCTGAATAAAATCTCTCGTGACTCTCAACGAATCTAAGTTAACCTCGAATAACAACAATTAGGAACTCCACAAATTTAAGCTAAACTTGCTAACAATCCTCAATTTAAACATCAAACACCTAACTGAACCACCAACCATTACCAACATCCTCCTTCAAGGATTTCCCTCTCACACTCAATTATTTCAACCTTCGAATTCTAATTTCAAGTTCAAGTCTCTCTGCTTGGAAACATCACCGTCAATGGATTTATCATGGTTCTCTGAAATTCTAGACTGATTCAGAAAATCACAAAAGTCCGTCGAGGGATTTCCGCCTCCATGCTACAAGACAGAACCCTATAACTCTCAACACCTAACATACTCATTTCATATCCTCATTGTCATTTGTTCCTATACTCTAGTATTTATCATTCCTAAATCTGTAGAACCCAAAACCTAATTCTCTGACATTTTCCATAACCAAGCGACATGAATCTCTTCACACTTACGACTAGACATTGCTTTGATACCATTTGTAACGCCTCAACTCTCTAAGTGGGCCTAGAGTACTACTAATCCATTCATTTACCTGATAATCCATATTTTAATATCATGTACGCAGCGGAAAATATAAATATAATTTTCACAAATAAAATACCAAAGTTTACTATTTCTATCTATAATCCAAAATAACTATTCATCACCTGTATTCTCAAATATACACATCCAGTATTCACAATCATCCATATCTCAGAAAACTTAAAACATAAATCATAAAGCATAACTTAATATATATCCCAAAAATTTCATCAAAATTATACCCTTTTCCTTTCTATAACCCAAAAAAAATGATGTAATAACCTTGAGCTCTCTAAGCTCGATCTCGTGGAGGTCCTGAAAAAAAATAAATTCATATTCAGGTGAGACACATCTTAGTAAGGAAAGAAACAATATATATTAAAATAGCGTGTGACCATTATGAGATTATAATTAACATATTAATATCATCTGCAAACCATTAACATAAATTCTGAAATCATTTTCTGAACATGATCATACACATGTAAAATATTTACCCACGAGATTACCCAAGGATAGGGGTGATTACCCGTCCATACAAGTAGCACCCCTCTGCTCTGGTACATTAGGCAACCCATACATCACAACCGAAGCATACCGGAGCACTCACCTTGCTCAGTAAGCCCTCAAGTGATAAATTAATCTCGTACTCACACTGTTCATACAAAAGTTTACCCGCGAAGGTCCCCGAGAATAGGGAAATCTACCCGCCCATACAAATATTTTCCCTCTGCCCTAGTGCGTTATGCAGCCTACTGCTACATTCGATACTACTAGTGCACTCGCCTTTCTTAGCAAGCCCTTGGGTGAAGAGTTTACCCTGCCAAAGCGTAACATGTTTTATTAGCATAAATACTGATAATACCATAATACATTATTCTGTCTATTATTTCAATAATTCATATCCGTTCATGTTCTCAGCTTTAACATTCCAAAGCATTTCACTTTACGTAACCTTTCACATTTTACATTGTTCACATTTCACATTTCATACTCATTTCATTTACATTTCCATTTCATTTCATTTTCATTTCATTCATTCGTACTACAGCTCCTTTTAGTTGTATATCAGTTAGTTCACATAAAAATGAGCTAAAATTTGCTAGCACAACTCCTTTTAGCTGTCATTGTATACAAGATTTCATTAACAAACACAAACAGCATAATTCATATAACATTTTTATCCTCATTGCATTCCTTACATAACTTGCATTTCATACGTATAACATAGCATAAAATTTATATTTACTCATGCCAAACAATTTAGCAGTAAAATTCATACATTCCCTATAAAATAGGCCAATCAACTTTTAATGTTCATATACTGAAAATATACCTTTCAGTTCTTACATAATTATCCTGAAAATATTATTCACTTTCATTGGTTCATTTTCACATATACATAGCTAAATAAATAGCCCTAAGCTCACTAAACATAATTTACATGATTGACATTTTATACCCACATGAAAACTCATATACATATATAACATAGTCCATTTTTATTTAATTTATAAAAATCTGATTTAATATAAAAAATTTCCCCTTACCTGAATCTTTGAACTACACCGACAGGAATCCCATACAGATGTGCGCGGCGCTCACCCGGACCCTGGTTCAAAAACCCTAGTTCCATTAAATCAATCCTAAATAAAATACTATTTTAATATTTCTTAAGCCCATAAATTCCAAATAAATAATTATACCCTCAAATATAACCAATTTCCCTAATTCCCCAAATCTCACTCTCACTTTGGAGTGTTGTCTAAGATACCCAAATTGAAAATTTATTCCAGTCAAAATGTCGACGATCGCGACTAGGACCCTGTAGTGGTGCTTGATCGTCGATTTAATGACAGATTTAAGGAGAAATTAGGGATTTAGAGGGAATATACCTTTCCCCATGAGTGGTGCCTACGCTGCTTCTACAACAAATCCACTCCAGTAGAAATGTCGGTGGCGGAACTAGGAACCCAACGGTACCTTCAATTTCTCGATCGGCCGAATATTCGTTGAGAAATTGAGGAGAGAGGGAGAGGAGACAAAGGAAGGCGACGAGAGAAATCTCAAGGGGGGCGGCCTCTCTGCTCTGGATCAATTGAAGTTATGGATTTCAATTGAAATTCGCAGGAAGCTTCTAGCTTCCCTTTTTTTTTTCTTCTTCTTTTACTTTACTCATTAACATAATATCATATTATATTATATACTTATATATATATACACATATATAACCACAATTTTACTTGACTTAATTAATTCAATTTAATAATGTTTAATTAATTAATTAATTACTAATAAATAATTGTATTTTCATTTAATTTTTTAACTATTCCTTTTATTTGTTTATTTAATTAATTAATTTAATAATGTTTAATTAATTAATTAATAATTACTCTTAATTAAATTTTTTTTTCTGGGTTATTACCATCTGTCCATATATTACAATTCCAAAATAAAATATTTGGTATCTCACCAGTTGTAACGTCCTGATCCGCCACATGGGTTTGGGGTGCTACTTTAGTGACGTCTGAGTACCCGATACCATAATCATCAAATAAATGCAATAGAAACAATGAAACATTCTCCAAACATACATTATTAGAGTTCTAAGTTTCCTTTATACATGAAGGTTCCCAAATATCCATATTACAACCATTAATGCAAAACAAACCCATCTCAGTCTATACAACCATAATACATACTCAGGGCTTCAAACCCAGCTTTCAAACAGTAGAGTTCTTACCGACACTCACAAAAATCTAACTGGCTATCAACCTGCCCTAGGGTACGCTAAACCCGACCTCGAGATGGTCCTGAAAAGATAATTTGTATATTGGGGTGAGACACTTCTCAGTAAGAAAGATTAAGTTAATATCAGTGTGTGGTCAGCATGCACTTAGTGTTTACATAAAACATCAATTCTTCATTTAACTGAAAATAGTTACTTTACATTGTACTAACTTTATACAGTTGAAAATGTTTGCCTCGTTTCTATTGTATAAACAGTTCAGTAAATAAATAACATCATTTACATAAATCTATAGATATACATAAAAGACATTCCCTGTAACTAACGTCATTTACTTCTCCCATGGCACGGGTTGTGCGGCCTAAAAGCTGGACTAGGCCTGGGATGATAAACCCAGACTAAGTCAAAACATACGTCTGCATCTAACTTCGACTACGTAGGCATCCGCAACTTGCTTGCGGGATTCTGATTGCCCTACCACATCCTGAAAGTTCGAGCTTCTAGGGAAGGTACCCCCTCTATCGAGGCTAATAGGCTGAAACCACCCTACACTGCTATCTAGAACAGTGTGGGCGCACATGGCCACATACTGAATCTCTAGCAACGGTATCATGCTTATAACATACTGGTCCTTAGGGTTCCTAGAGCATATCATGCAATTTAAGTAATAAAACTGCATTTCAAACTCATTTCACATAAAGCCTGTCATTTAATAACTCTCGGATCTCAGCTGTCATATAAAACTCGTCTCAGAGTCGTTAAACATAATCCTGGCCCTTGCGGCCGCTATATCAAATCTTGGCCCTCACGACCGTTATAATAAATCCCTGTGTTTTCATAAACAGCTCCAGTATTTCACAAACATTTTTATTTTCGGTTATAAAATAGTACCTACATATCATTCACCTTCCACACAAGTTTAATATTTGAACATAGCCCGTAGGCCACCAAGAAAACATAGTATATTCAATTTAGAAGATTAAACCAAGCTTCGCACCATTCATTTTTACTCAAAATAGCATAACATATATCCTAGGTTTGAAAAAGGTTTATTTTGAATGGTCCGTTTTCGAAGTATCAACTGAAAACATAAATATACTTACTCCAAAAACATTTCATACGTTAAAAAGTTGACTTAACTTAATCCCCTTACCTGATTCTGAAAAAAAAAACCGAAACGAACCAAAAAATCCGAAACCCTAGCTTTTCAAACCATTAGAAACATGAGATCCTATGAGCCGGGAGGAGAGAGAGTGATTCGGGAGTACGAGGGAACCCATAGGAGTCTTATAGTGAAGAAACCCCAAAACCCTAGAAGAGCTCAAAAGAGGAGTTTTTAGAATTTATTAAAATAATGAGCTCACTTATATTTATAGGTGAGTAGCCCAGGAGAAAACTATCGATGGTTTTCCCTATATCCACAAAAATGTTGACGGTTTTGTGGTTGACTCGCCCTGTTGACCCAAAATCGGCGATGGTTTTTCTCATGCTTTATGAAATGGTTGACGCTTTTGGCCCTGCCAACTAACTTCTTTCCTTTTTCTTTTATTTTCCTTTCTTTCTCTCTTTTATATTTATGTTCTTTTATTTTTCAGGTTCGAGTTTCTATAATCTCCTCTCCTTATAAGAATTTCATTCTCAAAATTTGCTAACTGATACTGAACACATTGTAAACTCATGATCTATCTCTACTGAAGAGTCGATAGCCACCCACATAGTGGCCCTGTCCCAAGTTTATTAGATACCCTCACTTATGACGGAAGAATACCGTAGTTATACATAATGTCTCAAGAGTTTACAATACCATACAAAACCCTCCTAGAGACCATCCATACACAAACTCATAAACAACTAACAAACTAAAACATACTTACCTTACCGAACCTGCAAATAAAACTAACACCTACCTATGCAATCGTACTGGTCTGTCTAATACTGATCCTCTCTGAAAAGTTATGGGTACTTCTAGCGTATTGCTGTCTCTAGCTCCCATGAAGCCTCCTCGACCACATGATTACACCATAGCACCTTCACTAATAGTATTTTCTTAATATGCAGTTCCGATGTTTTCCGATTCAGAATCTGAATTAGTACCTCCTTGTAAGCCAAACATCCCCAATCTCTAAGGGTTCATCGCTGATCACGTGCAAAGGATCTGACACATACTTCCTTAGCACTGATATGTGGAAGATGTTATGAACTCTAGACAATGCTGAGGGTAACGCCACTCAATAGGCAACTGGACCAATCCTTTCCAGGATCTCAAATGACCCAATGTACCGAGGGCTCAACTTGCCTTTCTTCCCGAACCTCATCACTCCCTTCATCGGAGTAACCCTCAAGAATACCATATCCCTGATCTCAAACTCTAGTTATCATCGGCGAGTATCTGCATAACTCTTCTGCCAACTCTGAGTTGCTTTTATCCTTTCCCTGATAAGATCGACCTTTGCAGAGGTCTGCTGAACTAATTCAGGTCCCAAAACCTACCGCTCACCCACCTCATCCTAGTACAACCGAGATCAGCACCGGCGACCATACAAAGCCTCATATGGTGCCATCTTGATACTGACCTGATAACTATTGTTATATGTGAACTCAACTAACGGTAGATATCTAATCCAGCTACCATCGAAATTGAGCACACACACCTGCAGCATATCCTCTAAAATCTGAATGGTCTTATCAGATTGCCCATACGTCTACGGGTGAAACGCGGTACCGAAGGTGAGTTCAGATCCCAAGGTGTCCTGTAAACTCTTCCAGAATCGAAAGGTAAACCGTGGATCTCGATCTGAAACTATAGAAACTAGGATGCCATGAAGTCGTACTATCTCCTATGTGTAAAGCTCTACCAGCCTATTCATGGAGTAATTAACTCTGATCAGAACGAACTGCGTAGTTTTGGTCAGCTGATCCATAATAACCAAGATAGTATTCTGTTTATGCACTGTCGAAGGCAATCTTGACACAAGTCCATCGAGATATACTCCCACTTCCACTTTGGGATGTCAAGTGGCTGAAGTGGTCCTACTGGCCTCTGGTGCTCTGCTTTTACCTACTGACACGTCAGGAACTACTCCACAAAATGGACGATCTCTCTTTTCATGTTAGACCACCAGAAAGATTCTTGCAGAACCCTGTACATCTTCGTGCTCCCTAGATGCACTGTATATAGAGAGCGATGTGCCTCTTCTAGGATGGTTCGTTTAATCTCAGTATCATTCGGTACACAAATCCTGGTGTGAAATCTTAACACCCCATCATTTGAGACATTGAAATCTGAATTCAACCAATCCTATATTCCGCTCACAAGCTTTTCCAGCTTTGCATCTTTCATCTAAGCTGATCTGATCCTATCTTGTAAGGTTGGTTACACTACCAGGCCAGTAATGAATTATTCCTTCCTGTATTCCACTCACAAGATTTTCCAGCTCTGCATCTTCCATCTGAGCTGATCTGATCCTATCTTGTAAGGTTGGTTGCACTACCAGGCCAGCAATGAACGCCTAGTGATTTCCTTCTACTAACTCTACACCCAACCTCTCGAGGTCCATCCTGATCTGGTGCTGAACCCCAATTGCTAAGACTAATGCAGGCACTGACTTCCTACTCAAAGCATCAACTACCACGTTAGCTTTCTCGGGGTGGTAACTAATAGTACAGTCATAGTCCTTAATGAATTCAAGCCACCTGCATTGCCTTATATTCAACTCATTCTGGGTGAAGAAGTATTTTAGACTCTTATGATCAATAAAAATCTCGCACTTTTCATCGTATAAATAATGCTGTCAGATCTTTAGTGCAAATACAACTGCTACTAGCTCTAAGCCATGTGTAGGGTAATTCTTCTCATGCTCCTTAATTTGGTGAGAAGTATTCGCAATAAATTTTCCCTGTTGTATCAAAACACACCCAAGTCACTTCTGGGATGCGTCATTATAAATCACATAACCACCATCCCTTGATGGAATGGTCAACAATGGGGTTGTGACTAGATGCTGCTTGTGACGCCCCGATATTCGTACCAACTTTTTTTATAAACAATCATAAATATTTACACATCATCAACAATATTTACAAATCGGCCACGTCAACAACCCTATTACCACCCATATGACCCGACCCGCATTGGGTACCAGGTAAATGGTTATTTCATTTATACAACCTAACAGCAAAGACAGTATATACATAACAATCAGAATACAATTCCCAGAGAATCAACATACATACATATACATAACTATCATATACCCAAAGACAACACAGCCCTAGGGAATTACACCTCCCTAGTCCAAGAACTAACTATGTGTATTAGGGTCTCAGCTCTGTACAGTCTTGAAACTCTATCACCTGGCCTATCTCTGTTCTCTGAAAAGTTTATATAATTTGGGTGAGACACATCTCAGTAAGAAGGAATAAATTATTTATAGTGTGTGGCAATATGAGTTCAGTTATAACACACTTACTTTTCAAATCATCATTTCATCTGAGAAAAATACACTGATATACATATTCTCATAATCATATAGATATACAACACAAGCTTTTATAAGTTTTAAAACCATTTCCCAAGTTCATTCATTTCCAACACATATTTATCTACGAAGTTCCTAAGAATAGGGAAGATTACCCGCCCAAACGGGTAGCTTCCCTCTGCCCTAACATGTTATGCAGCCAGGTATGACCACATTTGATACCTATTAGGGCACTCATCTCACTCAGTAAGCCCTCAGGCTGAGAGTTTTACTTTGCCTTAATTATTTATATTATTAACTCACAAGAATCCATTTCTCAATTTTATCATTCTCTATTTCCCATTTTTCCATTATTTCTTTCATTTCTCATTTTAGCCCATTTTTATCATTCTTTCACTTTCCATTTCCATTTCACTATCCAGCTCATGAGTATCCTTGATATCTAGTACCAACATCGCATCTGTAACTCATGGCTACCCTGAGGATCTTTTTTTCCACGCCATGCTTCCCCCCATGGTCAAGGTTGTACGGCTCGAAGGCTGGATCTAACTGTTGTTGGCCGACCTGATTAGATCAAAATATCATATTATATATCTCGCGTATGTAGTGTGACTGGCTGGCCTACAACCTTGATCCGGACTCATGGGCACAACAATTCTACTAAACAGCACAGTCGACTGTCACGCCACACGCTCCACAAGTCCTTGTGATTGCACTAACACCACTAGCAACGGTACCGTGCTCAATATCACAACCCATCATTAGGGTTTTCATAACCATCCATCAGGGCTATCATTACCACATACCCGCAATCATTATATGGTATTGACATTTCATCAATCATATTTCAATGATCCCATTGCAGTTGTCGCACTTTGCAATGTTCACATTTATTCATAGTCAGTATACTTAATTCAATCATCACATTTCAATTTCCATATTGCAGTATTCATATTTCCCATTTTCACATTTCAGTATTTACCTTGCAAAATTCTCAATGCAATTTTTACATTTCCAGTATTCATAATTTTAGAATTTTCCATCTCAATATACATATTTCAGGATTCATATTGCAATAATTTCATTTTTAACATTCATAATTCATCACATCATATCAACAATATTTTCATCATTTTCTGTTTCTTCCCATCCTTCCAATACACATTTCATTCTCATAATAATATATATATAACCCATTTTCGTGAATTTCCACACTTTTCAATAATGCAAATCATATTCTCATATTTCCCCATTTAATACAGAAAATAATTCTATAATCATATTTCCTATTCCAAAATATCACAATTCAATATTACTCAAATGCCACACAATTTATTTGATATTTATATCATAATAATTTTTAGACAAAATATTATATGCTCATTTTCACATATCAATTCAAACAGTAGCTCTAAAATACTGTTATGATTTATTCCCCTTACTTGACTTATTGAGAATCTCGTTAAAACCTAGATCCTACGCCCCTGGCGTCCAAAACTCAAATCCTGCAATTCGCGTTTTTTTCAGATTAATTAACTCATTTCTCAAAATAATACTCATATAACCTTCCTTAAGCTCCATATACTCCAAATTAACATTTAAACTAATGTTTAACACCCTTACTTGGTTTTCTGAACTATGCCTACAGAGTCCCGAAATTACACCCGCGACACTCACATGGGCCCTGAATTTCAAAAACCCTACTTCAACCTTAGAATGCCCAATATTCTAATATTTCTAAATCAACATTAATCAAATAATAATTAGCCCCTTAATAACCCCCTTATCCTAATTTTGGGGTTATGCCTACGACGACCCCACAAGAAATCCGTTCCACTAGACTTGTAGAGAATTATCCCTAGATTCTCGTGGTGGTGTCTAATCATCAATTAAACTTAAGATTTATAAGAAATTGAGGTAAAAGTGAGAATTTAGCTTACCCCAAGAGATATGCCTACGCTGCTCCTACGACCAATCCGCTCCGATAGAAATGACGGTGGCGGAAAATGGAGTCCAACGGTATTTTCTGATTTTCGCTCGGGCAAATATCAGTCAAGAAATTGAGGAGAGTGGGAGAGAGAATGAGGGTGCTGAAGGGGCGTCTTCTTTGCAATTCAAATTGCAGATGCTTCCTGGAGGATTGAAGATTTAAGATTATAATATAATATATTATAATAATATTATATTATATACTTATATATATTAATATTATAATATAATATTATATTATATTATTTTAATTAATAATTATTTTTAAATTTTAATTAATTAATTAATTTTTTATTTTTATTTTTTTAAGATCATTCCACTAATCTTGTTTAACTATTTTTGGGGTTATTACACTGTTTCAATTTTTGGAAGCTCTGTTCGCATTCCCCGATCCACTCAAACTTATTGTTCTTCTTCATAAGTTGCGTTAGAGGACCTGACAATTTAGAAAAGTCCTCAACGAACCGACGATAGTACCCGACCAGACCCAAGAAACTTCTAATCTTATGTACGTTTTTCGGTCTCGCCCAATTAACTACTGCCTCAACTTTGCTCAGGTCTACTGAAATTCCTTCCTTGGACACTACATGTATCAGAAATGCAACTTGTTCCAACTAGAACTCGCATTTCTTGAATTTAGCAAATAATCTCTTCTTTCTGAGTACCTGAAGTACTAGCCTCAAATGAGCTTCATGCTCTACAGGACTCCTAGAATAAATCAGGATGTCATCAATGAACACCACAACGAACTAATCTAAGTACTCGTGGAACACCCTATTCATT
The DNA here is from genome assembly GCF_029873635.1 of Malania oleifera. Classification (NCBI taxonomy): domain Eukaryota; kingdom Viridiplantae; phylum Streptophyta; class Magnoliopsida; order Santalales; family Ximeniaceae; genus Malania; species Malania oleifera. Next base: position 125,172,774 of record NC_080418.1, read on the forward strand.
AGGTCCATGAATGCTGCAAGTGCATTCGTCAAACTGAACAACATAACCAGAAATTCATAATGGCCATATCATGTTTGGAAAGTTGTCTTCAATACATCCTCTGATTTCACCTTCAACTGATGATACCCGGATCACAGATCGATCTTAGAGAAATCCTAAGTGCCTTTCAATTGGTCAAACAAGCTGTAAAAACGAGGTAACAAGTATTTATTCTTCACTGTCACCTTATTAATCCCCTTGTAGTCGATGCACATCCTCATCGACCCATCCTTCTTCTTCACGAATAACACCAGCGCTACCCAGGGTGATAAGCTCAGTCTGATGAACCCTTTCTCAAGAAGTTCCTGTAGCTGCTCCTTTAACTCCTTTAGTTTAGTCGAAGCCATTTGATATGGAGCCTTCAAAATTGGAGCCGTCCCTAGAGTCAACTCAATGGTGAACTCCACCTCACGATCAGGAGGTAACCTTGGTAAGTCCTCCAGAAACACATCTAAGAACTCCTTTATCACTAGGATGTCCTCCAGCTTTAGTCCTTCCTTTGGTGCTTCTTTCACATGTGCTAGGTACCCCTGGAAACTCTCCAGAAGTAATCTCCTTGCCTAAATCACCGAAAGGATCCGTGGTGCAAAGCGCACACATGACTCGACGAATTTAAATTCCTACTCCCCTGGAGGTCTGAATACTACCTCCTTCATGTGACAGTATATACTTGTGTAGCTAGATGCTAGCCAATCCATCCCAAAAATAATGTCAAATCCATGCATATCGAAGATGATTAGACTAGTAGGCAGCCTTCTTCCTTGAATCTCCACTAAGTAGTCTCTAACCACCTTACTACATACAACAACCGATCTTGTTGGCGTGACCACACCTAGCTCGACCCCTAACGACTGAGTCTCTACTCCGCACACATTAACAGACCCTCGAGATACAAACGAGTGGGTCGCACCTAAATCAAAGAGTACAACAACTTTATTTGAAAGCACATAAATGTTACCTGTAACTACATCTCCTGCGTGCTCGGCATCACCCGGAGTCATAGAATATACCCGCGCTAGGGCGGTACCCTTGTGGTGACCACCTTGGGGTGCCTGGTTATCGCTCTCATACTGCTGCTATGGAGGTGTGTAATTCAAGGTCACTTGATAGTCCCGCGGCCGATGTCCTGCCCCACCACACGGATAACAGCTAGCTGATTTAACTCTGTACTCACCCCAATGCATCTTATGGCATCTAGGATAGGTAGGACGTTGAGAATTCCCCTGAGGGGCTAAAGATCCTATCTCCTATCGCTAGCCCGTAAAATTACTGGGCCGCCTCCACGGACTCTTTGCTGGAGCTAGACTGAAACCCTTGAGGCAAGGGCATCTTCTTATGGTTTACTGCTTTCTCCCTCTCCTGAATGTTGGCCTCAACTGCCATAGCCCTATCCACTAGCTCGATGAAACTCTACGTCAATAATGCCACCACCTATGATCGTATACTCTGCCTCAAACCTATCTTAAACATCCAAGCCTTCTTCGGTTCATCCAGGACCATATGCGGAGCGAACCGAGACAACTTCACAAACTTGGCTGCATACTGTTGCACAGTCATGGACCCCTGTGTCAGATGTAGGAATTCTTCTGCCTTCACCTCTCTGGTGGCAATAGGGAAGTATCTGCCGAAGAAGACATCTCTAAAACGGTTCCAGGTAATAGATGCAAACCCTAGATGCTATTCCTCCACTAGCTTAGCAGATTTCCACCATCTTTTTACTTCCCCTACCAGTTTAAAGGTGACAAACCTCACATTCTGTTCTTCTAAGCACTCTAGCACACCCAACAGCTCCTCTATCTCCTGAACCCAGTCTTCAGCCGCAATCGGGTTCAGTCCTCCGAAAAATGTTGGCAGATTTTGTAACAACCCAAAATATCATTCCATTAATCAGATTTTTTTAACTATAACTATATATTACTCTGATATTCCTACCATAATCCTTCAGGCCCCAGATTGGCACTGAGGTATATTTGTATGTAATGGGCACACCTATGCAGCGGGAAAACATAAATCACATAACCATATATATACATACAATACCAAAATTCAATATTTTTCCTATGTCATAATTACATATACCGGTACCATCTCCCCAAAAACTCAACTTCCCTACACAACTTACCCTATTTGCAGGGCAGTCAAAGGGGTCTCTTTATCCGCGAGCCTGATCTGCTCACCTTGCTGGTTCACCTGAAAAATATTAGAATAATGGGATGAGTCGATGCTCAGTAAGTGGAAATATGTTATTACTAGTGTATGGCGACCAAGTTACATAACTATAATAATAACACTTGGAAACTACATAAGCTGGCAAATCAGTAAAAGTATATTTTATATTTATCATAGCATAAAATATAACTGTATCATATGAACTTTCTATCTTTCATATTGCTAATATCATACTATTTTTTATCAAATGCTATAAAACTGTATACATATACATAACTGTATTTTTTCCTAGAAATCCGTATGTCATGATTTGACCCCTCATGACAGAGTTGTGTGGCTTGTAGGCGGGACTTAACTCTAGTTGGCCTACCAAGTAAGTCACTGTACTCTACACTACCTCAGTCTGGCCAAACTGCATCCTCTCCTAAGCACGGAATTAGAAAACTAGCTCGTCAAATTGGCCCCCTTAACCCAAAACTGGGGAGCTTCATCCACTCCGAGCACAGTTTGACAGTACCTACACACTATCTGAGATAAGTGGTTACACTATATTCTGTAAATAGAAACGGTATCGTGCTCTGTAAATTGTATCTGTCTGTGATATTTTTTCAGGGATCTGATACTGTATAAATACATATACTATAGTTATCTTTACTGTTTTCATCATGTTTCCAAAATAACCATAACACTATAATTATGTACTGTAAATATTGTAATATCTGGATAATATAACTGTAGCATCTAGATGCTATAACTGTGTAATCTGTCTATATAAACTGTCTGTATAACTGTCTATATAATCTGAGTGTTATGGCATTTGTTAGAATTGGTGTATTCCCAAGAGGGGGGGTGAAATGGAATTTTAAACTTTTCTCCTAGGTTGAACTAGATGTTAGCAGAATATTACAACCTAGGGTCTTTCTATGCAGTTCCAAATACACCGATAAATTTAATATACAAAAATTTAAATCAAGCGCATCATTCACATAATAACATACTTGTGCGGTAAATATAAAATGCGAAAATATAAACAAACACATGATATGTTATCGGGGTTCGGCCAACTGTGCCTACGTCCCCGCCTCTAACTCGCAAGCCCAAGGATTCCACTAATAGCTCACTTAAGGGTGGAGCGGCACCGATTACAACCAGGTCAATTAGCACAGGGCTGACCTCAACCTTAACCAGGTCAATTAGCGGGGCTAACCTCAACCTACACGTCTTAACAGGATGGCGCACCTAGCTTTCCTAACTGGGTCTAAGCCAATCCGAGACTATTCCAAGGCTAGTCTCCCTCTTCAGGCCCATGCCTGGAAATACAACTGATTCATTAAATCAATGAAATGGTACAGTGATTATGCTTCCAAGTAAAGCAGGTATGTACCCAACTACACGCAATTACACACACCACAGTATGATTTAATATGTAAGCTCAGTGTGGTCCAATATCTCAACTCTCAAAATATTTTCTATCAGTGTAATGAGTGCGTGAGAGTGTCAACAAGCAATCTTTGTTTCTTAAGATATTCAATTAATCGTGTTCACACAAAGATATCAAGCAAGTCTCAAGTATATTAATCAGTGTGATATCTCAATCATGTAGATCAGATAATGTATATGCTTGGTTTGCAAAAGATGTGTAATCTTTGTATTCAGCAAGAAATATGTAAGTGAATAACTATTGCACAAAGATTAATATCACAAACACAAATATCTCCTTACAAGTATTATCAAATATAAATCACACTAGATATTTGAGTATGTTTTGAAAATGATTTTGCAACCCAAAGACAAATACAAGCTTCCTAAGATATTGCAACATAAATGCAACACTCAGAAGCTTAAGCAAGTCTTCTTAGGACAAGCTTATGAACGAAGCCTCCTAAGAACACTTAGGTTTAACTCTCAAGAAAATTGAATTAATCAAATACAAATGGGAGAACAAACCTCTAAAGATAAACACTCAATCAACTTACAAAGAGTATGAGCAACAGAAGAATGTAAGTATGAGTGGCTTTGTATGAAAATGAGTATTATATGTTTTTGGATTTTCAGAGAATTTTCCCTAATCAAATATGCTAATCTTGTTCTAATAATCCCAAATGAGGGGGTATATATAAATACCCCATGAAATATAATCGTTGGGGCCCTATTGAGAATTATTAGGAAAGTTTAATGACATTTTAATTATTCTAACCCTATTTTAAAAAATTAACCACGGTAAAAAATCAGGGCAAGCCGAGAGGTTCGGTCGACCAGAAACCTTTTTTGTCGACCAAAGTTCATATGATTCGGTTGACCAGGACATTTTTGAACTTGGGACTCAGTCGACCGAAAGTGCATGTCCGAGGTGATTTTTTAATTTTACCAAGGTTCGGTCGACCAGGCTATTTTGAACTGAATGGTTCGGTCGACCAGACAGTTGGAATTTCTCCTGAGGACCTTCGATCGACCAGACAATTGCAATGCAATTTGGGCTCGGTCGACCAGGTGGTCAAATTGTTGACCTCAAAAGGTTTTGGTCGACCGGGGGATTTGAACTACAATGGTTCGGTCGACCGGGACATGGTTGACCGTTGACTAGGACCTAGGTTTGGTCGATCAGGGTACAAATAAACTATATGGTTTGGTCGACCGAGCTGAACTCAAATTTTTAACCTAGGTCGGATTTGGTTGACTAGAGCAGAATGAATTGTGTTGGCCGGTCGATCGAAAGTGCACAAAGTGTGCATTTCAGTCTTATTTTGAATCACAAACACCCTAATCAAGTGCCTAACATTTATGACTGCAAAGATGAGTGTCCTAGGGTCATTTCTAGGTCCTTTTGAAGACACCAAAAAAATCCAGTGTCGGTTGACCGAATCCCTAAGGTCTTTCTAAGGTCATTTGCATTATGAGCTAACACATTACATCATGCAGGTGATGCACGCAATTATTACAATCAAAGCCCTATTTACTATTATAGACCCTTTAAATGATAATGAAATAGAGTACAATATGTATTGGGTCTTCCAACTTTAAGCTTTCACGTGCAATCAATATATCTGCTAATATAGACCTGCACATGAACTAGATCTCAATTAAATACATGAGTATTTGTCATTATCAAAACCGGGATATGACCCATAAGGTCAACAGCATTAGGAAAACATGGCATTCTGTAAATACTGTAATATACTGAACTGAATAAAATCTGTATAAATATGTCTGTTAAATATCTGTATATATACTGTATAACATGATATGCTGAAACACTGTATAAATTCTATATTAGGTAAATATCTATTCAGGCCACACATTCATTAAAAAATCTTATTCTGTAAAAACCGAATAACAAATTGGTATACATATATATACATAAAATCTTTGACAATATGATTAAAACTCCTAACATAGCATATTTCCCTTACTTGATTTCTACAAAAGCCCCCTACTGAGCTTGGTCTTACTCCCGCAGGGTTTCCCACTCAACACCCTAAAAAAAACATTCCTCAGAATAAAATATCCTTATTTTTCTACGTACAACATTTTATATAACTATGGGAAAGACAAATTTCGAATAAAATGTCTTACCCTGAAATTGGGATGGAATTCGAACCACTCCCACCAACGATCCGCTTCGGCAGACTTGCAGAGAACTTTCCCAGGAGCGTCGTGGTGGCCTCAGATCGTCGATCCAGTAAGAAACGGAGCCGAAATTGAAGAGAGAAGGAGAGAGATACATTTAGAGAGAGAAAAGGAGGGTTTTGCATCAATTTTTAATGAAAAAATCTAAGTTTTAGCTATTTATAGCCTCGGGTTCATCGACGAGACATGTCATCTCGCCGATGAGTCCCTGAAGAAGTTCGTTGATGAACCTTCACCCCTAATCAACAAATTTTAGACTACCCTAAACCCCCTCTCGATATCTTCTCGTCGACGAAACGTGTCTTCGTTGACGAACTGTAGAAGAACATTCGTCGATGAAAGAGGGGTTCGTCGATGAACCTTAAGCCTAATATTTTATTGTCTCTCGGTATTTCTTCATCGACGATGCCTGAATTTCATCAAAGAATCACAGAAGGAAAATCGTCGACAAAAACAGGGGATTCATTGACGAGTCGTATTGCTTTTCCCTTTTAATTTTTCCTTCTCATTTTCTTATTTATTTCCTTTTATTTTTCTAGGTTCGGGTTTCGAATCTACCTCCCTTATAAAAATTTTGTCCCCTAAATTTGCTAACTAATTCGCATTATATCCATAGAATGATTACTGATCTGCTGATCCGACTTTAGGAAGAGCTGGCGGCCACCTATATAGCAGCCCTATCCCAAATTTATAAAATACCCTCACTTAGGGCAGAGGAATACTGTAGTTACATATACTGTTTCGGGAGATTACAATATCCATACCAAATTCTCCCAAAGACCAACCATGAACAAACAATAGCCAACTGATAAAACTAAATAACATACTCTAAGAAACCTATATACAAAATCAACACTGACCTGTTTAGTGCTGAGCCTCTCCGAATAGCTGTGGATACTTCTGACGTATTTCTATCTCTAATTCTCATGATGCTTCCTCCACTGCATGATTACGCCAAAGTACCGAAAAATCCTTCTAGTACGTAGCTCCTTTTCCTTATAGTCTAGGATCTGAATTGGTACCTCCTCATATGCCAAAGTATCATCATGCTCCAAAGACTCGTAACTGATCATATGCAAAGGATTTGGAATGTACTTCCTCAGCATGGATACGTGGAACACGTCGTGAATCCTAGACAGTGCTAGAGGTAATGCTATCCTATACGCCACCTGATTAACTCTCTCTAAAATCTTGAATGGTTTGATGTATCTGGGGCTTAGCTTCCCTTTTTTCCCCAAATCTCATTACACCTTTCATTGGAACAATCCTAAAAAATATAACATCACCTATATCAAACTCTAGCTCTAGCCTGCGTGTATTCGCATAACTCTTCTGCCGACTCTGTGCTATCTTAATTCTTTCCCTGATAAACTGAACCTTATCAGAGGTCTACTGAACAAGCTCCAACCCCAAAATTTTTCGCTCACTGACCTCGTCCTAGTACAGCGGAGATAGGCACCTCCGACCATACAGTGCCTCATACAGTGCTATCCCGATACTGGCCTGATAGCTATTATTGTATGCGAACTCAACTAATGACGGATATTTAATCTAACTACCCCCGAAATTCAGTACACATGCCCACAACATATCCTATAGAATCTGAATGGTCCTCTCTGACTGACCATCGGTCTGTGGGTGAAAAGCAGTACTGAAGTGAGTTAAGATCCCAATACTTCTTGTAGACTATTCCAAAATCGAGAAGTAAACCGTTGGTCCATATCTAAAATGATAGACACATGCACCCCGTGCAATCTAACTATCTCCTACACATTAGACCTGGCAAAATGGATAAAAATCCGTTAATTCGAACCGTATCCGATCCGTTTTAACAGACTCATAATCATCCGTTTGCTAAATGAGTCGAATATGAGTTTTCATTTTCATATCCGCCCCCTTAGCGGGTCGGGTCGGGTTTATCCGGCAAATATCCGCCAACCTGCTTATGAAATATAAACCCAAACCCATAAAAGCCTACTGCCCAGCCCACTATAGACAGCCCACTGCCCACTGCCCCCAAAGCCTAAAGGCCCAAGTGCCTTCACACACACATCCCGCACGCGGCACGCCCTGCCCCACTCCCAGTCCCAGCCCCTAGCCCAGCCCAGGCCAGTCCTAATGCCAGGTTGCTAGCCCCATTCGATTTCAGCCATTCCCATTCCCATTCCCATTCCCATTCGAAAAGAGCCCTAGCCGGCTAGCCCTCCCTCATCGTCTTCATTTAAGCCTCAGCCTGAGCCAACAGAGACTTAGAGAAGGAGAAGAGAACCAATCGGCGGCCGCACGAGAACCCTTCTTCTTCGACAGTTCGACCCTTCGAAGCCCTCTGCCCTCCAAGTGTCTGACGACTCTGATCCTTCTTCTTCAACGCTTCGAACCAGCAGCACCTTTATCCAGGACCGGCGGGTCACGGGTGTTCTTCATCTCCTCTATCCGAAGGGGATTCAGATCTCACTTCTCAGAAGGTAGTCCCGACTCTGAGCTCCAGCTTTTCACCATTTTGTTTGTGTCTTCACATGCCGACAACACTGATAATCTTATATATATATATATAACCAATCCACAAACCAGTTCAGTCCCTCCCATCAACTTGGTTCTGAAACTAGTTTGGCTTTGTTCAATTCAAAATCAACATTATATAGAGAGACTATTTTCTCGGATCAAAACTCATGACCAGCAGGCCACAAAAGAGCAATGTTACTATTGATCTAAAGCCTGCCCTCCCTTCTCAACCATTAACAAAAAACAAAAATTAGATCACAAAGCAAGAGGCACTTCTCCTCAAACAACAAAGTTCAAATATGCAGATTCTTTTGCGCCATTTCGATGAATTTGTTTGGCAATGTATGTGTTATCTTTCACCATTTTTTCTGATGCAACACCTACACTGCATTCCCTGCTGGAGGTGTCAAGTTGAAATGGAACTATGGAAGGTATCAAAAACAACATTTTTGAACCAGACCAATATTTTCCCAATGATTAAACAAGAAGCACAAACATCAAGCTCACAATGCAACTTTTTTTTTCAAACAACAAAATTCAAATATACAGAAGCTTTTTTCTTCTGTGCCATTTTGATGTAGTGTTATTTTTTTTTTTTTCTGATGCAATATTGGTTATAAATTTCGTAGGATGCAATATTGTTGTTTAACGTTCATTGGACATTAGGGCATTAGTGTGAATGGATTAACTTAAAATTTGGACTAAAAATAAATTTGGTAGTGGATGTTTTAGACGGCAATTGGATGCCCCAAAATGGCGGGGCATGGGTTTACTTAGGGCTTACTTAGGTTAGAAATATCTACAAGTAATTATTGAAAAAATTACTAAGATGGTTATCTCTTTAAGTACTCAAGTGATTGTATTTGGTAATAATCATGACAAAAGTATGGTGGCATTAATCGTATTTCTCTTTAAATTGTTAAAATTATTACTATAAGCATTAAACCTTTTAACATTTTAAGTTTTTCAAAGGAGAGTTTGTGATATGATAAGAGGAAAAGTACACAAATATAGTAATTCATAAAAAGTACAGAAGACTAAGGGAAACTAAGTGTATACCTTTGTCATTTTAAATACTTTGACATGATGACATCTCTGCATTGCTATTGTTGTAGGCCTGCATAGTAGCATTGTTTCTGTTTCAAGATGAATTTAATCCTTCGCTGGGCAATGAAAACTTTTAATCCCATTTCTTAATTTTTTGCAGTGCATTACAAGGATTTGAGAAAAAAAATGTCTTAGTCAGTAGTGATTTCAATTGATCAAAATGATGAAATGAGTGAAGAATAAGTTTAGTTTCCAGATTCATCAAACACAAAACCTACAAAAGAAACAACTCCACAGGTAAAAAGAGCTAGGAAAAAAACATCTAGTATTTGGACATATTTTGAGTTGATTGAAAATAGAGATAAAAAATATGCCCAATGTAAGTATTGTCCTAAGAAATATCTCTACCATTGTAAGAACTCTGGGACATCAAACTTACATTGTCATATAAAAAAAAGGCATGGGAAAGAAAAATAATGATCTAAAACAAATGCTAATGAGTCAAGGTGATGGAAAGTTGTCTTTGCATACACGAAAACTTGATCAAGCTGTACAACGTAGGAAGTTGGCAATGGCAATTGTGAGACACAATTTGCCCTTTTCGTTTGTTGAGTATGAAGGAATTCATGAATGGGTTTTAGAATTAAATCCAAAGACAAAATTTGTGACAAGAAATACTGCAAAAGATGATGTTATGAGGGTTTTTTTCAAGGAAAAAGAGCACATTCGTGAGCTTTTATTGAATAATTCTAGTAGAATTTCTCTTACTTCGGACTTATGGACTTCGTTAAATACTGATGGCTATTTATGTTTAACTGCACATTTTGTAGATAAAAATTGGAAGTTTCAGAAGAAAGTATTGAGTTTTTCAAGCATGCCTCCTCCACACACTGGTCTAGCACTTAGTAACAAAGTCATGGACTTATTGGTGAATTGGGGTATAGACAAGAAGCTATTTTCCATAACATTGGACAATGCTACATCCAATTACTGTTTTGTAGAGTTTTTGAAGTCTAATCTGAACTTGAAAAATACTTTGGTAAGGGAAGGAAAATTTTTTCATGTTTGTTGTTGCACTCACATATTGAATCTCATTATCCAAGATGGCTTAAAATTATCTCGTTTCACTGTGGAAAAAATACGAGATTATGTCAAATATGTGAAGCATTCACAACATCGAAAGTTTAGATTTCATGAATGTTGTGAAAAGGTGAGAGTGCCACGTGTGAGAGGATTTCGCCAAGATTGTCCTACTAGGTGGAATTCTACTTATATGATACTTGAAAGTGCTTTATACTATATAGATGCTATTTGCCAATTCAGGTTTAGTGAGGAGAATTTCAAGTTTTGCCCAAACAATGATGAATGGAAGGAAATTTAGAAAATTGCTAGTTTCTTGAAGGTTTTTTATGACTTGACAAATCTTTTTTCTGGGACATCTTATCCAACTACAAATTTGTACTTTCAAGGAGTATGGAAGGTACAAGTAACTTTACTTAATGCGACATTGGGTGATGATGTCTTTTTAAGGAATGTGGCTACTCAAATGTAAGGGAAATTTGACAAATACTAGTCAGATTATAGTAAAATTTTGGCAATGGCTGTTATTCTGGATCCTCGTTTCAAAATACAATTTGTATCTTTTTGTTTAAAAGAAGTGCAACCAATGTCTTAGAAAGATCGAGTAAATGACATCCAGCGTGAGATGCATTCACTTTTTGATGAGTATGTGAAGCACCACTCCCCTTCGACTTCTAAGAAAATTCCTTCCTTTGAAGCAACTATTAGTCATGATTGTGGTCATATGACACCTATTGCAACATCAGTTGATGTGACACTAAAAGTAAGATTTTTTTTTAGTACAAATTTTATTTTACTTTTATTATACATCTATAGAATTTTTATATTTCTATTGTTATATACTTGTTTTTAGGGTTTTAAAGCTTTTGCTAAGGAAGATGAAGATGCTCCAATGTCAGAACTAAAAATGTTTTTTAGAGAGAGGATGGTAGATTGTGATAAAGAATTGGATATTTTGGACTTTTGGAGGAGTCATGAATATAGGTATCCAATTCTTTCTCGAATGGCAAGAGATATCTTATCAATTCCAATATCAACTGTTGCATCGGAATCAGCATTTAGTATTGAAGGAAAAGTGATAAATATGTCACGTAGTTCTCTTACGCCTGATAATGCTAAAACTATTATTTTAACTCGTGATTGGTTGTATATTCGAGGAGGTATGCTTATTTAATTATATTTCTATGTTATTATAATTACTATGTATTATGCAATATTTATTTATTTATTTATATTTTTATTTTTTAATGCAGATGAAGATTTTGTAGATAAGGAAGAACTTGCTAAAGATATTGCTCAAGCTGAAAGAGCAGGTCGTACCTCATCTAGTGTATCATCTTGCTCTATTTAACCTTATTTGAATATTACTACACTAGCACAGGCTGTGCAACTAGTGTTTCTATTTATCTTTGAAAATTATGTAGTCAATAAATTATTGTTTATTTGTTGTTTTAACTTGTAGTGTTGAATAAATTATTTGTAATTTTTTTTCCAGTTTGATAACTTGTAACTTTTGAGATGCTAATTAATAAGTTCAATTTATGTTATTCGATTCATAACTTAAATTATATTTTGAATTCTTTCATGACAGGCACGCGAGGAGAAGAAGATGAAAGCTTTGATGTCACAAATGAAAGCATTTCAATTAATTCAAGACATTCAAATGATTTTGAAGTTATTTGAAGGATGAATTGAGATTTTTTTTAGTTTGTTGATAGTTTTATTTTGAGAGATTCACACGATTTGAAAATAGTTGTATTTAAAGAAACTCACATGCTGTAAAAACAATTATAATGTTTAGATTTTAGATTCACACGAGTCACACAGTTTGAGTTTTTATTTTGAGTTGGATTGAGATTAATTTATTATGTTTTATTGCTTACAGTTTTACTTGCATGAATTAGGAGTTGTTAATTAGTATAAATGATTGAATGATTGATATAGTTGCTAAAAAAGTTAATACACAAACTAATTGCAAGTTATCGTATACAATTTAAATTATTATGACAAAAAAAATTATTAATAAAATTATATTTGAGAATGGCGGATTATCCGCCCATCCACCATGAATTATCCGACCTGAAACCACCTAATCCGCCACTTAAACGAGTCGAATATGGATTATGATTTTTTCACCCGATAATCCGCCTTATCCGCCGGATAAACCGACCCTATCCGCTTTACCAAGTCTACTACACATAAAGCTCTGCCAGCTTATTTATGGAATAACTAACTTTAACCGGGATAAAATGGGCAGTCTTCGTCAATTCATCAACAACTACCCAGATAGCATTCTGTCCATGAAGTGCCGATGACAATCCCGTAACAAAGTCCATGGAAATGTACTCCTACTTCCACTTAGGAATGAGAAGTGGTTACAATGGTCTCGTTGGCCTCTGGTGCTCGGCCTTCACCTGCTGACAGTGTGACATGTCAGACACTGCTCAACAAAACAAATGATCTCTCTTTTCATGTTAGACCACCAGAAAGATTCCCGTAGACCCTTGTACATCTTTGTGCTCCTTGGATGCACTATATATAGAGAGTGAAGTGCCTTTTCCAAGATGGTCCTTCTAATCTTAGCATCATTCGGTACGCATATCCTAGTGTGAAATCTCAACTCCCTCAGAGACATTGAAATTTGCCTTCAACCCATCCTGTACTCCACTCACAATCTCTACCAGCTCTGCATTTTCATTTGAGCTATCTTGATCCTTTCCCGTAAGGTTGGTTGCACTACAAGGCTAGCAATGAATACCTGGTGATTTCCTTCCACTAATTCCACACCTAACCTTTCCAGGTCCATCCCAATCTTATGCTGAACCCCAACTGCTGAAATTGACATGTCCACTAACTTCCAACTTAAAGCATCAGCTACTACATTAGCTTTTCCTGGATGGTAACTAATGGTACAGTTGTAGCCCTTTATCAATTCCAGCCATCTCCGCTACCTCATGTTTAACTCTTTCTGAGTGAAAAAGTACTTAAGACTTTTGTGATCAGTGAAAATCTTGCACCTTTCACCGTATAGATAGTGCCTCAAGATTATTAATGCATAGACTACTACTTCCAATTCTAAGTCATGCGTCGAATAGTTCTTCTCGTACTCCTTGAGTTGGCGAGAGGCGTACGTGATAACTTTTCCCTATTGCATTAAGACACACCCTAGCCCTTTCTTAGATGCGTCACTGTAGATCACAAATCCACCATCTCCTGATGGAATGGTCAATACTAGGGCAGTAACTAGCTGCTGCTTCAGTTCCTAAAAACCCTACTCGCACTCATTAGACCATTCAAACTTCATGTTCTTCCTCGTGAGCCATGCCAGCAAACCTGATAGTCTAGAAAAAACCCACTATGAACCGGCGATAATATCTTGCCAAACCCAAGAAACTTCTAACCTCATGCACGTTCTTTGATCTCGCCTAATCAACTACCGCTTCTATCTTACTCGGGTCCATTGAAACACCTTCCCTAGACCCCACATGTCCCAGAAATGTCACTTACTCTAACCAAAATTCGCATTTCTTGAACTTTGCAAACAACTTTTTTTCTCTAAGTAACTAGAGTACCAACCTCAAATGAATTTCATGCTCCTCAGGAGTCCTCGAATAAACTAGGATATCATCGATGAATACCATCACAAACTGATCTAGGTACTCATGGAATGCCCTGTTTATCAGGTCTATGAATATCGTAGGAGCATTGGTCAATTCGAAAGGCATAACCAGAAATGTGTAGTGGTTATACCTAGTACGGAAGGCTGTCTTTGGTACATCCTCTGATTTAAATCTCATATGATGATACTCGAATCGCAGATCGATCTTGAAGAATACCTGTGTGCCCTATAATTGGTAAAACAAATCATCAATTCGGGGTAACAGGTACTTGTTCTTTACTATCACTTTATTAATCTCTTTATAGTCGATGCACATCCTCATCGACCCATCCTTCTTCTTTACAAAAAACATCGGTGCTCCCTAGGGTGATACACTCGGTCTAATAAACTCATTGTCAATAAGTTCCTGCAACTGCTCTTTTAACTCTTTTAGTTCATCTAGAGCCATTATGTACAGAGCCTTATAAATAAATGTAGTCCCTAAAAGCAACTCAATGGAAAACTCCACCTTGCGATTAGGAGGCAATCCCGCTAAGTCCTCTTAAAAAACATCTAAGAATTCCCTCACCACAGGGATGTTCTCCAATTTAAGTTCCTCCCTCGATGCTTCTTTCAAAAATGCTAAGTACCCCTAACATCCCTCTAAGAGTAGCCTTCTTACCTGAATGACTAAAAGGATCCATGGCGCAGAGCGCACACAATACCCGACAAATATTTCCTGCTCCCCTGGAGGTCTGAACATTATCTCCTTCCTGTGGCAATCAATACTTGCATAGCTGGCTACTAACCAATCTATTCCCATAATGATATCAAAACCATACATGTCAAAGACAATCAAGTTAGCAGACATCATTCTTTCTTGAATCCCCACTAGGCAGTCTCGAATCACTTTACTACACGCTACCACTGACCCTGTCGGTATGACCACCTTTAACCCAGCATCTAATGATTGTGTTTCTACCCCGCACAAGTTGATGAATCCCCGAGAGATAAAAGAATGTGTCGCACCTGAATCAAACAATATAATGGCTTTATTTGAAAACATGTAAATGTTACATGTCACCACATTTCCTGCATTTCGGCGTCGCCAGAAGTCAAGGAATACACCCGCGCTTGGGTCGTACTCCTTTGGTGTAATAACCCAAATCCAAAAAATAAAATAAAATAATAATAATAATAATAATAATAATAAAAGAAAAGGGGGAAATAAATGAAGAGAAAAGAAATTTAAAAAAGGCATTAAGCAGGGACTTGTTGATGAACTTGTTTTCCTCATCGACGAACGTCCTTCTATGTCTCGTCGACGAATACACGTGTCTCGTCGACGAGGAATTACCGAGAGTAGATAAAATTCAGGTTTTTGAATGCTTCTTCGACAAACCCAATGTTCTCGTCGACGAATGTCCTTATTGGATTCGTTGACGAAGGCCAGATTATAAATAGGCCTAGATCCATTTTCAGTGCTAATTTATCTCTCCTCTCGCTCTCTCTCTCTCTAGGGTTCGGTTCTCCTACCTTCTATCTTCGATTCTGGTCTAGATATGGCCCGATTCGACGATCGGAAACCACCTCAAGGTTCCCGGGGCGATTCTCTTCAAGTTAACCAGAGAAGAAATTTGATTTGGAGTTCTGGGGCACCACTCCAAAAATTAGGGTACGTAGAGTATTTTTAATATTAAATTAATTATTGGGAGTGTGTGGACCTAGGAGATGTTAAATGATAAATATATTGGTGTTGAACTGATTAAGTTAGGATTTTTGGAATATAGGGTTCGGTTTCCCGTTCGTTTTAGGCTGAACTTCGAGGATCAAGTAAGGGAAAATAAAATTATACCAGGATTTTATTTAAATTTGAATCTTTTTTTTTCAAGTATAGGAACTGTATAGTTATAGTATGATTTTTTGGATAGTTCAGCCAAGTTAAAATAATGATTTGGTTATAATTTATAATTTGGGAAAAATTGTGTGGCATAAGAATAATCCTTTATAATTAACTGATTGAGAATATTGTTTGCTTGTAAATACTTATCAGTTGTGAATACTGTCTGGTTGTGAGTACTGCTTGGCTGTGAACATTATTTGAGGGTGAATATGGGTTGATTGTGAATATTGTCTGTTGTGAGTGTGAATGTGCTGTGAAATACGTAGTTACCCTAGATGGGTCACGTACAGGGTGAGTGCGTAGCTGTCCTACATGGGGCACGTACAGTGGAGTACGCAGTTGTCCTACGTGGGCCATGTACAGTAAAGTATGTAGTTGCCCTACGTGGGCCACGTACTGTAAGATGCGTAGCTGCCCTACGTGGGCCACGTACAGTGAGGTACGCAGCAGCCCTACTTGGGCCACGTATTGTGAGGTATGCAGTTGCCCTAAGTGGGCCACGTAATAAGTTTAATGGATTATGTTGTATCCTATGTGACTGAACTGTGGTGTATCTATTTGCAGACTATGTGGAATAATTGATGTGAATGTGGGTGTATACTGGTATGTGAATTTAAATGTATAAATATTTATGGCAAAGTAAATCTCTCCGCCCAAGGGCTTGCTAAGAAAGGCTAGTGCCCTAGTAATTATAGTTTGGTACCAGAGCAAAGGGAAGTTATATGTATAGGTGTGTATATTTCCCTATTCTTGAAGACTTTGCTTATAAATATAACCCCGAGGGCTTACTGAGTAAGGTAAGTGCCCTAGTAGCTATAAAAGTATTAGAGTAGAGGGAAGGAACATATATGGGCGTGTAATATTCCCAATCCTTGGGAACTTTCACTATAAATATTGGTTTTATTTGTGTGACTATAGTGTGTAAGTGCCTAGCCAGTTGTTATTGATTAATTGATGAGGTTATATTTTATATATATATATATATATATTAAAACTCTTCTACTACACACAGCTATAATATATTTCTTCCTTACTGAGAGGTGTCTCACCCCGAGGAATTATTGATCTTTTCAGGTCCTTCAGGTGATCGAGCTTAGAAAGCTCCAGGGCAGGATTAGAATTTTGGTGACTTGTGAGTGGTAGTAAGAACTGAAATATGTATAATTATGTTTTAGAATTTCTAGTTATGTAACTTATGTGGATGGATACTCCTTTTTGGATTGTATATAGTATTCTGGTATTTTATTTGAGGTTGTTCTTTATTTTCCGCTACGTGTATGTTAAATATGGTATCAGAGACGGTGATTGATATCATCACACCCCAGGCCCCACCTGGGGGGTTTCGGGGCGTGACATCTACATCTGGTAGTTTCCACGCGGTGCCTGGTTACCTCCTCGATACTATAGCTGTGGAGGTGGGAGGTTCAATGTTGCACGACAATATCTCACCATGTGTCCAGGCTTACCACATCGGTAACAGTCACTTGGTCTGCCCCTGTATTCACCTGAATGCCACCTGCCACACTTAGGGTAAGCAAGGTGTGATGAGGTGCCCTGAAATGCCCTAGAACCCATATCATGTCACTAGTCTCTGCCATTACTGTACCTCCTTTAAGGGCCCTGCCTTGCACTCGTATGTGACCTAGAAGGCATCGACCTCTTCTTTGGGTTTTAAGCCTCCACAACTCCCTGTAAGCTTGCCTCTGCCACAGTGGCCTTATCCACCAGTGTAGCAAACTCTTGTACCTGCAACATAGCCACCTGCTTAATAATCTTCTACCTTAGACCCCTCTCGAACTTTCAAGTCTTTGTGGACTCGTCTGGTACCATGTAAGGAGCAAACCGTGACAGCTCCACGAATCGAGTGGCATACTGCTAAACTGTCAGCTGTCCCTGAGTCAAGTTCAGGAACTCCTCCGCCTTTGCTTTCCTGATAGAGGCTGGAAAATACCGATCAAAGAATACCTCTTTGAAGTGGCTCCACGTCATCACCACCAGTACCAGTCTCTGCTCCTTTAATAGCTTTACTGCTTCCTACCATCTCTCGACTTCTCCAGTCAGCTTGAATGTGGCGTAGAACACCTTCTGCTCATCGGTGCATCACAGTACGACCAAGATCGTCTCGATTTCTAGAATCTAATTCTCTGCAAGAATCGGGTTGGTACTTCCCGCGAAGGTAGGAGGCTTTAGGTGAGTGAACTTCTCAGTAGAATCTCCCAGCTCAGTAGTGGGACAATCATGCCCCCGAGAACTTCGCATAACCTCGACCATAAACTGCTGGGCGAAGTATCGAAGTGCCACTGTAGAATCACTGCTGCCCTCATGGGCAGCTCCCTCACTGCTACTTCCTCCGGCGACAGCGTTATTGTCCCTGCGATCCATCCTGAAGATAGAACCAAAACGAATTTAGAATTCCCATACCCTAACATGTATGGTGCAATTATAACACAAAAATGCTCACTTAAAATAAATCCTAATACCGACCTAAATCTTCTCCCCTAATTTACAACATACTCTGCCAATTCCCTATTTCTATTCTAGTTTTCAAGTTCCTGCTCCTCTGCTTGGAAACAAACCGTTAATGGATTGTCATGGTTTTTTGAACCCGTCGACTGATCTAAAAAAACACAGAAGTCCGTTAAGGAATTTATGTGTAAAGACCCGAAAAATTAAAATGATCAAAATAATTAGAAAAAATAATAAGAAATAAAATAATAAATGAACAGATAAAATGAATAGTATGGAAAAAAAATAAAATATATATATATGAAATAAAATGAAATTAGACTAATTATTAATTAGTTAACTAATTGAATATTATTTGATTGAATTAATAAATTAATTAAATGTTATTTAAATAAATAAATTAAGTAAATTATTTGATGGTTATATATATATATATATATATATATATATATATAAAATATAAAATAATATAAAGATAGAATTAAGTAATTGGATTTCAATTTGAAATCCAATTCAATGTTTTAGTGCCTGATTCATGCCCCCCTTCTCTACAAATTGCCTTCTGCTTCCTACGTGCAGCGCGCTCCACTCTGTCTCCGTCTCTCTCTCTCTCTCTCTCTTAATTTCTTGGCGAGTTTGCGACGGATCGAGAAACGGAAGGTGCCGTTGGAATCCTGGTTCCGCTGCCAATATTTCTATTAGAGCAGATTTTTCATAAGAACGACTTAAGCACTGCTCCTAGGGAAAGGTAATTTTCCTTCATTTTCTCAATTTTGTTTTAAATCTGCTGTTAAATCGGCGATCGAGTACCACCACGTGGTTCTAGTCGCGATTGCCGTCATTTTGACGTGGATAAACCTCTAATTGGGGTTTTCTAGGCCCTACTTCAAAGCGAGAGTGAGATTTGGAAATTTTGGCTAAATTTAAGGGGATAATTATTTATTGGGTATTTAAGGGCCTAGGAAGTATTTAATAAATATTTTATTTAGGATTAATTTAATGGAATTAGGATTTTTGATTCAGGGTCCGGGTGAGCACCGCAGGTATTTTTCGGAGTCCCTGTTGGTGTAGTTCAAGAAACCAGGTAAGGGAAAATTATATATTAAATTAGATTTTATGAAATTAAAGGTAATAATTTTTGTTATATTATATGTATGTTTTGGTGTGAATTATTAAAATGCCAACCATGTAAAACTATAATTTCCGAGCTTAGGATTACTTATTTAGTTATATATTTGTGGAAATGAACTGAATAAAGTGGAAGAAATTTTCTAGATAATTATGTAAGAAATAGAAATTATATTTTCAGTAATTAAATGCTAAATGTGGGTTGACTTATTTTACAGGCAATGTATGAATTTTACTGTTAAATTGTGTGGCATGAGATTTTGTGCAAATATATGTTAAATGTATGAGATGCAGATTAAGTAAGTAAAGCAATGAGAATAAAATATGATATGGACAATGTTGCCTGTGTATGTTAAATGCAACCATGTAAAGGTACAACAGTTGAAAGTCAGGTTAGCAGATCTAGCTCATTTCTATGTGGGCTAACTGATGACAGCTAAAAGGAGCTGTGTTAGATTCTGACGGCTAAAGAGCGGCTGTAGTACAAAGGAATGAAATGAAAATGTTATGAAATGAAATGACAATACAATGAAATGAAATGTGAAATGTGAATGATACAAATGGGAAAGAGTCACTTAAAGTGAAACACAATGAAATGTTAAGTTATGAACATGAAAGGATGTGAATGATTGTATAACGATAGAAAGAATGGTGTATTATGATATTAGAAATATGTATGTAGAACATCTTATGATTGGGTGAGGCGTACATTTTGCCTGAATTTCATCAACGAATCACATAAGGAAAATTGTCGACGAAAATAGGGGATTCATCGATGGGTCCTGCTGCTTTTCCCTTTTAAATTTTCCTTCTTCTTTTCTTATTTATTTCCTCTTATTTTTTCGGGTTCGGGTTTCTACAACAATCCCTTCACAACTAAAGAGAAAAATTTTTAAAGTGGTTCTTACTAATTAATAGTAATATTGTAACGACCTAGCCCTTAATACGAACTAGTACCGTTAACATAAATACAAAATACATGTACCTGCTAAACATACAAAGACAACCCGCCCTAAACAGGAACATACAGGTATAAGTTATACATAATTTCGATATAAATGTCGCGAAAAAACATAAACATCCATTGAGATTTTTACTAGACTTATACCAGAGTTTACCTGTTAAGTTTATAATTACAGACATTTACCTAGCATGTATCCAATATTTACAGTCCCCAAAAATATTTCAACTAAGTTCAATACATCATCAAAACACTTACGTAGACTATACCCAAAAAATACAACCTCCCGAATCCCTCTAGCTACTAGGACCGACGTCCTGATGGACCTGAAAAATAAGGTTAGATACGGGGTGAGACACTTCTCAGTAAGGTGGAAAGTATTACAATCAGTGTGTGACCACATGTGAGTATTTCAATTTAAAACGTGTATCCATACGTATGAGACAAAGGTTTTCAATACCGATGCACTACACATATATCAATATAAACAATACCGTTTTTCCATATCAATTTTTAAATCATGTATATGAATATAGAACGACCAACAACTTTGTATCACATATAATGCCTATTTTACGTTGTGGCACGGGTTGTGCACTGATATCTTTAACAATGCCCTGTTCGTGTAGGCATTTGTCAAGCATCAAATATATAGTCCGACTGCCCCCATCTGGTCTATTATTTCACTAGTGGTTTCATTACTCCTACAAGCCAACTATCTATGTACCCACACTGATTTACATGTGTGGTTGCACTGTACCTTTCTAGATACTAGAATAATAATAATAATAATAATAATAATAATATAGAAATTTACATTTAAGTACTTACCAAATTTTAGAATCTATTTATTATGGATTATTATTTTTATTTTTTAAAAAAAATAAAGAATTTTCATATTTGTGTTTTAATTTTTGAATTTTGTACAAGTAATGTGGAAATAACATAAATGCTTAAATTTATATAAAAATGTTTAAAAATTTTCAAAATTGAGAGATAGTTTTTTCAATCATTTTTAAAAATTGGAAACAAAAACAGGAATTATTTTTTCCAACTAAACAAGAATCTTATAAAATTTGAAAGAAAAACAAAAATATTTTTTTTTACAATTAAATCAGTAAAAAATATTTTTTGGATAGGTTGCAAAATCATCTTTTAAAACATATATATCATACTTTCTAAATGTTTATAGTATTTGATTATCATCATCACTATTATTAATTCTACATTTGATCCCATTATTAATGGGTGATTTTTTTAAAATAAATAAATAAATTATGTTAAACTTTTAGTGATAGTTTTGGAACCATCACTAATAGTTATAGCCTTAAGTGACAATTTTACCTATTTGGAAACCGTCACTAATAGTATGACTTTTAGTAATGATTTAAAAATCCGTCACTAATAGTATGATCACTCTTTAGTGACAATTTAGACTTTTAGCGATGAAATGGAACGGTCACTAATACTTCATTATTAATGATAGTTTTAGAAATTATCACTAATAGTTAGTTGAGATTGCCATTATAGTTATCACTCCGTAGGCGTCACTAACTGTCACTAATAAATATTAGCGACGGTTTGCTATTATTAGTGACGGTATGAAAAAGCCACTAAAAGCCTTCTTTTTTGTAATAGAATTAGTCAAACATCTTTTTAGACTACGCTAGAATTTTAAGTATGAATTTTTCAATGAAGCTTTTTTAAGAAGAATTTTTTTCATTCAAAATGAAAATTTCTTATTCTACATTTGGGAACATGAGATTCAAATCTTATATTTAAATTTGTACAGATTTAAACATAACATAATACAAAGTTATACTAATTTTAGTAAGCACAAATCCAAATTCAATTCTTAATATTTATGCTATCAAGTACTAACTTAAGACAATACTTTAAAACATAATTTCAAAATTTTGATTTGATAAAAATTCAATACAATTTTATATTAAGTTTTGATCAAATCTTCACCAATTCAAAATTTAGGTTCGACTTTCATGTTTCCAAATGCAATATAAGATGATAATTAATCTTACGTTGCTCATTTTAAGAGAGGATTATTTTAGTATATGCGTTCTTAACTTTGTTTTTATGCGAAAGATTGTTTCCTTAACCTCAAATCAATGACAAATTAATTAATTATTTATATATTTAAATTGGACATGAATATATTCTTTCGATACACATTATTCGAACTCAAAAATGCAAAATAGAGTTTAAAATATTATCATAGTTATCTATATATATATTTATTTATTATCGTAAACTTAAATTAGCATAGGAATCTTTTTTCTATGCACTCTACCTAATTGTTCGGTCAAGTCAATTGCTTAACAACATATCAAGCTATAAAAATATTTAATAAATAAAATAAATTGTATACCAATTTTTTATTAACTTTTTAATATTATTATTAATTAAAGTAAAATCATTAAAAATAAATATATGAATTTTAAGAAACGCGCATGCAATTTATAAATATGATCCTCATTAAATATATTTAAAATATAAATATATAAACGCGTGATTTTTTTAAAAAAAATAATAATAATAATATTCAAAGCAACAGCTGTGGGGTGATGTGTGGACAGAGATTATCCAAACAATAAAGAAGGGATGACCTGGCAGTAGTCATCTTTGTTGGCTACACGTCGTATTGATGTGATGTGGCAGCTGCCAATATTCACTTATCCTACAGACACATTCTCCCACATAAAATAAATTTATTTTAATAATAAATATATATTTTTTACCCATGTTATATTTTAAGTAAAATTATTTTTACTTTAGAAAAATATTTGTTACATTGTGATATTTTGAATGAAATTGAATTTAGTTGTTACAATTTGGATTATAAGTGAATTGAGAAGTGGTTATTCAATAAAGTCTTATTCGGTACTTCGTGTTTGATTAAAAAAATTAAGTATTTTTTAATAACTAAATTCAGTTGTTATAATTTGGGTTACAAGTGAATTGAGAAGTGGTTATTCAATAAAGTCTTCTTCGATACTTCGTGTTGGATTAAAAAAATTAAGTATTTTTTAATAGATGGTGTAGATTTAGTTGAATAAATGGTGGATTGACTTGTTATGTAGTTCATCGGGCTGGAAGATGTTAGCCCCTCGCCCTTAGCTTACACCAACTCTCGTTTAAAGCTCCTATAGGGATGGTTCGTAGAACTTCTGTACGCAACTGGCATACCTTGAATCAACTCTACCCTACGATACCATCTTTCTTCTCTTAGGTATCGCTATTTTCAACCTTTCTGTGCCCCTTTGATTCGATAACCCTCGCTAAAGGTACAAAAATAAAGATGGTCATAATGATAGAAATCGTTAAAGGAGGGAAAAAAGAGGGAGGTGAAAAGATATAGAGTAAAACAGGTAAGAAGAGATAAAGATAAAAAGGATAAAGGGGATAAGAGAGTGGGAAAATAAAAAAGATAAAGAGATAGATAGAAGGCACTAAGACCTATTTAGTACTGGACTAGTTGAGATATCCTTTACAAGATAGTTGTATCCCTATTTATACTTCTTTGGAATTAAATTTATATAGATTCTAAGGTTACAAATTATAAACTTAAATTATAAATCCTAATCTATGATTGTCTCATTCTAAATGTTAAAAACCTTATCGTAAACTAGGGTCGTTTTAAACATTAACACTTAATTATTATAGTTGACATTCACTTGCGCAACATTTATTTTTGTTGTCACTTGATGATTAGGTGATCCTAGATGACTGGGCGACATTCATCACTTAGTGATTGTGAAATCTGCATCGCTTAAGTTACCATTTATCATTTCCTCTCCTCGACTGATGACTAGGCGATCAACATTGCCTATTGGTCTTATAACCATTGTCTCCTAGACGACTATTTGATATTCTTGGTTCACTTAGGCAATAAATAACTCGCGTTACCCAAACAAATTCTCCATTGTCACTCTTCTATTGATTTCCCTAGTTGGGACCGTCGCCTTTCTCTAAGAAAGTGCAAAAAGGTAGTGCAAATAGTTAGTGAACAATTTTTGAGCCAAACTTAAGGCTAGTTTTATAAATAAGTCAAAGCTGATTATGAATGGATTTAACTTTTTTCCACTCATGATTAGTTTAATTCTAAATTTTATTGGACTTTATTTAATAGGCTCAAATTAGGTGGGCTTATTAATTTAATATGATCAAATTAAGTTTGATAGATTATGAATGACTTATTTTTCCTAAAATGAGTGTCTAGAGGTGAGCTTTTTTAACTCAAATTTCATAATATGAGCTAGTGATAGGGTCAATGCCTAAGCCAAATAGCTTGGTTTGGTGGAAGCAAAGAAAATCCAAGTAATATCAATAATCGAGTCTACTTTTACTAAAGAAAAACCTAAGAGCCTTTTGTCTCTCATAGTAAAAGGTTTTTATTCTAATAGGTACATGTCTGTTAAGAGTTATCTCCTTACATGAAGGAATCTCTCTCTATATAAGAAGATAATGATTGCATGTTTAAACCAACAATAACATCATCTCCTCTCTCTCTCTCTCTCCCCTCCTCTGAGAGGTTAGGTTTTTAAGCTTTTAGGTTGTGTTTGAGAGTATGAATTTGAACCCTTGAATTTGGATTTGTATAGACTTATCTTGATATAATTTTATTCAAATCCGTAAAAACCTAAATTCTAGCACATGGGATTAATGAGAATATGTATCTCATATTAGTTGGATGTTATTGTTACAACAATACCCTTGATAGACTTCACCTCCATATGCATTAGAGGGGCCACTCTATATGAAAATTGGACTGTTCTCAATATGCTCATAATGTTAAATTAGCACAAGGTTGAAACATGCAAGCTATTAAAACTTATATCAACACCTAAATTATAATGTGTGGATAGTGATACTTGTTTTTTCTTAAATAATCATAGTTCAAGTTTGAGACTACTGTCGACTCTGTAATAAAAATTATTATTCACTAAATGAAAGTTTAATGCAAAACACAAATTTATTATGTATATTTATCCCTCTTTTGTAGACAAACTTAAATGTGTCTTGGGAAAGGGAAATATACCTTGGAAGGTGATAGCGGATAGGCATCTATAAATCATTTTCATTGAAATACATAATGAGTTTCATAAATTCGTCAATTCAAAATATTAATTCCTCTATTAATGTAGTTTGAATTAAAAATTTATCTCATGCATTTTATAACTATTAATATATGTATTGCAAAGGGTCATGCATGCCTATAAATGTTTTTATTTTTTTGGTACTGGAACATTACATCTGTGACGCCTTGAAACCCACCAAGTGGGGCCCGAGTACCACGTGTTCCAATCACTTGCATCTGATACCATAATTAACATGCACGTAACGGAACATAAATAAATAACCTCAAATAAATACTAGAGTTCTATATAACAACCCAAAAACAAACACTACAACATCCAAATATCCATATCCACATCCAGCATTTAAAACATAACCCAGTATAAATACATCTGTATATATATACCAGTATCTCACAATACCCAAAAAAAAACCACCAAATAAAATCCCAGCCTAGGCCTTTAAACCTGGTCTCCAGAAGAACCTGAAAAATTGTTAATCCACTACGGTGAGACACTTCTTAGTAAAGGTGGAATAAATTAGAACAGTGTGTGACAAATGAATTTCAAAATTTACATATCAAAATAAACTGCTTCTCATATAATATCAATAACAACTGAGAGAATGTACCATTAATAATATCTCCGACATCTAATATCATACACACATCCAATATGCACAAGTACATAATTTTTATGTAGGCGAAAGTTCCCAAGGATAGGGAAGATTACCCACCCATACAAGTAACTTCACTTGGCTCTGGTACTAAAAACTACCTACCAAAGCACTCACCTTACTTAGTAAACCCTTAGGTGAAGTATTACCTCGTCGCCAGTACACACATCTTTATTATTTTAAAGGTGAAGGTTTTCGAGGATCGGAATGTCTACCCGCCCATACAAGTAGCATCCCTTTGCACTGATACCAAGAAACTACCTAACAAAGCACTTGCCCTTCTCAGCAAGGCCCCGGTGGTATGTTTACCTCGCCGCATGCACACACATGCATTCATATCATTATTTTTATGCTATAATTAAATTCACATGCGCACAACACATCCGTACAGGAATCATGAATCTCATACTTCGTCCTCCAATATCCTCAGTACATGGCCCACATAGAGCAACTGCGTACATATCAGTACATGGCCCACACAGGCACCTACATACTTCTTATCTGCACGTGGCCCACACAGGCACCACTACCACCATAGGGTACATAACATGGCCCATGCAAGCGCCATTATCCACACAGGATATAACGTGGCCCACACAGGCGCATACGAATATAAATGACAATATGACGAGCTTCTCAACTTGCTAACACCATATCATGATTTATATCTAGGCAATATAACAACCTCCTCATGCCAACGTTATATTGAGATGCATACGAATAACCACACCAATTAATTCACACAAACGCATCAATGCATTTCCATAGAGGAATCCAACAAATCAATTCATTTCCCATACAGTATCCCAACAGATCAATACATTTCCACACAGGAGTCAAACATAACAATTTATTCATCATGTCATAATCATTCCAAACATCCCCACATGCAAACCCAAATGCTACAGTAATTCATATTCAATTTATTAGGAAAAATTGTTCTCATGTCACACGAATTTAATATCATATGCAATTATCCCAAATATAAATCTTAAACAAAATCATCATTTTTCAGTACTCAAGCTGTTCTAAAAAAATCATATAAATAAATAATAAATTTCATATACTCGTAAATAATCAGTTCACTTTAATAAAATAATGATATAATTTTATTCCCCCTTACCTAATTCCCTGAATCACGCCTGCAGGGCTCCCAAATTATACCCACAGCGCTCATCCGAACCTTGATTCAATTAAATCAATCCCAATAAAATATAATTTTAACCTTTCCTAATTTACAATAATTAAATAACAATTAATTTCTAAATAACTCATTTATCCTAGTTTTGGGGCTATTTCTACAACGACCCTACGAGAAATTTACTCCGCTAGACTTGTAGAGAATCATCCTTAGATTCTCGTGGTGGTGTTCGATCGCCCATTTGACTTAAAATTTAAGAAAAATTGAGGAAAGAATGAGAATTTGTCTTATCCCAGGAGATATACCTACGTTGCTCTTACGACAAATCCACTTTGGTAAATATGTCGGTGGCGGGGAATGGAGTCTAGTGGTATTTTCGGATTTTTAATTGGGTGAGAATTTGCCGCGAAATCGTAGAGAGAAGAGGAGTGGAGAGCGTGAGCTGGGAGAGTTTTTTTTTTTTTTCTTTCCTTTATCCTTACTTATACTTTTATATATACTTATATATACTTATAAATATATATCTATATATATATATATATATATATATCCAAAATCATTTAATTAATTTCTTTATAATAATTAATTAATTAATAATAATAAATTTTTTAAATTAATTTTATTTATTTATTATTATTATTATTTTTTTGGATCGTTACATTCTCCCCTCCTTAAAAGAATTTCGTCCTCGAAATTCGCTAATAAATTATAGAACAACGAATCAGTTTAACATTTAAATCCTCAATTGAAACATTAAACAACCAGTTTATCCCCAAATCAACCTAACCCTCAAGTTCCAATTTTGAGTTCCAGTCTCTCTACTCAGAAACATCACCGTCAATGGATTTACCATGGTTTTCTGAAACTGACCGGATTCAGAAACTCACAGAAGTCCATCAAGGGATTTTTGCCTCTTAGTTACGAAACAAAACTCAAAATCTCCTATCAACATCTTAATCTACTCATTCCTATTCTTATCCTTATTCGTATCTATACTTTGGTATTAATCAATCCTAAAGTCTGCAGAATTTATAACCTAATGCTCTCATACCACAATGTGACACCCCGAAACCCGCCAAGTGGGGCCCAGGTGCCACGTGTTCCAATCACCTGCATCTAATACCATAATTAACATGCACGCAGCGGAACATAAATAAATAACCTCAAATAAATACCAGAGTTCTATATAACAACCCAAAAACGAACACTACAACATCCAGATATCCATATCCACATCCAGCATTTAAAACACAACCCAGTACAAATACATCTGTATATATATACCAGTATCTCACAATACCCAAAAAAAAAACCACCTAATAAAATCCCAGCCTAGGCCTTCAAACCTTGTCTCCAGAAGAACCTAAAAAATTGTTAATCCACTACGGTAAGACACTTCTCAATAAGGGTGGAATAAATTATAACAGTGTGTGACAAATGAGTTTTAATATCTACATATCAAAATAAACTGCTTCTTATATAATATCAATAAAAACTGAGAAAATGTACCATTAATAACATTCTCGACATCTAATATCATACACACATCCAATATGCACAAGCACATAATTTTTATGCAGGCGAAATTTCCCAAGGATAGGGAAGATTACCTGCCCATACAAGTAGCTTCCCTCTGCTCTGGTACTAAAAATTACCTACCAAAGCACTCACCTTACTCAGTAAGCCTCCAGGTGATGTATTACCTCGCCACCAGTACACACATCTTTATTATTTTAAAGGCGAAGGTTTCCAAGGATCGGAATGTCTACCCGCCCATACAAGTAGCATCCCTTTACACTGATACTAAGAAACTACCTAACAAAGCACTCACC
Organism: Malania oleifera; assembly: GCF_029873635.1. Taxonomy (NCBI): domain Eukaryota; kingdom Viridiplantae; phylum Streptophyta; class Magnoliopsida; order Santalales; family Ximeniaceae; genus Malania; species Malania oleifera. The sequence continues at coordinate 125,202,033 of NC_080418.1, forward strand.
TTTCTCAGCAAGCCCCCGGTAGTATGTTTACCTCGCCGCATGCACACACATGAATTCACAATATGTTATACCATTATTTTTATGTTATAATTAAATTCACATGCGCACAATACATCCACACAGGAATCATGCGTCTCATACTTCATCTTCCAATGTCCTCAGTACATGGCCCACATAGAGCAACTGCGTACATATCAGTACGTGACCCACACAGGCACCTACGTACTTCTTATCTATACGTGGCACACACAGGCACCACTACCCACACAGGGTACATAACATGGCCCACACAGGTGCCATTATCAACACTGGATATAACGTGGCCCACACAGGCGCCACTTCAGCTTCCGCAACACGTGGCCCACATAGGCACCACTATTCACCAGTATCCAATCCCCATGACCTACCCATCGTACATTAGTAGAACAAGCTCCTCGACCTGTCAATGTCCTACCCCATATAAATGACAATATGACGAGCTCCTCAACCTGCCAACGTCATATCATGATTTATATCTAGGCAATATAACAACATTCTCATGCCAACGTTATATTGAGATACATGCAAATAACCACACCACTTAATTCACACAGACGCATCAATGCATTTCTATACAGGAATTCTACAGATCAATTCATTTCTCATACAGTATCCCAATAGATCAATACATTTCCACACAGGAGTCAAACATAATAATTTATTCATCATGTCAGAATCATTCCAAACATCTCCACATTCAAACCCAAATGTCATAGTAATTCATATTCAATTTATTAGGAAAAATTGTTCTCATGTCACATGAATTTAATATCATAAGCAATTATCCCAAATATAAATCTTAAACAAAATCATCATTTTCCAATACTCAAGTTGTTCTAAAAAAAATCATATAAATAAATAATAAATTTCATGTACTCGTAAATAATCAATTCACTTTAATAAAATACTGATATAATTTTATTCCCCCTTACCTGATTTCCTGAATCACACCTACAGGGCTCCCAAAATTATACCCGCAGCGCTCACCCCAACCCTAATTCAATCAAATCAATTCCAATAAAATAATATTTTAACCTTTCCTAATTTACAATAATTAAATAACAATTAATTTCTAAATAACTCATTTATTCTAGTTTTGGGGCTATTTCTACAACGACCCCATGAGAAATCTGCTCCACTAGACTTGTAGAGAATCATCCCTAGATTCTCGTGGTGGTGTCCGATTGTCTATTTGACTTAAAATTTAAGAAAAATTGAGGTAAGAATAAGAATTTGCCTTACTCCAGGAGATATGCCCACATTGTTCCTACGACAAATCCACATCGATAGATATGTTGGTGATGGAGAATGGAGTTTAGTGGTATTTTTGAATTTTCAATTAGGCGAGAATCCGTCGTGAAATCGTAGAGAAAAGAGGAGTGGAGAACATGAGCTGAGAGAGTTTTTCTTTTTTCTTTTTTCTTTCTTTCTTTCCCTTTCTTTCCTGTTCTGCGTGAATCCTTTTTTTTTTTTTTCTTTCTTCTCCTATTCCTGCTTGCTCCGGGAAACTTAGCCTTTAAGTTTTCCTTCTTTTTTTTTTTTTTTTTTCTTTCCTTTATCCTTACTTATACTTTGATATATACTTATATAAGTATATATAAGTGTATATATCTATATATAAATATATATATATATATCCAAAATCCTCAAATTTCTTAATTTAATTAATTTCTTAATATTAATTAATTAATAATAATTTTTTTAATTTATTATTATTATTATTATTTTTGTCGTTACAACATCATTATTCCAACTCAATCATTTACAATATCCAAGTTGTAGAGAGTTTGACTATCAAAGATATTTCTTTTCTGGAGCTTTTTCAACTCTTTTATTTGTGCAAAATCAATAAGAGATTTGCTGTAATTAGGCTGTTGTATCCTACGGGAGACAAATAGAGAGACATTCTACTACACATGTTCGAGTGTTCATGAACTAAGCTAAAATCACAAAGAGTTGAGTGGCCTTACTCTAGAATATTGAGAAGTCTAATGAAAATGATAATAAAATGATACTGAGTTGATGATTGATTGGAGAGTTTTGAGGCAAAAATTATTAACAAAGTTTGTCATTCATGTACCTAGTCTTAAGTTTGTCATTTTATGGAAAAATAAAGCATCTTGTCGAAGTCTTTACTAAGGATTTTCAGATTTTCGAGTCATCTCATGGTTGTTCAAAGATCCTTTCATGCATTATATTAGATATCAAGGAAAATCGAATCTGTCTTCAAAGGGACATCTCTTCTAGTGAATAAATGGAAATATTACCTTGTCAATTTCTGACAATGTCGTTTTCATATGTGGTTTCAACCTGAAAGGATCTATATAAACTTACTTTCAAATTTGACGACTATTTGTCCTTGTATTAAGAGGTGTTCCAGAGATGTATGAAATCAAGTAAATGGCTCTACAAATGAATGTATCGACATGGCTTGGAAAATGAAAAGACTTGTACAAGTTATACATTTCGTCACCAATTTGTGAAAAATCATTAGGTATGAATATATTAATGTACCTGATCTTATTTGCATTGGTGTAATTGAAAGTGAATTACAGTTGAGCAAGCAAGTGTTTGCAAATGTATGTTATGTTATTTATTCATTTGTTCATGTCAAGCTAGCTTATGCACTTATCTTCTACTACTTAAATGTTTAAATGATTTGGTATAGAATATAAGTGAAAAATAATACCAAGCTCACATTGAACAAGAGAGAGATCAACCTATAAAAAACGACAAAACTCCAAAAGATAGCTCATGGCTTGATGAAGAAAATTCATTCCAACTTGTTTGTGATACTCCTTTAACTCCTTCCAGTTAGGATCGATTAGTGAAAACTTGAGTTAAGTGTAAGATAAATGGCTATTTTAGAATCTGTTAAGTCATCATTTTATGATTCTATACTATAATTTCGTCCAACATATTGGCCCTCAAAACCCCTTGTTGAATAAGATGATGTTCTTGAAGTGGGAGAGAGACAATTTCCAAGTAGAAGAGCCTTTACTATAAATTCTTTGGATGAAAATGAAACTTTGATGAAGCTGACCTTAGTTTCCTTCCACAATTTGAAATCTTGAATGGGAAATTTTGGATTTTTGTGTTTCTTGTTCTTTGAAATGTTCATTTGAGAGTTTAGTCTTTGAACATAACCAATTGAAAAATAAAGCACACGTTGTCAAACATGATTTCCCAATTTTCGAAACAATGCAAGCAAAAACAAAACAATGGTCTCCAATCAACCTTAACCTGGCAAGGACGTCAATCCCAGAGAGTAACAAAGCAGAACACGACAAAATGTGCTAGGCGTACAACAGTTTGGGTCTCTTTTTTGAGACACTCTTTTAACTTCTATCACTCCCTCGCTGAAATTATTGGAGTAAGAAGGATTATCAACATATCAAACAATATATTAGAAGTACTGCAATGCAAAAAAGAAATTGTGGGCACATTCCTCTCCAAAACTGCCAGAGTTGGGATGTTCGACTAATTCACAGTACAACTTTACTACTACAGATGAACCAAATCAACTACCGATGTAACCCAGCCGGTGAAGGATGATTGCCAAGATAAGCATGCATATTGCCAGTATCATACCAGGTCTCCCCAACAGCCAGTTTTTAGCCTTCCTCGCACACTCTACACCTCTTTGGATCCGATCCGCCCAGCACATCTGCAACAAATCTATTTAGAACCGGGATGCAAATTTATTTATTTATTTTGGTAGCGTGAGGTGGAGATTACTGGAACTAAGATGACCATATTTTGTTCAAAAGATCAGCTAAATAAGAGGCTTGTAGGAAACATGATTACATTCTATTCTTTGGTTTTTTCTTGGCATAAACAAATGTACAGCTTAAACATCTTAAAATGCAAGATTGTGGCATCAAGTGCCATGTGGCTCTTTAGCCTTGATTAGCGGTGATAATTTCATCCAATGATCAGGCATTGAATATGATGCATCATAACTACGCACAAGACTCGGAAACTGTACAATCTTTAAATGTAAACATGCAATTGCACAAGCTGCGACTGCAGCACGGGTCTTCAAGACAATATGATGCATATAATCCTACCTCCACATGTTGGAGAACCTGTTTTATCTTCCCATTGGGCTAACCATCAAATAGGCATTTCACCAGTCACACAACACCAGAGGCGTCTCTTCACATAATCCATCCTTCTATATGACGACATCCTACTCAAGTTCAGGGTTTCCCCTCAGCAGAAAGGGAACAAGCAACTGAGAAACTCTGGATTTCAAATTTTAAAAATATTCTAGTTGTATGTGTGCACAGTTTCTTCAAGAAACAAAATATTGCAAATTCAAATGCAAGCTTCAACAAAATAAAGTGCAACATCATTCATTATATTAGAAAGGACTAGTAACATCATTTTATGATCGATCATACTATGGTGCCTCAAATCACCATTCTAAAGCCACTACAAAAGAATTGCAATAACCTGTTGAGAAATGCCTTGCTATACAAATGGTAGTGTCACACATCCAAGCAATAATCTTGGTCAAAATTAGTTGAAGGATTAGAATGAAAAAGAAAAAATTAAAACATCAAATTTTCAAAATTTTGCCAAAGTTTAAACATTGATTATCAGATTACCATGGTGAAAGATCAACTAATTGGTAGTGTCATGCATCCGAGTGTCAACCTTGGTCAAAATTTGTTGCAGGATTAAAATGAAAAAGAGAAAAAAAAAACACATTTTGAAAATTTTGTCAAAGTTTAAACCTTGATTATCAAGATTACCATGGTGAAAGATCAACTCATTGCATCAAATCATACAAATATATGTAAGGATGGTGAAAAGTTACCATTCTGTCCAAGTCCTCCGGTGATAAAGATGACATTGCTCGTTGAGCTTTCTCTGCATCTTCCTTAGAGAGCTTTAGTCCAAACTGTTCGCCCATGTTTGCCATCATGTCTGGACTAATATTCTTAACCATCGATGTGAACATCTGCCCATTTGCATGTGATTATTTACAGAAAACATGAAAAAGAACATGTACACTTAATGTACTAAGGACATGTTGAGGTGTGCAATAGAGTTAAATCAGTGTCTAGCATAACAACTGATGACACCTACCCTAAGCAAGGGTCCTCACAAAGCAATCACGTAGTCATTGCAATCTATCCATAGCCAAAGTTGTCAGTTTTAAAGGTCCTGAGTCCTAACAGTGAACCTATACATGATACCAAGCCATATAAAATATGACCCCCAAAAAAAGTGAATCATGTCTGATACCATTTGCAGGCACTTGGTTCTGGTTACTATAGAAGATTTCAGAAAATATAGCCTCCAAAATTATGGATAACCATGTTTGGGAACACCACAAGGATCCTACATGGCTTTCACAGGTTATCTTGAATTCCCATGCAATTTCATTTTTCAGCATGCAAATGTCCCCATTATTTTGTTTAGGGGACAGGATTGCCCCTGCTCTTTATTCACTTGGAGAAACCCTAATACAAGATGGTGCCATAGTACGTGTTTATAGGTAGTCTGTGCATTTACATTGATAATCACTAGCATTCTTATACAATGATATGTGTGCATCCACCCCTTTGTCATCCACTCCTTTGTCAGTGTGGCAAAGGTCACACTAAGTGGTTACAGCTAAGACACCTAAAAATCATGGATGTTATATCTACCAGTGCTCAACAAAAGACAAACACATGCAGGGTTTCTTGTGGGTAAAGAAGTATGTGTTGATTGCTGAAACACCATGTGGATCATGGGCCAATACCGCAACTTCAAAATCTCGTTTCAGAAGGGTCATCTCCTTAAATGTGCATGCTGCAGATGCCCATTGACATTTGCCTTGATAGGTAATCTTGCATGTTCATAATCTTCATGGATGTTAATAAACTTTCTAACTCAGTTAAACAGTACACCTTACACACATATATTAATATTTTGTGTTTTTTATGGATGACGCTAGATGGTTACATACAGATAGTGAATGCGAACATTATGTCCACAAATGACTTCAAGCATGAATTGTTCAATCAATTGTAGACAAGATCTGCAATGGTAATGGCATACAAGGTGGGACATTCAAGATGTTGGTTGGACCAATATCAAAACTGGTTTGTTCCAAACTGAGTGACTAAATATTTTGAAAAGCATCATTTGGAGTTCATCAACTGACTCAAATGTGTGTAGGTTTCATTAACATCCTGAGACAAAATCATCAACTGACTCACATGCGTGTAGGTTTCATTAACATCCTGAGACAAAATCATCAACTGACTCAAATGCGTGTAGGTTTCATTGAGTTCCTGAGACAAAGGTACTTGAGGAGGCTTATGATGATGTTTGTGAAAAGGTTACCTTTAAAGGACTCATTGAATTTAACTCTATATTGGTATTAGGGTAAGTTTGAATGAATTATAAATCTTTATACTTGCAGGACCACCCACGTGCAATCAAGTTTAGAACCAAAGAGGGTTGCATGATTTTTCATTTGTTGGGACAAAATTTTTTATGCTTTCATGAGTGCCTATAGTATGGTGCCAAGCCTCATTTACAATTAAATGTTATGGCTAACTTATTATCTAAGAAATATGACAGACATGATATTTGAACAATTATGCAGCATTTTTAAAGCTGGACCGGCAAGGCCAAGTGACTTCCAGTCCAGTTAAACCACAAGAGTTCATAATAAACCCAACAAAACCTTGTTCAAAATATATATTTTTTAATTTTATTTTATAAAAAGGCTCAGTTTGACCTCTTTGAAAATTATTTTTGAGAAAACATATATTATTCACATTATTATAAATTATCATTTTCAAAAAGCATTTATATGTTATATGTTCATTTTTTATTAAAAATAATTTTTAGAAAACTTATTAATTCTATCTTACATAAATATACAACTTAATTATATACGAAATACAAATATGATGTTGTCAGGACATCACTATTAGAACCAGACCAGTCAACCTATGAATAATGAACTGTTCACTAATAGATCCAATTTCAAAATCACTGCAACTATACATGGAAATAATGTACTTTAACTTGCAAAATGTGTGGGATTGTTTGTTTTTCTTTTGGAAAATTAGAAAATATACGAATGGAAGCTGACTAAATATATGCGGATTGCTATGGTGTTTTATGATTATGGGCAGTTTTTCTTTTGGCTTTCAACAGGTTCTTCTAGGGTAATTATAAGTTTATGTGTTTCAGGATTTTTTGTTAATCTTACTGAAATAAGAACAGAATATCCATGCTGTAAAAAACACAATAATCTCATATTCCCTAGAATAGTGAAGAGCAAACCACACAAACATATTCCTATGAGATGGTAATCCTCTTCATGAGTATAAGATTCCCAAAACAAGTGATTCTACTAGGACATTTATGTTAACCTGAACCAAAAGCTCTCTTAAAGAATTACAGGAGGATTCAAAACACCAGATAATAAATATCAATGAAGGGACCAAATCAAGTAACCAGCATACCTGCCGCATAGCAGGATCTTTCATTTGGTTTCGCATCTGTTCTTGAAAATCAGCAGTTGGGTTTGGTAAAGTTGTGTCAGGAGTAAGACCTCTCAAATGAGAAGAACTACTTTCACCTACAACATGATTTTCACTAAATGCAGAATTTTCCTGTACTTCAACTTTTGACCTTGTTTTTGGGGTTGATCCATTTGTATTTAGAGATGCCACAGTTGTAGATGAGTCCCTTTCTCTTCCATGCAAACTTGATGCCATTTCAAACATTCTTTGAAGTTCTTCAGGTGACATCTTACCAATCATATCGTTTGCTGTTTTAAACATCTCAGGTTTCACATTTGGAGGCACTGACCCAGGTCTAAAGTTCTTAAAATCAGTATCCTGAAATGAAGAAGCCATTTCAAGCATTCTTTGAAGTTCTTCAGGTGACATCTTGCTGATCATATTTGAAGCAGTCTTAAACATGTCAGGGGGTATCTCTCCGGCTTTACCAGCATTTAAGGCAGTCAGTGTGTCAGGATCTGCATTAGAGATGAAATTCTGGAACGATCTGCAAGGGGGGGTGGGGTTGGGAAAAGGCATTTAGATCTAAATGTATTACTTTACATTTAAATAACAATAACAACATATTATGCAGGCAACTCCACAAAGGATCATTATCCTATTCCCAGATATTAAAAATTAATAATTTTTTTCATGAAAATTTGAATCAGTTTTCAGTTTTCAGACTTGCTGCAACAAGGAGCCTGATGCATAAAAGTATTACCCAATAATGATAGGATGGTCTCCATCAATGCTTTAAAAGGATCAATCGAGGCTTACCTAATGCATAACACGCTGCAGCTTACACATTTGTGCAAAAGGCACACTTTTTGCACCTATTTAGTTTGGGCTTACGCATTTTGGGTGCGTGATTCTCAAGTTAGGTTTGGCCAGAAAATTTTAAACCCATGTTTACACAAAAGGAATGTCACAATATGAGTTGAATTCTAAATCTCTTGAACCTCAACCTTTCCAAAATAATTGAAAATTGATTTTAGATCTTGAAAATAATTTGAATTTGGTAATGTTATAGCTCTCTTGTCATGATTTACGTAATGAATTCAAGTCAGCAATTTTTGAATGGCAAACAAGCAGTTTGCAAATTATATTTCAATTTTTTACATTATATTTTTGATTTCTTAATTTACACATTATTCTCCAATTGTAATCTGGTTACTTTTCTCTTAATATAATTGCTTCTTTTTTGCGTGCTGTTTAAAACGTTTCCAAAGCATTTCCCTATCATAACCATCCTAACTGCACTTTTTGTATGTCTCCCCTCAAACTCTCCAATATGGTGGACATTTGATCTAAATAAATGGTAAACATTATTTAAATACCTTTTGAGTTTTGGCCACCAATATCAACTATTTCATCATTTTTCCACATATAATTAGTACCTTAAAAATATGTAATACATGCTTAAAAATATAAACAACTTTTGCAAATTATAATTTGAACTCGTTAAAACAAATTTATTACACGGGATGTTTAGTTCACGATTCCCAGAAATGTGATGTCCATGGCGTTTCATTCCCAAGTTTGTTTGAGCATGGAAATTTAATGTGGTGGGAATGTTCACATTCCTAAGAATGAAAGTATTGCCACAACATGGGCATCCTCTATTCCTACCCTCCCAGGTAAGTTTCAAAGAAATCCTGTTCACATGGGAATTCTACTTTTTGGACCAAATTGCCCTCACTATTTTCGTTACTTAAAGACATTGGACAACAATCCCCCATTAATATAGTATTATCACACACTATCATCATATTTAAAATAATAAAATATTTATAAAATGAAAGTAATGTTATTATTTCGACACTACTTTGAACCCCTATTTGTTTGCTTTAGTAATTGATGAACTCACTAGGAAAATCCAAAACAAGATCCCATGGTGTATGCTGTTTGAAGATGATATCATTTTAATTAATGAAGTATAATCAAGAAATCAACACCACTAGTAATCTTGGATGTATTATGCAAGCAAAAGTAGAAATTGAACAAGATGTAGCACATAGAGTTAAAGTAGGTTGGGTAAAATAAAGGAATGCTTCAGATATGCTATGCGATCATAGAATACCATCATGGTTTTAAATAAAGGCCATGACCGTTACGTAAAAGGCCACGATTACGTAACGGTTTTTTGGGTTACCGATACCGTTACACACCGCAAAATCAGTGAGAAGAATCACGGCCGTAGCGGCCGTTACGGACCTCGACCGTTACGTAAAGGCCGTTACGTAACCGTTACAGGACCATTACACCCAAACTTTTAATTTATTTTTTACTTTTTATTCTCGCTTTTTCCCTCTCTTTCATAACTCATTCTCAATATACCAAGTGGCGAGAGGGGGGAAAGATTATAATGAGGATGACAATGATACAAAATTGAATATTTCTTTAACTACTTACAATAGATGCATTAATTAATAATTTGAAAATACTAGTTAGGAAAATATTTTATTTTGATAATATTAGTAATGTGATATTTATGTTCTATATTTATCAACTTCAACCATCTTTCTTTTCTAGTTATTTTATATTTTTATTATTTGCATGTCTTATGTGTGTAATAGATTAATAGAGTGTATAATGTATTTTATTCTATTAATTAATTTAGCACACATAAGAATTCATCACAGATAAGAACAATGAGAAGTATAAATACACATGCACGTAGTTTTTCTATCAATGGTGGTTTAAAATAAATGTAAAGTTGTTGCCCTTACAAAATAACTTAGTTACTCGAACTAAAGGATCCGAAATACACTAAAACTCTTTCTAAGAAGGGCTAAAAGCTTAAAACATGCAAGTACGCTAACATGCACAAGGTTGTGCATGTATCAAAAAAATTCACGGCCATTACGCCTGCTTCCCGTTATGTAACATCCGCTACTCCCGCTTCCCAATACACCTGTTACCGTTACGTTACGCTACCCGCAACTGCGCTTTAAAACCATGAATACCATTAAAATTAAAAGTAAAGCTCCATAGGATGGCTATAAGACCAGCCATGTTACATGGATCAAAATTCTAGGCAATTAACAAACAACATATTCAAAAAGTAAAAGTTTCCAAAATGCTAATGTTTTTAAGGTGGATGAAAGGTATAACATTAATGGATAAATTAAGGACATATTCAAAATAAATTAGACATAGCACCAATAGAAAATAAGAAAAGGGAGGCGCTTAAATGGTTCGTGCATTTGAAACATAGGCCAAGTAGTGCACCAATGAGAAGGACTGCGCTAGTTATTGTTAATGGTACTAGAAAAGGTAGAGGTAGGCTTAAAATAACTTAGAATGAGATAGTGAGAACAGATTTAATAGCTTGTATGTTAGTCGAGTAAAATGCCCTCAATCTATAAATTGGCAAAAAAGGATTCATATAGCCGGCTGGCGCCACATAGTGGGACTGTTGTTGTTGCTGTTATTTCCATTAGTTGATCATTTAATTGTTAAATTTTTAAAATTTATTCAAAATTTTAGGACACAAATTTAATTAAGTACAGATTTTTAGTAAGGTTTCATGTTGAAAATATAATTATTCTTCATATATTGGTCACACAAATATCAAGAGTATAATAGCCATCTTCTTGAAATGCTTATCAAGATTCTCATGTTAAACCAAACATTCATATGGAATCCTGTTTACATTCCTGCAAACAAACAAAAATATCACCATAAGAAAAGCATCCCGTTCTCGGGATGAGATTCCTGTGGCTGTCATTCTAAGGAAATATTTTTTAATGCAGCAAACCAAATGCCTCCACAGAGTCAAAATTACAAGTCAACTGGTGGCAAGTTGTAAGTTGTAACTTCTAACATCTTTCAAAATAAATAATGCACATTTTTGCTTCCAAATATAATTTCTTAATGTAAATTATTTTCTATTCAAAAACAGAAAGATACTTCTATTTCAATATAATATAAATATTTTCCTAATACTATCATTATTAAGGTTGTATTGGATGCTAGATATCGCAAATGGAAAATACTCATCTGCAAAGTGCAGTCGTGTGGGAGTGTTGGTTCAAATCCAAAAATCAACACCAAGGAATGGTGGTTAGTGCATGGTACCTAACATCAACCTTCCAACCCTGCTATGAGCAAAACCATTGTGCACTAGGCCATCATTATTATTAAAGTTGTAGTAGTAACAGTAATGATCATGTGTTATCTAAAAAAAATTAACTATGATTTTGATTTATGTAATTTCCGGATCTTCTAAATCTAATTTGATCTATGGGAAAAATTTAACATATTTGCCTTCCAAACTACCATCTTAATGGTGAACTTGGACCAAATTCAAGGATGCGCAATCATATTTGTGCGAAATTATGAAGGGTTTTTTCAAATGATGACTTGAACTTGAAACTTCAAGGGTAAAACTAATATTCTCATCACTAGCCTTTTTCTAGGACACACCATATCTATGTCAACTTTTCATTGCAGGCAGTTTGTGTGTGTGCGTGTCTGTGTGTCACGGTCCGCCTTTTTCACACCGTTGTGAAGGGCCGTGCGGCGCTAGCTAAAGCACTCTTGCTTAACTAGCCAGCCTTTTGTTTACCAATATTCATCCACGGAACACTTTCATTAACATTCAATCAGATAGCAGCGGAAATTATAATCAATTCATGAAAGCCGTGGCAACCAAGCAGTAAATATTGAAGCAAACGTAATTCATTAACAAATCCTCCGTTGACATGTTGTACTTAGCGAGGGAGGCAAGTAGGCTAAGCACGTTGACAATTGCTAGTGAGTTTTACAATGATTGATGAACACTCACCCTCCCCTAAAGAGCTTTCTGGGCCATTCTCACTCTGGCACTAGGAAACATCAATGTGACCGAGGAGTCATACTGCCTTATTTGGCTTACAATGAAGTAAATACTGAAAAATAACCCTACACTAGTATTTACATGATGGAAACCCATCCCAAACACACGAGATAAGCGGTCACAGGCAAGCATAATGCCCTGAACAAGCTTAGCTCGTGACATTCTCCCCCACTTATGCGGTCGACGTCCCCGTAGACTTTGACGCTAGGTACACTTCAACTTCATCTACGAACGGTTGCATGTCTTCCGCCGAAACCCAGCTAATTTCTTCGTCACCAAGGCCTTTCCACTTTACTAAGAATTCCTGCCGCTTCTTCCTTGAGGATTTGAACTCTCTGTCTGCAAGGATTTCTTCAACTTCACGTCTGTCAGGTTGCCCTGTACTGATTTCTGCTCTGGCTGACTGATTTCTGCTTAGATCGTCAGTGTCGGCGTTGTACGGCTTGAGGCAGCTGACGTGAAACACAGGATGCACTTTCATCCAAGTCGGAGGGTTGATTTTGTAGGAGACCTTCCCGACTTTGGCCAAGATGGGGACTGGTCCTTCATATTTGCGAAGTAGTCTCCTATCTCGTCCTCGTAGTGACCTGACTTGTTCAGGATTGAGCTTAACAAGCACCAAGTCACCTACGTTGAAGTGCTGGGGTCTTCTCCCCTGATCTGCCCACTTCTTCATCCGCTTAGTAGCTTTCTCGAGGTAGGCTCGGGCAATCTCAGCATTTCGTTTCCATTCTTTGGTAAAGACGTACGCCCTGGGACTCTTTCCTCTGTACGGCTCATCCACTGTGTGAGGTAACAGTGGCTGCTGGCCTGTAACAAGCTCAAAAGGACTCTTGTTGGTTGTGGAGCACTTTTGGGCATTGAAACAGAACTGAGCCACATCGAGTAGCTGCACCCAATTCTTCTGGTTGGCGTTGACAAAGTGGCGCAAGTACTCTTCAAGTAGCCCATTGAATCTCTCCGTCTGTCCATCTGTCTGTGGGTGATAACTCGAAGAGATTTCTAGTTGTGAACCGAGGATTCTGAAAAGTTCTGTCCAGAAGTTGCCAGTGAATCTTGAGTCTCGGTCACTAACAATGTCGTGGGGAACACCCCAATATTTCACAATGTTCTTAAAAAATAACTGTGCTGTCTCCTCGGCCGAACAGTACTTCGGTGCGGCTATGAATGTACCATACTTCGAAAACCTGTCTATAATAACAAGTATAGACCCTGCGTCTCCCACTCTGGGCAGGTTGGTGATGAAGTCCAATGAGACACTTTCCCACGGTTTGGACGGTACTGGTAAGGGCTCCAACAGCCCAGCCGTTTTCCTCCGCTCAACCTTGTCTTGTTGGCAAGTGAGACAAGTTCGGGTATAATCAACCACATCATCAAGCATGTGCGGCCAATAGTACCCCCGCTTTAGTAAGGCCAAAGTGCGCTACCATCCTGGATGTCCGGCCCACATGGTATCATGACATTCCTTCAGCAATGTCTTTCTCGGATCACCTGCTCGTGGCACAAAGAGCCGGTTACCATGGGTTATCAGCAATCCATCTTCCATCCAAAACTGTCGTGCCTTCCCTTCTTCGGTAAGTTTCATTAAGTTCTGCGCAACTGGATCTTTGGCTAAGTTCTCTTTGATGCGCCCCCGCATCGTTGTGGTAACAGTGCTTGAAGTCAGATGCGTTACCATTTGTAAGGCCGCCAGTCCGGCCTTCCTACTCAGTGCATCCGCGACTTGGTTCAATCGCCCCGCCTTGTGCTCAAATGAGAAATCAAATTCTGCCAAGAATTCTTGCCATCGGCCTTGCTTGGGTGTCAACTTTGGCTGTGTGAAGAAATGGCTAACACCTGAATTATCAGTTTTCACCACAAACCTTGCCCCAAGTAAGTAATGCCTCCACACACGGAGACAATGTATCACCGCTAACATCTCCTTCTCTTGAGCTGTGTACTTCCGCTCCGCTTCACTAAGCTTACGGCTTTCATACGCAACAGGGTGTCCCTCCTGTACCAAGACTCCTCCAAGGGCGAAGTCTGATGCATCTGTCTGTACCTCGAAGGGTTTCATGACATCCGGAAGAGCCAGAACCGGATCTCTCATCATGGCATCCTTCAAGTCATCAAAGGCTCCCTGGCACTCCTCTGTCCAGTTCCACCCATGACCCTTCTTTAGTAGTTCTGTCATAGGGGCCGTTCTTCGTGAATACCCCTCTACGAACTTCCTGTAGTAGTTGGCAAGGCCAAGAAAGGAACGCAACTCTTTCACTGTTGTTGGGATCTTCCATTCTTGAATTGCCCTTACCTTCTCCATATCCATTCTGATATGACCTTGGTCAATCACATAACCAAGGAATTTTATGCTTTTCTGAGCGAAAGAGCACTTCTCCTTCTTCACATATAGACTGTTTCCCTTCAGCCTATCGAACACCTTCCGCAGATGCTCTTTATGTTCCTCCAGAGTGGAACTGTAGACAACGATATCATCCAGGTACACCACGACAAACTTGTCAAGGTATTCACGGAAAACCTGGTTCATCAAGGTGCAGAATGTTGCAGGTGCATTCGTTAACCCAAACGGCATCACCAAAAATTCATATGCCCCATACCGTGTCACACAAGTAGTCTTCGGCTCATCCCCATCAGCAATTCTCACCTGATAGTAACCTGACCTCAAGTCAAGTTTAGTGAAGTACTTGGCATGACTCAACTGATCCAATAAATCAGCAATCAACGGAATAGGATACTTGTTGCGCACTGCATGGTTCGAAATCGCGGTCGCGGGTAACGTCGCGAAACGGTCGCGGGTGTCGCGGGTCGCGGGAGACGCGGGTGTTACGTAACGGGAAGCGGGCGTAACGGTCGTGAATTTTTTTCACGCATGCACAACCATGCCAAAATTAAAAAATAAGCATGAAATCCATTAATACATGATTTTTAATGAATTTTGAAGGCTTTTTTTCAACCTACAAATGCTTTTTAATAGGCATTATGATTTTTATATTAATTTTAGTGCGCTGTTTACAAAAAAAAACATATTTTTTTTATAGTTTACATTACTTTAATGAGTAAAAAGATGTAGAAATGTAAGAATCAATTAATTAAAGTCATAAAGTTACTAAAAATGAATCAATACTCAATAGACTTAATACTCAATATACACATTACACATACATGAATTTAAAAAGTGATTAATATCAAATATCAATAAATAGTTGAAAATACATGAATACAATATTACAAATTTGTAACATAACACATGTCACCACCAAAAAGAATGACGTGGAGGGTCTTCATAATTTGCATCTGTATCTTGGGATTGGGATGGGAAATTATCTCCCCATCCTTGTGGAAATACATAGTTGAATGAACCTAAGTTTACGTCATTTTGTTGTTGCTCTTGAAAATGTACTGGTGATGAAAATTCTCCTGAATAATGTCTATAAGTTGGGGCAGGGGCTGGCTCTGGGTAGTGTGTAGAAGAAGACTCACTAGATCCTGAGATTCCTGATCCACTGGGATAAAAATGTGAGTCACGAGATGCATAATGTGGATATGCTGGATGAGATCCATATGATTGTGATGATGAACCATCTAAACCAAAGTCGCCAAAACTACGAACCACACCATATGAATCTTCAGTAGAATCGTTAGGGTCACCACGAGCACTCCTTCTCCTGGGTTGTGAAGATTGGTTCCTTGGAGGAATACCCAAGTCATAATTTTCAGGTATGTCATGTAGTCCATAAGGATCAGAAGGATATATATCCCTTCCAAATGATGTCCCTGTATCATATCCATAATTATATTCTACACCGCCGCCTCCACCACCACCACTGCCACCCCCCCCCAACCCCAGCTCCAGCACCACTATTACCATCATCATCACTTGGTGGGCTCAAACCAAGATTGTCATCACTTTGTGTACGTTCAGGGCTTGAACTTGAATCATCATGCGCGTTTATTGGTGGTTGATCACCTCCTTCTGTAGTACCACCAACCTCTTCATTTAACCAATTTGAATTGTCCTGACCGTCGAGTAGTGGTGTCTCTCTCTCCTCTAACCATTGACTTAAAGGATCATCTTCTTCGAAAATGTAGTCCAAATTGATAGGATTGAAACCCTCTTCAATTTCTCGTTGGCTTCTTCTCATTGTACGTCTTAACTTTAACCTCATGTTGTAATGTACGAAAACAAGTTTTTGTAGTCTCATGTACTTTAATCTATTTCTTGTTTTCGTATGGATGAGGCTAAAGGTGCTCCAATTACGCTCACAGTTCGAAGCTGATGTGGTCTGGCTAAGAACTCTAATTGCTATTCTTTGGAGTTCAGGAGCACACAAGCCATAATGAATCCACCATTCAGCTGCATTAATAATTAAAAAGAGTTTTATATTAGTATAGCGTATTTCAAAAGTCAAATTTGAACACAAAGAGAGAAAATAGAGTAATTTTCCATTATTTAGCTATATAGTCATATTTACCAGGATTTGTTTGTTTCACTGCCCTTTTAGCCAATGGGGTTCCAAAAGTCTCTTGCCTATCTCGATATAGCAACAACTAAAAAAGGATGATTGTGAAATAAAATTAATTAATTAGATGTATTAATAATTATTCTTAAAAGTATTACAGAATACTAGAACAATTCATTATTCAATTTAATGGAACCAATACTTACTTGATTAATAGCCCGAATTTGAGTATCTATATCGGGTACCAACTTGGTTATCACTTTTTTAACTCCATCCATGACTTCTCTAGCAACTTCAGGAGAGGGTGGGGCACCATAAAGAAATTGTGGGTTCAAAAAATACCCTACAATTAAATTTAGAAACATATTAATCAATAGTTTTCTAATGCAACTATGCATAATTTAAAAGTTAAAATAATAAGAAATTGTATTTGATTTACACTTACCAGCAGCGTGCAAATCTTGGTGCAACTGAAAACTCCACCGGTTGTCAATAATTTTCCAATAATCTTTGTAAAACCGGCAATCTTTTTGAATGGCCAACTTCGCCCTATCAATTGCCTCGTATATGAAGCCCATGGTTGGTTTTTCATCACCATCAACCAATTTAAGAACTTTCACCAAGGGTTCTTGCACTTTAATTATATCAGAGGCCTTTTGCCAAAACTCTTTGCCTAAGATAATTTTCTTCGAATCATATGCTGGGCCTGATTTTGCCATTCCAAATCTTGAGTTTTTCCAAGCATCAGATGTAAACATTTCCCTTAGTGCTTGTTTATGCCTGACAATAGTCTCCAAAGCAATGAAATTTGTGGCAAATCGAGTGATGGCAGGGCGAAGTAACTCTCTATTATTTGTGAATTTCTTCATGAAATTCACTGTCCATGTGTGGTTGTAAATAAATGAGGTTATTGTTCTTGCATCTTCTAAGACCTTCTTCACGTTACTTTTCTTACCAATATCTTCAAGAATAAGGTCTATGCAATGAGCTGCACATGCTGTCCAATAGAGATTGGGCCTCTTCTGCATCAATAATTTTCCTCCTGCCTTCATTGCAGCTTCATTATCAGTCACTACTTGAACAACATTCTCCTCTCCAATTTCTTCAACCACCTCATCCATTAATCTGAAATGAAATTATAGATTCAATAATTACTACTATTTAATTAAAAACATGCAAGTCCATAATACTATTTGCATATACAATTAAAATTAGAAAATTACCTGAAATAATATTCAGCTGTTCTGCTTGGCACATCAGAGGCATCAACTGATTTGTGAAACACGGTGCCTCTATCGCAATAAACTAAAAAGTTTATAATGTGTTTTCTAGTTGGTCCTGACCAACCATCACACATAAGTGTTACACCTCTTTCCTTCCAAATTCCAGCAAAAGAAGCTATATAATTTTTCATTTCTTGATACTCTTGCTCCAAATAAATTTCAGATATCTCATAGGGTGATGGACCCTTCACCCCCTTTCCAACCTCTGCAGCAATATCAAGCATAGGTTGCATAAATGGAGAGTCAGCTACATTCGCTGGAATCCGATTATAAATTAGGAATTTTCCAACCGCTTTTCCTAATTTACTTCTTAAACCTTTCAGTAACTTTGTGTTGAGTTTTGGTTGTTTCGCACTCTTGCTTCTTTCTAAAATAGGATCCATTGCCTTTAGTCTAGCTTCAGGGGCATCAGGATTGATCCATTGTCGTCCACTACCTCCAGCTTCTCGACCACTATAAGATCGAGCTCCTGCTCTATTGAAACCACTGGTAGCACCACTGCCAGAGCCACCTCCCTCTTCATAAATATTACCTCTTCCAGTTGTTCTTGCTCGAAATCTTTGTCTTTCTTCCCATTGTTGTTGTGATCGCATGCTTTCTTGTCGAGCAAATCTCATACTTTCTTCTTCTAAGTCTTCTTCATCGCTCAAATTCTCAAAATCTCCTCTAATTTGGGCTTCTGCTTCTTCTTGCCTTTTTTGTTTATCTCTTTTCTTCTCAGCATACTGTTGTAGATGTTTCATCATTTGTTCTCTTACTTGTGTGGTCACATTTGAGCATCCAGCTACTTGACCCTTTTTATGTGCCAAGTGTTGTTTCAAGCGTGTAATGCCCCCTTTGATTATCTTCCCACATAACTTACACATAATAACATGTCTATTACCGTCTACCGCAGTACCAAAATGCCATCCAATATCCTCACTAGGTAAGTTTTCATTTCCTCTATCACGTGACATATTGATAGACTTAATTTGATGATCTCTACACAAAATATAAAGAAAATACAAAGTTACAACCTTTCTACAATGACAGGAATAATATAATTAGTAATTTAGTAAATATTAAATAATAAGTACTAAATAGTCCTAATTTTAAATACTTATTACGTAAAAATAAAGTATAATATTTGATTAAAAATAATAAGTAATGTTTATTATTTTTATATTTAAATAAACAAAATTATAAAATATTAGATATTTTATTACAAAAAAAATATATTTCTTTATCTTTAAAAAGATATTTTTATTATTTTTCATAGCTTGATTTTATTTTCATTTATAACTATAAGAAATTAACAGGTGAAAAAGATTTTTGCTCTACTTTCATATACATCATAGCATCACAAATAGAGATCCATACATTACAAATTGACTATTTAATTTTTTAAGCATTTTCTCAGTATATGGATTAAAATTAAATTTTTCTATAAATTCCAGTAGTAATTAGTAAAAATCAGATTTATTAATGTATTAACTATTAGGTTAATTTTTTTATTATTAAGTTATCAAATTTTACTTTATTTGATAACTAAAAACAAAAAATAGATGTAAACATTTATTTTACCTAATTTTAAATTTAAGGTCAAAATGATGTATTAAAACTTAAAAAATATTAATAAACAGGGTCACCCTACTCAAGAAATGGCAAGTAGATACACATGTAACATAAAATGGGTGACAGATGTTATTTAATTTTTTTTTATTTTATAATATGAACATTATTCAATATTTTTTCAATAGATGGGAGTGAATATGATATCTTCTTTATCAAAATAACCACTTTGTCCAGCTGACATAAATAGCATGTTAGCCAATTGGTGCCATGAATTAATTTTATTTCTATAAGTTTGGCAAATCCTAAGACTAAATATTATAATAATTGTGCAGAGTATTCCTTAGAATTTGGCAAATCCTAAGACTAAATATTATAATAATTGTGCAGAGTATTCCTTAGAATTCTTTAAGAATGGTGAAAAATATAGCTCAATTAAGCCTAGATAATATAAAATGCCATCACATGGATGTCTTGTGTACATACATTATTTTAATGCTTTGTTTAGATGGTGAATGCAGTAGTGGATTATTGATATTCAAATATTATTATAAAAAAGGCTTCAATTATTATTGGTAAATATTAATTATTTACTAACCTTAAAAAATATTAATTATATACTATTAATAATTGCTTGTTATGTCATGGAATTAATTTTCATAATTATCTTTCAAAAAATATAATACAATTAAAATATTTATAAATTAAGAAAATTTTATTTTACATAATTATTAATGATTTCTAATTTTTTACTCTATTAAATTACTTTTTTTTTTAATTCAATTTAACAAACCTATTTTACAACAAAATATAATTTAAAAAAAAAACAGAATGAAAAGTGCTGTGGGAACAACAAAATATAATTTAAAAAAAAAAAAACATAATGAAAAGTGCTGTGGGAACAACAAAATATAATTAAAAAAAAAAAACAGAATGAAAAGTGCTGTGAACAACAAAATATAATTTAAAAAAAAAAAAAACATAATGAAAAGTGCTGTGGGTGTTGAGTGTTAAGAGTTAGAGTGTCTCATACGCTGGGCCTGGTAGTCGACTCAGAGCGAGAGAGGGGAGGGATTCGAGGGAACTCGAAGGAGCTCGAAGGAGCGAAGGCTGCGAGCTGCGAAGCACAAAGCAGAGATGACGCCAAGCTCCGAGCCTCCGAAGCTTAAAACGAGAGGCTGGCTGGTGGCGACTGCGACGACTGGCGGAGGAAGGTGCCGACTGCGACGACTGGCGGAGCTGCTGCAGACCTTTCGCCGTCGCTGGTGACTCGCCAAGTTGCTGGAACTGCAAGATGAGTAGATCTGCTCGGTAGCCTCGGTGTGCTCACTCTCAGGCTTCGAAGCCTTCTTATTGCTTCCGCCAGGCGCCAACAAATTTTCAAGGTCAGTTTGTAACTTTCCATTTTACCCTTTGAATGGCAGATGAGTGTGGGGACTGGGGAGGGGGAAAGCAGCGCTGCTGCCTGCTGCCTGCAGCAGAAATCCTTCAGCGAATCTGCGACTGTCGGCCATGTAACGGTCCGTAACGGACGTTACGAAGTGTAACGTTGGAGAATCGGCCGTTACGTGCCGTTACGCCTCCGTAACGGCCGTTACGGCCGTGAATTTTTTCCGAACCGCATTATCGGCCCGTATCGGTTTCGGGGCTTCCGATTTCCGTTACGTATCGGCCGTTACGCTACGTAACGGCCGTTATTTAAAACCATGGCGCACTGTCACCTTGTTGAGCGCGCGGTAGTCTACACACATCCGCAGGCTCCCATCGTGTTTCTTCTGAAATAGCACCGGTGCTCCAAATGGTGCTTTGGAAGGGCGAACATATCCCGCTTCCAATAATTCATCAAGTTGCTTCCTCAATTCTGCCAACTCTGGAGGCGCCATCCGATATGGCCCTTTTGCAGGTGGTTTCACCCCTGGAAACAACTCGATCTCATGCTCCACACCCCGTAGTGGAGGTAGTTCGTGAGGTAACTTATCTGGCATCACCTCCTTGTACTCATCCAACACCGCTTGGATAGTTGTAGGCACCAGCTCTTTGCCTACTTCGTTATCTACCACCATCGTGGCTAGATATGTCTGCTCTCCCTTCCTCAGACCTTTCTTGAGTTGCATGGCTGAAAGGAACTTCCCATCATCTCCTTTCGTTGCAATAGCTTGCACCATGCACGGGTGATCTCCCATCAGGCATAGGGAACCAGCCGAAGGCATCATCACTGCCTTCGTTCCCCTTAGGAACTCCATTCCCAAAATGACTGGAAAGTCATCCAATGGCACTGCTGTAAAATTCACATGACCTTCCCACTGCCCAAGCTTCACAGTAACTTGCTTGGCTACTCCCAGAGTAGGCTGGGCTACAGAATTAACTGCTTTCATGCGTCCTGTATCCTTCTCTAAGGATAAGTTGAGTCTCCAAGCTTCTGGTTGCGAAACAAAGTTATGGGTAGCCCCGGTATCCACCATAGCGCGGGTGCTCTTCCCATTGATTCTCAAGTCCACAAACATTAGCCCTCTGGCTCGTGTAACCTTTGGTACTTTCGCCTGCTTTTCCAATGCGCTCACCTGCCGCATTGCACCCATCCTCGGGGTCTCATCTTCTTCCCCGTCGTCTTCCCCTGCCTGTTCGGCAATGGAAGCCTGTAAAGCATTAAGTGATGCCTTGTGAGGGCACTCAAAGACTCTATGAGGACCTCGACACAAGAAACACTCAAGTTTACCCTTTCCCTTGGGTGTGTTGAACCCCCGAGACAACGAAGCTTCCTTTGAGGTTGATGCTTTCTAGTCGGCTCCCCCATTCTTGGGTTTGCCTTTCTTGAAAGACTTTCCATTGTTTCCCTCTCCGCCAAATCCTTTGGACGAAGTGGTTTTCTCCCCAGCATAGTCAGTCAAGCGTTCGGCAGCAGCTTGTGCGGTAGGCAAGTCTTGAACTCTTTGTCTATGAAGTTCAGTCCTTGCCCACGGTTTCATCCCCTCAAGAAAATAGAACAACTTGTCCTTCTCCGACATATCTCGAATATCCAACATTAAAGCCGAGAATTGTTTCACATATTCGCTGATCGACCCCGTATGCTTGAGATCTCTCAGTTTTCTCCTTGCATTATACTCAACATTTTCAGGAAAAAATTGGGCCTTGAGCTCTATCTTCAAGTCTGCCCAACTATCGATTACACAGTTTCCATTCTCAATGTCATAGTACTTAGCACGCCACCACAGTTTGGCGTCACCCACCAAGTACATGGTTGCAGTATCCACTTTCACCTGTTCCGAGGGAATTCTCACAGCGCGAAAATACTGTTCCATATCAAACAAGAAGTTCTCTAACTCCTTAGCATCACGGGCACCCCCATACGTCCTGGGTTCTGGCACCTTGGTCTTGCTGACTCCCGGAGTGTTGGAGTTCCCCATAGCAGGAACCATCAGATTCACCTTTGCATCCAGATCAGCCATCCGGGCCTGCAAAGTTTCCACAGTGTGGTGAAAGTCCTCTGACATTTCACTTGTCAAACTTGCTTGATGTTGCTGTGATCCCATCACCTCATCAACAAGTCCCCTCAGTTGGGCCATCTCGTTGGCCATATTGTTGGTTGTCTCTTCAACCTGTGCTTCCAGTGCACCAAGTCTCTCAGCAGTGTTTGGTGCCATGGTCAACTACCAAAGCTTCCCAAATCTAATAACGAAGGCAATCGAATTCACGTAGCAACTCAACCTTGGGCTCTCACCAAGTGTCACCGACTTGGCTCTGATACCAAATGTCACGGTCCGCCTTTTTCACACCGTTGTGAAGGGCCGTGCGGCGCTAGCTAAAGCACTCTTGCTTAACTAGCCAGCCTTTTGTTTACCAACATTCATCCACGGAACACTTTCATTAACATTCAATCAGATAGCAGCGGAAATTATAATCAATTCATGAAAGCCGTGGCAACCAAGCAGTAAATATTGAAGCAAACGTAATTCATTAACAAATCCTCCGTTGACATGTTGTACTTAGCGAGGGAGGCAAGTAGGCTAAGCACGTTGACAATTGCTAGTGAGTTTTACAATGATTGATGAACACTCACCCTCCCCTAAAGAGCTTTCTGGGCCATTCTCACTCTGGCACTAGGAAACATCAATGTGACCGAGGAGTCATACTGCCTTATTTGGCTTACAATGAAGTAAATACTGGAAAATAACCCTACACTAGTATTTACATGATGGAAACCCATCCCAAACACACGAGATAAGCGGTCACAGGCAAGCATAATGCCCTGAACAAGCTTAGCTCGTGACACTGTGCTACGTGTTATGTGTATGAGCGTGTGAGATTCACCTCTAAAATGATGATTTAAACCTAAATTCAAACGTGGACATCCAAATTTTGTTATCAAACATTTCTAGGACTTTGTCTCTTGGTAAGTCATTTTGTCATACAACATAATAGTAGTATACAATCATGTATGTACGCCCTATCATGTTATTATTAAGTAGAAAATAGAACATTTTTTTTTTTCGTTGAATATAGATATGATACACAGAAACACAACCTCCCTCAAGAACAGCAAAGGCTCAGATATGAGCCATTGACATACAAGCTCATACTCAGAAAACGGTTAGGTTTGTCACCTCTTCCCTCTTTTTCTCCTCTAGCACAACAGAAATGCACCCCGGCTTCATTCCCTAAACATGCATTACTAAAATGACTGCGCTAGGTACTCCACTCCATGTGTTTTGGAATATTTGGTACTCAAAAGGCATTCATTCGGCAACACGTGACTTTCAGGGAAATAGCATTAGTAATAGCATCATGTTTTTTTAAACAAGGTATGAATACATTAAGAGAGAAAAAAGTACAAATGGCAGAAAAGCCATCCTTCATTAATCAGAAGTAAAAGTGTTATTTTATTAGGTAAACATTTAGCTATTCGATCATGTGCAACTCATTAAATAAATAAACTATACAGTCAGGGCCAGTCTGACCATAAGGCCTTGAGCATTTTTGCCTAGGGGCCCAAAAATTTTGGGGCCCCCAAATTTTTTTAAATGTTAACATTATTTATGATGTCATCACTTCCCATACTCTTTTCTCTCACTGACGATTGACTTTCCCACTATCTCAAAAATAAATGAAATTGTATTGTGAAAAGTAAAGTAAATGCAATTTAATTCTTTCTTTTTCAAGTCCCAATGTCTCATGACCGTTTGGCACAACTCTTGAAAGTTGAAATTGACTACATCTAGTATGTCTTTAAATATTCTATTAACTACTACACTGCCCCTCCCTCACACAGTCTCAGGCACTCTCTCTCAGTCATTCTCGTCTCTAACTCTCTATTACTCTCATCTCTTTCCCTCTATCTCTCTCACTCTCTATGATATTTTCTTTGCACTTCAACGTTTTCGATTCTCTGATTTTCTTTGATTTTGCATCTCAAAAAATTAGAAAAATTAATTATAAATAAAAATAAATATTAAATTAAATATAAAGAGGTTCTAATTAAAACATTCGCCTAGGGCCCCATATTATGAAGGGCCGACCCTGTATACAGCAAAGATACTCAGCAAACAAAGTTAAACACAAAAGGGCTATATACTGGGAAACAGCAAACCTACCTGACAGTTTCAGGGTCATCTTTTAAGGCCTGCAAATACTCTGAATTCGTTGTCGGGCCCCCACTGTCAGTCTCACTGTGACTCATTGAACAGCCACTGCTTTCCCGTGGTTGCATAACAGAATATTCAGTAGATGAATTTTCATTATTTTCTGATGACACAGATGGCATTTCTTCAGTTATTTCTTCAATGATCAATCCTGTAAAACAAACCAGAAAGGAAAATAGATTGAATGCAATCAAACTGCCAATTAATAATAAGATAAATAAGAGAAAAAGAGAGAAATGAAGGAATAACAACATACTTTGTGGCATTTGCTCACCACCTCCATTTTTTAGCCTCTCCTTGGCATCTCTGTTTCAATTCACAACTGTGTCAACTTAAACAAGTTGTTTATAGATTGCAAATGAAAGAAGATGTACCAAAGGAACAATGAAAGCCATCACAATTGAATCCAGAGAAAATAACATTTAGTACAAATTATCTAAATCAAGCACATATGAATCATATTAGGGTGAATTGCAAACACCTCATTTGATCTTTCTGACAATAGCAGCATAGCACTTGCCTCCATTAAGGTTCCAAAAAATGCATTTACCTCCCTTCTTTTATTGGAAAAGAGAGAATTCATTAAAGGGCACCAAGGGTGTGCCAAGCAAGTACAAGGGGACCTCCTTTTTTGTTTTTCATTGAAGAACACCTAGGGAGTGACACCAAAGTACAAACAAAAGCCGAGAAGAAAAGAAACACTTGTAATACATGGTGTCCAAAAAGTCAAGAATTGTGTGTGTCCATCATGTACAAACCACTATGCCAACTACTGGTGAAAATCAGTGAGGGACGTACAGATCTTTCAAAAGCACTTCTATTCCTTTTGTCCCCAAAGTCCAAACTATCCAAAAAGTGGTCAGAAGAATCAGATTCAGGGATTTTCTTCTTTTCTTGTTAGAACAAATAGCTCTCCAGGCCCAGATTTCATTCTCCATGGTCCAAGCAGTTACTCACTGCTAGCCAACCAGAAGTGGCCAGATCGTAGTGGTTTCATTGTTCAAAGGAATCAGATTCTTCCTCAAACAAATATCTGTTAACTAAAGGGATACCCTTTTTTTAGAAGTTGTTACTAGTAAGAATCTTAAGCAGAGTTGCCTCCACAGGATTTTTTTTTTTTAGAAGGAAACTTCTGTGGGGACTTCTCATTTCCAAATTAGATTCCTGGGGAAATTGTTTCTGGTTACTGTAGGACAAATAAGTTCACTGTAGAATGAGCTTACTGAAAAGCTGCCATCCTTATCAAGGATCCATTCGGTTCACTGGGGTGTTAAAAAAGGAACTTAAATTCCACAAAATTATCAATCTCCCAATCAAGGGCATTCCACACAAGGGAAATGTCCCAGATTATACTACATTACTACAATCTGCAAGTTGACTGCTAATCAGAGCATCTTTTCACAGGCCAAGCTGAAAATATTGATTTGAATTTTGCATTTTATGTTAATTGTAACAACAAAAAAAATCCATAATACCCATCAGGAAGGGCAGTTTTTTATTTTGTTTGTTCAGAATGACTAAATTGATGTTTAAAAATATAAATATCAAGAAGATATTAACTATTTTTTATTTCAAAGCAATTTTGATATCAGAAGTAAAATTTTGTACTTAATGTGAATATTTTGTTCTTCACTATTTCATTCAAAGTTTGAAATTTTTTTTATTATATCATAAGACCATTTTGATTTAATTTTTAAAACTATATTTACCGTAATATAGAATTCTAAATTTTAGTAATTTCTTGTGACTAATTACATTCATGCTTTTTTTTGCAAGTATTAGTTAGCAACACTCGTTTTTTTCCTTTTCCTCAATTTATTTTGTATTTTAATTTATGCTCTAAAATACTATTTAAACTAAACTATGTAAATATATGCAGATGATAAGAGAAGATTTAATGTTGCGTGTCTTCCCTACTATTTACTTTGATCCCATTTTTCCTACTCATTTCAACATATTTACAGGACAATTTGTCATTTTAAAAATTTAGCCCATCAAAATGATCAAGTCAAACCTCTTTACTGATGGTTAACTCGTGGCAAGGGTTATACCCGCAAATAGTATTAAACTTCAAGGGAAGTGAGAGCATTTTTTGAAAGCTCAAGGGCAATAATGGTAATTTATATTAGGGCAGCAAACAGATCTAATGCACATTAATAATTCAAATTTTAATCTAAGATTGATGACATCCTCTTACACTGCTCCAGAACCAGAATCCTTTATGAATTGGCCACTTCTCTGATGAGGCAGCACTGCGGCAGTGGGTTACTGCCTAAATAATGAAAGGGGAGCTATTGGCCTGGCAAAGGTATCCATTCCAACAAGGAGAGAAAAAAAGATTCCTCATTGCCCTTGCCATCTTTTGGTTTGTGTGGATAGAAAGAAGTAATAGAGCTTTTGAAGGATCGGCCATGCCCCTACATATTACTAAAGACCATAGGGTGGCTACTGTGACCAGACGGTATAGTGATTCTTTTTTGGTTGACTTCCTTGTACTATTTGATCTTTTTGACACCCTGCAATGCAGGTGATTTCCTTTGTTTGTTTTGTACTTGGGTGGCATCCCCTTGAGGCTTTTTAACTAATCCTTCTCTGATGATTGGGAAAATAAATAAATAAACCTAAGAGATTAAAGTTTCATCTGCTTTAGAAGCACCTTATGAACTGGCGG
Source organism: Malania oleifera (assembly GCF_029873635.1). Lineage (NCBI taxonomy): Eukaryota > Viridiplantae > Streptophyta > Magnoliopsida > Santalales > Ximeniaceae > Malania > Malania oleifera. The sequence goes on from NC_080418.1 coordinate 125,230,033, forward strand.
AATTAGAGTCTAAAATGGATTAATAGTGCAGAGAACTGGCTCATCCAGCATTCCAGCCTATGTTCAAATGGCATAACTTGATGCATGTATGAATGATATGTATGGCATAGGTCCAAAAAAAATTAAATGCATTCCACTAACAAACTCCACATTTCCAAATCAAAAACATTCATACCTCAAGACTTCTGCAATAGTCTCGTCGTCAGGGGAAACCTCGTGAGCCTTGCCCAAATCGGAGACAGCATCCTAATAAATTTTTAGAAAGTTCACCACAAAATGCAAGGACATTAGAAAAACCAGTGTTTCAGTTTCCTTAAAAAAAACCCATAATCTACAACAACAGCAAAAAGTTCAGAGTAAAACTCACTTCTAATCGTCCTAATTCTTTATATGCTTGACCCCTACGGTAAAGAGCCTTGACATTATTTGCATCGTGCTCCAAGACCTGAAATGCTTCAAATACGTAGTCAAAAATTTAGGGGAAAAAATAAAATAAAATAAAAAACAAACGATAGGCTAAAACAGAGAAAGGGGGAATGCCAAACACTATAACTTTTAGTCCAACTTCTCTTATTCTTTTCCTAAATATATATTTTTAAGATAACGAAAGAAATTTCACTAAGAGGAAAGAATTCAAGCTAAAATACAACAACAACAATGACAACAACAAACCAAGCCTTATGTCCCCTTAGGTGGGATCGGCTACGTGAATCCTTTTCCTCCAATTTACACAATCATGGGCAATTTCCTCTGACAAATTCAGAGCTATTAAATCATTACTATCGCATTGAAGTCATTTACGTCTACTCCCACCCCTCCCACTGCCCCTCATAGTAACTAGCTCACTCCTCCTCAGCGATGTACTATTTGGCCCAAGTTGCAGGTGCGCAAACCATCTAAGCCATTATTTAGGAAGAAACTAATAAACAACTTACTCAAGAACCACTTCTTCAAACTACTTCCATCATAATTTATAGAGCACTTTTTATTTCAATTATTTAGATTCATTTACTTATATTTAGAACTTTTTTGGTTCATTATTTCATCTCACTCAATGTTTCAGTCTGAAATAATGACTTGAGAAACACAAATTGACAACTTAAATTATAGCAAATACTGAAATAAGAAGAGAAAAAGGACTTGTTCTTACCTCAGAGCCTTCATTTATACAGTCATCATACTGCCTTGTCTTCAAGTAACATGACATCAAGTTAAGGGAGCATGCTAACATGAGTGTTCTGCCTTTCGAGGATGGAATGCCTTGTACATTTTTCTTTGCCTGAAGATATTAAAAAAATTTTGAAAAAGCAAATAAATTGTCACTCAAAAAAGTAAATATGCACTAACCAATAGAACTGACACACTAAAATTCGGACAAACATAAATGTTTCACTTACAAGCATGTATTTCGGCAAAGCATCTTTGAACTTTCCTTGGCTGTGAAGCTCATTTCCCTGTCCAGTTGAAACAGAAGGTTAGCAAGTCGTAGATGCCAATATGTCGCTGAAGAGTAAGACCATAAGATGCGTTGGGTTCATGGAATCAAAAAGATTCCCATGGGATGACATTCTTGGGAATGGGATGCCAGCCTCATGGGAATATTTTTGCTGGCTTCACACTATAAGATTTCTAGATATGTGCATTCAAAAAGATACCCTTTATACACTTGAAACAATATATGATATATGGTCATATTTTCAGCACCAAAGCCTATTAGGAATATGTAGCAAATTAAATCCATGCCATAAATTTTCAACCAGCATAAATTAAAAAATTCAAACACATAATAATCCAACTAACCAAAACAATCGGACAGTATAATTTCGTAATTTCTAACTATCATGCTATATTATTGTAACATGGTAATAATATTTTTTTTTTATTGATTTCTATTTTTGTTATTATAATAATTTAATATTATAAATATAATACATTTTTGTAATAATATTATATTATGGGGCATTGACTGTCCAAGATAGTCAAGATAATTTAGTCCAAAATATATGATTCCCATGGCAATGGGATTCCCATGAAACTTACCCATGGGGAAGCATGAGAATGAGATTCACGTCGGTTAGCTTCAAGGTTTCAAGTTGGTTTCGATGATAACAAATTATTTTGGACTAATGGCTTTGATTTTAAGGTGTGATTCAACAAGTTATAAGCCATTAGAGCTTGAAAATCCTTTTATCTTTTTGTATTTATTTTATCTCTTTGAATTGTAATTTGGTGTTCTTAGAACTCCATGTTTTTAATCATCTTATGGAACAAGGAAACATTGTTTCAAACATCAAATTTAGTGGAGAAGTGTTTAGGTTTAGAAGGAATTGGAAAGGAAGTAAGAATGGGTTGTCCCATGCATAGTGCTGAGGATTGGTCGACCAGCCTTGGAAGTTGGTTGCACAATTGACCAACCTTTGTGATAGGTCAACCGCACTCGGGGATGAATGTGTCTAACAGCTAGTCATAGGGGTCAACCAGCCCAGAAGAGTGGTGGACCAGTCAACAGGTGACACATCCTGATGGGCAGAAAATAGCTAGCTTGATTCCAAACTCTATATACTCTGTGCCCAAAGAAAATTATGAGTGAATATTGCTATCACATGTGCTCTACTAATACTCTCAATCTCTCTTTAATCTCTCATATTTGCTTATCTTCCTCAAAGAGAGAAATACCAAAACTCCTTGTGCCTTACCTAGAGAGTTTTTGTATTCATATTTAGCCTTTCAGGTTGTACGTCTTTCCTTGTGAGAAATTTTTTCTTTTATGTTCAACTCTTCTTGGTGTCATTGCCTCCATCAAAGCAATGGGTGTAATTGGTGAACTTACCTCCATTAAAACAAGGAGATTAGTGAAACCTCAAGGTGCTTAGGCTTTAAGAGAGTGGACATAGGCTTGAGGAAGCCAAACCACTATAAAAAGAGTTTGCATCTCTCTTCCCTCGTTCTTTTTAATTGCTTTAATATTTGTGTGGATTTTCTTGTCTTTTTTTAACTTGTTTTAAATTTGTTAATCATTCACTTAAATTTCATTGAACCTAATTCCCCCCCCCCCCTTGGGTGGCTGCTTGGGCCAAGGACATGTTATGTGAGAATCATTCATTACCAAGGAATGTGGGATTCACGCCACATTGGATTCCAACCCCAAAACTAATTTGGGAGTAGAATGTCATGGACATCAACATCCTAGGAATGTTGAAAAATGCCGCGAATCGAACGCCACCTAAGAGAAAGTCATTTATAATTTGTTCCCAGAAATGTGACAAATAAGTTGGCTATAGGTACGCAATCAAAAAATAATTATTGGAAGGGGCAGGCCAGGGGTAAATAACATAAGGGAAAAGGTTGGATTTTAATACGATAGTGTACACACTGTTTTAATGCACAACCAAATTGAATAAATTCCTAGTTATCACATGTACCATATTTTGTATCTACATCTATATTGATACATGTGACGTATAATTTTAGAGGCTTGCGTCTTCTCATTTAAATTTCATTTTAAAGAACAAAATATCAGCATGCATTTCTAAGAAATCTAAGCAATAGTAATTTAAAAAAATTACTAACATAGGTACATAAAAAGAAATATATCACTGTATGCAGTGAAGTGCCAAGGATAGGAAATTACATGGAACTCAAAATACACCATATGAAAATGACAAATTTATAACACCCTCCAAAGCTATTAAAATGCAATCATACAAAAACTAGATTTGACACATACCCATTAAAATTCTCACCAAAATTATTTTTCTAATCCCTAATCTAAACTGAAGACAAAAGAATCTCCCACGCTACCAAATTGAAAGAGAAAAAAAAGGGTTAATTGCAAAACAAAATATTCACAACCATTCTTTTGGGATTGCAAAAGACTGCCAGATAATCTTTTTTGTGTACACAATATATCATAAAAACTGTTAATATTATTATATTTTGCGTTGAGGAAAAAAAGATCTTAACCAATCTAGAGCAGGAAAAAACTTTTTAAAGACATCTAGGGCAAGTTGCCTCCTTTTGATGGGGTTGCTTCTTTTTAATGAGTTGCACGACCCACTTGGCTACAAGCTTCTGTGACTTCCAAAAAAGAGAAGCTGGCACCCTTTTAGATTCTTTTAGCAGCTGAAAAGAACTCCTCTTAAAGCCAACTGAGTCTTTTTTTAGCTTAAACAGTCCATTTTAGTCAATTAATTTTCACCATTTTAAAAACTTTATCAACCAAAAGCTCAATGAGGTCAAATGCTTAATGTTGGCTTCTTTTTCAACTGAATTGACAGACAATCTAACAACTTTTCATTAGGCACTACTCATCAGTAGCGTTTTAAAAGCCACAAAAGGGCCATGCTTGCCCCCTAGTGGCTCTGAAATTCCAAAATCAAAAACAAAACACATATCAAAACAAAAAGAAGGTCAAAGAGAGAAAAATTTTACAAAGAATATTGAAGTCTTCAGACATAAAAAGACTCTTCAGTTAATGTCTTATCATCGTAGGCATAAAACTTGGAGACACAAATATGAAACATTGGAGTTATTAAGAACAACAATGCTCATTCCTGTTTCTGTTTTTCAAACAAAATAAATTCAGTGTTTGGGCTTTAGTCGGTCCCAATTTACCTGTTTCTTCAGCATCTGAGCTGCATTTAATTCATAAGTGATTTGGGCATCAAGACGGGAGCGCATAGCTGCGATCTCGTCAGGCGTTGCATTTGCCATCTTCTCACCAATCTCAGCCATTTCCTCTGGACGGGTATGCTTCAACTGTTCTGCAGCACTTTTCAAATCTTCAGGTGACATGTTCTTCATGCTTTCTGTGGCCATTCTCATCAACTCAGGGTTAGCCATCATCTGCAGTGCGAATAACACGTCATGACCTTTACAACCCAAAAAAATGACCATACAACTAGACCTAGCCAGGAATAAATAGAACTATGAGTTTCTTATTTCTTTTCTTTTTCTGGTGGGTCGAGTGGGAGTTTGGAATCAAAGACCATCAACTACAATGAAGTACAAGCATACCAAGTATGAAAGTACAAAAATTAAATCTATCAAAAAAATGCAAGGTTGTCACTGCGTGACTTAGAGATCAAGGGTTCGAGGCATGGAAACAATCTCTTGCAAAAATGTAAGGTAAGGCTGCGTACTATAGACACATTGTGGTCCGCCCCTTCCCGGGCCCTGCATACACGTGAGTTTTGTGTACCGGGCTCCCCCCCCCCCCCCCCCCTCTCCCCCCCTAACAAAAAAATGCAACACTATAAAGTTAAGATGGAGGCTATTTCACAGATTTGAGCTCTCATGATACCCCAAAATAATCACCTTTTCTATCTTAAAACCTGAAGCACACAACAACTATAGTTTCTTATATGTGCTCCATGTACCCGACTTATATGTGCTATCAAGGTCTAAACAATATCAAACAAAATCCCATTAAAAGGCCAAAAGGCCAAAAGACCAAATATTTTTAAGGCCCATTGACCTAATTTGGGCAATTCACAATGTTAACAAAGATCATAAAATAGTGCCCACTAAAGTAATATAATTGCATTGCCTAGTTAATAAGCAAATTCAAATAAAAGAAATGCTAGGGTTCAAGTTCTAGTCCTGCTGAATACCAGCCCGAACACAGAAAAAAGAAGTCTTTTCTCCACACACACACCCATGCCCCAAAACGTGCACACCTGGCCTAAAGGGAGAATCCACCTAGAGTCATTTTCTTAAAATAAAGGCTGTATTTTTTACTTAAATCAACCAAGACCTCTCCACGTGCCACTGAAGAATCCCATCAATTCATGGGAGGGTTGTGAGCAATATAATGAACAGTTAGATCAGAGAGGACAAAAACAACCATATCCGGTCAAATCAAAATAGAAACAATAAATTATCATATAAACTTCAGAGAGAGAGAGAGAGCATCTAGAGCGTTTCTACTTTCAATCAAAGTTCAAACATATCATGAATAACAACCAAATCAAATACAAATTCAGTTCAATTCGCAGTTAAACCAGCACGAATTTACATATCCAGAAACAGAATTATCAGAACGACTGTTAAATTTAATAACTACACCAAATTCTACATGGGTCGTTCTTCAACCCAAAATAAGACTAACAAAAATTGCTAAAATCTGACAAAAAAGCGCCCACAAAAAAAAATTCATCCAGTTACAAATATTTTTGGAAAAAAAAAAAACACTGTAATAAAGTAAAAAAGTAACCTGTTGTTGAATCCTTGCAAAGTCAGAAGGCGACATTCGACTCATGCGCTCTTGAGCCAGCTTCATTAACTCGGGATCCATCATGCCGTTAAACATTGTCTATCACAAAACCCAGACAAGGAAATTCAGATCCCAAGTTGAACAAAATGGGTTTGATCTTCAACTGGCAATATTGCGCGAACTAGGGCTTAATTTGGAGAAGCAACGATTACCCGGATGAGAAAACAGAATTAGAAAGGGGCAGGGCCTTAATTTGTTGCAAAGTTCCAAAAAAGAGAGCTGAATTCGAATATCTAAATCCAAAATTGGAGTCTCGGTTGGACGCCCACCACTGGCCGTCGATTTGACGAAGGTCTAAAGAATGTGCAGTTGGTTATGTGAAATTACTCGTGTGACCTTTCAGTATCATTAAGAAACTGAAATCGTGACGAGTTCGGATTTGGAAATTTAATTTTGGACTGAAATGGTCAACCCATTTTTTTAGCTAATTGGATAATACCAAAAAAAAAAAAAAAAACAAATAAAAAATCATGCTTTTTTTTTTTAAAGGTTAGGAATAGGAGCAAGAGATTTGTTCGATGGAATAATGATAGATTTGGGAGCCTGCATTTTGAAATTTAAATTTGAATTTGGGTGAATTTAAATAAATTTTAATATAATTTTATATTATATTTTATCTAAATTTAATAAAACTCCAAATCCAAAATTTATTCGGAGTAAGATTTTTGAATAGCAAATAATAGACTAGAGATAGATAGGGGTGAGCATAATTCAATTTTAATCGAATCAATGGACCGAATTCGGTTGGTTTGGTTTGGTTAATTTGTAGTTTGATTTGGTTCGGTTTTGAATTTGATAAATTCGGGTATTCGGTTTTCGGTCCGATTATGAGGAAATTATAATTCAATTAACTGAATTACCCAAATTTTAATTAATTAATAATTAAATATAAATTATTAAATTATATAATTTTAGGTTAGGGTTCCAAACTTCCAATGGTCCATTCGGCTATTTCCAGACCCCATTCCATTCGGTCATTCCCATTTCGGCATACAAATTATACATTCATATTTTTTTATATAATTAATTTTTTTCGGTTAACTGAATTATCCAATAATTCGGTTTGGTCGCGTACGGTTTGGTTATGGGGTGGGATTAACCGAAAAAATTTAGTTAATTCGGTTAATTAGTTGAACCAACCGATTGCACACCTCTAGACATAGAGGGTTAAAAGCAAAAAGAAAAAAATGGTGATAGTTAAAATTAAGTTTGGTTGAGTAACACCAACTAATATAGATGTGGTTAATATTCATGTATATTTTACATCATTTTCGATGTAAGAACTATAAAATAATTATAAAAAGTGAACAAAAGAAATTATTGAAACTTTAGTGTAGGTACAAGAGAAATTATTCATGTTCATAAAAAAAGAGTAAAATGGGTAGAGAACGTAAAGAACATACGACATGTTTATAAATATGTCTCCAATATTAACTAAAGGAAGCTGTTTTTAATTAATTTTTTTCAATATTTTCAAAAATATTCTTAATTTACAAATTATTTTATTTATAATATTTTACAAATTATGAATATATATATATATATATATATAAAGTTATTTAACACGTGTTTATATTTTAAATTTGAAAATAAAATTTTAAACTTTCCATTATCTCCTAAAAAATCTTAAATTTTTAAAAGAATCAAATATTGACACACACTTTTAATTTTTAATTTTTTTAAAAAAATAACTTCTCATTGCCTTTTTAAGTCCCAATATCCCTAAAAATAATAAATTTGAAAAGTGAAGCACATGTTTTTAGGAGTTTGGATTTTAGGTTTAGATTTGAATTTGAGTGGATTCAGATAAAATTTAATATAATTTTATATTACATTTAAAAAAAAAATTCACACAAATATAAATTCAAGGTCTTTCTCAAACATAAGATAAGAATTTTCAGTCATTTTTTAAATTCATCATTGTCGCAATATTCCCAAACGCGAACTTGGGATGACTCAAAAATGATAATGAATGATGAAGTGTGTGGTTTTAAAACTGTTATTGTCGTGAAAAAATAATGTGTGATGGAGTCGCCGCTGACATTTTGAAGTGTAGTTAGAATACTAGATTACTACCCAATTAAGGGTATAATCCGTCTACGTTAGTAGAGTCGAGTTTGGGAGTTTTGTTACCCGAGGGGAAGTTATCAGCACCCCCTACGCGCCTATTCTTATGAACGATACCTAATTAATCGAAAATTATCCTAAAATAAATTTAATAAGTCTTTGAAAATTACTCTCCTTCAAAAATCAAAGAAAATGCACAAAATAAAATACTACATAAGTATTCCCTTATAACCAGAGCATACCGTATTCCGAAGAGCTCATGCCTCGAAAGATAATACCTCGGGAGGTTTGGAATTTATTTGTGGATGAAAAATTTGTAAAAACAAGTTTTCCAACTCAAACATATTTTTTTATATTTTCCTATGATTTTTCTGAATTTTTGTGTGATCTTCCAAGTATGAGAGCAATTTTTTATCTCAAAATATGATTTGCAATTTTTGATTTTTAATTGAAATAGCACAAAGACAATTAAGAAAAAACAACAAAAATCAAGTCACAAATATTTTTAAATTTTTCTCCCAAATTTTCTGATTTTTTGTGAATTTTATGACATTTTTCTTATTTTTGTGGATTTTTAAATGAATTATTTAAGTAATATTATAAAAAATGATTAAATTGGTTCCATACTGGTTCAAAAGGACCCGAACCGGTTTGGAGAAGAACTGGTTCAAAAGGGGGTCAACCTATTTAAGGTCTGGTCAAGACAAAGCGTCACGTGGCACTCTTCAAGTGGCTAAGGGCATGTGGTTGGGATTGCATATGTGGCTCGATCTCAGACGTCCACCGAGGACAGAGATCTAACGGCAGAAGAAAGGACACACGGCCTTCTGAATGTGTGGAGGATGGCACTCCACGTGTCATTTTCCTAGGGTGCAAGCATGCCCCTTTTTTTTGTTTTTAAAAAAATTCTTTTTCATTTTTCTCCACTTTCTTTCCTGCCCTCTCTTTCTCTTTTGCTTAGTCTCCACTCCCTCTCCTCTACAGCCAAACGAGCCTCTCCTCAGCGAACTAGTGCACGAAGCCTCGGAGTCTCGTGCTCTTCTTCTTCTATCTCCCCTCTTGGCTCTTCTCTGTTTCTATGTGTATGTGTTCAATGTGTGAGTGAATATATGAAGTGCGTAAGAGAGCGTGGGCATGGAGTGTGTGCAAGTGCGTGTGTTAACGGGTGCGTGTGTGGATGCATGTGGTTGTGTGTGTTACTTTTGTGTGTGGGGTGTGCGTGTTTTGGTGCATGCATGCGGTGCATGAGTGATGTGTTAATAGTGAGCATTTGATTGTTTGCATGGATGTAGTGTGTGTTTTAGTGTGTTTTGGTGTGTGAGTTAGTGTGTCTAAAAGTGTGTGTGCAGTTGTGTGTAAACTGTGAGTGAATGGTGTGAAAGTGACTGTAAATTAGTGCGTGTATCAGTGTGTGTTTTAGTATGTGCATGAGATGTGTGCTTTAGTGTGTGCTTTGCATTGCAGGCAGTGTGTGAGTTAGCGAGTGTGGCGTGTGTTACAGGTAGTGTATGAGTTAGCAAGTGTGGCGTGTGTTTTAGTAAGTGAAGGAGTGTGGTTTGTGGGTGCGTGGCTGCATGCATGAGTTGGTATATGTTAAAGTGTGTGAGTCGATGGGTTGGCAAGACATAGGAAAGATGCATGTTAGAGTTTACCAATGATAGAATCTAACTTCCACACCACAATCATGATTCTTCACAGCAAAAATAAGAAGCAAACCGGTGTGGAAATTGAACACAATCCATAAGCACGACCATAAATCAAGTATGAAAAATATACTCTCTGTTGATTTTCACGTGCTTCTGGGAAACAGAAGCAAATCAAACCTCAACGTCACTGTTGCAAATCTTTAGAGAGAGAAAGAAAGGGTAGAGAGAGAAATGAAAGGCGAGAGAGAGAAAGGAAAGGCGAGAAAGAGGGAAGCTTACGATCAGCGGTGATGAAGAAAGTGTTGTGAAACTTGAGATTGTTCCACCTAACTTTACCACAGTTACAATTGTACAGGTAAATAGAGAATGAATAATTGTGCAAAATTACACCAGGTAAATTCCCAGGGAAGTGGGGGGTCACAACGGACCGCTTAAATCCCTCTTTCCTAGACAGAATTTTCCTTAGACATGTAATTAACACAATATATTACTACAACTATACCCGACAAAAGTTAACTTCTGAATAGATAAACGGAAGAACACCAGAATTAATGAGGTTCGGCTAATTGTGCCTACGTCCTCAGACACTATCAATCAATATTTCTCTATTGTAGAAATATTACAAAATGAGAGAGAGAAGAGAGAATGTGCCTAAGAGAGAAGTAGACAAATTTGGGGATGAGAATACAAATGGAGGTGATGGGTTTATATAGGTTAGGAAATACCACTATTACAACCACTAATCACCTACCTTTGAAAAATTAGCCCACCATTGAAGACTTCAATGGCAATGGTAGGCTTCTAGAATAAGCCATATTTCAACAAATCTCCACCTTGGCGAAATTCCATCTCTTAACATCTCTCATAGATTCCATAATGTCTTCAAACGCGCTTGTAGCGCAAATATTTCAATTTTCAACAATGTTGATCAAGTTCAAGCAATGTTGAAACTTGACCACAGTTACCACTTTTGTCATCATATCAGCAGGATTCTCAGTGGTTCGAATCTTCTGGATTACTACTCCACCTTCTTCCAGAATTTCTCGAACAAAGTGATATCGAACGTCGATGTGCTTGGTTCTTGAATGGTAGACTTGGTTCTTTGCTAGATGGATAGTACTTTGGCTATCACAATGCACCTTGATGTGCTTCTGTTCAATTCCCAAATCTTTCATCAATCCTTGAAGCCAAATTGCCTCCTTCACAGCCTCTGTGACTACCATATACTCTGCCTCTGTAGTGGACAAAGAAACTATTGACTGTAAAGTAGACCTCCAACTAAATGGCGCTTTTGTAAGAGTAAAAACATAGCCAGTAGTTGACCGACGCTTATCCAAATCACCAGCGTAGTCGGAATCACAGTATCCAACAATACTATGATCATCTTGCTTATCCTGCTCAAATATTAGTCCAACATCTACCGTATACAAAATGTATCGTAGAATCCATTTCACAGCTTGCCAATGTTCCTTTCCAGGATCATGCATATACCTGCTCACAACTCCAATGGCTTGTGAAATATCGGGCTTTGTACACACCATGGCATACATCAAGCTACCAACAGCACTTGAATACGATACTTTTGACATGTATTCCCGTTCTGCTTCAGTTTTTGGAGACATAGATGCATTCAACTTGAAATGAGGAGCAAGCGGAGTACTAACAGGTTTTGACTTCTCATCCATACCAAAACGCTTCAGTACTTTCCTCAAATATTGTTTTTGAGTCAAACAAAGCCTCCCCAATTTCTTATCTCTACTTATCTCCATACCGAGAATTTTCTTTGGTTCGCCTAGATCCTTCATCTCAAACTCCCTATTCAACTGAGCCTTCAGTTTGTCAATTTCTGTCTGACTTTTGGAGGCTATCAATATATCATCAACATAAAGAAGAAGATATATGAAAGATCTATCTTGTAGCTTGCAAAAATACACACAGTGATCATATTTGCTTCTTCTGTACTTTTGCCCCATCATAAACTTGTTAAATCGTTTGTACCACTGCCTTGGGGATTGCTTTAATCCATACAACGATTTTTCAAGTTTGCACACCATATTTTCTTTTCCAGCAACTTTGAAACCTCCTGGCTGAGTCATGTAGATTTCCTCTTCCAAGTCTCCATGTAAAAATGCAGTTTTTACATCTAATTGAACTAGTTCCATATCCAATTTTGCTACCAAAGCCAATAAGATTCTTATGGAGGAATGTTTTACTACTGGAGAAAATACCTCATTGTAATCAATTCCCTCCGTTTGTGCATAGCCTTTAGCCACCAACCTTGCTTTGTAGCAAACACTATTCTTGTCAGGAAATCCATCTTTCTTTGTATATACCCATTTACACCCAATTGCCTTCTTTCCCTTCGGAAGACTAACAAGCTTCCATGTTCGATTCTTATGAAGGGACTGCATTTCTTCATTCATGGCTTCCCTCCACTTTTCTTCTTCCGAACTTTGGATTGCTTCATTGTAAGTAACAGGAGTATCATCGTTTGCAATTGGAGATGTGTAAGCCACCATGTCAACAAAGCGAGCAGGCTTTCTAATTTTTCTCTTTGGCTTACTCAATGCAATAGATTCATGTTGCTATGGAGGTTCTTGGGTTGAAACCTCTTCTACAGGCGACTCTTCTTCTACCATAGGAGAGTCTTCATTTTCTGGGTAAACAATTCTTCTATAAAACTCCACCTGTTTTGGAGCACCATCTTTTTGCTCAACACTTTCTGTTGTCACCTTTCTTAAAAAAGTAGATTCATTAAAGGTAACATCCCTGCTGAAGATTATTTTCTTTGTTTCTGGACACCAAAGACGATATCCCTTTACTCCAGAGGTGATTCCCATAAAGATTGCTTTCTTAGCCCTCGGATCCAGCTTTGATTCCTTGACATGATAGTAGGCAGTGGAACCGAATACATGTAAGGAATCATAATCTATAGCAGGCATTCCAAACCATTTCTCCAATGGTGTTTTACCACAAATAGCAGTAGATGGTAGGCGGTTGATGAGGTGGCAGGCATAGCCTCAGCCCAAAATTCTCTACCCAAACCAGCATTGGATAGCATACACCGAACCTTCTCCAACAATGTTCGATTCATACGTTCTGCCACTCCATTCTGTTGTGGTGTACTTCTCACTGTGAAGTGTCGTATAATACCTTCATCTTCACAAACTTTAAGAAATGGATCACTTCTATATTCTCCACCATTATCTGTACGGAGGTGCTTGATCCTTCTGCTTGTTTGAGTTTCCACCATATTTTTCCATTTGAGGAAGACTCCTAACACTTCATCCTTAGTTTTCATAGTATACACCCATACTCTTCGAGAAAAATCGTCAACAAAGGTCACATAGTAGTGTTTTCCTCCCAGTGAAGTTGTCTTGGAAGGTCCCCACACATCAGAGTGAACATAATCCAAAATACCCTTGGTATTATGGATTGCAGTACCAAATTTCACTCTTGTTTGCTTCCCTTTGATGCAATGTTCACAGAAATCTAGCTTGCAGGTCTTTGCTCCCTTTAATAATCCTTGATTTGTAAGAAGTCCCAAGGATTTTTCACCTGCATGCCCCAAACGTATATGCCATAACCTAGTTGCTTTTATGGCTTTATCATCAGAAGAAACTGTTGCTGCCGTCCCAATAACTATACGACCTTGATAGTGATACAAGTTATTGTTCTTCCGAATTCCCTTGATTACCACGAGTGCACCAGAGATGATCTTCATGATTCCATTTTCTGCTGTTACTTTGAATCCCTTTGATTCTAGGGTTCCCACAGAAATAAGATTCTTCATCAAACTTGGTACATATCTAACGTCCGTCAATATTTTGATTGATCCATCTTGATTCCTCAAGCGGATTGAACCAATCCCATGTGTGGTAAGAGGGACATCATTTGCTGTGTAGACGACTCCACCTTCTAGTTCTTTAAAATCAAAGAACCAATCCCGAGTGGGATACATATGATGGCTACACCCAGAATCTAGTAGCCATATACTCGAAGAACTAGTTGATGGCGTAGCAGCAAGCGAAAGATCTGAACTTCCATCTTCGTACTCAGTCACATTTGAGATGGCCTTTCCTTTATCAGGTTTGCCTTTATTCTTTAGCTTCGGACAGTCTTTCTTCCAGTGCCCCTTTTCCCGACAAAAGGCATATTCATCTTTGTTTGGTCTAGATCTTGACTTGGATCTCTCTTTCTTTCTTCTATTCTGGCTTTGTGAACGGCCTCGTACTACTAGAGCCTCGTTGGCTCCATTTGTGCTTTCAAGCTTGTCCTTCTTCCTCAATTCATAGCTGTACAAAGCAGCACAAACCTCGCCAAGAGACACTTTATCCTTTCCATGGAGCAGAGTAGTTTCAAGAAACTCAAACTCCTCAGGAAGGGATCCCAACAACATCAAAGCCAGGTCTTCATCTTTAAAAGTCTCATCCAGATTAACTAGATCAGTAACCAACCTATTAAAGTTGGTGATATGATCATTCATAGTGGTACCCGAGACATAAGTGAAGCGAAATAGTCTCTTCTTCATATGGAGTTTGTTCTGAGAGCTTTTCTTCAAAAACTTCTCCTCCAGTGCCTTCCACAACTTGTTTGCAGAAGTTTCCTTACAGATTGCATACTTCTGCTCTCTTGAAAGACACGATCAAATTGTACCACATGCTAACCGATTGATGGTCCCCCATTCTTTCTTCTCAATATCTTCTGGTTTCTCTTCTTCAATGGCAATGTCTAGACCTTGCTGAAAGAGAGCGTCTAGAACCTCACTTTGCCACATACCAAAATGACCGGTGCCGTCAAAAATCTCCACTGCAAATCTGGCATTTGTCACAGTAGTTCTTGCCAAAATAGACGAGTTTGATGTGGATGCTATTGCACTATCTGCCATCTCTGCCATAAATGCTATTCAATAGTTGCCGATGAGGAATGCCAATAGCCCAAGGAAAACTTTTCTGATGTGGAAGATCAAACTAAGCTGCAACCACAGAGCATACTAAGAATAACCTTGGCTCTGATACCAATTGTTGTGAAACTTGAGATTGTTCCACCTAACTTTACCACAGTTACAATTGTACAGGTAAATAGAGAATGAATAATTGTGCAAAATTACACCAGGTAAATTCCCAGGGAAGTGGGAGGTCACAACGGACCGCTTAAATCCCTCTTTCCTAGACAGAATTTTCCTTAGACATGTAATTAACACAATATATTACTACAACTATACCCGACAAAAGTTAACTACTGAATAGATAAACGGAAGAACACCAGAATTAACGAGGTTCGGCTAATTGTGCCTACGTTCTCAGACACTATCAATCAATATTTCTCTATTGTAGAAATATTACAAAATGAGAGAGAGAAGAGAGAATGTGCCTAAGAGAGAAGTAGGCAAATTTAGGGATGAGAATACAAATGGAGGTGATGGGTTTATATAGGTTAGGAAATACCACTATTACAACCACTAATCACCTACCTTTGAAAAATTAGCCCACCATTGAAGACTTCAATGGCAATGGTAGGCTTCTAGAATAAGCCATATTTCAACAAAAAGAAGTGCTTCGGTGAATTGGTCACGTATACCTGGTTCGGCTTGTCGACATTGAGACCTCATTGAGTTGAAGCTTGCATGAGGTGGTTTTCGGGCGAAGGAACAGCTTAAGAAAGCAAAGGCGGTGGTGTCGAAGTGCTACTGGAGTTTGAGGGGCAGGCCGCTGGAGTTAATGGGCGGCGAATCAACAATGGCGACAGTGATCGCGAATCTCTGTTGCGGCAATGAAGGAGATGTCGGGGCTGGTGTACCTAATGGTGTGCGACGTGGGCGACGTGTAGATAGAGATTTTAGGGATTCGAACTCGAACTCTCTCAGGGATGAATTTTTCAGAAGCTTTGAAGTGGGTTTCAGAGATGTTGCACTAGTGGTGATCAGCAATGATGACTGGAAAGTGTAGTGGCCGTGTGTATGGTCGGTGACGACGGCATGGGCTTTGGCTACACAGGACGCGCCTCAAGTCGTTGATAGGTGCTTTCGGTGTTGGGTTCTCATCGAGCTTCCGCGGACTCTGGATCAAGTGGCTGTGAAGTGGGTGGCCAGAGGTGGAGATACCGGAGACGATTGAGGTGTTGGGTGTGGTTTGTGATGGTAAACAGCTCCAAGGAGATGTCGGTCGTGCAAGCAACGTGAGAGATGGGGCTGGAGGTGGCCGAAGTGGGTGACCGAAGATAATGGCTCGCAGCTGTGTATGGATGAGAGACAGAGAGAGATGGGAGATGTGTGAGAGTGAGCGTGAAAGTGAGAGGGAAAGTTCACTGCAAGAGAGAGAGAGATGGCATCATTCCTGCTCGGTGTGTGAATGAAGGGGAAAAAATAATGGAGAGTGAGAGGATGGAGAAGAGATCAAGGAGGCCTTACAAGGGAAAATGGAGAGTAAAGGAGGGAGAGAGAAGCCTCGATGATGCGTGCGAATTACGACGACTCTGGAAGATGGTTGTGCGCAGTGAGGTTTGCGAGGGGTTCCAGCAGCTGTTATATGGCCACAACCAGTGTGGTGGCGCTCACAGATGGTTGCGGGGTGCTGGCCGGGAGGAACAGTGGTGGTGCATGGCCAAAGCTATGGAGGCTGCTAAGGAGGGTGGCCGTGAACAGAGAGGTTACTATGGAGAATTGAAGGCAGGGGTGTCTTGGTTGGAGTTGCAGGCGAGGATGGAAAGGATGGAGAGGGAATGCAAGAAAGAGAGAGAGAAGTGCTTAGCTGTGAGAGAATATGGAGAATGAACGAGGGTGGAGAGAGAGAGAGAGCGTGGGAAGATGACAATGAATAATAATATTAAAAAAAAAAAATGAAAAGTGAATAGTGAACCACCTCACCCTTGCTCTATGCAGTAACTCCCTATCTATAGGGGGTTCGGGTGATGCCTTGGCGCCTATTTTCTCCAGCGAGGCCCCTTCTAACGAATTTCCCTTTAATAGACTGTCAGGGAATATTTCCTCTTCAACAACTTTGTTCTGTGCGCACGTGATTGTATTTTTTATTTTTCTAATCTGATGTCTTTTTTTTTTTTGGGTTCGTCCCGGGTGTCCACCTACCGTGAACGACGTCCGTTTTACGGTCCTTCGCACCGGTCAGTGACTAATCCCACGCCCTGCAGTGCGGCACCACACACCACAGAGATGTAAATTTTAGGCGCCCAGCAGCAAACTCGAACCCGGGGTGCTAGGATTAGGCTCACCTCGTGAAAGGAAACGCCCGAAGTCCGCTCTGCCAACTAAGCTCAGCTCTGGGGGCTAATCTGATGTCTTTTGTGCGTAAGTGAACATGGGAGGCCAGTTGGCAAGCAGGGGGTGGAGGGTTTTGGTTTATTGCATTTTTTGTGATTTTTTTGTTGTATTTTGATGTATTCCCATTTCCAATGAATTGCAACATGTATCTTTTTCCTTTTTCTTTTTATTTTTTGAATTTATTTTGTATTCCTTTTTGTTGGCCAATTTTTGTCTTCCCAAAAAAACAAAAAAAAAAAAAGTCCCGGGTTTAAAAAAGAGACTTGACTCCCGGCAATAAAAGGACCCGGACTCAAAAATAAAAGTGACTCAAAAATACTCAATTTTAAAATTAAAAGACCCAATTTAAAATTAAGAGACTCAATTCGGGAGTTCACAGACTCAATTTAAAATTTAAAAACTCCATTCAAAAATTTGAAAGACTTAGTTTAAAAATTCATACTCAATTAAAATTTGAAGGACTCAATTTAAAATTAAAAGACTCAATTCGAAAATTCAAAGATTCAATTTAAAATTAGAAGGACCTTAATTGAAAACTCAACTTCCATATTAAAAGACTCGATTTAAGTCTTATTTTGAAAATATCCGGAACTCATTTTTTTTTTAAATAACCGAGACTCATTTTTGAAAATAATCGGGATTCGGTTAAAAATATCGGGACTCAATTAAAAATTTCGGATTTTTCAAAGAGGGTCCTCCAATTTTCAGGATTCAAAACCAACTTTTATTATATCGGGTCTTCCCAAAATGGCTTGATTAAAATTGAGGTGTCGACAATCATTATTCCTAAAATATCCTTAATTTACAAACTATTTTTAATTAAAATATTTAAAGATCATAATAAGTAATTTAATAAAATAATTTTTTATTATAAAATTTAAAAAACTTTATCATCTCCATGCTCTTCTTAACTCCCTATTATCCTCAAGATGGTTTTGATCTTCAATTATCTCACCGTAAAACTTCTTTAATATCCCTTAGAATTTTACAAGTTGTCTATTCAAAAAAAAAAAATCAATATATAATATAGGATTTCTCATGCAATAAAGAGAAAAAATGAGCATTCATCTCTACTTAATTAGGAAAACTAAAATGGCTTAAATGTAAGAACAAATTTAAGAGTCTTACTTCCAAAAGTTAAAGTACAATCGTGTTGTTATACCTTAGAATACTTGAATAATGTCTTTGAACCTATGTCCAAAATTGAACTCCTATAATTGATGGTAATCACGAGTTATTTATAGGCTAGGCAGGGACTCTATCAGACCCATACTCCAACTCTTTCTACCATCAAAGAAGCTTATCTTGAATGAAGATAGGATAATTGTTTCCGTAAGATAAGAATGTGAATAATACACTTAATTATCATTTTAATTATCACATGGATGTGATGATACTCTTTAATTATTAGTTGGATAAATATTCAGACATGTGTGATAAGTGGGTCACATTAAGTCTAATTTATAAGAGACAATTTACATTACTTAAATAGTACAAAATAAGAAAAATAATTAGAGAAAGCTTGGTATTATAAAATGACAATAATTGACCAAACTAAAGCGTATCAAATTGGTAAAACTTTGCAAATTCATCGGTAGTAAAACATAAAAATAGTAGAAATATGATATGAACATAATTATACAAGTCTTGAATTCGTCTTTAGTTTTAACTAAAAAAAAACTTGTCAAAGAAAATCGAGAAATTAAAAGGAAAAAAAATCAACTGTAAAATAGAAGTATGAATATGAAAGTTAAGGTGTAGTCCCAAAAAGGGGGTGAATTAGGTTTATAAAATTCTTTTAAGTGTTTTTACAAATTTACAGTTTTTTGTATACTTAAGTGTTAGTCTTACAAGGCTTAACATCCTATTTTGATGCTAACAAACAAGTGAAACTTAACATATTTGGTTGAGTAATGATATTTCAGGATTTAAGAATGAGAATATAAAGTAAAATGATCACAAAGATGAGTCAAAGCATGAATGCAAAGATGATATCTATTAAAGCTTGAAGATTATGAGAGTGTGGATGTTAAAGAGAATGTGCTAAAAGCTTAAAACTTGAAGAAAAGCAAGAGAGCCAAAGAAAAGTAAAGCAAGAGAGTCAAAGAAAAGCAAAGAGAGAGAACTCAAAAGACAAGCATGAAGACTCAATCGCTTAAAATGTCAAAAGTCCTAGAAGTCTTTATGTAAATATTTCATATTTTAAATATCCTTTGAAATATTTTTGAAACCTTTTAGGATTCAAAGACTTAAAGACTAATTTTTGAAAAGCCATTGAAAATGTTTTTGAAAAGTTATATTTGAGTTTTTTTTTTTAATTACTAGAGCTTAAAAATAAAAAATCAAAATATTTGGAAAAAGAATGGATTGGTCAGCCGACTGACCAGAATACACTAAGACTGGCCAGCCAACTGACAAAACACCAAGAATGAATAAACCTGCTTAGCTGACTGACAGTTTGAACTAGAATTAGTCAGCCGACTAACAAACCTGATCTGTCCAGCCAACTGACAATTTTGAATGTAATTGAGTCAGTCGACTGACATTTTCCAGAATTTAATTTTTGGCAAATAGAAAAGCTTCAGCCGCCTGTCCAGCTGACTAACTCTAAGAAATGAACTGAGCGCCTGCAGTACCTGTCTCAAGTGTGCCTCATGCTCCTCAAAGCTCCTCGAGTAGGCCAATATATCATCAATGAAAATTACAACAAACTGATCTAAATATTGATGAAAGATTCTTTTCATCAAATCTATTAACACAACTGGAGCATTCGTTAAACCAAAAGATATAACAAGGAATTCATAATGTCCATACCTGGTCTTGAAGGCTATCTTCGAGACGTCTTCTGCTTTTATCTTTACCTGATGATAGCCCGACCTGAGATCAATATTGGAATGCACCCGTGTACCCTGGAGCTAGTCAAATAAATCATTTATACGGGGTAGAGGATATTTGTTCTTGATCGTCACCTTATTTATTTCTCTATAATCTATACACATCCTCATAGACCTGTCTTTCTTCTTTACAAACAACGCTGGAGCTCCCCACGATGATACACTGGGTCGAATGAATCCCTTATCCAGCAAATCTTGCAACTAATTCTTCAACTCTCTTAATTCTGCTGGAGCCATTCGGTATGGAGCTTTAGAGATCGGTGTTGTCCCCGAAAGTAGATCAATAGGGAAATCTACGTCGCGGTCAGGAGGCAACCCTAGCAATTCTTTTGGAAAATTTTCTAAGAATTCTTTAACCACTAGTGTGGCGCTAAGGTTCAACTCATTCTCTGACACCTCATTCACGAAAGCCATAAACCTCGGACACCCATCCACGAGTAGTCTTCTCGCCTGCATGGCTGACACCAATTGAGGTGGGGAACTCACCTGTGATCCCACAAAACTGAATTCTGGCTTGCCGAGTGGTTTAAAAATCACCTCCTTTCGGTAACAATCAATATTAGCATAGTTTGCTGTCAGCCAGTCCATACCCAATATTATATCAAAGTCATGCATATCAAGCATAACTAGATCAGCTGATAACACTCTACCTAGGATTTCTATCGGATAACCTTTGAGCACCCTATGACATTTCATCACTAATCCAGTTGGTGTAGTTACTGCCAACTCTACCCCTAACAATTGGGTTTCATTTCCAGAAAATTTAATATATGCCACAGACGCAAAAGAGTGTGTGGCACCTGAATAAAATAAAACAATAACCTGATATGGTAAAACAGTAAAGGTACCTATCACGACGTCGCCTGCTGTCTCGGCATCACCAAGAGTCAATGCATACACCCTCGCTGAAGCCATATTCCTCTACTGACCTCCCCAAGGCGCCTGGTAACCTCTCATGAACTGCCTGGGAGCAGGAACAGTACCAAGTGGTGTAGAACAATCTCATGCCATGTGCCTTAAACCACCACAACGATAACAGACAATACCCCCTGCTCGACACTCTCCCAAGTGTCTCTTCCCCCAAGTCTGACAAATAGAGTAAGACTGCATTGCTTGAACCCCACGACCCCCAGCCTCCTGTCTCTGTCCTCTGCCATAGTTTCCTCTTCTCAACTAACCCTACCTGGACCCCTGCTGGAAACTTGAAGGCGTAGGTCTCTCCTTCTGTCTCTGCTCCTCAGCACCCAACCGCTCACTGGCCTTAACTAAAGTGGCTCTATCTACTAATTCAGCAAAATCCTGAATTTTCAACACCATAACCTGTTTGTAGATTTCACGCCTCAGACTTCTTTCAAACTGTCTTGCCTTCCTTGCCTTATCAGGTATAATAAATGGGGAGAAACAAGACAATTCTATAAACCTTGCCGCATATTGCTAGACTGACAGTTGTCCTTACTTCAGATTTAGGAACTCTTCCACTCTGGCTTCTCTGACAGTAGTTAGAAAATATCTATCAAAGAACAATTCTCTAAATCGGTCCCACGTCCTAGCTATTGCCGTTGTCTTCTACTGTTCCAGGAGCTTCACAATGGTCCACCAGCGCTCTACCTCTCTATCAATTTATATGTAGCAAAAAGGACCCGCTGCTCCTTTGTACACTGTAGCACTGCCAAAATCTTCTTAATCTCCTGCTTCCAGTTCTCGGCGACTACAGGATCCACCCCTCTTGAGAATGCTGGAGGATTCATCTTCATAAATTTCTCGATCGAACTCCTAGAACTTGCAGACGGGCCTCCTTGATCCTTAAAGTTCCTAGCGATCTCAGCCATAACCTATTGAGTCACGCTGCGTAGTACGACATTTGAGTCACTACCGCCTGCACCTGAGGGTCCTACTCCGTCACCCTCAGTGTTCATACTACTTTCCCCTGGGTTTATCCTAAAAGACAAGAACATAGCGGACCCCAATCTACATATCTAACCATAACCCCACTATCTTGCAATTCTTACCTTTCTTCAAGGTTAAGTCCTACACTTTAGAAACACAACTCGACAATAGTTTACCATGACTTTCCTGAAATCGCCACCCCAAGAAAGACACAGAAACCACCACAGAAGTCATGCCTCTATACTGAAAAACCAAACCTCAAACCCTTTGACCTAAACTCTGGTATTATTTTCGTTGCACTCTAAAGTCTACAGAATCAAACAAGTTAGACTCTGATACCAAACTGTAACGACCTATCTAATTTCCACATATATATTTTTTCCACATATTAGCCTGCTAATAATCATAACTACCACATACATAATCCACCCAGACCCATGGGTGCTAGGAAATAAACTTGTCATATAAACCTGACACCCTAGCAACGGAAGGCTACAACATATACATATCAAATAGTCCAACAAACACAATACCAGAGTTATACAAAAATCGATCATATTCAAATACACACATCCCAACATGAACATAAAGTTCCCTAGAATCACTACCCCCAAATCCGTCTGACCCTAGTGGAACGACTTACCCTTCTGGTAGGGTAGATTAGGCGACCACTATCGCTGCGGAGCTCTATTTGATCCCCTACCTGGATTCCCTGAAATATTTTAAAATTGGGGTGAGACACCTCTTAATAAGGGAAATAAACTAATATCAGTGCGTGACAACATGGGTATTTCACGTGTCATAAGCATATACTGTACATAAATCATATCTAAGAAATCTGTTTAATAAATACTAAATAAACATATTTGAAAGTAACATTCATGTCATGCTATATATCTGTACATGTAAAACATCTTATATCATTGTATAATACGTTAAATAAATCCTAGGATGAATAACTAGTTGATGCCATGTATTACCCCCACATGACTGGGTTGTGCGGCCCGAAGGCAAGACCTAGTACTAGTTAAGCGACCATGCTAGATCAATATAAGTCTGTAAGTACGATGGGCCCGCCCATCCTGGTCCGGACTGCCAGGAGGATGTCTACAATTCTACATTGAAGCCACATCGACTACCAATCTCCCACAGCTCCTTGCGACATGTGGTAGCACTAACATAATCTGAATACATATGTAGCTACGGTATCGTGTTGCGGAACTGGACTAAACTAAGTCATTCGGGTATTGATATCATATACTATATTTCATATGCTAAATATAACTGTTTCACCATAATATTTAACATAATAATATTTTCATAAAAATAACATATCTTTCATTATGGCCCTTGTGCCGACATTTCTTATCATATCATATAAATTAATGGCCTTTACGCCATTTTATATAAACTATGGCTCTTGTGCCATTTCACATAAATTACGGCCCTTGTGCTGTTTCATAAATTACGGCCCTTGCGCCGTTTTATAAATTACGCTCTTGCGTTGTTTCACATAAATTACGAAAAATATAATTCCTGTACTATTTTAACGATTTCCCGAAAACAATAGCATGAAGGTTCTGAAAACATAACATTTTGTCATCATATAAATCATAAAATTCTATACCCATGCCACACAAAAGTAAATCATGTTCTACTCATAAAATCTACACTGAAGTTATTTTTCCTGATTAAATATATTAAAACAATCTCCTATTAACAACAGTAAATTTCCCAAACATAATTTTATGTTATACATAATTTCCTGTGATTAAAATGCTGTAAAATAGTAAATATTTCCATGAAAAATACTGACTTAATTTATTCCCTTACCTGATTTCTTGAATTATGCCAATAGGAATCCCAAATTGATGCCTGCGGCGCTCACCCGGACCCTGAATCAAAAATCCTAATTCCATTAAATCAATCCTAAATAAAATATTATTTTAATATTTCTTAAGCCCATAAATTTCAAATAAATAAATATACCCTCAAACATAACCAATTTACATAACTCCCCAAATCTCACTCTTGCTTTGGAATGGTACATAGGAAACCTAAATTGAAAATTTATTCCAACCAAAATGACGACGATCGCAACTAAGACCCCGTGGTGGTGCCCAATCATCGATTTAACTGAAGATCTAAGGAGAAGTTGAGAAAATAGGGAAATATTACCTTATCCTAGGAATGGTGCCTAAGCTGCTCCCACGACAAATCCGCTTCAATAGAAATATCGGTGGCGGAGTTAGGAATCCAACAACATCTTCCGTTTCCCGATCAGCCGAATATTCATCGAAAAATTGAAGGAAGTGGGAGAGAGACGGAGGTGAGCCAAAGAGAGAGATTCAGAGGTGGGGCTGCGGCTTCTCTGAAATGCATTTCAAATGCTTCATGAAGCAAAGCTTCAAGAAGCTTTGATATATAATAATAATAATAATAATAATAATAATAATATCATTATTATTATAATATTTAATTAATAATAATAATTTATTTATTTATTTTAATTAATATAATTAATTGTTTAATTATTTAATTTAATTATTTTTTATTTTTAGGATCCACTATATCCTCCTGTGTTAATTATTTTTGGAGCATTACAGAAATTGTGCATTTATATGTCATCTAAGATAGTAGATGAGATCCATGTTCTAGTTTTGTAATATTTGCATTAAAAGCATGAGAATGGTGAAAAATGAACGCAGACAGTCAATCGACCTCAAAGGCACAGTCAACCGATCATCCCTCTATAAAAAGTTGACTAGCCAGTAAGGTGAAGTCGATTTGGCAATCCAAAGGTTGCTTTGAGTCACTTTTTTGAACTTTTTTTTTAATATTTTGAGTCATCGTTTGATTTGGACACTCATTGGAGTGCATAGTAGAGGCTGTTGACTAATTATTTGATGTTGATTTAATGGTTTTCTCCTTAAAAAACCAACAATGACATTTTTTTCAAGGATTTCTAAATTTTTTTTGAAATGAATGATTATGATACAACTTTTGGACATTTTTCATAATTATTTTAACTTTAGTTTAAGTGTTTTCAAGGTAGGTTTGTGGTCCTCCCACCGAAAATCCAATTTTTAAACTTATTTTTAGTAAAATAGATTATTTTTCAAAGTAATCACATATGATACAACTTGAGGAGTGGAAAAAAAAATCAGAGATTTCAAGGTTTTGTTCATGAAGAGAGTTTTCTGGAAAATTATACTTTTACCATAAAAGAAATGTTGCTTTTTCCCCAAAATATTTCATGATTTACTTTTAAAACTCCAAAATATTTTTAAATTGAATTTTAAAAGTGTTTTGGAGAACTACAAGTGGCTTGATCATTTTTTAGAGGTTATGTAGAGAGAGTATTTCATATAAATGCAACGACAGCTTTTGAAAAGACAAAACTCTTTTGTTTTCTTTATGTATGCTTTTATGTAATTTTAGTTTTTGTCATGTTTTTTATAAGACATTAAGTAGTGAAGTCTCCATAGGGCTTTAACCTCTACATAGACACTATAAAAGCCTTTCTAAAGGGTTGGGATAGCTTAAGATTTATATGAAATAAAAAAAATAAAAAGGGTGACAGCCTACTGTAGGCGGTCGACCACTCATTAGGAGGTGGTCGACCGACCTATATGGGTGGTCAATCAATCTCTATTTTCTCTCATTTGTTGCAAAAATCTTTGAAGTTTCAATTTCAAAAAATAAAATATTTTTTAGGGACGCACACACACACAAGGTAAAAATAGTAACCATTTTTGGAACAAGTGTTTTAGGATATTAATCTTTTAATCATTGTTTTAAATAATTGAGTGATTACCTTTCTTATTCACAAAGGTACTCCCAAACCTAAAATTTTTGAAAAAAAGTTTTCCTTCACTTACTTTTTAAAAATAAAATAAAATGGAAACTCCATTTTCAAAACATAAAAAATGATTTAGAGAACCAAAAGTTTGGTTTTCTAGATTTCACTTGTTTTTCGAAAAGGTCGACAAATATGTTGATAATAATGGTCCGGTGTCGACACCTTGAAAGAAGTACAATTCAAGAGGTTGATTAGTATGAAAATTAACAATTCTGCAAAGTTAGTGTGGTTGGTAATCAATTGCAAGATGCTATCAAAATTGATAAGTTACTCGAGGTTCAAATAAGAATGTGAAAGTTAAAAAGGGTTCTTTTTAGAAGGACAATAAGGCTAAAGAGGAGGGAAGTCTTATGACATTCACCGCCTAGGCTTTAATAAAGCCTCTTGTAGTGACCACAGTCTCGATGACTCCTTAAGTTAATGTGGCTAATCAAATAGAATTTGGAGAGAGATAGACTAGTAATTGATCCTTTCTCAATTACTTATGTTGAGCTTGATCCCTAATTTTTGGAGCAAAAAATCATTAGGCCATAAGTGCTAACGCAATTAACAAACCCTTGCCCAAATGGTTCAGTCTGAACGAAAAATGCCTCTATCACATGGGAGCCATTGGGCATTCTCTAGAGAATTGTTTAACACTTGGCAACTCCACTAAAGACATTAGAGAGTCAAGTCAAAAGATTAGTTTGGAACATTTCAAACATCAAATCAAGTATAGTCTTTGATTCTTCTTTCTCTTAATTATTTTGTTACTTTCATGCCTTCATTGGATGGTTAATGTAAGCAGTTTGCAATGATATTTATGGTTACTTCCATGAATTTTGAGCATTGTTAATGTAAGCATTTAACAAAAAAATAATAATAAAGAAAAAAAATGTGTGGCAAGAAAAATCCAAATATGTCTATGAAAATAGGGGAAAAGTGAAAAATTCATGAAATTAAAATCAAATTTGAAAAAGGCGATTCAACCAATTTGTTCAATAGAATGTCAACCTAAACTTTAGTTCCTAATCTTATTTTGGGTATGTAGGCAGCTTATTTTTAAAAATAGTTTGGTCCAAACTTAATTACTGTCATATTTTGAAATTACAATAACAATGATAAGCACAAAAGGTGAATCATTTGTTTCTTGAGCCTTAATTTCTATCAATTCATGTTATGTGACCTTGACTTACATCTCATATTGTGTTGGAAGGCCACCTTGGGGGCATAAATTCCTGACTTGACAGTTGAAGAAGTTTTTTTAAAAACTATTGGGAAAGGGAAAAAAGAAAAAAAAAAAAAAAAAAGCTAGTAGAAAATAGAACTCACTAAAAAGAAAACCCGTAAAGGTGGCATAAGCAAAAGTTAAAAAGCATCTTCTAAATTTGGAGCACTAGTTGAAGGCTCTATTCAATGAAGCAACATGGAATATGTTGATACTCACAGGTCCGGGACATTGCGACAGACCCGATAAATTAAAAAAAAAATACAATATACAAAATCTACCTAAATTCAAATAAAAACTTTAACACACACTTTAATATTAATGCATGATATGGCTTAGCTCACCCATTACCCCATCAAGCCATTCACACACTTTCTAATTTCATGACAGGAAATGAGACAAATAATAAAGCCTTGTGGAGGTATGTGCAGCAATGTTATAAGGTCTCATTGGTAAGACCAAGGTAGTCACTAGAAAAATCTGACAACGTAATTCACAATCCCTTCATAAGGGACACCCTACCCCAAAAAAGTGGGGCACCCATGGAATTGCACAATATAAAGTGTACTTTTTTTATGCTTTTTGGCATTTCCTTTCCACAAAAAATTATTCTTGCTTCTTAAGTCTTTCCACTTATGCTTTCCAACTCAAACAAAGAATGGTGAACAGCATCTCATGAAAAGACAATTTCATCATCACACTAATGTCTTTTCAACTATAGGGTACCCTACAATTTCAATTTTACAATCCTCAAGCAAGACCCCCACACCCCACTATGGGATGATGGGTCTCCAAAAGATTAGTCGCCAGTTATTTTGACAAAATTTTGCTCTCTAACAGACAAATAGTAGAGACAAAAAAGAAAAGAATAGAAAGTAAAAGAAGAAAAGAAACTTCAATGTTAATTTGCTACTAGAGGGCTAATGGGAGTTCTGGGACCATGTGTATTATTCAAACAACCATTCCCCAATCCCATGTTGTGTACTAAACAACCCTTCACTCCCCACAGACTCTTTTGATTTTCTAAGTTCAACAAAGAAAGAGAAACCAGAACAAAGTCAATTCACTCACTGTATTTGTTCTCATTTTGGCAATTTCAAAGCTATAAATCTTTGAAATCTCTTATTCTCAATTTCTCTCTATCTTCTTCACTAATCTCTTTATTGATTTTGTCCCTTGTCCTCTCTGAGGTTCAAGGGGAGAATACACACACACACACACACATATATAGCATTAAAGACATGTCCTTTTAATGTTGCATGCTAAATTTCTCTATAGGTTTTGATTTTTGCGTTACTTTTTTTAAGGGATACGCTTGGGAAAGAGGTTTGCATTAGTTGGGCATCAGAAAATCCATATGGGTATAAAAAAGTTCACTACTTAATTTATGCACTCAATGTGTTTGAAGACATGCTGCTTCAAAATTTCTTAACTTTTATGAACTAGGTGTTCATAACTTCTTCCAATTCTAATGGTGGTCAATGATTGTTGAATGTAGGAGAAGACTACTACTATGATCAAAACAAGTGTTGATGTTGGTAAGTGATTCTAATGGTTTATATATATTGCCAAACTCAACAATATTTGAAGTCTTCTATTTAGATCCATTTGCTCTTAGACTAAAACTTACACAAAAAAAAAAATGTCTTTGATGTACAATTGGTAAAAACTTCTATATTTTCATAAGAAAAATAAGACTAAAACATGACAAACATATTCGAAAAAAAATCATTCAATTATTAAACCTCGCACATGCATTGTGTAGCATATAATTGATTGAAAAGCCTACTAAAAGAGATGAAAAAGATATCATATTGCATTACATTAGAAATTTATAGTGAATGAAACATCTACCTCCAATCACACTCTGACATAATGTGAAATAAATTGTTTTTGTTTGTTTGTGAAGTCTCAAAGACAAAAATAGGGTTTATGAAACCTGAACCAGCCAATTCTCTACTTTTTCTATGAAATCCCAAACTTAAATTAAGAATAAGCAGCAAGATTTGAGTTTTAGGTGCTCGAATCTAGAGAAGAGAATGTGTGTAGCAATAGAGAAGAGGTCGCACAACAATAGAGAAGAGGTCACACAATAGCAAAGAAGTTCTAGGGCTCAAATCTAAGGAGAAAAGAATCTTCATAAAGAAGAAGGGGAATTTTTTAGGTTTGGAATTTTATAGAAAAATTTCATGTGGACTTAGTGCGTGCCAAAATGCTTTAAAAAATTGGTAAGGAACCACCTTATCGCAAAAGTTTTAAAAAGTACTACTAAAGAACCTCTTATGCCTACACTTGCAAGGCCACTAGTAAAGGAATATGACATACTAGTGGTTTTTAAATGCACCGGTAAAATACTACTAGTAACTACTAAATTTTTTGTAGTATGTGTAGAATCAATGATTAATGATGAAATAAGTAAAAAAAAAAAAAAATTTAGTCGCACAATTTCTTTTATTTTCAAACATTGGGTTGCCTCTTATTAATTGATTATGTACTTAGCAGATAGGCACCATCAATTTTTATCTTATTTTTTTTAAAAAATTGGTAACTAGCTAAGGTCTTTCCAGGAAATTTCTTTTATTCTCAAATCTTGAATTACCCCTGGTAATTACCTCAATACTTACATAGTAGGACCCATCAATTTTTCAAATAGAAAACTATATAAACAGTATAATAACACTATTTCATAAACAAATAGCTAAGTCGGCTTTCTTACGAAAATTTATTTATTATTTTACAACATTTAATTTCAGGTAAATATGTATATTGTACAATTATGTTGAGAATAATATTGTTGATCAGAAATATGATTTTCATATATAATATCAGAAATATGATTTTAGAACAGATTTTATGTTTTGAATGTTACCCCTTTTCTATGTGGCATGAGTAACATTTACCATAGAAATTATGATAATGAAATATTATGTTTTCATATAATATTCATGTATTACCAGTTTTCAGGAAAAACCCCAAACCACTTCGAGAACTATGTTCTAAATATTTTGTTAAACAGTACAGAGATTTCATGATTCAGTATGTTATGATATGCCGGCGTAATGGCCGAGGGTTTTATATGATATGATATGTCGGCGTAAGGGCTGTGTTTTGAAAAATACAAATGTTGGCGTAAAGGTCATGGTTTATACATTACGTATGCAAAAATATATGGAAATATTATTTTGACAAGTGTTATTATGAAACAACTATGTATCGTTATTTGAGATTACTATATGTTATCAGAACTTGGATGACTTGGTTTAGGCTTTCAGGAAGCACGGTACCGTAGTTATATGATCACAATCATGTATATGTTAGTGCTACCACTTGTCGTAAGGGGCAGTTGGAGATCAGCAGTCGATATGGTTTTATGATAGTGCAGGCGTCCCTCTGATGTCCGGACTAGGAGGGGCAGAATCATCGTACTTACAGACTTATGTTGATCTAGCATGGTCGGTCAGCCATTGTTAAGTCCCGCCTTCGGGCTACACAACCTAATTATGTAGGGGTAAGACATGACACCAGCCATCTATCCATCCAGGGTGTTATTTCATTTACATAAATATGAGATGATTTTTATGGATGGAAATTCAGTATGTTGTACCATGTTATGATAAAACATGTTTTCCCCATTTATGATACAGACAACTATACCACATATGATTTACGTACCGTTATATGTATAACACGAAAATATTCTGTTGTCACACACTGATATTAGTTTATTTCCCTTACTAAGAGGTGTCTCACCCAAGCTATATACACATTTCAAGAGCCCCAGATAGAAGAGCGGATAGAGTTCCGCAGCGTTAGAGTTCGACTGTTCTACCCTGTCTGAAGGGTAAGTCATTTTGCTAATGTCTGATGGATTTTTGGGAGTAATGCAACAATAAACTATAAGGCAATATTGCAAAACAAACAATTGCACATATTATAAGCAGTGTAACACTTAAGATAGTGGAAGCAAACATAAACAAACACATTTTAACAAAAAAAAAATGATTATTTTCAAATAATCATTTGATCTTGAACAAGACATGAAATTTTTTTTCTATACATTATTACAGTTAGTTATAAATGAAAATGAAATTACCATCCAATTCTTGAATTTTAGCTCGTTGTTTACCATGAATCAATTGTTACAAACCCTAGAAACCCAATTCTCTCAAAATTTTCCTAATTGCAAATGCAAATATCATATCTTCTAAGCAAATGGGCATGCCTAATTAGCAAAATTCTCAAATCCCCCTCTTACATGGCAATGCAATAACCACATCACAATCAGTCACAAAGTTTTGAAACTGTCGATGCAACAAATAAAAGTTCTAAGACATGTACACAATGGACCTATAATTTTCAGATGAATGGTGGAATCAAATAGTTCATAACATTGAATGATTAATAAATAGTTAAAAACCGAAAAGAATGAATCAAAAAGGGTTTAAATTTTTTATATTTTTGAAAGATTGAAAATGTGAATCAAACAAATAAAACGTGACTTCGCATGCAATACACGTCCCTCATAATAATTTGTTAAATAAATTTTAAGTCGAAGAATCACATCTCAGTCTCTCAATACATAAAATATAATAATAACACTATTTCATAAACAAATATGTTAATTTTTTTTTTTTTTTGGCTAAGCAAATCAATTAGGTCAAAATCTAACAACACCTCCTCAATTAGCTAATAGCTAAATCAGCTTTCTTATGAAATATATTTATTATTTTACAGCATTTAATTTTAGAAAATCAATTACCCTTGTACATATTTTGTAAAGTCGAATATATCCTTTCTTTTATAACCTTGAGTTAAGACTATATTATATATTATTCAAAACTCCACTCTGACAAGGGGTACTTATGATATAGATTCTTAGTCTCAAAATGTGCTTGCATCATCCTTGTCATACCACATCTAATTGTATAAGTTTTACCTATAAAAGAATACACCATTCTCATTACACCATCACTTCAAAGTTGTCACCTAGTTGCATGTTGGGTACCATTTTTAGAACCTTAATTGAGAAGTACCATTTTATTTTTTACCCACTATCGATGACAGATCCAGTCCAAGTTGCTAACAAAGAGGGAATGACAATTTCCAAATGAAAAAATGTTTTGAAGAAAAAATAGGTAAAATAGTTAAAAAGCATATAACATGGAGTCACCACCTTTTTTTTTTTTTGAAGACACAAGAAAAAAAAAGAAAAACCATGAAAAAAGTTTGTAAAAACCAGATTTAGAGTTTGAGAGTAAATTTTTTTCAAGGAAGGTGATTAATTAATCGTCTTAGTGATGGTTAGCTAACTAGCACCCCTATCAACTCCTATTCACAAAATAACTACTATAATTATGTATGTGTTGCCTTTTTAAAAAGGGAACAAAAGGAAATATAAAATTAAAAAGAAAAGACACCTTTTTGTCCTCCAGTGATGGTATCATTGTCCGAGCACTCCAATGTGGCTTCGAGGAGTTTATAGTATTACTTTAGAAAGAGGTTGGCCTCAAAATCCTAATTTTGATGAAAACATGATAATAATGAAGATGATGGATGATGAAAACTATTAGTTTGAAAATGTGAGACTTGTATTACTAATATAAAAATTCAAAGTTTGAGAAAAAGGAGTACTGGGTTTAAACTATCAGTCTTTGAAAATGGTGAATGAAAACAATGGATTTGAAAAGGGGAGTTTGAGCTGAAAATGATGATATGCATGAGTTCTATAAAAAGCTAGGATTTCATCATTGGCCTTTTAAAAATCAAGAGAAACACTGAAACACATATTTTTGGAATTTTTAAAGACATTTTTAGAAAATGAAAACTATGACTTTGTTCGACCTAATTCTATTGGTCAGAGCCCTAATCCTTCTCAAATCATCTTGTAGGTTAAAAATTTCTATCGTACATAGGGATAATGGGAAGAAAGTATTATACAATAGAATTCTCCCCTTTATCCCATTATTAGCCAAAAATAGATTATGGGAACCAATAGACAAAATTCATATTTTGGGGATTTTTGAAAACATTTTTTATTTCATTTTTTCATATTTCAATAATGACGAGATAAAACACACACTAAGACCATATTAACATACTAATGACAACCTACATCTTCAAACATAAATACACACGCGCAATATTGAAAATGTATGGATGATGAAAACTATTAGTTTGAAAATGTCGGACTTATATTACCAACCCAAGAAACCAAAGTTTGAGAAAAAGTAGTACTGGGCTTGTACTATTGGTCTTTGAAAATGGTGGATGAAAACAATGGATTTGAAAAGGGGAGTTTGAGTTGAAAATGATGATATGCATAAGTTATAGAAAAGTCAAGAGAAACACTAAAACACATGTTTTTAGGGTTTTTAATAACATTTTTAGAAAAAAAAAAAAAAAAACTCCGACTTTGTTCGATCTAATTGTATTGGTCGAAGTCATAATCCTTCTCAAATCAAATGATTCTCGAAGATTAAGAACTTATATCATGCCTAAGGATAAGGGAAAGAATGCACTATATAATAGAATTATCCCTTTTATCCCATTATCAACCAAAAACAAACTGTGGGAACTTATAGACAAAATTCATATTTTTTTAGACTTTTGAAAACCATTTTTTCTTTTTTTTTGGATTTTCAATAATGATAAGATAAAACACACAATAAGACCATATTAACATACTAATGACTACCTACATCTTCGAACATGAATACACACACATGCACTTGTATACATACCTACATTCATATGTATTAGCACATACACATTCATATGTATTAGCACACATATTATACACACACATAATTAAGCACACATCCATAAATACCTGTATAAATCAAATATCTATATATACGCAAATATATATTCATATTTTCTCATATAATAGAATATTGTACATATATATATATATATATATATATTACACACACATATATTTATATTGTGTGTATGTATATATACACACACACACACATAATATATGCACACAATGTTAGATATATACACATTATACATACATATATATATATATTTGTATATGCATACATAATATTAAATGTACACATATTATACATGCATACATACATGCTTAATGCATATATACACACACTAAACTACATACATTAATATATATATATATATATATATATATATATATATATATATTTGCATGCACACATGCATCCTCATCCATCATCTATGCACCCATTCATGTCCATTCATGTATGCATATAAACCTTATGTGCATGCATCATCCAACATCCACACACACATGTTCACATGCATATTCACATCCATACATGCATCAAACATTCATACATGTCTACATACATCCATACATGCATATCATCATGCCTACTCATACATCTATCATAGAAGTACACATCATACATGATCATCATGTCTATATGCATGCATGTACACATGCATCATCATCATTTATGCATTCATGCTTCCATCCATATGCCCACACACGTGCATACATGCATGTATCCCATATTCATGCATCTATGTTCATGCATACTTGCAAGTATCTATGCATTCATGTGCATATGCATTCATACATTCCCACATCTAAACATGCATGCATCCATGCATCAAACACTCTCACACTCACATTCACACATGCACCCACACACACCCTTGCATATATGCATTTTTTCACACACACGCACACACATACTCACACATGCATTCAGACATACATTCATGGATGCACGCATCAAACACTCTCACACACACTTTCACACATTCATTCATGCATCCACGTACTCACACATTGCCACACACTAAAACACACGCACACACGAGCACATACACTTACACACACACACACACCACATATGTTGAAAACAAAAGTAGAAAGCGGGGGGAAGAGAGAGAGAGAAGAAAAAAAAAAAGGGATGGGAAGTCAGCGCAGCTACCGGAGCAAGGCTAAATATGACATGGAGTGGGTGATATTTTGGGTGATTTGACGGTGAGGGTGGTGTGGGGAAGGTGAGAAAGTACTAGGGGAAGTAACGAGAAAGAAAGACCGAGAAAAAGGGCAAAAAGGGGGGTCCCCACCGCTTTAGCCATTAACAATAGGTGCCTAACACCCCATTGGAGATCACATAGAAGAATGAAGGGGGCACGCTAAACGATGTCATTTTAGCTCTCCCTATTATATATATTTATTTATTTTTAACTTAAAAAATGCCTAAAATGGCTTTGTTTAAGTAAGCGGCAATTGTGTGCATGCACCTGCGCATGATCCTTAAGCAAGAGGGCACCCAAGCGCATGGAATTAAATTTTTTTTAAAAAAATTATGAAAATTAAAATAATATTATTTTGTTCAAGACACGTGTGTGCATGTGACCCTCTACATGCCAACCTTGATTTTTCGATTTTTCCATCATTTTTTCAAAAAATTATTTAAATTGTCAAATTTCTTATTATTAAATTATTTTAATATTAAAATATTATAATATTTAATTATTTTGAAGAAAATTATTTTATTAAAATAAAGAAAAAAGATATATGGGGTCTACAAATTGGCCAAAAATTTTAAAAGTGTTCCAAAATGTCAGAAAATTACAGAAAAACTAGAATTTCGCGTTGATTTTCATGCAAAAGTCAAAATTACAATTTAACCCCTCTTTACTATTTTGGATTATTCCAAACCACCCAATCCAGTCAAATTTGGTAAAAAGGATGCCAAAAAGCAAAAAATGGTTGGGCTTTCACCTTGATTTTCATGTTAGAGGACAAAATTACCGTGGGACACTATTTTATCATTTTAAATTGCTTCGAATCAACTTGTGTAGTCAGATTTGGTAGAAAAAGATTAAAAAATTCTTAAACGATAGGATTTTATATTTATTTACGTGCTTAAAGTTAAAATCATTGTCAAAATTCTTCTTACCATTTCATACTTGATATGCCCAAAATAAATTAGCCAATAAAAGTAAGACAATACTTGGCCCGTGGTCCCCCCCAGAGGTCAAATAATCCAACGAGAGCAATCAACTCCAATTCAATAAAGAGGAGGAGAGATCTATGCCAGCGGTTTAAATGGCCGAGTGATGTGCGCGAACACTTTATGACCCGGGAGCCATTCAAGCCCTGTGTAATAAAGGCAAATTACCCAAAGGGTCAACTCTAACTCCTATAAGAAGGGGGGCAAGGAAGAGGCGAAGGTAAGTCATTCAACTTATTCTACTATTGCATTCGGCCTCTCTAAAAGCATTCCTCTTACTTAGGCATCAGAGTGATCCCTTGGAGCCTTTTACCCAAGCCTTTTACCCCGCAACAGTTGGCGCCGTCTGTGGGAACCTGCTTTTAAGAGGCGATCATATCTTGCTCTCAACTTTCAACATTCAGGAAATGCTGACCTCACATAGTTCTACCTCCATCCCTGCTGCGAGAAAAGAATCGTCCCAGTCCATCCACTTTACACTCGTAGAACCATCGGGTGTCAGCAGGGAGGAATTCCTCGCTTTCCAAAAGGAAATTAAGAATATGCTCAACCAACTCTTACAACAAAAGAGTCAGGAAGGGCACGTCCTCCACCAACAGCAATAGAGCCCCAGTGCAGAGGAAAACGAGTGGAAAAAATCTACCTCAACAAGAAGGTAGAGGATGCGAATAGCGTGGATGTCAATTAACAAAGATCCACGGAGCTTGAAGAAAGGATCAAGAAAATAGATCACATAGAAAAGATGATGAAAGAGGGCAGAACCAAACCCTACTACGGGGAAGCGTCCCTGAGGTCCTCAGAGCCTCCATTCAACAAAGAGTTCATGGAGGCTCCACTGCCAAGTAGATTCAAGATGCCCACCTTTGAAAGGTACGAAGGTCTGTCTGACCCAATTGATCATCTGGACACCTTTAAGATGGTGATGTAGTTGCAAGGTGATCCAAACGCCATCATGTGTTGTGCTTTTGCAACAACCCTTAAGGGTACTGCTAGAGACTGGTACCAAACTCTGCGACTCGGATCAATCAGTTCCTTTTTAGAGATGGAACAATTGTTCACCGACCACTTCCTTAGTAGCCGGAGAATTGCTAAAACAACGAGCCATCTCATAAGTATGGCGCAAGGAGAGCAGGAGACTCTAAAGAAATTCATGCACTGCTTCAACACGGCAACCCTAGAAATTTGCAACCTAGACATGGGGGTGGCTTTAGCAGCCTTGACAATAGCTCTCCAACCCGGAAGTTTCTTATACTCTCTAGGGAAAAAACCGCCAGTGGATATGGGGGAGCTGATGGCTCAAGCACAGAAATACATCAACCTAGAGGAGATGATAGACAGAAGAGGAAATCGCATAGAACGGAAAAGGAAAAATAGTAACAGGGAGACAGGAGAATCCTATAGATCCGCGAAAAGACACGAGAATAGTGTGCTACACGCAAGCCCAAAGATAAGAGGACAACCTAGCAAGCTCTCCACCTACACACCCCTAAAGGTACCGCACTCTAAATTACTGATGCAGATCATAAAGAAGGACTATGTATCGTGGGCCGAACCTATGCAAACACCTCTTCACAAGAGAAACATGTCCAAGTTCTTCGCATTCCATAGGGATTGTCGCGACGTCCCGGGAGCGCGTGTGCCCCGGGCGAAATTAAAATCATTTAAAAATTTTCAGGAAAAATGTTGGGAGTCGGAGTCGCCACTAACCTTTAGTGCGGTTAGAACACAGGATTACTACCCCGTTAGGGGTAGAATCGGTCTACATCACCAGAGTTGGGGTCAGGAGTTCGGTTACGCGAGGGGAAGGTACGAGCACCCCCTACGCGCCCGTTCTTACGAACGGTACCTAATTAAGTTGAAATTATCCTTAAGTTAATCTAATAAGTCTTTAAATTACTCCTTTTTATGAATTTATAAATACATGTGAAAAATAATAAATAAATAAAATAATAAATAAACAAATATAATATATACATATATATTCCCTCAGAGCTTAGGGTACATGATGCCCAAAGGCTCATACCCCCGCAATAAAATCATAGGGATAATAATTAAGAAAATACACCCCCAATTTTTGAAATTGTATTGAAATTTTTTATAGGAAAATACTAATATGGGAGGTTTTTTTTTATATATGGTAATAGAGTAATAAGCCTCACATACCTACTAACATATTATGAATGTCAAAATAAGTAACTAGATATTATATATATTAATAAACTAAAGATACTTAATACTAAATATAGTAAGATTCTAATAATGATTAATATACTAAAAATATTAATACTAAAAATACTAGGATACTAATAATTAATACTAACTATATTAATATACTAAAAAAAAAATTGATGCTAAACATGTGATTAAAATGCTAATACATAATACATATAATATCCATTAAACCCTAAATCACTGAATATATTATTAAAAAAAATACAAAAATGCTAAATATGTAATATTTACCAATATGCTAATATGTGATATACATATAACTAAAATTATTAATTTACATATAATATCAATAAAACACCAAGCTATTAAATATGTAATACCACATTATCACAATAATAAATATACAATATTATAAAAATGCTAATTAACATAATAAATATATTAAAAATTCTACCACACTAACATTAATCATTTAACACATATACAATAGACACCACAAAAATCCATGCGGCACCAATAAAAAACCTACAACATGGACATTAACATCAATAACAAAATTCAAACTTTGAATGTTAAAAAAAATTCTACAATAATAATAAAAATCGTTCAACCATAAACACAACAAAAATGTAAACATGAATATCAACATTTAAACAAATATTACAGTGTTATAAACCCTACACCATGAATATTAATTGATGTATAACAACAAGACAAACAAAGCATATATATTAAACATTAAAGCAAACATTACAATCCTAAAACCTTACAATAACAACCCTAAAGTATATGTAAACATTATCATAAAAAAAACTTTGAAACTACTCCAACAATTAATAATCTCAAACCCCAGATAAATATAAACAAGAAATAATGTGACTAATTCAACACCAATAAAAAAGTTTAACTTAAATAATAACAATAAATCAAGCATACTGAACATAATAAAACATACTAAAAAAAACTCAAAATATTATCTTATCAATACTTGACCCTAAATAATACAATACTAATTCAATATATATACACATATATTCGCACACATAACACAACAACAAAAGAATTTTTTTTTTTCTAACTATCAATTATTAAATAAATACACAAATACACAGAAATCTAGAATTTAAAACAAACAAAAAGACTCTGCAGTAAAAATGACCGGTTAATATCACAGAAAAATAAAATATAAAGAAAAACAATACACATGTGTATATATAGTGAACTGTGTGTGAGGTGTGTGTGCGTTCCCTGTTCATGGTGCCGTGTGTGTGTGTGTGTGTCGTGTTTGAGTGCAGGGACTTACAGAGGGGGATGCAGCCGGGAGAGGCCGAGGAAGACAGGGGTTCGGGTCCTGTTGTACTGTGGCCGGAGCAAGGGAGAACAAGGTTGCAGCGGCAGAGGGGCGACTGAACGTGTGCGTCGAAGCTTGGTGTCACCGGAGTGTAGCAGTCTCCCGCAGGCTTCTCAGGCTCGTGGCGGCAGCAACAGGAGATTAAAGTTTCTGGAGTGGTCGCAGCACCGTCGGAGGACGGCTGTGAGCAGCGACGGGTGCGGATTTTCTGCACTGGCCTGCTGTGGGGAACTCGGACCAGTGGTGCTCGCCGGAGGGGGGGGCTGGTCGTTGCGTTGCTAGAACAGGCCGGAGCAGAGGAAGGTTGTGCTCTGCTCACGGTCGTGCTGGGGTGGCTGGACAGTGCTCGAGCTGCAAAGGGAGCCGCTCGGATAGCCGTTGGAGGCTGGGTGGCCTCGGGCTCGGGTGAATCTTGATGATTGCAGCGGGTGTTGTCGGTGATGGGGTCGTGGCCGTGAGCAGCGAGGACGCCGGGGCTAGTATGTTGCTGGTGCTTGCGGTGGCTGGAGAACAGGGAAGGACGACTACTGTTTTGCGAGTGGTACTGTGGGTATGGATGCGGGGCAATGACGAGAGATTAAAGAGACAGAGAGGATGGAAGAAGAAGAAGAAGAAGAAGAAGAAGAAGCCAAGAAACAGTTTTTTTTTTCGTTTGGCTGTGCTCTGCGCCTGTTCGTGCGCTGCCTTCGGCTCCCCTTAGAAGAGAAGAAAAGGGTCCTTATATAAAAAAAATTAGAAACCCTAACCCTCTCTTTTCCTTTTTGGTTTATGGTATTTTAATTATATTTTTTTTCTTTTGGAAATAATATATATGAGTATAATTACTAATATGGTAATAAGGATATAATAAAAATAATAATAAGGTAAAAATAATAAAGTGAAAATAATAAATAATAGCAAGAGTAATAAAAATTAATGATAATAGCCAAATAATAATGTTAATAAAAATACTAATAATAATAATAATAATAA
Organism: Malania oleifera; assembly: GCF_029873635.1. Taxonomy (NCBI): domain Eukaryota; kingdom Viridiplantae; phylum Streptophyta; class Magnoliopsida; order Santalales; family Ximeniaceae; genus Malania; species Malania oleifera. The sequence goes on from NC_080418.1 coordinate 125,270,601, forward strand.
TAATAATAATAATAATAATAATAATAATAATGGTAAATATAGTGGTGAGAATAACAAATAAAAACAAAAAAAAAAAATAATAATAATAATAATAATAAGCCACTTATAACACTATAGGAAAATAATAATAATAAAATAATAGTAATAATAATAAATTACTTATATCAATATGGAAAAATAATTAACAATAATAATAATAGTGAAAAAAAATAAAAAAAAATAATAATAATAATAGTGTAAATAACAACAACAGAAAATAATAATAATAATAATAATAATAATAATAATAATAATAATAAGATTAATGAAAATTAATAATAATAATAAGAATAAATAAAATAATAAAAATAATAATAATAATAATAAAATAACAATAATAATAATAATAGTAACAAATATATTGGGCCTGGGTAAAAATGGGGTGTCTACAGGGATCATGGCCACGACACAGACGAATGCATCTAGTTGAAGAAAGAAATCGAAGCCCTAATAAGAAGGGGAAACCTGTCAAAGTTTATAAAGAAAGAAGATCCACAAAGGGAACCTCTCGAGCAGAGGAGGCCTAGCGCAACAGAGAAAGAAGAGCAGGTCACAGGGGAAATTGCGATGATCTTCGGAGGATCCGCTAGCCGTGGAGATAGTGGGGATGCTCGCAAAAGATATGCTAAACAAGTGCTCTAGATGGAGAAGGGGGAAACCAGTAGCAAATGAAACAAAAAAGATGATGACATAACCTTGGACAGCGGAGACGAAGAAGGGGTACAGCAGCCACATGATGACGCACTGGTGCTCTCCCTACTGGTGGTGAATTACAAAGTCAGACGCGTGCTGATAGATAATGGGAGCTCAACAAATGTCATGTTCTGGTGGGTCCTGGTCGGAATGAAAATCGGTAAGGAATGACCTAAACTAGTCTCAACTCCCCTGGTCGAATTCGGGGAGACGTTGTTCACCCCTTGGGTACAATCACACTGCCGGTGACAATGGGGAAGACCCCACAACAAGTTACTACGCTGACAAAGTTTCTTGTGGTCGACCGACCTTCGGTATATAATATCATATTGGGCCGCCCTTTGCTTAATGCGATTTGGGCTGTAACGTCAACATACCACCTCAAAATCAAATTCCCTACACCACACGGGACAGGGTTTGTCAAAGGAGATCAAGTAGCTGCTCGAAGATGCTACGTAATGGCTCTGAAAGGAAAGATAGAAGCAAAAGAAACCCTAACGGTGGACGACCTAGAAGTAAGGGGCGAGTATCCTTACATTAGTACAGTGGAGGAAGACATCATGCACATACCCCTAAACAACCACTAGAAGAGAAGTGTGCAGATCGGAAATCACCTTCCCGACACCTTGAAAGCGGAGCTAAGCGAACTGTTGAATGAATTTGCTGATGTGTTCGCCTAGTTAGCCACAGACATGCCAGGTATTGATCCTGCAGTCATGGAGCATAGGCTGCAGGTCGACCCCAATCACCGACCTGTGAAATAGAAAAAAAAAAGGAGTTGCACAATGAAGCGGATCAAGATAATCGACGAGAAAGTGACGAAGCTGGTGCAAGCCAACTTCGTCAGGGAGGTAGACTGCCCAGAGTGGCTGAGCAACGTGGTTCTAGTAAGGAAGCCGAACAAAAAATGGTGCACTTGCATAGACTTCAGGGACCTGAATAAGACGTGCCCAAAAGACAGCTTTCCTCTCCCCCAAATCAACCAGCTAGTAGATTTAACCTCTAGGCACGAACTCTTCAGCTTCATGGATGCCTACTCGGGATACAATCAAATCCCTTTGAGTCAAGCGGACGAAAAAAAAACATCTTTTATTACCGAAATGGGCTTGTATTGTTACCGGGTAATGCCCTTCGGGCTAAAAAACGCGGGAGCCATGTACCAGAGATTGGTGAACAGGATCTTTAAAGATCAGCTCGGAAAAACAATGGAGGTGTACGTGGACGATATATTGGTAAAAATCTTGGAGGCAAGGAAGCACTGTAAAGACCTAAGAGAAACGTTTGAACTCCTTTACCGGTACCAAATGAAATTGAACCCATCGAAGTGTGTGTTCGGTGTTTCCGCAGGGAAGTTCCTTGGCTTTATGGTGACCCCCAGAGGCATAAAAGCCAACCCAGACAAAATAAGAGCACTGTTAGAAATGGAGGCTCCGCAGACGAAGAAGGAGATCCAATTCTTGACAGGGAGGATAGCCTCCCCAATAGATTTGTCTCTTGCTCGGAAGATAAAGGCTTACCTTTCTTCAAAGCACTAAGGAAGAAGGGAGGATTCGAATAGGGGGAGGAACAGGCCAAAGCCTTCGAACAGCTCAAGCAGTACCTCGGTTCCCCACCCCTTTTAACGAAGGCAAAGACAGAAGAGGACCTCTACCTATATATAGCATCTATGGAAAATTCCGTCAGCGTGGTCCTGGTACGGGAAGAAGGCCGGAGGCATCAGCATATATGCTATACTAGTAAGGTGCTGAGTGGAGCCGAAAAAAACTATTGTATGGCGGAAAAAGCAGCCTTCTCCATCATCTGTGCTGCGCAAAAATTGAGGCCTTACTTTCAGGCCCACAAGGTAATTGTGTTAACAAACCTGCCAATGAGACAGATTCTGCAACGGCCAGAGAGTTCAGGAAGGATGACGAAGTGGTCAATCGAATTAAGTGAATTCGACATACAATACCAACCAAGGCCCGCTGTCAAGGCCTAGGTGCTCGCAGACTTCACAGCCGAAAGGCTTCCCAAATCAGCTGCTAAGTTAGATGTATGGGCACTACATGTTGATGGGTCGTCTAACGCGGCTGGAGGGGGAGCTGGATTCATCCTCTCAGCCCCGCACGGCAGCGAAACTCTTTTCGCACTAAAATTAGAATTCTTGGCAACAAACAACGATGTGGAGTATGAAGCTTTGTTAGCGAGTCTACGCTTGGCAAAAGCACTAAGGGTGGCACAGATCAAGGTATCGAGTGATTCCCAGCTAGTGGTAGAGCAGCCGAAAAGAGAATTTGAGGCTAGGGATAAAAAAATGAAGAAGTATCTCACCAAGGCCTAAGAATACGCAAAAGCAGTCGTTCATTTCGACATAGAACGTGTATCAAGGGCTGAGAACAAAAAGGCCGATGCACTTGCTAGACTAGCCTCAGCAACAAGCTCGAAATGGAAGGACACTATTTATCTAGAGCTTATAGGTAAACCCTCATATAAGGAGGACAGAATTAACTCATTAGAATCTAAAACCAGAAAGAGGATTGGAGGGCGCCTCTATTCCTTTACCTTCAGGACGGATCCCTATCAGAGGACAACAGGGAATCTCTACAAGTGAGAAGGAATGCACCAAGATATACGCTGATAGGCTGGGAGCTATACAGATGATCCCTAACATTGCCCTACCTTCGTTGTCTAAGTAATAAGGAAGGGAAAAACGTACTAAGGGAAATCCACGAAGGAGTGTGCGGAAACCACCTTGCGAGTAGGGCCTTAGTCCATAAAACCATGCGGCAAGGATTTTACTAGCCCATGATGAAGAAAGACGTGCTTGAACTCGTCAAACGATGCGACAGGTGTCAGAGATGCGCAACAGTACCGCATGTACCCTCTAATCTACTCTCCCCTCTAACCAGTCCCTACCCCTTCGCCCAGTAGGGAATAGACATCCTGGGACCTCTACCGCAGGCAACTGGCCAAATAAAGTTTTTGGTGGTAGCAATCGACTATTTCACTAAGTGGGTAGAGGTCGAACCCCTAGCCACCATAACAGAGCGGAACATTACGCACTTCATGTGGACATCAGTGGTTTGCCGTTTCGGAATCCCTTAGGCAATAGTTACTAACCACAGGAGGCAGTTCGACAACGAACGCTTCAAAAAGTTCTGTTCAGACCTATCTATTAAGCTCATTTTCGTGTCCGTGGTGCACCCCTAGAGCAATGGACAGGTAGAGAACATGAACCGGACTGTAACGACCCAAATTTTAAATGAAATTTAAACAATAAAAGAAAAGGGAAATGAAAGTTGGGAAAGAAGGGAAGTTGCCGAGCTTCGTCGACGAACACAGGGTTTCGTCGACGAAGGCTTAAGAGAATTCGTCGACGAACACAGGGCTTCGTCGACGAGAAAATACCGAGAGGGGTTTTGAGGCAGCTTGAATTTCGTTGATGAATACAGGGTCTCGTCGACGAAATTTGTGAAGGACTCGTCGATAAAGGACGGGCTTGTCAACGAAATTCCCTGTTCTATAAATAAGGGAAATCCAGATTTTTTAAAGCTTCTTTAAAAAGCTAACTGTTCTCTCTCTCTCTCTCTACATCTCTCTCTCCCTTCTCTCTTCATTTCTAGCCCCACCAGTCGTCGGATCAACGATCCGAAGCTACCACGACAATCCTGGTGGAGTTCTCTACAAGTCTGCCGGGGCGGATCGTCAAGGAAACGAAGTTGGATTTCATTCCAAATTCAGGGTAAGGCTTTTTACTCAATTTTTGGATTTGTTACAGTTGAGAAAAGTGTTTTATGCGTTAAAATATTAAAGTTTAATACTGGAAGTTTTCATTTCCAGGGGTGTTGATTGGGAACGTAGGAAATCATCCCTGAGTTGAGGCAAGACTTTTAAGCCGAATTTGACTTTGTGATAGTTATAGAAAATGTTATACATACGAAAATACTGAACTTTAGTTCTAGTGAATTTTATTTTCAGGGTATTGATTCGGAAAGCCTGCGGGTGTAGGGGAGATTTTCTTAGGGGCTGTTTAAGAACCAGGTAAGGAGATAAACTAAGCTAGTTTCTGTTTTTGAGAAAATGCTTATATATATATATATATATATATATATATATATATTATCATTTGATTTATGGAAAATGTATATGTATATATATATATATATGTTTTATATTTGCAAAATACTGTGAAAATGATCGTATGTTGAATATGTGGAAAATCTGTTGTGTGGCATGAGTAAAAATGTTGTGAAATACTGTTTTCTGGGAATGTGGATGATATGGGCTTTTATGATGGGAAAACCGGCATACGGGCTAAGATATTTTTATATATATGTGATTTGCCAGCGTACGGGCCGTGCTATATGGATATGGTTGCCGGCGTACGGGCCGTGCTATGTGGATGAGATTTGCCAGCGTATGAGCTGTGTTATGTGATTTGCCGGCATACGGGCTGAGCTATGTGATTTGCCAACGTATAGGATTTGCTATGTGATTTGCCGGCGTATGGGCCGAACTATGATAAAATGTGTAATACTGGCGTACGGGTCAATAATTTTCATGATACACGTATATATATGCAAATGATATGATTGATGTGAAAATGAATGATATAAGATATCTATGTATCACGATTTTAGTATATGTATATGATATCAGAACCTGGTTGGCTTGGTTTACGCTAGCACTTGCACGGTACCGTTGCTATGTGTCCATGGTCTCTGTGATCATGATATCTGTGTTAACGCTGCTGTACGAAGTGGTGTGAGATTGGATGGTCGATGTGGTTATTTTCAAGAAGTGTGCTGTGATCGCCCCTGGTGTACGGACTAGTCTGGGTAGACCCATCGGACCTACAGACTAGACTATCGACTTGGCAGTGGTCGGCCAACCATTGTCAGGTCCTGCCTTCAGGCCACACAACCCAGTCATGTGGGGGTTATACATGACAACAGCCAGCTAACTTACCAGGGTTGTTTTATGTTATTATTATGATATGAGATGAGATATGTTTATGAAATACAGTATGTTCTGCCATGTTTTGATGTACTTATGTTTTCCCAGATTTGATAAACAGTATTGAATATGTTATGTATGGTATATGTAGAACACAGAATACTCATGTTGCCACACACTAATATTAGTTTATTTCCCTTATTGAGAGGTCTCTCACCCCTAAATCTTATTAACTTTTCAGGAGCCCCAAATAGGAGAGCGGGAAAAGCCCCGCTGACATAGTGTGGATTATCAGCCCTTTTTGGAAGGGTAAGTTTTTGGTAGGGACAATTGGGTTTATGTGGGAATTGTCCCTAGATTCCATTTTTGGAATGTATATACGGAGAGATAGTGATTGTAGTACTCTAGTATGTTGTATTGCACATTATGATGAGATGTATATGATTTTATACTTTCTGCTGCGTAGGCTTCTGTTGTATGTTCTGATGTATCCCTGGTACCCATGGGTCCAGGTGGATGAGCTGGAATGTGAGATGTGTGTGATGTTGATTTTTATTAAAAAAAAAATAATATGTGAAAATGAGCGGGTCGTGACACGGACGATACTGCACAGGCTGAGGACCCGACTTGAATCTATGCAAGGTAGATGGACAGAGGAACTCACATCCGTTATATGGGCATACCACACCACCAAGAGAGCGACAACAAGGGAAACCCCGTTTATGCTCGTCTTTGGCGCAGAAGTGGTCATCCTAGCAGAAGAAGGGATACCCTCCTAGTGAAAGAAACACTTTAATGAGTAGGCCAACAATGAAGAGCTCAGATCATAAATAGACCTGCTGGAAGAGAGACGGGATCAAGTGAGTCTAAAAGTTGCAGCATACCAATAGAGGGTAGCAAAATACTACAACAATCGCGTCAGAGTACGAAATTTCCAGCCTGGGGACTTGGTTCTAAGGAAGACGCAAAACAACCCAACAGAGTCGGGGTCGCACAAGCTGAAGCCAAACTGGGAGGGTCCATACAGAGTTACAACCGAGATAAAGCCGGGGACATACAAGTTGGAGGATATAGAGGGGAAAAAGATTAATAATACATGGAACTCGGATATGTTGAAAAAATACTATTCTTGAAAGCATTTCTTACAACGCAGTAATAAAAGTTTCGATTACAATAATTGTACTACGTCAATAAAGTTTAAGAATATATGTGTTATAAGTGAAGTTCCAGCTAACTAGCTTGCCTTGCTCCCCTTTCCAGCTTCCTCTTCCTCCCTTTCCTCTTCCTCGTCCAGATCTTCCATGGATTCGGAACTCTCGTTGCCATATCTGTGTGAGCTCACACCGTCTAGGGGAAGGTTAGGGTGCTTGGTTTTGACCTGATCCTGACACCTCTTGAACCCCACCCTGTAAGCTTTGGAGGTATCCATAACGAACTGTGTGGAGTCCTTGTACTACTTTACTGTGGTTCGGGAGGCATTAGCAGTAGCAGCAGCTTCTTTGGCAGGTACCTCCTCCCTACGAATATGCTCAATCTTAGCCTGTAGGGCCCGCTCACGGATCTCGGCATCACGAAGTTCATTCTGAGCAACGACGTACTTTTCCCTGGCATCCAATGTCTGCTGATACATCTCGGAAACCTTCTCTTCTTGGGCCAAGGCCATCGTCGCTAGCTGAAGAGAAGTACAAAGGGTAGAATAGATAACAAAACAATGTATAAGGAGAAAAATAACCCAGCTGAAGAGTATACCTGGTAAGAGGTGTGCCGGATCTTCGCTGAAAGAGTATCAGGAAGAGTGCACTGAGCCTGCACATAATCTTCGATGTGTACCGCTCGACGTAGAGCAGAGGCAAAACGGGTCAGCTCATGAAAGATTGCCTCATTATGAGTCGGGGGGATCGGAGGAGGAGCAGAACTGTTCTCATCAGCACGGGCTCCAGTATCACCTACAGAAGGTGCGTCCCTCTAAGAGGATTCTCCCTCGACCTCCCTTCTCTTCTTCTTACTCCTAGTCGTCCTCTGTTTCTTAACTTCCCTCATGAGAGATTCATATTTTTTGAAGTCCATATCTGCAAAGACAGAGAGAGAATAGATAAAAACACCAAAAATAAAGAGAATATCCGAACATATATATAGAAATCAAAGGCGAGGTAGGACTTAGGGATATAAGGCTGATCCCCCACTGCATGAGGAAACGCTCCTGGAGCAGCTCCTTTGAGGGACAATCCCCTGTTCTCTAAGGGCTCGTAGCTCTTTCAGGATGGCCTGCTCTTCGGGGGAAAGCCTTGGAAGAAGGTGGCGCACCCAAACTACAAAAGGAAAAGGGATGAAAGGAAAACAGGTGAGTCAGCGGATAACCTACTCGAAGCCCTGTATAAAAAGGTAGATAAGGATAGATAATGTTACCATCTAGAGGAGTAGACCAGACAAGAGAGCCCGTATAGTTCAACTCCCCCAAGGCAAAGAAGTACCGGGAGTTCCAATTATGTATGGAAGAACTGCCTGGTGTAAAAAGCTTATAACCTAGTAAAGAGTTGAAATAATACAGCTCCTTCTCTACAAAGTGCATTCACATCTGGAAGCAACTCCTAAAAAGAGGAACTATAGGTTGGTGGCCCACACGGAGCAGAAGGACGGCGAGACAGGTAAGCGAGAGGTAGGAGTTGAGAACCAGTTGGGAGGGCGCTATTCGATAAAAACGTAATACACTATAGATAAAGGGGGGGGGGAAAGGGAGTCTAAGACCCAAGTCCAATTAATCCGTATACAGGCAGAGCTCCTCGGAGCTCGGATCAAGGGCTGACTCGGAAACAGAGGGTAACCTAACAGTAATACTCTGGGGGATGGCAAAAAAATAACGAACATTCTGTAGATCGGAGGGGGCGAGGTTGCAACGAGCGCTCCTCACTGTAGTAGGAGCCCTCAAAGGCTGCGAGGAAGACTCCATCAGGAAAACAAAGAGTGAACGAAACAAAACCTTTACAAATGGATCAAACGAGCAAGCCCCCAGCAAAAACAAAGAAGGAAAGATGCCAAAATAGATTAAACCAGAAAAATTTTACGCGAAAACAGCAAAGTCACCATAAAAGAAAAGATCAAGCAGACAAAGTGAACGCAAGAACAGTGAAGAACATCAAGAACAACAAAACAAACCGCAATTGAAAGGGAGAGCGTACCCAACGACAAGTAGGGGACCCTTTGGATTGAAGATGAGAAGAGAATGAGGGAGTCTGGCCTTTATAAAGAGAGGACGGCACGAATCCCCAAGGGCGGGAATCTCAACAACTCTCATCTGCAGAAGAAGGTTTGCATCGCGAGAGAGAGATAAAGGACACAGAGAATAAATGAATGTACAGAAAATCACTGACACGTGCACGACTGTGACACCAATACCGAGTATATGCAACTTTCAGAGGACAAATGACGCCTCAGAAAGACAACTCCGCCTCAGAAATAGCGTCAGACTGACAACTCATAAGTGAGAACGTTCATTTAAACCACTTCCCAAGGTACGACACATTTAAACATGCATTTATCACATTTTCGCAGGATAGAACGGATGGTGACTATGTCTTGGAAAAAGGGTTGGATTGAAACCCTTTGTAAATGAGCACGACTCATTAAGCATCAAAGGCCCAAATGACGAGCACGACTCGTGAGGCCAAGAAGCCCAGCAGAGGAGCATGGCTCATTAAGCATCAAAGGCCCAAATGACGAGCACAACTCATGAGGCCAAAAAAGACCAGCAGATGAGCATGACCCATTAAGCATCAAAGGCCCAAATGAAGAGCATGACTCATGAAGCCAAAAAAGCCCAGCAAATGAGCACAACTCATTAGGCAAAGAGGCCAAAATGATGAGCACGACTCATAAAGCCGAAAACAGCCCAACAGATGAGCACAACTCATCAGGAAAAGAGACCAAACTGACTAGCATGACTTGGAAGGCCAAAAACAGCCCAGCAGATAAGCACGACTCGGTAGGCTTAAATGGCCATGAAGCTGCTCGGTAAGATCAGTTCAGAAAAATTCGTTCCATGAACCAGCTCGAAGAAATCAGCCCAGCAAGAATTGCTCGGCAAGTACTACTCGACAATCTTGCTCAGCGAGTCTCGCTCTGAGAAATTGTTCCACGAAGCTGCTTGGTGAAATCAGTTCGGCAAAAATTCAATTCATGAGTCAGCTCGGCACGAGCTGCTCGGGAAGCTTGCTCAGCAAATCCTGCTCCAAGAAATTACTCCTTGAAGCTGCTCGACGAAATTAGTTCGAAAAAATACGCTTCATGAATCAGCTCGGCACGAGATGCTCCGCAAGCTTGCTTGGCAAGTCCCGCTCCCCGAAGTTGCTCCATAAACCTGCTCGGTGAAATCCATTCGGCAAAATTCGCTTCATGAATCAGCTCGGCAAGCTTGCTCGGCAAGTCCCGCTCCAAGAAATATCTCCATGAAGCTGTTCGGAACATTAGCTCGAAACATGAGCTCGGAAAACTCAGCTCGGAACATGAGCTCGAAAAATATCTTCCTCCCCTCAGCTCAGAACATGAGCTCGAAAAATATCCTCCACCACTCAGCTCGAAACATGAGCTCAGAAAACTCAGCTCGGAACATGATTTTGGAAAATATCCTCAAACCACTCAGCTCGAAACATGAGCTCCGAAAATATCTTCCACCACTTAGCTCGGAACAGGAGCTCAAAAATTCCCCAACCCATAACAACTCGGTAAAAACCCTCCACGAAATAGCTCGAAATATCAGCTCGAAAAATCTCCCCAGCTCGAAACAGCTTGGTGAAAGTCCTCCGCGAAACAGCTTAGAATAACAGCTCAGAATATCAGTTCAGAATATCAGTTCGCAACAGCTCAGAAATTCTCCCCAGCTCGAAACAACTCGGTGAAATTCCTCCGCGAAACAGCTCGGAATATCAGCTCAGAAAATCAGCTCGAAAATTCTCCCTAACTCGAAATAGCTTGGTGAAAGTCGTCCGCGAAACAGCTCGGAACAACAACTCGGAACATTAGCTCAGAAAATGTTCTCCACCACTCAACTCGGAACCTCAGCTCGGAAAATTCTCCCCAACCCGGTACACCAGCTCGGAAAATTCTCCCTAGCTCTGAACAACTCTGTAAAATTCCTCCACAAAGGCAGCTCAGAATATCAGCTCGGAAAGCAAAAAAAAAAGGGGGGGGGGGAGAAAGAAAGAGGAGGAAGAGGGAAAGAAAGAAGAAGAAGAAGAAGAGGCGGGAGCATTACATACTCCAAGGGGAGAATGTAGATTCAAAATTCTATACAGAAATTTGAAACTGAGGGGGGGGACAACTGATATGCCCAAAATAAATTAGCCAATAAGAGGAAGACAATACCTGGCCGTGGTCCCCCCCGGAGGTCAAACAATCTGACGAGAGCAATCAACTCCAATTCAATAAAGAGGAAGAGAGATCTACGCCAGCGGTTTAAATGGTTGAGTGATGTGCACGAACACTTTATGACCTGGGAGCCATTCAAGCCCCGCGCAATAAAGGCAAATTACCCAAAGGGTCAACTCTAACTCCTATAAGAAGGGGGCAAGGAAGAGGTGAAGGTAAGTCATTCAACTTATTCTACTGTTGCATTCAGCCTCTCTAAAAGCATTCCTCTTACTTAGGCATCAGAGTGATCCCCTGGAGTACACCCTGGGTCCTCCAAACCTTTCTTCTCTTCCCCTTTCAAGTCAGCGAAAGTTGAAAGAGTAACCCTGCTAATTTTACCCCGCAACAATACTGCTTTGAGTCACCTGTCTAGTCAGATTTGGGAGAAAAAGAATAGAAAAGCTCAAAATAATAGAGTTTTTACCTTGATTTGCATGTCCAAAGTTAAAATCACCATCATATCCCTTCTTACCATTTCAAATAGCTTTAAATCACCTAGTGCGATTAGATGTGGCAGGAATAAGACAGAAAAGCTCGGGATGATAGAGGTTTTGTCTCGATTTGAATAAACGAGGTCAAAATCATTATCAAACCCCACTTACCATTTTGGACTAATCCAAATCACCCGGTATAGTAAAAAATGTCAAAAATAAAGCAAGAAAGGTAAAAAGGGAAAGAAACATCAAAGAGCACAACATGGTTCTAATTTCCCTTGCTCCCTAGTGGAAAACATGTTGAGACAAAATTGGCCATCAACACCTACAATACATTTAACCCTACTTGGAATAACCACCATCATATGAATTAGACATTCCATTACCTTTCATTTCAGCATCAAAGTTTTAAATTCTCCTTTATCACATTTCTCCTAATGAACATCATAAGTCATACATTACTTTAATTGGTTAAATTAATAATGGGCCGCAAAATAGAAACTTAGGTCACATCAGTGGTAGCTTGGACCATGAACATGGGGGTTGTTACCTAAATCATATTTTTAGTTCAAAGATATTGATAAAGTTGAAGTAGGAATCTAATACATGAAACAATATTTGGATTTGAGGATCTTGGTGGGATTGAAGATAGAAGGTTGCTTTCCAAATTATTAGATTGATCTTTGTAGTATGTTATGCTTTGGAGTAAGACAAATTCCAAAATGCTTTAAACTTGAGGGGGTTTTCTGCTTTTCCAAGGCTACTTTCGAAAAGTAAAAGCATCATTGTCTTGTTTACCACCATAAAAAAATATTTCAAGAAAAGCAATGTCACACCCTAGTCCACTGGGTCTCCCACTTAACCTAGTTGGGATGACTATAGAAGAAGTGCAAATATCAACTCTATAATAGATGTTGGGATTTAGAAGATACACTTCAATATGAAAACCAGATAAAAGGAAACTCAAGATATTATGATAAAGGAATTTTGTTGTTGTTGTGTATTAATTCAGAAGTATTTTCTAAGGTCCTTAAAAAATAAGTGCTTAAGTATTTTTATAAAAAAAACTTTGGCATTTGACTTGTACTACAACAAACACTTATTACAAAAAGTGTTTTTCCAAAATCACTTTCTTGAGAATTATTTAAATAAATTTTGAGAAATAATATAAGATAACTATTTGGCCACTTATAAGTGGCATTGTCCATAGGCGAGATCAATTTTGTAAATATAAGAAAAATTAATGGTTATTTTATAATTTTAAAAAATGCATTCGAAGATAATCATATACTATTTTACTATGTATTATAATATATTAATTATTAATGTAACATAATTCAATTTTGGAATGAAAAAGAAGAACCATCTATTAATTTAAATTAATATTAAAAATTTTAAAAATACTAATTTAATTAATAATATTATTTTAACATAACTTAATATGAAAATCATATGTTTAAGAACAAGATCATTGTTATTAAAAAAGTAAATTTATATTATTTTTATTTAATATAAATATTTAAATATCAATTAAAAATAATAGTTAACATAATTATTAATTAATTTTGTAATTAAAAATTCATCATATATTATTTTATTATGCATTATAACCTATTAATCATGAATGAAATATAATTAAATTATGGAATGAATAAAAAAACCATCTATAAATTTAAATTAACATTAAATAAAATAAAATTTTAATTTAGTTATTAATACTATTCTTGACATAAATTAATGTGATAATCACATGTTATAAATACACATTAGTAAGAAGATTATTGTTAATTAATAAATAAAATCATATTGTTTTAGTTAATAGAAAATATTTAATTTTTAATTAAAAAATTAATATAATTATCATTTAAAAAATAATTATAAAAAATATAAATAATTTTATTCAAAGTATATTTTAAAATAACTAGATAAATTATTTTACTATGTATTATGATATATTATTTATTGTAAATCAATTTTGGATTGAACAAGAATTATTTATTAACTTAAATTAATATTAAATAAATTAAAAATTTTAATTTAATTATAATATTATTTTTATCATAGTTTAATATGATAGTAATATGTTTTAAATATTCATTATCATCAAGATTATTGTTAATTAAAAGTAATAACCTTATATTATTTTTAATAAAAAGTATTTAAATTTTAATTATAAATAATTATAAGTAAAATTTTAATTAAAAAATATTAATATTTGTAATTTCAAAATGAGTTCATAAAATTTTTGATTCTTTAGAGCATAGGAGTGTCCAAATGACATCCTCTAAAGAAATATTTCTGAATAGCATTAAATGGAGTGTCCGAATCCCACTCTAGTTCAATTGCAAATAAATCCTTGGAAATCGGCTTTTCAACATAACTTGATGACGTCTTCTTTGGGGCGGAGGCTTGTTCTTCCAAGATTCCTTTAAATGAAGGCTGAGATGATGGTAATGAAGGTCTTATGAGTGGTTGAAACCTATTATAAGTAATGATTCCCTCACGAGAACCTTCTTTTGATTAACTCTCTTTTGAATAATAATCAATCGCCTTTTGTTTTCTATATTAGCATTTTCAATTCAGCTAAGTGCTTGGTCAACCTGTTAAATCCATTTGGTGAGCCCAGGAGTTGGGGTGGTCCTGGTAGGTGGTCCCGTTTAGGTCTTGAATAAAGTGCAAGTCCAATAAATTTTAGGAATAATGGAAAATTTAGTTCGAAATATCTTTAAGAAGGGAAAGTTTTTAAAAGGAAGTTCAAACTCTAGTACTGATAAGGATAAACCAAAAAAGAATGAAATTCAAATTTCAATAAGCAAAGTTGAGAAAAGATTAGCAAATTGGAAGGGTAAAGATTTACTAAAACAAGATGCAAAAGAAATTTGGAAAATGACAAGATCTGAGTCACAAATTATTAAACAAAATGGTTCTTTAGAAATCAATGAAGAATATATAATAAAAGTTGTTAATAAATCAATTTCATTAGCTACAAATAAAGCAAGATAGCAAAAGAGATTACTTAGTATTGAAGATCTTGCAATATTCAAATCAAATTATGATAGAATTCATATAGGAATGGTTTAAGTAGGTCTTTTCCCCTTAACAAGAGTCAGTCTTAATAAACCAATATGTGTATTATTAAGAGATGATAGACATCATGAGTTTAATGATTCCTTATTGGGAATGTTAGAATCAAACATAGCCAAAGGGTCAATTTATTTTGAATGTTACCCAAACATAAGAGCTGATCTACATGATGAATCAATATATAAGCTTTTAACTCTTGATATTCAAACAAAAAATTACAATATGAGTAGTAGATCTGCTAAGTTAGAAATGAATTATAGAGTTTACTACAAAGTTACTATTTCAACTATCTTTCCAAATGCAATCAAATAAAGTCCAAAAGAATCCACCCTCTTATTACAAGCAAATAATGATATAACATCGTTAGTATCTCAACCACAGAAACTTCTTTGGCATAAGATTCAAACTGAGGGGGAATGAGAGTTTGATGAACTAAATGAAAAGAAAAAAGAAAAAAGAAAAAAATTTAGGAATTCATAAAACAGTAGCAACAAGTATAATACAAGATCCAAATGACAATGTTAAAATAAATTTTCAAGCACAAAAGCCATTATTTAGAAGTATGAGTCTAGGCTCTTCAAGTTCAATAAGACAACCAGAAGAATTGAGTAGGAAAAGTATTTCAAGTGTTTACACCAAACCAAATAAGTATTACAAGCTTAGAGGAGTCAATTTTGAATTTGAAATTCCTCAAGGTTATTATAAAGAAGATTCCAAAGGGTCAATTTCACCAATTTTATCTCAAGTTGTAGACGAAGAACAAATAAAAAATTTATTAGTCATAAATGAAAATTTTGAAATTGATATGGAAACCTTAAGAAATGACTACAAGCTTGAATCTAATAAAAAAATAGAGATAAATTCTTTAAAAAATATAATAAAGAAGAAAGAGAAAAGATGAAAAGTGAATGGATTAAAGAAATGAAAACAATTCAGAAAAATATCTTATTTTTTAAATATTACAAAAATAGATACGCAGTATGTACTAACCAATTACTTCACACAATGGCAAATCAATTTACTAGAATTGAAAATATTTTAGAAAAAACATTAGATCCTAAGATAAATAAGATTTTTGAAAAAGGAGAATCTAGTAAGATAAAGAAACAAAAAACTATATATGAGCCTTTTACGTTAAAAAATAATTTTAAATTTAATTTAGAATCCAAAAATGAACAAGATATGGAGAAAATTTTAGAAATACTTAAAAAGGATTATCGAGATAAAGGGAAGAATGTAAATACTTTATCAAAAGAAGAAGCCATTTACAATCTCGAGAAAAACTTTAATAATCAAAGTAACAGTTACTTGGAAATCAACAAATTGAGAAGTTCTTGGAAAAATAGGAGTAAGCAAATTTATTATAAAAGGCCAACTCTTCCAACTTTATTATTTGAAGAAAAACCTTTAAAATCTAGTGGAACTTTTGACAAGTGTGCCCTTTATGAATGGAATTTAGATGGTTTTACAGAATATCAAATAGTTACTTTAATCCAACAAATGGCTATGACCTCTACAACCTATAAATTAAAAAATAACCCAGAACATGCAATAGCTCATTTCCTTACTCAAGGATCTAATGGAACCCTCAAAATTTGGTGGAATAATTATCTTACTCAATATGAAAAAGATAGAAATTTTTCTGCTGTCAAAATTAAGATAGAAAATGGTCAAGAGACTCAAGAAAGTGACGTTGTTTCTTCTCTTCTCTTGGCTATCCTTATAGCCTTTTTTGGAGAACCTGATGATGCATTAGAAAAAAATAGTGTAATATTAGTAAATTTAACTTGTCCAAAATTATCAGATGTATAAAGATGTGTTTCTTGCAAAGATTCTATGGAGATCGGACGGAAGAAGTGGATTATGGAAAGAAAAGTGGATTACCAAAACTATTTGCTCAAAGAGTTCGAGAAAGAATTAAAGATACTCAAGGAACAAATTATACAAATATAACATATGGTCAAATAATAAATGTAATTAATCATGAGGGTTTAAAATTATGCAATGAACTTAAAATCCAATCCCAAATGAAAAATGAATTTAAGAAAAACAAAGGAGAATTATGTGATTTATGCTAGATTTTAGTGAATTTGTTTAATTATTTCATGTTTAAAATTCTGTATGTATTATATTTTATGTGTGTGTGTACTAATGATTTTAAACAAAGTGTAAAGAGGTATTTCAGACCTTACCTATATTAGTTCTGAGTGTGATTTATTTAATAATATCTCATCTTTTGGAGATTTTATTAGACATTTCTAAATTACACATTATTTCACATTTTCTTTTAAAGTTTTAATATTCATATGCTTTTTAAGGAATTAATTACAGATCATTAGATTCATTTTAGAGATAACTCATGGCTAATTAGATACCTGAAAAGTAAGGTGTAGTCCCAAGAGGGGGAGTGAATTGGATTATAAAAATTTCTTTTAATTCCTTTTAAAAATCCTTAACTTTCTTTTATTTCTTTGAGCTAATTCTTGACTTGTTTGTTTAATTCTTTAATCACTTAAGAACTTAGTTCTTTTAATTCAATCAATCAACACAACTATGTAAACAACCAAGCAACCAAACCAATCATTCAAGTAATCAAGCCAATAATCCACAATTTGAAAATAAACAACCAAATGATTTGCCAAGCACAAGTTAACTGCAGCACTATTAGATTAATGGAAGTATGCAAGATTCAACACTCTTTGGAATATAAACACATTCAAACTTTAAACCATTCAACCACAATATATCAATATATTAAATTCAACTTTCAGCTTTTGTTGTCAGCCCTGGTTATAAATTTGAATTAAGCCCCGTAGTGAATGATAATTTGTGTTTGCTGATGTGAAGCCTTGTATTAATTGATTTGCTTAATATGATATGTAATATAAAATCCAATACAATATTCACACTCTTCCCAATATTCAAAAATTCAAATAAACTCTTAGTTAGTTTATCTTTGGGATGTTTAACCAAGTAACGTACTCCCGTATGGTTTCCGCAAGATATGGTTTAACCGACGTAATCCCTTTCGATTTTCGCAACCCAAATCAAAATTAAACTTTAAGTTTACTTGATTCCCAAATATATGTAGTATATATGATTTTCAATTTAAACTATCTACGCAATTTAAATATGTACTGAAAATAAAGAGTAGGAAAAGAAAGAGTGAGACGGAGATTTTTACGAGGTTCGGCTTATACCCAGCCTACGTCCTCGCCTTTGGCAAATCACCAAAGGATTCACTAAACTTGTTCCTTTGACAGGCGAAACAATACCTTTACAACACTCCTTGGTTAAGGTTAGAGCCCGCCTTCTCTAAACGATATCTCCTCGTCCGGTCACTCCTTAATTAGGCTAGAGTCCGCCTCTGTAAACAATATCCCCTTGCTTAGCCAACGATCCAAACAATCCTTGGAATCGTTAATCTACAAGAAATAAATCAAATAGATGCGTACAAATAATTTGTTCCTTAAAGAGCTGATTAGTACAACAATGCAAAACTATATACTTCAAAGTAAATAATAATATGAAATTTAACTTGAAGCTCAATGAAGTATATCACCGATTAATTCTTTCAATGATTGAAAGATTTAAAATTTGTAGCACAATTCTGGTGGAAGAAGATCAGTAAAAACTTAGTTGAATTCGTGCAACTTTAAAGCAAGAGAGAGCCTTGAGAATTTGAGAGCAATTGAGAGAGATTTTGATTTTTTGCTGAATTGAATTCTTGGTGCATTGATTCAATGATCTTTGAGGCTTATTTATAGTCTTTAAAAAATATGCAACTTGATCCCCAAGTGACTTGGAGTATTCCCCAAGTTTTCACAAAGTTTGAGCCCCAAGCAACCTCATTTAAAAAATTTGACCGTTTTGAAAAATTCAAAACAGCCGCGTGACAGATGACTGTCCATTTTTGGTAGTCATCTGTCAAGTTAAATTAAACGTTTTCACAAAGTTTGAGCCTTAAGTAACCTCATTTAAAAAATTTTACCGTTATGAAAAATTAAAAACAGCCGTGTGGCAGATGACTGTCCATTTTCATCAGTCGTCTATCTGAACATGGACAAACATCTCAAAGTGCACTGACAGTTGTCTGTCAAGTTCTTGACAGTCGTCTGTCATGCTGTCAACTTCGAGCACTCTTCAGTATTTTTATCATAATTTTTTTTTTGTAACTCCAAATTTGACGTTCTTGGTGTCAAATGAAAGCTAAGAGAAAATTATAAAACTTTCATGTTGAACACATTTTAAAATAAATACTTTTTGATCGAGAAAAATATACATCAATGTGGATGTGGAAAAATTGACAGCAATTGAGAAATCCTCTTTTTGGTGCTTTTCATTCCAAAAATGATTCTAACCTTTTTGAAATAATTTTTGACCTTATAAAAATAATTTTCAAGTATATTAAAAGGTATCTAGGTTCAATAAATTTACCTAAGAGTTTCATGCATCCATATTGAAATTCTTTAAAGTACTTACATGAAATTTCCTAGACTCTTTCAAATTTTCAATTCTTGAATTCCTTAAAGTCTTTATGCTTGCTTCATCTTTATTTGAGCTTTCATCAAGTTCTCTTTAATCCTCATGCTATCATGATATTAAAGTTTTTATCTTTGAATTCATTTTTGAATCCATGCTTTTAGCTTCATATTAAATTCCTTCTTTGAAGTATAAACTTTCATGAATTCTTTAACGCTCTATCATTGAGTCCTAAAAATACATCATTTAACACAGCATGTTAAGTTCTACTTGTTTGTTAGCATCAAAATAGGATATTAAGTCTTGTAAGGCCAACAATACCATTTGTAGAACAGGTCTGTTGGGGGTGCTAGTACCTTCTCATCGCATAACTAAACTTTTGATTTTGACTTTGGTAAATGCAAATCGAGACTACTAGTTCCTTGGCCTAGAATTAGTCTAGAGACTAATCAAAAAGTAGTAATTAAGTGAGCTAATCGTACATAAGAAAATAACAAGTTAGTGACGACTACATTGAACTTTTAATATTATTATTTTTCGCAATTCCGGACCCTTATTCGGGATGTTACGACAACAGTAAGACAAGTTCCATGAATGCAAATGCTATCACCTAGCTTAATGCCTTTAATAACGGTTAATTTTGCAAGAATTCTTATCTCAAAACAGTCGTGTTCAACAATACTACCTAATTTTATTAATTTCACCCATTTCTTCAAAAAATGCTAGCGAAGAGGGGTTTGGTAGAAGACTTGTAATGAGATTTGATTACTTTGATATTGGCTTTTTGGGTAGAGATGAAAATATTGAGAGATGAAGTTTGAAATCGAGGTTTAATTTGAGGTAGGCAATGAAAGAAGTGTTGTAGAAATTTTATTAGGGATTCTGGAGGAGAAGGTTCTGTGTACACATTAGTGCAAGGAGAGAGTAAAGAGCTTGGGATCATGATTTTTTTTTTCCAAAGGTTAAACTTTTGGAACATCATAGAGTTCAGAGTAAATTGTTTGGGAAGATTTGCAATCTAAATGTTAGAGTTTAGACAATGACCTTAACCTTGCTTTTTGGCGAGTGTAGCCTCATCATACTTACAAAGGACAATTATATGTCTTCAATACTGTAATCTATTATTTACTGAAGCCACTTCTCTTTTACTTTTGACTCAAATTGTTTTTACATTTTACATGATGGACTAAAAGAATATTTGTTTATATATGGGTTTGGTTGAGAGGAAAGTAAACATTGCATGCTTGTTTGCTACCTGTATCCAAGTTAATGTGCCCTTACGTCCTTCATTTATTAATTTGGAATATGAACGCCATGAATTTTATTATCATTTAAACATCCTTCATTTGGTTTCTTAAATCTAATTATTGAGGGGATATTTAAAATTTCTTTAACTCTAACACATCAATTGTCTACTGGAATTGAAATGATTTGCTAGTTTGTGTTGTTTTAGGATGTTATAGTTTTATTTCACTTTTTTTTTTGTATTAGGTAGTATATATTAACTTTTTTTTTTTTCCATTTTCAAATAAGTAATTATTTGTCAACTAGATTCCATAGAAGGAATCTTGAGTTAAGCCCATGACGCAAGATATTGAAGATCATTCAATGATTTTTTCATTTGGTTTACGCACTCTAGCGTATACTAAATCTAATTTTGAATGCTAGCTTTTACTATTTTGACATTAATGCTTTCAAATATTCTACCCTAATACAAGAATGCAAACCTTAATGACCTAGGATTGGGGTTGGTAGATAAACCACCTAATAAATATTACATTAAGCGCAAATAAAAAATTTCATAACCATGGTCAAGGGTTGAGATCACTCACCTTTAGCACTAAAGATAAATAGCTACACACAAAAGGTAAATTATCATTAGAAGGAAGATGATTGTCTCATTCACATTTGTATTGGTTAGTTTCTGGTCTAAATTTGTAGTCTAAAGTTTTAAAAGAATACCATATAATTTACCCACAATCCATTTTTTCTACTTTGCTTTAAAAACATGAAATGTTTATGAACGCAAACTGAGCCAAAAAGTTTGATGCACATTGTGAGCATTCTAACGCCGAATAGGTAGCTTTTGGGGTCTTGAATTGCAATAAAAGAAGGCAATAATTTTGTTATCAGAGTGATTAACCATTTCCCAAGAAACATATCTATTTATTGGTATGATCCTTCACCTGAATGTGCTAAATTTAACATAATTTTGATGATGGCGAGTTGCTTGAATCAAACACAAAAAAAAGTTCTATTCCAAACAAGCATAACATTTGACATTTTGATGGCTTCAAATTTGTAAGGTTGATGGGTCAACATATGTATTTCCATGCCCTATATGTCTTAAGGAAACTCTCTTTTGGCATTTAAGGTAAGCACTTTATCTCCTTTCCATCCTAATTTATCTTAATTTTGTTCTTGATTATTTGTTACCTAATTGAAATACAAGGAGCTGATTGATGATCTAGGGCCATTGTGAATAACCTTAAAACATATTTTTCTTATTCTCAATTTAAATCTCATCTTCTCTTTTATTTATTGAAGTCTATTGGGTTATTAAGCTACAAAAAGGAGAAATTTTTTATTGCCAATTTTGTCCAAACCAACATCTACAGGTGAATTCTACCAAATTTTTTTAAAAAGTTTGACATTAAATTATATTACTTCATTCTTTTACACTTTATTTCTATAATTTTTTTTTGTTATTACATAGGAACTCCAGCCACCAATAAATCCTTCGGACCCTCTAGTGCGGCACCAAACCTACGGATCAGCGTCCTCCCCCTAGGTTTCGCTGATCAGGTAAAGTTCGGAATGTGGACACGGTTTCTGTGCATTAGTTGGACGTTCGACCAACTCGACTCCCGATATACATTTCCATTATCATCCACGGTTCCCGCTGGCTCACAGAGAACTCTCACCATCCATGGTCCCCGTTGGCTCACAGAACGAACTCTCACCATTCACTGTCCCCGCTGGCTCACAGAATAAATTCTCACCATCTATAGGTACCGCTGATTTCGTGAGTGTATCTACTTGGAATTGAACCCCCGATGCTCCTTACGTATTGATACATTTCCATCGCGCCATGCTCGTGGTAGCTTATTTCCATAATTCTTTGTTCTTACTACAAATAGTCAAAACTTGAAATATTTTTGAAATGGATTTGTTATTAGGTTCTCATTTTTTTGTTCTTTCTTCATGTTGATAATCATACAAAATTATTTTCAAAGTAAATAAGACATAATTAGTATTGAAGACATGAAAATTAAAAAAAAATGAATGGCCTAATGCTTATATATATATATATATATATATATAATTAATCTAAATTTATAACACTAATGACATTCTTTGTTTGTTCATTGTGTATTTTTTTTTCAAATAATTATCATGCATGGGATTTTTTTATTATTATAAATATAATTATATGAAATATTATAAGTTTATATATGCAAATGGTACATATTTTAAAAATTAATTAGCTTTTAAAATTAATGTTTTTTTAAAAAAGTCGGCGGGGATTGGTCTTTCGCTGGGTCTTCAACCCAAAACAAAAACGATGGATATTCGAATTTGCAGGCTGCAGCCCTATTTGTTAGAGTTCGTAGGCGTGGCCGCCGCCGTTGAAGCTCATCGACGAAGCTCTCTGTTCTTCCACACCGACGAGACTCCTCGCTTTCTTTCTCCCCCGACACTCTTCAAACCCTGATCTTCAAGGTCACGGTACTCTCTCTTTCTCTCTCTAGAATTATACATGTTTGTAATAGCTTCAGAGAAGAGCTGTCGCTATAGCATCATCAGCGTCAACATATCTAGGGGTTCTCCGATTCTCCACAGAAAAGAACCCAAAAGACATTCAAACCATTCAACACATCAAATACCTAGAACACCAATAACCGCTTTCTTTGTAACCGCTTTCTTTGTTTGCTCTTCTTTCTAGGTCTGTAATCTAAATTTGTTGTATTTTCTTCGCGGGGATTTTTTGTTTCTTTGCTTTCTAGTCCAGAAAGTCAGTCCCTGTTGATTTTTGCTGCAATAGTTGCAAGTATTCCGTGCCTGCTTTTTTTTGTTAAAAATGGGCGATTTTGATTGCCATAAAATCAGAAACATATGCATTCTGGCACACGTCGATCATGGGAAGACAACGCTTGCTGACCATCTGATTGCTAGCTCGGGTGGTGGGATACTCCATCCGAAGCAAGCAGGCCGGCTCAGATTCATGGACTACCTCGATGAAGAGCAAAGACGGGCAATTACAATGAAAAGCTCCTCTATTGCTCTTCACTACAATGACTACTCTATAAACCTCATAGACTCTCCAGGACACATGGATTTTTGTAGTGAGGTATCGACTGCTGCACGGTTGAGTGATGGGTCTCTTATATTGGTTGATGCTGTTGAAGGGGTGCATATTCAAACACATGCAGTCCTGCGCCAATCTTGGATTGAGAAGCTTACTCCCTGTTTAGTGCTTAATAAGATAGATAGGCTGATTTGTGAATTGAAGTTAAGTCCAATGGAAGCTTATACTCGATTGCTCAGGATTGTTCACGAAGTTAATGGGATTGTGAGTGGTTACAAGTCTGAAAAGTATTTATCAGATGTTGATTCATTACTCGCAGGGCCATCAGGTGAGGTGGGTGATGAGAATCACGAGTTTATAGAGGATGATGAAGAAGACACTTTTCAACCTCAGAAGGGAAATGTGGTGTTTGTATGTGCATTGGATGGATGGGGCTTTGGAGTTAGAGAGTTTGCTGAATTTTATGCTTCCAAGCTTGGAGCAAGTACAGGTGCATTGCAAAAGGCTTTGTGGGGTCCTCAGTATTTTAACGCGAAGACCAAGATGATTGTGGGGAAGAAGGGAGCAGGTGGGGGGAGTAAGGCTCGGCCCATGTTTGTGCAGTTTGTGCTGGAGCCACTGTGGCAGGTTTACCAGGCAGCTCTCGAGCCTGATGGGGACAAAGGGATGCTTGAGAAAGTCATTAAGTCATTTAGTTTGTCTATACCCCCTCGTGAACTTCAGAATAAGGATCCAAAATCCGTGCTTCAAGCTGTCATGAGCCGCTGGATTCCTTTGTCAGATGCTATCTTGTCAATGGTGGTTAAATGTATGCCGGATCCAGTTGCTGCTCAATCTTTTCGGGTCTCACGGTTGCTTCCAAAGAGAGAGGTTCTGGAAAATGGTGGTAACTCCAGTGAACTTGAGGAGGCAGAGATGGTGAGAAGATCTGTTGAAGCCTGTGATTCTAGGCCCGAAGCACCTTGTGTTGCTTTTGTATCTAAGATGTTTGCTGTCCCAGCTAAAATGCTACCTCAAAAGGGTTCACATGGGGAGATTTTAAACAATTTTACTGATGACAGTGGCAACAGTGAATCCGATGAGTGTTTTCTTGCTTTTGCCCGGATTTTTAGCGGAGTTCTTTCTGCAGGGCAGAGAGTTTTTGTGCTCTCAGCTTTATATGATCCACTGAAAGGGGAATCAATGCAAAAGCATGTGCAGGAAGCTGAGTTGCATTCCTTATATCTAATGATGGGTCAAGGTTTGAAACCAGTGGCCTCTGCAAAGGCAGGAAATGTTGTGGCAATCCGAGGCCTTGGTCAGTACATATTGAAGAGTGCAACTCTTTCAACGACAAAAAATTGTTGGCCTTTTTCAAGCATGGTATTCCAGGTTTCCCCCACCCTAAGAGTTGCAATAGAACCTTCTGATCCAGTAGACATGGGCGCACTTATGAAAGGCTTGAGGCTTCTGAATCGGGCAGACCCATTTGTGGAAGTCACTGTTTCTGCTAGGGGTGAACATGTGCTTGCTGCTGCTGGAGAGGTACATCTTGAGAGATGCATAAAGGATTTGAAAGAGAGGTTTGCAAAGGTAAAATTGGAAGTTTCTCCACCTCTTGTCTCCTATAAAGAGACCATTGAGGGCGAGGTGTCCAATCCACTAGAGTATCTCAAATTGCTAGCTGGGGGTGCAGATTCTGTGGAGAAGATGACACCAAATGGAAGATGTGTTGTTCGAGTGCAAGTGATGAAGCTTCCACCCTCACTAACTAAGGTTCTTGATGAAAATTCTGAACTACTTGGAGATATCATTGGAGGAAAGCTGGTGCAGGCTAGTAAAAGCTTGGATATGCAGAGATCAAGCATTGTGGAAGATGAAAACCCAGTTGAAACACTTAAGAAACGCATGGTAGATGCTGCGTTGAGTAATTTTTTCCCTGAGAGTGAAGAAATTGACAAAGATCGAGCTGACAAATGCAAATTAATGTGGCTGCAGTTTTTTGAGAGGATCTGGGCACTTGGACCCCGACATGTTGGTCCTAACATCCTCCTTATGCCAGAGTGCAAAAGCAAAAGTACCGATTGCTCTGTTCTTATTCGGGGTTCTCCTCATGTGTCTGAGAGATTAGGGTTTGTGGATGAGTCTTGCAATGGTGATACAGCTGCAGTGACATCTTCAGAAGCAACTCGAGCATTCAACATCGAAGCAGAGAGTCTTGGGAGCAGTGTTGTCTCTGGATTTCAACTAGCTGCAGCAGCTGGCCCCTTATGCGATGAACCCATGTGGGGTCTGGCATTTGTTATTGAGGCTTACATTTCTCCTTTGCCTCAACAGCTTGATGAGTCTGAATGTTGCCAACAGCCAGAGCAATATGGTGTTTTTACCGGACAAGTTATGACAACTGTCAAGGATGCTTGTAGAGCAGCTGTGCTTCAGAAAAAACCACGGATTGTTGAAGCTATGTATTTTTGTGAGTTGAACACCCCAACTGAATATTTGGGCCCTATGTATGCTGTGCTTGCTCGTAGGCGAGCCCGAATCTTGAAGGAAGAAATGCAGGAAAGTTCCCCATTGTTCACTGTGCATGCATATGTGCCAGTTGCTGAAAGCTTTGGTTTTGCTGATGAACTTAGGAGATGGACTTCTGGAGCTTCAAGTGCTCTACTTGTGCTTAGTCATTGGGAGGCACTTCCTGAGGATCCTTTCTTTGTGCCAAAAACAGAGGAGGAGATTGAAGAATTTGGAGATGGTTCAAGCGTTCTTCCTAATACAGCAAGGAAACTCATTGATGCTGTAAGACGGCGGAAGGGCCTTCCTGTGGAGGAAAAAGTTGTTCAACATGCAACAAAGCAGAGGACTTTGGCCCGTAAAGTATAATTGTTGCCAATCATACTGTTGTGACCAGCTCTTTATAGAATTGTATGCCAACACATGTTGAAATGCCTACTGTTAAAGGCAATCTTTTAATTAGCCATTATATATCAAGCGGTCAAGCCTACTCTTCTTGGTGTATCTGCATGCCTTTTTTCTTTATGGCTTCTGTGGGGTGCAATGGGGGTGGGGTGGAGTGGGGTGAGGGTGTGAGGATGGGTGGGCAGAGTTTAGGTTTGGCTTCTATGGGGCGCAATTGGGGGGGGGGGGGGGTAGGGTTGGAAGGGTGGGCGGGCAGAGTTTATGCTGGAGGCTCCAGTCTGCGTGCATGTTTATTATATATAGTAAGTATAATTTAGTACTGTTCTAGAGATTGCATGTGTGCACATCACCTGATGGTGTGTCTGGAATTGTCTAGAACCACTTATAGGAAAAAGTGCTTTTCTGCAACAAATAATTGTCTAAAAAAGTACTTATCTAAAAGTAGTCTGGGATTATTTATTATAAGTACTTTTTCAGATGAGCACTTTTTCAGGAAAAATACCTTTTCAAAAAGTACTTATTTTACCAAGAAAAGAATTAATTTAGAAAAATACATTTTGAAATAAGTACTTATTTAAGTGTATGCTAAACACTATTTGTTAACACAAATACTCATAAAAAGTACTTTCTGAAAAAGTAAAAAGTACTTTCTGTAAAAGTACTTATTTTTTAAGATGTTCTAAACAGGGGCTCAGTTTTCTTAATCTTGTACCTTGTCTCCAGTCTCTGTGCATGTTTACTATCTAGAGCAAGTATAATTAAGTGCTTTGCTAGAGATTGCATGTGTGCACATAAGCTTATGTGTATTCAGTATTCTTAATCTTGCACCTTTATGATGGTAATATAGGAGCACCATGCTCATATTTCATAGAAAGAAAACCATGTTATTTAATTGGACTAGTCATGGCCTCCAGCAGTCACTTTGTTTAAACTGATGAAAGCTAATTTTTGAATGCCTGGCAGCTCTCAAAGACCTGCAAATTATTCATTATTTCAGTTGGTTTCTTGTTCTTTTCTTGTGATTCCTATCATTGCATAAAAGATGAGAATTATGATATTGAATAGGACAAGAATACCGGGACATGTGATTAATGGAAGTCATAATCACTTTCTTTTGCCTCTTGAGAAGCTACCGAAAATTCTTCTTGGTTACTGCAAACTGGTTTATCTTCCTTCTTCTCTCTCTCTCTCTCTCTCTCTCTCTCTCTCTCTCTCTCTCTCTCTCCCCCTCTCTCTAAATTTTTTGTCAAATTTCCCCTAAATTCTTTTGATGGATCAGTGTAATGGCTGAGCGTGGTTCATGTGAATTAGGGATTTCAATTTTAGAGAAGTTGAATAGAGGTTTGAGGTTTTTGATTGTCAGGGGTTTGGTTTCAATCATTGGTGTCCAGTGGTAATGATTGCTGCAGATGATGATGGGTTTGAAAGGCTTAACGGACTGATCAGATTTGAGCTTGTTGGTTCTCAAGATTGCAAGGCCACCACCAGTGCTGCAGAGTAGCTAGCTGCTGGCCTCGCAGAGATGGATTCAGCAACTGGGTATTGTGCAGGTATTAGATTCAAATGCCTAAATCTGCCTAGTTTCTTTGTTTAACACCTCTTTCTTTGCATGTTTTCAGACGCATGCTCCATTATGTTAATAAACTATCCTCTAAATATTTTGATTATTTTGAATTTAAAAGTATTATGTTGGTTAGCATTTTTACTGTGAATAATATTTTTTGGAAGGTGGGCTGAATTGGGCCTGTTTTATTGATTACTAGCATTTGCTTGTCCTAAAAGCAAATATGAAGTTATGTTCTGGTTGGCATTGGAACTAATGGTAGTGTTAATGGTTATTTAGTAATTTAGCATTATTAACATGTGTAGATATGTAAATAAGTGTGAGTTAGTAGGGGTATTAT
This sequence comes from Malania oleifera, assembly GCF_029873635.1. Taxonomy (NCBI): domain Eukaryota; kingdom Viridiplantae; phylum Streptophyta; class Magnoliopsida; order Santalales; family Ximeniaceae; genus Malania; species Malania oleifera. Next base: position 125,298,779 of record NC_080418.1, read on the forward strand.
GGTCATGGGTATTGTACTTGACATATATTATAAATAGAGGGAGAGACCTATCATTGAGGTTAGGTCTTCTGTTTTATCCAATTATTCAACATGGTATTAGGGCATGATTTTGAGATTTAAACCCTAATTGTTACAATCACCATCAAAATCGAAGCCTAAACCCTAAATCTGCTGCATGTCTGCCATCGTAGAAGAATTTCCAGCAACACTATAGCCCTAGAAAACAACCAGCAGGTGTTAGAAGTCAGACCAGTAGCTGGAAATTTCCTGGGCAACACTGCCAGTTTAGGAACACAAAATCTACTATAGATTTCGCAAAAACAACACCAGTCACCCACAGGCACCGCTGAACTGCCCCAACTGAAATCCCATCTCCAGACAGTGCCCCATGTGCCCTCACGCGTCGGTGAAAGGTTGCCAAGGCCAACCCCATGCACTGGCTTGGGAAGCACTTTCAGGCATGTTTTTGGCCTGAATTCATTCAGTAGTGCTCGAATCCCTCTATGAACATATTAATGACTTTTTTGTCCAAAGATCTCACCTTTTTTAATTGCTCAGGTGTGGCTCCCGAGGAATGATTGTTTGATGCTTCCCGGAGCTGTTTGTCAATGATTATTGAATTTATTGGGTCTGAAACAGTTGTATTTGTTGTGTTTTTGATTCAATGTTCTAATTCCTTCCATAGACCATGATATCAAGCTGTTGGGCATGTGTTCTGCTCAAAGATAATCTTTTTCGACCATGCACTCATGGTAATCTGTTGGTTGTTGTATGGTTTTAGTAAATGCTATTGGTGAGTCTTGGAGCAGTGGCAGTGTTCATAAGCTGTTTTTATGAGACAATGGCAATGTTATATAAGTTTGTTGGTGACTTGTTCGTGGTAGTTTCAGTGATTCACCTTGTTTGTGGTTGCTCCAATTGTTCCAGTGCTATGTGTTGGTTTCTTGGGGCTGTGCCTAAGTTTCTTTTGTCATGTAGCAACCTTGTACTGATTTATTTGTGACTTGTTCATGGTGGATCACCTTGTTTGGCCTGCTATACCCACCTGGTCATTGCCATCCTTAAGCTAATTGGAAAATGGGACAAATCTGATGTACATCTCGTTTCTATTGATGGACAACCATCCTTTCTGACTTCACTTCCTTCTTCAGTCCCAATGTCCATCATCGCTGCAAAATCTCCCTGTTACCTTCAAATTAGGGCGACTCACTGAGCCGCTGCAATTTCATCATCCAGAGACACCTGAATACGGCATCAGTGAGCTGATTCTTCCCCCCACTGCTCCTTCATTTAGTTGCTCCACTTGTTTGTCGCTGGGTATTTTATGTACCGAAAATAAATGAGACCCAGCCCAATTTCCTGACCTTGCTTCACGAGCTATGTCAATGCTTGATAGGCTGGCCTGACGATTAGGCTTAATGGGCTGAAGAACGTAATAATGTTCACCTCATGCGACCTAATAGGCCTAAGCTCGAGTCTCGGTAATGAGTGATCCCCCTGGATTTAAAATTCAAAAAATGATTAGATTGGTTTGGCCAAGGTTCATGCACAATATTGGGCCAAAGATCTTGCCTATTCCAATGCCCCTTTCCAAAATTGTGCACTTCTCCTGCCTGTTGCCACCCACCACAACATTCTTCATAGGAAAACCAGTTGTCAGCCTGAAACATCCTTGTTTCCTTAAACAATTCTGAATACTGGGCTTCTTATCCACTTCTAGCTTATCAGAAAGAGACTTCCAACTTCCATGTGTCCTGATTTAGCCATTCGGTTGCTTAAACAATGTTGATCGACCCACAATCTGCACATCTGTTGGCAATATCAGTAGAGCACTACCTGCACCCTGGGACCAGTTCTTCCAAGGTTTATGCGCACGACCAACCTATAGCTTCTGAGTATTCTGGAATCCTCACTACAGTCAACAATTGGTTTGTAATGGAATCCATGAATTTTTTGATCACGAGGACCTAGCCCTATCTATTCTCCTCTAGCCTCTGTTTGGACCACTACCTCGCCATTTGTTCAGTGACCCTTTGAAATCCGTCCTCTTTTTATTCATTTATTTATTTGTTTATTTATTAATATATTAACAGAAAGTCAAATCCCAAAACAACCCTAACAAATGAGCCCCAAAAGAGGCTGGAAACCAAACTCCCCTTAACAAACAAGGAGAGGCTGTGCAATCTTGAAAGTTCTCAAATCTCTCAATCCAATGGGTCGACAGGATAGCAAAAACCTCGCAGCTAAACCTCTACCCTTTTCTTTTTTGCCAAAATCCTGATATCTCCCTAGTAGCAAATCTTCCATGAGCTGACATGCCACCCAAACTTCACTAAAACAAGAGAGAGAACTTGAAAGATAGTTTGCCACCCGACAATGAAGGAAAAGGTGCATTTTTTTGATTGGACTCATGGCACATGAAGCACATATTGAACTGAGAGCCTTATAGGGTCTTTTGCACTATAACCGTGATGCCTATTAAACCTATGAGTGAATGTCTGAATCTTAAAAAGGAACCTTTGCCTTACAAATGATATGGCTCCAAGGAAAACGATTGGCCGAAGGAGTTTTTAATAGGTGAAAGAAAAAGGATTTAGTATAAAAGAGGCCTGAGGAACTCCTCTCCCATGCCCTCACATCATCCCTTTTTGGAGGAACAAAAGAGCTGAGAACATTAAGCCAGGGGGCGAGTTCAAAATCTCTTTAGAGAACCCCCTCTGAAAAGAAAATCTGATAGGTGCTTTGTGAAGAGTAGAAATCTTAAAATGACGAGGCACCATCATCTCCAATGATATCTCACTAGCCCAAGCATCCTCCCAAATCTGAACCCTATTACCATTACCATTACCATTACCCACTCTGAATCAGGTAACAAGCTTCAAATCGTGGTAGCAACCACTTGAGGAAAGAACAATCAACCTGGGAAACAAACTTCTGGGGCTTGTATGAGAAACAATGCCCCTTCTTCTAATGTCCCACCCATGGTTACTTGGAGCACAGTATGTTTCAAGTTGTGCAACGGGTACGAGAACGTGGTACGCTACTTAAGAGGCATGTGGTTCTTGGGTGGGTAGGCTTTGCTTTTATGCCATTTCGAATCGTGGTACACAACCACTTATGGGTTGGTTAGTTGATACACTATGTCAGATCACAGTATTTTTTGATATATTGACTTAGGATGGAAAATAGAACATAAAAATTGCATCATAGTTCATAATTCATACATAAGCAAGTTATAACTTATAAGAATAACTGTAGCATTTTGTTTTATATTTTTATAAAAAATCACATTCTTGTTTCAACAGTTTCAAAAGTAATTGAAGAGGATAATGTACATCCAAAATTAAAATGTTTTATTAGTATCAACATAGTAAAATATAAAAAATTAATATTGATAATTTTCATATCTATGTAAAAATTTTTTTATAAAAAATTTCAGCGAGAGAAATATAACTACATTACTATTATTCTTAATTAAGTTATATAAATTATAAATGAAAAAATAAATTATAAAAAATTAATTTATTTCTTTTAATGTAAATTGTTGTGTTAGTTTTTGTTACAAAGTTTCTGGACTCTTTTAGGTAAGCAAATAAATATGCACAAAATTAAAATTCATAGTTACCTGCTGTACTAAAATAAAATTTGGTCCCTCAAACAGCTGTGTGTGTGTGTGTGAATCCATCTATCATTGTAGGCTTGTAGCAGCAGGAAGCCCTCTTTTTTCTCTTGTTGCAGATCTTGCAGCAGCACAAAGCCCTCTTCTCTCTCTCGTCGCAAGCTTTGCAGCCATAGGAGCCCTCTTCTCTCTTTGTGGCAAGTTTTGCTGCAGCAGTGAGTATTTTCATGTGTTTTTGTATATTTTTGTATGATTTTTTATTTAAAAATGGCTGACAAATCTAGGTTGCCGCTTTTGAGGATTTGGATCCCGATCCCCATCAATCCAGGATGCTATTGTCCACGAATCCATACATGCTATCTGGATCTGCACAGGGATGGGGGATGCAATGACCCAGAGAACTATGGCCCACCCATATTTACTTTTTGTCACGTTGTGCCTTAGGGTATTTGCCTCTAAGGGAAACCAACACAACCACATTGCCAAGGCCAGTACCCTGATTTCATCTTTTGACAGTTTCTCAAGCTGATGACAGGATCTCTCTTATTCTCCCAAAAACCAGACTGAAGAAAGTCCGGCATCATTCTCTCAAAAACCCCAGTGATGCTCATGGGCACTTTAAAAAGAGAGAAGAAATAAATGGGCATGTTGGGAAAATGGCTAGCCTCACTGAGACGAGACCAAGACAGGAAAGCGGCTAGCCTCACGGCTAGGATCTTAAACCTCTATATGTCCCTACCACTCAAATTTATGCCTGCCACCCCACTCTTGGACAAGTTGATCTTCAATACTAATTTTTTTTTTTTTTTTGAAAATTCTCAGCAAGGTAATAACCTTTAGATTTCACAACATAACCTTGAGAAACAACATAGTATCGTCGGCAAGTTGGAGGTTGACACCTCCACCTCCTCTTTCCCAACTGACAACCTATTATCAACCGCTGAGCATGCAATAACATCCTACTCAAAACATCCATTACTAGAGTAAACAAAACAAAGATGATGGATCTCTTTGCCTAACCCCTATAGAATCCCTAAATCACTCTTTAGGCTGACATATTAACAGTTTTATTTATTTATTTATTTATAAATCAGTAAAAAAAATTATTAAAAGGGCATCAACGGTGATGCCAATACAGAGTACACGGTCACCCCTGCTGCAGGATGTTGCAGAGTACATGGCAGCAATCCATTGCTTCACAAGCTTAAAAAAGTGGCATAAGAGAGTTTTTGAACACTTTACTGTTTCTTTCTTTCCAAGCAGACTGGAAAGTTGCAAGAGGAATGAGAGACAAAGCCTTTCTATTCTCCTTGGTTGCCCAATCCCTTTCCATGCCCAGAGCTCCCCTCCCACTGTGGCTGTTGACAAATATCCATCCTCTTTTAAGACTGACAGTTGAAAATGTCTTGGACCCTGCAATCCTTGTAATAGGTTGTCTTTTCCTTGCATCCCCCACAAGCACGAGCATGAACATCTTCCTATCATCCTCGAAGCTTTGGGCCTTTGGCTGATCCTGATCCTTCATACTATAAACTTTCCTAGGGATCTTCCACTGCTTTTCTAAACTTTTAGTCTCTCATCGTCATGCTCCTCTAGGTATGAAAGAATGAAGAAGATGAATTAGATTAGGTTAAAGTACTTCGTACGAAGCTGCTAATAGTGCATTTTCTTAGAAATGTCTTTGATAAATGAAGTGATGAATGAATAAATTAATAATTTTTGTAAATATATGTAAGATTAGAGATCTGATTTTTTAAAAATATTAATTTACATTCATATTTTTGATAAGATTGAAGCTTTATTCAACCATTCTCAACAAATTATCTTTGTATGAGACCTATGCCAGAGTTGCACCATGAATCATATTGAAATCATCCTTCTTAGGGATGCTAACCATTAAATATAATTGTTGAGATTTTGATTAGATGAATGACCTAACTTGAAATGGTCCATGATCGCATAAATTGGCAGAAAATGATTCATATAGCCGACCCCACCTAGTGGGACTTAAGGCTTGGTTTTGTTTGTTTGTTTGTTTGTTTGTTTAATGACCTAACTTGAAGATAGGTCTCTCCATCTATTTATAATACAAATCAAATACATTCTAATGACTATAATATCCTTACTAAATCTCACTAGTTAACATACTAACACACTTAAATAATACTTGAAGACAAAATAACCTTTTAACACTCCCCCTTAAGCTAGAGCATATCATATGCTCCTAGCTTGTTACAAACAAATTTAACACGAGCACCCCCAAAGCTTTGGTAAACAAATCAGCAAACTGCATATCGGACTTCACATAAGTGGTAGTAATGAGCTTCTGCACAAGTTTCTCCTGAATAAAATTACAATCAACCTCAATGTGTCTCGTTCGATCATGAAATGCTGGGTTGGAGGCAATATGAAGAGCAACTTGATTATCACACATCAACTTGATAGACTGAGAAGGTGGAAAGCCCAATTCTTCCAACATGTTCTTCAGCCAAACAAGTTCATAAGTAGTCTGAGCCATAGCTTTATACTTGGATTCAAAACTTGACCTGGCCACCATAGTTTGTTTCTTACTCTTCCAAGAAACCAAATTACCACTAACCAAGATACAATACCCAATTGTGGATCTTTGGTCGGAAGGCGACCGACCTAATCTGCATCTGTATATCCTTGAATATAGGTGTCCAAGGTGCATCTTTGAGATGTCTTAAGATGCAAATTACTACGTCCTAGTGACTTATCCTTAGAGAATCCATAAATTGACTCACAATTTGTTGCAAAAGATATCTCCGACCGAGTGATTGTGAGATATTCAACTTTCCAACAAGTCTCTGGTATTGTCCAAGATTAGGCAACAAATCACCCATATCCAACACTAACTTGCTGTTAGGATCCATGGGTGTATCAACTGGTTTGGACCCCAACAGTCCAGTCATCCAACAAATGAAGAACATACTTCCTCTCTGAAGAAAAATTCCCATACGAGATCTAGATACTTCTATACCCAAGAAGAATTTCAATGGTCCCAAATCTTTGGTTTGAAAACTTAGTATTCATACAATGTTTAAGACTCTAGATACCTTTATCATCATCACCTATAGAAGGGTCTTACCTGATAAAATATGACAATAAAACACAGAGTGAACCACTGCACACTGTTGAAGACCAAAGTCAAGTACTATAACACTAAATCGACCAAATCATGCTTTGGGAGACTGTTTTAAACCATATAGTGCCTTCTTGAGCCGACACACTAAGCCTAACTCCCCCTGAGCAACAAACTTGGGTGGTTGCTCCATATAGATCTCCTCCTCAAGATCATCATGCAAAATTGCATTCTTCACATCTAACGGATGCAGAGGCCAATGACAAGTGGTAGCCAAGGAGATAAATAAACGTACTGATGTAAGTTTGGCAATTAGAGAAAAAGTGTTGAAATAATCCAAACCATGCACCTGAGTATACCCCTTAGCAACAAGACATGCCTTCAAATGAGCCATAGAACCATCAGGGTTGACTTTCACAGTGTATACCTACTGACAACCAACCATAGACTTGTAGAAGGAAGCAAGTCCCAAGTACCATTGTCTCGTTTCCAATCGTCTTCCTGGTCTTCAAATCTTGAATAACCACAGAATCAGGGAAGAAGAATGTTATGAACAATTCATGGATCTAGTAATCTTGCTAACAGACATAAGATTGAAAGGAAACTTGGGAATATACAAAAACGAAGGAAGAGAACTAGAAGAAGTGGGACCTATAGTCCCAATTCCTTTGACGGTGGTGGATCATTAGCAAGAGTAATACAAGGTAAATTTTCAGGATATTGAAGAGTAGAGAAAAATTAGGTATGCCTATGATATGATCAGTGGCAACTGAGTTTGTAACCCAAGGACTAGGACGAGAAGTACTGGATGATAGGCATGCTGTGGGATTACCTTTTTGGGCAAGAGATGCAACGGGAAGAGAAGCTTGTTGTGACACTTGATACCGCAGGAACTTGGAATACTCTTCCACGGACATAGATACAGTAAGTTGCCCCCAACTTGGCCCCAAAGGTGTGGAGTCAGTGGTGACTGCATTGGCAACACATCAAGGTTCTACCTTGGAGATCCAACACTGCTCAATAGTATGATTACCTCATTCACAATGAGTGCAGTTGCGAGGAGTGCCTTTACCTCTTCCATCTCTACCACCACAACCGCTCGAACCACCTCGATAACTTCTGCGGTTGTTTGGTAGCTAATTAGAATCACATGTGTGGCAAATGCTGTCCTCTTAGAGACAGATGCAAGAGTAGGAGAATGCGTGCTAAAGGAAGCATGAAAGACACAAGAATAAACATCGGCAAATGATGGCAACTCTGCACTACTAAGTATTAGGGACCGGACTACCTCAAACTCATGTTTCAAGCCCCTTAGAACTCAAAGAATTGTCATATACTCTCTGCTTCTGCTTCTGCTTCTCACAAACATTGGTGTTGATAGGTTGCACGACATTAAGCCTTTTCATGAATACATTTCATCTCTCCAAACTAATCTGCAATGCTTCTATACCCTTGTTGTAATTGAAAGTAATATATCATACATGTGTACTTGATGCAGGGGCAGCATCAAGGTTCTGCAGCCATGGGAAAATTAGAAAAGAAGAAGGAAAGGGAAGGGAGGAGAGAGGAGGTACCAGGCGTGGGGGAACTCACGTTCAATTCCAATTCACATGCATCAATAACTGCCTACAACATGGCTTTCACACACTATTTATAAGAAAGCCTCTTTGCATGAAATTACACAAACCCCTAAAACTACATTACATTAAATACACATAATCCTATTCTAAATTCTAATTAATACTAAACACATAGTAAACTACTAATTAAACCCAACAATTGTCAATCCAGTTCTTAAGTAGTCTCCAACATGAATCTTCACAAGGTCTTGCTTCTTGTCTTAATCAACTCTCCCTCACTTGTAAAAATTTCGGCCTTGAATTTTGAAATGTTGGAGGATCAAAAAGGGAGAAGCAAACCTGGACTTTTCAAAATCCAATGCTTGAATGAGACAAGAAACTACATTCCATTAGCAGCACCATAGATTTGACTTGAGAATTAGCATCAATGAACTCATCAGGGATGACAAACTCTACAATAGGAATGTTTGAAAGACTTTGGATGTTTTCAAACACTTCCATTGCCTTGCTTGTAGTGTCTTCAATTTGAGTAACTTTGACATGATCACTAACCTCGTATTCTTTGTCCTAGTTGGTTAGTAGAGTAGGCTTCAAAATGATTTTCTTCCCATAGTAGTGGAAGACAAGTTTCCATGTCCTTGAGTTCCACCCAATTCATCTAACCAATTAGTACATGGCCAATCTTCATGGGTATGATATCACACCAAACATTATCAAAGCAAGCACCCATTTAGGAACTAAGCATCTTTCATAAACATGTAAGGTAGTGTTATCAATCCAAGATATGTCATAAGGTTTTGGATGGGGTTCTGCATAAAGTTGCATATGAATGACTTCATTTATGGAAACCACATTCATTGGACATCTTCCATCAATGATGATTTTGCAAACCTTTTCTCCACGTCCACATTTGAGAAAGGAGTTGAAAAGCTTGAAATTGTGCCCAAAGTTTGGCAAATGGAATTCCCTTTTCCTATATTTTGTCACCATGTTGCTGAATTTATGCATATAGATGCTGCAGCTATATATCACAACCATTTAACACAATTTCCCATAAGCCTTACTCCCAATTTCTGAAAAAAAATATCTTTAATTCACCCGGATATTGATTGTCCTGCTGAAATGAAACAAATTCACAAAGAAAACTCACAAATTACATCAACAAAACCTGATTTTTCATGCTGGCAGTGACAATTCCTAGGGTTTCATGTCAAATTATCACATTTACTTGCAATATGTTGTGTCCACAAGCAAAATATCTCCTTGCAGATCAAAATTTCATGGAGAAAACCCAAGATATCATGGCTGGGCAGTTTCTCGCGAGACTTGAAACAGGAGGAGAGTTTGACAGAAACTCTCACTTGCAGTTGCTGGCGTGTGGGGCGCATGCGCTGCTGGCTAGGGCCCTCCAGAGATGATTTTTCAGGCGAGGGTAGATCAAGGGGTGGGTCATACAGTGATGGTGGCGGTGTGTCAAAACAACTCAGGGAAGGGTGGATTTTTAATGGGCTGGCAGCTGGAGAATTTCAGGTGGCGTGGTCGGGCTTTACTGGTTGCCAGAATCTGAAAAGTTCAGAACTGCAGAAATGCTTTTCATTTTTTCAAAAAATGAAATTTCAGAATAGAGAAGAATCAGAGGGAAAAAGATGGAAGGGAAATAGAGAGAGGAAAAACAAGAAGGACGAATGAAGAAGAAGAAGAAGAAGAAGAGAGAAAGACAGGACAGAGAAGCGAGGGTTAATACAGAGCAGAGAGTGAGACAACAGAACAGGGGCTGAACAGAAAATGTCGGCCCGAGTGCGTGCCTAGAGGGGGGGGGGGGTGAATACTCGCACTTTTCATGGATATGAAAATTTTCTACAATAACAAAATTATCTTGGCAAGATGCAAGAGTATTATATCACAATATACATTCAAAGCAAATAAACATAAGCAAGCAATATGAAAGAGGAAGGATAAGAAAAGCTTAACACGGTGATGTTAACGTGGTTCGGCACCAAGCCTGCGTCCACGCCTTGAGACCAACTCAAGGATTCCCAAATCCACTAAGCAACCCTCCTTCTCTAGTGGAGAAGCCTTTACAATCCAACTGCTCACCAAGAGCTACAACAACGTGCTCACCAAGAGTCACCTTATAAAGGCTCACAAAGAACCCTTCAACACTATGAATTTGAAACAATGAGATACAATAATAAAATGTCCCTTCTGAAGCAGATATACCAACACCTCACACCGCTCTCTCTTGGCAAATGATATGTAAACAAGAGTAAGGAGCAAGAGAGCTTGACGGCACTAGTGAAACCCTAGAATGAATGCACAAAAATGAATGTTCTCAACAACCAAAGTGCTTAACTGATTTGAAATAAATGCAAAGGACTCATTTTAAAGGCCAAAGGGACGAGCAATGCGCTGGAGAGCCGTTGGGCATTAATGGACACAAGACAATTTGAAAACTAGCCGTTATCACGCGTTAAATGCTGTTTGCAGTCCGACATTCGTCGACGAGATCACGCCTTCATTGACAAGTTATATGCATGTCTTCGTCGACGTGACCCTATGTTCGTCGACGAACCTTCTGTTATGAATTCAGGTGGGTCTCGGTTTCTTTTCGTCGACGAGTCCCCTGTGTACGTCGACGAACCACCATTGTGTCTTCATCACTGAAACCCCTGTGTTTGTCGACGAGCCTGTTCTGAACTTTTAGGTGGTCTCGGTATATTTTCGTCGACGAGTCCCCTCTGTATGTCGACGAAATTTGGTATTCATCGACGAACCCTTTACTTGAATTTGATTTGAATGTGTTCAAAATTTGGTTTTCGTCCAAGTAAAGGTTCTATCTTGTCCAGAATTAAGTTTTACCAATTTTAAGATGTCTTGATTTGATAAAACATGTTTGAAAGCCATTTTGACATCTTATGCGTTTTAAGTGACTCAACATGCATGTGTGAGCTTGAAATCATGTTCTAACCTATTATGAACTATATGCATGTATGATTTCCTTGTCTCTTGCAAGATACTCTTGAAGCACACCATATGCATAGGAGTTACAATATACATCTCATACGCACACCCCAACACATATGTAGAAGTCATGAATGCCTTGCTTGAGTGGTTGAGTTTCGGATGTGCCGTATGTTGGTCTTTGCTAATGATTGTTTGCCTGTTTGATATATATATTTGACCCTTACGCCTGTCTTGGAGTTTTCCTGTGTATCTGAACTGAGCCTGAGGAGAAATGTTAGTAAACTTAAAGAACTACTAATGGGTTGTTGTCATCAAAACAAGCTAGAATGAAAGCCCTTAGCCACTAGGGCTAACAGAAAATTAGAGAAAAAGAAGAGAAGAAAGAAGCAGTAGCAGCTAAGAGGGAGTGAGAAGTTACAGAACAAAGGACTGAAGGAAAGAAGAAGAAGAGAAGGTGAAGAAGCAGCAGCATTGGGAGATAGAAGTTGCGGAACAGTGGGGGGAGGAAGAAGAGAAGAAGAGGGGGAAGAAGAAGATTGAAAGGAAAAGATGGGGGAATTGAAATGGAAGAAAGAGATCGTGGTTGGGCTTTGATGCCAAATGATGCAGGGGCAGCATCAAGGTTCTGCAGCCATCTGAGAATTAGAAAAGAAGAAGGAAAGGGAAGGGAAGAGAGAGGAGATACTGTGGGGGAACTCATGTTCAATTCCAATTCACATTCATCAAAAACTGCCTACAACATGGCTTTCACCCACCATTTATAAGAAAACCTCTTTACATGAAATTACACATAAACCCCTAAAACCACATTACATTACAAACTTACACCTACTTTACACAATTATTACAAATTATCCACCCAATTCTTTTTTAAGTAGTCTCCAACATTTATCTTCCCAAGGTCTTGTTTCTTGTCCTACATCAATAATGTTACTAGAGTATAGAAGCTTGGCATAATACCAAATCTCCTTGCATGTATCTAGATGCTTGCACATCCATGCAATCTGGCACTCATCGAGTCCGCAAGAGGGAAACAATCAATGCATCTTCCTAAATCCACACTTCTTTTCTTTTCTCATTAGAAGGGTCAAATTGGAGCAAGTGGTTAGATTTTCCTAATCCTGCTAAATAAACCTGAGCAGCCTTAGACCATTGAATATAATTCTTTCCATCCAACTTTTCAGTTGTTATCCATGTCAACGATGAAGGAAACATGTTTTTGGGATTCATAGCCTCCATCTCAACACTCACAAACCAGCAGGATGTCAAACTAGAAGAACAATCAAAACTAATTGGGACAACCACAAATGATGTGAAGCACCATAACAACCACAGATGAGGTGAACCACCTACAAACTGATATAGCACTGCCGTAACCTCACAAATCAACTTATGAACACTGCCACTGCTCCAAGAAACTCATAAAAAAATCTTTACGAACACCAAACAACAACTAACAGATTACCATGGGTGCATGGTCGAAAAAGATTGGATCTTTGAGCAAAAAACATGGCCAACAACTTGATAATATGGTCTCAGGAAGGAATCAGAACATGGTGGAGGAAAAACTCAGAAAAAAGGTGGCCGGAATCTCTCTCACATGCTGGCTATGGGGTCGGGATCGCCGGTAATCTGCTGGTGTGTGGCAGCGCATGCGGAGCTTTTCAGTGATGGAATTTTGTGGGGTTAGGTATCAGAGGATTCGATTTTTGGCTATATGGTTGGTTTTGTGAAATAATGAAGTGTTGAGGTGGTTCTGAGAAGGGTAGCAATGGGAGGGTGTTTTCCTGCAAAGTCTGAGTGACAGGGTTTAGGTTGGATCACACTCTGATACTATGTTGAGATTTTGATTAAATGAATGACCTAACTTGCAGATAGGTCTCTCCTTGTACAAATCAAACACATTCTAATGATCATAATACCCTTACTAACTCTTACTAGTTAACATGCTAATACGCTTAATAATAATACTAAAAGACTAAAATAACCTTTAACAATTACATTAATATATATTTTTTTATAAAGGAGGTTTGCACTTCCTAACATAACAATGGGGTTCTTATTTTTCGAATGTATCTTGTTGTCCATAAAATAATTCTCATGATTACTCTAAAATAATAGTAGTAAATTATTTGTAATTATATATATAATATTATTTTATACAAATTATATATAAAATACAATTGTATGGGTTTTATACAAATAATACTTATTAGATAATTTCAAAACAAAAATAGTAAAGTAATGTTCGCAATTGAATATAGACAACCAAACAGATTTCAGTTTTAGGGACAAGCAAAGCACCCTGGCATGCTTTAATATTTTGTTTCTGTTTGCAGTTTTTTTGTTTATAAATATTAATCAAATCTCTAGTTTTCGGTTTTAAGTTTCTATTTCTGGTTTTTATTTTTCATTTCTAGTTTCTCTACAAAAATTTTGGCATTGATCCAAAATGGCCTGGTAACTTCCAATTTTTTTTTTTTTTTTTTACAATTAGTACTATCATTCATCCAAGGTAAATAAATTCTTGTCTTTAATTTCTGAATTACATTTTCCACAAGCTACAAGAGAGTTTACTAAAAAGTGATTTGGCAAAAACTATCTAAAGGCAAAGGTGCAAGGTGAGACATTTTAACACTTCGAAGTGAGGTGTAAGAATTGAGGCATAAACCTATTGAGAATTTTTTTAAAAATAAAATTACGTGAAATGAATTATATATATTTAAAAATTAAGTAAATGTTAAGAAAATTTCAAAATAAATATAGTTTGTAAACAACTTTTTGGTCATTCAAAAAACACTAACCTTGCTTTTGGGAGCATAGATTTTGGGGCTTAGAATTGAACTTGTGTTTGGCAGAAACTCAATACATTCTTGTATTATGTTTTATCCAAATGCACGTAAATCCAATTCCAAGGTCCCAATTCCATGCTCCTACCTAAGAGCAAGGTAACCTTTATCCATTAAGTAAATTATATGGAGAGTATAACATTGCTTGTGAAGTTTTCATAATCTAAGATGCAACTCAATTATTTTGAAAAGGTTGAGGTTCAAGAGTTTTAGAGACTAACTCACATTAGGACATTTACCTAGCACCCCCACCCCCCCCCCCCCCCAAAAAAAAAAAAAGAAAGCTCACATTAGGACATTCTATTTATATTCAAGTGATTGAAATTTCTGGCCAAATTTGACTTGAGATGTGAGCTAAAATGCATAAGCCTCAGTAAAGAAGTGCAAAAAGCATGCCTTCTGTACAAATGCTCAAGCCTTGGTGTGTAATGTGTTTAACCTTTCTGAGAATTGGTCTTTTATACTCGGCCTGAAGGAGTTTTGGGTATGGCTTGTCTTGTCTCGTCTTGATCAAGCCTTTTAAAACATAGATCTGAACTACAGTAAATGTTCAGATTTTCATATGACTTGTGCAGCCATTTGGAGGCAACCGGAGAGTAAAATTGCTTTTATATTTTCTTCAAACTTACAGAATGTGGAACAACTATACATCAGCAGCTAAGACCCCCATTTTGCAGTATTGCTTCAGAACTTCGACAATTTTGGTAGCTTGGCAGTTCAAGCACCACCCCATCAATGTCAAGGAGTCGTCAAATGATGGTAAAGATTCTTTGAAAACATTTTGGTGAGAATGAATGTTTTGCTGTTGCACAGCCTGAAGGCATGTTAGGAGATGTGTTAGAACAGGACATTGTTCGTTATTTTAGCTAATGCTGTATTGGTAAAGATATTGTTAGTTATTTCCAGTTAACACTGCATGATCATGTTCCCCCTTGGAGTCTTAATATTTTTAAAAGTTTATCACTTTCAAGTAAAGCAATGGAAAAGTTGGTATAAATCTTTGGATACCAAAGCAGCTCACAGTAACAAAGTTCAAGGAACATTTCTCGTAAAGGATGATCCAAAGATAACTGATTTGGTAACAGGCAGCATTACTTAGTTCACTTGCAGTAAAAGTTAATTCAAAGAACACAAACTAGAACCTTAAAAATGGTTGGAAGGTGAGGAGAATATTTGGTAGGATTTGAATTGTGAATATTCATTTGTACTTGTTGAAGTGTAGTCTACCAAATGCAAACCAGTAGATAACTGATTTCCAAAGCAATTGAATGTCAATGCATATGTGATTGCAAGTGACCAAACTGATCATTTCGTGTAATAGTTTAGTCTTATTGCATTTGGCAAGACTTGATATAGCTATCTGATAAGTTCAAGTTTTGGTGTGTTTTGGATTTCAGAAAGACGAGTTAGTAGCATAGCCCAACTGCAAAACATAATGTCAATAAAGAAAGATTGAACTGATGCTCTCAATCCCCAGGCTTCTATGCCACGTGTATCATTGTGGTATTTGTATTACTCTCAGTGTATGCTGAAAATCCTATGTCATCTGTTCAAATTAGAATAGTAAAAATGAATGCTAAGATTGGATATGTCTTGATGCTAATGAGATATAATCTTCAGATTCTAAATACTCTGTAGCGCACACCCATGGTGCACAATACAAGCACGGTCCTTCCATTGTTGGTTCCAAAACTTTCTGCCTTGGTGATAAATGATAGTACTAAATAGAATCATCTCAGATCATATAAACCTAACAACCCAAATGACCGTTTACACTGCATTTTCTGAAATCAAAATTTTGTAACACTACCTTGACAGAAAACTTGTCAAACCAAACAAGCTTTGTGTGTGTGCGCGCGCGCAATTAGATTGAGATGAGGATGTTTTTTTTTGGTCAAATCTCTTCTTTCTGTTAGTATTTCAATTATTAATAATTTGTATGGTTATACTAACAAAAGCCATTTTTTATGGTTATATTAGCATACAGCAGCAACGTCTTCTATGCATACTGTGTGCTAAAACCTGTGACTACCTAAAGTGGTAACTAATCCAAAACCAATGCACATTAACGAGGCCAAGTTAATGCGTAAGCACGAAGTGTTTGTTCAATTTAGATAGCTCAAGCGTTAATTTGTGAGCTAATGTATGATGTCCTGCAGGCAACAGCATTCTGGTTCTATCGCTACTGTTTTATGTTTTAAACCAGAGTTGTTTTTTTTTTCTTCTCAGCCAGTCAACATTCCTGAGAGATGATGGGCAACGGCATTTGGGGTTCCATCAGGGTGGTCAGCTGTATTTGTCTGCAGAACAATAGTTGCTTACCTTCCCCCAGTTCCTATTTCAATTTTATTTTTTCTTTTTGCTTTTAAGAAGAAAGGAAGAATATATCAGCGCAAAGAGGAGAGCAAACAATTACAAGAATTAAAGGAACTGAGTAAAGTCTCTTAACATCACTACACTTAATTTTTGCCTATGCAGATGGCCTGTTCTATAGCAGTTTTATTAAATGGGATTTGGTCATGGCATGGTAAACATCAGCTCCCCTTACATATGGTGCCAAGTGGGCCCTTTCTGAGAGAGGATAGTGGAGATTTCATCGTCCCGAGTCCCAACAGGAAAAGGATCTTGAAATCTGTGGAGCATAAACTTTATCATAGACTAATATTAGATGTGATTTCTATATTCAGGAAGGTCATTAGATAATCTATATTTGAAGCCTTCCGTCGTGTAGTAAATTTTTGTAATGTAGTGAAGAAGGAGCCTATAAAACCAAGTGGATTCAGCCTGGCAAACTTTAGGAGTTGGACTTCTGATATGGTTCCAAGCATATTTGAATGGATCCCTTCCTGAAAGGGGTTAAATTCCAATTAATATGGAACTAGTTTTAAGAGCAAGAACATTTGAGGAGCGTCTTCTAGATCAAACCCAAATTTGACCCTGAATCATGACAGCCGCTTTTGCATCGGGAGGGTGTTCCAACTTAGACCTAACAAAATGGATAAAAATCTATTAATTCAAATCGCATCCGACCCATTTTAACCGACTTATAATTATTCGTTTGCTAAATGAGTCGAATATGATTTTTCATTTTCATGTTCGCTCACTTAGTGGGTCGGGTCGAGTTTGTCTGGCAGATATCCGCCAATTCGCTTACATTAGTTACCTAGGAAAGCCCAACAGGCTACAACCAAAGTCCAAACCCAGCCAGTCTAGTGAGCCCACTGCCCAAGTGCCCATGGTCACACGGCCCACACGCCCTGCTCGACCCCTCCCACTCCACTCCCAGGCCAACCGGCCCAACCCTAAATCCCTAATCACCTAATGCCCGCAGCCCTATTCAATTCGAGCCCTAGCTGCTTACTGCCTTATTTGATTCTTCATTCGAGCGTGACAAGCGTCTCTGTTCAGAGAGCCAGCACCAGAGAGAGTGACTGAGTGAGAGACCCTTCATTTTGGCCTTCTTCTTCGACCCTTCGAAGCCCTTTGGCCTTCGTGAGTTGGTCTTCCACACTGCAAACCAGCAGGAGCCCTTCACGAGTTCGTCACTTCATCAGGAGTTTCGCGAGTTCATCGTGGACATTTTCAAACCAGAAGGAGCTCCTTGCAAGCTCGTTTTTGAGCATTCGTGAGTTCATCTGCATCGAAGTTCGAATTTGTAACTATTCTTCCTCTTCTTCTACAGATCTGCTTTTTGCTTTCCATGTTCATCAGTTTTTTAGTATGTTTAGCAGCATTGTTTGGGATTTTCACTTTTGTTTTAACCTTAATGATGGGGAGCTTGAGGAACTCTCTCATGTGGTTCTTGGATTCTTCTTGTTATTACCATTGTGGGGATTTTAGGATTGTTGTTTGGATAATTATGGTGTTTTCTCTTGTAAATGATTCTGTACTCACCTGAACACATCTCATCATTCTTTTCATCTTGCCAATAAATTATGGAGAGCTAAAGTTCCTTCAAAGGTAAAGGTGTTATGTAGATCACCATTCTTGATAGGGTTAACACCAATGATTTGTTGTAGCCTTGTAGTTTGAGAGACCTTATTAGGCTTTATGTTCAGATGTTTGTGTCGTGTGTAGCTATGGTAATAAGGACCATGCTCATCTATTCTCAGTCCTATGGCTTGGTGTCTTTGGAACAAGATTTTTGGCTTGCTGTGAAGTGTTATGGGTGCCCTTATTCTTTGGAGGATTTCTTGGTGGTTGAATTTAGAGATTTTGGAAGGCGTGGAATTCTACTTTGATTGTTATTTTGGTTATTTGGTTGGAGAGAAATGCCCAGATTTTTTGAGACCATGGGTCTTCTATGGACTTGATTTGGGACTGGATGCTCAATACAAGGTGTTTTGGCATTACTGGTGTTGCTGAGAGTCACCACGATTGATTGGTTCAAACCTAGTTTGGGTGGTCTTCTTGTATTAGCATTTTCTATCTCTTTTCTTCTCTTCAAAAATTTCACTTTTTACAATATTATGTTTCGTTACATGTTTGTTAAAATGTCCAATTGGTGATTAGTTTCTATTTTTTTTGTTATCTAACCTCCTGGTCAACTGGAAAACAAAGGTAATTTATTACTAATATTATTCTATATTCTAAATATAAATCCATTTTCTCTTTAAAAATTTAAGCTAGTAATACTGTTGCAATTTTTTTTTGGCTCTCTCTTCTCTGTTAAATGGAGCCAAAGGTCTTATTTTGAAGAATCCTCAATTTGAAATGTCATCATTTAGGCATTTCCATGGGCATAAAGGCGATGTGCCTTTTGAGTGCAAAATTTTTAAATGGAACTAAAGGTCTTATTTTGAAGAATTCACCTTTTGGAACATCATGTTTTCTTGAATGAAGCTTGTTAAAATGCATAAGTGGCAAATGGTTTGAGTTTCTATTTTGAGTTGGATTGAGACTAATTTATTATATTTTATTGCTTACAGTTTTACTTGCATGAATCAAGAGTTGTTAATTAGTATAAATGATTGATATAGTTATTAAAAAAGTTAATACACAAACTAATTGCAAGTTATCGTATACAACTTAAATTATTATGATAAAAAATAAATTATTAATAAAATTATATTTGAGAATGACGGATTATCCGCCCATCCGCCATGAATTATCCAACCCGAAACCGCCTAATCTGCCACTTAAACGAGTCGAATATGGATTATGATTTTTTCACCCAATAATCCGCCTTATCCGTCACGGATAAACCGACCCGATCCGCTTTGCCAGGTCTATCCCAGCTTAATAGGAAAGTGATTACCATAGTGGCTAATGACTTGAGTATGCCAATTATCATAGAAAAAGGGAAGTAGTTCTATCATCACCAATCAAGGCCTTAAAGCAAGGCATATGCTTTTGCTTGGGCTTTCAAAATATCTTTCAAGCTCTTTACTGACAACTTCTCTCTCTCTCTCTCTCTCTCTCTCTCTCTCTCTCTCTGTCTATTCCTTTATTTCTAGTTGCAGCTATATCGGTGGTTTTTTGTTGTGTACATAAAGAGTTCTCCTGAAGGGCATGTTGTGAATGGTGACTCATTTCTTGAAATGACTAATTTACATAAGGAGAAGAACATAGTGTAGCATTCTGGGAGAAAACAGTCGACGGTTTTCTGTGGCTTCTCTGAAACCGTTGATGGTTTCACTAAAATCTCAGACATCTTCAGAAACATGCTCTCGGTATCTTAAACCGTCAACGTTTTAGGAAATCTCAGAAAATCGAATCGTCGACGATTTTGTTTCTGGGTAGCGAGACAGAAATTCAAAATTTGAATTTGAACGTTAAGTAAGTTGGCTTTTTAGGAGGGGAGGGGACATCCGAAGGAAAGTCTATATATTTTTGTATGAGTGTATTGTGAGACAAGAGATCATTTTTAGAAGTGTATTTTGTACTCTATAATTTCTTAGTGAAATTATTGTGCTGATTGCTTTCGTGGACGTAGGCATTGTCGAACCACGTAAATCTTGTGTTGATTCTTGTTTGCTTCTCATTTACTGGTTGTGTTTGATTTGCTTGTTGTGATTTATTTTGTTGTGCATTTTATATCCGATCTATTGTACAACAAATTGGTATCAGAGTGATTGTTGTTATGAAATCGGGATCATCTTCTACAAGATTTGACATTGTTAAATTCAATGGAACTGAAAATCTCGGTTTATGGTAGAGAAGAGTCAAGGATATTCTTGTGTTGACTCTATGAGTCATACCCGATTTTGATAATGACAAATACTCTTTGTATTTGATGATTTTCAAGTTTGTGTGCAGGATCATACTAACTGGATTATATTGATTGCATGCGACAACTTGAAGAAGAATGAAGACCCCTACATATTTGTTTATTGTAATTCCTATTATTGAGTCTGTAATAGTAACATAGGAAAATGATTTGTAATAATTAATGCATTATATGCATGATTAGATTGATAAGCTCAAAAAGACCTAGATTGACCTTAGGTCCCCCATGTAGTGCATAAAAGTATGCCTTATTAAAATTAAGTTGATTATCATATGAATAGGGACAACATTCTAAAGAGAAAAAGATCGAAAATGTCGAAATTGACATGTTCGGTCGACCGAACTAAGTTATACTGAGATCTTCAGTCGACCGACCCCCCATCGGGTCAACAAGTTGACCACTTGGTCGATCGACCAGAAGTATATAGGCAAGCCCTGATCGACCGAACCTCCCTAGGTCAACAAGTTGACTGCTTGGTTGATTGACCAAAAACATATAGGCAACGCCCTGGTTGATCGATCCCCCACGTGGGAAATGCCAATTGCTCAGTCGACCGAAATGATCTGGTCGACCGAACCTCGCGGATTTAGAAAATCGCCTTTGAATACCTTAAGTACAGTTGACCATCTTTCTAGTTCAAAATACTCCTTGTCAACCGAACCTAGACACTCGGTCAACCGAACCTTAAGTACGGTTGATCAGTGCTCTCGGGTTGGCGAAAATTACTAAAGTTAAAAATGCTATTATTTTTATTAACCTCACTTAAACTTTTGCAAAAATGACTCGTATGTCTCGAACGATTATAATTTTGGGGAAGTCTATATATACCCCTTCATTTGCAAAAATTAGTATGAGATTAGCAATTATAATTAAAAATATCCTCTGATTTTCAAAAAGCCAAAATTTCATATTCAAGCCATATACTACTCTTCTTATTCATTCATATTGCAAATACTTCTTTGTAAGAGTTTTCTTGTGTTAATCTCATTAAAGCTTAAACTCTCTCTTGCATGTTTTAATTGAGATTTATTTTTCGTAGAGAGTAAGCTTCAAGTTTTTCTAGGAGACTTCGTTTATAAGTCTTCCATAGGAAAACTTCTTAGAGCTTCTGAGTTTTGCATATTTATTGCAATACTCAAGAGTTCATATTGCATTTTGTTTGTGAAATACTATTTTACAAATCGATTTCAAAAATCTTGTGTGGTTTATTTTGAGAAAAATATTTGTTGAAGGTATTTGAAAATGTGCTTGAAGATAAACACTATTTTACAAATCAACTTCAAATATCTCTTGTGATTTATTGTGAGAAAAATATTTGTTAAGGATATTTGAAGCGTGTTTGAGATCTTTGTTGCTGCATTGTTATTGATACTATTATTTTGACACAAAGATCCTTTCACATACACTCTCATGAATTGATTGTCATATTTGCATTAATCTTTGAGAGTAGAAATTAAGACTACACTGAGCTTATCAAATCTTATCTTTCGGTAGTGCATTGATTATACTGTGCGTATTGTAGTACATACCTACTTAGTGTAAGAAGCATTTCAGTGTACGTAAATTTTTATACAGTTGTTGTATTCTAGGAACGAGTCTAAAGAGGGAAACTAGCCCTATTGAATGGTCCCAGGTTGACTTAGAACCAGTTAGGAAAATTAGGTGCACCATCCTTGTAAGGTGTAGGTTGAGGTCAGCCCCGCTAATTTACCTGGTTGTAATCGGTACCGCTCCACCCATTAAGTGAGTATTAGTGGAATCCTCGAACTTACAAGTTAGAGACGGGGACGTAGGCATAGTTGGCCGAACCCCGATAATATATTGTGTGTTTGTTTATATTTTCGTAATTTATTTTCTTGCACGTGTATGTTATTGTGTGCATGATGCGCATGGTTTAAATTTTCGCATATTATACTTATCTGCGCATTTGGGATTACATAGACAGACTCTAGGTTGTATAATACTGCAAATGTCTGGTCAAACCTAGGGAGAAATTTTAAATACCCAATTCACCCCCCTCTTGGGAATACACCAATTCCAACAATTGGTATCAGAGTCTCGTTACACTAGGCTTTTTTGTAAAAGATCACAATGACTCACATTGGTGTATCTCCATTCGGAGAGGGACCATCATCTTCCAGTCCTCCTGTATTTTGTGGCGTCAATTACACCCATTTGAAGAAATTTTAAATACCCAATTCACCCCCCTCTTGGGAATACACCAATTCCAACAATTGGTATCAGAGTCTCGTTGCACTAGGCTTTATAGTTTTTGTAAAAGATCACAATGACTCACTTTGGTGTATCTCCATTCGGAGAGGGACCATCATCTTCCAGTCCTCCTGTATTTTGTGGCGTCAATTACACCCATTTGAAAATTCAAATGAGCGTATTTTTAAAATCTATGAATTGGAAGGCCTGACGGGTGATTGATAAGGGAATTTGTATGCTAGTAGAAAATGATATTAATTTGATGCATGCAAATTCATATGCTATGGACATGTTATATCTTGCATTAGATTCTAATATTTTTGTTGAGTTTGTGGCATGTCATAGTGCACAGGAAATCTGAGATGAACTTGAAAAGAAATATGGAGAATCCCAGGAAAAGGAGATTGCCACTCCAAATGCTCCAAGTCTTAATGATCAGGTAGTGGGAGATCATGAGTTTACTGCAATAACCAATGAGGAGGTATATGTTTCTCCTTTTGGTTTAATTAATATTGCATGCGATGATTCATCTGTTGATTCGTGCAACACATTACTTGATGAATCATCTATTGAATGTTGTGATATTACTATTGACATAACATGCAATGATTCATGTAATAAATGCGATATATCTTATGATGAATCATCAACTGTTTCTGATGATGGTACTATTTGCATTAATTCATATGATAGTTATAGCGATAAATCTTGTATTGAATCATGCAATGAGTTTTATGATGAAAGCATGTCATTGAATAGACAACTAGAAAAGGATTCATTTAAAATTTATAAGTTTCTAGTTAGAATGTCCTATCATAAAACTATTCTGAAAAATTGAAACAAAAAATGGGAAAAGAATTAAAAGAATTGAAAGCTTACAATGCCACTTTAGAAAAGAAAAAGATGGTGAAGATACTGAAAATCATCTGCTTGGAGAGAAAAACAGAAGATCATTCTAAAGTGTCGCTTAAGGCTAAAATTGAGAAGATCAATCATAATAAATCCTTGGGAATTAAAAGAAATAAATCTTTGAAAAAGGGTTCATATTTTAAAACTTACTGTCACATGAATGCCTTATTGAACAAAAATAAAATAAATATGCATAGTCCTTCCCGAAAATCTAAAAGTTGCTTATGCCGAAAAATAAAATGGCACATTCAATCTACTTGTCAATCTAGAAGTGCCAGATGCATAAATAAGGAAATGACATGGATAATTATGAAAGCAAATCCCGTAGAACTTGAGGAAGAGTGGGATCAAATAAAAATTAAATGTTCGTTTTAAAGTCTTCCTTAGTTCCTAGGTTTAAGGGATAGTTATGACTATAGGTTCGGGAAGTAGTGCATACTTAAAATTCCAAATCTTAGTACATGGATTCACTATACACTATTGTCATACTAAGGATCATAAGATTAACAAGCCAATACAAAAATTGAATAAAATCCACTTTCCAAATGGACAAGGCTTTCTTGCTTGGTAAATAATTCTAAATGCTTAACTCATGCTTAAAGATAAAATATTTTAAGTTAAACAAATGTTGTCCATTGCACAAAGATGAGCTTTAGGGATCCATCATATTCTATATATCTTTAACCCTTATCTCATTAATCAAAATCTGGTCATCACTCTAGATATAAGCACTGATGATAATAAATTACGTACCTACTTAGTGCTAATCAAAATTAGAAACATCGACTAAGGGATTCATGCCTTATTGATCAAATCAAATTATTCCCTTTGAGTTTAAAATATAAATCCTCTAGTTTTGATTCACCTATCCCCTTCATAGGAAATCCTTACCAAACCACGATCATATTTGGTAAGGTTTCACCCATTCCTTGGTTTGTATCCTTGCTCCTATATGTGATCATATCTAAATGATACTTTCCAATCACCAAAGAGCATAGTCCTAAGAATCCATACTCCTAAATGCTCTTTGCTAAAATCGTCAGGACATAATCTTTTACTTGTGTATCATAAATAACGTCCTGCTTCCTCAAATACTCTTCTAAACATAATAGAAATTTAATCCTCAAGAGTATTTAATTTATCTTCCCTTCACAAGCTCTCAAATCATTAAGTCATATCCTTTAGAGTTTTATATAATTAGAGATGTTGTTGAATGATTAAGTTGGTTCCACTAGGTCTTAATCAATGAGACCTATGCATATGCAATTTAAATCGAAAGCCATTTTGAATTCGTGCCTCTCACGTGTTGAGATTCAAAAGAAAAGAGGCAATGTAGGCTTAGTTCATTTAAAAGAATTTTCATTGTCACTTTTTGGTCCTCTAAGCCTAAACATGATAAGTCAAGATTAAATCATGAAAAATATAAAACACTTGGCTAAGTAATTAGAAAATGAAAAAAAGGCATTAAATGAGTTGAGTGCATAACTCAGGGGGAGCTTTTATCCTTCATATCTATGTACATTAAAATGCTCTCAATTTTTATTTATGCTTATATGTCTGTATGCCCTTGTGAGAACAACTCTGCACTAGTCTCATAACTATCCATTGTTAGTTACTGTTCATATCATCTATTGGATAGTTCATTTCTTTTATGATTTGTTGATTGAACTACTGGAAAGCATGCTTGTATTGAAAGCCTCTTGCATGGCGGATACAGTGATATAATTTGCATGCTAGTTGTGGATATTAAGTTATGACTTGCTTTATATAATTTATCTATTGAAAACAACCCACTATCAGGTATAAGTTTTATGGGAAAACGTCCAATTTACAGACCACATGCCGTCGAAATTTCGATAGACTTTTCCCAACATAAAACCTTATCCAATGATGATTATAATAAAATTAAAGTTAAAATATTTTTGAAAGGATGAGTGAAAATTAATTAAATAATTAAACTTCATCCTAACATAATCATTTGACATTTATAGGAGCTCAGCTCCATCCCTATAGAAAATGCTCAAAGAACTCATATGCATCAATTTGCTTATCAAAATATTGAGGTTCTTTTAATATCCTTGAACATTATATCCTGCACTTGAATTTCTATGATTTGATATGAAATGTTCTTGGGTCATGAACATTATTGCATGCCTTAATATATACTCTCTGATGTATCTATGATCTATAGGGGCAACTATACTAATCTTATGACAAATGTAATTGACAAATACTCAGTATAGTTGATTTTAAAGATTTGGATTGATGACTTGTACTACTAGGCATAATGAAATAATTCTCTATCTAGTATAAGTAGTTTATTGTATCTAAGCAATAATTCAAATTGATAGAGGGAACATCTAGAATTAAATTACTACCCTTTTTTGCTCATCCATATGTTTAGTTTAGATTTATTGTTGAATCAAATGTGACATGGTTATATTGAGAATCTTACATTGAAAAATGTAGTTTTACCACAATCATTTGTCTTTGCCATATGATCTTGCTTTTATCTAGTTTTTATCTTCACATGTATCTTTAAGTTTCATATGGTTGTATTTTTTTAGTCATGAGATGTTCTATGCTTAAATATTCACCAGAAAAATTTAGTTTTTATGTGTTTTTAAATTAAAGTTTCTTTTTCAGCAAGCAACCCCTAGTACCTTTTTGCAAACATCATAAGGGGGATATATATATATATATATATATATATATATATATATATATATATATTTATTATATACATATATATTTTTTAAATTGCATAACTGGTTCCGTAACTTCATATGAAAATGCATGCGAACTAGTTTGACTGTGTTTATGTCCAAACCAACTATTTGCTATCATATGCCGTGTGTTTTAAACTCATATCTTCCATGGGTCTTATGATATGTTTCAATTGCAATGGTTTGTGCATATTTATGGTCTAATTTTGTTTTCATGTCATTTAAGTTATATATAGTTTGTGTGCTTAATTACTAAACTAGTCCTTGCTTTATATGTTATGAATTTGTTTGTGGTATGAAATGCACAACTATCATATCTCTTGCATATTGATAATTATATTTATGTTTTTTGAGAATACTGGACTGTTTGAGTAAGTAGTTGTGGATATATTGTCAATATATTTCTCAATCAGGTCACTTATATACAGAGATTTTTGAGAAATGCTCTACTTTCAAATGACATGTTGTCGAATTTTTTTAAAATTTTCCCAAACCATATCTTGTATATGAATGACATTTTCCTTTTATTTGCCTATAAACTTAATTATTTATTTAGACCCTTTTTGGTGTTGCCAAAAGAGGGAGAAGTAGACATGTATTTGTCATCATAAAAAATGAAGAGATTATTGACCCTATGGGTCATATTCGGTTTTGATAATGACACATACTCTTTGTATTTGATGGTTTTCAAGTTTGTGTGCAGGATCATACTAATTGGATTATATTGATGGCATGTGACAACTTGAAGAAGAATGAAGACTCTGACATATTTGTTTATTGTAATTCCTATTATTGGGTCTATAATAGTAACATACGAAAATGGTATGTAATAATTAATGCATTATATGCATGATTAGATATGTAAACTCAAAAAGACCTAGATTGACCTTATATCTCCTATGCAATGCATAAAAGTATGCCCTATTAAAATTAAGTTGATCATCATATGAATAGGGACAACATTCTAAAGAGAAAATGACCGAAAATGCAGAAATTGACATGTTCGGTCGACTGAACTCAGTTATACTGAGATCTTCGGTCGACTGAACCCCCACCGGGTCAACAAGTTGATCGCTTGATCGACTGACCAGAAGTATATAAGCAAGCCTTGATCGACTGAACCTCCTTGGGTCAACAAGTTGACCGCTTGGTCGACCGACTAGAAACATATAGGCAACGCCCTGGTCGACTGAACGCCCACGTGGGAAATGCCAACTGCCCGGTCGATCGAACCTCCTAGTTCAAAATGATCCAATTGACCAAACTGCGCGAGTTTAGAAAATCACCTTTGAACACCTCAAGTACAATTAACCATCTTTCTAGTTCAAAATACTGCCGGTCGACCAAACCCAAGCACTCGGTCAACCGAACATTAAGTATGGTCAACTGGTGCTCTCAGGTTGGCGAAAATTACTGAGATTAAAAATGCTGTTATTTTTATTAATCTCACTTAAACTTTTACAAAAATGACTCATATGTCCCGAATGGTTATAATTTTGGAGAAGTCTATATATATATCCCTTCATTTGCAAAAAATAGTGTGAGTTAAAAATTATAATTAGCAAATATCCTCTGATTTTAAAAAAGCCAAAATCTCATATTCAAGTCGTATAATACTCCTTTTACTCATTCATATTGCAAATACTTCTTTGTAAAAGTTTTCTTGTGTTAATTTCACGAAGCATAAACTCTCTCTTGCATGTTTTGATTAAGATTTATTTTTCGTAGAGAGTAAGCTTCAAGTTTTTCTAGGAGACTTCGTTTATAAGTCTTTCGCAGGAAAACTTCTTAGAACTTCTGAGTTTTGCATATTTATTGCAATACTCAAGAGTTCATATTGTGTTTTGTTTGTGAAATACTATTTTACAAACCGATTTCAAATATCTTGTGTGGTTTATTTTGAGAAAAATATTTGTTCAAGATATTTGAAAGTGTGCTTGAAGATAAACACTATTTTACAAATCAACTTCAAATATCTCTTGTGATTTATTGTGAGAAAAATATTTATTGAGGATATTTGAAGCGTGTTTGAGATCTTTGTTACTACATTGTGATTGATACTATTATTTTGACACAAAGATCCTTTCACATACACTCTCATGAATTGATTGTCATATTTGCATTAATCTTTGAGAGTAGACATTAAGACTACACTAAGCTTATCAAATCCTATCTTTCGGTAGTGCATTGATTATACTGCGCAAATTGTACATAATTGCTTAGTATAAGAAGCATTTCCGTGTACGTAAATTTTTATATAGTTGTTGTATTTTAGGTACGGGCCTGAAAAGGGAGACTAGCCCTATTGAATAGTCCCGGATTGGCTTAGATCCAGTTAGAAAAGTTAGGTGCACCATCTTGGTAAGGTGTAGGTTGAGGTCAGCCCCGCTAATTGACCTGATTGTAACCAGTGCCGCTCCACCCGTCAAGTGAGCATTAGTGGAATTCTTAGGCTTGCGAGCTATAGGTGGGGATGTAGGCACAGTTGGCCGAAGCTTGATAACATATCATATGTCTATTTATATTTTCGCAATTTATATTCCTGCACATGTATGTTTTTGTGTGAATGATGCACATGATTTAAATTTTCGCATATTATACTTATTTGCGCGTTTGGGATTACATAGACAGACTCTAGGTTGTGTAATACTGCAAATGTCTGGTCAAACCTAGGGAGAAATTTTAAATACCCAATTCACCCCCCTCTTGGGAATACACCAATTCCAACATTGTGCAACAAGGAATGGCTAAGGCTCTACTTGATGT
Organism: Malania oleifera; assembly: GCF_029873635.1. NCBI lineage: Eukaryota > Viridiplantae > Streptophyta > Magnoliopsida > Santalales > Ximeniaceae > Malania > Malania oleifera. The sequence goes on from NC_080418.1 coordinate 125,327,735, forward strand.
TCAATCGGATGGAATGGATGTGGCAACATGGGGAGAATTGCACGCAAAAGCCGCTTTTACAATACGCTTGTGTTTGGTCGACGAAGTGCTCTATCATGTGTTGAAGGAGGATTCTCCAGCAACTATATGACAAATGTTAGAAAGTCGGTACAAGTCCAAATCACTCAACAATAAACTTTTTCTTAAGCAACATCTTTATTGGCATAAGATGGTCGAAGGATCAAACTTAGATCAACATATCAATGTCTTTAATCAAATCATAAGTGATTTGATGAGAGTTGATATTAAGTTTGACGAAGATGACAAAGCTTCGATGTTGCTGAACTCCTTGCCGTCGACTGATACCTATGAAAATCTACTTATCACTTTTATGTGTGGAAAAAATACTCTTGATCTAAAAGAAGTAACAAGTGCTTTATTGAATTTTCATCAAAGGTTGAAAATATGTGATGAAGGAGAAGATTTTGTGGTGAAAGGTAAAAATGAGCGTGGCAAAAGGAAGTTTAAAAGTGGGTCAAGTCAGAAATCCCGTATTCAATCCAAGAAGAAATAGGAAATCCAGTGTTATGAATGCGGTAAAAAGGGGCATGTCAAACTGGAGTGTCGAGATTGGAAGAAGGGAAATGTTAAAAAGCATGAGGGGATTTCGAAATTAGCAAATGTGGTTCAAGAAGGAGGTTTAATTTACAGCGATGGTGATGTTCTTTCAGTTTCATCGGGGTCGGATAATCTTATGGACTCTTGGATACTTGACTTGGCTTGTTCTTACCATATGACTCCAAACAAGGAGTGGTTCAGCACTTACAATCTTCCTATACGAAGATCTAGACGTACTATCAGACCTCCACCAAGGTATGAATTTGAAGAGTTAGTGTCTTGTGCTTTTGTTACTAGTTGTAACGATCCAACTACATTTCAAGAGGTAGTGTATGACTAAGAGAAAGGTAGGTGGATGAGTGCATTGATTGAAGAGATGGAATCACTACACAAATCAAACTTGGGATTTAGTGGAGCTTTCAGATGGGAAAAAACCGATAGGTTGCAAATGAGTATATAGGAAGAAGGAGGCAATTTTAGAAAAGGAAGGAGAGAAATTCAAGGCATGGTTGGTGGCAAAAGAATACTCACAGAAAAAAGGAATATATTATGATGAGATCTTTTCACCTGTGGTCCGATATACCTCTATCAGGATTGTGTTGGGGTTGGTAGCCCATTATGATCTTCATTTGGAACAAATGGATGTGAAGACGATATTTCTTCACGGTGACTTGGAGGAACAGATCTATATGGTACAGTCGAAGAGATTCAGTAAACCAAAACTTAGTTTGCAAGTTGAAGAAATCTCTTTATGAGTTGAAACAGTCTCCAAGACAATGGTATAAAATATTTGATTTCTACATGATCAAGATTGACTACAAAAGATGTGAGTATGAGTGCTGCGTATATGTGAATAAACTTGATGATGGTTCTCTTATGTTCTTGTTATTGTACGTCGATGACATGTTGATAGCTGCAAAAGATTTAACTGAGATAAATCAGTTAAAGGAACTGTTGCATAAGGAGTTTGACATGAAGGATCTTGGTTCAGTCAAGAAAATACTTGGGATGAAGATTCGTGGGACAGAACTGCAGGGAGGTTATGACTATCTCAGGGTAGTTATGTGCATAAGGTGTTGGAGATATTTAGCATGACTGATGCAAAATCGGTGTGTACACTTCTAGTGAGTCATTTTAAGTTGTCTACTGCAGATTGTCTAAGTACGGATGAAGATATCCGGGACATGTCAAAGGTCCCCTCTTCTAGCGCTGTGGGGAGTTTAATGTATGCCATGGTGTGTACGAGGCTTGTGAGTGTGGTGAGTAAGTTTCTCTCTAATCCAGGAAAATAGCATTGAGAAGCCGTAAAATGGATATTCAGATACTTGCGGAGTACATCAAGGTATGGCATCATGTTTGGCAAGCAACAAAGTTGTCGTTCAATTATAGGGTTTGTAGATGCTGATTATGCTGGGGATATGGATGATAGAAGGTCTACAACGGGTTATGTCTTTACCCTTGTAGGAGGACCTATATGTTGGAGATCCATGGTTTAATCTCTGGTAGCATTATCCACAACTGAGGTGGAATATATGGCAGTTGTCGAAACTGCAAAGGAAACCTTATGACTTACCAGTTTCATCAAAGAGCTGGGATAACATCAAGATGGTGTAGTGCTGCATTGTGATAGTCAGAGTGTCATTTACTTGACGAAGAATCAAGTGTACCATTCTAGAACTAAACATATTGATGTGAGATTTCACAAGGTTTGAGAATTGATTACTTCAGGTGAACTAGTATTGAAAAAGGTTCACACGTGTGAAAATGCAGCAGATATAATGACGAAATCGGTTACTTCTGAAAAGTTCAAGAATTGCTTGGACTTACTTCATATTTCCAAGTACTAGAAGGAAGACAAACTCAACTTAACGTCCAAAGGTCAAGGTGGAGCGTCAGGCTATGTTTTTCATGTTTCTCCTAAGGGACAGAAATTTTCCAAGGTGGAGATTGTTGTGAACGGTGGCTCATTTCTTGAAACGACTAATTTACACAAGGAGAAGAATATAGTGCAGCATTTTGGGAGAAAACCGTCGACGGTTTTCTGTGGCTTCTTTGAAATCGTCAACGGTTTCACTGAAATCTCAGACATCTTTAGAAACATGCTCTCGGTATCTCAAACCGTCAACGGTTTCAAGAAATCTTAGAAAATCGTCGATGGTTTTGTTTCTGGCCAGTGAGATTGAAATTCAAAATTTGAATTTGTACGTTAAGTTAGTTGGTTTTTTTTTTTTTTTTTTTTTTTGGGGGGGGGGGGGGGGGGAGAACCTCCAAAGGAAAGTCTATATATTCTTGTCTGAGTGTATTGTGAGACAAACCTTCCCTAAGGTTTGTCAAAAGACACAGACCTCCCTTGAAAAAAACTTGTCTTTTTTTGTAAAATATAAGGGGAGGTTTATGTCTTTTTGACAAGTCTCAAGGGATGTCAGTGGAATTCTTGAAACTTTAGGAGAGGTCATTGTCTTTTGTCCAAATAATAATTATCCTCTTTTTCACACTTTGTTTCTTAAATGGTACTAAAAAATTCAAAACCTTATACATCCCATATGCTATTTTACAAGGTAATTTCCAACAACATATCCAAAAGCGCAACACAATAGCGGATCCAACAAGGAACACAATATATCCACATGAATCACCATGATCATATAATCTACCTATACTAATACACACAATCAATATTTAGTGGAGAGAACAATACACAAAAGGGCAGCTCAGTCTCTCTTAGACTATTGTAGTAGCCTTTGCTTGCCAAAATTAGCTACATGGTCTGCCATTCTCCCATCATTTCAGCACTAACAACCATTGAAATTTGAACACATCAAACCAATTAGAGATTCCATTAGAATTTTATAATGGGGAATGATCTACATGCACCTTTTCCTATAGCTATAATCATAATATTGATTTGTTTTTTTAAAATTTTTTTTTTTTTGACTTTCTCGCTATCTTCAGTATCATGTTTAAATAGAATTCAATTCAATTTGTTTAGTTTGTTTAGAAATCCAATAATGTTGTTTGTCCTAGCGACTTTTTTTGTTTGAATTTTTCTTATGATTGGTATTGCAAACTAAAAGAATATGGTTACTAATTTTTCTTATTTTTCACTAACTTTTGAAAGGGAATCTATAAATTAGGGGCAATAATGATGTTTTATGTCTAGTCCTCACCAAGTCTCACCAAATTTGACAATTATTGGTCTTGTTAATTGAAAACAAGAATTACAAAAGACATGATTTGCAAATCCTCTCATTTCAAGGGCCTACATTAAGAGATTATTTGTCGTTGTAGTGTGAAGTGTAATTCAATAGTACTTAGGAATTAATCGAATATTTAAAGATTTACCTACAGCAGACATAAATTTCAATACAAATGTAGTGAAGACTCTGATGGAAATTGTTGCTACTTGCTAAACAACAACAACAACATTATTATTATTATTTCACACTTGCAAATGCATTTCTTACAACACATCATTTAGTGCATATGTAGGCATTATGTAGATGCTTATGCGTTTATTCTTTAAAGTCTTAATACATGCTTTTTAGTAGATAGATCTAGAGAACATATTACTTGTATAGATTTATGACTGATGTAAATAATTTTGTGGATAATTCTAAATGCTCATTGTCACCAGAGGATCAAATAAGTCTCCACCTTGGTTGACAAAATGTAATAGCATAAATAAAAGAGGGACCTCATTTGTAATCATATAAATAAACTAAACAAAAAATGTCACATATCTCTCTTAAGTTCTCTTGTTCTCATCCTTTTGTGCTTGATTTGATTATCTTATGGCTGTCTTAGCACTGTAAGCCTTCCAAGGATGTCAAAGTGTCACACAGAATGCGTTGGAATTTCCAAGCCTGTGACAAGTGGTAATAAGACACAATTACTAGGGATGTGACTAGGCATGATGTTGTCAATGTGGGAGAGCACATTGGACGGGAGAAGATAGGGAAGGAAGGATAAATTCCACTCAAGGGACATTGTGGTTTCCATTGAAGTACAAATTGCTAAGGGTGGAACTTCTTGTGGTTAATGGGCAAAATAAGTTTGAGGAGATTGATCAACGCAACCAAAGGCTTGAGTTGAGGGGCATTGAGCTTTGTGGGGATAATGAGTTTAGGGACTTGATGTCTTGAAGGATCCGCTCCAAGTTCACCTTGGGCTATGAAGGAAAAAATCAAGGATAATAGAGCCTATTGACCTTTTCTGTAAGATGGAGATAACTCAAGGTACAGTTAGATACTACTCAGTGGCTCTAGGAATGCTAGGAAGGTTGATAATTTCCTATAGAACCTTCCACACTTTGATGCTATGGACATAAGGGAGGATTCTATGGACATAAGACCACCCCTTTTTACCTTTAGGACTCCACTGTGGTATGGTTGAGGCAGGCATTCTAATATGGAGAAATGCACTTGCATCATCAACACTTGAGATGGTTTCAATAAGAAGATCAAGAAGTAGTTTAACTTTGAGAATATGGATCATGAAGCTTATGCCTTTCTTTGAAGAGAGAGAGATAATGATTTTGAGGAGTTCTATGAGCTATTGCTTGAAATTGTACAGCCCTGAACCCTTAAATCCGGTCCGATGCGTTATACTTGATAAAATCTTGATAATCCATAAATCAATACGCAGCGGAAAACATAACTATGATCTTCAATTATATATGTTTAAATAGAGCACCAAGGTTTTAAAAAAATTTTCCATGAATTTTCTCTCAATTTGGAAACCATTCATGCAAGATTTGGAAACAAGATCAATGTTGTTTAATGTTTAAACACTCGCATCAATCGCCTATCCCCGAAGGGTCAGTCACCTGTGCTCCTTTAAAGTTAGCATACTCTGAAAGTCAGAATGTGGTCAGTCGACTGTGCCTGATAGGTCAGTTATCTGTGCCTATTTTGTTTGAATATTTTCAAACATAAAAGCACCATAGTCGCCTGATGGTTTATCATCAGTCGCCTGTCCTTTCAGTAAACTTGTTTTTCAATGATTTTTGGTTCCAAACTTAATTCATATATTTGAAAACTCATTTTGGACTTTGAGAAAATATTTTCCATGAATAAAATCAAGTATCTAAGTCCAATGACATTTCTTAGGAGCTTCAATCAATCAGTATTGAGTTTTGAAGTACTTACATGAGACTTTCATATGATTTTCCTATCTTAGTGTCTAAGTCTTCATGTCGTGAAGCTTCCAATGTCACGAGTTTCATGTCTCACATGACTTGAACCTTCATGTTTATCATGTCTCATTGCCTTAAGTGTAATTTTCCATTCAGATTTTTCAAGTATGTTCACTTGAAATCATAAGATCACTTAAGTCCTGAAACTCAAAGTTGCATAGACATGCCAAGTAACATTGATTTGTTATCATCAAAACGAGATTAAGTTTTGTTAGGCCAACAATCCCCATGATGAAATTTGAGAATAATTATTCCGTGTCTATTCCTTATTGTGGATTCATAAAATGTTTCACATTGTTATTTGCTTTATAGTAACAAGATAAGTGTAACCACCTGCTTTTCATGTTTTTTTTTTCCATTTAAACACATATAACATATATAGAAAATCTTTTTGTATTAACTACTGAAAACATCTCAGGCCCAAAGGGAGCACTGAAGAAACTCTGTTCACATTACATTCCTAAGCAGTAGTAAACATAAAACTGTAAACAATATTTACAATACCAGAAATCTAAAAGTCCCAAAATATACATCACAAAATACCCAGTGACATCAATCAAAACCCTGGGATCCAAACAACCAACACCCTGGAAACACTCACCCTTCCAAAAAGGGCAGCGCAAGAACTTCTCTATCCGTGAACCTGATCTGCTCGACTAGTTGGATCACCTGAAAAATGTTAAGTCACTGAGATGAGACAACGCTCAATAAGAAGAAATATGCTATTGCTAGTGTGTGGCAACTAAGTTACACATTTAATATACTGATATAATACTGAAACTGTAAAACTGATAATCTAGTATACCGTATAGATCACATTTATTATAGTTTAAAATACAATTGTATATTTGAGTTTTCTAGTTACATATAATTCTAATATTATAATAAAACTGCTACTGCACTGTATATCTGTATACTTGGGAACTGAATGTCATGATTTAACCCCTCATGACAGGGTTGTGCAGCCCGTAGGTGGGATGTAACTCTAGTTGGCCTACCAGGCAAGTTAATCTGAATCTCTACCAATCAACAATATGGCCCACTGTAGTCTCTCCGGGCACGATACTACTCTACCTCGTCAAACCGGCCACCTCAACCCAGCTTTCTAGGGAGACTGCAATCTCTTCTGACACGGTAGACAAAATCCACACACTATCTGAGATATGTGGTTGCACTCTAATCTGAAATAGCAATGGTACCGTGCTTTGCTGTCTGAATCTGACTGAATATTTTCATAGGGTCTGATACTATTTAGTATTGATATATATATAATTATCTTACTGTTTTTACCATGATATTGAAATAACCATAACATTTCAAAACTGATCTGCATAATCTGTATATCTGGCTGAATAATTGAATAACTGAATAACTGAGTGTTATGGTTCTGTAGTCATGGCATTCTGAAAAATACTATAAATTATATTTTCTGGAAACTGCATAAAGATATCTTCTGCTAGTATACTATAAAACATGATATTTGTAAAACTGTATTAATACTTTACTAAACTGTTATGAACTCATGCCACACAATTAAGCAATTAGATTCTCATGCTCTAAAATATGTAACTCCTACTGTAATAATAATAATAATAATATTCTGGGAAAAAACTGAATAATAAGCTGATATATATATACATGATCTTTTGATATACCTTCTAAAATCCCTAGCATAGCATATTTTCCTTACCTATCTGACTGTGAGGCTGGCCTCCACTTAACACTCCACTCTCGCACCCTCGGTATACCAACCTCAAAAACCTGCATTTATATACACATACTCTCCAGTAAATCAATACACCCATAATTCCTGAAATTGCGTATTCATAAATCTCTTAAACCATAATTTACCTAGGTTCCTGAACAGATACTTGCTGGGGTCCTCACCCATGACTATAGAAGTCCAAAACACCCTATTCCTAAAAATATGACACTCCAAATTTATTCTACAAAACACCAGTATATTCTCATAGTATACAAAATATGGTCTCAAATAATACTGGTAATACTAAAAATACCTAAAAATCTACTTACCCTAATTTTAGGATGGTTTCCAAACTACTCAAATCGAATTTTTGCTCCAGCTAGGTTGTAGAGAATCTCCCCAAGATCATCGTGGTAGCTTCTGATCATCGAACCGGGGATAATCGGAGCCAGAAATCTAGAGAGAAGTGAGAGGGTGTGTTCTAAAGAGAGAAAGAAACTGGGGAGAAATGAAATTTCGTAGAAAATCTGATTTAGGCTATATATAAAAATGTTGTCCACGTGGCCTCATCGATGAGCCACGTCGCCTCATCAACGAGTCCATGAAGGCGGTTCGTCAACGAAGACGGTGCCCTCGTCGACGAATTTCAGGCCTTCAAAAACAGCCTCTCAGTAAATTCTCTTCGACGGGACACGTGTCCACGTTGACGAGCCCAAGCAGACGATTCGTCGACACACGCTCCCTGTTCGTCGACGAGACCTTGCTATATTTCCTTTTAAAATTCATTCCCCTTCTCTTTTCTTTATTATTTAATTTCAATAATTATCCGGGTTATTACAATAAGTTCTTGTATAACTAATTGTAACTAACCTACTAAAACTAATCTCTAGGAATTCCACAAATCAAACGTAATCTTAGTATATTGCTCAATTTTCTGTATAAACATATATATACCTTTTTCTAGTCTTTTATATGCTTGCATATACTTAAATGTTTATTGCAACACACGTTCCTCTAGTGCATTATAAGAAAGCTCCATTATGGTTTAGAACATTAATGGAGCTTTCAAATGTTAGTAAGAAACATTTTTAAAAAACATTTTGAGCAAAAATATTACTTTTATCTCGTGAATGAAATAGAACAGAAATAGTTCAATATTGTACAGGATGTGATGATTTATGAGAAAATTAACATCATTTTTGAATGAATGACTCAACAAAATGAACATGACATTAGATAAAAAATAAACATTTTATGGTTGGATTGTACACTGCGAAGGCATTCCTTGAACACAGCAGCATGCTTATGCTTTAAAAAAAAAAAAAAAAAATCCTGAAACTATTTTCCAATTATTTTTAGAACGTCTTTCTTAAACTATATTACAATTTTATCATTTTCCTTGAATCATTTTGTTCCTGTATTTTTCTCTGGGACTTTTTCACCCCTTATCTGCTGGCAGCTGAGCAAATTAAGGTGATGCTCATTCAAGATCACCCAGTTCATATCAGGAACTCATGAATTCATACAAAAGAGCAGAAATTTATAATTTTCTTGCTGGTTTTGCAATCCGTTATTGATGGGTCCAGAGAGTCTGGACTTGGTTAAACAAGATATTAGTCAAATCTGTAACAAAAACATCAAACATCAGCTCATCTGAAGCATTAAGGGCATTAATGATAAGTGATTAACAATAAGATGAAGGGTGCATTAGTGACAAATTGTCTGCAGACATAATCAAAGTTACGAAAGTTGTACAGAGGAGTTAGTGTCATTTGGACTATAATTTGCAAGCAATGATTTTGCTTCCACGATTAACATTATAATATCTTGCAATGCTTCCTCCATCCTTTCAGATAATAAGTGTGAATGGCACCATTCATCTTTCAGCAATTGGCTCATCTTCTCATTGATTACAGACCTCGTTCTTTGTATTTCCTCTATTGTCTTGGATTCTGCCTGCAATTCTCCCTCCAAAATAATTATCTCGGCATCCCTCAAATCTACTTCAAACACAGCCTGTTGGAATTCAAGAATCATGTTGTCAAATTCGGCCTTTCCATTCTCTCTAAATTCCAAGAGCATGCTCTTCTCTCCAATGACGCCTTGAAACCCAAGCTCCATCTGCTCTACAGTCTTCAAGCCTTTTTGTATTTCCATCTCTACCACATGTATCCTACTCTCTACTTTCTCATACTTGTTATTCACATCTTCAACTTCCCTTCTTATGATCTCAAGCTTTTCCCGACTCTTGCTCATCTCAGTTTGCAGCTTTATTTTTTCTTCCTCGGATTTCAGTAATTCAGTTGCTTTACCACTGAACTGCCAATTTCTCTGTGAGGAAACATTCTCTGTTTTCTCTACATTATCAATGACCAATAGAACCTTCTCATTCTCCCGTCTCCTGTTTTCTTCTTCAAGTTTTGATTTTAAGCAGGCAAAATGGTTTCTCAATTCAACTTCAGATTGTTGAATCTTTCTTTGAGCTGCTTCGATGTCATTCTTGTGGGCTTGGAGGCAGGCTAATTCTTCTTTCTTTTTGTTTAGGTAAGACTCTGCAGCATCTAACCTTGCCCTTGCTTGAACCTCTCGTTGTTCAAAGTAAACAACTGATGATGATGAGCTCAATAAAGAGTATTTGAGAGCCAATAGCTTCTTATTGACTAACAATCTTTTTTCATGCCTCTCAGAAGAGAGAAGTTTAAGAGATGTAAACTTTTCCTGCTTGACTCGAATTGCATCTTCCATTGTTTCAATTTCCCTTGAAAGCTTATTAACCTCACCAATTGCTTTCTCAAGAGAACAGAATACATTTGCAGCTTTGACAGAATCTGAAAGCTTTTGTTGTGCTCCATCCAGCTTCATCCTAACCAAATTAATATCTTGTGTCAACCTCACATCAACTTCTGAGGGCTTCATTTCTTTGACAGAATTATTTCCATCAATACTAGCAGTTTCATCCGATTGGAGACGTTCATTTTCTTGGTGTGTCCCAGGGTGTTCGCTGGACACATCTTGCACAGTTAATCTGGGAAAACTGGTTTCCCCCATCAAAATTTCTGTCCCACTGTAGATACGAGGTTCATCAGAATTGACACATTCCCCTTCATCCACCTCAACAAGCTTTTCTGGGCAAATAAAATCCCCTTTTAAGTCGATGCTGTTACGTCCACCAGAAACAAACATTCTTTTAAATTCATCCCTCTCCTGCATAGCATTCTCATAGAGACCCATTAGTTTCTCATTTTCTTCGTGCATTTCCATCAGTTGATGCTCTAGGTTCTCAATCACCTTTCTCATCTCAATTTCTTCATTCTCTTCTGCAGTTTCAGTAAAACCACCATTTCCATTATCTTCATTGTTGTCTACTTGAGCATTGTCAGCTTCAGTAAAACCACCATCACCGCGACTGTTATCTTCATTGTTAGCTTCTGAGGCTTTCTCAGCTTCAGCAAAACCGTTGTTGCAGCCATCCTCATTGTTTTCTTTTTGAACATTCTCGTCTTTACTGCTGTTCCTGTTATTAGTCTCTGCAACTGCTTGCTCATACAGTTCAATCAATTTGTTGTTGTCTTCAATTAAGACCTTAAGCTTCATCCGCAATTCATCATTCTCTTTGGACAAGATAATTGCTGTTTCATGTGCTTCTGCTTCTCTTTGACTTGCAGCAGCAATAGCATCAACCATTGTTTTAAGCTCTATCTGGTCATTGAAAGCAATATTGGCCACATCACCTGCTAGAGACGGAAGCTCAATTTGCAATTTCTTTGTTTCTTCTTTCACATCTCTAGATGATCTCTCTTTCTCTAACTCTGTAACCAATTCATTAACATGCCTGCAAGATCGGTGTCCAGGAAGGAAAATCATTGTTAAAAATAAAATTAACTCAAATAAAAATTCTAAAAGAGGAAAACAGTTACAATGTAGGACATAAATGCCTAGAATTATCCATAGGCAGTACTCTATCATACTATTTTCTCAAGTATGTAAAACTGACTATGAACATTGGCTAAGCTAGGACTTAAGGAAGGTTAGGGTTAAAGTTAATGAATTCCAACATGAGTTTTTTCAACTTCTATTCTCTCCCTCTCCACTCTCACTTTCCATAACTCTTTTTTTTTTCTATTGGCAATTATGCATATGAAGCATGAAGTAATTAAACAATTGAACCACTACCTTTCCAATTTTTCCTTCTCTTCGAGACATAAGTTTAGTTTCTTGTGAAGTGTGTCCATTTCTGCCTGGTTTTGAATTGCCTGAGATAAATAGAGATTTTGTTTGTAAAATTAAAAAATGCAGAATAGGGAAACCATTTATGTAAAGTATAACCAAACTAAAGGTAGAACCAATAGAACACCTCCATAGTGAAAAAAAAAAAAAAAATTATTTACCTGCATACGAAGGAATTCATTCTCTTCATTAATTGTGGAGTGCCAAGGTGATGCTGGCTGTTACATTCAAAACATATTTCCATAAGCAAGAAAACTCAAAGCAAACATAGATCTCACATAAGTTATCTACATCTATACTAAATAAAAGAAACTGCCCCACGGGTGGATGCTTAAGTGAAATATCAAAACACCCTCTATTATTATAAAACAAAAATCAGGGGTCATTTACTCATTTTAGGAATCTAATTTACTAACTAATACTCTCCTAACTGCCCCACGGGTGGATGCTTAAGTGAAATATCTAAACACCCTCTATTACTATAAAACAAAATTCAAGGGTCATTTTCTCATTTTAGGAATCCAATTTACTAACTAATACTTTCCCTTAACTGCCTACTTATAACTTTCCTAATGAGCAGTTTCCATGTATCCTCCTAGTGAGATACACATTTAAACAAAATGTAACTTTATTAAAAATGCCATAAAAATGACATGTTTGTGTAATTTCCCAAATCATAAATTGACGTGTGCCCTTTATTAAAAAAATCAAATTTTAAAAAATAAAAGCACCTACAAAGCTTGTGCACACAACTAGTATCTATACTTCTTAACATATATCTACACACAAACACACACAAATGAGGCCATTCTTACACTTTGTGAGCTGGCATAAAATAAAATTAAAAAAATAAAAAATAAAAAAACAGCCCGGTGCACAAAGCATGTGTTCACAAAAGGTGATCTACAATGTTGGATTAAAAGTTCACCTCATGCCCTAATTGCTATCAAATTTGGGCTCTACTGATCATGGATGGGTCTATTCAAAGCAGCCATAGTTGGAATCCTTGAAATACTTGGAAAAAAGCCTCAAAATTTTCATCTTAATGCTTACATTGGACCTGACCATGACCAGGATTGGGCCAATAGACAAAGCATGAGATGTACTTTCAACCAAATGTGGAAAGTACCATTGTGGTTCTTTTCGGATTCATGAAAAAAGGTGCACCACGATACCAGGTGTGAGGATAACATACCTACTTCTCTGTCTCTTTCTATGCATGCACATGTTTGTATGGTCGTTGTGTCCATGTATGCATGCAACTATGTATGTATTCAATATAGCATCCTCATTAGATGCACATCTGAAAGGAATCTTTCAGGAAAAAAAAAATTACTAGAGTTGAATTTCTTGTTCGTACAAGCTGCTTAGTGAAGATGATGATGATGATGATGGAACTTTTGACTAAAACATCATTTTTTAGTGCTAGCATAACGTTTAAACATATCCTAAGTCCATATTCATAAAGGATCCATAAAGTTCTAAGTTTCAATCTGCAGCCATATGGAGTTTGCAATTTGGTAACTGAAAAAAAAAAAAAATTGCAAATTGGAATTTCCTGCCAAGTTGACTAGAAAGATGATTGAGCTTCACCTTAACACTGTTTTAGAAAGCACCAATGACATGAAATTAAATTTTAAAATTATTAGCGGTATCCTATGGTTTCTATGCACTAGTCACTTTAAATTTGTATATGCTGTTGGAACAAAGTTTCTGAATTGGATATCAAATTTGGATTTTCATGTCCACTTCAACAAACAATATCCATAGCTCACTCAACATTCCTTCACATCAAAGATAATTCTAAAAACAAAAATCCTGATAAGCACAGACAATATGGCCAACAAGTAGATAATAAAATGTGTTTTAGTGTAATATTTAATTTACATTTCTTGCCTCATGTTTTAAAATATAAATGCATAACAAGAATAATCCTTGTCTAAGCACATGATTTGTGACTTGTGATCTTACCTGAGTAAATGTCAGTAAATTAGCATCATCTTGGACATCTGCCGACATGTCTGAATTTCCCTTCTACAGCATGAAAAAAAATTTAGAAGTTGCCAAAAATCTTCTTTTGCAAAATGATTCTATTTGAAATTTCATAACAGAGCTTAAGAAAAACCTGAACTATTGAGGGACCAGTCTCATGCATAAGTTTCCAGTCAAGTGCTTCTAGTAACTGCATATTAATCACAAGAAAAGATCACCATCTACAAAATTGTAGGACACAAAATACAATACTAGAAATCAATGAAAAATAAGATTATTAGGATCATATTTGCACCTTATTCTCTAATACAGTGATCTGTTCATTCAGCATGTCCCGTTCGCCCTCCTCACAAAATGACTTCAACCTGTGGGTCAGAATATGTTTCAGATTAAAACTAATAAATAGATAAAAAAAAATGTTAATGAAGATTCCTAATATATATATATATATATATATATATATATTTATATTTATATATACACACACAACAGCAATGAGAGTAAGAAAAAAAAACCAGAATATATAGGCTGTTAGATTTGTAATGATATTTCTCATTTCAAAAAAGTGCATTTTTCTGAAGTCACTACAGAAAACATGAATCATCAGTTATGCATTAGGGCGTATTTTTCATGTCAGCTTTACAATATGTTCATTTTCCTTGCATATTTTTGGCTCCAATTTTAACTGTTTTTATTCTTAACACGTATCATGATTTGTCCTAAATTTTTATGTGGATGCAGGCTCAAGGATTCCTTTTATCAGAACAAGTAATCAGAACATGCTATTTTCCTAAAGGTTATAAAAATGTCGGTTAAACGCGAGATAGAGGATAAAATATCAAGCAGTAAAGATGATTTCAAGTATGTGAAAACAACAATACAGACCTTCGAATTTCTTCTTTTAGTCGCAAATTTTCCATAGCAAATCGCGTCGCTTCTTGGTTCCGATCAACCTGAGTGCGCAAGACTTCTATTTCCTTTAAATGTTCCTCCCTTTCTTTCAACAAGTGTGTCTCAGCAGATATTTTCCCAGAAGCAACTGCCTCCAGCCTCTTTATTCCAGCTTCTCGAAGTCGTAGCCTCATTTTCAGCCCTTGTATCTCATCTTCTCTTTGTTTGGCCTGATTCATCCCAAATACCAGAATTATCTTTAGTAAAATAGCAAGAACTCATTTCTTTAAGAAGAGCACAGAGACTATGATCCACAGCTTGTTTTAAAAACAAGAAAGAAATTCAGTGACTTTGTGTGTAATGTGATAACAAATCACGTAAATATTAATGCTACATTAATCTTCTTAAAATCTTCTTTTTTCCCTCCCATATTTAATGCTAAAATCTGAATCCTTCATATTTCCCCTGTGATCTTACATCCCAATCTTGAAAATGATATTGAATGCTATAAATCTCAAAAGTGTCGTCATGAAAATAAACATAAACAATATGGAATTTGTTTACCAGTTGCATAGCAGCCTGATTTTCAGCAGCCAAAGCCTGAAATGCAATATCTTTATCTTTTTCCCTCCTGAAAGCCCCAACAAGGGCGACTTCATAATCTTTCTTCTAAAAATTACAGAAAAACTAATGTGAACCAGTGAAATCAGACCAAATAATTTTGCAAGATTAAGAGGGAAGAATATTACATGTGACATCCTTTTATCAGTCGCAAGTGGACTGAAGGACCCCTGAAGACCTTCCCACTTAAAGCATCCAGGAGATCCTGGAAAAGATGCTGTCAAAGTATCATTTTCCTGATTATCAGCTCCTCCATTGACTAAACCTCGTAGACGAGACACTTCTTTCTGAAGAAAATGCAAATTAAATACTTAAGAACATCTTCAGCTCACAGGAAGATAACACTAAGTAAGAGGAGAATCGCAACCAATGTTTTCCCACAAAAAAAGGCAGTGGAAGAAAGGCTTGATTCACCAACTTAAATGGGAAAAATAAAAAACAACCACTAGTAGACGGCAAGAAAATGTTGAGTAGGAATTTCAGAAGACAAAGGTAAAAGAGTTGAAATGTGTAAAATATATATTAACAAATTGAAATCTTTTAAGACAATTTGACAATTTCCAGTAATGTCACAGAAAAAATTTGCCAATAAACCCACCAAGATGAGGCAACTGATAGACAACTATGTTAAATAACCATGTAAAGCATCAAGATCATTAGATGCACATAAATATAATTAATTAAATAATTGAAGCAGACCAAGATCTGTAAATATTCAGTATGTTGAAGGATTTTACATGTAGTCTCAACATGTAACAACTAGAACAAGCATGGTCCCAGACATCTACGGTATGTGGTTAATTTCTTTTTTGCTTGGTATAATTATGTGGTTAATTGTTTGTTAACTAATTGCACAAACTCACATTTGTAAATAATGCTATGCAACTCAGTACAGTAGAGATTTTCATGAAAGCACAAAATGGAACATGTACAATGTGCAACCATGTATCGTATTTATCAAGCAATTAATGTACAAAATCCTTACTGAGAATTATATGGACCAAGCTAGTACAGAGTCCAGGGAAGAGTTTCTCTAATCCTCTGACAAAGAATATTGGAAGCTAAACATTGCCCTATGACTACAAATCCATATAATCTGTACGACTAGAGGATAATTTTGACAGGCACTAAGAGATAAAATAAATATGCACTATACCTTGAGTTGCTGAATCTGTATCCTCATGGCAAGGACATCTCCAGATGCATCTTCATTCACAATTGCCTAAGAAATGTGTATTCAAATAGTTTCCAGTTAGCAATGGCTGAAATTAAGACTGAAAAAGTAATTATATTTTAAAAAATTAGCAGAAAAGCTTGAATGTCAAAATCAACCTATTTGAGTTCCATTAACATTGGATGTTCGAACAGTATGAAAATGAAAAAAATAATAATGGGGGAGATTAGAGCATTTCTCGCGTACAGTTTCAACTATCTGCACCAGAATTAGAGGATTTCATACCACCTTCTCCCTTACAGGCACGCACAATGTGCATGCTCCATGGATTCCCTATTTTTTAGTGCAAAAGAATATTTGTATTTTTGTTTTTTCTATTGTGCTCTTGTTGATTTATTCTATTTTTTAAAGAATAGAATAAGAGAAATTGAATGGGCATTTTTGAAAATTAAAAAATTCAGAACTTTGGGAATTCAAACCATGCTTAAAAAGTAACTGTATAATGGCTAATCCTCTTTCTATTAGTAATATATAACAAGTTTAAATTTTAACAGCAAACAAAAATAACTAAATGACCACATTCCAATTACATACGTTGTTCTTAATGAATTTAGCACGCTGTGCAAACTTTAGTGTGCTTAATGTCTCCAGTGAACAGCTGCAAGAGGCCCAAAATATTGTTAAATACACATGAATTTATATAAAGCAAAGAAAGAGAAAAAGATGAGAACGAGATGAAATTGATGTGATATAATAAATTTTGCAGTGATGAAAAATTTACAGATGCTATAGGACCAGAGACTACTCAGTTTAGAAACACAAGATATTTTCAGCTGGTAGAATGGATGGAAATCCTAGATGCTAGATGCAAGAGGCTTAGAAGCTAGAAAGGAGAACAATAAACATAAGAATCACTGACCAATTAGAAGGACTAATATTTGCAATTATAGTTGTTTTTGAATTCCCTCCCAAAGAGTCCTGATAAATATTAGAAAAAAAAAAAAAGATAATCAAAATCATGCTTGAAGAAAGTCTTTGGTCAATACACAAATTAACAAAAAAATGGCAAAAATACTGCAGTTGTATAACAAGTATTCAAAGACAGTACAGAACAAGAGCTCCTGGCCATTTGTTTGACTATACTGCAGTTGTATAACAAGTGTTCAAGAAACATTTTTCACATTGAATTACTTTATAATAGATATCTTGTACACTTGAGTCCTGTGACATTTATTGCATTTGCATATGTAAGTAAATTTTCTTGGAAAAAGAAAAAAGGAAAGAGAAAATGCTTTTTTCATTCTATGCATTGACATCAACACTTCCTTCCATTGCCACTCAAACTCACTCTTAATAAGTAGGTGATAGAAGTACTTCACACAGCTCAACTAAACTGCATTTGTTGTAATAGCATTAGAAACATGTATTAACATTAGAAATATGTTTTAGAAAGTCTTTGGTCAATAAAAAAACTCAAATATCAAATTAACAATAAACGGAAAAATATATTGCAGTTGAATGACTAGCACTTGAGGGCGGGCCTTGGATCAACAGTAAGGTTGCTCCTTTGTGACCGGTTGGTCATGGGTTTGAGTACAATGAAAAGAGCCTCTACATAAAAGTAGGGGTAAGGGTGCGTACACTGTGATGATCCTCCCCTTACCCTTGCGAAGCAGGGAGTCTAATGGCCCAGGAACACCTTTTTAGTTGTATGATTAGCATTTAATGACAATGTATAACAAGAGCTCCCAAATGTTGATGTGACTGTGTGAAATAATAAACAGTAAAATCTATTCAAGTAACACTTTTAACATTGAGTTGCCTTTTAATAGATATGCCGTACATGTCACTTTAATTACACTTGCACTTATGAGTAAATTTTCTTGGGAAAAAGGAAAGAGAGAATGTCTTTTGATTTGAAGGATTGACATCAACAAGTCCTTCCATTGCCACTCTTAACTCACTCTTGACCTAAAGGGGGCTAGAAGTGATTCACACAGCTTATCTAAACTGCACTTATTGTAATAAAATTAGAAATATGCTTGATTCTTTTGCAGTCTTCCAGACAAGGATAACTACTATATAAAATTAAACATTGCACAGAAAATATAAACTTGTTAGACATAATTTTATTGCAAAAAGTGCATTTCAAGGGGAAAAAAAAGTTTAACGTGCGTTACTTAGCTAAAGGTGATATTGACTTATGACCAACCTACTCAGGAAATGTTGTTTGCATTGTAGCTGTAATAATCAATTAATGAACTCTATACCTGAAGCAAAAATGTGAGTTTTGAATCCCGGTAAGGAACATGGAGTGACTTCCCGTTAGACATGTTCACAAGGTTCATAATCACAAGTCTGCAAAATTACAGAACTAACTCAATGAAATGGTTATTCTAAGAATAAAAGGCAAAGAAGCAAACAAACTAAGACCACACAACATACCCCAATGTTGAAAGGGACTTGTTTATGTTGGTAGCTTCCTTCAAACGGTCTCCTTCAGCACCAGAACTCTTCTGCCTGTGCCCAAATCATACATAATACAGATATATGTACATGCATTTAAAAATTATTCCCTAATTGTTCTGCATACAAATTTTTTTCCATATTTTAATTCATCATTTATTTCAATTATATTACCTTTCAGAGCCTGCCAAGTCTACTAGATTGAGCCGAGCAAACCGATGGTGAGCCACACCTTGGGCTTCCCACTAAAAAAATACGAGTTTATAACTTTCAAATAAAATTAATCAAAATAAAATAAAATTTGCTCAAGTATAGTTTGGAAAGACAAGAAAAATAAAAAAAGGAAAAAGAACAAGTTACTCACCTTACTTTCAATGGTGCATGTGAATACACTATGAGATCGGCTGCTTGCACGATTCATATTAGTGGCAGCTACCTTTCTATTTGCAGCACCCTTAAGAAAATACAAAATTGACCTCAAAATTGTTGGCATGGAAAACAAAAAGTACCATCAACATAGAGATGGTCTTTCTCACTGATTAAAAATAGATAAGAATATAGAGAGTCACTAATATTAGTGAAAATTTAATTCTGGTGTCTATATCATGGAATGTAGGAAATAATGCATTCATAAAATCTTCCTCACTCAATGAAACATGGTCATCCATAAACTCTCATTTTTAATAATTATAAAAAAAAAATTGATGTGTTTCTAGATTTAGTTTAATAATTATTAAAATGAAAAAGTACTAATGTAGGAAGGAAAAGGGAGTTGGTCCTACAAAACAACCACTATTTTCATCTTGGCCCACTAATATGTGGGAATGGCATACCATTTCCTATGCATATGGATCACCTATAGGCAAGAAATAGCAACCAAAACAAGAAGAAAAGGATTAGATTAAAGGGTTTATTTTGGTTGCCTTGATCCACAATTTTTCTGCATCTTCCTTTTGTCCTAACAGCACCCTCCACCTCAGCTAAATCATGATCTATAATTTAGAATTGTTGAAAAAAATTGAAAAAGTGAAATAACTGTAGTAAGAAAGAAGGAGAAGGAGGTATAGACCATGTAGAATAACTTGGATTGAGGAATTATGAAAGAATTTGACATCATTCAAACATTCAAACTTCAAAGAGTGTTGCCCTAAATTTAGTAGAATGGTTGAAAAGGGATCATATAGCCAACCCTACCTAGTGAGACTTAAGACTTTGTTGCTCTTGGTGTTGTTAAATAGGTTCTCTTTTTTGGAAAGAGGCAAGAAAGGTATATTGATAAATAGAAATGTATAACAGAGGTTAGAGTAGCTTAAGAAGCAAAACAACTATCAAATACAGAAAAACTAGAACATTTTCCTCTTAACATTGTTAAATAGGTTTGGTTTGACTATTATTGACATTTAAGATTATCATTATAGACCTGCAAATTCCATAGTTACAGGCGAAACAATCATGAAGAAGCCGTCAACATCAATAAGAATCAAGAAAATTAAAATTATACATAATATTACTTTATATTATATATTATATGAAGGAGCTAAGGTCCCAAAACATTTACAAACCATCCATTAGATCTATGTTGACGAAACAATGCTAGAACCTCCCCAATTTGAAATTATCATCATAATGGCATATTTAGAAGCAATTCTATAAAAACTATGGATTTAGGAAATGAGAAGATACTCAGTGTACCATAATCTTCACAAAAAAATGTCCAAAAAAAGGTTTCAATTTAATTTCTTTATTTTCAGATCCAAAATAATTACTATACTTTCACTTCTAGAAAAAACATTTTCTATATATTTTCAAAAGAGTAGCTCTTCACATGCCTCTCGAGTTGGTTTAACTTTCAAGAGCCACTATCAACACCCAATCTCAATTGCAATTTGTTTCAGAGTCTAAAGTCTGCAAAAATAAAAAAATAAAAAAATAAAAAAAATCATATTTCAGCTTATACCTAATTAAATATTAAGATTCATGCCCAAAACATATGGAAGTAGTTGTTACTATCTAAAAAATGCAGCCCCATTAAAAGATGCTTAGTATACAAAGCAATATTTAAAAAGGTAATGACAAACCTGAACAAGTTGCTGGATCACATCTCGAGCACTTGCAACTTCCATTTCCTTGAGATTTTCTACATAAACTCCTTTCTTGGTGTCTTCCCTTATCTGTACCACAAATACCATATCTCGGATGTTACAATTTTTCACCATAGAGGAAATATAAGAAATTGTTTCCCTATTTGATAGAAAAATAAATTTATTAAGAAAGAAAAAGAAAAATATAAGAAACTTGACTTCATAATAAACATAAACCCAAAATAATTGTGAACATAAAAATCCCTTTTAACATGAAGAATGTAGTGGGTCATAAAATGGTGTTCCTATGGTCAGAAACGAAAAAACAGATGGTAGATTAGTACCTGTAAATTGGTAGAGGATGGATCCAAAAGATCAAGAATCTGTTCATTGTATATTTCCAAAAATGAGCATTTGCAGGTAAATCTTAATTTCTCATCTCTGCGTGTCTCTTTTTCCTGTCACAGCAATAAACATGTAAAAAAATTTGCATTTAAAGGCTTCAACATGGAAAAAAAAATTACAATGGATAATATAGTTTCACCTGTGGAGAGTGAACCCCAAAAAATACAAACAAAGACTTAACTTATCAAGTGTAGTCAGGCTAACCATAAAGGTTAACAACCAAGAATTAATTAACTTCTAATCAGAGGCTTAGCAGTTGATCTCCACATCCAAAAGCCTTTAATTTGCGCATGGGATTTATGAATATAATATAGTTAAAAACAATTTGATTTGTTTTTCCAGAAGGCCATAAATTTGCATACCAGGAGGCTCTAATAAGTAGAGAATACTGAAACAAATACACGAAACTTAGAATTAATTGAACGCATAAAAATGACAAGAAAATTGAGAAGTTCTCCAAATTACATTACTACATATAAAGAATGAATTTTTTGTTAGTAGTAACTAAATTACAGAGCATTTCTTTACCTAAATTTTCAGTATGAAAATTGATCCTTTATCTTATCTAAAATTTCTTTTTGTAATCTGTTAACTGTTTGAGAGCATCTATGACTATGATTAGACAAAAAAAAAAATCTCCCAAAGCCAAAAATTGCATGATTTTGTTGTCTCCCTTAAACTAAAATGAGGTTGAAATAAACAGGTGCATACCTTTTGGATTCTTGAAAATAGGAATTCAAAAACTCTAGGCGTCATACCACAGTCGACACTATGTCTTCTAGTGCCTCCTTCAATGTCTCCCAACATCGTGTGAGTCTTGCCACTTCCAGTCTACATTTAACAATATAATTTAGAAATGAAAAAATAAAATTACACTTAAACAATGATTTAAATTTAAGTATGGTATGTTATATAGAAAGTTTAAGCATCATTATTGACAATTTTCTAATGAATAAGAGTTTTCATAGATAAATAGTCATCATTGCTGATAAAAAGAACTAGACCACAATTAAGAAGGTGAAATGAGCTCACTTGGCCATATGCAAACATACAGCTGTTGTAACCTTCCATACAGTTATCCACCATTGGTAATCCAGCCACTTTGAATAGCTTTTCCTGGTGTCACTTAAATGAATGATGACAATGATATAACAAAGCATATTAAGAATGAAATGAACAATAAAAAAAACATTGTAAACAATACCTGGCTAACATACTCATCTGCAACAACATCAAAAGTGAAACGAGATTCAGGATGCCCTGTCCAAGTAATTGTTTGACAGCTCTCTTGCCTAACACATTTGTTATAGCCTTGTAGGGATATTTCAAAACTACTAAGAGGACGGATTCTAATAATCACCTGCACACATTTTGAACAAATAAAACCAAAAACAAGTTGCACATGTATAAGTTTTTTAATATAAAGTTAAAACAGCAGAGTGACTTGCGATTTTTAAAGGTAAAAAAAAAACCTGAAGATTATTGACATTTTTAGGGGCAAGAATACTACCTAAAGTAGGTATTGTACTTGTTTTATACTGCGAGAAAGTAAATTCTAGAGGTCTTATAAAGGTATTAAAACACAATTTAACCAGTTGCAGATCCTTGTGACACAAGTATTACTTATATATTCTTATTTATTTAACATCTATTATTAAGTTTCTTACTATATAGGCATAGGCATGTTGCTGGCATTTTTTAATAAAATTATAATAAGGAAAAATTCAAAAATAACAAATAGAATGTAAGAAATTTTAACTTGAAGCATATTTAGTATTTTATTCACGTTAAGACCCGATATACACTATTGGCCCACAACTTATCAGCTTAAGCTTTCAGGTCAAATGGTAATCTAACATGGTATTAGAGCCATGCTTGTGAGGAGGTCTTGGGAGTATATATATTCTTGTTGACAATGTTTATCACTGTTTCTTAACTATTATATTCTTCCCCGTGGTGGTTGTTTTTTCATTTGCTTTTTATCTCTCCACAACAAGCTGGGCAGCATTTAAGCTTTAAATGAACGAAACACTTGACTGACTAAGTGCAGGATAGCGCAAAAAGTATTGGTCTATCCATCAAATTTCACCTCATGTATTGATTGAAAAGATTGAAACTGACAACGTTGTTTGCCAAAATTAGATGCCCCAATTCAGAACGTTCTTCAGCTTATATCAGAACTACTTTCAAACAAAATTTCAATTTTTTACACAAATTTCATGATACAAATGCATATCACCTCACAAGTACCTAAACAGAGAGAATATCTCAATTCTTTCCTTGGCTTAGGCCCCTAAATTATTTCGAAGGGCAGTTAACCCAAACCCCCACTTGCAAATTTGATATCTTCGCTACTTCCGATAACTCAAGTTTTTCTTTTTTCTTTTGCTGTGTATGAACCCACTTATGTCTGCATGACATTTAAATTTCATTTGCATATAAATATACGATGTTAAAAATTAAAGACGCTTCACCCGGATAACATTACAAAGACACCAAATCATTAAAAAAAAAAAAAAACACTAAAATTCAAGAAGTTTAGATTTATTTCCGTTCCTTTTACTTTCTCAGAAATCAAACAAAAAAATACCTGTACATTGTGATCCTTCCAGAAAGAGGAATCTTCTGGCAACTCAAAGCTCTGGCTCGACGCTGCCGTGCGATCATCTCTGTCACTGGCATTCCGAATTGCCGAGGAATTGAAAAAATTATCCTTCGAAGCGGACTTGAGAAGGAATGGGGAACTCGGAACAATGGGCAATGCCTCCGACGACGAGTCGTGGAATCCGAACCGGCTTTTGATCGCACTTGCCGCCTCTGATATGAACGGCATTGTGCTTTCTCTGTTTAGTCAAGCTTGTGGATTCTTGGAATCGGAGAAGCAAGCCCAAAGAACTGAACTACTCTAGGGTTTTGAGAGCAAAATCCGCAGAGAGAGAGAGAGAGAGAGAGAGAGAGAGAGAGAGAGAACATTGACAACTGGGAGGGAATTGGGTTTTGAGACGACAGCGATCGGACCGTCGGGGTGGATTTCGATGGACGGTCAGGATTGAATGGATTCAAATTTGTATACCGTTTGTGTTTGGGTTTGAAAATTTTAAACACGGAGGGCGTAGTGGTTCCGGTGTGCGAAATTACGGAAGTGCCCCGGGATTCAAGCTGGGCCGGACTGGGCCGGGCCGGGCCTAGCCTAGTTAGCTCATCACTCGGTCCGCCTGCGGTCCCCGCCCTTAACTTTTAAGCCCATGTATCCTTTGTATATGCCTTTATTTATTTTTTATAAAATCAGTTAAATTTTATTTATTATTTTTATATAATTATAGTTGAGTTTAAATTTTTTTGTGCTACTAAATTGAGTTTTTCCCGTTTTATTATTAATTTAAAATAAAATATTAAATAATATTCTATTTGGGAAAAATTTTCCCAATTTAATGCTTGCGTAATCTTGCAGCACTAAGTTGCGAGATTTTACACGCGTCACAAATGCAGAAGCCCTAGTCAAGCAAATCTTGCAATTTTGTTCTACGAGATTTAAACACGCGCCAGAAATTGGACAGTTTTGTCAATTAAATCTCGCAGGTTGGTCTTGCGAGATTTAAACATACGTCAGAAGCTAGACAACTCTGTTAATTAAATCTTGCAGGACCAACTTGTGAGATTTACCAAGTATATATTTAAATTAAAAATGCATTACATCCAATTAAAAAAACAAAGTATTCCAATTCGAAGTTAATAACTCAAAATGTGTTTTAATTATAATTTTAAAAAAATTATAAAATATTTTTCCTTCGAATTGAATGAATGAATTGTTAATTTAGTTTAATGTCCAAACATATAGAATTAAGCAAAAATCATATGCATGAAATTTTTTAATTTCTTCTCCTTTAACAATTATCATGCTTTAGATTTTTTTTTCTTTACTTATAATGCTTCTTAAAACAATATGAACGGATTAAATGCTATTCATTGCAATAATCAAATTTACAAATTTTATTTTTTATGAGAATTCACATATATATTGTATATACCAAATTTTTTTCGGAGATTTAAGGTCTTGGGTTAGCCATGTTCTCTCCCTCACTTTTTGTGTATATTTCACATCTCACTTCGGCTTACATATTTTACATGTGAAAATGCGAAAATATCTTATAAACAAGAGTTCATAAAAGTCCATTTATAAAGATAACTTCAGACCATAAGTGCATTTGAATTGCATCACAATGTAAGGATTGGTAATTTAAGATAAATATAAGTAGGCATCATAGAACATATGATGGTGCAAATATATATTTTTTTATATAAATTTCAATATAAAATAAACAACTTTTTAAATTCCATAATGAAAACATAGTGCTTATGTTGGATAAAATCATATAAGTTTTTTTTGTTTTTTTTCAAAGTTTACATTTCTTAAATGTCATTCTTGATAATATTATATGAAGTGTGCACAAGACACATGGTTATACAAATGAAATGAAAATAATCAATGATATACAAATGAAATAAAAATAATCAATGCTATACAAATGAAATAAAAATAATCAATGATATACAAATTAAATGAAAATAATGTTATAGTACTCGGTGCCACAACGAGGTCGTCTCTAGGGTCGTGGTGGCTACCGTCTGCGTCTACCCTCTCCCTGCTGGTTATATGCATTAGGTGTCTTATCCCGTCATCCTGTATATGGATCATCTCTGCCAAGAGGTACTACGTAATCATCATCCATGCGAAGTGCACGCGGAGAGAACTGATATGATGTCTCTGGACGAGAATGAGGCGACATAGCGGGTGCATTGACCTCCTCCCCACCGAAAATGCCGTTCAATAAAAATGACATCGATGGGGTGGCAGTAGAGTTAGATGGGGCGTCAGCCGGTCTACTGGACGGTGTTAGAATTAGTGTATTCCCAAGAGGGGGGGTGAATTGGAATTTTAAACTTTTCTCCTAGGTTGAACTAGATGTTAGCTAAATATTACAACCTCGGGTCTTTTTATGCAATTCTAAATATGCAGATAAATATACTATACAGATATTTAAATCAAGCGCATCATTCAAATAATAACATACACGTGCGGTTAATATGAAGTGCAGAAATATGAACAAACACACGATATGTTATCAGGGTTCGGCCAACTGTGCTTACGTCCCTGCCTCTAACTCACAAGCCCGAAGATTCCACTAATAGCTCACTTAAGGGTGAGCGGCACTAATTACAACCAGGTCAATTAGCATAGGGCTGACCTTAACCTTAACCAGGTCAATTAGCGGGGCTGACCTCAACTTACACCCCTTAACAAGATGGCACACCTAACTTTCCTAATCGGGTCTAAGCCAATCCGGGACTATTCCACGTCTCCCTCTTCAGGCCCGTGCCTGGAATACAACAGTTTTGCTCAATAAATGAAACGGTACAGTGATTATGCTTTCAAGCAAAGCAGATGTGTACCCAACTACGTGCAATTACATACACCACAATATGATTTAATATGTAAGCTCAGTATGGTTCAATATTTCAACTCTCAAAATATTTGCTATTAGTGTAATGAGTACTTGAGAGTGTCAACCAGTATGATCTTTGTATCACAATATGTGCTCAATCTAACAGCTCACACAAAGATACTAGGCAGATAATATATATATATATATATATATATATATATATGTATATTTCGATCAACAGATTTTCTCAGTTGTATGATGCTTAAGTAATATATATGTTTTGTTTGCAAAAAGAGTTTAATCTTTGTATTCAACGAATGATGTAAATCAATGAATATTGCAACAAAGATTTTTGTCACACAAACAAATATCTCTTCAAAGATTTATCAAGATGAAACACACTAGATATTTGAGAGTGATTTGAAAAAAAATTTTGCAACCAAAATCAAATATAAACTTCTCAAGATATTGCAATGACGATGCAATACTCAGAAGCTCCAATGAAGTTTTCTTAGGAAAGACTTATTGATAAAGTCACCTAAGAACACTTAAGGATGTGCTCTCAAATAAAATAATTTCACACAAGCACAATCTTGAGAGAGCAATCCTTAAGGAACAACAACACTTAAAGCACACTTACAAAAGTATTTGAGAAGTAAGATCTAGTAAAAATAAGTGTTGAAGGCTCAAAGATGAGTATTATGGGTTTTGGGATTTTCAGAGAATTTCTCCCTAATCAAATATGCTAATCTCATGCTAATCTTAGCAAATGATGGGCTATATATAGACATTGGAAGAATTATAGTCGTTAGGACATGTAGGGTATTATTAATGTTGTTTAAGATCATTTTAACCCTAATTAACCCTGTTTAAAAATGTTTAACTGCGGTAAAAATTAGGGCAACCCGAGAGGTCCGGTCGACCAGAACCATTTCGGTCGACTATATTTCATATGATTTGGTTTACCAGGACACTTTTGAACTGAAGACTCGGTCGACCGAAAGTGCCTGTCCAAAGGGTGATTTTCCATTTTACCGAGGTTTGGTCGACCATGACATTTTGAACTGAATGGTTCGGTCGACCAGACAGTTGGGACTTCTCTCAAGGACCTTTAGTCGACCAAGTAGTTGGTATTCATTTTTGTCTCGGTCGACTAGATGGTCAATTTGTTAACCACAAGAGGTTTCGGTCGACCAGGGATTTTGAACTACACTGGTTCGATCAACTAGGACCTTGGTCAACTGTTGACTCAGGCTTGTCTTGGTCGACCGGGGCAAAATGAATTGCCTTAGTCGGTCGACCAAAAGTGCATAATGTGTACATTCGGTCCTGTTTTGAATCACCCAAGCCCTAATCAAGTGCATAACATTCATAGGTACAATGGTGAGTGTCCTAAGGTCATTTATGTCCAATTAAAGACACCGAAAAAGTTCGATGTCAGTCGAAAACCCTAAGGTCACTTTTAGTTTATGGTTTGCTTTAATTTACTCAATAAACCATGCATGTAATGTGTGTACGCTTATTACAAACCAATCCCTATTTACTATTATAGACCAATTACACAACTGAATATATTACAATTAAACAAGAATTGGACTTCAAGCTTTACTTGCTTTGTGCCCATCTCGATCTTAACAATTTTAGTTCCTGCACAAAACCTCAAACACCCATTAGATACAATGAGTATTTGTCATAATCAAAACCGGCCGTGACCTATAAGGTCAATAGACGGTCCCGCAATATCAGCTGCACTGGAAGACACATATGGTGCTGACGAACCGAACACGTACTCCTCCTGTACAACCGGTGGCGAGGAGATGGGACTCACCGGACGACTAGAGGAGGCATGTCATCCTCCTCGTATTGGAGCTGGTCGACCTCCTCATACTGGTACATCAGGTCGAGCAGTTGGGATCCATTGGCCGTCCTCGTGGACAAGGTCCAATGCAGCACTCATCAATTAGTGGATAGTGGGATCTGGCGAGATTTAATTTGCCTCATGTAGTATGTTAGCCTGCAGGATACGAAAAAATTTGGTTAACCCATATAGATCGTAACGTATACATAACAAAAGGAAGTGTGAGTTAAAGTCTTCTTATGAGACTCAAATATACAGCAGCGGTCCTGTCGATGAAGCGACGTGTGATGGACCTATACCAGGTGAAGTATAGGTCATTTGGACACATCGGACCGTCCTCCGCCACTCCTGGTACGATGTACGCTCGCCGATGCTCCCACGTAGTCACGAATATCGCGTGTGTAGTCGCCCAGTCCGTGACCCCTTGACTGCGCGC
This sequence comes from Malania oleifera, assembly GCF_029873635.1. Taxonomy (NCBI): domain Eukaryota; kingdom Viridiplantae; phylum Streptophyta; class Magnoliopsida; order Santalales; family Ximeniaceae; genus Malania; species Malania oleifera. The sequence continues at coordinate 125,356,826 of NC_080418.1, forward strand.
ATCCATACCATGGAGGTTATCCCCAATTACATCTAACCCCGATGTCAGAAATCAATCAGGAATGCCCTGTCGATAACCAAACTGCCGCATGACTCGGTCAGGGATGGTAGCTTTACCGTGATCTCAAGAGGAGGGTGAATTGGTATTTCTAAAATTTAATCCCTAGGTCAATCTCCTAACACTAGTATATTCACAACCCTATGGTCAATCTAGTGCAAGTAAAGTAAATGTATACCAGAAAGTAAATAATGCAATTTAATTAATCACACAAGCACCAGAAAGCAATAAAGAAGGGGTGACACGCAGAAATGTTATCAAGGTTCGGCTAATTGCCTACGTCCCCGCCTTGGCTAACAAGCACAAGGATTACCACTATAACTTGCTCACTTAAACGGGTGGAGCGGCACCTATACAAACCACTTCAATTAGCACAGGGCTGATCTCAACCTTTTACAACAATCCTTACCGGACTGGATTAGTGCCCCCTCAGGCGACACCTAGAATCACTAAGATTTATAATCAAATGGTACAGATAAAAGTGCTTTCAAGTAAAGCAGATATGTACCCAAATGCGTTCAATCACATACACCACAAATGATTTAATATGTAAGCTCAGTGTGGTCCAATAGTTCAACTCTCAAATGTATTTTCTATCAGTGTAGTGAGTACGTGAGAGTGTCAACAACAATTTGTGTATCTCAAAATGTTCAATCAAACTTGTTCATATAGAATATCAAGTGAGTTTCAAGTATGTCCATCAGTAGGATGTCTAAATCACGAATATAATGTATATGCTTGGTTTGCAAAAACTATGCAATCTTTGTATTCAGCAAATGATATATACTTGAATAAATATTGCCACAAAGATTAAATATTACAAACACAAATATCTTTTCACAAATATATCAATATAGATTCCACAAGATATTTGAGTAAGTTTGAAAATATTTTTGCAAGCCAAAAACAAATACGAGCTTCTTAAGATATTGCAATACAAGTGCAATACTCAGAAACTTAGGAAAGTTTTCTTAGGATAGGCTTATGAGAAAACCCCCCTAAGAACACTTAGGTTTAGCTCTCAATGAAAATCGATTCAAAGACACAATAATGAGAGAGCAAACCTTTTTGTATAAACACTCAAAACACTTATAGAGGATTTAGGAACTTGAGAAGGTAAGCTAGAGTGCTTTTTAGAAAGAATATGGGTAGTAGAGAGTATTTGGCTTGAGAGAGAATTTTTGAATTTGTTTGCTTAATCTCGTTGCTAATTTTTCCAAATGAAGGGGTATATATAGACACCCCATGAAATATAATCGTTGGGGACCTGTTGGGAATAATTAGGAAAGTTTTAAATCATTTTAAAATAATTAACACTGTTTAAAATATTTTAACCATGGTAAAAATCAGGGCAACCCGAGAGGTCCGGTCAACCAAAAACCTTTTCGATCAACTGAAGTTCATATGGTTCGGTCGACCAGGACAAAAATGAACTTGGGACTCGGTTGACCGAAATGTACATGCTTAAGATGATTTTTCATTCTATTGAGGTTCGGTCGACCAGGCCTTTTTGAACTGGACGATTCGGTCGACTAGAAAATTGGGATTGCTCCCGAGGATCCTTGGTCGACCAGGTTGGTGGTATACAAATTCTTCTTGGTCGACCAAGAAGTCAAACTATTGACTTCAGAAGGGTTCGGTCGACAGGGCCATTTTGAACTACAAGATTTTGGTTGACCGAGTTGTGGTCAACTTATTAACTAGGACTAGGTTCGGTCGACTGGGGGCAGAATGAACTGCCAATGTCAGTCGTCCGAAAGTGCACAAAGTGTGCATTTCGGTCCTGTTTTGAATCACAAACACCTTATTCAATGTGCCTAACATATATGAGCATGAGTGAGTGTCCTAAGGTCATTTTTAGGTCCTTTAAACGACACCGAAAAATCCAGTTTCGGTCGATAGAACCCCTAAGGTCTTTCTAAGGTCATTTGGGTTATACTTGGTTTAAGCTTACGTATTATACCATGTATGTGATGTGTGTGTGTTTATTACAAACCAAAGACCCTAATTACTATTATAGACCCTTTACATGAATGAAACATAATATAACATGAGAAATTTGGTCTTCAATAGCAATTTGGTCTTTCAAGCTTCACTTGCTCCATGTGCATTATGATCTTGACAATTTAGGTTCTTGCACATAATCTCAAACACTCATTAGATATATAATGAGTATTTGTCATAATCAAAACCGTGCGTGACCTATAAGGTCAACAAGGGAGATACCACTCGATAATATGAAAGCATATGAGTGGCACTCGGGCTACCCAGAGGTCACTCCCAATTGCATAATGGGGAGGTAAGTCGGCTAGAATCTCATCCGTGTAGGGCCTACATAGGAACTGCACTTAAACATAAGTAAAAGTTAAGCGAACTATACGTAACTGAAAGAAAGAAAGAGAGTACTATGTGCTACACTTTTATTGGACTATACCTCATGCTCTCCGCGCATTTCCAATTCGAACCTGTACTAGGGCAATGTGTGTAGCGCAACTTACGATGCCCTCAAATCGTCCCTCCATCTATATAAGATGAAACGTAAGTTTACGAATGTAACAACTAGTACTACGAATTAGTATTCGTAGTACTTATAGAATGAATGAGGAGGGATAAATGATGTTTGTACTAACTGGTATACGAGTGAGAGTGGGTCAATTGGACGACCGTCCTGGCCCCTCTGAATATATAGGAAACCTCACCGCATAGGAACTAAGGACAAAAATCTCTCCCAGACCCAAACTTGTAGTAGGTGAAGTGGGCCAGCAATCTGTGTCTTTAAGCGGTGAGCGGCGTGGCACATCTCCCTGTAAAGCCACGCCAAAGTAGCGGACCCCCAATTGTACGAGCATATCACTCCCAGGCTCGCAAGGAGTGGAAGGAACATCAGATGCGCATAACTGTCTGAAACGTCACAAAATAGCACCCCACATACCAAACGTAACAAGTGGGCTCGTGCGTGGCATGCTATAGTATGTGCATCTGCATCTGTCGGGAGTTGACGAAACACATCCCCCTTAAGGAACCGCATACGGATGCGTGCACCAACCAACTAGCTGTCAGGTGGCGCGACTCCTAACAAACACTTGCACAGAGTATGTAGGGCGAGTCATCTTTGACGGTTTGTAAGTCCCTCTACTGGCTCGGTAGTAAGACCAGTAACGGGGTGCCTATCCATCGGCAACCCAAACAAAACGACGACATCCTAGAGTGTGATGGTCGCCTCTCTGTGAGGTAGGTGGAACATGTGTATCTCGGGTCTCCATCACTCCACCAAAGCTGTCACGAGATGCCAATCTAGTTGGACATGGGCAATCCGATAAATATCATAAAACCCTACATCGCATATCCAGCGAACGATGCGATCGTCTGCCTCCAACCAGCGCTTCGCAAACTGTATGCCCCTTTAGCAGAACAAGGGTTCGGCGTGCCCATCAACCCACTCTTGGCTAGCTCGGTGATCATCGCCCATCGTCAAGACACTCCGATCAGACGACCCTGGATCAATCCTACAAAATGCACCATCGTAATACAATAAATATATAAAAAAATAAGTGTACTAAAAGTCCTATAAGTGCATACGAAGTCAATGTGACGGTCTAACTGCATCCCTGGGTTGGGTCCTTCTCGAACACCTTGTGTGGTTATGTCCTTCTTGATGACATATGTTGCATGTGCTCCTCTTCTTACCTTCCCTTGCGTCCATCTTATTGTGTATACATGAGCTCCTAGGCCGACCTTTATGTAGAGCATATGCAATATTTTTCTGTATAGTTGGCAACGAGGATGCTGACCAGTACGCCTCATGCATAATCAAATGAAAATCCGTAGCATATGTTGCGTAGTGCTTGATAGTGCTCTAACATGACTCAACGTACTGCATAGCGTTCAGTCGTGTTTCTGCACATGCAACAAGAAGGTGGGAGCAGGGAAAGGGTAACGCTTGCCACTTCCCACATAAGCATTCACTTCTACCCTGAATGGGGCCCCAACTGCACGGTTGTGATGCTAAAACTACTCGTAAACCGGTTGAACGTCGTGACCAGTCGCCTTTAACTTCCTTCTTTCCATCACTAACAATATATGTGAGTGAATGCATTTCCTCCCAATATTACGTTACGAGCAGCCTCTTGTTGGCTATTGAAATAATGTGCAACGCGATAAAATGTCAGTTACATAAGGGCTGTTATTGGGAGGCTACGAGCGCCTTTCAGGACGGCATTGAAACATTCCACAAAGTTAGTGGTCATGTTCCTATACCTTCTTCCACCGTCGTGGCACTAAGTCCACATATGAGGAGGGATCTGATATAAGGCAAATGTTGTCCCTATCAGTAATGGAACGAAGACAACATAGAAGCCAATTCCATGTGTCCAAACTTTCCTATTGAACAATAGCAAATGCAAGAGGAAATATTTGCCTATTTGCATCCAAGCACGTCGCAAATAGGAGTTTATTCTTGTACTTATCGTACAAGTGTGTCCTGTCCACACATATAACGGGAAGGCAGTGACAAAAATCCTGAATAAATGTTGTGAACAACCAAAATACAAATACAAATGTTGCAATGTGCTCACTACCTAGAATAGGAGTCCACCTCCACTTGACTACAGTACCAGGATTGTACACGCACATCGCTTCTATCCACTTTAGCAATGTTTGATAAGACATCTCTCAATCACCAAAATACTTGGGCAATTGCCTTCTATTTGCCCAACCAAACCTTCTTATACAAGATCGAATAGCCGAAGTGATGATCTATGAACTCTTTCAATGTGGCGATTGATGTCGATGCATCACCCCTGATCATATTCACAATCTCCCTAGCAATGAGGGAGAACATGATTTGGTTATGGTCCTACAAGAGAAGTTCGTTCAAACACATGTGTGAACCACCATTTTGGGTGATTTCGAATAATCGATGTTTCATCTGATACATTGCACGCACTCTCTATCCGTAATCAAACTCCTTACACCTAGCAACCATAACACTGGGGTAGACTATAGAACGTGGAAGTCATGGTGGGTTCGAGCGTGATATATTCGCACTGCCGCTATCAACTGATCATTTGACTCGAATAGCATCCCCTTACTCAGCTTAGACGATTCATCCCAACGAGTCACCCATATAGAAATCTCCTCATCATGTGACAAATTTGCAGCATCTACGTCAATTAGACCGTACATAGGAGGTTCGTCCATCAGATGTGCGTTGTATGTGGCATCATTCGTGGAACGGGAGGTGGGTTGACATCATTGGGGAACTCATTCGTCCCTTCACCCTTTTCTTGTTCGTACAAGTCATCTTGTAAATTAACATCATTCGTAATGTTCATCCTGAAAAGCAAGGTGTAGTCCCAAGAGGGAGGTGAATTGGATTTTAAAATTTTCTTTTAATTCCTTTTAAGAATCTTTGAACTTCTTTTATTTCTTTTAACCAATTCTTGACTTATTTATTTAATTTGTTAATCACACAAGAACTTAGTTTCTTTTATACAATCAACAACAACTAAGTAAACATCCAAGTGATCAATCAATCAAACCAATCAACCACAATTTGAAAGTAAACAACCAAACCAAAATATATAGCACTTTGATAATGAAAGAACTTGATATGGTTGTTTATTTATATAAGCCCTGTGGATATGAATTTGAACCAATCCCTGTAGTGAATGATAATTTTATGCTTGCTTATATGGTTTCGATTCTTCAATATGAATTTCAATAAACCATTCACAATACACTTCTTCCCAATGTTCAGCTTTTCAATAAACTTTCAGTTTAATAAGTTAAGGATGATCAACCAGCGTAGTCCCTTTCAGTTTCTGCATTCAATGTTGATCAAACCAAAACAAATTACCTTCTGGTCTATTTAACAACCAAACACTCAGAATTCATAGATTTAAAGCATCCATGCAATTTATATAATTTGCTGAAAAGTAAAGAGTAGGGAAGAGAGAGTGTGACAGGGATTTTTACGAGGTTCGGCTTATACCCAGCCTACGTCCTCGCCTTTGGCAAACCACCAAAGGATTCACTAAACATGTTCCTTTACCAGGTGGAACATTACCTTTACACACTCCTTCAGTAGGCTAGAGCCTGCCTCTCCAAACGATATCCCCTCGTTCAGTCACTCCTTCAAATAAGCTAGAGCCCACCTCTCCAAACGATGTACCCTTGCTTGGTCACACCTTCAAATAGGCTAGAGCCTGCCTCTCTAAGCAATATCCCCTTGCTTAGCCAATGATCCAAACAATCCATGGAATTGTCAATCTACAAGAAACACAACCAAAATATGTGTACAAAGAATTTGCTCCTCAAAGAGCTAATTAGTACAACAGTTACAACAACTAATATACTTCAAAGTAAATTCACAATACGAAACTCAAATTGAAGCTCTAGAATTTTATCACCGTATGATTCTTTCAATGGTTGAAAGAATTAGTAATTGAAGCACAATCTTAGTGAGAATAACTAACAAGACTTCAGTAACTTTCGTGCAAGATGTGAGCAATAAAGCACTTTCAGAATTTCAGAACACTTGAGAGAAATTTGATTGCTGAATTGAATTCTTTGTTTCTCTTGGTTTCAAATCAATGTAACTTGAGGGTATTTATAGATGTAGAAATGTTTCTAGCTTGTTCCCCAAGTTTACTTGGAGTAGGGTCCAAGTTGCATATTAGTTTGGGCCTTAAGTAATTTAAATTTTAAAAATATGTCCGTTGAGAAATTGAAAATCTGTTGCGAGTTAGATGACTGTGGGATCTCTGGCAGTCAGCTGTCCAAGTATTTCATACACAATTTTCACAAGCAGAAAGGTGGCAGTTGGTTGTCCTCAGGGTGGCAGTCGGCTGGCAAAGCACACACAGACGTCTCATTTGTCACAGGCAGTTGTCTGTCAAGCTACTGTCTATTTAAATAAAGATCTTTATCATGCCAGTCGTCTGTCCATAGATAGACAATCGTCTGTCAACTACTCATTTCTCATTTCAAGACATTTTTTGATTTCTCTCTTTATTGCTTAATTTATCTTGGAATATTAACTTGTTTAACTTTGAAAAACATGTTCCAAGACTTAAACTAAGGTCTCTAAATTTCTTTGCGTAATGAGCTTCAAAATGAAAAACATATTTGAATCAACTTGAAGTACTTACAAAGACTTGTCCTAAGAACTCATTTGATTCTTCTTTGCTTTGAGTTCTCTTCATTGCTGATCTCTAATCTTTCAACCTTCTTTGAGCTTCATTGATCCTGAATTTGATGTGAGCTTTCAGTTCTTTATCTCTCTTGATCTTTCATCATTAATTCAGACTTTGAGCTTCATTGATCTTTGAGCTTTTCATGTTGATCACTTGAGATTTTACTATTGAAGCTTTTTATTTAATGTCAAGGCTCTCATGATCTTAAAGCTTTAATCCATGCCTCAAGTTTTATATAATCATCCTTATTTGAAATACAAGCTTTCATGAATTCTTTAACCTTACATTTATCATTGAATCCTGAAAATACATCACTTAAACAAAGCATGTTAAGTTCTACTTGTTTGTTAGTATCAAAACAGGATATTAAGGAATATTAAGCCTTGTAAGGCCAACACATCCCCTCATCTAACACGTTGTTCGCAATGGCAAACAATGATCCTAGACGTTCTGCTGGAATTTCTTCGCAAACTACATGATCATCCGTGTGAAGAACATGTCTTTCATACGTCTGCGGCTCGAACGATGATCCCAGACATTCGTTCAAATCCACAATAGGCATCCCACCAACATCCGCACTCGTGTATGGTTCAATACCTTCTTCCACAATCATATCATAATGATGTGTCTGTTGGGTGTCTTCCTCTGCTTCAACCACATGTTCAACAGACACCCCCGTCTGCTTATCCGCGGCATCACCCATGTAAGGAATGATATCAACATATAATTTCATAGTTAAATATGTCGTACCTACGTAGTGTGCATCCAACACAATGCGCAGACCATAATCATCAGTTACGGGAACTACCTCATAGAGGACTGTACCATTATACCCTCGCATAGGGTATCTTGTGGTGACTCGCAATGCATATTGATCTGGATTAATATGCAAATATTGATATATCTTCGAATACAATTTATTTAATTTACACCTACGGCCAATTCAAATTGGTCGAACCAGCGTAGTACTATAACTAATATCCTCTACTCCGGTAATAATTCCCCCCCCCCCCTCACATACAATAATACCGTCACCAGAACATTACTTGAGCTTCCTACCATTTAGAGATCGACCCTCAGGAAATTGTAAGCACCTACGAAAGTAAATTAAACCAAAATTAGATTAAAAAATATATTTATACCTATGTCTATAAATTATTGCTTGAATAAGAAGTTTCTTCTATTGTTTGGTCAGAATAAAATAAACTAATTATATATGTATATATCTATACTTATGTCTATCCTATATATTAATACAATTATGGTTGGGTAAATTATTTTGTCATGTACATATGATTGTTCTTCTAAAGTGAATTTTGAAATATAATAACTAAGTAAAATAATTGCAATAATATGTTTATAATAATGACCTATAGGGTTGAGTTGCTTTACATCCTCTAAGATTTCAAAAATCTCACATACATTTTTTTAAATTTCAAAATTTTTACAAACTTTTTCTAACATTTGATTTTTGACACTTATATCCCTTAAAATTTTTATTTTTGACACTTATATCCCTTAAAATTTTTATCTTTTTACTACATAGAAGGAGAGGAAATCTTTAAAATCTTAGGAAAGGTTCTTAAATTTTTTTAAGTCTCATAAGAGATTTTTGTCTTTTTGCTGAACTTTAAGAGATGTCAATTTTGTTTTATCCTAAATTTTATTAAATAATTTAAATAAAAATGCATTAATAAGTTTTGATCATATTTGTTTGAGAAAAAAATACATTCAATATAAATTTATTAAAGAACAAATCTAGTGTCATGCATGTAATTAAATTCTTATAATCTATTAACATTTTAATACACAAAAATGCAATCATGCACATGCATAATAAACAACATATACAATGTAGGGATTCACACACTAATTTAAATGTCATTATTTAATATTTTTTTATGATTATGAGTAAAATATAGTAATTTAATCTTAATTAACTTTAACATTTAAATTTTAATTATTGTTTCTTTAGTGGAAACCCTACACATTATATTTCATTTTTATAAAAAAAACTCGCATGGAGGCGGACTCAATAAATTTGGATGACCAAAAAATTTAATTGTTGAAATAAATTATTCTATGTGTATATATATATATATTCATGCACCAAATTAACATTGCTCCAAATTAATATTCTATGTATATATATCATGCACTAAAAATTTAATTGCTGAAAAAAATTTAATTGCTGAAATAAACTAGCATGGAGGCAGTCTGGGTCTATACATATACAACATGAAATATGGATTATATTCAATTTCTTTTTCTACTTTTAAATTTGGATGAATTAAAAGTTAAAAGCCAAAGAACAGGAAGAAAAGAAAAATAGAAAAACACAAATGAAATGAAAACTAACCCTGGGGTTTCCGGATGCAGCCTTCAACGAAAAAATCGAAACCACACAATACTATATGAAGCTAAACCAAGCAAATCTTCGAACGTTTGTTAAATAAGAACTCAATGAAACAAACTTTATTTTACAGTAAGAAAAAATACGTACCCCATTTTTGAGTTTTTATAGCTTTTGTTCGAACGGTCACTTGCACTCGCCCACTCCACGAACGGTCACCTGCAATTGCACTCCCGAATGGTCACCTGCTGCTGCCGTCCTCCTCTCTAGTCTCTGCTCTCTCTGCAAGTGGAGCTCTGCAGACCCTCTCTGTTTTCTATTCGCGAGTGAAAGGAAGGGGAAAAGACCAGATCAAGCAAATCTCGCAGGATGGTCTTGCGAGATTTGCCACGCGTCATACGCCGTCTCATTTCCCACGCAAATCTCGCAGGACACAAATCTCGTAGGACCATCCTGCGAGATTTTCTGCCACGCGTCAACTAACCCTGTGCAAAACTCTTTAAATCTCGCAGGACCAAGCTGCGAGATTACTGTTATTTGTGGCTCTTATACTTTTGTTTTTATAAGCAAAGAAGGAAAAAAAAAAAACATGAAAGGGGCAGCACAGCGGCCTCGTCGACGAGGGCATATGTTCGTCGACGAGGGGACAGCAGAGGCTCGTCGACGAAGGCTCTAAAGTTAATTGACGAGTAATTACCGAGAGCAGGAAATCTTAGACTTATGGATTCATCAACGAAAGTCTATTCTCATCGACGAAGGGTCTTCTAGGTCTCGTTGATGAAGCCCTGTGTTCGTCGACAAGAGGCCCCTAGGCTGTGAGCAGTTTTTCAGATGGGCAAACGGGGGGAAACCTCCGAGAAACTTTTATATATGTTATTCTGGGCATATATGAGAGTGAGGATGATCATTAGAGAAGTGTATTGTGTACATCTTGATTTTCTTAGTGCAAATTTGTGTGCCATTGCTTTCGTGGATATAGGCTTTGCCGAACTACGTAAATCTTTGTGTTATTGTTCTGGTTGTGTATTTTAATTTACTTGTTGTTTAATTTCCGTTGTGCATCTTCATTATCCGATCCATTATCACAACAAATTGGTATCAGAGCCAAGTTGTTATGGCATCGGGATTGTCTTCTGCAAGGTTTGATATCGTTAAATTTGATAGAACCAAAAACTTTGGTTTATGGCAGAGGAGAGTGAAGGATATTCTTGTGCAACAAGGAATGACTAAGGCTCTGTTTGATACTCAACCGGAAGGAATGAATGAGACAACATGGGTAGATTTGAAAGCAAAGGCAGTGTCTACAATACGCTTGTAATTGGCCGACGAAGTTCTCTATCGGGTGATGGAGGAGGATTCTTCAGCAGCTATCTGGCGAAAGTTAGAAAGTTGGTACATGTCTAAATCGCTCAATAACAAACTTTTTCTTAAGTAGCGTTTATATTGGCTTAAGATGGTAGAAGGATCTAGTATAGATCAACACACCAATGCTTTTAATCAAATCATAAGTGATCTTATGATAGTTGATGTGAAGTTTGATGAGGATGATAAGGCTTTGATGCTGTTAAATTCCTTTCCCTCAACTCATACCTATGAAAATCTTGTGACCACTCTTATGTGGGGAAAAAAAATTGTTAATTTAGAAGAGGTAGCAAGTGCCTTGTTGAATTTTCATCAAAGATTGAAGATTTGTGATGAAGGAGAAGGACTTGTGATAAAGCGTAGCAATGAGCGAGGTAAAGGAAAGTTTAAGAATGAGTCTAATCAGAAATCCTGAAATCAATCCAAGAAGAAAAAGGAAATCCGGTGTTATAAATGCAGTAAAAAGGGACGTGTGAAACCGGATTGTCCATATTGGAAGAAGGGAAATGCTAATAAGCATGAGGGGATTTTAAAATCTGTGAATGTTGTTCAAGAAAAGGATTCAGTGGATGTTGATGTTATATTAGTTTCAGCGGAGTCAGATAATCTAATGAACTCTTGGATACTTGATTCGGCATGTTCTTATCACATGACTCCAAACAAGGAGTGGTTCAGCACTTACAGGTTAGTAAACTCTGGATTAGTTCTTATGGGTAATGATGCTTCTTGTAAGATCATTGGTATAGAAAATGTAAAGATAAAAATGTTTGATGGTACTGTAAGAACATTGTGTAATGTAAGACATATACCTGAGTTGAGAAAGAGTTTGATATCACTTGACACTTTGGATTGTAATGACTTTGATTATAAGTCCAAAGGTGGAGTATTAACGGTATTGAAAGGTAATCTGATTGTAATGAAAGAGCAGAAATTGGATGGAAATATTTACACATAGCAGGGAACTAATGTTGTAGGTGGGGTTGCAGTTGTGGATGATGAATCAGATGAGACCGTCTTGTGGCATATGTGTCTTGGACATATGGGAGAACATGACATGAAAGAACTACACAAAATAAAATTATTGAAAGGTTTTAAATCATGTCAGTTGAAATTTTGTTTTGTGTTTTTGGAAAACAGAATAGGGAAAAATTCAGTTCTGCTACTCACAAGACGAAAGGAATTCTTGACTATGTGCATTCAGATGTTTGGGTCCCATTTAGAGTTGCATCAAAGGGTGGGCATGTGTATTACATGATTTTCATTGATGATTACTCACAAAAGGTTTGGGTTTACTTCATGCATCACAAATTTACAAGGCTGAAGTGGAAAACCTGACAGAGAGGAGAATCAAATACTTAAGGTCGAATAATGGGACTGAGTATGCTGATTCTCGGTTTATGGAGTTTTGTACGGAGCAGGGCATCAAGAGACATATAGTTCGTCAGACACCTCAACAAACTGGTGTGGCAGAACGGATGAACTGGACTCTTATTGATAGGGCTCGGTTCCTCAGATTGAATGCAGGGCTACCGAAGAATTTCTGGGCCGAGGCAGTTAATATGGCTTGTTTTCTGGTAAACCGCTCACCAAGGGCATCACTAATGGGTAAAGTGGTGGAAGAGGTTTGGATGGGAAATGCAGTAGACTACTCCAAATTGAAGGTATTCGGGTGTCCAGCCTATGTTCACATGTCTAGTGAGGAGAGGTTTAAGCTTGATCCGAAGTCTCGTCATTGCAGCTTCTTAGGGTATCCAGAGGGTGTGAAGGGGTATAAGCTGTGGGACCCAGTGACAAACAAGGTGGTGATCAATAGAGATGTAGTCTTTGATTAGAAGGCTATAGTGAAGTGTACTTAAAAGTTTGATGATCAGAAACAGGAGCCAGAAAGCTGGGGCAATGATGAACATATTGTGCTGGTGGAGTTGGAAGCTCAGGGCAACGGATTTGATCATGCTCCTATGGTTGCAGGGAGCTTTAGCTCGGAAAACAAACAAGTCAACGATATTCCTATACGGAGATCTAGACGCACTTTCAGGCCTCCATCAAGGTATGGTTTTGATGAGTTAGTATCTCATGCCTTTCTTACTTGTTGCAACGATCCAACTACCTTTCAAAAGGCAGTGCACGGCTAGGAGAAAGATAGGTGGATGGGAGTGATGATTGAGGAGATGGAATCTTTGCATAAAAATCAAACTTGGGACTTGGTGGAGCTTCCAGATGGAAAGAGACCGATAGGTTGCAAATGGGTGTATAGGAAGAAGGAGGCAATTTCAGAAAAGGAATGAGAGAAATTCAAGGCACGGTTGGTGGCAAAAGGATACTTATAGAAGAAGGGAATATATTATGATGAGATCTTTTCTCCAGTGTTACGACATACTTCTATTAGAATTGTGTTGGGGTTGGTAGCTCATTATGATCTTTATTTGAAACAAATGGATGTGAAGACGACATTTCTTCACGGTGACTTGGAGGAACAAATCTACATGGTACAATCAGAGGGATTTATTGAATCGGGAAAAGAAAATTTTGTTTGCAAGTTGAAGAAGTCTCTTTATGGGCTGAAACAATCTCCAAGGCAATGGTATAAACGGTTTGATTCCTAAATGATCAAGATTGGCTACAAACAGTGTGAGTATGATTGTTGTGTTTATGTGAATAAACTTGAGGATGGTTCTCTTATTTTTTTGTTATTGTACGTCGATGACATATTGATAGCCGTAAAGGATTTAATTGAGGTGAATCAGTTAAAGGATCTATTGCATAAGGAATTGACATGAAGGATCTTGGTTTAACTAAGAAAATACTTAGGATGGAGATTCGTCATGACAAGACTGCAGGGAGATTATGGTTATCTCAGGGTGGATTATGTGCAGAAGGTGTTGGAGAGGTTTAGCATAGCTGATGTAAAACCGGTGAGTACACCTTTAGCGAATCATTTTAAGTTGTCTGCTGCAGATTGTCCAAGTTCGAATGAGAAAATCTGGGACATGTCTAAGGTCCCCTATGCTAGTACTGTGGGGAGTTTAATATATGTCATGGTATGTACAAGACCAGATTTGTCGCATGCAGTAAGCGTGGTGAGCAAGTT